>NC_137074.1:33531850-34813743 GCF_951640355.1 Cnephaeus nilssonii | reverse complement strand
ATTGGTTGACTCCCATAGTCACCCCAATCAGGGATTGAACTGGAAACTTAGGTATGTGCCCTGATCTGAAATCAAACCTGCCACTTTTTGGTGTATGGGATGATCCTCCAACCAACTGAACCACACCAGCCAGGGCTTCATAGCAGATGTTAGACAGAAAAATATATCCTCATAATTTATTGTTTTGTGCTTTTCGCATTCAATCATGCTGCTTTGAAATAATAAAATACTGTGATTTTGCATATTTTTAAAATTTTTAAATTTATATTATTCAACAGCCTTTGCAATGTTTGGTGCATGAAAGAAACCTAACCTTTAAGAATAATATTTAAAAATATGATGCTATTTTTTGCAACTGTAGCTTCAAAATATTGAGAGCACTGTATTTTATATCTCTGCTCCTTATCTTTTCTATGCATGGAGGATCCACTTATGTAGTATGGATCCATTATTTTATGCTCTAGGTTGAGAACATAATGATAGAGTGGGAACAGAAAGTATAAACCTAAATCCTCTCATTTTCAAATAGAGGGCTTTGAGATTGGGATAAAAAACAGAAAAAACTACACACACAGTGGTCTGGGTTCTGTTCCTCTATCAAGATGTTTTATGAATTGTAAACAATAAAGGTTATTCATTTTTAACAATTTCTCTAACAAGATTTCATCACTTTATAGTCAATATTAGGAGGACTATATATAATTTCTATTAGTAAATATATTGCTAATGTTATCAAGCACTTGCATTTGTCTTTCAATCTGTAGATGTTCTGTTGTTTTTAAACCAAACAAATAATGTTTTAAAAGAACAGAATACAATATGACTACCATATATACTTAGAAATTATATACAACTTATTATTTTGTGCACTTATATTTGAGTGTATGTGAGAGGAAGAGACAGGGGGTGGAGAAAGAGAACACAGCTTCACATAAGCACATATGTGTATCCCTGGGATTATGTAATTTTCTAATTGCATAAACAAGATTAAAGAAAAAGCAGAGAGTTTTTCACATTCCTTAGTCTTTGACAATTTACTATTTTAAAAATTTAAATGCTACCAATATTTTAAACTAAGAATGTATTTAATTAAAGCCATAAAGAATGGAGAGAGACTCATGGATAATAAAAAATAGAACAAAATATCTCTAAAGGTATCTCACAAATTATCTGTTGTTTAGGTATTTTTCCATTTTATGATTTTTTCTATGTGTTGATTCCACTTTTGGGAGTATATCCTAAGAATTCCAAAACACCAATCAGAAAGAATACATGCACCCCTATGTTCATAGCAGTGTTATTTACAATAGCTAAGATCTAGAAACAGCCCAAGTGGCCATCAGTAGATGAGTGGATAGAAAAATCTGTAGTACATTTATTCAATGGAATACCATGCAGCAGTAAAAAAAAAACAACAACAAAAAAAAACGAAGAAGGATCTCCTACCCTTTGAGACAGCAATAGATGGACCTGGAGATTATTATGCTAAGCTAAATAAGCCAGTCAGAGAAAGACAAATATCATGTGATCTCACTTATATGTGGAATCTAATGAGCAAAAAGAACCGATGAACAAAATAGAACCAGAGACATGGATGCATGGAACAGACTAACTAATGTCAGAAGGCAGGGGTGTAGGAGAGACTGGATAAAACAAGGTGAACGTATATACACTAGAGGTCTAGTGTACGAAATTTGTGCATGGGGGGGTGGCGGAGGAGTCCTTCAGCCTGGCCTGCACCCTTTGGGGATGTCCGACTGCTGGTTTAGGTCCGATCCTTTCACTCTCGCAATCCAGGATATCATATGAACCAGTGACCATACTTTCCATACAGGTGAAAGGCATCTTGCTGCTGTATGGGCAGCTACATTTTTTGCCCTGATTATAAAAAATAGTACATAACATGATCCTTCTGAGGCAGTAGTACCATTTTCCACATGTTATAGGTGGAAAAACTGAAGCAGAGAGAAGTTAAGTAATTGGCTTTGTCACACAGTTATAAGTGTCAGAATAAAGGCTGACCACAAAATGTGCAAGACAGAGTCCATGCATGACATCGCTGCATCATCCTGTTTTTTCAGTGTTAGAGTAGCCTTGCCAGGTTTTAATTTTTAAATCTAAGAGACTGTTCCCAACATATAGGGTAGGGTCCCTAGGCCTGGCAGGCAATCAGGGCTGATCTGTGGAGTGACTGGTGGGAGGGGCGATCTGGGGGCTCCCGCTGGCACCCGCCTTGGCTGGCGGCCTGGCACCGCCTGCTGGCTGGCCTTTGCCCCTGATCACCACCACTGGTCACTTCCCTTTCAGGGGGCACGTGCTCAGCGCAGGAGCTGTGCCCTCCTGTGTTGAGCATCTGCCCCCTGGTGGTCAGTGTGTATTGTAGTGACCAGTCGTTCTCCTGGTTGTTCTGCAGTTCAGTCTATTTGCATATTAGGGTTTTATTACATAGGATAGCCAATGAACACAGACAACAGTGTGGTGAAGGCCAGGGGAGGGACTATAAGGACTTGGTGGAGGTGGGCAAAGAGGGGAGAAATGGGGGTCATTTGTAATAATGTCAAAAACAAAAAAAATTAATATTTCTAATTCTTCTGCCTACAAAAATTGTTTCTATATCAGAAATAATAAACAGAGTCCCAATTTTCTTGCACATAAAGACAAAAAAGACCTTGGTGACTAGATGTGTATTTGATGTT
Organism: Cnephaeus nilssonii; assembly: GCF_951640355.1. NCBI lineage: Eukaryota > Metazoa > Chordata > Mammalia > Chiroptera > Vespertilionidae > Cnephaeus > Cnephaeus nilssonii. The sequence goes on along the minus strand of NC_137074.1, from coordinate 34,811,047 downwards.
CAGTGTTTTCTTAATTTATACCATCGTGAATCCTGATATAAACATTAAAAAAAAAGTCAAGTTTTGACAGTGTTTCTTTTTTAACTGAAATTTTTATACATAACTCTTCCCCAAGATGGGTGGCTATGAAGGGGAGATATGAGAAAACTTAAGTGGATATTAACATAAGAAAGAATATGTCAATTTACCTTTAAAATTTCATCTTAGAAAAACTTCAAATCCTGCATCAATTACACGTGTTATATGATGTTTAAAGCTGCTAGGAATACATGCAAACTTATGTAATTGTTTTTATGTAGCTTGGCTTATAACCAACATGGATTAAGAGTAAGAGGTCTTGAACTGAATCAGCTATTAGCCAAGGGGTTCTGGGCATGCCCCTGAAGAGTTATACAGTTCAACTTTCTCATCCATAAAAAGAGATGGCATTTGCCCTGCCAGTCACACAAAATGACTAGAGGATTTTGAGAAGAGTAAAATGCTACACAGTGTGTGAAGTGTTTTGTTTTGTTTTTTTTTTTTTCCTGTGGTGATGATGATAAAAAAAGGAAGAGGAGAAAAGCAAGTTAATAATTAAGGGGATATATATATATATGTGTTTTTTTTCTTTTTTTTATATTTATCTGTGGTGGAGAGTGGTATCAGGAAAGAAAAACAAAACAAATTATCCTAAAAATAATTTTTCTTGACATCAACATGAAACTTCCTGGGTTTACTTCCAAAAAGAAACATTCACGTAACCTAAGGTACTCTTCCTGTTTTGTTCACAAATTGCCAGGCTCTGTTTCCTTTTGTTAGATTAGAAGAAGCATAATTAAAAGAAAAACCTAAAATCCACCAAATCATATTTTTTCCCAAACTTCATTAGGGTTTTTAAATGTTTACAATTCTATTACTTAAAATATTAGTTTTAACTAGGATAGTTATTACATTTAACTTACCAGTCAAGGAAACACAAATTTTTGTTACCTTATTATTGATTTTTCTTCATTAAATAAAGCAGTCAACTTTACTGAGATATAATTTCTCAACTCCTCTGACAATTAATTTATTCAATGATATAAAACCTGAGACATAGGATAACTAAACCGATATGAATAGGAAAGGGATGTTTTCATTCCAGGCATGCTAAAGGATTACACACGCATACATGCACATGAAGTATTCATAGTTTTGTGTTTTAAGGAAACTAATGCAAACATCTGGCAGAAAATTCCATCAGAATAGAAATAGCTTCCATATTATCCTTTCTAATGTCACTAATTAGCAAGATTTATAGTTGCCAAACAAGAGTCAGAGTGCACGTAACTTGTCCCCGTGTGGTTTACAGATCATTTTTGCATTTCTGCCTGGTAGAATTTGACAAAGGCTTTCTACAGCACAAAGACATCTGATTTCACACTCAGAGTTTCCACTTCCCTGGACCAGTAAGGCTTTTGATTTTCTTGAGAATCAAGAACAAAAATTGAAGAATTAAAATGTCTATATGTACATTTTTATTCAGTATATTTTAGATAATTTTAAAAGAGATAAGATAGCAGAGGTCCATTCTGACTCTGAGTTAACCTTTTAAACACTATATTAACTGTTAAATCACCCTGCTACATGTTCTCATTACAGATGTCTAGGAGTATAGTTAAAGTATTATTTCAGTGCATTGTATCCAGGGTGACTGAGAAAACTTCCTTCATTCCTTTCTCTCCTTTCCACTACTGTATTAAGAGAATATGCTGGGCAGAGAACACATCCAGTTTAATGCTTGAATGCACAGAAATGAAGGGAAAGATACCTTGGATGTATAGTTCTCAACTAGCCTCAATGTGATGAACAGCAATAGAGTACCAATGAACAAACACACACAAATAGAAACAGATGTGAAAGATTGAAAGAGGAAAGAACTTTACCACAACTGATCTTATTTTTCATGGCTTCTTCCCACGTGGGTTTATCACAATGGAAAATAAATGTCCTTTCTCTCATAAGAGAACGGTTTCCCATATAGAAATGTCTTTCCATGGGAATACACCTATATGTTATTAAATAAATGACATTTAAGCAAACATGATGTTAAGCCAATATATCTACCTCTCCTAAGCATTTCTAAAAACATTTTATAAGGTATGTGCACATCAAAGAGGAGTAAATAATTACTTTGTTTTCTTGTTTAATTGAATAAGTTTTGCTCATGTTGTGATAACAGGTTTATTTGAAAGTGAAAGTAATTTGTTATAGAACGGCAGCTTTTGTAAATGGAAATTTCTACAATGGAACATTGTGAGATGCTTAAATATTAACCAGACATATTGCTCACTCTCTGCACTAAATTTTAGAAACTTAATACAAATTAAGTACATACTTTATTGCTGGATCTTGCTTACCAGAGCTAAGAAATCCACAATGTTCAATTCTAATTAAAAATGAAATTGAACTACAATTCCCTTGAAAACAAGGGCTGATCAGACTCAATAAGCTTTACTTAATTTATTTCAGAAGCAAATAATTGAGTTGCTCATAGACAAAAAAAAAAAAAAGCTTACATTGGTAAAGAAATACATGCTTCCAAATCTTTTGCAATTCTATTATATTTCACAGCTATTATAATGTTCACATTTGATTACATATATATATATATATATATATATATATATATATGTGTATATATATTTAAAGAACATACCAAATACTTTGACCTTTCTCATTCATAACTTCTATATGCATGCTTATTAGGGATGCATCATAAATTACATATGTGAACATGTTTTAAATTTTAAAAGAGAGATAAAAACATTATTCTTTATTATAACTTTTTCAATTAGATTAGTTATTTTAAAAGGGACTTGCCCAAATGCTTGATTAATATATAACATTAGTGTAACAACCACCCCAGGAGATTTTTAAGGTTAATTTTATTATTTTCTTTTTTATATTTGGTTTTAATGTAAGAAAACTGTGGCTCAATGAAGTATTGTGATGTTTTCCATGGTTATGTAGCTTGTAATACTGAAAACATGAACACTGATTTTAAAACAATAGAAAAATGGAAAAATAAACAGGAGTAAAGAGCATAGCAAGTGATTCTTTTGTGTTTCTAATTGTTTTATATAACGATTCAATTTGAGATCACAACGGTTCTAACATGACCAACCCTAGAAGTTTCAAAATAAAATGACTTCATCTTCAGAAAATGTAGATATGAAATTGAGTTAAGGAGCACTATCTCCAGAATAGTCCTGAAGAGTATCTCCATGGAGCTCTGGACTTTTATATAAGAAGAGACATTGTAAAAATTGGAGTTTCCCAGCAATAAAGTAAATATGAATACTTCTTCAGAAGATAGAGTTCATGCATGAGATATGCCCATCTGTCAAGGAATTCATAGAGATCACCTTAGCACTGAACAGAAGTTTTCTCTAAATCCACTTCTCTACTAGTACCTGTTTTATACAGGTCCAATAAATAAAGTAAATTGAATAATATATAATACTTTGAAACATGGATAAGTAAAATATTATCATTGTAATTATTAGTCTTGCAATATACTTTTTATAAGAAGATCTAAAAAATGTTTAAGAGAGTAAAAAAGTGTGCAGGTAATAAAGATGGATGAACACATCAAATCAGAACATGTGTTGGGTTACAAAAAAGTAAGATAAATAATAAACATCAAATAAAGTACAAGAAAAAATAAAGCATATATATTTTTACACTGGAAAAACACACACACACAAATTATCCTACTAAAGTCAGAAATGTTTTAATCGAATCAAATAGAATGAAACCCTAACAATAACATTAGAAGAATCCTTCTACAAACAAAATAATAGTCTATAAAATGATAAACAGATAGATAACTGATTGATAAAAATAAAGAGAAGAAGTAAATGCATAAAACTATCTGAAATTAAAAGCAACAAAGATGGCCCTCACTGGTTTGGCTCAGTGGATAGAGTGTTAGCCTGGGGACTGAAGATTTCCAGGTTTGATTCTGATCAAGGGCACATGCCCGGTTGCTGGCTTGGTCCCCAGTGGTGGGCATGCAGGAGGCAGCCAATCAATGATTCTCTCTCATCATTGATGTTTCTATCTCTCTTTCTCTCCCTCCCCCTTCCTCTCTGAAATCAATATATATATATATATATATATATATATATATATATATATATATTTAAAAAGCAATAAAGATGAAAAATATATGCTATAGGATGATGGAAGCATCAAAGAAGTAAAGGATGTGCCATAAATCTGAATGCATTAAATAATCAAATGACAAAGTAAGAATATATTCATAATACAGGATAGAAGTCTAAAAATAAAACTATGTGGGAGATCTTCTTTCAGAATTGGACACATTCTAAAAGGCAAAAAATATAAGGATATACAGGAATTTAGAAAAATTAAAAATGAACTTAAGATAAAGAGTTACATTTCTCACAGAGCACACATATACCCATGAAAAATCATTTGACATAAATTCGCTGCAAAGAAAATCTTTAAAAATTTCTAAAAACTATAATTCTTTATGGGCATATTATTTACCTTAATTAAATCAATTAGAAATTAATAATAGGGCCAAATTAATCTATTCCCAAATAACTTTGAATCACAGAGTATGAAGTAGAATCTGGAATGCACTGAATAGTAGAACTCAAAACAGTGAAACTTTTGGAATACAGTGGAACTTATGTTCAGCTACAAAACTTATAACAGTTATAGTTCACATATAGTTTACATAGAAATGTAGTTCTCCTTTTAATAAATTAAAAACATAAACATTAAATATGAAGAGGAAATTATCTACACTAATAAAAGAGAAATATGTAAATTGACCATACCTCCGTGACACCCACCAGCCAATCAGGAGGGAGTATGCAAATTAGCAGGACAAAGATGGTAGCAGCCCCGCCCCCCAGCCACTCCAGTCATGGAGCAGCCAGGCAGGGCAAGACACCTGCTATGAGGGAGAGGGAAGCGGGTGTAGGGAGCTACAGGAGCAGCGCTCCTTCCGGAGCAAAGTGAAGACTCCGGCCAGAGTCACCAAGAAACCTGCAGACTCTGGCCGGAGTCAGGGAAGACTGGCCAGAGCAAAGACTCCGGCCGGAGTGAAGGTGGTGGCCGGAGCGAAGGCCTGGGTCCCGGCAGCCTGGTGAAGGAAGGCCTGTTGCACAAATCTTTGTGCAATGGGCCTCTAGTTTAATATAAAAGAAGAAAATAATTAAATAGAGAACATAAAAACAGGAAAACATAAATTTTTGATGTATGCATCTGAAAAACTATTTTCACATTATCATATCTGCAAATATTAATTATGAAACAAATTCATCACAACTGACAGCAAGTTGAAATTTGTGACATCTGGATAAATTAAATATTTCGAAAGCAGCCTGATCATGTCCCTAGACTCAGATCAGACAAAGTATCCAGCCGTGGAGCATCTGGCCAGGCAGCTGCCGAGCACGCCTGTGAGTGGGAATATGCACCGGCTTCACTCAGAAACGAAAGAGCAGGCTGCCAAAGGGAAGGGCCTTTGATAAAGCCGACAGTGGACAGGAACAATACCAAATTAATATAGAGATTAGCACAGGCACGTGTCATTTTGTCTCAATTACAAAAGTCAAATCTGCAAAGAGGGAAGTCATATCAGACTTTAATAGAGAGTTGCGATTGTTGAATGTTTAGTTGAGAAACATTTGGACATACTTGCATATTTGTAACCTCTCTGGACAGGAGATAATGGGAAATAAAGGAGGGCTAGTTTCTTCTATATCTGCAATTACGGAGAAGAGACCGCCCACTTACAAGTTCATTTCTGCAAATCAAACAGCTTACAACTCCTGATTTTATGACTGACAAGGACGGGAAAGGAACCGGGCAGGTGGTGAGAACTCACATGGAGCAGCGTTTTTCTTGCACTTCCCCTCCGCTCCCTTCTTGGAAAAAGAGGAACTTTTTTTCTTTTCCTTATTGAACTCACAGTTCATAAAACTCAACATTATCCTTAAATTATTAAAAGTAAAATAAGACTGAGAAAATCACCATCGTTAATATTTCAGGAAGAGAATGAGGAGCCCCATACTAAACCACAGTCTGCTGTCCACTGTGGCCCTTCGGCTTCATAACGAACATCTAGAAAGGAGTATAGTAAAGCAATGCAATAGACACTTCATAGAACCAGATGGATGAGAAACCACACCATTTTAGATATGAAAATATTTTTCATTTCTAATTGGGAACAAATGCCTATAAGAATCATTGAGTTCACCTCGCTTCTCCAGTATTGTGATCCCCGGGGAAAACTTAAACATGGAAAAGAGAGCCAAATCACTGTGGTAGAAACACTGCTGTGTGGAGTAATTTAAGAGGAATTATGATAACCTGATTGCTACACAAAATCTTAACAGGAAATGAATAATACGTAATCATGAGATGATCAGATAAAGATACTCATGTCAGATTTCAGCATACATTTTAGGGGGTTAGAAAGCAGAAAAAAAAATGGCTAGGATCTGAAATATGGGACCTTTTTTTCTTGATGGTATTCCTTGCTTACACTTTACAAATCTCAAAAGCTTCTTAAAGTGTGGAGCCAGTTCCAGCAGCCTCGAAAATTACGTAATTGTTTTATAACCTACGTAGTAAGTTGATGACTAAGTTTTACCCTCAGAAAGTAAAAACCACTATTTATTATTTTCCCATATCCCGACATATATTTTGTAGGTTGAGCTACACATTAATGCAGAAAGATGGGTGTTACCATTTCCTTTTAAAAATGAGGAAACTGGGACCAAAGATTAAGTAACTTGTCTAATCTCTTAGCACAAAGTAGTTAAACTTAGAAAATAACTATCTTTCTGTGTTGAAAACCCATGTTTCCATCATGCCTATGACACAGGGCCTTTGACAAAGGATTCTAAAAAATATTATTTCTACCTAAAGCTATGTCTATAGATTATTCAAGGAACCTATCAATGTCTTTTCATTAATTTCCCTATTGCTTTTAATACTTCCTTTCAATTAATCTTTGAAATAGTATTCTTTTCTTCTGCATCCTTTAATTTCCTTAAAGGTTATTTAGTTTCTTAACTTTACTCACAAACTTTCATGAAAGGTTTTGAGAGAGAGAGAGAGAAAGAGAGAGAGAGAGAGAGAGAGAGAGAGAGAGAGAGAGAGAGAGATAGATTATGGCTAAATCTGAGTAAGTATTAGACCTACTGCCCAGTATTTACAATACATCTCTCTGCCATATATTTTCTAATATATTATGTTTTTTAAAATCTCATGTTAAAGTGCAGGTATATTTTTATAATACAATATATTCAATACATTAAAATATTTTTTGTCTTTCTACAATATATGTTCTATTAACTCAGCCTAGATATGGGGATTAATTTACATACTATTTTCATTTTCTTAAAGCAAGTATATATTTGATATTATATATTTTAAATAGTAAAAAAAAAATTCTGAAAAAGTTTACTACCTTAAAGAATAAGTACTGAATCATTATCATGATTCTAAAACCTTTTAAGCCCCAGTTGGGCTATTATTAATTAAGGTGGACAAATAAAATTGGTCTAAAAGTTAATTCACTGAAATACATATGTCAGTAAAACAAACATTTGCCTTTGATTCATTCTGGCCCATTATTTACCTAAGGAAATCATTAACTTATTCTTTCTTCTTTAAGTATTACTTAATTCTTATAATATTATACTTTCTTGAATACAATGAAAATTGTAGTAGTTAACTTAGATTCCACAGGAAAAAAAAATTAAAGGAGAATTATAAATTAGATAACTCATGGTGCTTAAATAATTACCCACATTAGAAAATGAGAATTCATTTCTTGTTCCTCTTACCTTAAGATTGATTACTGCTTTCTGCATCCTCGTGATCAAATTCATTCTACAGTTTATCTTCTTAAAGTAAATTAAACTATTCCTCATGCCTCCAGCTAACAGCTATCCAGTCACATGAGCAGATTTAATCAGTTAACAGTGTCCCCACCTGAGGGGCAAGTGGATTTACAGGATCTGCACATCTTTCTTGTATTTTGTCTCAATTCGGATTCAAAGCAAAAAGCCTTGTATCCTGACTGTGAAAGCATCAACATCGTTGAGTAATCCACAATGAATATCCACTGCAACTGGTGTTCTGATTTAGAGCTAGATGCCATTCTTCATTTAACAATAGGGGAGGGTTATTTTGATCCAGTTGAATTTCATCATTCACTTCCTGATATATGTTAGTCATGATCAATCATGCCCAAATTCTATAGTTCAGCAATTATTTTCTTCCTATTTTCTCTTTTATTTGTCCATCCTTATTACATCAATAGACTAAATCACAGCTAATTGAATGTGCTTCAGTACGAGCTTTCATATTCAGTGGATCAGAAATGTGTAATAGAGAAAGTGGAATTAACTGCTTTAAGAATGCAAAGCAGAAAGGCAGCTGCAAGCATTTTTGTAGAGATATGTAAGCTGTTTCACATACTTTGCAGATGCTTACGTTGCTGTCACTACTTTGATAGGATCGACTTAAAACAATCTCAATAAATAAATATATAACAATGTGCTGCATTGAACTTGCACTTAGAAATATTCTAATATGCAGCCCAAAGGTAGCTGAAGGGCAACACAAAGATTTAACAAAGGAACAAGAATAAATCGCAGTTTGCATCTCCTTAAGATACACTAGTAAGGTATTCAGCAAAGGTGCATTTTCCATATATTTGAAAGTTAATCTTTCAAGTCCTAAAACTCTTTTTCTAGTTAAAATTATTTAGCTTTATCCTGATTTAAAGGATAGAAATGCACAACACGTAAGAGAAAGGATTCAACTTTACCGAAGTTCAGGTCTTTGGAAAGAAAACAGAAATGCTAGGCTGAGGAACAGTGTGTCCCAATAGAATTTGGGGGGTAGGGGTGGGAGTGAGGGTAGGAAGCTGAGCTAACAAAGAGATTTTAAAATTCAATGTCTTCTAATCTTAAGATGGGACACTATGAACCTAAGAAATATGGAGTTCAAAGGAACTATGAGAATTTCTCTTATTCTTTTTGTTTGTGAGATTCTTGTGTTAAGCTTAAAGAAAATTAATTTTGAGAAGTCTATTTATTAGGTTTCATCAGGGTCATAAAGAGTGATCTGCATTATCCATACAGCCACAACTAATATGCAATAATCTGAGCTTAAAAGCAGTAAAATGAATGAAAGTGTTTTCTTAGGAATATCAAGTCTAAGAATTTATATTAAACAAATAAGCTGCTAAATCCGTCCAGTCCATTCCATTGCTTATTAAGATGAACACACAGAGGTGCTATACCACATGTTGATTTAGAATGGGGAAGAATATCTTTAACAATCTATGTAGAACCAAACTAAAATGGGGTCACTTATGTCAGGCACAAAATGGAAACTGATAATGTTGACTCATAAAAGGAAACTTAACCTAAAATTATAGGAATTTACAGCTTTCCTCAGAAATCAGCAGAGGACACCAGACAATCCCCAAACATCAAATCTGTTCACGGCTTCTATGGACTTCCTTATTTCCCTGACTCAGGTGCCCTGATCCAAATAGGTAAGATTACCAGGCAACCAGTCGTCTACAAAGCCAAACAACTTCAGCATTTATCCACACAAGTCTCTTAGTCTGTGAGCAATTCAGAGCTCATTGCTTTCAGAACCTTGAGTTTCCTGGCTTGCAGGTTGAAAGCCTTGCAATAAATGTATCTTTCTGCTTTGTTTTATTTAGTGTGCAGAGTTTGGTTTTTGACATTTACCTAAAGCCCAACAAGGCAATGAGGAAAACTAATGGGTGGATCTAAGTATTTTGCTGTTTTGTTCCCCCAAGTCTTATTTTTAAAAATTAAAAAAAAATAAAAATGAAGTATTAATTTAACTACATTTCAACATGTACTCATGGGGGATCCCTATAGAGATATGTAGGATATGTAAGCTGTTTCACATACTTTGCAGTATTTATTCTTGTTCCTTTGTTAAATAATTGTGTTCTCTTGAGATTTTATTCTGCTGATATGCTAGGCACTGTTCTAGGCTGGGATATAATTAGAAAATATTAATTTACACCTATTTCCAGCTACTTTTTCAAGAGAACACAATGTGTTCATAGGCATTAAATTTTAAGAATTCATCATATGTGTCAATACTACATTTTTAATAATAAATTAAAATAACATTTATTATAGAAAATGCACACATTACTTCTCTGCAAGGTAAGTTACCCAACCTACATTGCTGAGTATGTATCACTGACAAAAATACAAATTCAAATCTACAGGTGGATATGTTAACATCAAGTAGCAGAAATAAATAATTAGACTGAATATGATATTCCACGAGCAATACAAGGCAATTTTAAAATGTGAATCACCCACAGTGAGTGAGTAATAGGTTATATCTAAAAATGTAATGACCAAATGACTAAAACTTGGAGAGAATGTGACCCAATAGCTGATTCATATATGCTGTGCTATAAGGTAGCTTATGAACAATATAAAGAAGTTTTTAGCAGTTCATGATAAAAATTGTAACTTAAGATACAACATTCTTGGAGGGAAATTCTTTTTTATCTGGAGATTTTATTCTGCTGATTTAAGCTAATGACTTTTTGATGTACTAACATCCTATATAATCCTATATAATAAAAGGGTAATATGCAAATTGTCCCCTCGACCAGGAGTTGGACCAGAGTTCGGCCAGGTGGCAGGGCTGGCCCACCAACCACCAGGGCCCCTCCCCCTGGCCATCCCCCCCTCATAGACCCCCCAACCCTGATCGGGGGCACGGCTGGACAGCCAACCACCCACAGCCCCTCCCCCTGACCAGCCTGGCCTGATCGGCCCCAATTGGGGCCAGCCAGACGCCACCCATGCACAAATTCATGAACTGGGCCTCTAGTGGTTAAACAAAAAGTTAGCAGTACTCTTTTGAACCCTTCATTTTGTTTCATTTTACTGAAAACCATTACTTTACAGCAGGAGTCTGCAGACATTTCCTGGAAAGGGCCAGGTAGTAAATATTTTAGGCTTTGCAGACCATATGGTCTTCATTGCAATTACTCTGTTCAGTTGTAGTTTCACAAAAGGTGCCATAGACAATACCTATGGGCTAGTGACTGTATCCTAGTAAAACTTTATTTGAAAAATAGGCTGTGAGCTGGATGTGGCCCAGGGCCAAGTTTTTCAACTTTTGCTTTAGAGCCCTTTGGTGGCCTTTTGTATAAGCTTGGCTGGGGGATTATTCAAGAGCTTTGATGATCATTTTGAGTCATCTGCTCCTGCTTCTCCCACTGCATCAGCCTCCCTACCCATCATCAGAAAAGGAAGAAGATTTTTCCTGAAGTGTAGAGAATGAAGTCACTTCATTCCTCTTGGTAAACCTCTGAGAAGCAGTAGTGGTTCCAGTGTACATCCTCACTCAAATTCTTAATAAAATACATTAATTTACTTTTATTATTTAGCATTTATACTGTGATCACATTCAAAATATATTGTGGAAACTTACAGAAGAAACCCTAATGCACATGAGGAATAAATAAATCTCCCCAAATAGGGTGGATATATTAGTCTTCTTGGACATTAGATCTGAGCTTCCTGTCCACCATATTAAAAAAAAAGCACTATATTAGTGATTTAAACAGGAGGGTAAGTCAGAGTTTCTCAGGAAACTTTAGACATATATATGCCTAGGACAAACTTATCTGAAATCTTGTGCAGCAAGCTGGTAGGGAGCCCCAATTGTGTCTTGAGTCCTTGAGATAACCTGTCTTCATGGTGTGTAGAGTCTAATGCAGAACTTCTTACAGGAGGTGTTACTGCCATTTTAGGCAGGACAGCGCCCTCTCTTCAGAATTGTCCCATCCAATGAGGAATATAGGATCTTTGTCCCTGGGCATTTTATACCTATAGTGCCTCCTCATCATTATTACATTAAAAAGGCTTCTACATATTTCTAATGAGATACCATCTATTTATCTAATGAATACAAAGAGAGCTAAGTTATGGATTGTGTCCCCACAGAGCTTGTGGTAGACTTAATATCATAGTTAGGGCAATGATATAGATATGATCAGGCTTTTTATGAGGGAATAGAGAGACAGACAGTTTAAGAAAAGCTTCCTATGATAGTGGAGACAAAAATACTCTGAAAACTTTTGGCCACCGAGAAAGCACATTCCAAGCAGAGGATACAGCATTAGCAAGACCCAAAGGTGAGACCAACATGGACTTGTCTGAAGATTATAATCAGTTAGATTTTTATTGATGAAAAAGTATGAAATAGGGAAAAATGAGTGCTAGGGCTAACTAGGTCAAAAGGGTCAGATTATGGAAGTCTTTGTATGACTGTTTTTGGACTCCAGGTATTTGACCTTTGACCTGATGGTATTTGAGAATCACAGGAGACAGGGAGAGAGAGAGAGAGAGTTTGGAACTGACAACTTGTAAGAATTGTAAGCAGGGAAGCATCATCGTCAAACTATTTCTACATAATACTCTGACAGAAGCATGCAGGATATGTGCAAATGAGAGACTCGGGCCAGGGAGAGCTGCTCTGGTGAAGCAGCACAGATGGAGAGGACAGGAGGGATTCAAGACTTAAGGTTCAAAGTTGTAAGCCTTGGTTCTGGGGCATGAAGGAATTTTGAAGAATCAAGGGTGGCTTCTTGATTTCTAAAACTTGTTCAAGGAATATACCGCTGTACCACTCACTGAGGAAAACAGAGAAGTGGAAAGGGCATGGGGAAAGAAATGAGTTTAGGCTTTTTGAAACCACAGATAGCGGTTATCAATATGAGTTTTAGAGTTAGACTTGGGTTTGAATTATGGCTCTCCAGCCCACAAGCTATCTGATCTTAGACAAATTGCCACAGTCCTTCAAAGTCATAATGACTGAAAAGAATATGTAGTGAGCAACAAATTCACCACATTTTTCTTTTTGTCTGAACTAACTCAGTGCCTTTAACAGCTTCTATGTTCTTTCAGAGAATGTTTCCAGAATCCTACTCTCACACATCCAAATGATTTCATTTCCCTGGGATATTTTCTACCTTCCTAGTACCTGTTGTAGCCTCCCTGCTCAATGCATTTGGTCTGAGCTGCTGGAGCACCTCCACCTGGCATGGTCTGGCTTTACAGTAGGGGGCCTTCTTTTTTACCTCCTTATGATTCATAACCCAAAGACCAAAAGCCAAGCAAGTCTAGCTCTGTGTACTGCTTAAACTATCAGACCTGAGGCTGCATGTTGTGTTATTCAAGAAACATTTTTTCTATACTGAAAAAAATGTTTATATACTCAGGATAAAAAAGTTAATTGGCTATTTTTTTCTATATTAATTGCAATAACAATAGCTACTATTTATGAACTGCTTTCTATGTGACATGCAGTGGATTAGGTCCTTTAAATATGTTATTTAAACTTCAAAATAAAATTGTGGAAATATTTGTTATACACTCCATTCAGAAGTAGTTTAGAGCCATGTCTAGAAAGATATCACTAGCTTATGTCTGCTGTGCAGCTCTTCCTCTGCAATGCTCACCTACCTTCCAAACAAACTCCAGTCCAAGAGAACTGAAAGGATTATATCTTCCCTTACTGGACTGAACACAGCCGCAATTAGACTAACTTCTTTCACAGCAGTAACCAAATTCTCTTCATTTTTATATCTCTCGACTCCTGCACACAGCCTAACACACTGATGATCAATGAACATTTGTTGAATGGATGGCTGAATTATCATAAATAACTCCAGAATACATCTGCCTAGAATCCCCTCAGGTGTCAAAAAAGATTACTTAAGTCCCAACTCAAAATCAGGTGACTGACCATGCATTTGTAGAAGCTCAATTTATTGCATGCCACTGACAGAGAGTGACAATTAGTGAAAATAACTATCCATGAGCCAAACAAAGAGTTAAGCATTTTGTAACTAAAATTTACCAAGATAAAAAATAACAGGCCATGAAATCACTACCTCTACACACACCCACATCCACACACACACACACACACACACACACACACACACCAATTTTCTATAATTTAACATGTAGGTATGTTTTAAAGATGCCAGAAAGATAAATACTAGCTTATATTCCCATAACCTGAAACTATAAATCAGGGTAGTCCTAGGTAAGAAGCCTAGGGTAGGATTCTTCATAATGCCTAAAAGTCATTCGCTGGGTTTTGTTTTTCATTTTGGTCATTTTTATTTAAATGGGTGCAGGGATTTGTGTCTGGTGGCACATCAGTATATATAGCCAATAGACAAAAGCTTAGTGCTTTTATTCAAATGATAAAGGCATTTCAAAAAGGATATCTAATGGGGAATATGTGTGAATGACGTCAAGGCTAATTCTGTTGAACAAATAGGATTATTTGAATAACTTTGTAAAACTATCACAAGGCTAATATATAAATAATACTGTACTGGAGATTAATAAGAGACTAGAAAGTATTTAGAAACTTTTTGTGAATAAAGCAGAATTCCTTCCCCACTGTGATTGTGCTCATCAGTAGTTGAAGTCCTGATAGAACTAAAAGGCTGACCTTCCTCCTAGTAAAAGAGAACAGCTCCTGGCTGAACTAAGATTTTTTCCTGCCTTCAAACTCCAATGGAGACATTGACTCTTCCTGGGTCTCAAACCTGCTGGTGTTTGGACAAGAATTACACAGTCTGTACTCCTGAGTCTCCAGCTTTTCAACCCACCTTACAGGTCTTTGGACCTTGACACTTTTCATCCTCAAATATCATGGGAGCTAGTCCCTTTTAATACATTTATATATATATTAGAGGCCCGGTGCACGAATTTGTGCACCAGTGGGGTCCCTCGGCCTGGCCTGTGGGATGGGGCTGAAACCGGCTCTCCAACATGGCCTGAGGGGGTCCCAGATTGCAAGAGGGCACAAGGCAGGCTGAGGGACCCCACTGGTGCATGACCAGGGCTGGGGAGGGACACTGGAGGTTGGCCAGCCAGGGAGGGACCGCAGGAGGGCTCAAGGGTGTGTCTGGCCCACCTCAGTCCTGATTGGCCAGACCCCAGCAGCAAGCTCACCTACTGCTCAGAGAGTCTGCTCCCTGGTGGTCAGTGCATGTCATAGCAAATGGTTTAAGCAGCCTTAGCATATCATTAGCATATTACACTTTGATTGGTTGAATGGATGACTGGAACTTAGCATATTAGGTTTTTATTATATAGGGTATAGTAAATATATATATATATATATATATATATATATATATATATATATACCATATTTTCCAGCGTATAAGATGACTTTTTAACCCAGGAAAATCTTATATGCCCAGTTGTCTTATATGCTGGAAAATAAGGTATATGGTTTCAATCAGCTGTGGTCAGGTGAGGCCTGAGAAATTGTATAGAAAGTCTCTCTGCCAGCCTCCTCCTACTACTTTTCCTACTTTTAGTCCTCATGGTTTGAATAAATTTACCCTACTTTTATAGAATTTTCCACCATTTAAGACAAAAGTTTATATCATTTAACACTGCAAACTGCAGCAACTAAAATGCTTATAATTAAGTAATTTCTCCCTTTTAATCTCAACAGATAGTCTGCATTAGTTTCCATAAACCCACTTGTTTTAACAAAACCTATACTTGGGTTATCTTTCTGAATAAAAAAAACTCAAAACTCTTCTGAACAATTATAAAGCATTTTGGAAAAAAGTAAAATTATAAATAAAATATTCAGTTTTAGCCTTTAGTTCTCTTTGACAAAGTATATTTTATATAATGGCTGCTCTGAATATACAGATCTTATTTCTCAATAAATTTTAACATCTTCAAGGGTAGAAATAATTGGCATGATGACTATATATTAGGGATTTAATAAAGAAATATATTTCATAATATATTGACATGCTATAGCCAACATGTTAATATTTTGCATTTTAAACACATAAATAACAAATCATTACTAAAAATATAGATACAAGGAGCATAGTTTGTAAATGATGACAGATAACTGATTTAAATGTAAAACTTATTGTAAAGTAAAATATGCAAATGCCAACCTTAAGAAAAAAGCTAAGTTGAAGAAAAAACACAGAAAATAAAAATATAAATTATATCAATTATTGGCTTTTCTTAAGTCAATTTCCTCCCCTCACACTGACACATGAGTGAATCACACTATCAGACTGAATATGAAATCGGTCACAAAGCCTCCCCCTAGAAATAAGAAGCTAATTCCTTAAGAAGCTCAAATACTTTCTATTTTAAAATAAGAAAGTAAACAATATGAGCTTTTGGTCTTTATTTTTTTTAACAATTCAAAAATTTGATAATGCCATTTTAAATTTGACAAGCAATAAGATTTCCCTATTGCAACATTCCTAAGCATTATGTACAATGTACCTATTGTAACATATGGTAAGGACATACTATACTGTTGGTTTTTTTTAATCAATAACCAATCTCCCTAGGAAAAAATGCCCTTGTTTATTAGACTTGACTATACAATTGAAATGTTTTGTAATTTTTAAAATATGACCCATGACCTCTTGTAGAACTGGTGTTTTTATTATTTTAATTTAGGATATTTATCCCCCTTTTCTGTTAACAAACATCATTTATTCTATCAGGTGAAAGAATTGGATTCTTAAAATCTTCCAAGAACAGGCATTGCAAAATGGTTGTGAATTCTAAGTCATTACAGAAATTTTAAGAGAAAAAGAAAGCAATTTGTTGAGTTGATAAGCTAACTAATTAAGGAGTCAGCTTTCTCTTATCGGGTCCCCACATAAATAACCTTGGGTTCTTTTAACTGATACATTAATTAATGCATGTAATAAGTATGAGAATATTTTCTTTTTCAAGTGGAAAACAGAATGTAATAGTATAAAAAATATATTGAAAGGGATGGTACCCTTTCCATCCCTGGAAGTATTTAGCTTTCAGGTGCTGCATGTTTCATGACTACAGTCTCCATCTCTATTCAAATTCTAGAAGCAGGACCGCAAGAGTCGGTGAACGTTATCCTTACACACATATCCTCTAACACACATATGCACAGCAGAACAAAAGCAAGTTAAACAAGCAAAAGTCATAGTAAAAAGAGGAGGAAATCCTTTACTATTTTCTTTCCCATTTTCAAGGCATTCTACTTGTGTTTACTTACGTTTATTCTACAAATGAAACTAATTTTGGGGGAAGAAATCCATTTTGTTTCAGGATGTACATGAGTTGTTTGAGTGAAAAGATAAATTAAAATGAACTTTTCCTGTTTTTAAAGGATATTTATAGACTATTTTGCTAGTCTCTCTTTCTTAAGTGTGTTTCCTTGAGAACATTGTGAATCTGAGTCCCTCCTTAAGAAAGATTAGAACCTTTGAGATAAAGATAAATCTCTCCAGAGATTAATCCTAGACTCTAGTGAACAATGTAGAAACATGTCCAATGTGACAACAAATAAGCATCAGATGTGTTAAACATACTCTCAGAATTAGCGCAGGGGTCTCTAACGAGATGTCCAGAAGCTAACAAGGTGCAGACCCATCTCCCTCAAGCAAATATGAGAGGTTTCTGCTTTTTTCTTCTGCTCTGCTGTATCAAATGTGTGAGACTTTGTCCTATGGAGTAAATTTTGTGCTAATTTACATATATTGCAACTGGCATCTCCCATACTTTTCACTGAAATGCCACAACCTGACTAATCTTAGTCTCTCATTATTTTCTAGCCTTTTTCCAAATTCAGCTTACCACGAATGTGTAATGCAGAGGAGTTAAGATATTAATCATTCAGCCTTTTTTCCTGAGTATATAAATTTCTTCATAACATTTTTAAGGGTTTTATGTATTCCAGTTAGGTGAGGGGGGTGGGGGAAGGCACTGCCCTCCACCTTGTTTCTTTTCAAAGTAGATATTAAAAAGTAGAACATATTTGCAAGGTTGTAAATGGAGGTAACAGTTAAATGGAGAAAATGAAAAATTGAGATAAAATTGAGGAATTAGAAAGGAGTAATAAAGTGGAGTGCTAGGGAAAGACTAAGAAGAAACAAAGATTCTTCTATTTTCCAGTTCCAGGAAGATCAGATGCCTGCCAAGAAATGAATGGATGACTGTAAGTGCTGTTTCCCAGGACCCTCTCTAAAGATAACATTTACAAATACCTAAAATGAAGACGTGAAAACAAAGATAACCTTCTAGTTTATTCTATCAAGAAAAAAGCATGAAAAAATTTTACTTCCCACAATTTCTTAATACATTTGCATGGCTTTTTTTATTCTAAAATTCTAGGAAAGTGCTTATTTATTCAGAGATTAATTCCCATAAGCATTGGTTTTGATATGTGAGTGCAGCCTGTGGTGTACACATTTATTTATAAAACCAAAATATAGAGGATCTGATTTAGAGATTGTAAATTTCAGGAACATTTTTTATCAGGTTGGCCTTCCTGACAATATCACTCTAGATCACTTTTCTACCTCCAGATTTCATGAAGTAATAAAATATTATGCAATATCTTCTGCCATAAAAAAAAAAGCCCAGATGGTTTGAACTAGGAATTAAAGTATGCGAGTTTTGAGGAGACATAATATATGGTTTTATGCATAGAATATATTCAAGCAACAGATTTACTATGTGTTTTAACCCAAATGAGAAGGTTTAAATTTTAAAAAAAACTCTTATGCTTTTAATTAAAGGTATATTTTCAATCAAAAACATCAGTACTTTACATATTAATCTAAAATAAAAACTGACATTAAAATCCACATCAAGGAGGTTTAGCTTTCAGGCAGAATTATAAGCAGTACATTTTTTTAGATGGTAAGATGGGTGTTCTTTTCCTAGAGCTGTTGCTGGAATATTATAGTAATTTTGGTGAGTACATTGGCAATGATAAGGATAAATTTCTGCAGTTAGCTAAAATAAAATATCCACTTGCCCTAGGGTGTCGTATAAAATGAATCCAAGTTTGAGAGTTCCTTTTGTGTATGACTTGTCACTGTCAATGTGAATTACTCGGAGGGACTATGTCTGGTGATCTATCTACTTATATGAGCAAAATAAAGCTCTAGTTGCAATGGGTGGATTTATTCCTTATTGAAAAGTTGAACTCTTCTGAGATGAAGGACACACAGTGTGAACTTCTGTAAGAGGAAGAAAATGCACCTTCATTTGATCTGTCATGTAGAACTGATGCATCAAATAGCACAACAAAAAACAGGATCTTACCTTTGGAGAAGTGACATTGTAAGATGACAGCTCCTACCTCACAGATAACTAGTATATGAGTTTTCCTGGATATAGTCATGGAATTGTTGCAACTTAGAATAGAAAGAAAGCATTAGTTTTTCAGAACTGGATTCCAATCCTCCCGTCACAGTTCTGCCAACTATTAAAGTGCATAATTGCAAAATAATTAATCACAGAGGGCCTCAGTTTGCCTATGTGTACAGTGAATATAATATATTAAAAAGTAGGTTGTGAAAATGATTGAATTTAAATGCAGTCAAATAAGTATATCATTTGGTAGACCACAGAGTCACTTTCTCATCAGAACAGGTACTTAAATTAGACTTTTAAAAACAACACTTGCCTGACTCCCATGGCTCAGTGGTTGAGCGTTGACCTATGAAACAGGAGGTCACAGTTTGACCCCAGGTCAGGGCACATGCCTGGGATACGGGCTAGCTACCCAGTGTGGGGCATGCAGGAGGCAGTTGATCAATGATTTTCTCTCATCATTGATGTTTTTCTCTCTCTCTCTCCCTCTCCCTTCCTATCTGAAATCAATTTAAAACATTTTTTTAAAAAGCAACACTATTAAGCAAAAAAGGGAGAGTTAGCAGGCTGCAAATTAAAAAAAAATGGCATACTATGGACAAGTTTCTATTTTCAAAATGACTCTGGTCAGGGTTTAGCTAGTTATACACTAGCTAAGATTCCTCTTGTTTCTTGAACTTTAGCAAAATACGTAAGATAGTTAGATCCAGCTACTCAGTCAGTCAATATGACACAGTTTTAGAGCTAAGAATAGAGGCAGGTTTGAAATTTCTCTCTAGTATATTAAACAGATGCATTCATTGGTTATTAAGTTATTCAAGAGATAATTTTTGAGGAACACCTAGCATGCATCAAGGACAAAAAATTGTATCTTCAGCTTTTCAGTATTAAAAGTTGAAGATATAATAGCAGAAAAAATAAGCATATTTCTCTTATAAATTTTTCATTTACTAGGTCACGTTCTAAATAAGTTATACAAATACATAAAATTATAAGCAGATATATTTTTAAAACAAAATGGTTTTAAAAGGCCTAACATATTACAGTATTTGGAATCGGAGAAGCATTATCTAAAAAAGTAATATTATGTGATCTGAAGGTTAAATAGATTTGTATAGAAAAAAAGAGTAGGAGGAAGAAGACTCAGGTAGAAAAAGCTCAAATGAATAAATGTTCTGAGGTATAAAAATAAATGGCATTATTTTAGAAACTAAAAAAAAAGTGATAGCTAAGAAAGTAGTACAAGATAAGTTATGCAAATGTCAGATTACTAAGGGATTTGTAATACTTAGCATTTTGGTCTTTATGTCAGTGGAGAATGTCTTTATGTAAATGAGAATCCATTGGAGAGTTTTAAGCATGGATTTATATGATCTAATTTGAGTAAGAAAAAGTTCACTATATTGAATGAAAGGTAGACTGAGAAGGAAGAAGACTGGATAAAGATACTTCATATCTGGAAATATGGACATTTTACTAAATTAATATATTGGATTCCAATTCTTTATTTCTTTATAGGATGAACTGTATGGAAACATAGTGCTTGTATATGCTACTTTACCATGTCTATGTCTTTCATCCCTCTTCATCTTATCACAGCAGCATTTTGTCATCCCACATCATCTCAAATGTGTTTTTTTTACCAATTGAAGGCAAGACCCTCCACTGGCAAAAGGTGACAACTCAATTGATTGCAATACTGACTTTATTGAAGCGGCCTGGAACTGAACCCACAATATCTCTGAGGCATACCTTCATGCATAGGGTTGTTTGATATCATAAGGAGGTATAACATTTTTTAAAGTTATCAACTCCTACACTTCAGATTGCTATTTTCACAATGATACAAACACATACATGTAGAAATGAAGAAGAGTGATCATTTGGTAGTCACAGAGATGAGGACTTTTTACTTCCAAATATCCCCTCACTTCTACCCCAAACATATTACTGATGACCAATCAGGTTGGCCCAGGCTGGCATGGTTCCAGGTGGAATATTGGGGTGTTACTGGGTCTGTCATGGCCTGAGGCTCCATGGAGACCAGGCAGTCCCTGTGTAGATGATCCATGGAGGAGTCCTCTGTGGAAGTGAACTTTGGACCCCTCCTTTGGAAGCTGGGTGAGGTGGTGGTGGAGCTGCTGACCAATGGCCTGAGTTCATGCCTTCCTGATCTCCTCCTCCCATGGGAGAAACTCGCCTGTCAACCTATCATCAGCTTCATGGTGGGACTTACCTTTATAGTCAGACTTGATCAGAGTGGACTTTATGAAAGTTGTGAAGCACACCTGGCTGAAACAATGGCCACACAGATTGAGAAGAAATGCTAACTCACTGACAAGTTGAGTGCAACCAGAGAAGGGAATGTGGGGAACAAGTCATCCTTAGACCATGCCAGGTGTGAGAAAGGGTCATTAAATATATCCAGCCTTAGCAATGCTTACAGAAAGGTCACCATGACCTACTAGATGCTGAGGTAGGAAATTACTTGCCTTGTTCAAGCTAAAGAGAGATCTAAGCACTCACGTGGCAAGAGGTGGAGATGGCGGAGATGCTAAAGATGCTCAAGTCTCTGGAAGAGGTTGTGAAATTCTCCACTTCACAACTGATTTTCCAAACCTGCCAGGAGGCCAAAGGCCAAGCCCTGATGGTCCCCTCTTCAGGAGAAGACTAGGTATTAAAATAGCTCTGTTCCCTCCTCTCCATTCAGGCCTCTCCTGATTGGGCACTTTCACCCCCACCTCCACCTGAAAACCTCTGAGACCAATGGATGCAGTAGAGCCCTCTCCCTGGGTGGGGGTTCCTCCGCTTCTACATGCCTTACACAGAAATCAGCTCCTACATGGAAGATCCCTCCAAGTGTAAAGAACATGAGACTTGTTGCAACCCACCACGAAAGGGGGGCCTCTCTGTAGTCACAGAATATTTAGATTCTCAGCAGCAATGAAAGAGATGCATCTTGTCTCAAACTGAATCAACCATCAGCTACATGTTTCAGATCTTTGTGAGCATTATATTAACCTTCTAAGTGAACATTTATATATTATTCTCTCCTTAAATTATTCTATTTTAATTTTAAAATATACGTGGCTTTGAAATAAATAATTTTAATTGTCAAAAAATATTCTTCAATTTTACCCTGCATTGGTTTGTAAATCCAGTCTTCTTGTCATAATCTTATGGATCTCAAAAGAGAGAGAATAAATGAGGAACTTCATCTGGGATGATCATCTCATAATAAAATTTATTATCTGTGTCAGATATTTTATTCAAAATATAGGTACTTTTTGACACAGCAGAGTTAAAATATTATTTGATAGATCAAATTAAGCACAAATTTGAATGTGTAGTAAAATATGTGGCAAATATATGAGAATATATTGCCTTTAGTAGTTGTATAGCCTTATCTTTGAGTGAGCATCCTGGAAGACTTATTTTGCACAGTCATAAATATTTTTTTTTGCGGAAGTGCCCAGGTATGCAAACATCTGTTGGTTAGAATTAGGCCTACCACTAGCAGTTAGAGTACCTTAGCACCTCCAGAACTGAGGGTGAGAATGGATGGGAAGGAGAGGTGAGTTGGTAAATAAGAGGCTTAGTCAACTTTGTTTGAATGCACTACTGAGGTTGGAAGATGAAAGGAGTCAATTTTATGTTAATGTAAACTTAATTTCCTCATTACTCTTAATATGTAATCTTTATTTTTAGAGTTCTATTTTTATTTACTCCAATTATAGTAGTGCTATTTGAAAGTTTTCCACATTTGCTTAGTCATTTTTACCTGATTTGCCCCAAATGCCTTTTTGCTAAAAGCTGCTGAAAGCTATAGGGCTAAAGTATGCCTCTGCAAAGGGAACCTCAGAAACCTTGCTAGGGAAATAATTTTTTAAATTATACCACAAAGAGAAATGGAGACCCTGTTAGTTAAATAAACTCAATGATGAATTAATTTATTTTTTTTCAAATGATAGATATAAAATACTTCATGATAAATCTGTTTTTATGTTGTTCCTTGTTTACTCGTTTTATAAAAATAGCTAATGAATACTAATATTTGTAATATATGATGCCCATAAAAAAGTAAAATTTTCATGTGCATGCATTTTTATAGAAATTCATTATTTTTGACAACAGAAACAGAAGCCACACACACACACACACACACACACACACACACACACACACTGGAATGTTTTACATAATGTAAGTGGCATACTAACTTCCTCCACTGGACATCTGAGTTGTATAAATTCTAGAAAATAATGGCTGAGTTGTCATATTATCATTATTATACTCTTAAATTTTCTTATAATAATTATTATTAATAATGATAAGTAAAAGAGTGAGAATATGTTTTCTTGAAAATCTAGAGATAGTACTTAGAATTTTCATGTGTTATCCTATTTGATCTTTGTATTTTAGGAACAAAATATGATTTTACATTGGTTAAATTTTGAGCTTATACTAATATGCATAAAGATGCCATATGGGTAGAGGTTCATATATAAGGTGAGTGTCCTCTGGACACTTGACTTCCATCTGGCTAAAATTTGTCATAATATACTGATTTTGCTAAAAGTATACATTCTACTTCTGTCAGCCAGAAAGTGGTTGTAAAAACTGCACAAATTTCTCATGTCTATGTAGTAAATGTTGACACCTGAGATATAAATCACATGACTGGCACAGCTGTACACAGTGGCTCAGGGAAATGAACTCTACAATTGTGTATAAATGTAAAGGTCATGTGAGATTCTAGTATTTTGGAAATATACAAGAAAAATATATTTAATTTTTGAGAATTTTAAGATCTTCCTAATAAAGATGAAAAAAAGTAAACTAGTTCTTCTATATGAATATAAATTCTTTATCAAGCTATTTGGAATGACATTCTCAGAAAATTGCCTGAGTTTTCTCTTTATACAGCCTCAATCAGTAAATACATGTTTGCACATAATGAGATTGGAATCTGACCTTTAATTTTCACATTTTATTTCTACCACCATGACACTCCGGCTGCTTTCTCATACCAGATTAACTTCCAGTGCTAACATATCTTTACTGCCACCATTTCCGAAGGTAATCTATCGCCAGTAAAAGTACATGAGCAGCAATCAGAGAAGAAGAAAAAATAAAAGGCATCCAAATTGGAAAAGAAGAAGTAAAACCGTCATTATTCACAGATGACATGATATTGTACATAGAAAATCCTGAGGACTCTATAAAAAAACTACTAGACTTAATAAATGAATTCTGCAATGTAACAGGATACAAAATTAACACCCAGAAATCTATGGCTTTTTAATACACCAACTGGAGACCCAGGGCACGAATTCATGCACAGATGGGGTCCCTAGGCCTGGCTGACGATCGCTGGGCTGGGCGCCGAAGGAATGGACATTGGATGCCGACGTGGTTCCCCGCCTCCCCCCCTCTTCTTTCCCTCACTGCCGCACTGCCACCGCAGTGGGTGGGTGGCAGGCCAATTGGGGCCTGCTGGCCAGGGGGAGGGATGGGGCGCGGGAGCTTGGCCGCCAGCCCAGAGGAGGAAGCCAGCCCTTGCCCCCCTTGGGAAAGGGGCTGTGTCCGCTGCCACCCACCCCTGGTTCCCCATCCCAGCCCAGGGCCCTAAGGCCTCAGCGGGGTCGGGAGACGAGGCGAAGGTCTCTGGGTGGGGTGCAAAAGAAACGGAGGCCTGACGCCAATGCCGCCTTTGGTGCCCCGCCACTGTGCGGTTCCCTGCCCCCCCCCCCCCCGCCTGCTTCCCTCACTTCACTGCCACTGTGGTGGGTGGACAGTAGGCCAGTTGGGGCCTGCTGGCAGGGGGGAAGGAGAGGGGGAGGGACCACAGGAGGTTGGCCAGCCGGAGGGAGGGACCAGGGGCTGTTGGCCAGCCATGGGAAGTTGACTATAGGAGCACACTGACCACCAGGGGGCAGCTCCTGCATTGAGCTGCCCCCTGGTGGTCAGTGCACATCATAGCAACTGGTCAACTGGTTGTTCCAGTCATTCCGGTCATAATGGTGGCTTAGGCTTTTATATATAGATACTTAAAAGCAAAATATCAGTTTCTTACCTTAAATCAGATAAATAACCAAAGAGAACTGATGAATTAATTTATAGCATTAGGTTTGTATGGACCTAGAATTACAGATGAAATAATCGCATTTGATATGAGAAATGGAATGCAGGTTAATATGATTTTTGAGTTTTCCCAATACATTCTCTACATTTAAAAATTAATACTTTAAACTGTTTTGTGGAATAGAGAGAGCAATGCCTGGGATGATATAACAGAAGTAAGCCTCTCAACCCTCAATAAGTATCTGATGTCAAATGCAGCAGGTTCAATGCATCATACATTTATGTGATCAAGTAAATTGCTAGAAGCAAATTTGACATTAAGATGATAAACATGGTTATTAACAGAAATCATGGTCTATGATAATCAGATTCAATAAGCTAATTAATCTTAGCTCTGTCACAAAGATTCTTTGAAACTGGAGTAACATAAAGCTTAAGTAGCTCATTTCAAATGATTTGGACACCCATAACCTGTAATAAACATAAGCTGGACAAGGCCATGGTATCTGACCTTCAATCCTCTCTCCCTTTTTAGAGTCTATTCAGGGAATCTGCATAGAAGTGCATTTTTAAACTACTTCCTTTTCAGGCAATCAGAATCATGAAATTATCAAAAACACTGATTATTATTATAGAATGAAATATAACCAATTTTGACTCTACTAAATTTGCAAATGACTTCACAAAAACAAGAAAAATTCCAAGTCTGGGCCTCATTAAAATAGTCTTTGCAGACCTTGCTAAGATTATAGCAGTGAGCTGTGGCAGCATTCTCTCCATAATACCAACAGAGTCCAAACATGTCAGGATTTTATTAGCCAGATTAGCATAGACACTGGTCAACTTTGCAAATGGAAAGAATTCATCCACTCTCAAAATCCTCTATTTATACTAAACATTCATACTTTACACAATTCAATTGAAATATGTTAACTAATTTTCTTAATAAAATACACAGAAATGGCCTTTGATTTTTCTTTTTAATAAAGACACATGTGAAACTGATACATTCCTGGAACAGACTTTTTTTAAAAGTATAGAATTTGCCATAAATTGAATGAAAAGGTCCAACAACGTACCATCTCTTACTAGAACGAATTAAATGAGCTCATAAATGCCAAGTTCTCTGTTTTCAGAAAGAACACATTTCTTAGTCTTTTAAATGAAAAAAAAAAAAAAAAAAGCAGACCACATTACTAATGTATAATGACATTGGGCCTTCTTATGTTTTGTTTGCAAGTTTTTTGTTGTTGTTGTTGTTTTAACGGGGTCTAAAGAGAAAGGTAGATAGCTAGTGTAACAACATATATTAAACATAGTTCCATACCTTGAGTGAAATGTCAAAGATTAAGATATATTTTTAATTATTAAAATGTATATATATAGACATCATAAACATTATATAAAACATTAAGTATTCTAAAAGTTCTAGAAACTGACTGGGACAACCATCTTTGGAAGCCTTTCCTAGTATTTAATGAGCTTTATTTTTAAAAATGATTTATGTGTAACATAAATATATTTTGCTACAATTTAAGCCCATGTTTTAGATCTTTAACCTCTGAAAGACTGAAATAGATCCTAATTTTATGACACATGAAAACTCTTTTATGTGCTTAAAGACTGTTTTAAACTTTTTCCTCTTGAGCCTTCTTTTGTTCAGATTAAATAACTCCCAATTAAATAAATCACCACATTTTCCTGATCCACCAAATGCTGCTAATTATATTCCTTGATTTCTACTACCCATTTTAAATTAACATAAATCAAACTGAATCTGATATTCCACTAACAGTGCTACTTTTCCACGTTTGCAGATCTTTCTCTTGCAAAGATCAACCCAGTGAATTTTTGCTTGTTTGCTTTTAATGATATTGTCCTGCTATCTCCTGGTTTTGCTGCACTTAGGCCTAACTATTCATATTCCCCTGTAACTGTGAAATTTCTCTGGGATTCTGAGACATCAAAGCAGCAAGGGAATATAATTAAATAGGATCCCCACCTGGAAAAAAAAAATGTGTGCTCCTACTCATTAAGATCTACTTCTCTCAGATGTGTATTTTTACAGTGTTTTATTTTTTTAAAAAATCACGGATGCTTCCTCCAGATACATTTCTAATAGACCTAGTTAGTGCAATAAAATAAATGGGTCATTTTCAACCCATTAATTAGAAACTATCATTTCTGTGAGGATTTTGTTAACAGCCAACAAAAATCTTTTAAACACCGGAAAATGTTCACAGCAGCCCAGCGGGCCCTTCTCACTTTTCCATTAGACATTCCATATGCATCCATCAACTCATTACAGTATTCCACATATCTGTCAACCTTTGCCAGGCTATCACATACAAGCATGCACCCTAAGACGATGCTTATGAAATATTCATAAACATTTTCAAGTTACAAATTCTTCTCATTCAAGATCAGATTTAATGGCAACACTCTCCTGAAGAAGTTAATGAGAAAGCTTCTCTCATAACAAATGAGCTCAGACATGCAAGTGCCCTAAGATTTTACCAAGTATTCTGGTCCGAAACAAATTGAACAGCAATTCAGGTTTACCTTCCTTTCTTTTTTTCGGTGCCTAAGGCTATGTCTTCCTGACTGTCAATAATCTGATAAAAATATAAAAATTCAGTCAACGTGCATGAAGAAGAATTTAACCCTAATGACTGTATCGAACCCACTGGTTGATTTTTTACCATACTTTGCATGGAAAATACTATGTGATATATATCTTAACCCTTTGCACTCGCTTGCTTTTTTCTTGATTCCTTTATTCTAATGCTAACCATGTCGAGTCACACTCGACATCTGAGTGCAAAAGGTTAAATCAAGTCAGATTTAAACAGCTAAGTTTGTAAATCTGAATCCTCTGATTAGTATGCTTAATTGACTAAGGGCAGAAGCTTCCTGAAAGACACCACCATAAATGGAAAATCTTGTTCAAATGGAAAGCATGTCTTGTAACCACTCAAACAGCTCCCATGGGAGGGAGGACAAACTATATTATATTGAGAAGAATTTTCGGGCACCTGTTGAGAATCCTGATAAGTCCACCCTCACTCTCCTGCCCCCCAACTCCACCACACACACTTTTTTATTTCGAAAGTTTTTATTTTATTTATTTTTAAAAATACTTTTTTATTGCCCTAGCTGGTTTGGCTCAGTGGATAGAGCATCGGCCTGCAGACTGAAGGGTCCCAGGTTCGATTCCGGCCAAGGGCACATGCCTGGGTTATAGGCTCAATCCCCAGTAGGGGATGTGCAGGAGACAGCTGATCAATGATTCTCTCTCATCATTGATGCTTCTATCTCTCACTCCCTCTCCCTTCTTCTCTGAAATCAATAAAGAAATATATATATTTTTTAAAAAATATGTTTTTATTGATTTTAGAGAGGAAGGGAGAGGGGAAGAGAGATAGAAACATCAGTGTGGAGAGTATATCATTGATTGCCTACCTCCTACACACTCCCACCCGGGACTGAGCCCCCAACCCTGGCATGTGCCCTGACCAGGAATTGAACCGTGACCTCCTGGTTCTCAGGTTGACACTCAATCACTGAGCCACACCAGCCAGGCTGAAAATTTTTGTTTTTAAGATGTCAATAGAATTGAAATTATAGTATGATTAACACTCATATGCTAATCACCTGGCTTCTACAGATGTCATTTTTCTTCCACATTTGCTTTATCTTCCATGGGTAGGTTTTTCATTCTAAACCATTTGAGAGTAATCTGAAAAAACTATTTGTACAGTTGTTAAGAACCATAATCAAAGCCACAGTGCTGCTAATGTTTAAGAGAAGGCAACTGAAAGTAAAAGTTTCTTCATAAACACAGATAAATTAAGGATCTGTAGGGATCAGAAAGGGTTTAGAATAACAGTGTTATCTCTCCTATGTAATACATGTATGACCTTGAGTAAGACAAACCTCTCAGAGACTTAGCTACTCACTGTAGATCAGTGACCATCCCTACATCACAGTGATTTTTGGAAGGTTATGAGTGTTTACATGGAATAATGTATCAGATATTATTCAGATAACTATGTTTTAAAAACTCTCCAGTGAAAATAAAAAAAGGTTCCTTTATCATCATAACACAACAGTAATAATGAACATTTACTGAGCATTTATGGAAAGTGAGGTGATATAAAAACAACACTATCATACTGGTTTTACAAGGAAGAAAATTAAGTCTTATAGAGGTTAAAAGGCTGGATGACTGACTCCTAGTGATTGCGTGGTTGAGCTGGTATTCAAACCCTATATAACTGATCAGATTCTATACTTGAGCCATGAGATGTGAGGTAAAGAGTAAATGTTGTCAGCTGGGCAACTTGCCAACTTAAGCAGAGTATTCATAAAGTATCTGCTTTTCAGTAGCATTGCAGCCCATTGATTTTCCTATTCTAAAGATACTAAATTGTTATTATCTTATCAATGACCTTTCAATAAAATATTTATAAATTGTAGTATGTATAGTACCCGAGTTCTTGCTCCATAGCCGTGTGGGCCATGGCTGTGCAGACTTCACATGTAGGAAGCTGGACTGGACTGGACTTTAATATGGAGCAAAAACTATGGACAGTGGCCTTTATTCTGGCCCTGCTGAAGACAAGACTGGCTTTTTTTCCATGGCAGCATGGACAGAAATGGAACCTTGGAGGGGAACCCCCTTAATTTTACACCATCATAAAAGCTTTCCATGAAACTCCTTTTTCTTGTGGGGGCCTCAGGATAGTCATTCCCTCGACATACAACAATAACACCACTTCCACCGATAACATAGTGACATTTTATCAATTTCCCACTGAATACAAAAAAGTAGTAAATTTTTAATTTCCAGCATTTAATAAATACAATTTAAGCCAGAGAGACTACTCCCAACACCTCTCAAATCACCAAACATGCTCTCACACACAACTTGTGAAGTGTCATTTGCATGCGTGCATTTCCCAGTTTTAGGGCAATAGACTTTAGAACTGTACTTTCTAATCAATCCGAATTTTAAAGAAGCTCAAATTAATTGCAGAACAAAAATCCTTTTCTGGTTTATCAGTTGCCTGATCTGTATGCTAACTTATTTTGAAAATAGATTGTATCTACCCGTTTTGTAATCAAAGCACACAGATTATGAAACCAGGCAAAAAGAAAGAAAAAAATATGTATTTACTAAATCATACTAGGAATTTTTTTAATCCCAAGGAAAACATTCTTATATATGTTTTGCAAATCATCATATGAAATATGCCATGTGTAGTCATGTTTCACTTCAGGTTGCTCTGCCATTATTTTCAGACTTATTTGATTCTGATTGCACAGTAAAAACACTTTGTCATTTAGCTTTGTTGTCTACAACTGAAAAACAATAAAGAATCCAGAATATTGCAGACAATTTTGAAAATATTAGAAATTAAATTATTTCATTAGTGATCTTATCAATAAATCATTTGGTCCACTCAGAATCATACCCTGAAGTTACCAATATCTCTGTTTTACTTCAAAATAGACTGTTGTTTTCAAAACATGCTGAAAGCAATTACTACAAATATTGAAGCAGACTATTTCAGCACATATACCACAGAAATCCAATGTAAGCTGATTTGCTTCATGGTATTTAATACACAGTGGGAGGGAAATAGGTTTACAGTAGTTCATATGGAAAATAATAGAATATTTAATAAATAATAATATAATAATAAACTGTGTTTCTTGTACTCACAACTATAAACCTCCTGCTGCCCCCTCCCCGAATTATAAATTTAATAAAACAAAAATTTAAAGGAGGCATTCCACACATGTGTGAAAGGTTCAGATAGCCCCCTATGGCAGTCACATAACATTTCTCAGAAGAAAGGCTCTGAAGTGGGTAGAACAACACTTGACTATCTGTAATATAACAGTAATTTGGGGGACAGATCAATTTCATTTACTCTGCTAAATATCACAATTTCTTTTTATTTGCCAGTTCTCATAAAATGTTAAAATTGTCCTTTTCTTAACAGAATCAAAAATGAATTTTATATTATATAACAGATGTTTCAATAGCCATAATACTATCACCACGTTATACTATGGTTTAATTACAGATATGTTGTTATTTAAAGGCCAATAAGTGTATTAGAACAGGCATGAATTGGAACAATGGCAAGTAAGCAAGGCATACTAGAGCTGTAAGGGCACCTCCTGAATTTTATTCAATAACTCATTTTATATATGACTAGAAGCCTGGTGCACGAAATCACGCACAGGTAAGGTCTCTAGGCCTGGCCAGCAATCAGGGCCGATTGGGGGTTTTTGGCAGCCAGCAGGGGCCTTCCTTCCACAGCTGCCCGCCCCCCAATTGCTAGCTGCCAGCCAGGGCCTTCCTTCCCTGGCTTCTGGCTGCCGGCCTGGGCCTTCCTTCATTCCATGCCGCCCCCAGGTGGTCAGTGAACATCATAGTGAGCGATTGAACTCCTGGTCTCCCGTTCGAACTCCTGAAGGGCCACTTTGCATATTAGCCTTATATATTTAGTTAGATAACATTTATCCTGAGATTGCTTGAAATTGTCTTTGTATGAGAATTACAAAAGAAGTTTCATATAGGTAATCAAAGTACTTAAGAAAAACAATCATGTCCTTTACTAATAGGTAGGGTCAGCAATTTTAACAACCTAATAGATTTAGATTCACATAAAAAGAAAATTATAACTGAAAATTAAAGAATAAACATGATTTTTTTAATAATCTGCTCATAGTTTTTCCTTGATTGTGAATAATAGTTAAAATTAAGTCTTCTATTATACTATGTATATTTCCAGAATTATATAGACTCTTTAATCTTTCTAAATTTTCCAATAGAAAACTTATTTAAAATATGGAATTACTCTAATAATGATTGCAGTTATTCTTGTTGTAAGAGTTGTAAAATTTAGAGATTAGATGACTGTAATGTTCAAATTATATATTTATTATTAAAGAAATATATTATATTAAATGAAATTTTTAGGTGTAACCTAAAATTCAGTGCAAGAGAAAATATACAAAATTGAGGTAAAGATTTAATAAAATTTGGAAATGTAAATCTAGTAAATAAAAGTAACTTTTTTTTTTTTACCTGTAATAGAAAGCCTTTTTTCAAGTGACATATTACTAAAAATATGAAACCTTTATTCTGAACTATATAACGGGTTATAAAACCTTTCTAATTTCTTTCGCATAAAACAGTAAATATATATTTTCAGTTAAAAAAATTTAATGACTATTTATGAGAATAGATTAACTTGTATGTTAATTATTAGTAAAACTAGGGGCCCAGCACGTGAAATCACATGAGACACAGGACCCAGAGTCCCTCAGCGTGGCGGGACCCAGAAAGAGTCCTATGTACGCCGCTGCCACCGTCCCAGGAGGCAGAACCCAGAAAATGTCCCGCCACTGCCACCGCCCCCCGGGAGGCGGGACCCAGAAACCCACCTGCGCCTCCGATCAAGTCCTCCTGAGTCAAGTCCCCACCCACCCAAGTGCACAGCCTCCTGCTGATCGGTCATTACAGTGTGATGGCGTGATGACCACAGGCTTTTTATATAATAGATACTTTGATGAGTGTATATTATTTTCAAAATTCAAGTGAGAATATTTTAAGCTTACTTAGCTATATTATGTTTATATAGCTTATCCAAGGTTAATTTGTTATAAAAAATTAAAAATTTATTGAATTTTAAATCAGATACAATATATTGTGTAGCTGCAATTTTAATTACCGTATTTTCCGGCGTATAAGACGACTTTTTTTTTTTCCCCAAAAAATATTTTATTGATTTTTTTACAGAGAGGAAAGGAGAGGGATAGAGAGTTAGAAACATCGATGAGAGAGAAACATCGATCAGCTGCCTCCTGCACCCCCCCTACTGGGGATGTGCCAGCAACCAAGGTACATGCCCTTGACTGGAATTGAACCTGGGACCCTTCAGTCCACAGGTCAATGCTCTACCCACTGAGCCAAACCAGCTAGGGCATAAGACGACTTTTTAACCCAGGAAAATCTTCTATACACCTAGTCATCTTATACGCTGGAAATTACGGTACATAAATTGTAGGGAGAGTTGTTTTCTTCAGTTATTAATTGTTTAATGATGTTTATTTCCAGAAGTAATTTAACTTGTCTCCCCATATTTTATAGCAACAACAGATTGCTAAAGTACAAGCTGCTGCTTAGGACTCCTTGTCAATGTGCTCCTGAACAAGATAATAATTAATCTATTTTTATCATAAGACACTGAATGGAAAAAAGGAAAGAGAACTTAGAGTCATATAGCTAGTGATTAATAATTAGACATCAAGTGAATTCATTTTAAAATGTGTTACTATAGAGCCAATACTTATTTATTTTAATTTATTTTTCTTTTTTTAACATTCATCACTCTATATAATATTAGTGCAAATGTGAAAGGAAATATGCAAAATTTCACAGTTAGCTTTAGGAAAGGATATTCTAAATTCAAATGTAAGAAAATTTTAAACTAAAATTTCAACATCATAATCATTCCTGAAATTATCCAAATCCTTTACTGAAGTACTCCTTTCCTTCCCTCTATCCCTCCTTTTCTCTCACGTTCTATCTTCTGTTTCTCTTTCTTTTTTGTTTTTCTTAACTTATACTATAAACTTTAGTTAGGAGAAACAAAACGCTTGGCACCATTTTTTTGTGGTGCCAGAATTGCATGAATACATGGGGATTATTTATGCTATGTATATGTAAAAATCAACCCTTCTAATAGGTGATGACACTTGTTATGACTTTATAACATTCAAATGATCAGTAAATGTTATTAAATTATGTTATTATATAGGCATACTCAAAGTGTGTGGTATTTATTTTTCTTTAAGTAGTACCATTTATTCCTAATTTGTGAGAAACAATTTATTCAGAAGGATAAAAGCCTAACAGTTGTTTCCTACCTTTCATTTTCCTCCAAGCTCTTCCCAAAATGCCTACCTATATAAGCATGCTATGGATTTAAGTGGTGGTTATGTAACTCATACACCATCCAAATAATATACAAGAGATATGTAATATAAATAATATCCAATGAATGTATTCAAAACTGTTTTATTAGTAGAAAACTATATTTGGGTTCCTGGATCATTAAAATTGTAATTATAAGGATAAAATATATGTAAGGAAAATACAAAAATCTGCTAATATTTACTAATGTCTTACTATATAACAGTGAGTACTGGGAAGATGTTTATGTTATTTCATTTATCAAAATGGCAATAGCATTTGTGAATTTTTGTGTGTAATTTCACCATGCCCAAAAGGCATAGACAGGTATTCATTGTAACTTCAATACATACAAATTCCACTCCTATGAGATAGGGGACTGATAAGTAGTGTGGACACAGACAATGGCCTAATCTTCACATTTCACTGGGATTTACTTGATGTCTAGCTGTCATGGAGTACACAGTGATTTTTTTGTTATTATTGATTTTTTTGTGTGTGAAAATGGCTTTAAGAAGAAAGTCAAATGCTTTTATTGCATTTTATAAAATAAATTCCATACTAGAGTGCTATTCAGCAATTTGGGAATGTGTGAGGATTGTAGAAATCTATTTTACTGTGTCTCAGACTGTCACTGAGAGAAACCTACCTGAATCCATTATGACATGTAAAAGAATATTCTGTCTTAAAGCTTACAGAATTAAAGCACTTTCCCATAAAATAAACTGCTATAAATACAAAGTTAAAATAAAGCCTTCCCTCTAAGGTTGAAGCGTAAGAGGACTAGTCCAAGCTAGTCTGGAGTCTTGGTTGGCTCTTCTCTGCAGCATGTATCTAAAAGCCATGTGCCTTTCACAATCCCTGCTACACAATGTGGAGACTTCCTCATGAACCCCCTTCCTGGAGACTAAGTTAACGTGTACACAGTAGTTACAAGGGATCTAATGAGATCTCCTCCGTTTTGGGTGTAGACTATTTTTTTCTACTTATTTAAGAGAGAATTTAATATCCCATTATGCTTCCCCTTTGCCCTTCCTGCCTCAGATTCAGGGATTCCCTACCAAATTAATTTTTGAACAATGACTTAGAAACAAACTACTGCACAGCTAAAAGAACATTAACTGTTCTCTTTTCTCATTTTGCTGCATGTTCCCAGTTCAGATGCTCATTTAGAATCATGATTCATAGTTGTGATTCACATAGAAGTCAATCCGTCCTCTGCCTTTTCAACTAACTATATTACTGAACTCCCTGACTTTCAAATTTCAGTCCCAGAATATATTTGAAGTACAGGTGAAGTAAGCTTGGCTGTAATCATGCTCCATAAGCTTGTCTCATCCATGTTTTATTTCTCTTTACTTTGTGAATATGTATTAATAGCTACAGTATCAGTGATTCTCCCAAATCTCTGGGAGAATCCACAGAAAACAGAATGAAAGGTTAAAGAAAGGATGCCTTGATTCCTCTGCCTAGAAAATAATGCCAAGTTTGTGACAAGGCTCTCTGTCTGGAGGGGGGATTCTGCATAGAACTCTTTGTTAAATCTATTCATAGGCCTATAAGGAAGATAATCAGGGAAAATATACCAGGTTCTTAATGACTGTGTCCTAGTGTAGATAAATCACTAATTCACTACATTATAGATATGGCCAAGGTTTTCACAAAATATTCGTTGGAGCAGTCGCATACAAATAAAAAGAAATTTGCTTTTGCTTAACCCATTAGCTACTGGTAAGAATTTTGACTATTTAGCCCATAAGTGTCATTAGAACAAAATTTTAAATGCCTTATGTTTACTTTATTTTTGAAGGCTTTTATTTATTTATTTTTTACAAAATAGTATTTGCACAACTATTGTAGACCATTTAGAAATTCAGGAAAATAAAAGCAGTAGAAATTATTCATATTTCCATGGACCCAATTTATATAATTGGCCCCTGACCATTGACACCATATTAGCCATTATCACTGGTAGGTTGAACAGACAAACTTCATGGAATGTACCCAGTACAATGTTACTTTGTTCCCCACATCCTTTTAATCTATGTCTAGAGAGGAACATTCTTTCCTAAATACTTAGAGGAAAACATCTGATTATCCAATATAATAAAAGGGTAATATGCAAAATGACCAAACGGTGGAACAACTGGTCGCTATGATGCGCACTGACCACCAGGAGGCAGATGCTCAACTCAGGAGCTTCCCCCTGGTGGTCAGTGCGCTCCCACAGGGGGAGTGCCACTCAACCAGAAGCCAGAAGCCTGGCGAGCACAGTAGCAGTGGCAGGAGCCTCTCCCACCACCGAGGCAGCACTAAGGAACAGCAAGCTGAGCAGTATGGAGTAGCGAGCAAGTGGGCAGTAATGAGCAAAGGCTCCCAGACTGCCCCCGAGGGGTCCCAGACTGCAAGAGGGCAGAGGCTGGGCTGAGGGACCCTCCCCAAGTGCACAAATTTTCGTGCACTGGGCCACTAGTATACACTAATAAAAGAGAAACATGCAAATTAACTGTACCACTGCTACGCCCACAAGCCATGCCCACCAGCCAATCAGGAGCGAGTATTCAAATTAACCCAACCAAGATGGTTGCAGCCATGGAGCGAGCAGGAGGCTTGGGTTTCCCTGGCAATGGAGGAAGCCAAGCTTCCCGCCCGCCCTGGCCAGCCCTGGCCTCCGCTCTAGGCTACAAAGTTTCAATCATAGAAAATAAATAAATCCTAACAAAGATGGAGGCAGCCATGGAGCTGGAGAGAGCAGGAGGCTTGGGTTGCCCCCAGCAATGGAGGAAGCCAAGCTTCCCACCCGCCTGACTGGCCCTGGCCTCCGCTCAAGGCTACAAATTTTCAATTATAGAAGATAGATAAATCCCAGATTCCAGGGCCTCTGCTTGGGTCACTGGAGGACATGGCTGGCCTGCAAACCACCACAGGCTCCTTACCCAGGCTGCCCCACACCCGAAGGGAACCCCCACCCTGATCCAGGATACCCTTCAGAGCAAACCAGGCGGACCCCACCCATGCACCAGGCTTCTATCCTATCTAATAAAAGAGTAATATGCAAATTGACCATCACTCCAACACACAAGATGGCTGCCCTCAAGTGGTCAAAGATAGCTGCCCCCATGTGGTCAAAGATGGCTGCCCCCATGTGGACACAATATGGCCACCACAAGATGGCCAGCAAGGGAGGGCAGTTGGGAGGGACCAGGCCTGCAAGGGAGGGCAGTTGGGGGTGATCAAGCCTGCAGGGGAGGGCAGTTAGGGGTGACCAGGCCAGCAGAGGAGGGAAGTTAGGGGTGACCGGGCCTGCAGGGAAGGGCAGTTGGGGGGGACCCAGGCCTACAGGGGAGAGCAGTTATGGGGATCAGGCCTGCAGGGGAGGGCAGTTAGGGGCAAACAGGCTGGCAGGGGAGAAGTTAGGCATCAATCAGGCTGGCATGGGAGTGGTTAGGGGGTGATCAGACTGGCAGGCAGAAAGGGTTAGGGGCAATCAGGAAGGCAGGTAGGCTAGCAGTTGGGAGCCAGCAGTTCTGGATTGTGAGAGGGATGTCCGACTGCCCATTTAGGCCTGATCCTGGTATTGGAGAGGGTGCAGGCTGGGTTGAGGAACACACACCCCGTGCACGAATTTCGTGCATCGGGCCTCTAGTTGGTAATAAAAAGTCTAATTTAAGCCAATTGTCATAACTAACTACCGTATTTTCCGGCATATAAGATGACTTTTTAACCCAGGAAAGTCTTCTCAAAAGTTGGGGGTCGTTTTATATGCCGGGTGTCATCTTATAGGGTGGGTATATCCCAAAGTCTATATTTTAACTGGAAAAGTTGGGGGTCGTCTTATACACCCAGTCGTCTTATACACCGGAAAATACGGTAATTAGAATGCCTAGTTCTGATAACATGATCAAAATTCTACCCTTGGTTTGAAGTTCATCTTCTTACCCCTCCACCAGATCAGGTCTTTTATTGGAGAAGGAGTGAACTCTGTTTTATTTTCTTCACCACTGACTAATGATACTCACCTAAAAATTAAAAATAACCCTAGTCCCTACATCAATAATACTGTTATTGTAAGGATTAATGTGATAATACATAAAAAGTACTTAGCAAAATATCTAGCTCATATTACTAACAATGTTACCATGGGAAACAAATGTAGAGAGCTCCTGGGAAGGAACATGGGCATTCTTTAATTATTGTCAGCTGAACCCAAGGTGACAGGCAAAGCCACATCTTGGTTACACATCTTACCAAAAAGGCAGATGTGTTCTCAGCACTGACTCTTATCTTTGCCTAGGTGTTGGGAAGTGGTTTTTGATATGTAAATCCAGTTAAGCACCAGGAATGCTCAGGCCTACTCAAGAATGAAAATAATTTCCTTTGTCTTTTCTTTTGGTGAAATTTCCTGGTATTTGGGGGTATAAAATAAACACGCTGCATTGGCTTTGGGTCACTGTCTCTACATCAGAAGAAGGCAGCGGTCCACTCAGTCCCAGCTTTTTCCTTCCATTTTGTGTCTTGTCTCTTTCTTTCATATTTCTCAATCCCCAGCCCGTCTCCTCGAAGAACCAGATCATCTCTCTTTCCGTGCTGGATGCGGCAAAGAGAGACCCCGCCATAAACAAACATGCATTTTCTGCTCTCAGCTCTGGCTCACAGACCAATCCCAACACATACACCATTTGTTAGATGCTAAGCAAATGTATCTCTTACCTTTAGGATTCTCAGGTGAGTCAGACACCAGTCTACTATGCCTCTCATACTGCAGAGTATATTCATTAAACCCTCCAGGTGGTTCCACTGAAGCCTCAAGTCACTAGGTTTGCAGTGGAACTTATATTTCTCCAAAATTACTATTCAAAAACTCCTTTCACCCAAATCTTCAAACCTTTCCTACCCCATATAAAAGTCATGAGTTTAATAATTGTCTAAGATATTTTCAACTGTTTCATTTGAAATATTGGTGTTGGGTAGCTCATTTTGAAAGATCTATTCTTTTATATATTAAAATATCAGTTAAAAACTCCAATTTAACATCTTCCCTTCCTTCCTTCCTTCCTTCCTTCCTTCCTTCCTTCCTTCCTTCCTTCCTTCCTTCCTTCCTTCCTTCCTTCCTTCCTTTTTTAAATCTATCTATCTATCTATCTATCTATCTATCTATCTATCTATCTATCGATCTATCATCAATCATCTATCTACTTACCTATCTAACTACACCATACACACACCTATGCATACACATTAAAGACTCAGGATATGAAATGACACTGAATGGATGTAAATCTTGGTTGATTCATGTAAGTAGCTGTTCACCTTTGAGCTAGTCACTTATTCTTTTTCTGCCTTAGTTACCAGAGTTACTGTGAAGATTAATGTGATAACACATAAAAGGTCCTTAGAACAATATGCAGCTCATATTGCCAACAATATTACACTAACAATAAGAATAACATAATAATTATTATAAATGTCCTATTTATAACTTATTTGTTCGATTTATGAGAATTTCCACATCATTATTCTTCTTTGCATTGTAATTATTGTACAGTATTTAGCTGTACTAATGTAACATAAATTTCAATACTTAGCTGGACATATATATTATTTCTAATATTCTGTCACATCACTGGTCATCATTGTGTTTATCAACTCTGTTTTATTCCCCTTTAGAATATATTGATTGAACTGGAATTACTGGATCAAAATGTGATTATTTTAAAGCATTTAGTACAT
Organism: Cnephaeus nilssonii; assembly: GCF_951640355.1. Lineage (NCBI taxonomy): Eukaryota > Metazoa > Chordata > Mammalia > Chiroptera > Vespertilionidae > Cnephaeus > Cnephaeus nilssonii. Next base: position 34,770,970 of record NC_137074.1, on the reverse strand, counting down.
GTTGACAAATTATCCTGCAAAAATTTATAGCACTGTACACTATATTTTCATGACCATCTTAAAATTCTGGACAGTTATATACTATCACACACTGATTTAGGTGTAAGGGAATCCTTGGAAGATAATGAAAAACAGGCACAGTATGTTCTCTTGTCTCCTTACAAAGTATGCCAACAGATTTCTGAAACTTTTTCAGACCTGGCAATTAACACAGCTCATCTAGGGTTGGATGAGGATAAATCCAATATATCTTCAGAACCTGAGAGTTCCAGTGATATAACTATACTGACCATTCTTTTTAATAGTAAAAGAAAATTAAGTACAAATGAGCAGTAGTGGCTGTCTATGATGGTGGCTCATTATGTGATACTTAGATCAAACTGCTTTAATTATGTAAATGCATCTAGTGGATAAGTGTTAATAAACTTCTATTTAAATAAATAAATCAAGAATCTGCTTCTCTTATGCATATTACCGTTCAATTAAATTCCTGAGCACAGTCAGTAACTGTGAAGTTATACAGTTGACAAAATCAATCACTAAGGAGTATAAATCAGCCAGATACTAGTCTAACATAAAGAATATAGCAATTAGTCAGTTTTGTCAATAGATTAAAAGTTTTACTATGTCATAAGAGAAGGATGCCATTGTTCTCATTTTTAGTATTCCACATAGGTATTATTATGAAATTTATGCCAATTTTATCAAGGTCTCACAAACTCACTAATGTTTGGCTTACAGAATCTTCTGTTAAGTAATAAGGATAACAACCTCTTTTTCTTAAAAATTTTAATTTAAAATGTTTTGTTTTGGAAAAGCCATCTTGCTGTGATACTCTCTGCCTCTTTGTGCCCCCCTCTCTTTCACACACACACACACACACACACACACACACACACACACGAAACCCACTCACTTCACAACCACAGAGGCATATAACTGTAATAAAGCAAAAGAAAATATCCATCCCACCACCAAAAAATAACCATTGGACCAACCTTATAAAGTAGTGGCAATTTTCCTAATTTCAGGAGTGCAATCTGGTTTGTTATATTTCTCATGTTTTTTATCCTTTTTAAATCATCTGCATTTCCATAACTCACATCAATGATTTCAGCCTGAAAGAGGAGGAAAAGAAAAACACACAAAGAAAAATAAAGCTTTGTTGGAGGAATGATAGCAAATCCATTTGGTATGACAAAATCATTCCTGGAATGTGAAATGGTCAAGGAGAATCAATTCATTCTCTTCCCCTGTCCCAATAACCACAAACCTGCCCTTTCTACTTCCGTCAGGTACAATGACGCTTGTGGTCACTTGAGAAGATGTTTGAGGGTCATGTTTTCTTGGTCATCTCCCTTCTCACAAAGTTACAGACCACCAAGTTTATTATATTCTAGATTTCTATTTCTGGAATTTGAATCATTTTATAAAACAATGCAATTAATTCCCTTAAGGTTCAACTACAGTCCTACCATTCTCAGGCTTAAAAACAATTCAAAGACCCTGTACTGTTATCCAAATTGAGTACAAAGTCCATCATGCACAGCTGTTCAGGTTGAGCATGTATCCAGGTGTGAATAATAACCCCTTGAGTTGTGAAGGACAAAACTTATACTCCCGTCTGTGTCAATCTGGCATTCAAGGACTTTAGAATATGGTTCCAAACTACTACTATTTCTGTCATAGTCCCCACTACCCCAGACAGCTATAATCTACATCAATATTTCTCATTTTTAAAAGTCCCCTGTTATTAACATAAAATGACATGACTTTCTGGAGATCCTAATGGGCATCCTCTGACACAGTTGCCCTTTCTTACTCCTTGAAAAGTACTGCACTGAGGTTTTCTCAAACACATATTCCTATGAGCCAATATGATATATTTCATCTCTACTTTCTGTAATTTCCATTATAAAAATAGTTGTTATGCTTTACACTTGAAAAATGATGTTACATCACAAAATGTGCTGTTTCAATCTCCAGCATATCTACGTGGAAGTGTTGATAAGGACTTAGTGGTGCCAAGCAGTGAAAGTATGAAGAAGGAAGATCCAGATCTTGAAATGCCCACCGTTATCTATTGGAGCTAATGTACTTCAACCAGTTTTTGAAAAGGGCTTCCATAGAAGTATCACTTCAGGAAATAATTCTGTCTTTAGAAAGACATATGGATACCACCAAGAGACTGGTAAGTATGTTAGAAGAAATATTTCTAGCATAGAGTATTTCCTTATCAATTAATTCATATTCATTTGTAAGAACTTTACTAAATACATTAAAACTCATTTCAAATGTTATCTGCCTGCTGAATTGTATTTCTCTGATGCTCAATTCTAATTTGAATCCAAGTTTCTGTCTCTCTTAACAACCCCTCAGGACCCATAAACTTAGCTATGTTTCATTTTCTAGTACAGTGACATTTTCTTAGTGATGGGTCCATCGTGTGCCCATTCTCACCCAGGTACCCTGCAAACACTGTTGACTTATCTGTCTTAACTTAAAATGATTGCACCTTATAACATATCTCCGAAAAGTAAAGCTGTACTTTCAAATGGATTTGTCAAGAAAAACTAATTGTTAAACAAACTTGTCAGAATATTTTTATTATAATTTTGTTCCAATAAAAATGTGATTAAATCAGTGCTTTAAAAATACCACCTTTGAGTTTGCTGATGCCATTATGATATGCATAACTGTTGATTTAGAAATTAAAAACTTGATTAAATAAATGATCACATAATATTAATACTCACATTGAAAAATGAGATAATTCATAGTTTCCATTTCAAATTTCTAAGCTACCTATTAATTATTTGTGATTCACTGAGAGCATCTTAAAACATGGCTATTACTCAATTGGTTACATTAAAGAACATATTTTTCTTATTTAAGAGAGTTTGAGGGAAAATCATACTGGTCTGAGAAGGATTCATTGGTAGACCAGTCTGTGACTTTTTTGTGTACATACCAGAAAGATATGGCAGCTACAAAAATACAAATTCTGTAAAAGGTATTTAATTATTGGAAAATAGCAATAATGTGCATCAACAATGGCAGTTTTAATTAAATAATTTTTAAACTCACCTTCAACAAATAGCACATGTCAACAGATTAAAGCATTTTAATATAATAGGGTTGTTATTTTTCACAAAAATATTCCTCAATACAAGCATTATTATATTAGTTGATTTTGGCTTATGCACTTTGAGGCTATTCATTAAAAGTCAGTAATTACAGAAGTCTCAATGTTCTGAAGGTTTGACAGGTGATAATAAAAATGTATTTATTGCTTTCAAAGGAACCAGGTCCTTTCTAAATGTCTTTCCTATTTACCTTCAAGCAAGCTGAAAATCACAGCTGCAAGAAAGCACATTGAATTTTTCTTAGGCACAAATCAATATACACTGATATGATAAAATGTCAAGCCATTTCTTTCCACACATTCTAGTTGCAGCAACGCACCTCTTCTTACTGTATGTATTCTGTCTCTCTTGAAAAATTTTTCACTCAACTGGTTGGACTATGATGATTAATTTACATGCAAATATTAAGAATGAGGTCACATCCAACTAGTCTCTTTGGGGAATATCAAATGAGCAGGAACCTAATTACCTGTTTAACTATTTACTCCATGTGCACCCATTGTTCTATTGTGGACTTCATTGACACATAGTTAGAGAGTACTGAGAGATACAGAGTAAAATGGAACTAATTCTGTTTTGTTTTAAATGGTGTGTTTTTTTTAACCAAAGAAAAATATGAAAAACTCCCCACATTAAATTTGTTTAAATAATATGTTACATTTCAAACTGAGAACAAATAAAACAACAGCAACAATTCATAAAGAAAATCAAATATTTTATACTTGCCAAAAAAAAAAGTATTGAGATGACAACAGACAGGAAGATTGGCACACATTAGAAAGAAACATTAAACATTAAAATAGAATTATTTTCTACCTATGGTAAAATATATGATTAGAAGGAATCATAAACTAGACAATTAAACATGACTAAAAATAAAAATATTAAAAAGTGATTCTACTATGTTGGTGGTTCTGTTACCATTGTAACTGGCAAGTTAATATATATTTTTTAAATATATTTTATTGATTTTTTTACAGAGAGGAAGGGAGAGGGATAGAGAGTTAGAAACATTGATCAGCTGCCTCCTGCACACTCCCTACTGGGTATGTGCCCGCAACCAAGGTACATGCCCTTGACCGGAATCAAACCTGGGACCTTTGAGTCCACAGGCCGATGCTCTATCCACTGAGCAAAACTGGTTAGGGCCTGACTAGTTAATATTAAAATAGGAAGAGACCAAAGGGGAGGCCAGACATTATAAGCATAGTCCTCTGGGCAGCTTCACCAAGAAGCTGCAGTTTCACACTCCCCACAGAGAAGCACAGACCCATTCCCTGCAGATGACGGGGGGAAGGGGCCCAACAAGGGGGAAGATGGACACATGTGCAGTAAAGTTGGGTGATGTAGTCTAGCCTGGGGAACAAAGATAATTGGCGAGGGCGTGGAGCCACTGCAAGCACAGGAAATCCAGAAGGATTCACTGGGTAAGCTCCCAGTTAATATTCCCAGACAAAGGAGTTCTCTCTCTCTTGTTCCTCTTGTGCTCCTGTTTCTCCTTGCTCCTTGACCCACACTAGCCTGCCAAGTGGCCCTAGAAGCTGCATGGTCCTTGGCTATGCAGATGCTACATGCAAAGGGCTGCTGCTGGGAACACAAGCTCACCTGGCCAGACACTGGACTGGACTAGACTTCAATATAGAGCAGAAACTCTTGGGAGTGGTTTTAATCCTAGCTCTGCTGAAGACAAAAGCACCCTTAATATTACATCATCAATAAAATTTTCCACAATATTTCATCCTCCTGGAGGCGTGGGGGGCGGGCTTAGGAAATTCTTATTCCTGTGGCATCCCAAGAACCCCACTTCTACCAGGAACAGGTGGGGACACAGGGAATACCACACCTGTAGCAGTTCTAAGGTTCTATATAAAAATGAAGAAGTACCCCAAGCAGAAGCAATAGAAGACAGAAATGAATAAATTATTTCCTGTAATCAGCTAAGAACAATCATAGAAAATAACCAGATCAGAGAAGTGTCTCTGGGGACATCCACCTGTGGGTGGCCTGGGCTCCACACTGAGGAATAATCCAGTGCCATGTTTCTCTTATACCTTCAAGTAGCAAAATTTATTCATGCTTAAGAAATGATATATGCTTTGAAAATTTTAAGACTTGACATTTTCAACCAAATCAATCACTCTGAATCCTTCTAGTTCCTCTCTAAGAGAATTTCTGAATGTACAGAATGTTTGAAAAGCCTGCTTTGACTAAAACAGTGATTTTCTCCTCAAAATTAGAAATGGTAAACTCAAGCAGTTCTCCTACTGACAAAATACATTATCAGAAGTACCATTCATCTCAATATAAGTTTTACTTTAGAAATTTACTACTATCTTATATAATTTAGCTTTTGAAACATCTTTAAATTAAAGTGCTTATGCTTATTAAAAATGTGAAAATTCAAAATGATCTCTGATGTTTATCTTTATCCTTTCTAAATAGCATGAGTATATTAGTACTTATGAAGAGTTCAATATTCAGAGATTGTTAGAATTTTATTAGTACTTCAAGTTCATGCAAGGGCTTTTCATCATGGAAAACCACAATGCATTGAATCATAAAAATCATTGCTGCTTCCTTCCCTGCCCCCATGGCAGACATCACTAATCAATCATAATTCCTCTATGAATCAAACTGCTTCTCTAAACATTATTCTAGCTAATCAAGGTCAATTAAATAGAGATTGGCATAAGGCGTATACTATATAAAATATTTAATAGTTTAATATTAAATAATTATTCATTTGAATAACTAATATTTAAACTAATATTTAATTATTTAAATTATTTAATAACTGAAGCAGCACAAGTACTATCAGTTAAAATGGACTCCTAAGCAATCAGAAGGGACATCAGCTAGTATGGGAAACTAGTATATGACAACTGAATTCAGCAATAAAGATGAGAAACACAATACATTTTGCTATGTTTGGTTTAAGCAATCATACTTATCACTTTTTTTGGTTTAAGCAATCATACTTATCAAGGTACATGCCCTTGACTAGAATCGTACTTGGGACCCTTCAGTCTGCAGGCTGACACTGTTCTCTTTCCCAGGTAAAAAATGTAACCTTTCTCACAAATATTTAACTATGAATAATATGTTGTGATAGATCACTTCTTTATTTGTAAATGCTTCTGTCCAAATTTTAAATACTGGAAAAAATGTGTATGTAAATATATAAAATATGTGGCAACTAGTCCCATGGTTATTATCCTCAAATTAGCAGAAGTTATGAATGTGTATGTGTATGTCTCTGTACATGTGCAAGTGTGTATTATGAGAATGATTAAATTAGACAGGATTTATGACATGATATAAAAGAAAAAGAATATCAATACTAAATTGTGCATGTCCTCTGTGGTACACATTTTACTATGGAGATTGTATAATGGAGTCAATCATTTCAGTTTATCTTTAGAACATTCATAATTCAGTAGACATATCTGTCTATATTTTAGACGAGGAAACTAAAGTTTAGGATGTTTAAATAATTTGCTCATGTTTTAAGTTAGCAGTATTGAGCCATAGAGTTTTGTAATTGTTTACCTGACTGCCAATTTCTTCCATTAGACTTCCAACTACATATGGGCAATGTCCAAAGCTTTCTTTTAACCACTTTGTCCCCTGTGATTGGCATCCAAAAGGCACTCAGCGTGTATTTGCTGAATGTTGATGGCTTCCTGCTGTATTAGGGAGACCCAGCTGGCTAAGTTCTATATTAGTCAGTTAATCTTTCTATATCAAATTAAAATATATAGGAAAACATTAATAATCACAGGACACTTTATTTCATAAATGATATTCAACTTATTAAGGCAAGGATATTGTAGGAGTTGCTAATTCATTCAAGAGAATTCTTCCCAGAGACAGTGAAAGTAATATGACAGAATTCTGCCTTTTAAAATAATTTATCTTAGTGTATCAAAGTAGTGCATAAACCTAAAGATCAACTTTTGCACAGATCTCTCTAGTTCTGAAGGGAGGTAAATCTTACATGCAAACTACATATTTAAATGCTGGCATTTTATGGAAACTAAAATATAAATTAAATCTGCTAGAAAAGTTACATTACCACTTAGTTTTATAAGTGGTATGCTTTAAATCATATCAAAAGTAAAAATAAAAAGGCTGACCTAGACTTTTCTGTCAAATTACACTTAATTATGGAGATTCAGAAACTTTACAGGTAACTTTAGTCAAATTAGAAGTCTCTAGTCAAACACTTTCTCACTAAAATGTCCATATTTGTTTTAATTCAGCTATCTTTGCTTTAAAACTTTTATTTTATATGCTTTTGTCCTCTTGCCCACATAAAAGATGTAACCTTTCTCACAAATATTTAACTATGACAATATGTTGTGATAGATCACTTGTTTATTTGTAAATGCTTCTGTCTAAATTTTAAATACTGGAAAAAAAATATATATATACATATACATATATAATATGTGGCAACTAGTCCCATGGTTATTATCCTCACATTAGCAGAAGTTATGAAATTTTTTTGTTAATTCAGTGCACAAAGCTCATGATATCAGGAATAGATGGGATTTGGGCAAATGTATTATATGTAGTTAAAAAAATTAATAAATTTTATACAATTGTGTTCACAGCTATTTATCTCACAATTTTTCATTGTTGATCAAAAGATAAATCCCAAGAGAAGAAAAGAGAGACAAAAAAAGCAAAATCATTTTCAACATTAAAAAGCAGCTCCAAGCTTACATTTTCTGTTGGTGAGACAGTAGCTTAATCTTCATAGTCATACAATTCTATTCCACTCCTTTAGCTTCTGATATTTTTTATCTATAACAGGAATCCTTCAGAGCCAAATGCATGTAGCTTTGCCTTTTGCCACACACTGATAAGTTTGTTTTTGTTTAAGAATATTAAAAATAAAACAGGAAGACAAAGTTTTCCTAGCCATGAGAAAATAGGCATCTGACTGCAGGTTATTAAAAGATTCCATGCAGTGGTTATATTTTTATACTTTAAGACATTTTAACAAATTATTTGATGATGTTCAGATTTCATATGTTAAACTATGTCTTGATATTTTACACAACAAAGATAACACTGCTCCTCAGGACCAACTTGACAGATTTGTAATTCTGCATTCAAAAATAAAATACTCTGCTCTGGATGGATGGATCAGTGGTTAGAGTGTCAGCCCACAGACCAAAGGGTCTTGGGTTTGGCTCCAAGTCAAGGGCAGGTATCTCAGTTGCAGGCTCCATCCCCAGCCCTGGTCCATCCTGGAGGCAACCAGTCAATGTGTCATGTGTCTCTCTTACATGAATGTTTCTCTCTCTCTCTCTCTCTCTCTCTCTCTCTCTCTCTCTCTCTCTCTACCTATCTCTATCTCTATCTCTATCTCTATCTCTATCTCTATCTCTATCTCTATCTCTATCTCTATCTATCTCTATCTCTATCTCTATCTATCTCTCCACTCCCCTTCCTCTTCTCTACTCTCTCTAAAAATAATCAATGGAAAAATATCCTCAAGTGAAGATTTAAAAAAAATAATTTTAAAAATTAAAAACTAAAATATTGTATTTCTAGTTTCTTTGATTTTTAGTTTTTAATTAAAAATATGATCAGGGATTTACATATAGTCTATTATTTATTCACATTCGTGCACATTGAAAGGAAATTAATTAGAAGTTGCTGGTGGGGCAGTACTGGGGAGATGGGCCTGACAGGCCTTGGAGCCAACCTCCCACTGTCCCTTTCCAGCCGGCTCACTTGGGGTGGAGCCATGGCTCAAAGGTCATCCGTGAAGTGAGCAGGGTCCCTCCAGCAGGTGGGGGTCCCTCATCCTGGCCTGTGGGTATCGGGCTGAAACCAGCTCTCCAACATCCCCTGAGGGGTCCTGGATTGCGAGAGAGCAGTTCTCGGGTGACACACCCAGAATTGGGCTCACTCCTCTCTGGTTCCAAGTGCATCACCCAAGAACTGCCACTGCCAAGTCACCGCAGCTCAGCAGCTCCTGCATTGAGCGTCTGTCCCCTGGTGATCAGTGCACATCATACCTACCAGCTGGTTGGCCAGCCAGAAGTCACTTAGCCTTTTATATATATAGACACTATAAAAGTATTTTTGTCCCTGATGATTGATATTTGTCATGTTAAACAGAATACAGGACCATTATAATCAGACAACAGGGTAAAAGTTTGTGCTTCCAAATATTATGATAGATAGTTCTGATATTTTCCTAATTTATCCCATTTGAATGTGTCTACTTAATACCACATAATAATAATAACATTTATAGAGTGCTTTCCAAGTGCCAGGCACTTTACGTGATTTTTAAAATTTCTTTCCCACAACAACCACTTAGGATACTAGTATGTTTTCTCATAAAAATAAGAACATGAACGCTTACAGAACTGAAGTGACCAACCCACAGTTGTGCACCTGATAAAAAAGGGTGCTGCCCTAACCGGTTTGTCTCAGTGGATAGAGCGTCGGCCTGCAGACTGAAGGGTCCCAGGTTCGATTCTGGTCAAGGACATGTACCTTGGCTGCAGGCACATCCCAATGGGAGGTGTGCAGGAGGCAGCTGATTGATGTTTCTCATCGATGTTTCTAACTCTCTATCTCTATCCCTTCCTCTCTGTAACTAATCAATAAAATATATTTAAAAAAAAAGAAGGGTGCTAGCCTGGGTTCTCTGAGGAATGGGGTAGATAAATGTGTTGATAACAATATTTTAAACACAGTTAATGAGTTGGTGAAAATAAAATTATACACAAAATTAAATTATTGGGTTTGTCTTTCAGACACACAAAAAAATACTTAATAGAAAGAACACTCTAAAACCCATAAAATGTATTGGAATAAAAACAAATCCCCTGTTCAAAACTAAAAACATGGCTGACCCAACCTGACCAACCCATATTAAATATTAATTGTTCCCTTTGCTTTCTGCATCTGTGTGGGTTTCACAAAGGATACAAGAAATAATTGCACAGGGATTACATGAAGTCATATATTCTATTTGTAAAACTGACTAGACATTGTCAACACTCACTACCAATGTCTTTAACGGTATGATGATATTATAGTGGATGTTTACCTTTTAATAAAAATATAAATTACTGTTTATTCCCTGAAGCTAACCTCACTCATGCTAAATTATTTATGTACCCATTTTAATATGTATTTTGCATCTGACAGGACAACTCTCCTTAGGACCCTTTCACTGACCCACCTGTCATTATGATGGGGTAAACAATGTCACCTTTTCCGTGCACAATGAATTACAAAGAAGTTGCAAAGTACACCATCCATCATGCTGGCACTGTGCCGGTTTTCCAAGTAGATCTCAGATATCACAAATGCTGTTTAGGACTGTTACCAAAAAGCAAAAAATTGGAAGCTTATCCAAAACAGTCACATGATGAATGGACATGACAGCTCTTCAAAGAAAAGGGGCACTCCTCTTCTACAAATAACCTTGTCAAAAGCAAAGTAGTGGGGAGCTTTGCTGGCAGTCAAACTAGAATAATTTAGGAACTTGTTAATGGCTCTGCCTGATAGAAATTCATGCAAACACAATGTACTCAAAATAAAAAATTAGGTATGCCTGAATCAGCAGCAGCAACCTCTCAAGCTTGATTTGAATTAGGAAATGATCTGAAGGGATGCAGAAAAATTACTAGTGTTCTATTAATTAGAATACGTGAGTATCAATAATGCATCTGTCTAAAACATGTACATAAAATATGCAAGTATTCCATATGCATGTAAAACAGTCACCTATAAATTGCTTTGCCTTTGAAAATCATACTACAACTAGAGCTTTAAAAATCTATATAAATACCTTATTAGATCCTTTATTGAATAGCTATTTAAATGTTTTTTTAATTGATATCAGAAAGAGGAAGGGAGAGGGAAGAGAGATAGAAACATTAATGATGAGAAATAATTATTGATCAGCTGCCTCCTGCATGTCCCCTACTGGGGATCAAGCCGGCAACCCAGACACGTGCCCTGTCGGGAATCAGACAGAGACCTCCTGATTCCTAGGTTGATGCTCAACCACTGAGCAACACCATCCAGGCTAAATATTTCATATATTAATCAGAGTTCATCAGAAGTTAGATTCTTAAAAATCTGTGGCAATAATTAACAACAATCAGAAACATAACATTATTTCATTTGTATTAAATGAAGCAATCTACAGTTTCATAAAAGACTGAATGTGCTCATTAAATTTATATTTTTACATGGAAACAGACCACTTGCTATTTAAGAAAACTTGTGACCAGTTATATATTGTATCTAACTGGCAAACTGTCTTTACTACGGCCTAGGCTCTGTCCTCCAAGATTTATATATATATTGGTCCATTTGATTCTCAATGCAACCTTATGATATTGGAAATATGATTAGCCACATTACAGAGTTGAGGAAATAGCCCTAGAGCTGAGATTGAAACCAGTCCATGTGGCTCTAGAAGCCGTGCACTTAACCTCAATGCCAAAAATGCCACAGCACCAAAAAACAACAACAAAAACTAACCCAGAAAATAACAAAGCAATAATCCCCAGCTGGCCTTCTAGCTCAGGTGTTTTCCATTAAGAAAGTGAAAGTACTGTATATTTCAAATCTTAAAAGTGTGAATAATCACATCAATTTTCCACTGCCTCCATCTCTATTCTTTCCGTCCATAGCAATCTATTAAAATCTGCCTTTCAAAAACAAAGAATGAAATGAACATGTACTCTGTGTACTCAGGGAAATGTGAATGACTCAGTCACATGTTCAACACTTTTGAATTAAATTCTTCTAACGTGTTTTCACTTTCCAAATATGACAAGTCAAGAGCCAGACAATCCAAATCTTCCTTTTTCTTCCCTGGCATCTCCACACTGGGGACATTTAACGGTTACTTTTGTATGTTGCATCTTGCCAGTTAGTTCAATTTAGATGAAAGCTGCCGTTTTCTAATTCTATTTCACTATAAATGACAGAGACAAATGGTCATATTACCTCGAGAGTTCCGTTGGCAGAATAGGCTGCGTATGAGGAGAGCAGATCTTGGCTGCTGTGTGTTCTGGCTTCTCCACTGCAAGGCTGGCTGTTGGGATGAAAGCATTGGCCACTGCTGCTCAGCGTCACAGAGCTGGGAGAAGGGCCTGGCAGACTCAGCAGCACAGAGTAATTTACAAACTGCACATCTTCTAGGCCCAGAGAAGTCCACTGAGCCTTAATCGTCTTTGAAATTTCTGTGTCACCTTCGCTTTTGTACAGTTGCATCAAATTTCTGAAAGAAATTTAAAAAGCACATTATAAAAAATAAGAAAATCTTTATTCTTTTTAGTTGTGACTGTTTCATATATGGACAATTATTAATAGCTGTGGATATGAAAGATGAATGAGATGGGTCACTACACAAGAAACTCCCGGTTAGGTAGAGGTGATGACCTTGCACAGAAATCGCACTAAATCAAAACAGAATGAATTAAGTTCTTAAGAATTAATAAAGCACTGTGGGACTGAAGAGAAAAGAGTGATTAATTCCAACTAACTCTTCTATTTATTCTGATCCTTCAATGGACATCAACACAATCCATTTAAAACTCAGTTCAAAAACTAGGAGTCATACTAGTTGAGACAGTTCAGTATTACTGTTACTATTATTTCATACTAGAGGCCCAGTGTATGAAATTCATGCATGGGTATGGTCCCTAGGCCTGGCTGGCAATAGGGCCCATCGGGGCCTTCTGGCTGCCAGCCAGGGCCTTCCTTCCGGTTGCCGGCACCACCCCATGTTGGTCAGCACACGTCTTAGTGAGGGATCGGGCTCCCGGTCGAATTCCCATGGGGACAATTTGCATATTAGGCTTTTTTATATATAGTTAAAGCTATGTGATTAATATATAGCTGTTGCTATTGCAAATGATAGAGACAGAACTCTTTTGATACAAATTACATGCCAAATTGCATGATGCTATGACAACAATAATATGCAATAAAATCAGTATATCATCGTAAAACCAACCACAGTTTCTCAAACCAATATGAATTTAATTTTGTGTGTGCATGCTGAAGTCTATATATTTATTTCTATACCTATCCCATAATCCATAGTGATACTATATATTTTTGCTTATGATATCCTAGAAAAGAATCTGTTAAAAATATGTGTAGAACCTAGAACAGAATCAGACAGGGAAATTAAAAGATAATAATCCAATAAAGTTTTGTTTTGTTTTATGATGGAATTCACAAGATCACCCTTTTGCCCCCCCAAAAAATATATGTACATATATATATGTATATATATATACATATATATATATATATATTTATATATATTTATATGTATATATATACACACATATATATCCTCTTATGATAATTTTGTTGCTATCCAAACTATTACTTAAGTGAATATTTGATAATCATTGTTATTTTTGCCCATACATATTTTTTTCTCATCCATACTTGTTACTTTTTGGACCCTGTTTATTCAAGAAAACCAAAATAAAATACTTCCAAAAATGGAATAAAAGTACACACAGTGAAAAAAAAAAACAACATACAATAGTAAAGGAAGTCATTGCTGGTGACAAAAAGTAGGTCTTTGACACAGCTTAAAAGGAAGATGTAATAATATACAATGTCCCAGATGTTTTCTATCTTTTTAAATGCTATTTCTATTCTTTTTTTTTTAAATATCTAGTTTGATCAATCATCAGTACCATGTAAATTTCATGGAAGAGGTGATTAAAGAATTCTATTGTTTTTATTTTTATTCTGAATAAGACTAGCAGTCTGTATCCTATTCTGTTTTTGGTTTTGGGGGGAGGGGAGGAGGGGGAGGATTTTGGAGGTGTAATAGACAAATGAAATTGTATATATTTAAACTATACAACACAATGACCTGATATACATAAATATTATAAAATGATTATCACAATCAAATTAACACATCCATCAGCTTACATAGTTGCCTTTGTGTGTATGTTTGTGTGTGTATTGTGTGTGTTGAGGACACATAATATCTAATCTCTCAGCAAAATTTAAGTATACAGCACAGTATATTAACTATAGTCACCAGGCTGTACATCAGATCTTCAGAAAATATTCATCTTATACCTGAAGATTTGTACCCTCTGACCAACATCACTCCATTTCCTACAGCCCCCAATCCCTGGCAACTAGGATTTTACTCTGTTTCTATGAGTTTAACTTATTTATTTATTTTTTTAGGTTCTACATATAGTGATATTGCAGTATCTGTGTTTATTGGTCTAGCTTAATGAACCAATGCACTTATCATAGTACCCTCAAAATTCAATTTATATTGTTGCAAATGGCATGCTCTTCACTAAAACTGAATAATATTCCATTTTTACACCCCACTTTTCTTTATCCATTCACCCTATATAATAAAAGGCTAATAAGCAAATTGACTGAACAGCGAAACAACTGGTCTCTATGATGCACACTGACCACCAGGGGGCAGACACTCAACACAGGGGCTGCACCCTGGTGGTCAGTGCACTCCCACAGGGGAAGCACCACTCAGCCAGAAGCTGGGCTCATGGTTGGCGAGCACAGGGGCAGTGGTGGGAGCCTCTCCCGCCTTCGCAGTAGCACTAAGGATGTCCAACTGCCAGCTTAGGCCCACTCCCAGTGCAGGGATTCCTCACCCCCCGCCCCCCAAGTGCATGAATTCCATGCACTGGGCCTCTACTTAGACTATAAACATTTAGCTTGATTTCATACTTTGGCTAGTAATTCCCAGTATAAAGCTAACACTGTGTATCATTAATACTAGAGGCCCAATGCATGGAATTCATGAAAGGGACTTGGCCCTTGCAGCCGTGGAGGCTTTCCTCAGCCCTTGTAGCCCCAGCTTTGTCTGGAAGGTCGTCCGGAAGGTCGTTAGGCTGTCCAGTCTAATTAGCATATTACAGATATTATGTATACAACTATATGATATCTTGTATACAAGTATATGATATCTCTTCTATGTATCGATTTCATTCATTTTGGATATATATCCAAAAGTGGTATTGCTGAATCATATGGTAGTTCTGCGTGTTTTTTTTTAATTGTTTGAGGAAACTCCATACTGTTTTCCATAAAGGCTATACCAGTTTACATCCCCACCAACAGTTTAAAAAAAGTTACCTTTCCTCCACATCTTTGCTGGCTTTTGCTATATCTTGTTTAATTGGTAACCCAGGTGAGGCGATAGCTCATAGTTTTGCTTTGTATTCCCTGATGATTCGTGAGACTGAGCATTGTTCATGTATCTGTTGGTCATTTGTACATCTTCATTGGAGAAACGTCTATCCAGGTCTTTGTCCATTTTTAAATTGGGCTATTTGTGGACTTTTTGCTATTGAATTGTATGAGTTCCTCATGTATTTTAGATATTGAAGCCCTTATCAACCACATGGTGTGTAAATATCTTCTCCCATTGCATAGGTTACCTCTTTGTTGATTGTTTCCTTTGCATGTTTTACTTCGATATAGTCCCACTTGTCAATTTTTGTTTTGTTCCATATGCTTTGGTTGTCATATCCAAAAAACTATTGTAAGACCAATGTCAAAAAGTATTCCCTTTTGTTTTGTTTTGTTTTCTTCTAGAAGCATTTCAGTTTCAGGTCTTACATTTAGGTCTATAATTCATCTTGAGGTTTTTTGTGAACAGTGTAAAATAGGAGTCTAATTCCATTCTTTTGCATGTAGATATCCAGTTTTTCCCACAATGATGTGTTCTTGGCACCTTTGTCAAAAGGAATAGACCATATATGCATGGGCTTATTTCTGGGCTTTCTATTATGTTTCATTGATTCTGTTTCACTGCTCATTGGATTGGTTTCACTGACAACTTTATGTCAAACAGATCATTATTCTGTTTTTATGCCAATACCACAATGTTTTATTACTATAGCTTTATAATATAGTTTAAAGTCAAAACGTGTGATGCTCCCAGTTTTGTTCTTTTATTTCAAGATGGCATTGGGTACTCAGGATCTTTGTGGTTTCTTACAAAGTTTAAGATTGTTTGTTCTATATCTGCAAAAAAAATGTGTTTGGAAGTTTTATAAGGATTCTGTTAAATCTGTAGATTACTTTGTATAACATGAATATTTTAACAATATTAATTATTCTAATTCAAAACAGGATATATTATTGATTTATATATATTTCAATTTTTTCCATCAATACTTACAGTTTTCAGTGTACAAGTCTTTCACTTCCTTGGTTAAACTTATGTCTAAGTATTTTATTATTTTTAATGTCATTGTAAATAGGATTCTATTTTTTTAAATCAATATAGTAAGCTGTACTTAGAAACTCAACTAATTTTTATATTGGTTTTATATCTTGCAACTTTACTAAATTCATTTATAAGTTCTAATATATTTTTAAATTGAAGCTTTATGGTATTCTGTATCTAAGATCATGTCATGTGCAAACTGAAAAAATTTCCTTCATTCTGTTCTATATGGATCACTTTTATTTCTCTTTCTTGACTAATTCTTCTGGCTAGAACTTGTGCAGAAAGAGTGGGCATCCTGTGTCTTGTTCTTGATCTTAGAGGAAAAGCTTTTAGCTCTTTGCTGTTAAGTATGATGTGAGCTGTTAGCTTTTAAGATATATCATTTATTATTAATACTTATTCTATATTATTTATATTTCTTCATCTACTGAGATGATGTTTACACTTTATTGTGTTCATGTGTGGTATAACATTTATTGATTTGCATATTTTAACCATCTTTGTATACCAGGGATAAATAATAATTGATCCTTTTTAACATGATGTTGAATTCTGTTTAATATTTCATTGATGAGGATTATATCTAGGTTCATCAGAGATATTGGACTCTAATTTTCCTTTCTTGTGGTATTCTTTTTTTTTTTTTTTTTAATCTTCAACCGAGGATATTTTCCCATGGATTTTAGAGAGAGTGGAAGAGAGAGGGAAAGACAGAGAGAAATATCGATGTGAGAGAAACACATTGATGGGTTGCCTCCAGCACATGCTCTGACCAGCGCCTGGGTCCAGGAGGAGCCTGCAAGCGAGGTATGTGCCCTTGACTGGAATTGAACCAGGGACCCTTCAGTCTTCAGGCCAACTGTCTATCCTCTGAGCCAAAACCGGCTAGGGCCCTTTCTTGTAGTATTCTTATCTGGCTTTTATATCAGGGTGATGCAGGTCTCATAAACTATTTTCTTTTTTTTTTCTTTTTTGAAAAGTTTGAGTATAAATGTTTGGTAGAATTCACCGGTAAAAATAATCTGACCCTGAGTTTTCTTTGTTGGCAATATTTTTATTATTGATTCAGTCTCCTTTCTAGCTGTAGGTCTCTTCAGATTTTCTATTTCCTCATGATTCACACATGGTAGGTTGCATGTTTTTCAAAATGTATCCATTTCTTCTAGGTTGTCCGATTTGTAGGCATAATTGTACATAACAGTTTCTTACATTCCTTTGTGTTTATATGGTGTTTGTTGTAATGTCTTGCTTTATTTCTGACTAGTAGCCCATTTGCAGGAAAAATCCTGCAAGCGGCCGCTGCGGCCGCATGCGCGGCCGCTGCCGCCGTTGTTGTTGCGGCCGCCGCGCCTGCACCCGTGCGCCGCTGCCACCCGCCCCACTCTGCTCCACTCTGCCCTGCCCCGCCCCGCCCCGCCCCGCCCAGGCTTTCCCTCTGGCAGCCATCTTGCTTTCCGCTTTTCCTCCGTCTTCCTTCTAAGTTGTCTTCAGTCTTCACTCCTCCCTCCCTCCGTGTATGCAAATTAACCGTCATCTTTGTTGGGTAATTTGCATACTCACCCTAATTGGCTGGTGGGCGTGGCTTTGGATGGTGGGCATGGCTTGGGCATAGTGAAGGTGCGGTCAATTTGCATATTACTATTTTATTAGGTAGGATGTTGAGTCTTCCTTTTTAAAAATTTTCTTCATCTATCTAAAGGTTTGCCTATTTTATCTTTTTTTAAAAAAGCTCTTGGTTTCATTGATTTTTCTATTGTTTTTCTAGTTTATTTTATTTATTTCTGCTCTGATACTTATTTCCTCACTTTTGTTAACTTTGGGCTTACTTTATTCGTCTTTTTCTAGTTTCTTGAAGTGTAAAGTTAGGTTTCTTATTTGAGTTATTTTTTTCTACATTTTTTATAAACTTCCCCTTCAAACTATTTTTGCTGCATACATTTTGATATGTTCTGTTTACATTTTTTGTTTTGTTTTTCTCAAGGTATTTTTCATTTTCCTTATGATTTTTTTCATGACATACTGGATGTTCAGCAGTTTAATTTCTACATATTGTTTAATTTTTCTAGCTCTCTTTTGGCTATTGGTTTCTAGTTTCAAAACACTACAGTCAGAAAAGATGTTTGATATAATCTAAAAATTCTTAATTTGTAAAGACTTACTTTGTGAACTAACATCTGCTCTATCGCAGAGGTATTCTATGTATGCCAGAGAAAAATGTGTTCACTGCTCTTAGGCAGAATGTCCTGTATATGTCTGTTAGGTCCATTTGGCCAAAGTGTAGTTCACATCCAATATTCCCTCATTGATTTTCTGTCTGGATGATAGATCCATTATTTAAAGTGGGGTACTGAAGTCAAATACTGTTACTACATCGATATCTGTTTCTGCCTTCAGATCTGTTAATATTTGCTTAATACAGAGACTTCAATGTTGGGTGTACTACTATATATATTTACAATCATTATAATCTCTTGATGAATTGACCCCTTGATAAGTATATAATGACCTTTTTTGTCTCTTGACAGTTTTGGACATGCATCTATTTTGTCTGTTATAAAATTGCTAGGTTCCTCAATGGCAAAGGCTGTGGGTATACACAGTACTGCTGGTCAGGATTGCTGGGACTGTTGGTATCAAAGTCTCCTGGAGAAATCCTGCCTTTTTTTCTTCAAAGGGTATGTTGTAGCCTAGGGGATCCCTCTTGGTGCCTGGTCTCATTTCCCCTTTTTTTAAAAAATAGACTTAATATATATGTATGTATATGTCCTTAACAATTCATTACTTCACTTTGTGAGTTTGAACCTTAATATAATTGGTATATTATACTAGAGGCCCCATGCATGAGGGCCTTCCTTCCCCCGGCTGCAGGAACGGGCTTCCCTTGGGTACCCGGGACCCAGGCCTCTGCCTCTGCCCCCACCCGCCACGGCTTAGTCTGGTCTAATTAGCATATTATGCTTTTACTATTATAGAAGTGAAGGTCTCAGTCTGTGATAGTAATGCCATCTGTTAGAATGCCTGGGGGCACTCACCTGAGCCCCGAGAGTTTCCCACTGACATCTCTCCTTTCCAAACCAATGTTAGGGCTGGACCAACTCTTTTGGTACTTACTGTGATTGCAAGACAGCCTTCAGCCATAACAATTAGGAAACTTTGAAGAAAACATGTTTATCACTTATATGCCCTAAAGTGTATAAGATGTAATAGGGGGCACACAGTGAAGTCATGGGGAGAAGAGATAGAGAGAAGATGAGAGAGAGAGAGAGAGAGCGCACACATGAACAGGCTTGAGTTTCTGCTTTAATTGGGGTTGAGGGTGGGCACCTAAGGTTTTACTGGCTCACTCTTTATTGTTGAATTTAAAACTTCACAGCGGGAATGGAAAGTACAGGAAGAGAAAAAACAAGTAGCCCACGTGGTCAATTATCAAAGTTAACCAAGATCTCTACAATGAAGGAGCCCCAGTGGGGGAGGCTGCCTGGCTCTTTATCTAGTGTGTGGCTGGTGATGTGTTTTTATTAGAGATTGCCTTCTTTAAAGCAGATGCCTCTTTGAAATGGATGACTCAGCAATCAAAGCTTAAATCAGGCACTTGGGTCCCAAAAAGAAAAGCTACTTTCAGGGTTTATACTGTATTTTTTTCATCTTTATTGATATATATTTGACATGTAACATCACGCACTTTTAAGGTGTACAGCATGTTGACTTGATACACTTATACGCTGCAAAATGATTATCACCATAGTGTTAGTGAACATCTGCCACACATCACATAACTATCATTTCCTTTTTGTGGTGAAAACTTTAAGGTCTACTTTCTTAGCAACTTATAGCAAGGTGGTTATAATTAATCTATGTATTCTTTTGTGACCCATTTTCGTGTGTTTTTATTTTTTCACCCAGTATTGGGTTTCTGAGAGTCTTCAGGTTTCAGATTATTTAATGAGGTATGATAGAGGGCAACTGCATTGTATTCTAAATATCAGGTTAAAGATGTTCCTCTCGTTCTTCGTTTGATAAGAAGTTTTATGATGAGTGAGTATTGAATGTTATCAGAAATTCTGATGCATTTAATCAGATAATCACATTATCCTTTTCTTTAATTTGATGGATTACATTAATCATTTATTTCACATTCACTCAGACTTGTGTTCCTAAGATTATTTCTGGTTAGTAGAATGCATTATGATTTTAGCTATTATGTAATTTATGTTGCCAACATTTTGTTTGCTGTTTTCATGTCTATTTTTATAAGTGAAGTTGGTATGCAATGCTTTTCAGGCATCATTTCCGTCTAATTTGGTCTGAAGTTATACAAACCTCATAAAATGAAATAGAGTGTTCCATCTCTTGATCTGTTCTCTGAGGGAACTTGAATAGGATTATAATTTTTGAAAGATAGAAATTATTCTTAAACTAAAAGTTGTTTATACTTCATGTTCTGTTTTATAGAACTATGAATGCTGATCCAATGTTTCAATGCCAGAAGAACTGCATTATTTCTTCTTTGAATCACAGCTCTTTGACTGCTCCCTGTGCCACCTGCTATTAATCCTCAAAATCGTAGGACTCTGATTCCATCACTTGCCACAGCACTTTCCTAAGTTTTGGTTCCCTTGCTGATTTCTTTACTAATTTGTCAGCCCGGGATAGTGGTGTTTTCAAGGAGATTTATTATCATGCATGTAGTATCTTTCATTTTTTTCAGAATATTTATTTAAAAATAATACCAGGTAAATCAATAATAATAATAATCATATCTTATAAAACAGTAATATGCAAATTAACCATCACTCCGCGACAAAAATGGCGGCGCCCATGGCCACAAGATGGCGGCGCCCAGTCCTCTCATCCCTGCCGGAGTCCCCCAGTCCGCCCAGCCTTCGCAATGCAGGTTGTCCAGCTCGGAGGCGCCTGTGCCCCCACACCACGATCACGCCCAGCGGTGTCAGCCTGGGCTGGGGTCTCAGCCTGCGAGGGCACGCACCCCAACAGCACGATCCCCCTCCCAGCGGCCATAGCCTAGGCTGAGCCTAAGCCTGCAAGAGAGGCGCGCACCCCCATGGCGCGAACCCCTCCCAGCGGCCTTAGCCTGGGCTGAGTCTAAGCCTGAAAGGGCTTAAATCCCAATTGCATGATCCCCCTCCCAGCGGCCATAGCCTGGGATGGGGTCTCAGTGCGAGGGGCGCGCACCCCCACAGCCCGATCCCCCTCCCAGCAGCCATAGCCTGGGCTGAGTCTAAGCCTGCGAGGGGCGTACACCAACACAGCACGATTGCCCTCCCCGCAGCCATAGCCTGGGCTGGGGTCTCAGCGTGTGAGGGGCGCGCACCCCCACAACGCGATCCCCCTCCCAGCAGCCATAGCCTGGGCTGGGGTCTCAGCCTGTGAAGGGTGCAATCCCCCTCCCAGCAGCCATAGCCTGGGCTGGGGTCTCAGCGTGCGAGGGGCGCGCACCCCCACAGCGCGATCCCCCTCCCAGCAGCCATAGCCTGGGAGGAGTCTAAGCTTGCGAGGGGCGTACACCCCCACAGCCCGATCCCCCTCCCCGCAGCCATAGCCTGGGCTGGGGTCTCAGCCTGTGAAGGGTGCAATCCCCCTCCCCGCAGCCATAGCCTGGGCTGGAGTCTCAGTGCCAGGGGTGCGCACCCCCACAGCGCGATGCCCCTCCCAGCAGCCATAGCCTGGGCTGGGGTCTCAGCGTGCGAGGGGCGCGCACCCCCACAGCCCGATCCCCCTCCCAGCAGCCATAGCCTGGGCTGGGGTCTCAGCCTGTGAAGGGTGCAATCCCCCTCCCAGCAGCCATAGCCTGGGCTGGGGTCTCAGCGTGCTAGGGACGCGCACCCCCACAGCCCGATCCCCCTCCCAGCAGCCAAAGCCTGGGGTCTCAGCGTGCAAGGGGCGCGCACCCCCACAGCCCGATCCCCCTCCCAGCAGCCATAGCCTGGGATGAGTCTAAGCCTGCGAGGGGCGTACACCCCCACAGCTCGATCCCCCTCCCAGCAGCCATAGCCTGGGCTGGGGTCTCAGCGTGCTAGGGACGCGCACCCCCACAGCCCGATCCCCCTCCCAGCAGCCAAAGCCTGGGGTCTCAGCGTGCAAGGGGCGCGCACCCCCACAGCCCGATCCCCTCCCAGCAGCCATAGCCTGGGATGAGTCTAAGCCTGCGAGGGGCGTACACCCCCACAGCTCGATCCCCCTCCCAGCAGCCATAGCCTGGGCTGGGGTCTCAGCGTGCGAGGGGCGCGCACCCCCACAGCCCGATCCCCCTCCCAGCAGCCAAAGCCTGGGGTCTCAGCGTGCGAGGGGCGCGCACCCCCACAGCCCGATCCCCCTCCCAGCAGCCAAAGCCTGGGGTCTCAGCGTGCGAGGGGCGTGCACCCCCACAGTCGGATCCCCCTTCCAGCAGCCAAAGCCTGGGGTCTCAGCGTGCGAGGGGCGCGCACCCCCACAGCCCGATCCCCCTCCCAGCAGCCATAGCCTGGGATGAGTCTAAGCCTGCGAGGGGCGTACACCCCCACAACGCGATCCCCCTCCCAGCAGCCATAGCCTGGGCTGGGGTCTCAGCCTATGAAGGGTGCAATCCCCCTCCCAGCAGCCATAGCCTGGGCTGGGGTCTCAGCCTGTGAAGGGTGCAATCCCCCTCCCAGCAGCCATAGCCTGGGCTGGGGTCTCAGTGCGAGGGGCACGCACCCCCACAGCGCGATCCCCCTCCCAGCAGCCATAGACTTATCTGGGGTCTCAGAGTTTGAGGGACGTGCACCCCCAAGGCGCGATCCCCCTTTCAGCGGCCGTAGCCTGGGCTGAGCCTAAGCCTAAGCCTGTGATGGGTGTTCACCCCAACAGCCTTAGCATGGGCTGGAGTCTCAGCATGTGAGGGGCGTGCACCCCACGGCCCGATCCCCCTCCTAGCAGCCATAGCCTGGGCTGAGTCTAAACCTGCGAGGGGCACACACCCCCATGGCACGATCCCCCTCCCAGTGGCGGCAGCCTGTGGTCTCAACCACTGAGTCACACCAGCCAGGCAGATATGGAGAAGTCTTAAATGTTACTTTTTTTGTTACATATATTTTATTGATTTTTTACAGAGAGGAAGGGAAAGGGCTAGAGAGCTAGAAACATATATGAGAGAGAGACATTGATCAGCTGCCTCCTGCACACTCCCCACTGGGTATGTGCCCCTAACCAAGGTACGTGTCCTTGACCAGAATCGAACCTGGGACCCTTGAGTCTGCAGGCCGATGCTCCATCCACTGAGCCAAACCAATTAGGGCTGTCCAATATGTTAAAGAAAAAACCCTATATAATAAAGAGGGAATATGCAGGGGAGGGCATTTGGGGGTGACCGGGTTGTCAGGGGAGGGCAGTTGGGGATGATTGAGCTGGCAGGGGAACAGTTAGGCATCGATCAGGCTTGCAGGGGAGTGGTTAGGGGGTGATCAGGTTTGCAGGCAGAAGCAGTTAGGGGCAATTAGGCAGGCAGGCAAGCAGTTGGGAGCCAGCACTTCCAGATTGTGAAAGGAATGTCTGACTGCCTGTTTAGGCCCGATCCCTGTAGGATCGGGCCTAAACAGGCAGTCAGACATTCCCCGAGGGATCCCAGATTGGAGAGGGTGCAGGTTGGGCTGAAGGACACCCCCTCCCCCAGTGCACGAATTTCGTGCACCGGGCCTCTAGTAATAATAATAATAATGCCAGAAAATAAATACACTAACTTGACTACCTAACTCATGTGTAAGACATGATTTCCTTGTAAGTACTGATTTCAATTCCACTAAAATCCAAGAAGGGAAACTCTGAAAAAGCAACTAAGAATAACAAACCTAGTGCCTGCATCTCCATAGACTTGTAATACAGAAATTTGTTCAAAATGTATTGATCTGATATCATTTTTCACATTATCTCTACCTGATAGAGATAATATAAGTCATGTATATTATTGTGGTTGACTAATTTTAAGGGAAAATGCAAACAGCATTTTAGTAATTTAAACAGATTAATTTAACAATATACAATGTACTCTAAAAGATGTTCAAGTTTGATATACAAATGGTCATAAAAATACTAGACTCTCAAAATGATAGAGGAAACATTTATTCTTAATAAATATTGCCTAACATTCCAAATAATAAATAAATACCTGTTCAAGTCCAATCTTCCTAAGATTACCTTTTAATGTTGCTGCCTTTAAAACAGTATTTTAAATTATCAAATTGTTTATACCAATTTTGATGCTCCACCACACGCCAGCAAAAAATAAAAATTAAAGAGGCCATGTGAATTCTATGTTCTGAAATTATGCAACCTTTGAATCTAAATTGTTTTAAATAAATCAACAGTTATTTTTTAAAAAGGCTCATTGATACTAAGGGTTTGGTCAAGAGATTCTATTGATTAGTTATTTAAAATAACTTAGAATGTTAAAATGCCTACATTTTATTAAGAATTTCCAGTTTTCTGAAAAATTTTCTCCACAGTAAATACTTTGGTATTTTATGGTGAACAACAGTTCTGTTCTAATTAGACAGTTTTGGTATATTCAGAAAGAAATGTTATTAAGTAATCAAATGCAATGTAATCTCAAATTACTAACCTCAGAGAAAGCTACCAAATTAAAAGTGTATCACCTAAATCACAAGGTATTCATTTGACAAAAATTTTACTCTGCCTTAATTTTTAAAACCAGAGTGTCCATGAGCCAGGATTTTGGCAGGCAGCATAATGAAGTCACGCCTGAGAATTGAATTTGGAAGGAAGTTTGGTATTAGTGTTCTGTTGGCCAGGCGATACTGGCAATGGGAGGATTTGGGCTTTGGTAGACAGGACAGAAAATTCTGTCTGTATCAATGTTCAACACCTGCTCCTGGATGAGCCACAGTGCAACACTGATGTTAGAATTGAAGGAAGCGATGCATGTTGTATTCCTAGTACCAGGAGAATGCCAAGATTATTCCATAAATAATTAGAAAAACAACACATCTGAAGAAACATAATAGCACTACACAGATAAATCAAAGCACATTCACTGATCTCCACTGAGATTTTCTTATGTGCGTGTGCAATAATACACACACACACACACACACACACACACACACACACACACACACACAGTGTGGGTTGATATTTCTCATATATTAAAAAGGCAAAAGTTTCCTTAAGGTTGCTATATGAGTTGGTATCCAAAGTAGTAAAATTGTGAGCAAAGTACTATGTGTATGTAGTGACTTTAAAGCCTCTATAGCATGAGCTATATTTTTATCTCTTAATTATGCTTTGGAAAGATTAAGACTAAAATGCATGGTGCAATGGTATCAAAGAATAGCAAGAAATCAAAAGATTAGGAGGGAAAGGCAGCGTTCTCTCACCTTCCCTGTCAGCCAACCACAAATGCCCATTGCCAAGTTAAAGCATGATCCACTATTTCTTAACTTCTAACATAATTCTAACTGTATGTTGTATATTGATGTTGTACTACAGGGACTGAAAATATTGTGCATAGTCATCACATTAAAAAACCTCTCATCTAACTATTACAACTTTAAAGATAATGAAAATGAAGGTTAGATAATGTAATAAAGATGTAAAATGTCCCAGATGAAATAGGTCAGATTTCTCCTATACTACACTGCTGTTCAGTGATGGGCAACCTTTTGAGCTTGGTGTGTCAAACTTCGCCAAAAAACTGAGCATAACTCGGGTAGTGTGTCACTTTGAGGAAAAAACATTATTTCGCAAATGTTTCATCCTCAGGAGCAGCAAATGTTTCATCCTCGGCATGCGGCCGCGTGTCATCAGAAATGGCTACGCGTGTCAGTGCTGACACGCCTGTCATAGGTTCGCCATCACTGGTAGAAGAAATAGATAGGCTCCCAAAATTAGATGCTTCCCAAAAAGCAATATAACTGTTGAATGTTAGAAAGCACAGTATCTGGGTAAAATAATTAAGTCAAGTGGTATGAGACTGCAGGAAAGATATCTGCATCTGCATTGCTCATGAAAAAAATAAAACAGAGGGAAATCAAAGTAACTATTTCAAAAATATCATCACCCAAATTTTAACATTTGGGAGCCATCCGAAGAAGAAAAAGAAAAAAAAAACTGCTTATTGTAAATTTCATTTAAAAAAAAAAAACTAGCACAGAATAGATTATCTGAAAGAGATCTTAATACCCTCTCTCTGTGATTAATGACAACATGGTACATCGCTGTGTGCTTTGCAAGTTATGGAAGGCATGCTGATGGGCTTGGTGACCTCCAGCTAAGTCCCAAGCATAAAACTCAATAAATACTTTAATTTATTTGATATTTCTTTCAACTTATTTTATATAAGTAGCAAAATAAGCTTGATTAAAATCAGGACACAAAGAAATAACATAAATTGTCAACATATCTGTTACTACGTGAACCATTAAAAATAAGTGTCCTGTGGTACCTCTGTACGTTTCACCCTTATACATATTTGTATAGGACATAATTTCATCTCTGGTTAATACTGAGTGAATTGCAAGGAAAAAAACAGTAGTATCTCATGATAAAATATTTAAAATATATATTTTAGAAAGAAGAAATATGACTGAATAAAATACAGGTTACCCAGGCATGGATTTACAGAATGTGCCAGTCCTACACAAGATACTACACTTACTGTTAATAAGATCTGGCTTTTGAGACTCTCCTTATCTCTGTTTTTCAAGAATAGTTGTAAAAGGTCAATTTTTGGGTTAAGTCACTTTAACTTATCTAAACTAAATCTAAAAACAGACTTACAAAAAGGACATTTAGTCTGATCGGTGAGACATGACAAGTTTTCTATTTCATCTGCTTGGCTGTCTAATGCAATGACATAAATTTGGATGATACCAAAATATATAGGGAGTTGGGACTTAAAGAATGTGGACCAAAAAGGGGCCAGATACTAAACCTGACAAGCTCAGGGGAGGCCTGCATGGTCTGAAATTAAAACTTCCTAACTAAAAGCAAGTCATGGCGATAGTCCTTTCCCTGGCCAGTGTCTTCCTCAACCAAGATCAACCTTTAACTTAACTGAGCCCATCTATGGCCTTTTTGCATCTACCATAACATACACTTGGGATGTCAGAACAATCCGCTTTTTTCTAAACCCCTCAGGGCACAATCTCCCATCACAACACAAGACCACAGAACCCCTCATTGTTATCTTGTTCTCTCACATACCACCTATATATGCTGTAAATGTTAATTGTTAACTATTCTACTAGTATATCCACCAATGTAAAAAAGTATGCTTATTCATTTTACGTTTTATCCAGTCTCAGAGATTTCTCCACTTCACTTTCTCCTACCTCCCTAATCAATCACTAATGATTTAATGTAATCCCCCCATATCTTTTCCTTTGATTCTGATGTGCAAAATAAGTAGTAATACTTGCCATTTTCTGGAGCATTTTCGAAATCCCTTGAGATTTTACATCCTGCCAATTGTCATCATTTTGGCTCAAATAAACTCATAAAAATTCTCTACAGGTTTGGATGTTTCTGACATCAGTAAGAGTCACTACTCCATGAACCAATGTTCCTTCAGGTAACTGAAAGATTACTAGGTAAATATTGGGAGGAACATTTTCTATTTCAATAAAATTATCACAAAAATGACAGATCTCCGTCATACTTCAGCACAGTTTACTAATTTTAAAAAATAAACTTTTAAAGGACAAGTAATAAGTCTTACCGCTTTTAACACATCCTAAACTCTGATTACAGTCTTGTGCCTAGTAAATGGTAATCATAATAAACATTCAGCAAATACTGTTTATTAAATAAATATACCATTGAAATTATATTAAAATATAATTTTAACAGGATATATAGTTATTTTAGCTTATTTTTCAATATAGCAAATTAAATGAGTACTATTATAAGATTGACTAAAACAATGAAGGTAATTATATAGAATTGGGAGAATTAGTATATTTAAACATACATATATCATCCTTCTGTGACACTGAAAATAGGTTAAGGCTATTTTCAGAACAATGGAGATAATATCTGTCAGGACAATAACCAACACCAGTAAGAATGTGACCTTCATCACACTATTGTCCCTGTCCATACTCATCATTGTTCATCAACTCTACTTTCCTTCATGGGTAGACTCATTTCAGCACCCAAAAGTGAAATCTCTATTAAATCATATTCATTCAAGTTGCCTAACTCATGGGAAAACCAACTGTGAATATGCCCAATTTTGTGAAATGCATTGAAATCAATCTGTAGAGATGTCTGGGCATTGAAGACACGACAGTATGGAAAGCAAAATGCAAACGCTAAATGCTATAAAGATAGCAAACAGAATTTTGACAAGGAAAACACATTTCACATTGTGATGTTTGAATAAGCTGTCATTTACGTGCTTTGTCACTATTGTATACATCAAGAAAATAAAACAGGCTTGTTACTAGACAAGAAATGAGCAGCTTTGATGTTGGTATATTTCTGAAATATACTATTCCTAGTGGGCCAGGACATAATCTACTGAACCTAATAAATAATCCAGAATACTTGGACAGCTAAGTGTCAGCAAAAGATTGGCAAGGGATAAGGGGTGGAGGTGGGTGGGTGGGTGGGAGTGAAATTGGATCTTTGGGAGGAATAGGAAAGAGAGTGAAAAGATTCTGGATTTTGGATTCAGCAAAAGAGAGGCTTAAATTCTGGTTCTACAATACAAGCTAGATGACATTGTGCATATCACTATCTTTTGAGCCTCAGTTACAACACTGTATATGTTAAATAATAATATTTTATGTTTTGTTTTGTTCTTAAATTTTTTAGTAAATATGTTTAATATTAACACTATTGCATATGTCCCCCAATTTCTCCTTTTCACCACCTCCATCTATCCTCTGCCTCTCTCTCCCTTGACCTTCATCACACTATTGTCCCTGTCCATAAGAATTTTGAAAGCATTAAATGAGATGACATGTATAATGTTTAGAACAGTTTCTAGCACCACCTAAATAATTTGTCTTGAGTAAACACTGCATCAGAATATACATATGAACTTAACCTTGATTCATGATTAGAAATATAAAGCCCTATTTGCCATCTTTTCCCACTTTCTTTTGAAAGAGTTCATGATATTTGAATATATTGACAGATGATGTTTCAATTTGAAACATCAAATCAGTTTCATGAGATACTCTTTTTACTTGAAATTATTATGGACTAGAGGCCCGGTGCACGAAATTCGTGCACGGAGGAGGGGTGTCCCTCAGCCCAGCCTGTACCCTCTCCAATCTGGGACACCTCGAGGGATGTCCGACTGCCTGTTTAGGACATCCCTCTCACAATCCAGGACTGCTGGCTTCCAACTGCTCGCCTGCCTACCTTCCTGATTGCCCCTAACCCCTTCTGCCGGCCAGCCTGATCACCCCCTAACCACTCTGCTGCCAGCCTGTTTGCCCCTAACTGCTCCCCTGCCAGCCTGTTTGCCCCTAACTGCCCTCCCCTGCAGGCCTGGTCACCCCTAACTGCCCTCCCCTGCAGGGTTGATCACCTCCAACTGCCCTTCCTTGAAGCCCTGGTCCCTCTCAACTGACCTCCCTTGCAGGCCTGGTGCCTCCCAACTGCCCTCCCTTGCTGGCCATCTTGTGGTGGCCATCTTGTGTCCACATGGGGGCAGGATCTTTGACCACATGGGGGCATCCATATTGTGTGTTGGAGTGATAGTCAATCTGCATAGTACTCTTTTATTAGATAGGATAGAGGCCTGGTGCAGGGGTGGGGGCCAGCTGGTTTGCCCTGAAGGGTGTCCCGGATCAGGATGGGGGTTCCCTTGGGGCGTGGAGCAGCCTGAGCAAGGGGCCTATGGTGGTTTGCAGGCAAGCTACGCTCCCTGGCGACCCAAGTGAAGGCCCTGGTATCTGGAATTTGTTTACCTTCTGCAATTGAAACTTTGTAGCCTGGAGTGGAGCCAAGCCTCCTGCTCACTCTGTGGCCGGCAGCCATTTCTGTTGGGGTTAATTCACCTTCTATAATTGAAACTTTGTAGCCTGGAGTGGAGGCCTAGGCCAGCCCGGGCAGGTGGAAAGCTTGGCTTCCTCCATTGCTGGGGGCAACCCTGGCCTGCTCTCTCCAGCTCCGTGGCTGCCGCCATTTCTGTTTGGATTTGTTTACCTTCTATAATTGAAACTTTGTAGCTTGAGTGGAGGCTTAGGCCTGCAAGGGCAAGCGGAAAGCTTGGCTTCCTCCATTGCCTGGGAAACCTTGCTCTCTGTGGCTGTAGCCATTTTGGTTGGGTTTATTTGCATATCTGCTCCTGATTGGCTGGTGGGTGTGGCTTGTGGGTGTAGCAGAGTTAGGGTCAATTTGCATATTACTCTTTTATTAGGTAGGATATATAAATTATGATAGATCAGATTTTAGTATTTAGGAGACATTTCCCAAAAATAAGCAAAGTAGGACTTCAAGAAAATAATGTGACATGTTTATGATAATGACATACTTAAGCTTTTGAGTAAAAATTTGGATTTTGAAAAATTTACATTTGTTATAATAAGCTATATAGGCTTCTAATTCATAAAATAATGTTTCTAATGAGATCAGTAGTAATATGAATAAATGTGATTTTTAGAAACATTATATAATTTAATATGTCAACATTGGGAAGATATGCATTAGTGAAGCAGCATTTTCCAAACGAGCAATGTGTGGTACAAAATTATGCACAGAAAAGAGACCCAATTAAAATATAATATTGGTGCCCTGGTCAATGTTGCCCAGTTGGTTGGAGGATACACTTGTGCACTATAGGGTCACAGATTTGATTCTCAGTCAAGGCACATACTCAGATTGAGGTTTGATCCCTGGTCTTGTGTGTACAGGAGGTAGCTGATCAATGTTTGTCTTTCACATCCATGTTTCTCACTCTCTCTTTCTCTCTCCTTTCTTCTCTCTCTAAAATCATTTTTTTTAAAATGTAGGATTGCCATTTTATTTTAATACTAGGGGCTGAGTGCACAAATTCATGCACCTTGAAAGAAACTGTGGGTCGTGATGCTGTGGTGGGCACAGGGGCTGGTCTAGGCCCATCCTCCACGCCCCCGCCTGGCCCCTTCCACTGTGGCCCTGGTCCCCTGTCTGTTGGCAGCCCCACTCCCTCCGCTGCCGCTCCCACGTGCTGACAGCCCCGACCCCGCTCACACCCACTGACTGCGCAGAGCAATTGGGGCTGGCACCAGTAGCGGGTGTGAGCGGGGCCAGTATCGTCAGCTGGTGCAAGCGGTGGCTGCTGCCCCAATTGGCCCTCAGGAGCAGGGGGAGGTGGAGAAGCCCTCAAGGGTGATGGGGAGTGGCAGCTACCGCTCGCACCCGATGATGGTGCTGAGCAATCAGGGCCGGCGCTGGCACCAACAGTGGGTACAAGCTGTGGCTCTGGCACAGGCTGTGGGTGCGAGTGGGGCCGACGCCAGCAGCAGATGTGAGCACCTGGCAGGACCATGGCACATGGGAGAAAGAATTTTCAGTAACCACCAGAGGTTCGCCCCTATGACAGCGACTGGTGACTGCCTTGGTCTGGTGACCCCGTTCACCTGCTCTACCATCCCACTGCAGCCAATGCCCTCCATGTTCCATGCTCTGCCACCTGCTGCCAACACCCACCATGTTTCACATGCCCCCTGGTGGTATGCGCATGTCATAGAAACCAGTTGTTTGGTTGTTCAGTTGTTCCGCCATTTGATCTATTTGCATATTAGGGTTTTATATATATAGACTAGAGGCCCAGTGCACGAGATTCTGTTAAGCTAACTGTGAGAAATAAATACCAACCAGGCAACTTCTGTTAATACCACCTTTAGTGTTACTTTCCATGATGGCCAGCTGACTATTTATAGAGATTTTAAAATATATGTACATATTTCCAAATTAAGTCATGCTGTTTGGGAATACTTGAACTAATTTTCAGTCTGTGTGAAATTTACAGAATAAAACATTTAATGTGAGTCCGAAGCAAGAAAGTGGTACAAGGCAGAGTTTCTTTTTTTGCCTGTTATTTCTGGCGGAAAACAACAAACTGCCATGAGGACTGCATTGGGAATGAGCACATGCCGTTGCTGAGAGAGACTTTCCTCAACATTTCATTCAAAGAACTGGTAAGTCCTTATTTTTATATTCTTCTACACCTGCCTCTGTAGGGTTTGGGTATATATGACTAACTGGGCTGTACTTAGCATGAGTCTACCCAGAGATAAAGCCAACAAAATTCTTCTGATTTTTAAAATTCAATTATGTTGTCAATATAATCTGAAAACAATAGTATACAAAATACTTAGAGTATATGTGAATCAACATTTTTTATAGATTCCAGAGGTTGAAAACATGTTACCTTTCACCTGAATTTGGTATTCCCATATCCTGTGTATTGCTAACATTTACAATTAGGAGTTTTAAAAAATCTGTAATTTCTGCTTCTTTCTCCTACAATTTCTCTTCTGGTCTCATGTTTAAATTAAAGGTCTGACAATCACTGGTCTGGAATTCTTGCCTCTCAACACTGCTGGAATGAGAGAGTGCTTGTCCATTTCAGGCAGAGCATGTGCTCTGCAGTTCATTACGTACCTCAATGCCCAGTAGTCTAGCACTTAACTCCCTTGAATTATTTTACATTATCTGGCTGGCCAAGTATGCTTTTTAGTTATTTGACCACTATTCTTCCAATATATACTCTAGAAAGGTAGAAAGTTTAATCCACCTTCCCATGAATCTGTTGGAACTATTTGCATCTATCTTTAAATGAAGAGTATGTTTATACCCCCTTGAGGTCTCATTAAGCCTGAGGTATTCAACTTATTTCCTAAAAGCTAATGGAACCAGCAATTATGCTAAAGAAAACAACCACAGCAAAATTTAATTTTGTTTTAATATTAATGACAGTGGTATATGTTAAGAGATGATGAAATTGGAAACCAGGGTATAATTGGTCATCTTTTTTTTTTTGTATGACTGCATTTATGCTATTACTTGTCATATGAAAAGTAAAAAAATAATTTTACATACCAAATCAGAATCCAGGCAGTACAATTGTGACAGATTATTGGCAGGCTGGAAAAGGCATTTAAGTTATCTTTGGAAAGAATGATTATAAATTGACACTAAAATTATTCATCCATTAAGGATCTACTGACATGTCATCATGTCATATAAATTAATAGAAAAGAAATAATTCTATTTAGAGGTAATTCCATTTAGTCCTACATTTTTCTCCAGGAATATGTTTATTGCCACCCAACCTGTCTGCCTGACTAAACTAATCCTTACAATATAACTTCTACCACATCTAAAAGGGTTATTTTAATCATAAAAAGAGTCAAGCCCTGAATTGATAGGTTGTTTTAAAATTTTTCAGTGGAATGAGTGTTGGCTGGCCTCTATGGAAAGAAATCAAGAGCTAAATTATTGAATTAGGTAGATAGATACAACAATATTACCTCCAAGAATGAGGGAGGTAACTGACTGAGATGACTTTTGACCCAGTGGTTAAGGGGAAATATTTGTAGAATTCCTAAAGCCAGGATTCTCAAAGGGACACTAAGAAAGCCATAGAAGTGGCCTTGGGGGTGGCAGTACTCTGGCGATGAGAACCCTAAGACTGGACAATGTGCAAACTCCAGGTAGGCAGTCAATTGTCAGATACTTAGATAACAGGTAAATAAGACACCTGCAAAAGTTTATAATTCTGGTGCAGATCTATATTCCCTGGGCAAAGAATAAGAAATGCAAGGCAAAGTACCATGAGAAGGGCTGAGAGATGCATCAAAGAATCTGTATTTATTAAGGGGAAAAGAGACCTAATATTAACATGGAAACACAGCAAAATTTTCTTAGAGACACTTCCCTGATTATTGATGACCTGGCACTAATAACAATGATGATTTATCAATATGCATATGAACCCTGAAAAGTATTTGTATTGAAACATCAGAGATGAGGGAAAAGGTTCAGAAAAACTAAACTAGAGACTCTCCTCTCTCATCTTAATAATAAGTAATTTCAGAGGCTGTGATGGTGATTTGACTACATGTAGATACCAAGGAACTTCAGCTGGGAAAGAAGGGAGCCGTGGTCACTGGGAGCCATTAAATGAGCTCATATACAGGAAAGCAACTTGTGTTATCTAAAGTAGCAATAAGCATGTAAACAATGACCAAACCTCATTAACTGGCAGCAATACATTGTCTTATTCATGCAATGTAAAGTAGCCACCACAAAAAAATGTTTATGTTTAAGTTTATGTTTAAGGATCCATATTAAGGCACAAGAAAGTCTATATTACTGAATTGCAGGTCCTAATAGTTAGTGCTTAAATTATCAAGCATTGTGCACAAATGAAATCATACAGGATATTGCAAAAGTGGGTTTATAGTTGTTCATATAGAAAATAATGCAATAATTAATATACAAAAATACAAGAATAAACTTCACGTTGCACGTGCTTACCCCTCTAAACCTGCTGTTGCTCCACCCTACATCCTTAATTACATTTAATTTTTATATCTACATAGTTTAAAGTTGATAGATTAATAAGAATAAACAAAAGTGCCTTAATTTTTATTCTTAATAGTCTACTACCTCCCTATCAAACAAGAATATGTTTGTTGTCTCTTGAAGACTGAGTAAGAGAAAAATGGTTTCCTTGTGACATCTGATGTTTACTCGTCAGGGGTCAGCCAAAGAAGACTGATGATGAGCAATACCTTCACCCACCCAAAGCTCCCACAGGACAGAAATCGATTTATCAAAACTAAATTTGTAACTGACATTTATACAAAACATGCAATTAATCTGAAGGTTTATAAGCCTCTCAAGATAAATAACTGTCAGAAACCATCGTCTACTAAAAGAATGTTTTGTCTCAAAGGCACAGAATATTCCCAGCTCTGCTGTGATAGCACAATGGCAGTGACTGGTTTCCAAAAGTGTGTCTACTTTATATGATTTTTATGAAAACTATAAATTCAATACATCATTTGTTAGACAAAAATGCAGTCAGATACATGACACGAATAAATATAACCTCTATACATAAGAGTTAATGTCAATATTTCTTCCCAAAATGTCTTGATTATAGTTTTAAAAAGTAATTTTAGTTACTTATATAAAATAGACATGCTGGCTCATATTGAGTATGTACGTCTTGTAAAGTACAATAATAAAGTTCTATATTGGCATTCTTCCCATTACTTTTTAAAAACCATTACTTTTTAACTTTTTTATTTAATCTTAAGAGTTCATCTTATGGTTCTTATGTATAGAGTTGTAAAGTAGATGGGATATTCCACTTCATATGAGACAGGGAGTGCAGGGGGCAATGCAGTGATGGGAATTAACAATGTGGCTCTAGAGACAAAAATGTGTTCAAATCTCTATTATTCCACTTCCTAATTAAATGACCTTGGGCAGGTTATTAAAGCTCTTTAAGCCTCAGTTGCCTCACTGAAAAATAGAGATAACAGTACATACATTATTAAAAGTTACTATAATTAAATACAATAATCCCTATAAAGAATTTAGATCAGTGACTATCCATCACTCCCTGTCTTCTGTACATGCTAAACTACATAAATGCATAGTACCTGTTTAGATTGTTCTTGCTCAGGTAATGAGTAGATATATAACATGCATAGGTCCCCATGCCTTAGATAGCTGTGAATATCCACTTGATTATAAAATATCAATTAGCCAGTTTCCTGTGATTATCTAATCAGTGACTAGCAGCCATCACTAGCTTTTTTTGTGACCTGACCCCTATAACCCTTGGGAGCTGAGGAAAAATTCCAGACATGGGAAGCAGGTATTTTGTTTTGATAACATGACAACCCCTACAATGACATAACATATTATTGTCCTTATTATCTAAGACAAAGCCCCAAACCTATTCTTCAGTCTTTAGGTTCATTCACAGCCATGCTACTTTCATTTTTAATTGGATCTACTGTACTACTCACACCTGTGAGATGATTCAGAGGCAGCAACCACAATGTTTAAGAACTAGCAGCCCGATGCACGAATCAGTGCACATTGAAAGAAAAGTAATTAGAAGAAATATTTTAATATCGCTATTTGCCCTTTCTCTGTAGTAGAAGTGTCAACCAAATTCATGATCAACAATGACAGATGGAAACACACACGTGAGATTGGCACCAGTGAGAGCTTTATATGTACTGAGCATGTGTGAGTCAATTTAGCCTTTTATACATATTGAATAAACTTGCTTAATTAGACCTGCTTTCTGATTTAGCTAAACATTTTTCAACTCAGTGAAGCACCCCAAATTCTCTTTCAGGTAATTGTCAGCAACATAGAAGTAAATATTAATACAAAGCAGATTATTATTGTAGATCATACAGAGAGAACAAAGGGTAAAATATTTAACTGCAGCAGTGTTTGACTATATTCTGTGCAGTGAGAAAACCTGAAGTCATTTTCAAGTTTTACCATTTCTGACTTCTTTTCACTCGGGTCAAGTTTCTAAGCTTTCTAAATCTCCGTTTTCCAGCTAATGAAGAGAAAATAGGATTCCACCAAGTTTCCTATCTACCTATTCTAGGACTTCTGTGAGGATCCAATGAGATGAGGCATGGGAAAACGCTTCACAGACATTTGGTTACAGTGTGAAGTGTTTCTACCCGGTTATAAAGCAAGTCGTGTTCCTCGGCTGAAGAAACTGCAAGGCTAGTCGCTAGGGAGAGGAAGCCGGGAGTTGCTAAGTGATGTCATTACCCAGACGGTTAGACACTTAGCATATTAGCCTTTTATTTCTATAGA
Source organism: Cnephaeus nilssonii (assembly GCF_951640355.1). Classification (NCBI taxonomy): domain Eukaryota; kingdom Metazoa; phylum Chordata; class Mammalia; order Chiroptera; family Vespertilionidae; genus Cnephaeus; species Cnephaeus nilssonii. The sequence goes on along the minus strand of NC_137074.1, from coordinate 34,733,767 downwards.
TAGGGATTGGACCCAGATGGCATGGCTCAGTGGTTGAGCATCAACCTATGAATCAGGAGGTCACGGTTCGATTCCAGGTCAGGGCATATGCCCAGGTTGTGGGCTTGATCTCCAGTGTGGGGCATGCAAGAAATAGCCCATCAATGATTCTCTTTCATCATTGATGTTTCTATAGCTCAGGCGTCCTCAAACTACGGCCCGCTGGCCACATGTGGGTGTTTTTGCCGTTTTGCTTTTGTACTTCAAAATAAGATATGTGCAATGTGCATAGGAATTTGTTCATAGTTTTTTTTTAAACTATAGTCCGGCCCTCCAACGGTCTGAGGGACAGTGAACTGACCCCCTGTTGAAAACGTTTGAGGACCCCTGCTATAGCTCTTTCCCTCTCCCTTCCTTTCTGAAATCAATGAAAATATATATTTTTTAAAAAAGAATAGGGATTGGAATTGGGAACCAGCCTGACATAATTTCTCCTACTGTCCAGATTTGAGATCTTGGGAAAGTTATTTTAGCCTCTTCGAACCTCGGATGTCTCATAGTGATTCTACTTCACATTGAGCTGCTGTTAAAATCAAAAGTACTGTTTTGTAAACTGCTTACACAGTGCAGGCATACCATGAGCACTGGATATGCAGTTTCTGAGTTAAGCTTGCACTTACTTCTCCCAGGCCTGCCCATCATCTGAGGCTGCCACATTCACTGCCACTACCACTGCCTGATCCCCTCCCCTCACTGGCTCCAGGAAGCCATGGCTTCACAGGCCAGCCAACTCTAGGCAATCTGTCTTTCAAATGCTTGGCATCTGCTTTGTAAAGCATTCCATGGACCTCTATGGTTATTTAAATATTCCACATAACTCTTAAGATCAGCAGTTCCTTTGCTACTTTCCTAAGTGTAGAAATAAACAGGCTTTTAAATTTCTTCTATGGCAGCTCATGCTTGGAAAACTGACTTAAAATTACCCTCATAGCTGGTGATCAATAAATCAATGCTGAGTTAAGGGAGAGAGTAACCTGAAGGAGGGAAAGAAGAAAAATAAAGAGCAAGAAGGAAGAAGGAAACAAGGGAGGAGGAAAAGGAAAGAAAGGAAGAAATTAGTTTACAATAGATAGTTTTTCCTGATTACTGATGTGTGCCATTACTTATACCTGGGAATATATACTGTTTTTCCCTTTGATTTATCCAAGAAGACCTTGTATATTTTCAGAAGATTTGACTTTATTCTAGAATTAAACTGAAACACCTTTTAAACATAATACTTTAGTTTTGTTTTCTTTTATATGTTACACATTAATAGAATATAACTCTTTTTTTAATCTTACTATGGCATGGTTAATTAGCTCTTGTAGACAATGTGATTTTCAGTTAGTAGTTCCCTAGTGTGTACATAGATATTATACAAAAAATATTAGCTATTGACTAATATTAATGGGCATAGACACCAGATAGGAATCTTACTATTGGAAGTATTAGGTACAATTATAGATTCATGCGTTTCATCTGGTCTCCAATTACTATTATTTTTCAAGGGAGTGTAATAATAAAATATCCCTTAAATTACTCTGTTAAAAAAAAAAAAAGAACTTTGAAACAGTTATCCCACAGATGTGTCTGAATAATGTAAAATACCCTAATTTAAAAAAAAAAAGTCAACATGTGGCTATTTCATTATTTAAGCAAAAGGTTTTGGTGAGTGATTTTCCCTTTGCATCAGTATGTCTGGCATAAAAAAAAAATGAGACGTCTGGCTATTCTTGAATAGACATATATTTATTTTTGTTAATGGGCACACTATTTTCAGAACAAAACTTGAAAACTCAGAGTGCTTCCTTGTGCATAAGTTTTCTATTAAGAAATATAATTGCACATCCAAATGTGTTAATTTTACATTTAATTGTTGTTTGTTAGTCAAGAAACTCCCATAGCTGTAACCAGTTTGGCTCAGTGGATAGAGCATCGGCCTGTGGACTGAAGGGTTCCAGGTTTGATTCAGGTCAAGGGCATGTACCTTGGTTGTGGGCACATCCCCAGTAGGGGATGTACAGGAGGCAGCTGATCGATATTTCTCTCTCATTGATATTTCTAACTCTATCCCTCTCCCTTCCTTTCTGTAAAAAATCAATAATATATATATATATATATATATATATATATATATATATATATATATATTTTTTTAAAGAAACTCCCATAGATTCAAACACAATGGGTTCACTCCAGAAAGCATGAGGCAATGTATCCTAGGATATACTTTAATGACACTGTCATTTCAGGGAAAGTATATGGCACACCAATTATTTTGTAACTAGAGGCCTGATGCATGAAAATTCGTGTAAGAGTAGGCCTTCCTTCCCCCGGCTGCCAGCACCAGCTTCCCTGTGGCACCTGGGACACGGGCTGCTTCCCTCGTCTGGCCACCGGCAGGCACCCAGGACCCGGTCTTCCCTCGGGCCCTGGCTTTCTCAGGAAGGACATCTGGAATGATGTCTGGTCTAATTAGTATGATACCCTTTTATTATTATAGATAAAGGTAATATGTAAATGTTTTCAACTCAGGATTAAGTTGGTATTAAACAGAGACTATTTTCTAAAAGTAAGGTAAATAAAATATCTCTAAATAGAATATGCTAGATTCAATAGGCAATGCCAGCCTGAGATAAGAAAGATGATCACTGAGCTACTTCTCCTAGGATTTATTACTTATTTCCATCTGGAATGCCTTTTCCCCACAATTGCACTATTGAAATTTTGCCCGTCATTCAAATTCCTGTTCCCCAAGAGCATCTTTGAGCATGTGCATCAAACATAATAAAGACTCTAGAGAATCGAGTTTATTTGGTGTTTTTCCAAAACAGTTTTAATAGATTAAATTAAAATGTGTATCACTTTAGATTGAAGCATTCTCTCCCACCCCCAGCTTTACTAAAATAAATTGCTCTATTTTAAACATTTAATCCTTGGGCCTAATTAAGGGATTTCTATTCTGGTTTGAAAATAAAGGATGCTCAGAGCTAATGGGCCTTTTTGTTTAAAATGTTAGATTTAATTTACTGTGAATAAAATTTTACAAATGGAAAACATTAGGCCTTATTATTTAAACACTAGTCAAATAAATTATTGAAAATGCCAATAAATAAATAAATCCAGCTCAGTCACTGTAATTAGAGTCATATTAAAGGTAGGTAGGTTGCAAAATAAATATTTCAATATTTCAACATTTGGAAATTTAAGGTATTTTAAAAGATATAGGCAGTACAGCAAAATAGAACACTGGATAGTAAACCCAATGGTAACCATGGACATAGGAGCTAATATTTTATTAACTTTATTACTTAATTTTAGATATGTACATAACATAATATACAATTGGTCATAATTTATTGGGATTTATTATTTACTTTTCTCTTTTTCATATTTTATTCTTTCTATTTTGCTTGTTTTAGCTTCTTTTTATTTACTCACATCACAGTATCTCATATTCCATGTTAACAACTTATGTAATCCTTACACATAATATGGATATATAATTATACAAATAGGTATTTGCAGTATTTTTTCCTAGAACATACAAATATGTATATACTAGAGGCCTGGTGCATGCAATTCGTGCATGGAGGGGGGGTTCCCTCTTCCCAGCCTGCACCCTCTCCAATTGGACACCCTTTGGGGGATGTCCGACTGTCAGTTTAGGCCCGATCCTAGGATCGGGCCTAAACCGGCAGCTGGACATCCCTCTTGTAATCTGGGACCACTGACTCCTAACTGCTCACCTGCCTGCCTGCCTGATTGCCCTTAATTGCCTCTGCCTGCCTGCCTGATTGCCCACAACTGCCCTCCCCTGCTGTCCTGATCTCACCCCCAATTACCCTCCTCTTCTGGCCAATTTGGTTCTGATTAGTTGGTTTCTATGCCAGTCAGTGTCAAAAGCTCCACCTCCTAGGCAGCCACTGGATCCCCACAGCACCCTAATTTGGTTCTGATTGGTTGGTTTCAATGTCAGTCAACGTCAAAAGCTCTGCCTTCTAGGCAGCCATTGGCTTCCCACAGCACCCAGATTTGGTTCTAATTGGTCAGTTTCTATGCCAATCAGTGTCCAAAGCTCCACCTCATAGGCAGCCATTGGTCCTTCACAGCACCCACATTTGGTTCTTATTGGTCAGTCCCTATGCCAATCAACATCAAAAGCTCTGCCTCCTAGGTAGCCATTGGTTCTTCACAGCACCCACATTTGATTCTGATTGGTCCATTTCTATGCCAGTCAGCATTTCTGGGCCTATCAATGGGGCCTGATCAGAAAGGCGGGCTGATCAGCAGCCCTGGTGGAGGCCTGGAGAGAAACAGAGGCATGGCTTCTGGCCAGACTGGGAGAGAAAGAGAGAGGCAAGTGTAGATCAAAAGTTGCCACAGAGGCAACAGATCAGTCCCTGCTTCTCTCTTCAGGCCTTTCCTGGCCCTGATGTGCAGCCTCCTCAGCAGTCAGTGCTGGGGCACCACACCTGCAGAGGAAGCAGCCATGGCAATCGAGCGCTGCCTGCAAGATTCACTTCCAGTTGGTCAAGCCTCGGTCTTACTGGTCATTACAACCTAGGGTTTTTATATATTAGGATATGCAAGCCTATGTGTAAACTGTTTTACAACAAATAAAATAAAATCAAAATATACACACTTTTCTATATCCTAATTATAATTAATTTATTCTGGAAATTCTTCCCTCATCTGAAATGTTTCTACTTACTATTTTTTTTTATGATTTCAAACTAATATTTTATACTTTGAGGTATATTATAGATGTTTAATTATTCTTTTATTGATGCTGATTAACTTTATTTTTAGCTTCTACTAATATGAAATTAATATCCTTGTGCACATGTTTTTATATAATAATTTTATTTAACACACATTTCCTGAAGTGAAATTGCTGACTATAAATTTATCTCTGAATTTTCCTGAAAACTACAGAATTTAAGAAATATCTTCTCCCATTTGTCAGCCATTAAGACTTGCTCTTTTGGAAATGCCCTATTCAATTTTTGGCCAATTTTCCTGTTTGGCTTTTTTTGGAAAATTTGATACAACTCTCTGTACATTATAAAAGTCCACCCTATCTCTATCATTAGCATTGCAATTTTAAATATATTTGTTATATTGTGTAAAATTAAATATATTTTACTACATTTATATAACTAAGTATGTTACCATTTCTTCAGTTGGTTCCATTTCCCTCATAGGTTAAGACTCGTTTTTTAACTACTATACTAAAAATAAAGAATGCTAGATTTATTTTAAAATTTTTCTGATTTTATTTATTTATTTTTTATTTTTTTGTATTTCCACAAAATGTTTTATTGGGATCTACAGAAACAACCTCAGATGCACCTCTACCCCCTCCTTCGAACCTTCCCTCCCATAATGTCTACTTCTTGGTCCTTAAAGCTTTCAGGAAATAGTCACTTCTCCACAAAAGAAACTCTGGGGTTTTACTCAACTGAGTTTACATTTAAAATAATCCATCTGGTCATACCAAGTAGTCCACAGCCACAAAATAGAAAACCTTGCCGTTTTCAGATATTGGGACATATACATGTGTTAATCACTTATAAAAGTACATTTTTATATGCTTTCTGTTAAAATTCCAAATTATTTCATGATAACTTGCCTGTTTTATAGTCATGTATTAACAAATTTTTCCATTCATCAGCAATTTTACATATTACATTTATTTTAGAAAAAATATTTGTTTTTATAATCATCATTTACTAGATTGTCTATTCTATTCATAATGTTTCTTTTATTATTATTTTTTATCATTGATGTGCTATTTTTATCTGGGTTCCATTTGAGTGCTTTTTATGTGCATCTGTAAGTAAACCTCCAAAATTATTTATCCTGCTTCATAATTTCCTTGGCTTGTTCATATATTTATTCTTCCATATAAAGTTTAGAATTTTTAAAATTAATTAAAAAAAAAAACCTGTTAGGATTCTAACTAAAGCTGCATTAAATTACAAATTTGATTTAGCAAGATTGATCTGTTTGATATTAAATTTTCCCACAAATGAAAACAAAAAGTCTTTCCATTTGACCAAATCTTAATGTATATTCTTCAAAATATTTTACACTTAAAAAATAAATATGCCACTATCATATTAAAATCATTAAGTATTCCATTTGTTTTTGTTCCTCTTGATAATTAAATATTATTCTAAGTATTGGTTTTAATTGTTTGTGTGGAGAAATGTAACTAGTTTTTCTTTATTATATATTCAGCTATTTTATCAAGCTCATTGTATTTTTAAATGGTGATTATTTCTCCTGTCATTAGATTTTGTAGTTTTTAGTTTTCATTCATTTAAAAAAATTTTTTTAAATAATTTTTGTTTCTTATTTATATATTGAATAGTCTTATTATATTTAAGTAGTTTCTTTTGGTTCTCATTTACCTTGAAATTTTATGAAGCTTGTTAAAACTAGCACTTATCTGTATTAGTGTCCCTGTACTGTATATTTTCCACAATTTTCAGTCCCTAGAAACTCAAAACACTTTCCCTTTATCATGCTACTGTGCTACAAAAATATTGTTCTTTTGTTAAGATGCTATATAAACCCAAATTATAAGCACTCCTTTCACTTACTCATCACTGAATACTCCCACTTTTATTCATTATGCAAGTGCTAATAAACTTCTGTTAGTTTTCTCTTATGGGTCTGTCTTTTGTCATTCCAATTTGCATGGCCCAACTGATGAACCTAAAATAGATAGAGGAAAAAATTGTTTTTCCTCCTCTGAACCTGGCAGATCCAATGGCAGTGGAGCCAGCAAAACAAGAGATGTTTGCCCTGGCTGGTTTGGCTCAGTGGATAGAGCATTGGCCTGCGGACTGAAGGGTCCAGGGGTCCAGGGTTCCGGGGCATGTACCTTGGTTGCGGGCACATCCCCAGTAGGGGGGGGGGGTGTGCAGCAGGCAGCTGATTGATGTTTTTCTTTCATCAATGTTTCTAACTCTCTATCCCTCTCCCTTCCTCTCTGTAAAAAATCAATAAAACAATTTTTTTAAAATTTTTAAAAAAGTGATGTTTGAAGAGAAGCAATGAAACTTCACCTAAACTTTCAAAGAATTAACATACCCATATTGGTGGAACATGGGGGAGAAATGCCGCCAGTTAATAGCAGTAATACAAGCAGGTTGAGATAGAAAGAAATAAGAATTGTTAAGATAGGGAGATTAGTTTTACTGCACCTGAGGACAGGTTCAATACTTGTAATTCCGCCTAAAGAACTGTCAGATCAAAGACAATGACCAGACAAAAGAAACAGTAGTTATTTTGTTTCTCAAGAGATATGTTGTCTGTTTTTGCTTCCTTTCCCTTCCTTTAGCTTCTGGAGCACTTTATATTTCTTTCCAATAAGAGTTTTTGTGTTCTTATTCAGTTATATCCCCTTAAGTAAATCTTTTGTTCAAGTAATTGATTCTGTGGTTTCTAATATATATCTGTGGCACCATCAATTTCCTTTTCCTTTGAAGTCAAGTCCATCCTTTTATCAAATGAGACACAAAATATCACTGCTTTGCCAGCATTTGATTCTGGATCCCCCTAGAGCAGCCCCGTTTTTATTTTTCTCTGTGGTTTTTCTCCTTTTCAGATATGTTTAAGAACTTAAATCTAAACATTGGGTAACAGGAAGATTAAATACGTCTCATCCAGCTTAATTTGCCTCCAAATCCCATTATTAAAGCACTAGAGGCCCGGTGCACGAAATTCATGCACGGAGGGGGGTTGTCCCTCAGCCCAGCCTGTACCCTCTCCAATCAGGGACCCCTCGAGGGATGTCCGACTGCCCGTTTAGGCCCGATCCCGGTGGGGATCCAGGACTGCTGGCTTCCAACTGCTTGCCTGCCTGCCTTCCTGATTGCCTGCCAGCCTGATCACCCCCTAACCACTTTGCTGCCAGCCTGTTTGCCCCCAACTTCCCTCCTCTGCCGGCCTGGTTACCCCTAACTGCCCTCTCCTGCAGGGTTGATCACCTCCAACTGCCCTCCCTTGCAGGCCTGGTCCTTCTCAACTGCCCTCCCTTGCAGGCCGGGTGCCTCCCAACTGCCCTCTCCTGCTGGCCATCTTGTGTTGGCCATCTTGTGTCCACATGGGGGCAGGATCTTTGACCACATGGGGCAGCTATATTGTGTGTTGCAGTGATGATCAATCTGCATAGTACTCTTTTATTAGATAGGATAGAGGCCTGGTACTGGGGTGGGGGCCAGCTGGTTTGCCCTGAAGGGCATCTCGGATCAGGTGGGGGTTCCCTTGGGGTGTGGGGCGGCCTGAGCAAGGGGCCTGTGGTGTGGTGGTTTGCAGGCCAGCCACGCCCCTTGTCAACACAAGCGGAGGTCCTGGTATCTGGAATTTATTTTCCTTCTACAATTGAAACTTTGTCGCCTGGAGTGGAGCCAAGCCTGGGGCTCCCTCCGAGGCTGGCAGCCATTTGTGTTGGGGTTATAATTGAAACTTTGTTGCCTTAAGCGGGTGGGCCTGGCCAGGGTGCGCGGAAAGCTTTGCTTCCCCTGTTGCCGGCGGCAACCCTGGCCTGTTCTCTCAAGCTCCATTCTGCCGCCATTTGTTTGAATTTGTTTACCTTCTATAATTGAAACTTTGTAGCTTGAGTGGAGGCTTAGGTCTGGCTAGGGCAGGTGGAAAGCTTGGCTTCCTCTGTTAGCTAGGAAAACTTGCTCTCTGTGGCTGTAGCCATCTTGGTTTGGGTTAATTTGCATACTCGCTCTGATTGGATGGTGGGTATGGCTTGCGGGTGTGGCTTGTGGGTGTGTCGGAGGTATGGTCAATTTGCATATTTGTCTATTATTAGATAGGATTAAATGAAGAAATATTCAAAAGAAAGCAGAAGAGAGAAAATGTGTGGATAAGCAACTAGAAGATACAGATGTTGAGGAATTACAATTAAGCAGAACGATGCCCCCAAGTTGCAATGTGTTCTAATGTGCTATCACCTGAATTGCCAAACAAAATATACAAATGGGATGTTTTGCTTTATGAATGTTTAATCCTCAAAACCAGATGTGGGGAGCTGTTGTTGGGTAGCAAGAAGAAATTAAGACTCTCTGAAAATCCAGAGTTACAGCTTTGGAAACTAAAGCCAAATTGTAATATGACGTTTGGTATTTCCCTCCACCTGTTTTTATATTTGTTTGTTTATTTTTAATAAAAATCATTTATGGTAAAAATTCAAATTATCTATTTTATATCTTTATCCACATGTATAATTAACCTGCTGTCAATTCCAAACCTTAAATTTCCAGTATTAGTTTCTGAAAACAAGGCTAATATTAAGGCTCAGCTTAATATAAAGACCTTGAATTAATCAGACGTAGGATTGACTTGCTTCACTAATTTAGCTATTCAACAATTCACTCATCATATTAATTGAGCTCTTCAGTATTATTCATTGTGTTGTGGTTGCAGATGCAGCACTATTTTAAAATACATTTTTATTGATTTCAGAGAGGAAGAGAGAGATAGACACATCAAAGATGATAAAGAATCATTGATCAGCTGCCTCCTGCACGCCCCCTACTGGGGATGGATCCTGAAACCCAGGCAATGGCCTTTGACCATAATCAAATCCAGGACCCTCAGTCTGCAGGCACACGCTCTATCCACTAAGCCAAACCAGCTAAGGCGATGCAACACTTTTAATAATAGTGTCCATCCCAATAATTGTTTTATTCTACTCCTTTGAATTTTTCCTTATTTTTCATCTTATTCTTTTTTTTTATCACTGCATTATTATTTTTTATTTCTATGGAGATTTTCCTATGTTGTTTTCCTCATTTCATCTATATTTCCCCAGTCTTCTCATCATACATTATTCATTGTTTTCTTTCCTATATATCAGAAGTTTCCCTTTATTCTCTCACATTCTTATTCATTTATTCTTTGTACACATTTTGCTACCCCTTCCTGCATATGTCAAGGAAAACCACCCATTACTAGTTTATCCACATACTCATTTATTGTCTAATATTTCTCTTCTGTTTCTATGTATATTTTCCATCATATATATATATGTGTGTGTGTGTGTGTGTGTGAAATATATATATGTCTGTGTGCGTGCTTAAGTGCTCTGTAACTTTTATATTTCCTCATCTTTCCTCTTTTTAAACATGAACTGAGTATTTAAAATCTGTGTAGGTTTACTGAGTGTTAAAAGGGAGTTGATTGACCTGGGGATAATCACTAAACACCTATGAAAATATTTTTAATATATAATTTAGGAATATGCAGTTTTAGGCAGTAGGTTTTCTTTTATTCTCCTCTTACAATTCACTAGAGGCCCGGTGCATGAAAATTCATGCACTGGAGGGGGGGGTCCCTCAGCCAGGCCTGCCCCCTCCCACAGTCTGAGAGCCCTCAGGGGCAGGAGGTGACCTGTTGATCAGGGGAAGGCGCTGCCCCCATCACACCTCTGCTGCTGCCACTGCCAGCAGTGCAAGCCTCGGCCAGCCCTGGTTACGTGAGCCTCAGGCTGGCCCTGGGTGGCTGTGGGGCTAAGGGGACTGGGGGACTCTGGAGGCAGGCGCGTGGAGCGGCTGGGCCAACCTGGGGGTGGGCCCGGCTGTGCCGTGCACCTGCCACCCCGGTGGGGCTGATGGAACTGGGCGCCACCATCTTGTGGCTGTGGGTGCCACCATCTTTGTGAGGGTGTGATGGTCAATTAATATATTCCCTCTTTATTAGATAGGGTTGTAGAAAAAGCCCTCCTCTTATAAATTAGAGGAAAATTACCTCTTTGTTATTCTATATTTTATTGCTGGTATACCAATTACATTATGCTCTTCATTTTTCCCTTGAAGAGAGAATGGAGTTGTTTAAAAGAAAAAGAGAAACTAGTTAACTAAATGAGAAAGGATCACATTCTATTAGACTCCTGCTTTGTCAATCATAATAGTTCTGAAATTAGGAACTTGCAGCATTCCTCAGGCTAAAATCAGGTTCATGGTTGGACACATTTGGAGCAGAACATTTCCAAACTTTCCAAGCCCACTGAGTCATTAAATAAACGAAAAAGCTAAACTTAAGCAAAATTAGAAACAGCTTAATGAATATAGTTTCAAGCAGGTTGATGGTGATATGGTTTGGGAAAGGTGGGAGGGAATGGAGAGCCTTCAAGAAGATAAAAGCCACACCCTCTAAGCCAAAATGCTCTGGACTTTAGAAAGCTGTGGTACAAAATCTTACCTAATTCTATGTGTACAGGTTTGTTTTTGGCGTACCTGTGTTATTTTTCCCCATGGTCTCTGGGGGACAGCAACTTTCCTTCTAATGAGCTAAGAAGAAAAGTGATTTATTTTTTCACGCACAGAATGAGATCTAGAGCAGTGAGTCAAACTACCTTGGTCAGAGAACTAGGACATTTTTTTTTTTTTTTGAGAAATTGAGAAGAAAGCTAAAGCCTACTAGAGAGGCCCATAGGTGGTTAATGATCCATGCATGTATGGGGTAGCCTTTACCAACCATGTATTCATTAATTAATCCATTCACTTAAGCTATACCCACTGAACGCTTACATTGTGCTTGCAACTGTGCAAGGGTATTACAATAGTAAATGAGGCACATATTCTTGACCTGTGGAGGTTCCAATCATCATTTATGTGTTATATGTAAAGAGGACATTGCAACCTAGCTCAGTATGAAAAATTTTGGTAGGAGAAAATGTGTTATCAAGATGTACTGACAGCATACTTTCTACATCACTTCAAGATTTGTGAAATTAAAAGTGTGAGAAAAATGGAAAAGATAAAGGATACTATACAAATATTCCAAAAATAAAAGTCATTGTGTGAAATTTTCTTCCTAATACCTAAAATAACTACCTCACCCAAGAGAGCAGAGAGCAAAAAAAAAAAGTACAAGGTGGTAATTAGGAAGGACAAAAATCATGGGAAGATACAGTATAAATACACATTATTTTTGGAAATATACAGTTAAGATAAAATATAAAGAAACAATATCAACCTTGCAAGAATACTGTAAGAATAAACTGCATGACAATTGAAAGTAGTCAAACCCAGGTGGGAGGATGTTGCATAAAATTATTTAAAAAGAATTTGTGGAACTGCGAACCTCATACACCACAAGTGACAGTATAAATTAATGTAACATATCTTGATAGCAATTTTGCATTATTCATAAGGTGAGTAGAAATATGTATATCCTTTGACCCAGCTATTGCATTTGTACTCCAAAAAGTGGACAAAGATGTTCACTGTAATATTATAATTAGCATATCCAATAATAAGGAAGTAATTAAGTAATGGAATCCTATGCCATGGATTTTTGATGCCTATAAATTTTGCAACATCATAGAAAACACTGAAAACACAGAAAATCAGTAAAATGTTAAGCAGAAATTATTTAACTTAATTCTCTCTGTCTCCTTCATGTATGAGTCTACGTATGTATATAAGCACATTTATAGAGCAAGAATAAATGAAAAGGCTTCAGATGTTAATTTGGGGTTGGCTGATCCTAGCTGAAGGATCACGAGTTATTGTTGTTTCTTTTCTTTTGTAACTTCCAAATTTTTGGCAATGAGCATATGCTAAATTTATATTAGAAAATTTGATTATATATTATAATTTGATTTTAAAATACATTTTAAGTAAATATATCAGACATTAAATGACATAAGAGAAAGTCTTTGGGGCAAAAATAGAAAAATAGCGACTAATTATACAAGCTTATGGTATTTTATAGGTATTGACATAGCAATAGGCTTTCCACTGGGAGAGGGGAGTGGAGAAGTGAACAGGGATTCTACAAGAAAAGACTACTGAACAATTTTATCACCAAGAAACAGAAATTTTATGCAAACTTTGGCCCAGCTGGTGTGGCTCAGGGGTTGAACACTGACCTATGAACTAGGAGGTCACGGTTCGATTCCAGGGCACATGCCTGGGTTGCAGGCTTGATACCCGGTCGGGGGAGTGCAGGAGGCAGCCAATCAATAGTTCTCTCTCATCATTGATGTTTCTATTTCTCTCTCTTTCTACCTTCCTCTCTGAAATCAATAAAAATATACTTAAAAAATAACAAACAAAAACACAAAATGCAAACTTTGAATACGTTAGCCAATTAAAAGATTTTGTTCCGCTTAACAGTTACTCACTCTACTACAAGAGCAGTTTCTTTTACTTCACTGTCAAGCCCCACAAAGAATATACTTCACTCATTTTTATATTAAACATAAGACTGAGATCAGAATGTCCAACAAGAGGCATATGTGACTCCTAAAGACAGAAAAGAAACACGATGTTGAGAATATAACCTGCTTTCTACCTTTAGACATGTCTAACCATAGTTCAACCTGTCTCCTGTTAGATGAAGCATAAACCCATAGAGAAAAGCCACACTTGGAACTATTCCACCTTCAATGTCATTTAAAGAGGTCTACCAGAAAGCTCTGTGCTCTTTTGGCAGCAGGCCTCTCCACTTTTATCTCCAGACTTACCAAAACACATATTAGGCTGAACCGCTGGCCAACACAATCTCCTTTCAAAGGCAAAATGATTGCATAGCCTCTAACCAAATGCTTTACCTAAAAGTGTTGAAACAGTCCTTAAAATATAAGTCTGGAATGTCCTGATTTAAACAGGCACTGAATAGCAATTAATCTCAGTTCTGAGCTTCCACTGATTCAATAAATAGATCTAATTTTGAGAGAATTTCAAATCAAAGTTTTACTTAGCTCAATCTTTAAGGAAATAATGCTACAGACAAACTCTGTTATTATACAATAGTAGCTGCTTAAATTTGAAATCTATTGCCCATATTAATATGGTTAAGAGAAAAAAAGTCATTAATGGATGATTTGATGCTCTTAGTATTATGACTATTTCAGAGTTGCAAGGATGTGGTCCCCTAAATAGAAAAGTCTCTTAACAACTTAAACTTAATATTTTAATACATATACAATAATAATATTGTTCCTACACATAGATTGAACCATACTTCTTAACACCCTGACTTTTAAAATATCTCATCTCATCTGCATAATAAATCCCTGATTAATAATGAGCCATTTTAATAAAAGTTAGCCCAATTACAACTCAGTATTTATATGGGAAAATATGTTTTAAAATATTCAAAGAGAGGTGTTCACTTGGGTTTTCTCTTTCCACATCATTTCTGAGTTGCTATAGCTTACCTTTCATTAAAAGTTGATTTGACAGATTGCTGTAATTTTCAAATTGCTAAATACTTCTGTCAAGCCCCTTAAGGCATTTTCAGAATTTAGTTCTTGGGTTTGTTGGGATGATTTCCAGGCTCTCCTTTTGGTGGTGATGAGGTAAGCAAGAGCTTGAAACTATGATTCATTTCTGTTTGAGTTTCTGTCAGATACTTGCAGGAAAAAGAAAATGACTAATCACCTACTAAAAATGGCAACAGATGCCATAAGCAAAATTTCATTCAACCTGTTAACTTTGTTCCAATGCAAGAATCATTTAATTAAAAGACTTAGTTTTAAAATACCGTCTTTTAAAAATAACATCTGCTTCTAAAACTAGGTAATGACATTTATGCTCAATATTTTAACAAGTTCTTTACACTGACCTTCCTGTCCACTTCAGTTTACACACACCAACACACATGGATGTAGAGGATATATTTTGCACCCACATGAGGATAGCCATTCAACATACATGCATCAAGAAAGGGCTATTAGCATTCACATGCCAATTAACCACTTTTGTCTTTTAAAAGGTCCTAATGATATCATGTTTACCACATTCAGTTCATATAAAATAGTAATTAATGTTTTAGTTAACATTTTTATATCTTTTCTATTCTAAGTAAATTCTTGTTCAATGTCCCTGTGACTTGATACTTATAAAACCAGGACCGAGAGAGAGCAAATCAATTTGTGATTCAAAGCAACACACACACACACACAATAGCAGAAGAATTGAAAACTCTTCCCAAACCAAGCAGTGACCAATGCAGGTACTTTTGGAGATTTTGCCCCCAATGCTTGACATATTTGGTGTGGAGTGCAAGGAAGTAAAGACAGGGGAGAGCTAGCTACTGAAAGGGAAGAGAGGGGGATAATGGTGAGATTGTTTCTTATCTACCCCCTGTGTGGGAGGACAGCGACTACCAATATAGAATGAGTCCATGCCTCTGTGGGATATTCATCGAGACCATCATCCTTTTTGGGTGGCTTCTTTTCCCCCCTCTTGTGACCATTACGCAAGTATAAAGACTTATATAGAGGGACAGCTGTGTTGTCATTGAAAAATAAAAAGCACCTCTAAAGTTACTACTGTCACCCCTATCATTACATCTGCACTTGAAATTGTTCTGTGAGCTACACGCCCCATTTTACAACAAGAAAACCAAGGCTCAGAGAGGATATATAAATTGATAAGGGACACATTAATAAGAGTTTCTGACATTTAATCCATTGTTGTTCTATTACATATGTATAAACATGTATCCCTGACATTTTGTAGATGGAAAATAAAAAGTTCACAAAAGTCAAGTGACTTTCAAAACATCAAAAATCTAAATAGGTAGTATTCTCTTATTATTTTAAATCCAGTGATATATCTATGACTTTGAAAAAGACTCTGGTTCTTCAGCTTATCTGAAAGGTAAAATATATAAACCAGGTAATCTCCAAGGTCTCTTCTAGCTCTAAAGGATACAGATTTTTTATTCTATATTTGTTATAACCAAAATCTTAAACTGACTGATATCATCAGGAAGAATTCCTTATTGCCTTAGATAACATTAAATAAATATGTTGATTATTTCAGTAAACAAAAAACTACTTACTTGGGGAATATACACTGGTTAGGAGCCAGCAGAAATGGTGCCAAGAATGTCTGACTAATATCAATACTAATATCAATGTTAACCATGATTCAGAAAAAAAAAAACACCAAAAAAAACACACACACACAAAAATAATCACTTTTGTTATAACTAAAATTCATTCAATTATTTTTTTTAACTTGGAAAAAGAATTAATAATTATTTGTCATCTAACTTTGATGGCCAATTCATTTGAAACACAGGAAGTAAATTAGTGAATGTTCCATACTTATTATGAACCAAATTTTAGCAGCTAATCTAGGAACTGATGGCAAAGTATATTAAGCAGTCTCACAGCAAGTTATTCAAATGTGGTCAGGTAAAAACCAACCTTCTGTTCTACTGACATAATCAAATGAATTTATGAAAGAAACTATAATACTTCTCAGCACACAGAAATCATGACTTTAATTATTTTTAAAAAATTACTCCTTTGAAGCTTGAAAACCTAAGACCTGCAAAATTAATTTAGTGATGGTGAAGCTGTAGTTGTGTTCATTTAACCACTATTTTGGAAAATAGTTTTATGTGAATTTATAAATACACATTATGTTAGTTCTGAGATTTTTTTTTTTTTTATTGAAACACATCTTGCCACAAGATGGAGTCCACCCCTTGAAGCAATTCTAGGAACACCATACAGTAAAGCCTGATGTATTTGCAATATTTGTTTTACCTATTTTAGGAATACTAAAAGAGACGATAAAATATGACAAAGTGAAGTGAGATTTATTACTAAATAAGTTAACTAATTATATAATTAATTGCCAATTTCAGTTTTTGTATTTTTGTTTTGTTTATCTTTTAAAGATATTTCAATTAATTTTCTAACAGAGTGAGGAAGGGAGAAGAAGAGAGAGAGAAACATCAATGTGAGAATGGAATATTGATTGGCTGCCTCCTACTTGCCCCCTACCTGGAAAGAGCCTGACCAGAAATCGAACTGGCAACCTTTCACTGAGCAGGGCAAACAACATCCAACCAACTAAGCCACACTAGCCAGGGCTCAGTCTTTATTAAAAAATAACAAAAAACAAAAAAAAAACAACATATTTTTTTAAATTCTTTTATTTTGTGGAAACATGTATTTATTTGGGACACCACTGATTATATAATGCCTCAATTACACTCTTACAGAAGAAGCTGCCCACTGGGGTGCACAGAGGCCCGTCCCTTCCCTGGAAATGGATAAGAACTGTTACGTACTTCAAGCAGATTCTAATAAGTAGGGATTAAAATAGCCTTGTGTTTTCCACCCACTACTTCAACAAATCAATGAGACTATTTGTTACATAAAAGGTTTAACTTTACCTAGCATCTCCTCAAAATAATGCTGACTGTAAAATAAAATAACAAACAAACAAACAAACAAACAAAAACACACACAGAGAGTACAGCTATCTTTTAGGACTCATCCCAAACTTATTCCTTAGTGCAGCCTTTCCTTCCTTCCCCACTTAGGCCTCTCTTCTCTCTGTACCTGGAGAGCACTTTACCCACACACACTTGATTCAGGGCATGCTTGCTGAGGTTATTAGGGAGATGGCACCCTGACTTCATTTTTTTACAATTGCCCCTTGGTTCTTTCAAAACCCTGAAAATCAGAACACTCTTATGCCCGGCATGTCCTAGATTACCGCTCAGATAATTATTGATTATACTCCCAGCTACACTGAATTTATGATGCCCTTTCATAAAGGCAAAAGGTTTTCACTTTTTCCAAATTACTTGACTATATCCACTCTTTGATTCCTTAACCATTCTAATGTGCTTGGAACTGATATAAAATTTGCATTTTAACATCATGCCTAATATTTTCCCTTTGTTTCTTTGTGTTAGGTACAACATCAGCATTATTGTAGTCAGGTATCATGGATCAAAACTGCCTACCCAAGTACAAAATTACTGACAGAGAGAGAGTTCATCACAGAGTCAACAACCTGTATTGCAGAATAAAGAGAGCATTTTTATATGCAGAGCATTAATCCCTGCTGGCCTAGAATCGGCAGTTCAGTTTGATGCATTAACCCATGTTGTGTAAGAGCATATGAATACACTCAGCCAGAGGAAAAATAAATATTAACTAAGAAAAACATTTAAAAGACAAATGGATTAGCCCTGTAAGCGGCCATGTACAATTAAAGCACTTACACTTCACATTAATATTGTGTTTATGTATTTATCTTCTACTTGAGGGCAAAGACTATGTATATACTTTCTCTATAGTCTCCTCAACTTCACTCAGAGGCAGAATGGTACATATTATGAAAGGCAATCAATGCTTACTGAGTGTGTGCATACTCTACTGATCAGATCCTTCTCATGTATCCTCATGGGATAATCATACCATGAATAAAACTCACAGATAAAAATTTTAAATTAGCCTGACTGGCATGGCTCAGTGGTTGAGCATCGACCTGTGAACCAGGAGGTCACAGTTCAATTCCTCATCAGGGAACAGGCCTAGGTTGCGGGCTCAATCCCCAGTGTGGGCCATGTAGGAGGCATCTGATCAATGATTCTATCTCATCATTGATGTTTCTATCTCTCTCTCCCTCTCCCTTCCTCTCTGAAATCAATAAAATATTTAAAAAAATAAAAATAAATAAAAAATTTTAAATTAAAGTAGTAAAAAATTTTAGATTTTATATCATTGTGGTGATATAAACATCCTATCTAATAAAGAGGGAATATGTTAATTGACCCTCACATTGTCACAAAGATGGCAGAGCCCACAGCCAATAAGGAGGGAATATGCTAATTGAGTGCCCCATCCTCAAAGATGGCGGCACCCACAGCCACAAAAAGGTGGTGCCCAGTCCCCTCAGCCCTGCCGGGGCAGCAGGCATGCGGCAAGGCCAGGTCCACCCCGCGTGTCTGCCTCAGGAGTCCCCCAGTCCCCTCAGCCCCCCAGCCGCCCAGGGCCAGCCTGAGGTTCAGGCAAGCCTCGGATGGTAGCTTCCCAGCTGCCCAGGGCCACCCAAGGCTCAGGTATCCAGGACTGGCTGAGGCTTGTGCTGCTGGCAGTGGCAGCAGCAGAGGTGTGATGGGGCGTTGCCTTTCCCTGATGGCTGGGTCGCCTCTCGCACCTGAGGGCTCCTGGACTGTGAGAGGGGGCAGGCCAGGCTGAGGGACACCCCTCCAGTGCATGAATTTTCATGCACCGGGCCTCTAGTATAGAATAAAATAATAATTTATTATAATTTCATTCTACAATCTATAGTGTTCTGGGCCAAATCAAAGACTCATCAAAAACATTTTTAAAAAGTAGAAGAGATTCAAAACTAAAGCATATGATATTTGGGGAGTAAAAGAAAAGTTAAAAGACATCATACAATTAAAAGCTACATAAAAAATGTAAATTCTAGGATCCATAAACAAAGACAGGCAGTAATCAACTTTGAGTCTTCACATCACTATATCAATTAAGGCACTTGCTGTTGTTATGAAGTTGTCTCTATATTTATTTCCATTCCTGCTAGCTTCTACTAGAAAATAATTACAGGATACAGAGTAGATGTATAAAAATGTTAATGAAATGAATGACCAAATGCATGAATGCATAAATGAATGAATGTGTGAATGGATGAATATCTGCCAGTGAAATGTAGAAAGATATCTTCTGGATGAGTGTAATCCAGCCATCAGGGCCTTACCAACTGAAGCAGCCAGGGTGACATATCAGAAATAGCAGCTCTTAGATGCTAGCAAGGAGTATGAATTTAAATTTTATATATTATTTAATGAAAACTCAAAAAACAAAACAATGGCTTAAAGAACTGTTTAAATGATCTTTTTTATCAATGTATCATTTTTGCTTCCTTCCCCCCACACCCCACCTTGGAGAATTTTCCCTCTTTGTTCTTCCATTGCATGAGGTGATTCATAGTAGGCCTATCGCTCTTGGAAAGAGGCTGTTTTTTAATTACTTTGAACAGAATCTGTGATATACAAAACCTACTTGTGCTAGTAGAGAGATCTAAAAGACAACCAACTCTTCAGAGATAAGCAGTTGAAGGAATTTGACCTGCAATGACCAAAAGGTTAGCATATTTTGCCATATTGTTTCCATACATAGTGATAAAACTCAGTATTTTGAAATACAGAAAAAAATAAGTATGTGTAATAAAGAAATAGTTTAATATTTTATATGTTAATTTCTTTATCTCTTTCTGCAAGGTAAACTTTTAAAATAATAAGCCTTCAATATTTTATAGTCTTGGTTATTTTCTAACAGATTTAAAGAAAGGGGCCAATTGGATGTTTTTTTTATGTTTGAATTAGCCAAACAATAATTTTTAAGTCAAAGGAAAAGTAGTAGGAAGGGGTAAGGTCATATAATGAAGGTCTTGCAGTAAGTTATTGACTGCTACCTGGGAGCCCTGTGTAACAATGAGAAGGTCAAAGTTGCAGCTGGGATGCCACACCAGGAAGAGGATTTGCTCAGTATATGAAATGATCATATGCAAGAGTCCTATATAATGAAGACTGACACTAAAATTAAAATAATTTTCCTCATTTTAGTTCTCTAAGTTCAGCTCTTCAACATTTACCATATGTCAGACATCACTCAAATGGCCAAATATTTAAACTCCTGCCTTAGTAAGTTATGCCATTCAATATCGCAGGCTGACACCTCCGACTGTTTAATAATTAGGTTGAAAGAAGTACAGAGATAGGTTACTAGAAGTGAAAATTGGATGACTTCTAAAATTTGATACTAAAATGTCACCCAATAACTATAAAATAGAATTTAAAAAATTTTAGAATAAAAATAATATGATTCTCAAAGTATAAATTCTAAGAAAATGACAGTAAAATAAAGAAAATTACATAAACAATGAGCAAGTTACAAAGGCTTATTTTTGACTGTGTATTTATAATTGACATGTACTACATTATTTCATTAAATATTTTAGATATAGAAAAGACTTCAAATAATTATATAATAGTAGCTTAAGAGATAAGACATTTCTAGTTCTATAATCACACTCCTGCCTCCACAAAGAAAATTACTATCCTGAGTTTCATATTAATTATTCCCATGCATAAATTTATGCTTTTACTGGAGACCCAGTGCACGAAATTCGAGCACAGGGAGGTTGTGTCCTTCAGCCCAGCCTGCACCCTATCCAATCAGACATCCCTCTCACAATCCAGGATTGCTGGCTCCTAACTGCTCGCCTGCCTGCCTGCCTGATTGCCCCTAACTGCTTCTGCCTGCCAGCCTGATCACCCCCTAACCATTCCCCTGCCAACCTGATCGACACCTAACTGTTCTCCTGCCGACCCGATTGCTCCTAACTGCCCTCCCCTGCCAGCCTGGTCACCCCTAACTGTCCACCCCTGCAGGCCTGGTCACCTCCAACTGCCCTCCTCTGCTGGCCTGGTCACTCCTAACTTTCCTCCCTTGCCAGCCTGATCACCCCCAACTGCCCTCCCCTGTAGGCCTGGTCCCCCCAACTGTCCTCCCCTGCAGGCCTGGTCACCCCCAACTGCCCTCCTCTGCTGGCCCGGTCACCCCTAACTGCCCTCCGCTGCAGGCCTGATTGCCCCCAACTGCCCTCCCTTGCAGGCTTGGTCCCTCCCAACTGCCCTCCCCTGCTGGCCATCTTGTGGTGGCCATCTTGTGCCCACATGGGGGCGGCCATCATTGACCACATGGGGGCAGCCATCTTGTGTGTTGGAGTGATGGTCAATTTGCATATTACCTCTTTGTTATATAGGATATATGTGTAATACACATGTATAATGTGTACTTATATAATACTGTTTTGACATATTAAAACTTAAATATATCCTGCTGTATGCATCCGTCTACATATAGTTTTTTTGTATTCTGTCTTATGTTTGCGAAATTTATCAATGCTAATACCAAAAAATTTACTTCATACATTTTCCCTGTTATGTATGAATATACTACAAAGTGCTTACATAGCTAGAGAGGGACACACTGTTTTATTTTTTTCCTATTATAAACTACACTGTTAAGAACATTCTTGCACACATCTCTTTGTGCATACGTGCACAAGTCTCCCTAGGGTACACAACGAGTAGAACTGCTGGGTTATAGAATATGCACATCTTGAGCTTTATAGCTATCATTTATAGCTATCATCTATAGCATTGCCCCAATTTTCCAGAAAGCATTAGAGTTTCTGTGGTATCCTCAGCATTCCATTTAGTAGGTCTTTATGTATTTCAATTGTTTTATAGGTTTTCATTCTTCTTTGCCTCAGAGCCTCTCCCAAACATGACACATGACAGGTAATAACATTATGCTTCAAAAACTAAACATCACTCTCCAGAGTCAAGAAATACCAAATAATTTTCCTATCCCTCACCCATAAAATGCTCAGAGGCACAAGGAACAAAATTCCTAAACAATGACTAAAATATATAAGCTACCATACAATAGTTAAAATGGCAAAATAACTATTGGATAATTATTTGTTAAGTGCAGTATAGGTACCTAGTGTGGATTATCTAAGCCAGTCCATAGAGTAAGGCTGGCAATGTAGGTGTTATTTTCCTTATTTTGTCTGAGAAAACAATCAGAAGTCAAATTAGATGTTCAGTTACTTGCCTAAAGTAACATACCTAGTAAATGACAGTCAACATTCAACTAAATTAGTCATGTTCCAAAGACAGGGCATTTTCTACTCTACCCTAACAGCAGGCTGCAGGACAGAACCCAAAGCATGCAGTACAACAATCTATTAAGCACTGTGAAGAGCCAATAGCTTTAATTCACTTCACTTATTTAGGAACTATTGTTCACACACATATGGGATTTTTCCAACTGCCTGTTGTTGCTTTATTTTTGGTAGTAAAATTTGTACTCCTCAAGACTTTCATAAGAGGAAGAGAAGGGGATAATGAAATGAAATAACAGTAAAATAAAACCTTCAGTCGTAATAAATAGTCACAGCATTGCTAAAAGCTGTAGCACTGAGTTCATGATTAGTTAAAATAAATTTGGGTCATGATCTGTGGATTTAACTTACTTAAAACATTCCTCTCTCACATTTACTTAGATGACTCAACTGCTCATTCAGCACCTTAAGCCTTACTTCATGTTAAAGGGAAAAATAATTCTGAGGCTCTAAAGGAGAAGTAATCTAACAGGATGAAAGTCCATTCTCACACAAACTCTATTCAGCCAGATGGCATCAGTCTGACAATAATAATTTTAAGAAATGGGTGGACAAATGACTATGGGCAAAGAGGGTGAAAAGAACTTCTTAAGAACATGTAGAGGCAACACCAAGTACAGTACAGGAGATGCTACCCTCTGAGAAGTGACAGTGATAGATTAGATAATCAGAGAATTTTTTAATATAAATTTTAATTTCTATTAATTTTAATAGAAAATTAACAGCAAGACAGTATAAAGGTAAAAACCTGAATAGTTTGAAAAAGGATGAAAAAAATATGTATTCTCAGTTTTAGGGTGAAAAAGAGATAGCCACTCGGTGATAGGAGCAACCCTCTTAAAGTTAACTTTTTCAATATAATGGATAAAATATAATTGTTTGACATATGTTTGGCTCCCTACTCTATTAACAAAGTAAGAATCAATAGGGCTCAGAACTGTATTAATGTAAAATGACTTTTAGTGTGAAAAACAGAAAATTCAAAAGATGTGAAATTAACTATATATTTTTTTAAAATATATATTTTTATTGATTTCAGAGAGGAAGGGAAAGGGAGAGAGAGATAGAAACATCAATGATGAAAGAAAATCATTGATTGGCTGCCTCTTGCACACCCCATACTGGGGATAGAGCCCGCAACCCGGGCATGTGTCCCAACCAGAATCAAACTGCGACCTCCTGGTTCAAAGGTCAATGCTCAACCACTGAGCCATACCAGCCGGCAGCATTTTTAAATATATACTTTTTAAAAAAATGTTTGTTTATTTGTGATTTATTTTGGTACTATATCATGTGGAAACCTAGGGTCAATGGATCTAGCTTACTAGTACAGGGGGAGATATTTTGGTCCAGTGCCATACCCTCAACAAAATGATAATAGGCAAAGGTCTTAAAGACCATGGATGCTTCCAAATATCATGGGGAGGGGGGTGAAACACAGCAGAAACATTCACTTGGTCAGGTACATCACTCACAGGCAACTATACACCATGGTACTTCAAAGAGCTTTAGAGTTCAATGGCCTGGGCTATGTTCAGCTCAATCTCCTTCTGTCTATGTGACTTTGGACAAATTATTTAACCTTTTTATACTTCATATTTCTCATCTGTAAAATGAGGATAATAAAAGCATCTACCTAATAGATTCGTGGTAAGGACTAAAGCTTTTATAAAACTGCCTGCCACATAAGAAATAATATGTTTTTGGAACAATGATAATATTGATAATTATTATATTACAAATCATAATTAAAGTAATAATATTCATAATGATGATGACTAAATAGTAGTTGGGGAAAATGGCATAAGTCCTCTTTCTCATTCCATGGATTAATGATGTAAACTAAATTTTTAATCACTTTTCTACTCCTTACCAAACATTTACCAATAGATATATTGCATGGGCACTGAACTGAGAAGTTTCCCTGAAGGATCCCTTGTGGGCTGAATTTTACTATCTCATTAGTAACCATTACACCTGAAAATTATCTTATAATGTTTATGCTCATTTTTATTGGGTTTCTATAATGGTAACAGATTTACAAATAATACCTAGAACAATGAAAAGGTAGGGTTGGAGGTATAACTATAAGGATGGCTCTGCTACAATGTCTTGATGTGTAATTGCATTAGACATTTTTACATGTCAAGAAAAAGAATGCTCGATGTTCTTTTCACTCTTTCTTCATCTTAATAAATCTAAATAATAAGTTATCAACACATACTGTTATGGACTGAATATTTGTTTTCCTCCACAAAATTCCTATGTTGAAGACCTAACCACCAAACATGATGGCTTAGGGAAGAAATTCCTTTTAGATGAGGTTATTAGTGTGAAGCCCCCTCACCCTCGCCCCCATGGAATTAGTGCCCTTAAGAAAAGGAAAAGGAAAATTCCACCTATTCTGTGGCATTTTGTTACAGAGCCAAAGCTGACAAAGATACATTTCAGAGTATAACTATAATTCAGTAAAATTCAGTTATCAATGTACCGGTGACTCTTGAACAGCTCAGGTTTCAAATGCACCGGTCCACTTGTAAGTAGATTTTTTTCACTAAATAGACAGTCTGTATTCCATATCCCCAGGTTTTGCATCTGGGGTTCAGCCAACTGTAGATCAAAAATAATCCTTTGATCCATAGTTAAGAATAAGTGGATGTGGAGAGTTGACTTAGTTCATTGTTCTATACCATCTTTCCTATATAATGAAAGGCTAATATGCAAATAGACCAAACAGCGGAACAACTGGAACAAACAAACAGCAGGTCGCTGTGACATGTGAGGACCACCAGGGGGTATATGTGGAACACGGCAGAGGCAGGACTGAGCAGGGGTACCAGACCAAGGCGGGGTACCAGTTGCTGTCATTGGTGTGAGCCTCTGGTGGTTACTGAAGATTCTTTGCTCCCGCGCACCGCGGTCCCGCCCGGCGTTTGCACCTGCTGCCGGCGCCAGTCCCGCTCGCACCTGCAGCTGGTGCTGGAGCTGCCACTCACACCCACTGCAGGTGCCCAGGACCGGTTCCGATCACTCAGCACCATCAGCGGGTGGGAGTGGCGGCTGCCGGCCCTGATTGCCTCTGAGGGCTTCTCCATTTCCCCTTGCTTCTGTGGGGCGATCAGAGCAGCAGCTGCCACTCACACCCACTGGCAGTGCCAGTCCCATTTGCACCTGCTGCTGGAGCTGGCACCAATCGCTCCACACTGTCAGCAGGTACAAGTGGGGCTGGCGACGTGAGCGCGTCAGAGCGGTGGCAGTGGAAGCAGGGCTGCCGGCAGACTGGGAACCAGGGGCCGCAGTGGGAGGGGCCGGGCAAGGGCTCAGAGGATGGGCCAAGACCCTCCCCTGTGCCTACTGTAGCCTCACGGCCAACAGTTCCTTTCAAGGTGCACGAAGTCATGCACTGGGGCCCTAGTATATATCTACACTAATAAAAGAGAAAAATGCTAATTGACTGTACCTTCACTACGCCCACAGCCAATCAGAGCGAGTATGCAAATTAACCCAACAAAGATGGAAGTTAATTTGCATACACAGGTGCTGAGCAGCCTGGGTCCCAGGAACATCCTCCAGACCCAGGCTGCTCCTAGTCTGTAGGCCTGCGCTTAGGCCCTGAGCAGCCAGGGTCCCAGAATGCCCGCTGGCCACTCTGAGCCTACGGGTGCAGGTGCCAAGCAGCTAGGAGAGGGGCGGGAACATCCCCAGGTCACCACAGCAACGCGGGGATGTTTCCGCCCCACCCGCAGCCACTTGCGAATGCTCCAGCACCAAGTGGCCGATTTGCTCCATACCCCCAGCCCGGCACCCATGATGGGGGGCTGGCTGCTGGCCTCTGGGGTATGCAGAGATCCTGGCGGCCACCGCTGCATGCGGCCCAGGGGTCCCTGCATGCCCCCCAGCCTGGTGCCCATGTTGGGGCTGGCTGCTGGCCTCGGGGGCATTGGGCGACCGGGATGTTCCCGCCCTGCCCCCAGCGGCTTGCAGAAGCTCCTGTACCAAGCAGCGGTTTGCATCCACGCCCTCAGCCCGGCGCCCTCGATGGGGGGATGGCTGCAGGCCTCTGGGGTGTGCGGAGATCCTGGCGGCCACCGCTGCGTGCGGCCCAGGGGTCCCTGCATTCTCCCCAGCCTGCGCCCATGGTGGGGCTGGCTGCTAGCCTCAAGGGCGTTGGGCAACGGGAATGTTCACGCCCCGCCCCCAGCCACTTGCAGGAGCTCCGACACTGCAAGTGGTGGTTCGCATCCATGCCCCCGCCCAGCGCCCTCGATGGGGGGATGGCAGCCACCACCGGGTGGCTGGGACCTGCCCCTAGCCCAGTGGACACAATGCAGGGGCTGCATGAGCTGCAGAGGACACACATTTTTAAAAAATATATATTTTATTGATTTTTTTTACAGAGAAGAGGGGAGAGGGATAGACAGTCGGAAATATCAATGAGAAACATCGATTAGCTGCCTTCTGCATGCTCCCCACTGGGGTTGTGCCTCCAACCAAGGTACATGCCCTAACAGGAATCAAACCTGGGACCCTTCAGTTTGCAGGCCCATGTTCTATACACTGAGCCAAACCAGTTTGACAGTAAATACCTTTTCTGACAGCTCATTGGCTAAGCTCCCTGTAGACCACCACTTGCAGTGTTCTTGGTAACTTGGGTAATAAGAATCCAAGAAGGTGATCTAGGGTTTTTCCACCTCACTCCTGGAGGAAAAAATGAAGGTCCGCTACTGGAGGGGCTAAGAAATGTCATATCCTGCCCTAGCTGGTTTGGCTCAGTGGATAGAGCCTCAGCCTGCTAACTGCAGGGTCCAGGTTTGATTCTGATCAAGGGCATGTACCTAGGTTACAGGCTCCTCCCAGGCCAGGGCCCAGGTCAGGGCTCATGCAGGAGGCAACCAATCAAAGTGTCCCTCTCACATTGATGTTTCTCTCTGTCTCTCCCTCTCTCTTCCACACTCCGCATATAACATTATCCTCAGGTGAGGATAAAAAAAAAATGTCATATCCTATGAAAGATACATCTTGAAAATGCCTACAGAATGTTGTCAATTTTTCCAAGTGAAGGGACTAGAGTCCATGTTGATGAAAACACCTTGACAGCTGCAGTGGCTGGCAGTGGCTGCAGCAGCGGGGTAATGGAGCTGTTGCCTTCCCTTGATCAGCCAGGTCGCCTGAAATCCCTCGAGGGGTCCCAGATTGGAGAGGGTGCAAGCTGGGCTGAGGGACACCCTCCTCCCCCGTGCATGAATTTTTTGCACCAGGCCTCTAGTATATATATAAAATCCTAAGCAACCATTAAGATGGAACAACCAGAGACCAGAATGACTGCTTGCTATGTTGCACAATGACCACAGACAGTCAACGCAGGAGCTGCCCTCTGGTGGTTAGTGTACTCCCACAGCCAACCTCCTGTGGCCCCTCCCCGCAGCTGGCTGACTCCCCTCCTGTGGTCCCTCCCTCCCGCCAGCCAGCCTCCCCGATAGGCCCCAATCAAGGGGCTGGCTGGCCAACCTCCCGGGGTCCCTTCCCCCGGCCTGCCAAACCCCAATAGGCCTTGATTGCCGGCCAGGCCAAGGGACCTCACCTGTGCATGAATTTGTGCACAAGGCCTCTAGTTTTATATAAGGAACTAGAGCATCCATGGATTTGAGTTTCTGGGAGGGTGGAAGGGGAATCCTAGAACCAATCACTTGTGGGTACTGAGTGACAACTGTACTTACATCAAATGTTATATGTGGAGATTTTACTATGGGGTAGGGGTTGGCATCCCAAGCCCCCCACATTGTTCAAGAGTCAACTGTATTCTAATATATTCAGTACATGTTAACTATAGGCTGGGCACTTACATTTTGTGGGTTACAGATACTTTTTCCTAGTTACTCCATCAGTACCACAAACAAACGCTTATGGCCTACTAAATGAGCCTCAAGGGACTGTTCTAAACAATCTACACAATTGTATAAATCAAAATGTGATTATAATATGAGTTATTGCTGTCAGTGACTGTGTTTGAATGCAAACAAAAATCTATGCATATCCATGCTGTGTCAACATACTGATTGTCAAAAATAGTTTTTCAAGGCTCAGCCTCTATCAAGCTAAAATACTTGATAAAGTATTCTAAATGCAACAAAACAAACCACAATATATATATAAAAATTTTAAAAAAATGTAATGCCAGCAATTCACTCAAAATCTTATAACAGGCAGTAGCTAAGATTGTTCTCCCTCAAAGTACACAATGCCTATATATCTATCTAATAATAGAGTAGTATGCAAATCATCACTCCGCTACACTCACAAGCCACGCCCACCAGCCACGCCCCAGCCACGCCCACCATCCAATCTGAGTGAGTATGCAATTAAACTGAAAACATGGCGGCAGCCCCGCCCCCCAGCCTCTCCAGGTCTCTGGGAGTTGGAGAAGTCAGGCGCCAGTGCCTGAGGCTGGCTGCAGCCACAGAGACCAAGAAGCCGCCTGCCCCATGATCCCAGGCTGCAGCCAGCCTCAGAAGCCTCAGGTACGCCTGCCCAACGTCCTGGGGAGACGGAGAAACTGGGCCCCAGCGCCTGAGGCTGGCTGCAGCCACGGAGACCAAGAAGCTGCCTGCCCCGTGATCTCAGGCCTCAGCCAGCTGGAGAAGTGGTTCACCCCACGTCCTGGGGGAGACAAGAAACCAGGTGCCAGTGTCTGAGGCTGGCTGCAGCCCGGGAGATGAAGAAGCCGCCTGCCCTGTGATCCCAGGCTGCAGCCAGCAGCAGAAACCTCGGGTCCGCCTGCCCCACCTCCTGGGGGAGAATGAGAAACCGGGCCTCAGTGCCTGAGGCTGGCTGCGACCTGGGAGATGAAGAAGCTGCCTGCCCCGTGATCCCAAGCCGCAGCCAGCTGGAGAAGCCGCCCTCCCCACGTCCTGGGGGAGACAAGAAACCGCGTGCCAGTACCTGAGGGTGGATGCGATCTGGGAGGCGAAGAAGCCGCTTGCCCTATGATCCCAGGCTACAGCCAGCTGGAGAAGCCGCCCACCCCATGTCCACCCGCCCCACGTCCTGGGGGAGATGGAGAAACCGGGCCCCAGTACCTGAGGCTGGCTGCAGCCCGGGAGATGGAGAAGCCGCCCACCCTGCGATCCTGGGCACCAGTACCTGTGGCTGGCTGTAGCCTAGAAGACAGAGAAGCCGCCCACCCTGCGGTCCTGGGCACCAGCACCTGTGGCTGGCTGTGGCCTGGGAGACAGAGAAGCCGCCCAGCCTGCGGTCCAGGTGCCAGCACCTGCAGCTGGCTACAGCATGGTAGATGGAGAATCCGCCCACCCTGCAGTCCCGGGCACCAGCACCTGTGGCTGGCTGTGGCCTGGGAGACAAAGAAGCCGCCCACCCTGCAGTCCTGGGCGCCAGCACTTGCAGCTGCAGCACAGGTGAAGCCCCCTGTCCACCATCCCCTAAGGCTGCAGCCAGCCTGGGCACCTATGGCTGACCAGAGGGAGGGAAGCCCGGATCCTGGGTGCCTGTGGTCAGCTGGAGGAGGGAATCCTGGGTACCAGGTGTGGGCCGAGGCAGAGGTAGTTAGGGGCAATCAAGCCAGCAGGGGAGCAGTTAGGGACAATCAGGCTGGTAGGCAGAAGCAGTTAGGGGCAATCAGGCAGGCAGGTGAGCGGTTAGGAGCCAGCAGTTCTGAATTGTGAGAGGGATGTCCAACTGCTGGTTATCCTATGAGGGGTCCCAGATTGGAGAGGGTGCAGGCCAGGCTGAGGGACACACTCCCCACTGCCCCCAGTGCACGAATTTCGTGCACCGGGCCTCTAGTAGAACATATAAACAGCTACAAAGTTTTACAAGAATCTAAGGGTTTCCAGGAGCACTACACAGTTATTCATGATACAAAAGAAGGTAATAAGCAAGTATTTTGAATTCCTAAGAAGAACCCGTGAACTACTTTGGGATATTGGTTTCATCATGGAAACCCCATTAATGTGAGATGATGTTTCTTGAATAAGTAATATTGAATAGTGGTCTTAGCGTTGATAAGGAGCACTCTAATAGCCATCGTACCAACCTACCTACCTCTCCCTCACTCTCTCTTTATAGATAGTTATAGATATATAGATCTCTCTTTCTCTTTATATCTATATCTATATGCATAAATGTATATATATAATCTATACATATAAATATATTTTATATATGTATTCTTATATAATCTTTATTTATCCTAATATAAAAAAACCCTGGGTCCGTCACATCCACACGACCAGAGGCTCGACCTAACACCCAGGCTACGTGAGCAGCAGGCTCTGGTGGGTGGGGACTTGTGGCAGTGGAGACGGGGATGGGGGAGGCAGAGCCAGCACTCACACTAACTCACAACTGCACACACGTACAGACACACACAGTGCCCACCAACGCACAGCCTTTTCTCCCTTTCTTTCCCTCCCTCCCAGCTCGCTCTCAGAGCCTCTCTCAGAATGAGGAAACAAAACAGACTGGGCCTGAAGAGGCCTGGATGGAAGGGAGAGTGGGTAGAGGGTAGAGCGGCCCCCACTGGCCTCACTTGATCCCAGCCAGGAAAGAGGAAGAGGGAGATAGGGAAGCAGGGAGGCCTGGAGGACTGCTGAGAAAAACAAAGAAAGACAGAAACTGGGCGAGATCAGGCAGGCAGGCAGAGGCAGTTAGGGGTGACCAGGCAGGCAGGCAGAGGGGTTAGGGGCAATCAGGCAGGCAAGCAGAGGCAGTTAGTGGTGATCAGGCAGGCAGGCAGGCAGTTGAGCGGTCCCAGATTGCTAGAGGGTGTCTGACTGCCAGTTTAGGCCTGAAACCGGCAGTTGGACATCTCCCAAGGGGTCCCCGATTGGAGAGGGTACAGGCTCGAATTTCGTGCACCAGGCCATTAGTATATATTATAAAATGCCAGGGTCCATAACAATGTAATAACCATACTGTGGCCAGTGAACCGGCCTCCCCTACCCTGATTGAGGAAGGAGCCGGCCAACTCCTCCTACAGCCCCTCCCCCTGGCCAGCCTGCCCCTGATAGACTCCCCCACACCAATAGTGGGCAGGGCCAGCTGACCAACCACCTACAGCTCCTCCCCACGGCCAGCCCCACCCCTGATCGGCCCCCCCACACCAATTGGGGATGGGGCCAGCTGGCCATTCACCCACAGCTCTCCCCCTTGCTGGCCCAGCCCTGATTGGACCCCAATTGGGACGGGCCGGCTGGCCAACCTCCTGCCATCTTCATCTCTTGACAGGCCCGTCCCCAATCTACCCCGATTGGGGCCAAACTGGCTAAACCTCACCTGTGCACAAATTCGTGCACAGGGCCTCTAGTTTATATATAATGTTCATATATAATCTCCATTTATGTAATCTATCTTTTTATACATATAAAATCTCTATTTTATATACATAATCTCTAATTTATATGCATTATCTCTATATAAAATTTCTATAGAGATTTATATACATATATTTTTGATTAACAGAGGTCAGAAGTTATCACAACACACTAAGTATCAGTTATTTACTTAATCATTCATCTAACATATATTTAGTGTCTGCCATTTCCAACACTTAGCTTGTTGTTGGAATTATAAAGACAAATAAAGGGGAATAAATGTAGAAATAGTAAATTAAACTATAAGTTGGCCATTGTATACATGGAAATATATTTTGTATGTTAGAAGTCATAAAAGCAGAAAAACTCCTAGGTATCAGAGAAGGCACCCCAGAGAGAAATAATATTAAAAGTAATTATTAAAGAGTGAGTTTAGCCTGAAGATCAAGGAGGGTAGATATTTCTGAACAAAGGAGTAGTATAGTGTTAAGGAGTACCTAATAAAAATTCATAACCCCTTTTGTTTTCAATCAACCACTTAACCAAGTGACATTTAAAAGCAACTCTTAATGTCTCACAATAGGAAAATCAAATCTACTATTAAATATATATTCTTCATATACAGATAGGTATTAATGTGTCCAAATCTTCTAAGCTAAGACAGCATTAGCTATTCTTATTCAAAATGGTCATTTAAGATGGAAGCCAAGAAAACAAATTTTAAAACATGTATTTTAAAGAATTGGTTCTGATATGGCTTATAGATTTAAAGCAGTGTTTCTCAAAGTATAACCCCTGGGTTAGCAGCATCAGTGGCTGGAACTTTTAGAAATGCGGATTATGAGGCCTCTCCCTAGACCTGCTGAATCAAATGCTATGGGGATGCAGACTAGCACTCTGTGTTTAACAAGCCCTCAGACCATTCTGATATACTTTAGTTTAAGAATCATTGATTTATCGTTCATTTCAGCATTCACATGTTCATTTCTTTTTATATATATATATATTTTATTGATTTTTTTTTTACAGAGAGGAAGGGAGAGAGATAGAGAGTTAGAAACATTGATGAGAGAGAAACATCGATCAGCTGCCTCCTGCACGCCCCCCACTGGGGATGTGCCCAAAGCCAAGGTACATGCCCTTGACCGGAATCGAACCTGGGACCTTTCAGTCCGCAGACTGATGCTCTGTCCACTGAGCCAAACCGGTTTTGGCACATGTTCATTTCTTGTAGTAGTCTCCTGGCTATCTTCAGAGAGAAAGAAAACTCAACTTTACAATAACCTTACTTGATCATTTCTACTTTGAATCAGTCTGAATTTTGTTGCACATATATACATAATTGACCAGATTAGTTTATTTTAGGTTATTTTCTCTGACATTGACTGATGATAATGGGGACCAAAAGGTACATTTGGGACAAATGAAAGACATGATTTTTTAGAAGTATGTGTATAAGTATTTTTTCCTATTAAGATGCACATGTACATTAGATAAATTTAATTAAAATAACATTATAATACCTAACACTGTTACAGAACTTATGTCAAACAATATTCCAAAATCCTTTGCATAGATTAAGTCACGCAATCCTCCTTTGAAACAGTTTATTGTCTCAAGCAATGGAAGCAGGGTATCGTCAAATGACTTGTCTGTGGCAGCAATGAGAGCTGGGAACTGATATAACTAGGGCCTTGGTCGGCAAACTGCGGCTGGCAAGCCACATGCGGCTCTTTGGCCCCTTGAATGTGGCTCTTCCAAAAAATACCACAGCCTGGGCGAGTCTATTTTGAAGAAATGGCGTTAGAAGAAGTTTAAGTTTAAAAAATTTGTTTCTCAAAAGAAATTTCAGTCGTTGTACTGTTGATATTTGGCTCTGTTTGACTAATGAGTTTGCCGACCACTGAACTAGGGTATAAAGGCCTACTTACTCTAAAGATCCTTTCCATAGGTAGGATTTCATTAGAGTCCTCTCAATATGTAGGTTTGAATTACAATCTTCTCCATGAGTAGGTTTAAACTCTCTTATTAGTAGGCTAGAGAAGAGGTCTGAAGAGATTGATAGCAACCGAGACATTCTCATGAAAAATTAGAGATGAGAAAGCTACTTTAATGTGTTGCAGGCGAAGAGATCCAACACAACCTTATGGGGGTGGGTGAGGGATATGTACAATGGAGATGTCAGGAAAAGTAAGGTATTAAAGAAAAGCAAACAAGGAAAGTGTTGCAGAAAGGGAGATGTGATTTGAATAAGATCCTGAGGCATGGAGGAAAGGTCCAAAGAAACAGTTCATTTATCGTTAGAGAATACCCAAGAGAGGAAGGGAGATACTTGGGAATGAACTTTGTCTACTTTATAATTAAACTTTGGCCGGCCTTTCTTTCCTACATTTTTTCTCCTACATATGAATGATTGTTGTATTAATTTCCTATTGCTGCTGTAAGAAGGGACCACAAACTTAGCACAAAAGGCCCTGGCATGTGTTCCTCAGTGGTTAGAGCGTCAGCCTGTGCACCTAAGGGTCAGAGGGTTCAATTGCAGTCAAGGGCAAGTACCTGGGTTGCAGGTTCGATCCCAGGCCCTGGTCAAGGAGGATTAGGGAGGCAATCAATTGATATGTCTCTTTCACATAGATGTTTCTTTCTCTCCCCCACCCCACCACTCCTTTACAATCTCTCTGAAGATCAATGGAGGAAATATCCTCAGGTGAGGATTAGAAAAAAACAACAACATACAAATACAAACACAAAAACAGCACAAATGTATCATCTCACAGTTCTAGAGGTCAGAGTAAAAAATGGGGTTTTACTGGGCTAAAAAAAAAAAAAAAATAGGGTGTCCACAAGGCTGAGTGTCTTCTGCAGGGTAATGAAAAAATGCAGTTCCTTGATTTTTCTAGATTCTACAAGCTGCCTACATTTCTTGGGTCATGGCCTCCCACTGAATTTTCAAAATCAGCAGTGTGGCATCTTCAAATTCATTCTCTCTTCCTCTCTTCCTCCCACGCTCCTCTCTCTCTCCTCTGCTTCTATCATCACATTTCATTTTCTGGCTCTTTGCCTTCCTCCTTCTCTTATAAGAACCCTGTGATTATATATTAGGCCCACCCAAAATATATATTAATCCAAAATAATCTCCTCAACTCAAAATCTTTAACTTAATCACATCTACAAAGTCCTGTTTGCCATGTAAGTTAACATATTCAAAGAGTACAGGGATTAGAATGTGGCCACCTTTGGGGAGGCAGTTCCTTTATAGAATTATGCTCTTGCAGCTTCTCAAACAATCCTGATTTAAGCACAAAACTACCAGAGGGTAAAGGCTTAAAATATGTCATATTGTAAGACTGCACCACGGTTTAGGAACTATTAGTCAAGCTTATGCAAAATATTTCTCTTTTATTTACTAATCCCACATGTTGCTCTTATAACATAATAACTGATTACCATGTCTGACAAATTATTTATTAAAATGAAGAGAAATCTAAGTGTTTTATGGGGGTGGGGGGTGGTGGTTAAAAGTATTTTCCAAGGCAGCAGGGCAGAAAGAGTTATAGCTCTAAGGACACAGAAAAATATGTTTACGATTATTTTAAACATGCAGACATAAAAATCATTCAGTATGAAATGCACATATTCAAGTAAGCCAGTTGTTGATGAAAATGGGCTTTATAAAAATTGTCTTTTATAACATCAAAACAGAATGTTGTCTTTTCAAAACAGTTTCCAGATGAATAGCATATCATAATGTATATTTGCTAGCACATAAATAACTGCCAGAATACAAAAAGATGGCATGCATAGATATTTTAAGATATGTGATACAAAGTAGATATTTTATTATTCACTGCTACATCTAATTTTGTGCATATATATATATATATATATCTTCCCAATACAACATCTGAATATTAAAATGGTAATTCCTGTATATTTGGAACCTGATATTAGATCACCAGTACAGATTGAGTGAGCATATGAACAACTTATATCATTGGCTAAAAATCAAAAAAGATAATTAATCTATTGAAACTAAAGTAGAATACAAATGCCAACTCAACCATTATATATCATTTGATTAACTGTTGAAACAAGTAGGGAGGGTAGTAAGTACTTTGGGTGAAAACTAAACAAATTTAAAAAACTTACATGCATGTAGCACAATATGGTGTGATGTGAAGAACAAAAAAATTACATGACATTAACAAAGAAAGCAGAAAATTTAAAAATTCGATGGTTAAGGTGTTTGAAACTAAAGAACAAAGCAGTTAAACTGTCAGGTATTAATGGACAGTGTTAAGAAATGCAAAGAATGAAATCATTAAGAAAAAAGCTATCTTCAAAAGTTGAAACAGTTGCCGAAACCGGTTTGGCTCAGTGGATAGAGCATCGGCCTGCGGACTGAAAGGTCCCAGGTTCAATTCCGGTCAAGGGCATGTACCTTGGTTGCGGGGTGTGCAGGAGGCAGCTGATGGATGTTTCTCTCTCATCGATGTTTCTAACTCTCTATCCCTCTCTCTTCCTCTCTGTAAAAAATCAATAAAAAATATTTTAAAAATACCAAAAGTTGAAACAGTAGATTGTAATCATTGACTAGACTGCATGGACAGTGATGAAGTTGATTACCTATTAAAAATATGTATTAAATTGTCAATGACCTGAAGTTTAATCTGGAGAACTAAAAAAAAAAAAAAAAACACGAAACACTGCTGTTTAGAAAACATGGCTCAAAATGAAAGGCAAAATTATGTAGACGGGTTTTCTCTGCTAGACACTGTATCCTATCAAAGTACTAATTAAGCATGCTTATTTCTTGCAGAAAAGGTCATTATTTTAGCTCTGCACGTTTACATGGCACTGTATCCTATTTACCACCTAGTCAAAAGCCAAGGACTTTCTATAAATTTCATAAACCTAATTTCTAGCCCTAGCTGGTTTGGCTCAGTGGATAGAGCATCAGCCTGCGGACTGAAGGGTCCCAGGTTCAATTCTGGTCAAAGGCACGTACCTAGGTTGCGGGTTTGATCCCCAGTAGGGGGATGTGCAGGAGGCAGCCAATCAATGATTCTCTCTCATCATTGATGTTTCTCTCTTTCCCTCACCCTTCCTCTCTGAAATCAATAAAGATATATAAAAAAACTAATTTATATACTGTTGGGTCATAAAATTTGCACTAATACAATAAAAAAACAAATTAGTAAGAAAATATGTACATTTAAAAAATAGAATTCAGCCCTGCTTTAAAATTACCTTCATTAATTTTCAGTTGCTTAATGCCACAGTTATCTTCCTAATATTGTACAAAAAAGCAAGTGGGCAAAATTTGAACATGAGATTTAGAACTCTATTTGGTGTTCTATTTCCAAATTTATATATATTTCCATATATATAATTGTATATGTAAACTCCCAGGTTATATTTCAATTCTTAAATATAACATCTATAAATATACTATAGGCCCAATGCACAAAATTTGTGCAAGGGGCTCAACCCTCGCAGCCCCAGCTTCATCCGGAAGGTCGATCGGCTGAACACTCTAATTAGCATATTATGCTTTTAATATTACAGGAAGGGGGTCCCCTCAGCTCAGCCTTCACTCTCTCTAATCTGGGACCCCTCAGGATCTCTGGCTCCTAACCGCTCACCTGCCTGGCGGCCTGATCCCCTAACTGCTCTTCCCTGCTGGCCTGATCCCCCTAACTGCTCTCCCCTGCCTGCCTTATCACCTCTAACCTTCTCTGACTTGACCCCGGCAACATGGCTTTGTCTGAAAGGACTTCCGGAAGATGTTCAGTCTAATTAGCATATTACCTTTTTATTAGTATAGATTATCAGATTTTTATGAATGATCTTTAATTTTTTATAGTTAAAAATTCCTGCCCTAACCAGTTTGGCTCAGTGGATAGAGCATCGGCCTGCAGACTGAAAAGTCCCAGGTTTGATTCCTGTCAAGGGCATGTACATTGGTTGCGGGCACATCCCCAGTAGGAGGTGTGCAAGAGGCAGCTGATCAATGTTTCTCTCTCATCAATGTTTCTGACTCTCTATCCCTCTTGCTTCCTCTCTGTAAAAAATCAATAAAATATATTTTTAAAAAATTCCTGTCATTTGGGTTCAATAACTATCCAATTGAACCTAAAAAATATATCATCCTTGGCATGTTTGATTATTTTCACCATTGTTCTATTTTAGTAAAGATTTTCAATTTTCATGTTCTAATATAAAATACTGAGGGCAAGGTGAAAGGCAATTCAATATTCAAATAACAGCATAAATATTTATTTTTAAATAAGATGAAAATGCTGCAAAAACTTAACTGTCACCCATCAAGATATGCTAACATGCAATGGCTAAAAATGTTTGAAACAACAAATGTGGTGTATAAAACGTTGTTTAGATGGCAGCATATATGGTAGTGA
The DNA here is from genome assembly GCF_951640355.1 of Cnephaeus nilssonii. Classification (NCBI taxonomy): domain Eukaryota; kingdom Metazoa; phylum Chordata; class Mammalia; order Chiroptera; family Vespertilionidae; genus Cnephaeus; species Cnephaeus nilssonii. Next base: position 34,695,478 of record NC_137074.1, on the reverse strand, counting down.
GTACATGTACTTCTTGAATGAAGCGGAGGCCTATTAAACACTTGTTAACTTATAAGAAATATTTTAAAAACATTTGTTATATGGATTGGTCAATCATTTGAATCACAAAATAAATTAGTGCATTTTAATGTGCCCACACTTATGGTACTTTAAAATGTAATATATGTATGTGGGATGATAGCTATATTATTGTAACTTATAAATCTAAAATTTATATTCTAAATCATGTTTTAAGTTGACTAAGTACAATGATTTAATAATTTCATTTAGAAAATAATAACTACATGCAACTGGAGGTTTAGAGGTAAAAAATAAATGAAATGAGGAATCATTTTTAAAATATAATATATTTGACAAGTCTGTTATTAAGGTATTGAAAATTATTATTTCGTGGGTCAAAATCAAACTTTAAAAAAATCCATAGACTACAGTTACAGTTGTACAATTCAACACATTTGCTGATACCACTTAGGAACTGATACCACATACAACTATACACAACATAGTCTGCTGAGAAAACAGAAAGATGGATACAACTTTCATTGATCAGTGTGTTTGCACCTAGGAAGCCTGAATGCACTGAAGATGAAGAAAGCTAAACATAACACTAGAGAACATAAAAATGAAGATGTGTTACTTGTGTCACTTTTTTTTTTTTTGCTAATCTATACTTATAATAGGGAAATATGCAAATTGGTTGGGATGCCATCACGTAACAACCGATCAGCAGGCTGCACATGCTTCAGGTGCGGATGGGTGGGGATTTGCAGCATCGGGGACGGGGGCAGGGACCTGCACCGCCCAGGACATGAGACTGCCCCTGAGCCCGGCACCCAGTCAGGGACATGAGGCTGCTCCCCAGCCTGGCACCCAGCCGGGGACATGAGGCTGCCTCATTGGCTCCTCATGTGAAAGGTGAGCTCAGATCCTCATTCTTATTCAGTGTAGTGGAGCGTGGGAATTGGTTCATAGGATCCAGTCCCACTTGGGGAAATGTTACTACAGTCTGAGGGTAGATGCAAAATGGGGATCATATTTATTCACTCACAGACTTGCTGTATAACAGACAGAGTCACCATCCTCACAGAATTCAGGATGCCCCACATGCAAACCTAGAATGAAAAGCCAGCAACACCCCACATGGCCAAGAACTAGAAACTGCCCTTTGAAAGGAGCATATGCAACAGAACTGAATCCCGGGAGGGCGAAGAGGAAAGCTGTCCTTGTGGTTAATTTAAAAGTTTAAGGTGCAAAACTGGCATCAGAAAGTAGTGGCATAACACAGAGGCCATGCAGTCATGGCAGTGTGGCCTGAGCTGAAGCTATAGGTCTGGAGTTGAGGGGGGCCTGGACAGTGCAGTGACCCCAGCACTGGTGGCAAGTGCTGGGTCCCTGAATCCAGGGAGCTGCCCAGACCCACATCCCTTCCCAACTAGACTGCTCCCCTCCTGCATCCCTCACCAAACACGGGTCTGACCCTCATCCTCCCCACCAGACCCCAGGGGCCCAACCTCCCAAATGGTGACCTTTGACTATGTGCCCTCAACCCTAACATTTCAGTCTCAGAACCTAACACCTCACTTATCCCCCTCAACTCCGATCTAACCTTTAACGGGAGCCATTGCCAACCACATCTGGTCCAGCACCACTCTCCCCCTCTAGCCCCCCACCTTCCTCCATGGAAGCTGCCATTGCTACCCGTGAACTCAAACGCAATAGGATTAATCAAAGAAGAATATTTCCGAGCAAAGACCTTGAACTAAAGAGGAAATATACATGAGAAAAGTTAACTTCAAAGGTAATCAAGTAACTGCAAAGGAAAGATACCTGGAACATTTAAAAAACTACAATATTCAGTACTGGAGAGGGTGTGATGAGACAGACACCTGATAGCACTGCTCCAGAGTGTAAGGGGCAGCATTTCTGGAGACAGTTTGACAGGATGTAGCAAATATTCAGGCTCCTGGGCTGGATGGTTACATTTCCAGGAACTTATCACACACTAATCAAAATGTTGGGCCAGATATCATCATCATAATAAAAGGCTAAAATGCAAATGGTCATCACACCATGACACCATAATGACCGAACTGTAGTGGGTGGGTGGGGACTTGTAGCATCGGTGGGCGGAGACTTGCGCCAGCCCGGGATGTGAGGCTGCCTCCCCTCCCAGCGCTGGGCCAGGGGATGGAATAGCCTTATTAAAATATTTTATCTAATTAATTCCCTTTTAATGTGCACAAATTTCATGCAAAGGGCCACTAGTATATACTACAGATTAATAAATGGCCCAGAAAGTTAAAAATATGTGTACCAAACATAATATGGTGAATAAATAAAGATTAAGACAGAAATAAAATCACTCTGTTTTTTCTCAAACTACTAAAAAATCTTATTGAAATATTATTAAAGGATGCCAGTGTGGAATGGCTATATTTGATAAAGGAATGAAAAAAAATAGTAGAGTACTTAAAAGCAATTTTGGCTCCTTTGCTTAAAATTTTCTAATTAGCACCACATACAACATCAAAAACCAAATCTGAATCTAGAGCAACAAGGTTCCTAAGTAAAAACAATTGGTATCAAGTCCTTGAAAATTCAGAAAATGGTTTCCCGCCTCCTTTACAAACATCCATGTCCTAAATGTCAGTTAAAACTCACTGCCTTAGTCCTTCAATTAAATTCCTTTACTCTTCTGAATTTTTCATTTCCTACAGACAATTCCAATTACTATGTTATCATACAGTATTTACAAGTCATAAGAAACTTTGAGTCTTATTCATGTATGCTTTTCTTATTTCTACTGAAAGATTGAATGTTTCTGAAGGGTTAGGATTTTTTAATTTCTCAAACGTTGCTAGTTCTTTACAAAATGCTGAGAAATAGTAAAAGTGTGTAATTATTATATTATTAAATTCAAAAATTTATACTGTTTTTGAGCACTGATATGGGACATTAAGCATTGAAGAACTATAGTGTTATCACTTGGAGAATGACTGAGGGTTAACAAAATGATTACTTAACAAAGTTGTATGTACATTTTGTCTATACCTGAAATTAATTTTTTAGGCTCACTGACTGCAAAGATAATTCAATCCTCAAAACAGTTCTTGGATCTGAACTAAACTTACTAATTATTTGAATAGTAAAGTTAGTGGTCCAAATGACAAAATATATATATTTGTTTTCATCAAAAATGAACTGTGGGACATCCTTACATTGTCAATATATCTTATCTTCCTATTTCTTAATCAAATCAGAGACTTGAAGTTCTTAAAAGGAAAGCCATAAATAAGGAAATATGCATGTTTGCTTATTTATTATTTCTGAAATTCACAATATTGAATTCTTTGCCGAACTTGGCATGGGTATACATTTTTGCTGAACTAGGGCTAAATATAGAGAATCTATGTATAAATATGCAATCAATGGAGCCCTGGCTGGTGTGGCTCACTTGGTTGAAGCATTACTGAGGGTTGTGGATTACATTTGATTCCTGGTCAGGGTGAGTGCAGGAGGCAACTAATCGATGTTTCTCTTTCACAACAATGTTTTCCTCTCTCCCTCTTTCTTCCTCTCCTCTAAAACCAATAAAAACATCCTTAGGTGAGGACTAAAAATAATAAATAAATAAATAAATAAATAAATAAGCAAACAAACAATTGAGTTTTGTGGGTGTTTTGATTTTTTTTTCAAAAAAGATACATTTGAGAGGCTTTATTAATCTCTCATTTCCCCAGCTGTATTGCGATATGACATATAATTAATTAATCCCTCAATTAGTTATATAGAACTAAAGAGCGGATAAATTAAGTTAGTTTTACTCTTCTAAAGTAATTCAAATCACTTGGTTCTCTCAGAGTAGCTATTAAAATATTAGAGTCAGCTAACTGGATATGCCCTTTGCCCACCAAATATAAATAATTTTTATCAGGCAATGTTTAGTGGTACCTCTCAGCATCTTGAAATACCACATATATGCTACCTTTGACCCAACATATTCACAATAGTGGAAAAGAGTGGATATTATGGCTTCTTTATAGTGTTTACTAATGTGTTTAAAATGATAAATTTCATGTGTCTATTTACTTAGGACCCACATAAAGAACTTTCATATTTCATTTACCATATACTGTCTTAAAATATACATTGGTCATACAAAAAGACAAATGAGGTCATAAGAATCCCTTTCTAGACATGTAGAATCATCCTATGTTGTTGTGTTTTTCCTTTTGGCCCAGAAAATGATAACAGTTTTGATCTAAAATGAATGGAAAATCTCTTTAAATGTAATTATCCAAAGGGAAATGAACATGGCACTATAAATTTCATTAACAGATTTATCTCCATTATAAAGACCCTTGAGCAGAGAAATAACTTTTATTTTCCATACATTCAGCATCTATGATAGTGCCAGACACATAATAACTTCTCAATAAATAAGATGAAAAAATAAAAATGCAGTAATGTAGGTTACTGTCTATGAATATCATTTTTTCAAGATCAGATGGCGACCTGTTTAGAATATCTCTAACAAAAAAAATAACAATAAAAAATTCAAATTAAATAAATGTAGTTACCCATTTTATCTCACTTGCTTTAAAAATGAAACTATGATAATAACATCCATATTAAATAAGTTTCATATGAATATGAGAAAAAACCACCAGGTAATATTTTGATATATTAGTAAAACTAGAGGCCCAATATATGAAACTTGTGCAAGAGTAGGCCTTTCTTCCCCCAGCTGCCAGCACCAGCTTCCCTCTGGCACCCAGGACCCAGGCTTCCCTCCAACTGCTGACAGGCACCTAGGACCCGGGCTTCCCTTGCAGCCTAGGCTTCACCCAGTAAGGACAGAAGGACATCTGGAAGGATGCCCGGTCTAATTAGCATATTATGCTTTTATTATTATAGATAAGGGTAGTCAGAAGAAATAAGCCCTAGCTGGTTTGGCTCAGTGGATAGAGTGTAGGCACACGGACTGAAGGGTCCTAGTTCAATTCCAGACAAGGGCATGTAACTGGGTTGCAGGCTCAATACCTGGCCCCAGTCAGGGTGTGTGCAAGAGGCAAGCAATCAATGTGTTTATCTCACATCAATGTTTCTATTTCTCTGTCTCTTCCCCTCTCTTCTACTCTCTCTAAAAAAAAATTAATAGAAAAGTATCCTCGGGGGATTATTAACAACAACAACAACAACAAAAGAAATAGAGACTCCAGTTCCAATCAACAACGAAGTAGCTAGAGCAGAGGATTATGAATATGTTTCTTAGAAAAGTGAAAGACTAAGTGAACAAATACACAACTTCCCATACCTCCAATGCCTCCTACTGCTAAAGTAGAATTTCCAAGTGTACATTTTGTCTAATATGACTAAAGTACAACTGATGTATTATATACACAACTGCATTTGGAAGGTCATGCAAAACCACTTCTAGTTGAATATTTAGAGGCTTTACTCTACTACTCACTAGATATATGTCATGAGAAACCTCAATCTCTTTGGATAGCAATGTGGAACTCTACAATGAATATCATCATGATTTCCTTAATTATCTATATTATAGCCTCAAATTGCCTAGTCTTTTGGTTTTAGTACACATTGCTTCTCTGCAATATATGTTTATGAGATAATAAGGGAGTATAAAAATTCATATTAATAACACCTAACTCAATTATAATTTTTGTCTTTGAAAAAAAGTATCAGAACATACAAGAGAAAAATTATTCTTGTATTTTTGTAGGAATTTTTGTCTTTGAAAAAAGTATCGTAACATATGAGAGAAGAAAAAAATAATCCTACTATGTTTTGGATTTTAACTAATGATAATTGTCCTGTTTTAAACTCTCATGCATTCATTATAGAAATTGAGAATATAGGGGAAAATATAAATAAGAAAGTATGTAAAATAATCTGTATTGTCACTCTCTGATGGTATCTATAACTAGAATTTTTTAATTTCTATCCAGTCTCTCATACATATTATATTTTACATACTTGAATCATACTGAATATATAATTTTATACCTTTATAGCCTTTATAATATATTCTAAACATGTACCAATGAATATGTTTTAATGGAAATATTACATTAAGTTATATGATCAATCCATAATATTAATCATTTTCCCAATATGGACTATTAGCTTTGTTTCCAATTTACCCCTATTATAAAAATATTCCAATGGACATACTTATACATGAATCTACATGTGAATCCTTGCTAACTTTCCCAGAATAAATTTATAGAATAGCAGTTACATAGTCAAAGTGTATAGGTTTACCATTGAAGTGACATTGAAGTGAAAAGGGTACCTTTTATCTCTTTTCTAGGCAAACACTTTGTGTGAATGACATAATTTTTTATATTTAAAGACGGCAACAGAAAATCCTCTTGCAAATCACTAATTTATTTTCATGTGCTAATGAAGAAACATAGAATATTAATCAAAACTAGTATAATTTTCCAGTTATTATTCTATTGTTTATTTATTTATTTTTTGTTCAAGAGGAGAAGAGAAATACAGTTTGAGAAAGGGACTTAATTTCAAGTTACATTATATAACAAAATTGCCTAGTAGTTACTTAGGGAAAACAGAGCAATACAGTATGAAACCTAAATGGAGTTAAGTGAAATCCAACCAGGTTGTAAAAAGTTAAACATAAGGGAATAAAATGTGTAGAACTCACTCACATCAAGGAAATGCTTTGAAATATTCCCAACCAGAGAGTTGAAAATGATGTTCCACTGTGTAAACCACCACCTGCAAGTAAAGCTCCATCCAGTAAGTTAACAAATATGTGTCTCCAGGTATCTATCCCTATGCAACATGTAACAAATCAATGGAATAGCCCTCATCCAACAAAATAGCTATCATCAAAGTCTGGTTGAACCTATAGAATGATATACTCTGGGATATTTCCAAACTGGCAGTACAGAAAATGACAGGGAATACATCACGGACAGGATGCAAAAAGCAATAAAGAACAAATAAAAAGAAATAAAAACCCAGAATTGGAAGAAAATACTTACAAAATGAGAATATCACTTTGAACTGAAAGCAATAAACCTTTTCAGCCATGTTCCCAGAGTCTTACAAAATCATTAAGCATGATACTGCCATCAACAATAGCAATAACATATATAAATGACAAGAGATTATAGGTGTATTAGCTTATTTGGTTCTTACCATCACCCTCTCAGCTATGCAGCCATGAACTTCTAGGCTGTTCCATTTAAAATACTGAAATTTACAGAAACTGAATTACCTGGCCATGGTGATCGCTAGCAAAAAGCAGAACAAGAATTCTAACCCAGCTGTTTTAAAAACAAAAATAATGCCCTCATATGCCAATTTCCAAAAACAACAAAAATATAGATACAGATACTTTAAAAGTAATAAGAAAATTGGCAAAATCGCTAAAATCTAAGTTGAGCTAAGACTTCAATAAAACTGGAGATTTCTGGCAAAATGCCAAGAGGAGACCCTGTTTCAGATTCAAATTTCTGTAATTGAGAGTAAAATCTTTACACTGTTCTTGAGAACAAACATAAGCTTTGCTTTTTCCTGTGGACGTTCATGAATCATTGACTTTTCTTCCCCAGTGTGTGAGCAGCTGCTACTCTGGTACTCACACAAGGCTTGAACAAACCAAAAGATGCAAAAAAGGAATGAAAACAAACATGAGCCCGAATAGGTGGACTGAAAAAAATTACAATACAATAGGAAGTGAAAAAAAGTATCAGTCTCATGGACCCAAGGGTCTTTATATTCCAGTCAAGTGCGGATAGCTGTTATGGTAATAAGCAAATGAAAAACGCACACTCATGCATCTCCCCTGCTCTCACTACATGGGTTGAACATTGTTATGCACTCAGCCTTATCCTGGCTCTCCTCCATCCTCACATTTATTTGTTATTGTTTGGCTATACCAATTTCAGTTCATGCAAATTTGCCTAATTAAGCTAACTAAAAGTCTTAACATACCCACTCTCTCTTCCAATGAAAGAGACTATCACACAGAAAGAAGCCACTAAGAAAAATAACCAGCAACTACATTTGCCAACAAGTACAGAAAGTCCTCAAGGTCGTAGATACATTCTGCGACTTGAAGCAAAAAGATCTTTAACAAAACTAATTTTATCATTGGCTAATTGATATAAATTAGAGTTAAGTCCCTAAGGCCTCTGGTCATGTTATAATAAAATCAGAGGCCTGGTGCACAAAAATTCATGCACTGGGGGAAGTCCCTCAGCCCGGCCTTCCCCCTCTCACAGTCTGGGAGCCCTCAGGGATGTCCTAGTGATGGCTTAAGCCCGCTCCCCCCAGGGAGTGGGTCTAAGCTGCAGTCTGGCCTCCCTCTGTGGGAGGCAACCATGCCCATTAGGGGAAGGCACCGCCCCCATCACCCTGCCACTGCTGCTGCCTCTGGCCTCCCTCTGTGGGAGGCAACTGGGCTGATCAGGAGAAGGCGCTGCCCCCTACACCTTGCTGCTGCTGCCACTGCTGGCCACCACAGCTCCCGGCCCTCCTTGGCCTTTGCAGCCGCTGCAGCTTTGTCCAGAAGAATGTCCAGAAGGACATCCAGGAAACATTCATTCTATTTGGCCTAATTAGCATATTGCCCTTTTATTAGTATACTAGAGGCCCTGTGCATGAAATTCATGCATGGGGTGGATGGCGTTGTCTCTCAGCCCAGCCTGCACCTTCTCCAATCCAAAACCCCTCGGAGGGTATCCCACCGTCCCACAGAGATTGGGCCAAAACTAGCAGTCAGACATCCCTCTCACAATCCGGGACTGCTGGCTCCTAACTGCTCACCTGCCTGCCTTTCTGATTGCCCCTAACCACTCTGCCTGCCTGCCTGATGCCCCAAACTGCCTCTGCCTGCCTGCCTGATCGCCCCTAACTGCCTCTGCCTGCCTGCCTCATGCCCCTAACTGCTCCCCTGCTGGCCTGATCGCCCCTAACCACTCTCCTCTGCCACCCTGATTGACCATAACCACTCTGCCTCTGCCCCCTCCACCATGGCTTTGTCTGGAAGGACATCCAGAAGATGCTCAGTTTATCTGGTCTAATTAGCATATCACCCTTTTATTAGTATAGAAGATAACCTTGAATGAAATGATGTTATTTGAGAAACTATTCTACTTTGTGACTTTATACCTAAGTGTCTCAAAATAATGTGCCATTCTTCATTTTAAAAGAGTATAGAATTTTTTTCAATAGGTTAATGTAATCTGGAGCTAAAAGATCACATATTCTGAACTTCTTTCTCCACATGATTAGATAACCTTTAAAGTAGAAAACTAGTCAATGTTTTTCAATCATTCAAACCTGTCCTGCTATATCCTCTAGTCATAATATCAGTTTCATTTCTTATGCACCTTAACCATAACACAAAATTTGCCAACCTCTTTTAACTAAGCCAACCGAGTAGTTCACTTCAGATACTTTTCAGAAACAATATATGTCATGATGATTACATTATAGAGGTTACTTGCAATAGATATCCAGTCTCAAGCCCTGAGAATAGAAAGATATGGTCAATTCCCAGCTATATAATTTCATCTAGGCTTTCTTCAAATGTAAACACCATTTGCATCCTTGAAGAGTGAGACCTTATATGTTTATATAGTCAGAAACTATTTATAAAAAATAAAAGTTTTTAAATTTTAAAATATTTAAATTTTGTACAGTTATCTCAGCTTGCCTAATGAAAGACAGCAAAAGCAAATATACAGATGAATATGAACAAAGAATTTCAAGATATGCCTCTCTTATACCTTTAACTTGACAAAACTTTCTTTAAAAAATGAAATCAAATCAAGCTATTTGAATATCATGGAATATTCACTTTCCTCTTGAGTGCTGGATCCTGGCAAGAACCACTTAGAGAGTTTGCAAACAGCATGAGGATGTAGTGCAACTTTTGGCTCATATTATGTACTCAAGAGGCACAAATAATTTGAATTAGCTGTGTAAGAGAAAGAGATGCAGTCAATCAAAGCCGAAGGAAATAGAAACCTGGTTATTCCATCATAAACATGGTAAAATGTGCTCTCCACACTTCTGCCGCCCATTTACATTATGATATGATTTCAATCTGCAGTTTACTAGTACATTCTTTTGGGCACCTGTGCAGACCCCACAGCTCAGTGCAGTGTAAATTTTCAATTTGCTGGGGTGGAAGGAGGGAACACAATACATTTTGGATAAATAAAATGTGGTCTCATAAGATAAAGAAAGGTCAGGTCATTTAATTTAGGGAACATAAAATATGGTGCCAATCCTTGGTGAAGGAACAGAGAAAAAGGGAAATTGGTAGCATTTTGCTGAAACCTCAGTTTACACTTTTTGCCAAATCTGTTTGATTATTAGGACCTTATAATCAATATTAAAATTAAATGATCATACATAATATTAACCTTTTGATGGTTAATATTTATAATTGATTTTCTATGCTCTATTTGTTTCTTTTTGTGTGTGAAATATTGCATATATTTTACTCTTGGTTAATTAATTAATTTAAAAAAACTTGCTTGATTTATTTGGATTTTGTATATTTATGAACACTTAAGAAAATGGAGGGATAATATTGTCATGGGTTAATGAAATTCTTTATAAACAATTGAATTTTCAAATGCATGCACATATTAATTGCCCCTGCAATTGCTAGTTAAGCCTTCCACATATAAAATGTTTCACTAAACTAATTTAACACCAAGGATAAGGGAAAACATCAAATATTCCATAACAGAGAAACATGGGATGGCATTACTGAAAAATAATTTTTATATTCCTTTGTTTTTTAATGCACTGAAAAAGAACTAAAAATAGCAAATATGAAAAGGACAAACATATATGTGAATTGAACAATGCAAAGCCGAACAACAAGAGGTAACAATAAAAGTTTATATATATGGCCCTAGCTGGTTTTGCTCAGTGCATAGAGCATTGGCCTGAAGATTGAAGGGTCCCAGGTTCTATTGCAGTCAAGGGCACATGCCCAGGTGGTGGGCTTGATCCCCAGTAGAGGGCTTGCAGGAAGCAGCCAATCAACGATTCCCTCTCATCACTGATGTTTCTATCTCTCTCTCCCTCTCCCTTCCTCTCTGAAATCAATAGAAATATATGTTTTTTAAAAAGTTTATATATGCCAAGAATTAAGTATTTTATATACAAAGAATAAAATCATTGATAATTGAATAACAACATAAAACATGTTTTTCTTCTTTTCGATGAAAAATACACAGTTTTTATATTGCCACAGAAAAATTAGAATCATGACTGGTGTTTAAGAGTTTCTAAAGAAAACACTTAACATTTAAATAATATTATTTTAAAATTGAGTTCAGTGTATATCACCTCATCCCTAACCCTCTCCTAGTACTAACTTCATGCCAATACTAATTCAGTTCTTAAATAAGGAACTTTAAGATCTAATCCAGCCCTGGCTGGGTAGCTCAGTTGGTTAGAGCACGGTCCCAATACACCAAGGTTATGGGTTCGATCCCCTGGTTAGGGCACATGCAAGAATCAACCAATGAATACATAAATAAGTAGAACAACAAATTAATGTTTCTCTCTCTGCAAAGATCTGATCCAGCAGTTCTGAAGCCTGGCTGCCGTATAGAATCACTTGGAGATCAAGTTAAATGCTGATGCTTAGTCCCCACATCAGCCGATTACATCAGAATCTCTGGTGATGGGCTCAGAATCAGTATTTTTAAATAGTTCCCCAGGTGAAGATAATGGGTTGAGAACAGTGATGTAGTAACAAACATTCATTTTCTAGAAGAGAAAACACACCTAAAGAAATGTACAGTTCCGTGAAGTACTAGTAAGTGATTAAGAAGCTGTATCAGGTTGCTCACGCAGGGTCTTCTGGTTTCCAGACACACTGTTAGTGTGGAACCTGCCTTTACTCCTTCTCACTGCGCTTTGACACTCTCTCTCAATTCTAATTATTGACTTTAATAAAGCCAAATATAGCATCTCCATTTCTACTTCACTTGTTATTCCTCTGATATGTTTTGAAAATAAAACAGCTCTCTCCAGATTTTGGAATAAACCTGACATATTTGTCAGAGTTCCCCGGAGCAACAGAAGCAATAAGGTGTCGATGTGTGTGTGTGTGTGTGTGTGTGTGTGTGTGTATGTGTGTGTATGATACATGCATACATATGTGTCATATTTCTTAAAAGAGACTTAAATGAGGAAGAAAAAAACAAAAACAACCTTTTATACACTAAGTACCATGAAATAATTCCCAATATAAATGCTATCATTAATTTTACTCTCCTCCTCCTTTATTATCAGAAGCTTCCTAAACTATATTTGCTGTAGTACAGACTCTGTAGCTTCCATCTATAACTAGCCAATTTGTTTCTATCACTTTGAGCCATAGAGCCTCAGATGCTGAACTTCAGAGAAGCAGGTTGATACCCAATAAAGCAGCAAGTGTCAAGGGGGCAATAGCCATGGCTGTTGCAAGACCCAGGCACCCACTAGCCAAGGAACATGTAAGGACATTTCAGTGGTTTTCTTACAGGTTTCACTCGGTATTCTTCTGGGGAACTTTGAAAACCTCCTGATACCCAACCCCACTGCCGAGAGATGTAAGGTGGGGCTCAGTACTCTTACGTTTTAAAACCTCTCCAAGGGTCCGTTATATGTAGCCAGAGTGGAGAACCCCTGACACAGATGTGTTTGAAAAATCCGAAGGTCATGAAGGTGGCCAAATTTCCCCGTGATAACAAAATCTAAAGAACTCCTCTCACTTCCTCAAACACTTCCAACTCCCCTTTCTGACATCCCATACCTTTAGAGTTACTCAAAGTTTGCTCCTATTAATTTTAAACTTATTTTAACTCTAAATAAATAACAAGCAAACATAGAGATTTGAAGTTAGATTAATACTCTAATTTGCTATGAATTCTCTAACTCACAGAGTGGCTTTCATCAGAGGTAAAGTGATATTTGGGACTTGGATCCTTCTCTCCTATTTTAATTTATCTTTATACTAAATTTTTCACAGTTTAGGTGCCAAATATATCATACATTGTTCCTCAGAAGTGAGAAAAATATAAGAAACATGATAACAAATTGAAAATCTTCTTCCTTTTTCTCTCAACTACCCAAATACAAAATGGCTTTTTTTTTTCAGTCTATGATATTAATAATAATGAAAGCAAAAGCACACACACATGTTAGGTTTGATGGAGCAATTGAGTTGATACCCTTCCCCTGGGAACTGGCTTTTCAGGTCATTTCACTATGGACATTCCCTTTGCTGAAGACCACATTTCACTTGTGGTAACCACATTCCATTCTCTCCCCTCTAGGAATGCATAAAGAAGTCTCCGCCCAGAAAAATCCCACCAAAAGTCCTTTAAAAGCTGCTGACTGCTGACTCCCCTCACTGGGTGCTGGAGCCATCCAGGCTCAGCCACCTGGTGTGCAGATCATCGAATAAGTTTGTAATCCCTCACCACTCTGCCCTCGTGCATTCCTCCTTCGGCGACCTAACAACATACACACATACTGTTATTATATAGCACCTTGTACAAGACTCTTGCAAATACTATGCATATATTAACTCATTTAATACTAATAAAAACTCAATAATAATAAAGGCAATATTTTACATCTATTTTACAGATAAGAAAAGAAAGGCATGGAGAAGCTAAGTAAGCTTCTTAAAGAGGACATTACTTTTAAGCTGTTAAATAATGAAAAAAATGGTAGTAATATAGTAGACATTAACAATTCTATTTTATACTAAAATAAGGTAAAAATATACTTGGTCATTACTCCATTTCTCTGATGTTAAACTATGCCTAGAAGGTAATAAACACCCAATAAATGTTAGTATGTGTTATTTTATTGTTGTTCATATTATTTATAATTATTTAATTTTTTGCATTCAATGTGTGGCATATGGATGACGATCTTTTAAAGTGTGCAAATAAAATATTAAGACATTTCATCCCTTTATTTTTGTGCATCCCTTATATTTGAGCATAGATTTTGTTATTCATATGATATATGGTAGAGTGATATGAGTATATATAGGATGTATAGTCAAATCATTTCTATTTGTGTCGTGTGTTTTTTGTTTTGTATTTTGCTATGATGTGCAATCAAAAAAATATGGTAATTTCTGGTCTTAAGGTAGTCTAACCTATATTCACATTAAAGTAATCTCATGATAGTTCACCCTTTAGAAAACAAACTATTTGCTATAAATGAAAATGTTATTATCAGTTTATCAATCTAATAATAGAGGAATATGCAAATTGTCTGGGATGCCGTCAAGTAACAGTAATGACTAGTAGGCTGCGTAGGCCAACCAGGCCGGCAGGGGGGTTAGTGAGAGACAACCAAATGACTGAACAACAGGCTGCGTGGGGTGACCAGGCCAGCAGGGGGGTTAGTGAGGGATGACCAAATGACTGAACAGCAGGCTGTATGGGGCAACCAGGCCAGCAGTGGGGGAAGTTATGGGCAATCAGGCAGGCAGGCAGGTGAGCAGTTAGCAGCCAGCAGTCCCAGATTGTGAGAGGGATGTCTGACTGCTGGTTTAGGCCCGATCCCCAGGATCGGGCCTAAACCTGAAATCAGATATCCCCCAAGGGGTCCTGGAGTGGAGAGGGTGCAGGCTGGGCAGAGGGGACCCCCCCATGCATGAATTTTGTGCACCGGGCCTCTAGTAGAATGATAAAAAAGATGCTGACAGAAGAAAAAAACACTGCCAGTAAAGCAACCCAGCATATTGGCCAGAACTGATGACTCTCACCTGAGCAAACAGCAATCTGGCCTGACCACAATGGGCACCAATCAGTGGGAGGCCAGAAATGCCTAATGAAGCTGCCTACTGGGCGAGGCAAAATGCAGTTGCTCTGTGAACAGTATACTTGGTCATTCATCCTGGCCCCTGTTGCCGATTTCTCCAAGGTCCTTGACTGCAGATAGTTGAATAATTGATAAGTGGTAAATGGGAGACACAAAAGCAAACACAATTCTCATGATAGTTGAACCATCCCTACTTTGATTCACTATTAGAAGCTCAAACTCATAAGCAGAGAGCCACATAAAGTGCTCAGACTCCAGGTTGCCTCTTACCACCCTCCCCAAGGGATGACTCATTACTTAAATAAATTTTGAATTTGAATTCTGTCCAGTAGACTAGTCACTCTTCTTTAGCCAGAGCCTCCACCACTAATTATAGGCTTATATTCAAAGCTTTACTCACTTTCTCTATCTGCTTGTTCCTGAAGGCATTTGCATTTGTTAACTTCTGTGACTAACCTGTAAACTACAGGAGGGCATGGGTTATGTCAGTTTCATTCACTAATGTGTATTTGGTACATGCCAGAATGCCTTACACACTGTAGACTATCATTAATATTTGATGAAGCAAAGAATATATAAATTGATAAATGACAGCCATGTATTCAGATGTTCAGAATGGGCATCAGAGAAATAAAATCTGTACATGCCTACCTTGATCATCTTTATATTCCTTCAAAAATGACCATTACTTGGTCCCATTAACTATGGCAAACAGATGCAAATTAAATCAAGCTATTTAAATGCTATGCTACCAAATTACAGATCTCAATTTCTCAGTCCTGGAGGTGAAGGTTATGTAGAGATTCCAGACCATTATTTTTGTGGGTGCACTCAGCAGATAAGATATTGCTTCTAAAAACAAACAACATATAGTTGCACTGGCACCTGTCATATCCTTTTTAATGATAATCTGTCTGAGAGAGGGAGAGAGAAATGGGAAAAGGGAATCCTTAACAGCTGAGCTAAACAAAGCTCAGACAAACTCCTTTCATTCATATAAAATCTGACAGCCTTATTTATGAGTGTCTCTAGAATTGAGTGTGAAAACAAGAGAGGTTACTGTCATCAACTTTTCTCTGAATAGGCTAGTCTACGAATTTTTGGCACCTAGCTCAATGGCCTTTGAACAGGCACTTAGAGACAACAACACATTTTCATCGCATCCTTAATGCTCTTTTGAAACCTTTGTATTGCTTAAAAACACATCATGCTTCTTAATTTCAATAGTGTATGTGATCTAGAACCTTCATCTCTAAAACTGAGAAAATGTACGCTGCTGGGTGAGTACAAAATGACTGCTTCTTTCTAATACCTGTGGTAGGAGTGTGATGATACTAGTAACTGTGCAAGACAACTTCTCCCTTCTCTCAACATAATTATGGCTCTCTAGAATTCAGCATCTGTGCTACCAGATGTTACTGTCAGAGATGTAAGCAATGGGTTTGAGCAGTGCACAAACCTGGCCAGCTTCCAAGAGCCTTTGTCTGAATACCTCAGCAGAAGCAGGTGCCTTTCTGGAGTACAATATTTAAAGTACCATAACACACTAATCCAGTTCCATGAGGAAGACATGGTTTTCTCTAATGATGGATTGAATCTGGTCAACTTCAAGCCACTACTTTGGTGCTACTGATGGATAGTTTTATGATTATTTTTTTTAATGGAGGAAATAAAAACTCAAATATTTAATTTCACTAATAGAAAAAAGGACCATAATTATAAGCCAAAACATGCAACCATTTTCCCTCAAATAAATGACATCCTGCTGTCATGGCAACTAACCATATGGCTTTCTAAGAATAGGAAAAATATTTTTTTAGAAAAAAATGCAAAGTTGATGTTAATTTAGGTAGTCTAAATGTGGAAGGTTAGTTCCTTATGCAATAAGATGTTGATTGGAAGATATAGTGAGTTTTAATAAAGTATTTCATAAAATTAAATGTAGTTCTTAAATTTTGAGACTACCTTTTCTTTTTTATTTAAAATAGGCTTCAGTTTATGAAATAGTGATGGTAGATCATAATGTCATTGTTTTTGTCTTTACATAAATTAAAAGTTGATAACCATAACATTTTTTTGAAGAAATAATTTGTAAAATATGTTTCATTAAGATTTAAAGACAAGTTTGCTTTTCTTAACTCTAAATTTACTTTAGAAAATATTAGTTGACATTTTCCTAAACAATGTCACACTGAAAATCAGTGCTTCTACCTAATAAGATCTGCTCAAATACAGATAATTTGGGAACTATATTAAAATGAAGCCACTTGCTTTATGTGCCTTTTTGTGTGTGTGTGTGTGATTCACTTCAGATCTTGGAAGAAGAGTATGTATCTATATGATGCCAGTAAATCATGATTTAATTTAGTAAAGAGATAGAAAAATGTTCTTTTTGTAAAAGGAAAAAAATCAAACTATCACTTTGCATACAAAAGGCAAAATAGTTAAGTAATTGGTTTTCTTACTACTATTTTCTTATCAAGTCCTTACAAAGAAACATACACATATAATGAATGAAAATAGTAGCTTTGAATCTTTTTCATTATTTTTCTATTCAGTTCATGTGATTGAAGTCATTCATTCTTCAGAATCTACTGCATTCAGCATGCTGGTAGGAGTACATGTAGTATGCCCTATTTTGTAAAGAAAGATAAGTAAAACTCTGAATCTCACTTCATCTCTGATTTATGCATAGTTTTCTTCTGAATTCTCTCACAACTAATTATTTTAGCTTGTCAGTTACTGTATTAGTAGTCCCACCAGAGGGCAGACAGGGGAAAGCACAGACAAAAAGCTCCAATAGGCACAATACTGATATGTATTCAGAAAATGAATGTTTTCCTATCAAAGTTGTGGGAGGCATATCTGAGACCATTTTTACATTGTTTTTCATAGTCTTTCATCTCTGGTTAAACCACAGGCTCTCTTCATTATCTAATAATTATCTAAAATAAATTTTAATGGAACTGAGTTTCTTTTGCATGAAGAAGATTATTTAACATGCCTCGATCCCTTGAATAAAAAGGCAAAACCCCCTGCTATACAATAAGCACTCTGGAAGCAGAGCATAACAAACCATTAAATGCTTAGCTCAAACTTAGTTCCAGCTTGGCTAGGCTCTAACAAATATGAGTGGAGGGAAACAGGATAAAAATTTCAGTATTGTAGTATCAGATCAGTATTTATCATCACATCTGTTACTCACCCTGAGCACCCACGTCTTTAAATACCATAGCAGCTCTGTCTATACTTTCTTATCAAATGCATACATTTCTACATTACAATAAATGTGCAATATTTCTTAGAATAGTTCATGTTGGATATCTTTGTTACTCCTACCGCTACTTCTAGTTCATGAATCATCTAAAATCTGGACCACCTATCTCTATCTATCATCTATCTATCTATCTATCTATCTATCTATCTATCTATCTATCATCTATCTAATCTCTATCTCTATCTATCTCTATCTATCTCTATCCCCTGTCCTCACATTCTTCTCTATGACCAAGTGGACTACTCATCAC
The DNA here is from genome assembly GCF_951640355.1 of Cnephaeus nilssonii. Classification (NCBI taxonomy): domain Eukaryota; kingdom Metazoa; phylum Chordata; class Mammalia; order Chiroptera; family Vespertilionidae; genus Cnephaeus; species Cnephaeus nilssonii. Next base: position 34,677,089 of record NC_137074.1, on the reverse strand, counting down.
TTGAATCTATCACTCACCTATATCCTCGGTTTTTCCTCTGCCTCACCCGCTTGATAGGTCCCTCACCAGTGGTCCACCTAATTTGTATCTGCATGTGGCTAGTTGAGAACTGCTGGGGAAAAAAAGTGTCACTCAAATTCTCAGGTTGATATCACCATTTTCAGCGTGGGTTCTTCAGAAGCAAGGAGAAACAAGATGGTTTTTTGGGAGGTAGCCCTCTGCACTCTGACAGAGATGACAACTGGAGCCATGTGCTAAACACACTCCCTGTAGTTGGGCGGTAATCCTTCCTTGAAGGGGAATCCAGGTAAGTATCCCTCCATAACCACCAGACCGCATATTTATGGGCTCTGCTTTCAACTTTACCCTCCATGGTTACCTGAAATCCTCCTACAATCTCATAGTCATTTCTAACCCATTGCAGCTATTTAGAAAAATTCTCCACTCCTCTGAAACCTACCTGCCCCATGACTCCTTGCCCCCCTTCCTTCTGCCCCATTCTCAGCAAATGATTTACTGCAAAGAGAAAAATGTAAAAGATCAGCCAGTAACTTTCTCAACTGCGCCAGCACACCCCTGTGCTTATCTGATCCTACTTCTGTTTGGTGGTGGTGGTGGTCTTGGCGGTATTTTCTCCTAAAACACTTCAATAGCTATTCATTAACTTTCACAAAAAGGCAATCTTTTTCCCATGGCTGACCCTCCACCTTCTTTAACATCACTCGTGTAAAAAAAAAAAAAATTAGCTTCATGCTCCAATCAGGCTTATGCTTTAATGCTCAGAAATTATTGTGCTTTTGAACATCTCCCTTTGGCATATGTTTTTTTGTTTTGTTTGTTTCCCCTTTGTGTTAAACACTATTCATCTGTTTTCACTGCTTCATTAATTCCCAATTATTTTTTGGATTTCAATTTGTCAGACAGCTAAGCCTGTCCCCTCCAGATGGTGTTAGGAATCCCTTTCATCTGCACCTATACCACTCTGTCTTGCCTCAGTCATACACTTATTATGATAAGAAGTAGTTACCTGTTGCATAATTGGTGTTCCCCAAAGACTATAAGCTCTCTGAGGACAGGGCATGAATTTAAGCATAGTTCTTCCTTCAGGCTCACATGAACTCCTGATACATAATAGATGCTTTAATATTTCCTTCAAGAAATGAATAGTTACTTTTATAACTTGTGCTTGATACTGAGGGCCAGAGCTGAGTTAGGTACCTGTAATGCATTATTTTATTTAATCTTCACAAGGATCCTACTGGATTTTTATTATTATTCATCAGAAAAGAGGCACGGAGGGATTCAGTCCCGTGCCAGAAAAACCTAACGCAGATAGACAAGAGATGAAGCTAAGATTCAAACCCAAGATTGTCTGATTTTAAATCCATTTTATTATCCATATTATCTCCTCTACTAGACTGTAAGCCACTAGGGGACATGTACATGTCAGATCAGTTCATGCTATGTAATTTATTCATTTGCTTATTCATCACCACACTATGCTTTATCACCCAAATAGCCCTAGGTAAATACTAGTTGATTGAAAGGTAAATTTCTACCATTTCTATCATTGTTATTTCTTTATTAGATTTTTGTGTTTTGCTTTTGACCCAACTACAAAGGGCATAGAAGTAATTGTCAATGCATAATGTTTTAAAGAGATATGTGTTTTGTTTTTATAGTGGAGAAAGGAAAGTTGAAGACTAATACAATCTTCAAACGTGAGAACAGATATAATTTGGTGATACGTCCCACTCTTTGTTTCAAATGAAAATAAGGTTAGAGGTAATGAATTTAAATTATATAAAGAATAATTTAAGTTAGAAGTTGAACAAAGTTCTCTGACTATGAATAATAAAATAAGAATCTGATACCAAGAGAAGATGTATGAATTATGACTATGTAGTATTTGAAATAATATAGACAGCAAACTACCTATTTGAACAGCAGAGATATAAGAAATAAATTACCTATTCTAGGTTTATGGTTGTATGTTCCCATTCTTCTTGTCTGATAATGATGACTACTGTATTTCTAAGAAAGACCTAGTTGTGTGTATAAAGAAGGAAAAAAGAACACTTCCACAACATAAATCACAAAGTAGAAAAGAATCCAAACTTTTTCCTCTCATTGAGTCACTTTTCAGGTATTACACACATATCCAATGCCACCTTGCTATATTTAATGATTATCAAAATATGATAGATTTTAAACAGGAGAAAAGCAGTAATTGTCAAGGAAATGAATAAATCCAAGGGTAACTCTATCTTTTTTCTGAGTATGATAATTTATATTATTCATATATTTAGTCAAAATATTTGCTTGGAAAATTTAATTTCTACCAGGAGACAGTCTAGAGAAAATATTCCTGATTGCCAAAGGATAAGGTTGGTATTATTATTTTGTCAATATCTCATTGAATAGAAAAACTGAGCGAAAAAATTTTCAATTCTTACAAAATACACTTAAATATTTAATTTTTATGACCTTTGAAAATATATTTATAAAAAAATAAAACCATTATTTCTTTAAAAAATAAGCTTAAAATATTATATACACCTTATAGTATAATTTACCTACTTAGTTAGGCATCAGAGCTGGAAAAGCAAACCACCAATGGTAACACAATTTTTATGTTTCCTAAATCTAAAATGCTCTGAAAAACAAAGCATTTTTTTTTTAACTTTGAAGCAAACACATCTGGTGGAAAACCTCATCTTTACTCACATTAGGTTACTTAGAATCTTAAGTTATCCCACCCAAAATTAAATGTTTGGCTGAAAAAAAAATATTAATATGTTTTCATTACTTGTGTAAGCTAAAACCCTGTGAGAGTGTAATGCACAATATTATTATAATATATAAATCTAAATCATACAGTCATATGAACAGACACTATGACAATCTGCTGGAGTGTCCTTTGGCTTGAACCTCAGTGCCTCAGGCTCCTCTCAGATTTACTTTCTCTTCTGACTTTGGCTTCTTACTCCATCCTCTGCTTTGAGACTACTTTTACTATCTCCAGCCAACTTAATCCTCTAGGCATGGTCCCTTACCCCCTTGAGCAGGCATTTGGAGAAAGAAGAAAAAAATATTTTCTAACTGAGCAAAATTAATGAAGTGGTCTTTTGGAAAGATGATATTTGACATTACTTTTATCAAGAGATTTTAAAATTGGGTCAACCTTTTATTATGTTAATTCCACGGTGGGAATTCAGTCTATAGAAAAAATTCTAAATATGGAATATATTTTATGTACAAGGTCCTTTACAGATCTATTATTTATAGGGTTAAAAACTGAGATAATTTGCATATAGTACAATCAAAAGGAGTGGTTAAATAATTTTTGACATGTACTTTATAATAGAGTGTGCAGTTATTATAAATAATAATTACCAATAAAACATCATTGAAAAGAATGCATTAGGAAAATATACTGATATAAAGTTAGGTTAAATAAAATGGATAAAATAATATATAATTTGAATGGAACATTTTTCTTTAAATATGCATGATTGTGCAATGGAAACATCAATATGCTAACTGTGGTGGGACTAATGAAGACACTTTTTATTTCTATATTTATGCATTCCCAATTTTTTAATAATGGGATAATATTATATGTAATAAAATATTTTTCTTTAATATAAGGAAAGAGATATGCTTAGGATGAATCAATTTTATAATGGCCATCTGTGCCTATCACCTTGTAAGGCATCAAATTTGTGAATAATATCGTTATGTTGCTAGAACAAAAGCTTACTTGGGGATTTATAAATGCTTATCTTTGCCTACCAATGATGCAGCTACCTTTAAAACAACATTAGCTTACCAGAGTTATTTTTGAAACCAAAGCCTATTTGATGAATCATTTCAAGCAAGCATCATACCTTTTATTACTTCTGCAAACACAAGGTCACTATGACCTCTTAACTGCCAAATCGAGTGTTCACACCAAACTCTTCAGAAAGCAGAAATCTGCTAAATAGTGTTGCCCTACATCAATCAAGCCTTTAATTGGTAGCAGATTTTAAAGTATGAGGTCACTTTTGAAGAACAGCTTCATTACTGTGAAAATCTCATTTAGCATCTCCAGACCAAAGAAAAGGCTGGATTTTGATTTTCCTCTTTAGCCATGCTTATACAAATATGCATCACAATGTCTGTAATAGATGGCAGAAAGAGGAGCAAACAGATATAGAAGTAAAGTTCTCTCTTACCCTCTCTCACCAGACTGCCTGGCTTTAGGTGCCCTAATCAGTCCTTCAATCTATACCCAGGGCCATTTACCTGCCACCTACAGCCTCAATGTCACTCTAACCCAATCTTCTTGGGGGGAGTTTAAAGCACTGGGATGGTGGAGCTTTATCCATATTATTGAAGAATGTCCAATGGCCATTTGAGCTAGAAACACACACACACACACACACACACACACACACACACACACACACACACACCAAGTACCCTCAAGATTTTAATAAGTGCTTCAAAGCTGCCTGCCTCCCCTCAGGTGAAATCTAAACTCTTGGCTCCCACCCTGCCTCAGCTTTGTGTTTGAATTTCCTCAGGCTTCCCTTCTTTTTTTTTTTTTTTTTTTTTTAACTTAATTGGCCTTACTTTGGCTCCTTCAAAACCCTCAAGCTCTGGCCCCTCAGGTACTCTGACTCTCCACTTCCGTATCCTCCCTGTCCTCACTGTGAGGAGTTGGTTCACATTGTTACCCAAACTAAAAGATGAGCTCTCTATACACCTTGCTTTTGCTGAGTACCCCATTCCTTCTTCCCATAACACCAGAACTTAGGGTCTGCAGGTGTTTCAGCATCTTCTCCTATGTCAGTGCTCTGGTTCCTATCTTTAATACACTGCTACAGTGGGTTTCTCAGGACTTATTATTAATATTTTCTCTAAGTCTGACTGGTTCATAAAATTGTATCCTCAGACCAATTGCCAATTGTTTTCTGCTATTTATTGCTAAATATGTGCTTACTTTCTTAACCCATTTTTTAAAAATTAAGACATCTACCTTTCCTGGGCATTTGCTTTCTCTGTCTTCCAGTTGCTGTTGGTGGTGCGAGGTGGGAAGTTAGACCTGAGCAGCTGGGATGAGGCTTGACCTGGGTCCTAAACAGGGTGGGACCAATAGTACATTCATACCGCCTCTTGCCTCTCTATGGGCCACCCAATAGACTCCAGCAGGCAGGTGCGGAGCCAGCCAGTTCTTGGAGCAAGATCCGAGCAAAATGATAGAATCTCAAAGCAACCTTACTATGGCCCTGGACTAATTATAATAAAATTAGCATTTTGGTTTTGACCCTGCCCTCAAGGGTTTTTCTGTATACATTATGAGTAAGGGCATGCCAGAAGAAAGATAGTTTCTGTCAATCATCCCTGAATACGAATAAAAGGCTCCACCCAGAAAATCCCTCTTTTACTCTCAGGAATTTGGGGTCTCTCTCTCTCTCTCTCTCTCTCTCTCTCTCTCTCTCTCTCTCTCTCTCGGAATGTAAACACCCCCGCTATTTTGCCTCACACTCTCTCAACTGACAGGTGTGCTTCACTTGGAATGTATCTTCAATAAACCCATTTTGCTTTACTTTTATGTTCATTGACCTTAAAAATATTTTCTGCACCAAAGAAAAGAACTGAGGTCCCAGCAGATAACTCCAATTGCTAACAGAGGGAACTTCCAAGACTTGCCTGCTCTGCTCTGAGAGATATTATCATCTCAAGGTTCTGGACTTTATTGCTATAGACCTCTTGTTACCAGTTGAATTTGGGTTTTGAGATATATATATTTTGCAAATTTCTTTCACCAACAATCTTTATTTAGCTAAAATAGTGGCTGTTAACTTTAAGTTATCATATGTCTACAAACACCATTTTATAAGGTTTATAGTGTTGTATTTACTATACTGATTTGTGTTTGTATGTGTTAGTGTTCATTTTTTTTTTTTGAGAGGAACCTAGGGGTATTAGCAAAGGAAATTCAAGGATTTTCCCTATTCTGTAAAAAGAAATATTTACCTTTATTCATCTTCCCAACACAATAAATTATCAACTTTCTTGGCAAGTGTGTGAAATGATTTTGAAACAAACCTCTCACAGGTAATGGAGATGCTCTATTAGAATTCTTCTCATTAACTGAAAATTAACTCATTCCTCCCAATGGGGAAATCTGCTTTCTAGAACATTTATGGGGATTGTAATCATAGGAGCTTAAACAGATGAGATATATTATTTGTTGAACAAAACTGATTATTTGCATTAGTAGTTGGACAGGGACTACTTATTTCTTAACTAAAGAGCCACAGGCAACATACAGAAACAATTACTCTCTTTCTCAATGATATGAAAATAAAACAAAAAGAGAAAAGGACAAAAATAATCATGGGTTAAAGTAGAATATCATATTTTTACTTCATGCACTTATATTTTATGTTTTAGAATTTGAACTCTAATAGGTTCAAACCTATACAATCATTACTTTTGTTAAATTGATCTCTGCTTTATTATTGGGATGAAATTTATAGGGTATTTGTTTGTTTGTCAATTACCCTGGGATCAGCCTAGCAGGAAGAAAGTAAAGCATGCATGCCAGATTAGAAAAGAGATATGGGTCAGTGACTAAAAGCTTATTAAAAGAGTTCAGTTTTTGCTTCTTTTTAAGGCTACGTCCTGACTGGAATATCTATAAGCCACCTCGAGGAATTAGCACTTAGTTAAGACAGCCTTTCCTGTACACATATGTTGAACTTAATTTTTTTTCTTTTAGTTAAATGTATTGGGTTACATTGGTTAATAACATTTTATAGATCTCAAGTATACATTTCTATAATACAAGATCTGTATACTGCATCATGTGCCCAACATCTAAAGTCAAATCACCTTCCATCATTATATATTTGATCCCCCACTCCCTTTCCTCTGATAACCACCCAGACTGTAATCTTTGTCTATTAGTTTTCGGTTTTCTTGTTTATTCATTTCTTGTTTTCAGTTTTATGTCCTACATGTGAGTGAAATTATATGGTTCTTAACTTTTTCTGTCTGATTTATTTCACTTAGGATGATATTCCCAAGGTTCATCCATGTTGTTGCAAATGGTAGTATTTCATCTTTCTATGGCTGAGTATCATTCCATTGTATATATATACACTATTGAACTTAAATTTAACCAATGTTTAAAAAAAGCAAGGAGTATGGCAACAGGAAAAGACCAAGAAGATAGATAGTTATTTATGTTCTCACTTAGGAGAGAGGTGGTTAGGTATTTAAGAACAGTTATGTATACTATCAAATTTCAGTTATTCCTCACTCAGCATTTCAGTATTATACTTTACCTTCCATATTTCACATCCCACCCCAAGTATTAGGGATAGTTTTATTAATGACTGAAATAGATACTGCATTTGTACTCCATTATACTTTTTTACTCAACAGGCCTTCTAATGTTATAAATTGAGGAAAATAATATCTAGGTGTGATGGTTGTTTAAGGATTATAGATAATGTACTCAAAATGCCAGATATATAGGATCAATGAGTGAGAGCTGTAAATCTCAAGCTACAAAACAAGCATGAAAGGGAACAACAAAGAAGCTGGAAGTCAATGGCATGTAGTCAATTAAATGAATGCATGACTTCTGTAGAATAGTATAATTACCTTCAGGAGATACAATGGAAATGCATGCACAAGAAACTCTGCAGGAAAAAAGGTGGCAAGTAGAGTTTAAATTTTGGCCAAAAGTGACTCTGAAGCTATTTGTCTAAGATAATTCTCCAAGGGAACCCAATTTTCTTTAATGATATGTCACATAGCACTTGACCAAATTTTTAAAAAGGAAGAGAGAAACAACTGTAATTGTATACAAACCATGCCCACACACAAGAAATAGTCATTCCAAATATATATGGACACACAACAAAACTTTACTGCATATAACTCTATAAACACCCAGAAAACCACTAGGCAGATGCCAGAAAGGTCATTATCTGAGGAATTAACAACTTGCATTTTGCGCCTAAAAATGATGTCAACTAGCTGTTTGATCTTAAACAAATTTAATCTTTCTGACTGTAGATTCCATCATGTGAAACACTGGATTAGATGACATTTTAGTCTTTTCTAGTTCTGACTTCCTATGAGCCTATGAACCTATAGAAATCATAAAGAATCCAAAGTGAAAAGAATGTGCTGGGGCTTTATAGCTAGTGGTCTTCTGAAAATAAAAGACACTCTTCACAATGACATTTAATGGATTTTCATAGCACTAATTGGACAAATGAAAGAAAGACTCCCCAGGAGTATCAAAAAGAAACTAACCAGTCAGAACAATAAGCAAAGAAAAAAATGTCAATCTTGTCATACTTCTTTTTGTGAGATTCATCCATATCTAAATCTTGATATTGAAACTGCATTTCTCCTTGTATTTCTCTATATCGGCTGTTCAAAATCCAAATAAACCGAAACAATATAATAGGACATTTTTCCAATCGTTTGTGCAATGAAGAGAATACATTTAAAAAATCTAAAAGACAAAATCTTGGCAGGCTTTAGAATTACCTACTAAAAACACAAGAGAGGGAGAAAAAGGGTAAATTGGGGAAATTATACTAATCAAATGACCCTAGGATTCTTTAAAGTAGCCAATCTCTAATATTGACCATTATTTCACTTGTTCCAAAGGTTTAAAAATTAGACAACTATTCTCTTAATATATTTAAGAACCTGGGAACCTTTAAGTTAACCCTACACATTTCCTTCTAAAGAAAGATTGAAATTAATTTTACTAGCGAACACTTCCTTTCCAATTAAAATATATTTTACATATAATATAGTTACTATAGTAACTTTATAACTATTTTCTAAGACAGTCCTGTGTTTATCTTTTGTTCTCCAATAGTAATATGAGATCATCATCCAGAAAAGTAATCCTGATAACCATCTATATTTCCTAGCAGAAGGATTCTTTTAATCATAGATGCATACATCCCACAAAACATCTATTCTTATTAATGTGTGTTTTAAATTATAAATGCAAACTCACTGCATAAAAAGAAAAAGCACATAAAAATATAAAAAATTAAACTGATTACCCATAACTATGCCATACCATTTTCATAATCAATATTGTGATTTTATCCATCTTTTTATGTAGCATATCTTTCATAATATTTATTTTATAGTGTAAACATAGTTTGAAAAGTTTATACAAGAATAACTCAAATTATTGAATTTAAGTGACTGTCATCAGCATAAATGTAACAATGTAAATGGAGCTTAATAGTAGCATTTCCAGATTAAGAATCACTGAAAATTCCAATTAAGGATACAGTCTACCTGAAAGAAATGCAAATTACATTTCTTCCTCTTCAGAGTCTATTAATACTATGGTGAACAACGTAATAGAAACAGGCCTGTCCTTGGCAAATCTGCAGGAGATCTTCTGTGGACCAAGAAAACAGTATATAATGTTCAAAAGTTTCGCATGTCAGCACTGAATGGAAATCTTTCTATTCATGAACTTACTATGTATGTAAACATGAATATTTGGAAATCACCACAGTGGCACTTTATAAAAGAAGGACAAGTTCCCAAAGCAGTTCTAAGTCATTTGAGATAACACTGCCTGGGATGAAATCTGTGACCTCAACCCAAGTGCTTTTCGGGGGTGTGGGAGGGTGATAGAGTGAAAGAAAATGTATTTATCATATTTACCTTTCCTGAATGACATTCCATGAGGTCCAGGGATGTGTTCACAAGGTAAGAACACCTATGAATACAATGTGTCCCTTAGCAATGGCTAACACACCAACATTTCTGGAGATTTACTTCAAAACAGGCCAAGATCAAAGTAATGGCCATAGGATTCCTCTGGTTGCTTTTAGCAGTTTCACCTAAATATGTTCTTTCTTCTTCTTTTTGATCAATATTAACAGAAGGATATTCTAACTTAAATGTTTACATTATCCATGATATTTTAACAAGACCAGTAAAGTTGAATGTCCTTGTGCAAAGTATTTAATATTTTTGAGTTTTGGTAAACTAGATTATCTATGAGGTTTTGTTTGCAACCATATATGTTTTTATCTGTAAAATTTAGAAAACTTCATGAATTTACGTATTAAATACATTTTTCTTAATGACTTACTCTGTTTAAAACCTAAGGGGAAAATAGTTTTTGCTTAATTGCAATAAAGCTCTCCATTGTGACATATAATTATTTACATTTTCTCAGAAAATTAGCAATAATTCTTAATTTGAAATGAAAATATTTCCTTTAATATGTCTTTGAATTAATGCAGAATATAAAAAATTGAATTATTTAGTTACTCTGGAAATGCCAGTTTGATAGGTTGATAACAAGACAGCTCCAAATCAGTGAAATTGTCAATATTGTGTGTACTGACTCAGCTCAGCTAATTAAAGAACCAATAAAAGGGCTTATATTTGCTTTAAAGTGTACCTTTCTCCTTTTACCTGTATCAAATTAAGCCTATATCCTGTACAATCAGTATTTATTAGAACTTATCATTTCTTTATAAATCAATTACCATTTTTATTTTTCCTATCACTAATTCCTTTATTCCAGTTTCTCATGAATCCATTTCCATCAGGCTTTTGCTTGCCTACCCCTCAGAAACTATGCTTGTTGCAATCACCAATAACCCCTCCACAAACCATACACATATCCACATTGCTAAATCCAATAGTCAGTAATCAAACTTCATTTATTATGGATAGTGAAGACATTTTGACATAGTTGAACACGCCATTCTCCTTGACTTCTAACACTATCATTGTGTTGGAAGCCGCCCATTGTCCTCACTAGCTGAGAGGTGTGGATAAGGAACCCGGAAGGCTGGTCAACTTTGAAGGCTCTGAAAGGTCAGAGTCAAGCACCCTCTGTCTAGTTGAGACAATGGTAGCTAAAGCAACTTCCACCTTCTAGTTTTATGTAAATCCTTGCAGATTGGCTATTATTGGAATTGCCTGCCTAAAGGCTATGGGTGTATCCCATAGTCTTAATAAAAGGGATAGCAAGGCAAGAGCGGGGTGGAGTCCTTCCCCTTGAGTTGGGCTCCTGCCTGGCCCCCAATATTTCCAAATTAATATTTTCTAGTCTCTTTCATTTGTGTGCGGCCTCCTCCAGAGCCCAAACCCTGAACCACGCGGGACGTGGAAGGGGTTCACTCGCAACTGGTGCCCAACGTGGGGCACCCACAACTGGCAGCCCTATGTGGGGCACTCGCATCATTGTACTGGTTTTCCTCCTCACTAGCATTTTCTTCCAAGTCTCCTTTGCAAGTTCTGATAGAATGTGATGGACTGCCTCAAGACTTAGTATGACCACATCATCTCTCTTCAATCTACACTCACTCCTGTAGTGATCTTGTAAGAATAAAGAGTTTTTTCAAAAGCTGTCTGTTTTATCTCAACCCCCCCCCCCCCCCCCCCCCCGGCAAGGTCTCTCTCCATGTGATGGTAAAGCTGAGTGTGTGTTTTATCTCAACTCCTCAAGGTCTCTCTCCCTGTAATGGTAAAGCTGAGTGTGTGTTTTATCTCAACTCCTCAAGGTCTCTCTCCCAGTGATAGAAACCAGACCATTACAGCTGTCCCAGGAAAAAGCCCCGAGCAAAGAGCAAACAGAGCAAACAGTGCTCAGACAGATAAAGAGACACAGGATATGAGATTACCAGGTGGGATTGTTGACTAAATTTAAGCCCTGTCATAAAACATGTAATTAACGAGCCCAGCTCCCCTTTGGAAATTCCCGGCAGCTTTGGTCCCCTTTTCCTCCCTCCCGTGTGTGACCCCTCCCGACGTGTAGTTTTTGCCTTTATAAGCTTGTAAGATTTTCTACTGGGCTCTCGACTCCTCTGCTCCTGCGTGAGTTACGAGTTGAACCCCAGCGCGCTGGAATAAAGCCTCTTGCTGTTTGCATCAAGTGACGCCTCCTGTGGTTGATTGGGGTTGCCGTCGATTCATGGGACAGAGTAAGGGTCTCCCTCTGGGGGTCTTACAATCTCAACTAGTCTCATGACTTTTAATGCTGTTAATGTGCAGACAACTAAAAAATTTATCTCCAAACTAGACTCTACTGAATTATGCATTCAACATGTGTTCTTGAATGTCTTGTAAGCATCTCAAATTAGCCAGGTTCCAGATTCAAGCTTCTAATCTTCTACAAAAGCTGAGCCTTCTTTGTTTTTTCTCATCTCAGTTAATGCAATTGCTATTCAACTAGTCACTTAGACCCCAAAAAAATGTAGATTTATCTTCTATTACTTTTTATTTTCACATCCCACATCTAACCCAGTAAAGAATTCCATTTATTGACTTTGCAGAATCCAACCTCTTTAAACCACTTCCATTTATGCCATACTAGGGCACACCACTACCATCTACCACTTGGGTTAATCCAATAGCCTCTATTCTCCCCAAATTCATGCTATTTTCAACAAAGTAATAAAGTGATCCTATCAAAACAGATTTTGAATTATGTTTACTCCTTCCCTCAATTCTCTCCAATGTCTTCTCCAACTTTCTCAGAGTAAAACACAAATTCAACTTAGAATGGCCACAATGCTCTCATCTGTACTCTACAGTATTGTTACTACCAGCCACTTAAATTTAGTTCTTCAGTCACAATAGCCCATTTCAAGTGGTCAACAGCACATGTGGCTAGTGGCTACCATATTAAACAGCACAGTCACAGAACATTTATATCACCACAGAGAGTTCTATTGGACAGTGCAGTTTATATAATCTACTACCCCCCATTATCTCATTAACTCACTAACCTCAGCTCTGCAAGCTGCAGATAGATCTCCAAATTGATTGATCTCTAAATACAAAGCTTTGCCACTTCTCCCTCAACCTCAATATATTACCTGTTACAATTGCTGCCTGTTAAAACTGTATTACCTTTAAGTCTGTAATAGACAATACCATTTCATAAAGCTGCTCCTGAATACAACCTTCTCCCCAATCAGTTATGATCTCTTCATTCTCAGAACATCCATATTGCCCTGTTTGAATGTATCACATGACACATTCTTATTCTACACGTGTCTTAATCACCTGCTAATACATAGAACACACACTTGGTTAACTAACACAACACTCTTTCTCACCTCTTTTTTTTTTTTTTTCTTGTCTAATTCTAGAAAGAGGCTGGGAAATTACCTCTTAAAGCTGGGGGATGGAGGGGTAAGGCAAGTGACAGAAACATGGCAAACATGAAGACTTACTGAGGGATTCTGGGAAAATATTCCTCTCCCTGATAAAAGTGATTGATGAGGCTAGTGCTGCCTTCCCTCCCTTATTTCTGCATAGATACGCAGCAGCTTTTTCTGTGACCTCACGGTGAAAAGCATGGGAGGACAAAAGCCAAGACAATGAGGTTGAAACACAGAACGTGAAAATGCACTTGGGCCCCAGATGTCATCACAGAGCAGCTGAACCAACAACAGCAACCACCTGGCTCCAAACATCTTGCTTTGTTTGCTTAAGCCACTGCTAACTGAATTTTCTGTTACTTAAAGCTAAAAACAAAACTAACATATAGAGTATAAGACTGAATTGTACCCTAGTCATTTCTGTATTTTTATTGAAGATGGCAGACACCCCTGCATAGAGAAGAAAGTCAAGTATTTAAAGTAAGTGGGACTGAGTTGGGCAGTCCACTTAAACACACGAAAGACAAGAGACAGGCAAAAACAATACTGGCACCTGCGATCGGATCTAGAGAATACCTTAGATGGTTACTCTCATGTTCTTTTTACTTTCCTTGAGAGGAAAAATTATCCTTACATAAGAAAGAATATTGCACTGTTACACACACAAAGATACACACACACACACACACACACACACACACACACACACACACACACAGAAAATTGGATAATACATAGCCCTTACTCTGAAGAAACTTACAATCTGGTAGAACAAAACAAAACCAATAATCAAGAATGTGTAAGTGCCCAGTACTATTATACTGTAAGAACACAAAATTCAATACATTCAATCTTGTTTACTAGTAATAGAAGATTGGTAAGGGCTGAAAAGGGTTCCCAGAGGAGGAAAAGCTTGAGCTGACTCTTGAAAGCTGAGTAAGTATTCACTAGACAAAGACAAGGGCATTTGAGGCACAGGCAGCATCTTGAGCCAAGGACACAGGGACAGGTCTGGACAGCCAAAGATCTGAACAACTGCAGGTAGCCCAACAGAGAGGCACAGGAGAAAGAGAAAGTCAGATTCAGAAAAAAAAAAAATTAAACAAACAAAAAACAGACCATGCTCTGAAGCTGTGATAAAAAAAGAATTTGGACATTTCTCTGTGATATTACCAAGAACATGTCAAGAAATGTAATTATTTGGGCAGATCACCAAAGTACTAGTGTGGATAGGCACTGGGCCAAAATGTGAAAACCTGAAAAGGTTTCATGACAGAAATCAAGACTTGGGATCACTGCCTTAATATCTACTAGTACCATCACCTATAAGGTTTAATACTTGACCTGCATTAGTCATTGGCACAACTCAAAAGTCTGAGCATCTCATAATAAACAAACATCTCCATATTCTAGATTCTCCTTAGTTGAAGGGCTTTTCCAAATGACTTCTAAACATTTAAAATGCAATTTTTAAGAATGTTCATACAAATGTATCTTTAACTGGATAATGTAAAAAGTGTGTGTGGATTGTGTTGGGCTCAGGACCACAGAGGAGGAGAATAATAAAGAGAAATCTGCCATGTGCCAAACCACAGATCCTATAAGGAAAAAAGCCAAATTAAACAGAAAATGTACAATTTACAACCTATGTTATTACCAGATTACAATTTCTAACAGTTCTCAGGTAGTGATGCTCAAGGCTCCATCTTTTTGTCTAATGATATGCCAACCAGTTTTCTTCTTGAATCCAACCTTTAAAGGCATTTAATATTTGATGTCTCACCACACATATTCGTAAGCATTTAGAAAGATATACTTAATATTTTGATGTCCCACCACACCTTCCAAAATCACTTAAAGAAAAATAAGGCCTAGGCAAAAAATTCAATGCTTGGTTCACAGTCAAGTGGTATCCAGGAGTCTCATCTGGTACCCATGCAATCAAATTTTCCCACTGCATGAATCACTCATCACATATCCTTATCATTGTTGATTGCAGTGGCCAAGTAGCAATCAACTAGGGTGCAGAATGGGCATAAGTTTCTGTCCTGAGGCAATCATGAATACAAGCTTATATCAGTATAGATGATTTTAAAAATCCTTTGTAAATGTGGATTTACAAGGTGTGTTTCACCTCTTCTCTAACTCCTCTAACAATACAAAGCTGAGTTTAATCAACTACCAATTCAGGACAGCATAATTATTTTTATTCTTATATCTTTTCAATAATTGCAATGTGTCACCATTGTGATGGTAAGGAAAGGATAGGAAAAAAAAGAAAAAGAAATCCAGAGATCACAGACAAGGGCATGAAACCAGTGAAAAGTAGCAGGGGCTTATCCTGTCTGCCTTTTATGTAATTAAGAGCCTCTCTAAAATATTGGCTCGACACCAGAGAAGAGTAAGGAAAAGAGTGAATTCTAGTTCAGCTGAAGACTCAAACCAACCTGTGGCCAGAGGAAAGCTTATATATACCTATCCTGAGCCTAAGCTCCTCCAAACTTAACACTGTGTGGTATGAGGCTCTGCATCAAGAGGGTATTCAGGTCACTAATTAAAATAGTAAAAGCCCCTCAACTATAAATAAAATTGTAATAGTGATGGATATGTAGGTTTGATTTTTTAACTGGATGTTGGAACCACCCAGACCCGGCCCATAGAGCAACAACTTCGTCCAGGCAGTCTCATAAAAGATGGTGTCCCTCAGCCAAAAGGGACGGTCTGTAGGTACAGCTGCAGCCCCTGGAGCCCACTCATGAAAGTGTCCCCTCTTCCCTGTCCTGAAGAGATAACCAAGGTAAGTTCCTGCCTTTCTCCCTACTCTACCCAGGATCTGGTTATGAACCTTCCTACCACTCACCTTGCAGGCCACAAGAAAACCAGGGACAACAGTAAAGTCACCTTGATATTCAATCAGAAAGTTGCATTTTTTGTTAACATCCAGGGTCAAAAAATCTAAGACAAGTTAGGTGCCAAGTATGTAACTATAGTGATGACCCAATACCCACTAACACACTTGCATATTTGTAGGAGCATTTAGCCTGATCCTTAAGATCAGCCTTAGCAAATATCTCTTCCTTGTGCTATGGGAACAGGTTCAACCTTATTGCTTGTCTTCGTTGGAATTAGAGAAAATATTAACCTAAATTGGAAGAAATTAGTTCTTAATAAGTATTCACAAGAATGTTGGATACCACATACAAAGCTGACTCTAAAAAAAAGGAAACTATTAGAGAAACCAGAAGGGCTGCCCGCAATGCCATCAATATTTTTAAAATAATTAATTTATAGCTTTATGAGAGATTAATGAATCAAGACACCATTTGTTGGACTATTGATTTTTTTATTAGCCCAGATCAGTCTTGCTCTATTTGAAGACTATCTTTTTAAAGTTATATCTAGATGACAACAAAACAAGTGTTGATTTGAACAGTTTTATCAACTAATTAGCTACTTCAGTTTTTGTTTGGAATTTGCAAACAACAACAAAGTCAATGGTCAGATTATAGCACAGGTGTTTAAAATGGCTGCACTTTTCCACCAGTTGTGTTTACAATCATGTAGACATAGCTTAAATGAACTGGATTGAAAATAACAGCCTTTTTATTGCAAGATCATTGTAACACACAATTATTAAAATTGATTAATACTTGGGCCAATGCAATTTCATTATCTCTGATCGATTTCAAGCATTACTTTTTAATGGCCTTCACTCTTGTCATTTCAGTTAGAACTGCATGAACACTGGCTTATTGGAACAACACATAGTCCTTTTTCATGAGATTAAGCTCTCTGCTTTAATAACAGGCCCCAAATAAATAAACTTATAAATACAAAAGACCAGATGCTTCTACAAACACTGTTTAGAAACCCTTATATTTTAGAGGATTATATTTATGTTTTGATTATATTTTATGTTTCCAATGTCACACAAAAATTGCATATTAAACAGGGGTTGTGATTGCATTTTAGCCCATAGCATTGGGCTTTGTTTAAAGTAGGCTCCCAGGAAATGGTTGTTAAATGATTGCATGGAAAAGTTAGAAAACAAAGATTATCTACCCTTAAATCATATTTTCCTCAGAGTCAGGAAAGTACAATCCTGGAGAACCAAGCTTCTCACTTCTTTGTCAAATGCTAAAGCAGCAAATCCTTTTGATGCTACCTCTATAATATTACCTATTAAATCTATTCCCATGCACATTGCTTTTTTAAAAAAATCCTTACCTGAGGATATGCTGAGAGAGAGAGAGAGAGAGAGAGAGAGAGAGAGAGAGAGAGAGAAACATTAATGTGAGAAACAGTGATCAATTGCCTTCTGTACATGCCCATCTGGAGATTAAATCTGCAACCCAGGCATGTACCCTGATGGGGAATCCAACCCTTTGGTGTACATGAGGATGCTCAGCCAACTGAGACACTCTGGCCAGGCAATTTCCATGTACTTTGTTTGATTCAACCTTCAAAAGCAGTGCAAGCAAAACTTTGAATTATTGCAACAGCCTCCTTACTTCTTCACCCTGGTTTAATGTTTTCTTCATATAATCTACATCCTCAACATTGTTTCCTGTATTGTTTTAAAATATGTGTTTCATTAACTGACTCCTCAAGTTGTCAGGTTAAAAATAAAGCAAAACAAACCAAAATCATTTTAAGAAGGCTTACAAGGTCCTTCACAATCTGACTGCAACCTCTATCTACGTATGTATGTATCTATTCCTCTTTTTCCTCTGCTTCCTCCTCTTCCTCTCTCTTCCTCTCCCCCTCTTTGAAAAATCACCTTATCTTTACAAGTCCTACATTCCAACCACATAGACTAACTAAAGGCTATTTCCGAAGATCCATATAACTGCAACTTTGTCTTATACCTGGAATACACTCTGTCTGGGAAACTCCTTTAAAATCTCATTCCAATTTATATCACCCCTCTGTGAAGCTATCCATATTAT
Source organism: Cnephaeus nilssonii (assembly GCF_951640355.1). Lineage (NCBI taxonomy): Eukaryota > Metazoa > Chordata > Mammalia > Chiroptera > Vespertilionidae > Cnephaeus > Cnephaeus nilssonii. Next base: position 34,658,956 of record NC_137074.1, on the reverse strand, counting down.
TTAAAACCTAGTTATTAGTTATTATATAAATATTTCCATACTGCTTGGTTATATCACATTTTAGTGAATATAAAAATTTTATCATTTTATCAAACATTTCCATCTCCTAGATCCTAATAATCTCTGAGCTTTTTAAAATCAGAAATAGTAATTTATATCCATATTTTAAATTGTGCCCCCATATCTTCTGCACTATAAAAATATGTTTACTAATGTCCGGTGAATAGAGGTGTGAATACACTTTAAGAATTTGGGTTTATTATTTCATTGACACAAAATAAATATATTTTTACTTATTAAAATCCTCAAATGTTATAATAAGCAATGATTTAATTTCTTGATAGCTACTGCCCAGCACATCTTAGCCAAGGAGGGGAAAATTGGACCACATTAACACCACACTTTAAAAAACTGATTATATCTCTGTACCTGAGCTATAATCTTCAGTCTGAAAAGCCACAGGAAGAATCAATAGCATCAAAGCAGTAATCTTCTGAGATAAATGGGCAACTGGTGTCACTCTTCATTCATCATGATATTGTTACAGCAGAGAGAGGGCAGGGCGGTAATCTATCCTGACAGTGCTTGCTGATCCAGAACCCTATTGCAGATTTTTGTAACTTGCATTTTTTAAAGTGCATTAGAAACTTTGATTTAGACATTATTGAGTATTGAATAAAGCAGACAACCAAGTAAGTCATGGTCCTCTTGTGTGTGGCACCACTATGCCCTGTGCTGACTGGTCTATTCACAACTCCATGGTTTGTTTGCCACTTCCTGCCTGCTGTTGTCATTAAAGTGTATCATTTGGTGATTACCAAGTGATGATTCATTGTGGTTCCTAAGGCTACTTTTGTTTTATCAATGTTTATGTATTATGAAATTATGCTTTTGATGATCCAAGCTCCACTGATATACTCATCATTAATACACCGAACAGTCAGGCAATTCATTCTGGTTCTATAATTTCTTTATAGCCACTGCTGAAATTTGGGAGGACATTTTTAGCTACCCAGAATGTTGAAATTCTTAACTATGACTTAAGAGAAGCAAAATAAGCAGATATCTTGTGGAAGCAATAATATCATCATCATCTCTTCCTCACTTAAAGACCTAGAGATTCTCACAACACATATGCCAGGAAAGTACTTTCTAAGTGGATCATTTTTAAATCCATTTGCTACTAAAAGCATTCTCTTCTATCCTAACATTATACTTGCAGATTCAGTGTGAGAGTATTGCTAGGACAAGCATGTTATCTGTTATTTGCAATTGTAACTTATAAAAATGTTTTTATTAGTGTTTTGTTTTAGAACAAAAAAAAATAATGCCAAGTATATATCCTCATCACCCCATGCCTTGAAGAGATTTGATGTGAATATGTCGAGAAACTACACCTAACCTTTAGCACATTTATAATGAAGCGTGACTAAAAAAATAAATAAATAAAAAACAAGCATAACAAATGGATACAAATGCTAAATAAACAAATTTGTGTTGTTTTTCTGGAGCTGTGAGAGATCAGGCGAGTGTTTCTGTGAAGAATTTAAGCTCTGTATCCAGAAATCAGAGTTCATATATAATTCTAATATGGACGATATGATGACAGGCTAAGTAAATTGACAGAAATAGAAGTATTTTGCTATTTCGTGAATGGCATTTTAACGTCTTTATTTTTCATTTAAAAAACAAGTTAATAGATGCTTTAGTTTCAAAAAAATCATTTTAGTTTAAAATAAACAGTTAGGAAGGACCACCGATCAGTTAATCCTATATAAAATAATTGTTTTAAAAAAAGCACAGCTATAAAAAGTTTTTTTCTGGTTTGAATAAGCTGAAATTAATAACCATAGCTATTCATCATATTTTGCCTTAGAAATTTTCTCATTGCTAATATATGTCATAATTGGTGTAAGCCTCCCACACCACAAAAAGAAACACTACATAGTGATTAACATCTCAATCTTTTCAAAATTTAGGCATATCTTTTTCACTGTAAGATTTTTTAAATCCCAAAGTATTATTGAGATTTTTTCAACCATGGCTAAAAGGTTTAGGTTTTAGAGCATATCCCAGAATTTCTATTTAGTGCTAACACTCTGCCTTCCTGTTCTTAATTGCGACTCAGTGATTAGTAATGGCTCACTGGAGTATAATAAAGCATAGCTAGTTAGTTTTTCAATGCCCATAGTAACTCTAAGAAAAGTAAGAGCATGATACTAATATGTTTAGTATACATTTAGAAAATAAATATGTATATAAATTAGGTTCACTTTGGCCTAATAATATTATTGTAGCCTAAAAACTAAAAAGGGTGCTCTGTGTCAAAAACCTAGTTCCTGGCCAGCATGTCTCAGTGGTTAGAGCATAGGCCTGGTTTGATTCCTGGTCAAGGGCAAGTACCTGGGTTGCAGGTCATTCAGGATGCCTGTGGGAAACAACCAATTGATGTGGCTCTCTCACATCGATGTTTCTCTCTCTCTCTCTACCTCCCAACCCCCATCCTTCCACTCTGTCTAAAATCAATGGAAAAAATATCCTCAGGTGAGGACTAAAAATACCAAAAAAATATCCTACTTCCAAGTATTAGTATGTATTCCCATCACTTCAGACTGTCCCAGGTTTTTTTCTATGCTGAGGTTTTACTTATAAGAGCTTATTTGCTGTGGGGCTAACTCCAGGTATTAAAAGCACTACTGCCACATCCATGGGATTTGCTAAGACCTGACAATTATGAGCCAAAGATGAAGCTTGATTCTTCATCAGACTTCCTCTTACATCTTTGGTGGCATTTTGTCAATGTCTGCATTACTACAAATATGACATCAACTTCTATTAGGACGTATATTTCTCCCTGTCTTTTAAAAAACTGTAGGGTCTTCCCTATACTCCTCTGAGAACTGCACTCCTACTACCTACCTACTTCATGAAACAGGCGTTTCATATATTTAAATGATTTGCTAAGACCTGACAATTCTGAGCCAAGGATGAAGCTTGATTCTTCATGAGACTCCCTCTTACATTTCCGCACATCTTGTGAGCAGGGGCACAGACTTCCATAAAATTATCCTAACTGACTTCTCAAGCCTGACCTTTGACAAAGTAATCTTTGTCAACAGTACTCACTCACTAGCCATACTCATTTACCTCTGTGTTTACCTACCTCCACGCATTTGTGCAAGCTTTCTGGAAGTGATGCTTCATATCCATATATTAACTTATCTAAGCCCTGCCCAGCCTTCAATGCCTTTTTTTCTGGGAAGGCCTAATAGACACTCCCGCTCCAGAATTTATTTCCTCTTTTCCCACAGCATTTGCACCCTCAACACTTATTTTATCATATCACATAGTAACATATGCATGTGTACATATCTATACTAATAAAAGGGTAATATGCTAATTAGACAGGACATCTTCCAGAAAAAGCCATGGTGGCAGGGGCCAAGGCAGAGGTGGTCAGGAGTAATCAGGCTTGCAGGGGAGAGCAGTCAGGGGGATCAGGTCGGCAGGGGAGAGCAGTTAGGGGCAATCAGGCCTGCAGGGAAGAACAATTAGAAATTATCAGGCTGGCAACGGAGCAGTTATGGGCATCAGGCGGGCAGGGGAGCAGTTTGGGGTGATCAGGCCGGCAGGGGAGAGGTTAGGGGTAATCAGGCAGGCATGCAGAGGCAGTTAGGGGAGATTAGGCAGACAGGGGAGCAGTTAGGGGCATCAGGCAGGCAGGCAGGCAGAATGGTTAGGGGCAATCAGGCAGGCAAGCAGGTGAGCGGTTAGGGGCCAGCTGGCCTGGATTGCAAGAGGGATCGGGCCTAAGCCAGCAGTCAGACATCCCCTGAGGGGTCCAGGATTGGAGAGGGTGCAGGCCAGGATGAGGGACCCCTCACCATGCACGAATTTCATGCACCAGGCCTCTAGTGTGTGTGTGTGTGTGTGTGTGTGTGTGTGTGTGTGTGTGTGTGTGTATGTGTGTATTAGAGACCCGGTGCATGAATTCGTGCATAGGTGGGGTCCGGCCAGCCTGCCCAAGGGGAGGGGACATGGGCGGTTGGCCAGCCTGCCTGCTGGTCGAACTCTTGGTCGAGGGGACAATTTGCATATTAGCATTTTATTATATAGATATACACTGAGTGGGCCAGATTATTATGTGTTCAGAGATCATAATAATCTGGCCACTCAGTGTGTGTGTGTATATATATATATATATATATATATATATATATATATCCCCTATAATAGTGTATGGGCCTAGAGTATATATTCATCTTTGTACCACTTTACATTTAACTTAATGCCATGCATGGAGTAAATACTCAACCTATTTTTAATTAAACCAAATTGTTTATAATTCCTTAACCAGAACTTACCAACTCTAGGCAACTTATAGACATTAATGTGACTTTATGTTATGACTTTAGAAAAATGGACTCCTGCTTCTCATCTGCCTACTGCTATAAAATGTCATGAACAAGGACTGTGACTTTCAGTAGGGAAGTTGAATTTTGCCTCAACATATGTTGAGACCTAAGGTATTTTATGTTATTTGTAAAGTGGAATAAAGTTTATTTTACAAATATGACCATGCATTTGGTACAAAAAAAAAAAAAGTATTCTCAGAGAAGTAATTCTGTTTTAGGAAAGTACTTGGAATATGGAAAGTGAGACTGAAATAGAATGACTTAAAAGAAAACAAGAAAAAATATACCATAAATTTGGGAAGAGAAGAGATAAGTTGAAAGGAGAGAGAAGAGATAAAGAAGAGACATGAACCAGGGTACATTGCAAGAGGCCAGCCTGTGAGGGATGATGGCCAGTGAGAAATTGCTAATGGAGAATGGCTAAAGACTTTACTAACAAAACAACAACAAAAACACAAATAAAAATAAATAGTGCCTTGGCTAGTGTGGCTCAGTTGGTTGAGCATTATTCCTGTGCACTAAGAGGTCACCAGTTCAATTCCTGCTCAGGGCATATGCCTGGAGTAGCAGGCTCGATCCCCGGTAACAGATGTGCAAGGGCAGCCAATGGTTGTTCTGCTCTCATATCGATGTTTCACTCTCCATCTCCTTTTCTCTCTCAATCAAATCAATAAATATTTTTTTAAAAAAATAGCAGATAATATTGTTTCCTACATGCAACACCCTTGTCTAAGTACTTTTTAAAAAAATATATATTTTATTGATTTTTTTACAGAGGGGAAGGGAGAGGGAGAGAGAGTTAGAAACATTGATGAGAGAGAAACATCAATAAGGTGCCTCCTGCACACCCCCTACTGGGGATGTGCCCACAACCAAGGTGCATGCCCTTGACCAGAATCGAACCTGGGACCCTTGAGTCCGCAGGCCGACGCTCTATCCACTGAGCCAAACCAGTTAGGGCTCTAAGTACTTTTTTATGTATCTGTGCATTTATATGAAGGTAGTAATGTTTTATAATGAGGAAACTGTGCCATCTTAAGTTTAAGAAATTGCTCAAGACCATACAGCTGAATACAGTGGAGCTGGGATTTGATCCCAGGCAGACCAATTTTAAGTTTATATCTAGAATGTTTGTGTTGCTATGATATAAATTCCCTCTGACTTCACATCTTCAAAAGAGCATGATATGCCTAGACAGAAATGTAGAATTGGCACTGCAGGCAATAATGATATGTGTGGAAAGAACCTAATTTACCCTTTCCCGGGTGCTTGGCGAGATGGCGGTAGCACAGAATCATGATAAACATGAGTCTAAATGCACCAGGAAGTGACCTGTTGGAGTTATCTGTGGGCCACAGCTGAGTAGTGAGCAATAGCATCCGGATGGAACTAACTCAGGAGCAAATGGAAATTCTTCATTTAAATTCTTTTTCCAAACATACTATTAGCAGCTACTTGCAAATGACCAGATTGATACCTGGATTACTACTGTAGCACCTGAGTTGGTATTTAACTTCAATAATAACTCTAGGTATACACTGTATATTCCTATTTCCCAGAAGTCTGGGGGATATCAGAAATACTAGACCTAAGTACTCCTATGACCATTATATTAAGCAGTTGAAACCACAGAAAAATGCCGTGTGACCTCTATCAAACACTGAGTGTTCAATTTCAATATAGATTCTGGAAAGTCCTGGGCAACTTTCCAAGGTCAAATAAGACTTAGACATGTGTTTGGTTTTCTGCTAAGTATTGCAGCTTTCTCTGAATTCTTCTTCACATGCTTATTTCACTTCCCAGACTCACACTGGATAAATATTCCCCAGGGCAAATCATCACCTTCTTCCCAGCCAAGACACTTGAGGGGGACCTTTCAGATCAGAACAGCTGCGGTGCTTTCTCTATTGTTGACTCTCTCTGCCATGAGCTTATGCTGTAGCCTCTTTTCTTCCCTTTTAAGAATTTCCTAGACCATATTCTCACAGTAGCACTGCCTTTCTGGATGACCTTCTAACCCTGGTGTCGAAGCCAGAAACTCTTTCTTGAGTCATCAGGCAGAAGGAGAACTTCATTCATTTTGTTGATGCTTGTCATCTTGTTTCTTTCACTCAAAATTATTATCTAGTTTCCCTAATTTTTTTTTGTCACCCTGTGTCATTTTCACAGCTTTCTCCTCCTACCAATCAGCAAATTACTTTTCCAAGTGGCATTTCCCACAATGCTCAAATTTCTTTTTCATGCTTAAAAATTATTACACTGATACTTCATATAAATACTGTCTTGTCACTCAGTTTGCCCCTATTTCCAGGACAGGAAGAGAATGAAAATTGCTAGCAGCAATCACTATTGTCTCTACCTTCATGATTCCCACAGAGATGCTACTTTCTGTGTTGAGAACACACTCCTAGAGCCTTATCCAATCCTCTAGTCCCAACTTCTTCCCACTCTTCATACATTTCTTTTCAAAAGGTAATTGAAATAGGCTATAGCAAGAACCCCTCCCAATGCCTGTCCCTATCTATTTCAAGGAATAACATTGCAGTATAAGAAGATGTTAAGAAAATCTATGTGAAATTTTTGTATAAATTTCATGTCTGTAAAGCAACTCACCTCACTGATATTGCCTGCAATCTTAAAAAGTTAACATACACCACTGGCTGTCAGACCATAATTGCATATAATTAGCAAACTATAACTCAAAAGATTGCAACTGATTACATAACAAATATGAATCCAGGAATCCAGGATTAACATATCATTCTTAGAATGGTTATTTGAGAATAAGACTGAGCTATAAGAAATATTTCTTTTTCTCTTATTACTTGAGCCATACCAGTTCTGCATGTAATGTGAAATTTATGAAAACAACAACAATAACAACAAAAACAACTGGGGGTGATGAGGCAATCCTTAGAAATGAAGCTATTTTCAGAAGAAAGTGTAAACTTTAAATTACAGTATCTTCAATGATTTTAAAGAGCATTATCAATGGAGCATAGTGCTTCTTATTTGGGAGAGTTAAATTCCATGTTGAATATTGCAAATGAATAGAAATTGGAAATTGGTCAGGTCTCTCTTTCAGCCTGTCACTTCCTGTTGAACTCACTCTTTAAAAATGGGTTTGCTTTTTATTTGTTTGTTTGCAAAGGTGGTAGTAAAAAGCAAATAAATTAGTAGGGAAATATCTCTCTGGCAGTCCCCAGAGCAAGGAGAAGGCGCAGGCTCTGGCAAACAGCTGCTGAGTTCCTCAGGCAGCCTGGGTTAGAGATATAGAGGGGCTGGTCCATCCTCCTGGAAAACAGTATGTGTCCATTTGAAATCAAACTGACTGCCTCATCCATAATTAACCCCTGGAGAGTTTTGAAGTTTTTAGTTAATCTCTGTGTCTCCATCTCTCCTCTGTCTCTCCACAATGTATAATTTTTTGTTATTATACTTCATTTAAATAAATGGGAATGTTCCCATCGCCTCTGGCCAGTGGGAACATAAGCACCATAAGTACAAGTATGTAATATGTATTGTTCACTGCATTTCTCTAGCCCAGTACTCAGTAGGTCCACAATAAATATTCATTAAATAAATACATGCATGAATAAGTGCACAGGTTTTAAAAAGCACCTTGCATATGTCTTGTGATGGTAGGCTATTAGCATTATTTTTAAATTGGAATATCAATTTGATTAAAAACAATACAAACCCTTATATATGGGAAAGTTGAGGTGTCTCCTTTCCCCATAACAGTATATAGCTTTGGCACAGCCTCTAATTCGCATATATATATGAGTTATGTATGCTATATAATGAAGAGGTAATATGCAAATTGACTATCACACCCTCATAAGATGGCTGCCTACAACCAGGCCGGCAGGGGGGTTAGTGAGGGACGACCAAACAACTGAACAAGCAGACTTCGTGGGGCAACCAGGCCAGCAGGGGGGGCAATTAGGGGTGACCAGGCTGGCGGGGGAAGGGGGCAGTTAGGGGCAACCAGGGCAGTTAGGAGCAACCAGGCTGGCAGGGAGGAGGCAGTTGGTGGTGACCTGGATGGCAGCGGGGGGCAGTTAGGGGTGACCAGGCTGGCAGGGGGGCAGTTAGAGGCAATTAGGAGCAATCACACCAGCAGGGGGGGGCAGTTTGGGGCGACCAGGGAGGCAGGCAGGTGAGCCATTAGGAGCCAGTGGTCCAGGATTATGAGAGGGATGTCCGAGGGGTCCCGGATTGGAGAGGGTGCAGGCTGGGCTGAGGGAACCTCCCCCCCCCTCCCGTGCATGAATTTTGTGCACCTGGACTCTAGTGTGTGTGTGTGTGTGTGTGTGTGTGTGTATGTGTGTGTGTGTGTAAAAGCTTATATTGTATTTGATTATAATATAATTAAAATTTTTAAACCAGGATAAACAGATCTTATAGAAATTAGGTTCTCTCCTTAAAATAAGATAAGGTCAATGAAGGTTTGGATCTGGATCATGTGGTATTCCAAGCAGCAACTGATGCAGATCCAGCTGCGGTATACAAGAGAGAGATGCAGAAAAAATCTGCAAAGGCCTGGGCCAAGAGGAGAATACAAAAGAAGCCACGGGTAGCAGCAGCCCATGAATACCTGGCACATTTATCTTGGCTGCCCCACTGACTAAAATAAACATTTTCTCCCTTTGCTCTTTGCCCACATAAAATAACAAGGCATATTTTTTTAAAACTCAGTTAAACTACATTATGCCACCCAGACAAGACGAAGGCAGCTACAATAAGGGAATATCTGATGTGTTTTGTCAAATTCCTAAATTATAAGGCTAATAAATTAGAGTTTTTAAATCTGTGTAGAAGCTGGAACTTCAATATTGGTACAGGCTGATCTTACAAGTTGTTCCCTACAGAATAGAGTTAATACGATGAAACCAAGTGAGGAAATAGAGAGCAAACGCCCACACTTATTTTATTTTTATTGAAAGTAAAAACCACCTGCACACATTTCTGCTAAAAGAAAAATATTCAGTTTCATTTTTCTCTTCCAGATAGAAATGTACTCCACAGAAATGAAACTGCTTCTTTTGTTTCCTGTTCTAGCAGAATTTGATTTGCATATTGTGGGACATGTTAAGGTGCTCTCTGTGATTTAGCGAGTTTCTAAAAAGGTAATTTGATCTCAACTCATAGTTTTCTTCTTTTTTTTTATTTCTAAAATCGAAGGTTGCATACCCTTCTGAGAAGTGAGCCATGAGAGGAAGACATTAGCTTGCCTTGTATTAGATAATAAAAAAGTTCCACAGGGGACGAGTTACATATTATGACATTGTGAATATAAGGCTCATTTGGATTTAATTCATTACTACATCATGTTGCACAGGAAAGCAATTTTTAAGCAATAGAAGTGCACTTCATTTGTAAAGGACCCAGCTATAACACACAATCAGTTATTGAAGACAGAAACTGATTTCCCAAATCAGGCATATAAAATTTAATATATTTGCTCCAGTTATAATCAAAGAAAAGGGAACTTCAATGCCATTTTTTTCCCCATGAGAATGACACTTTGTAAAATTTGGAAAGTGCATTTTTGCTTGGGGAGTTGACTACATTTTGATGCCACAATCCAATAAGTTGAAGAAATTGATTAAGCAACTTTAAAAAATTATTTGAAATACTTGTTGGACACATAGAATATAATTTCAAATTCTATCCTTCTATAAATGTAATGTTATTACATTAAAATAAGAACTAAAATACATTAATTATTAAAATAAGGTTAAAGTAACTTGACAACCAACTTACATCATACACAAAAATAAACTCAAAGTGGACAAAGGACTTGAATGAAAGATGGGAAACCATAAAAATCTTAGATGAAACCATAGGCACAAAAACAGCAGACATTTGTCGTAGCAATGGAAATTAAGGAGAAAAATAAACAAATGGGACTATCCTATCTAATAAAGAGGGAATATCCTAATTGACAATCATGCCCTCACAAAGATGGTGGCACCCACAGCAAATAAGGAGGGAATATGCTAATTGACTGTCACACCCTCAAAGATGGTGGTGCCCACAGCCACAAGATGGCGGCGCCCAGTACCCTCAGCCCTGCCACACACCTGCCTTCGGAGTTCCGCAGTCGCCTCAGCCCCCCAGCTACCCAGGGCCAGCCTAAGACACAGGCAAGCCTCTGATGGCAGCTTCCCAGCGACCCAGGGCTGGCCTGAGGCACAGGCAAGCCTCGAATGGCGGCTGCCTAGCTGACGCTCAGGGAACAGACAAGCCTAAGATGGCAGCTGCCCAGCCAATGCCCGAGGAGCAGGCAAGCCTCAGATGGTGGCTGCCCAGCCACCCAGGGCCAGCGGAGGTTTGTGCTGCTGGCAGTGGCAGCAGCAGAGGTGTGATGGGGGCATTGCCTTCCCCTGATCACCGGGTTGCCTCCCACCCCTGAGGGCCCCTGAACTGTGAGAGGGGGCAGGCCAGGCTGAGGGACACCCCCTCCAGTGCATGAATTTTCATGCACCAGGCCTCTAGTATCAAAATAAAAGGCTTCTGCACAGCAAAAGAAACCATCAACTAAACAACAAGCCCACTGCATGGGAAAACATATTTGCCAATGTTATCTCCGATAAGGGTTTAAGCTCCAAAATTTACAGGAAACTCATACAACTTAACAAAAGGAAGATTAAACAATCCGATCAAAAAATGGTCAAAGGGCCTAACAGGTTTGGCTCAGTGGATAGAGCGTCAACCTGCTGACTGAAAGGTCCCAGGTCCGATTCTGGTCAAGGGAATGTACCTTGGTTGTGGGCACATCCCCAGTAGGGGATGTGCAGGAGGCAGCTGATTAATGTTTCTCTCTCATTGATGTTTCTAACTCTCTATCCCTCTCCCTTCCTCTCTGTAAAAATTCAATAAAATATAAAAAAAATAAAAAATAAAAAAAAAATAAAAATAATATTGATTCCATCATTTAAAAAAATAATGGGCAAAGGACCTAAATAGACACTTTTCGAAAGAGAACATACAGAAAGCCAAGTGCATATGAAAATATGCCCAAAGTCACTAATCATCTGAGAGATGCAAATCGAAACAACAATAAGGCACCATCTCACACATGTCAGAATGGTTATCATCAACAAATCAACAAACAACAAGTGCTGGAGAGGATGTGGAGAAAAAGGAACCCTCCTTCACTGCTGGTGGGAATGCAGACTGGTGCAGCCACTGTGGAGAACAGTATGGCATTTCCTCACAAAATTAAAAATGGAACTGCCAGCCCTAACCGGTTTGGCTCAGTGGATAGAGCATCAGCCTGCGGACTGAAGGGTCCCAGGTTCAATTCCAGTCAAGGGCTTGTTGTACCTTGGTTGCGGGCACATCCCCAGTTGGGGGCATGCAGGAGGCAGCTGATCGATGTTTCTCTCTCATCAATGTTTCTAACTCTCTATGCCTCTCCCTTCCTCTCTGTAAAAAATCAATAAAATATATATTTTTTTAAAATGGAGCTGCCATATGACCCAGTAATCCCACTTCTAGGAATATATCCCAAGAAACCAGAAACACTAATCAGAAAGGATATATGCACCCCTATGTTTATAGCAGCACAATTTACTATAACTATGATTTGAAAACAACCGAAGTGCCCATCAGCAGATGAGTGGATTAGAAAAATGTGGTATATCTACTATGCTGCTATAAAAAAGAAGGAATTCTTACCATTTGCAACAGCATGGATGGAACTGGAAAGCATTATGCTAAGTGAAATAAGCCAGTCAATGAAAGGTAAATACCACATGATCTCACTCATTTGTGGAATATAAAGAACATTATAAACTGATATAAACAAAAATAGATACAGAGGCAAAGAAGCATCGAACAGACTGTCAAACTACAGTGGGAAGGCAGGGGAGGGTTGCGAAGGGTAAGAGGACTTGTATGCATGCATATAAGCATAACCAAGGGATGCAAGACATTGAGGAGGGGGCGGTGAGGGCATGTGCCGGGGGGTAAGGGAGGCCGGAGGGAGGTCAATGGAAGAAAAAAGGAGACATATGTACTGCTATTTGATACCTTTTTACTTTCAGTTTTTTCTTTATAGAAAGAGAATGACATATAGATTACACAGAATATTATTAAAAACTGGAATATAGTAGACATTCAGCCCATGTTTACACAGGGAAAAGAAAATCCTTTATCTTTTAAAACAACTTTTTAGTATGCACTACGAGAATGTAGATAAAATATGTTCAAAAACCAAAGGTCTGATATATATATATATATATATATATATATATATATATATGCACACATACATGCATATACACACACACATATATATACATACACATATATATATGACTTTAATTTCAAATTTCAATAATATAGATTAACAACTAGAGTATATTGATGCTCCTAGATTAACAATGGGGTTACATCGGATAAACCCATTGTATAGTTAAAATATTGTAAATAGAAAACACATTTAATACACCTAACCTGCTGAGCAACATAGGTTAGTTTAGCCTACATTAAACACACTAAGAACACTTACATTAGCTTACAGTTGAGCAAAATCATCTCACTGTCACTGCCCAGGACCATGGGAGAGTACTGTGCCATATATAGCTAGCCGGGGAAAAGGCTAGCTATATATTCAAAATTTGAAGTATGCTTTCTACTGTATGCATGTTGTTTTTGCACCATCACAAAGACAAAAAATTCTAAGTCAGACCGTTGTAAATTGGGGACCATGTGAACATTCTTTTAAAATAAAGTATAGGGGAATCTTTCCCCTTCCCCATGTGGGAGTCTGTGCTGTGGGACTCTTCTTCCCCTCCCCATGTGGGAGTCTGTCCTTGTTTCTCAATAAACTTCCACCTTTGCTATAAAAATAAATAAATAAATCAACAAACAAACAAATAAATAAATGATAATGTGTATGGAAGTGAAGGTTTTATCGATAAGGTCTGTATTCTGGGTTTGTTCTATCCTGCAGTAAAGATTTACTTGGTGTCTGCATACCATCACTCAAGTACTACTAGTATGTCAGACTCATAGTCTTCTTTCTCTATTGCAAAGTAGACAGTGATACGTGCCAACAAAAAGAGAGAAAACAAAATACTGAGAGTTGCCAGCTAAGAGTGAGAGAACTCAACTGGTGAGAAATCAGAGAGCATCATGAAGAAGTTAGCACCTGAACCAGGCCTCAAAGGATGCATAGTATCTGAACATGTCAGGATTGAGAAGGTCATTATATTCAAAGATCCTTCTATAATCTATCGTCATTCATCCTATTATTGTGTGCGACTATGGCTCTGACCAAATGCCCAAGGATTGAAAGGGTCTAACTTCTCATCAGTGAGTTGATCCAGTCAGTTGAGAGAATTAATGTCATTCTGCATAACACTGAGAAATCCTAAGTGAAGGAGTTGCTGTATCTAAAATCTAAATTAAAAAATACTATGCATAATTAAATAAATCATATTCTATGTATTTCTTTTGTTATTAAATTTATGACAATGTTCACTTGTTATCTGGATAGATCAATAATAGAATAGATAAAACTTCCTTTAGGAACCATCACACCATTACTGTTAAATTCATTCTGTTATCATTTGTGTATATCGAATTATGTGCAGTTTTGCTATATATTTACATCTTTCTCTCCTATTAAAATGCCAGTTGCTTCCTTGCCCTCTTCATTTATCCCAACCTTCCTGCTCTTAATCCCTTTATTACTGAAATCGAAGAAGAATAAAAATCATGAAGGGTAGAGAAGACAGAGATAAATATATATATATATATATATATATATATATATATATATATATATATATATTTAGCAGAAGAGAAACAGAGAGATGGTGACAAAGTATAGCTGAAGACTGGAGAACAGTTGCCAATGGCATCACCATCATCAACACTTGCAGATACAAAAAGATAACAGCAAAAATATATTGCTGTGGTATGTGAGGAAAGAAAAATCACTTATTTAAAGGAGTCTTTCTAGTGTTCTCATAACTATAAAATAGTCCAGGGTCTCCCATGAACTCCACAGCTAGCTTTTCTTTAGGCTGGCCTTTCTCTCATTAAGACCAGAGAGAACATGCAGTTGTCAGCTTTCTTAAACAGGAACTTTTACTCCTTAGGAAAAGGAGTATTATGGTTCTTGAGTGAAGTAAACTTGAGTGATAGATATGCAAAGGGAGGGGTGAAAAGAATAAAGATGCTGTGAGCACAGGATAGACAATGATTCTAAAACAAGTGAACAAATCTAGTGTCTGAGTTCAAAGAACAGGGCAGAGAATCAACAGGACTGTTTTCTTTCTTATGCCAAGGGATGTTAAAGTAGGGCAGGTGAGCAGAGATTTAATTAAATTTAGATAAAATTATTGTTTTATTTCTAGATAACTGAAACAGAGAGTTCCTCATTTCAGGTGAGCAACTCAGTTTAAGAAGGATCATAACAATACAGTAGATGCTAACAAGTAGGGTTCTAAGATTTTGGACTCTTTGGCAGGATAGGGTAGCCATTAATCCAGGGTTCTTGCTGCCATTAGTTGGTGTGATGGAAATAGGGATTTCTCCCTTACAGAGGGGAGAAATCCATTTCCACAATTTAAATAAAACAAATTCCTATGATGGGATCCAGTATGGAGATAACATATCCATAATCAACACATTATGGCAAGACAAGTCGAATGGCAACTTACCTTAAAGAGAAAGATGAGTTTTTGGAATTGCCTGATATATAGAACCCAATGTGTTTCAATAAAAATGTGCTCATTGGAAAACTCAGGAATGTAGAAGACCAAATACTACCAATGCTTGTCTTAGCTCCTGACTATAAGAGGCAGTTACGTCTGCCCAAAAAGCAGGTTTATTTTTTCTAGGGTCATTAAAATTCAATCATATGGCTAATGCCTTAGTTTTAATTACATGTACATCCAGCAGTCTTTGCATCTCAATTTGGCATACCTGGATTACTGAAGATGGAGAAAATGCACTGCCTCAAGTCTGTTAGTCTTCCTAGTACTCACGGTTCTTATTATAAATTAATAAAGCAGTATCATTAATTTGTAATACAATATCATAAATCTGAAAATGTAGACCCCCCTCTGTGAAGAATGTGCCAGTAAGTTATATCTCTCAGCTTACAAGGTTAATCTTACATCATGGCAAAATCACCTGTTCAGTACTCCCTGAAACATCTTTCCAGAAAATGCCTCCCCACCAACATCCATTTCTTATTTCCTACCTGAAAGTCTTCTTAATATCTTCTGCTTGGATTGTCTTGAGAATCTCTTGATATAACTGATGATCAAGTG
Organism: Cnephaeus nilssonii; assembly: GCF_951640355.1. NCBI lineage: Eukaryota > Metazoa > Chordata > Mammalia > Chiroptera > Vespertilionidae > Cnephaeus > Cnephaeus nilssonii. The sequence continues at coordinate 34,643,241 of NC_137074.1, read as the reverse complement.
TTCCTGAAGATGTAGCATTTGAAGGGCAATTTTTATGTGCATAATAGCCTATCAAAATTCCAAAAATAAACAAAATGATCGCTGTACAAAGTATTTTTAAAAGGCGGCAAAAGGTGCAGCGGTTGCTCTTTGGTGCAGATCTAGTATAGCGGGTAGTATAGTCAGACTCTTCTTGAAGTCGCTGAAACCTGCCTTTGGGTGAAGTTGCTGGTTGAATGGAATCAAGATTGAGGTCTGCAGTCTCTGAATTCTCCAGGTTCTGATTCTCTGCACTATCTAGGTGAAACTGGTCAAAACCAGGCTCCTCCAGTTCCTTTTCCATGTCCCACTCTAGGTCAAGGGCAGTGGCTTGAAGGTCATCATTGTCTAAGTACTGTGAATGTCCTGGAGCTCTTTGATCTGCATTGACCTTTTGATAGGCCATCTTCTTACCTGTGAAGACAAGAGAGGTATTGCTTCTTAAACAATTAAGAAAAACCCCTGTGGTAAAAATAAAACAATCAACTGTATTATGTGGCCATAAAATTTTAGTGATTATAATCCACAGAAATGCATTGTCCCCATCGAAAAATCACATATAAGTTAATTATGTTTTGTTATTGATGGTACTGTAGGAAAAGAAGATTAAAAATAAAAGGATATGGTACTTGGTAGAAAAACTTATGAGAATACAAAATACACACACACACACACACACACACACACACACACACATACACACATACAAATTAACCTTTGAAGCGAATAAGTCACAATAGCATTGAGGGTAATGTATTCAATGAAGGAAAAATTTATGCTTACTCATTTTCAAAATCACTATTAAGAAAAAACAAGGGCAGAAGCAATAAAACTGCTATTTGGTAGGTGAAGGGGAAAGAAAAAAAAAGACCCCTGAATGATTTACATTGACAAAGCTAATATTAAAAGAAATTGTTCTGCCTATATAGCAACTCTATAGAAATACAAGAAGCAAGACACAGTACATCACATAGTCATGAGTAATCAAAAGGATTAGAGAAATTTAAGGCTACCACAGAAGACCATGATATTCCATGGAGTTATGCAGTTAGTAACATGAATTGGCCTCACTGATTGAAATTTAAATAAAAGTCTGGGATGGCACCTATCCCCCCAAAAACAAACAAACAAACAAAAACACCCTTTGCTAGCCTAGGAGAGTTTGGTTTCATAACCTTGCTACAGAAATGGCAGATGGAGGTTTTCCTCCCTACACAGTCTTGGATGACAGTTTGTAGTATCCTGCAGAGTGGTATTAGGATAACTAGGCTAATTAACTACAAGTGGTCTTCAGTCTGCGTTCAGTAACCCACCTGTGTGTTATGGTTGCAGAGTAAGAGAATTTATAACAAAATTTTCTGTGTATTAGGTATGTCATCCCAGCTGGAATCTAGGATCCCTCACTATGTTTTATGATTTTTCTATGTGCTCCACTGTGGATCAAGAACAGAGCTCACCTGACAACTGATTATCCAATTGCCTAATAGCCAGTGGTTGACAAATAAACTCTAATGAAAAAGATACAAACAAGGTCTTTATAAAAGGGAGTGGCATGATGAACAGAATTATGTGTATACACAGCTCCAATCCTGGCTGGCAGGCGCTCATGAATTAAAATATCCTGAATGTTTAAAAAAGTCCAAATATAATTAAATATTAAACTTGACAAAATAAACATTGTAATCCTGACTAGATTCTCATCTACTACCCTATAAACCAGGATGTCTGCTTATCTAGAGGTGAGAGAATAAAGATGAAAATCTAAGGCATGTCAGGTCATGGGACAGGTCCCTATTGCTCCAAAAAGGAACACTACACCCAGAAAAACAAATGCATAAACAAATAAGCCAAAATATGCAAAATGGAAGGGAGAATCAGGGGTAATTGATTCTACAGAGAATATGAGAAAGGATTTCCCAAGTGGCCTCTAAGGTACTTTTGACAAAAGAGAGGAGGGCATCCCGGCAGAAGGAAATCTATATGCATGCAGAATAATGATAATGCATAGTATGTGGACCACCTGAAAAAAACAGAGTAGTATGCTGTGGCTAAAGATGCAGCACACGATCCAGACATTTAGAGAAAAGCTAGGGAAGGTGATCTTGGACAAAAGGTTTTACATCTTTGCAACACAGGGTATTCCTTTGTGAAATGTGTGTGATAATAATATAAATCTCATAGAGTTGTCATTAGAATTAATGAGACAGTGAACCTAACACATCCATTGAATGCTGCATGGGTCAGAAGGGACATTTCTAGTATTAGAGAAGGGAGGACTGTCAAGAATTGCTGGAAAGAAATAAAATTAGTTCAATAATGCAGGAGAAATTATATAATTCTGTAAGACATTGTGGAGAAAAGGAGTTTGCATAATATTCATGTACACACACACACACACACATATATAATCCTTACTAATAAAAGCCTAAATGGTCATCATGCCATGATGCCCTCACGCTGTCACAAGATGGCTGCATGCACAACGGGTGTGCAGGTAGGCAGGGCTGGGCTTGACGCTGCGTGCGCTGCAGGTAGCCTGCCTGGGAGTCCCGCCTCCTTCCAACTCCACACGCAAAGCTGGGAGAAGGTGGGTCCCCCAGCTCCACGCGTGAGGCTTGCCTGGGAGTCCCGGCTCCCCCTGGCTCCATAAGGCGAGACCTGCCTAGGGGTCCAGCGAGGCCTGACTGGGGTTCCCCTGGCTTTGCACAATGAGGCCTGCCTGGGGGTCCTGGCTCTGTGCAGTGGGGCTCCCACACTGTGACAGGGCACAGGCCAGGCTGGAGAACCAGCCCTCTCCCCCCCCCCCCGTCCCGCCCGTCCCCCCACTGAGTGCACAAATTTCATGCACTGGGCCTCTAGTAGTATATATATATTAATCTTCAGGTTACTGCAATTTTATTAAAATGTGAGATAGAAAAGTTGGTGGTAAATTTTTGAATACTCCTCAATTCAACTTATTTAAACATACATTACAAAATACTGCAATTTCCTAGCACTAGTCATTTTTGTTTTCCTATTTGGCTTAAACATCAATAAATTCCTGTTATCTTGACATGATATTATGATATTTACTTCTTTAATAGCTCAGTTCATGTATTATTGATTAATTTACTTAAACACAGCCCCACTGTGGCTTTCTAGATTTTTTCTCTAATTTTAATGACTCAAATCTCTTTCTCTTAAAGCATTTTCAAAAATTGAATTACAGAACAGTTTATGTTGAAGGAAGACATGACACATAGGAGTTACTACTAAAATGTGAGATCTCTAATTCTGACCTCTAATATGACCACTCAAAGTCATTTCTCTACAAATCACTCAGACAACAACTGCAGTGATGAGGCAGAGTTTTCATTTCTAGTCTGACAATAGGCATTCCATCACATGTACATCAGCAATTTAACGCTTTTCAAATATCAGACAGAGCCATCAATTAGAATGTAATGCAGATACAGATATTAACTCCTCATTATGATGGATATCACCTGACATCCTTACTACCACTTTGAACTCATTATGCATTTATAAATTTTCACTAAATTCTATCTTCCAGGAGAGCAGCATCTGGGTCAAAGGTGAATGGAGCCACTTGATGTAACAAAATCAAAGTATTTCAGGAAAATTACCAAGGAAATAAGTATGTGATAACATGTGCAATAAACTATTTTAACTACTTATTAGTTTAAAAATACATATCCACATTTGTTTCCAATTGTCTTGCTTTTAAGGAAAATAGAATAGCTTTTGCAAAAACATAACAACTCTCTGCTCTCACAGTTTTGTCTCATTAAATCAATCAATCCATCTAAAAATAAAACTGAGTGATAAACTACTAAGCAAATAAAACTTTGATAACATATTCAATTTTGAGTGAGAACAAATTATTCCATAGGTCCCACAAAGAATGTAGCTTTCTTTAAAATACCTGTGTCCTGTGAGAACAGTAAAGTACATATCACATTTCTTTTACCAGAACATTTCCATTCCCAACTGCAATGAAAATATTATAAAAAGAAATCTTCAGCAAAATCAGCATGTCTTAAATATATACTATGCCATTTGACCATATATTTTCTATTTTACTGATGCACAAGATTCATTTAATTTATACTGTCATAGTACTTTATAGCTACTCCACATGAGTAATTTTAAAAAAGATTTTAGAATCTACCCCACGAATCTTTCTCTAAAAGACGAGTACTTTGGCATAGGGCAGGTCATAGAAACTTGTGGCATTTCTTTAAATAGGAATATAACATCCTTATAGTCTATATTGTGCCACTGGTCTTTTCTATAAAGAGCAATTTTTAGGAAAAGTTGAATATATTATCCATGTTTTCAACACATCTTATTCATTTAGGTTGGATTCCTTCCCACCCAGACCCATGCCAAGAGCTGAATTGTTTTTGAAATTCAATATACTAAACGTTTATTTTTTATAGAGAATAGTTCCCCCTTATTTACAGAGGGTAGTTCCAAGACACCCAATGGATACCTGCAAACTCAGAGAGTATAATACCATATATATACTGTCTTCCTACCTATGATAAAGTTTGATTTATAAATTAGGCACAGTAAGAGGTTAACAACAATAAGTAATGATAACATAGAATAATTATATATATATACTAGTGGCCCGGTGCACAAAATTCATGCACATTAAAAGGGGATTAATTAGAGGAAATATTTTAATATTGCTATTTTCCCTTTCTCTATATTAAAAGTGTCAGAGATGAAAGAAAATTATTAAAATGTATGTGAAAATCTTCCTCCTGTCAGAGACTGGGGCACACCACATGACCCAGAGTCAAGTCCCTGCCCACCCACATGCTCCTCAAAATCACAGGAGACCCAGACCCAGACCCAGCTGGTCCCACCCCTGTCAAGCCCTGCTGGGTGGGGGGGCACGGCCTGAAGTACCCCAGCCTGGCGCTAGGGCAGGGGGCATGGCCTGAGGTCTCCTGTCAAGCCCCACAGGGGCAGGGGGGGTGCAGCCTCAGCTCCTGGCTGATTGCTTGTTAAGGCTCGTTACGGAAACTTGGCATCCCTATGGGTGCAGCCATCTTGTATTATGGAAACCCCGCCTCCGCTGTGGGCGTAGCCATCTTTGTGCAGAGTGACAGTCAATTTGCATATTCCCTCTTTATTACATAGGATGTGAATGTCATCTGTCTCTCAAAAATGTAATTTCTGACAAATTTTCCAAAACATTTCTACCCACAAATTTAGTGCCTTTTTCATCTCAATTAAGTACTTATCATGCACTGTGGTCATTACTTTTGCAGTTTTGAGGTGCAACAGAAAAACTAGCACAGATTTCTTTTACCTTCTTCACAATGTCACAAATAGAAAATACATTCTTAATGTAGATCTTAGCAACTTCAGCAGTTACAATTCTCTTTCTTTCCTTAAGTCAAGAACTTTCATAATTTCACTTAAAGGAAGCCCTTGACACCTTCTCTTTGGTATATGCAACTTGCCTGCATCACTACTCTTGCACTTTGGAACCGTTGTTATGTAAAATAAAGGTTACTCGAACACAAGCACTGCAATGCCAGGACAGTCCATCTGATTACTGAGACAGCTACAAAGTGACTAACAGGAGAGGGGGAACCTACAGCTTGGGGAGACTGGACAAAGGCAAGATGCACTCTCAGGAAGGACAAAACAGGTAGCATCAGATTTCACCACTTTACTCAGAAAGCCACAGAGTTTAAAACTCATGAATTGTTTATTTCTGAAATTTTTAATTTAATATTTTCAGACCACAGTTGATGACAGTTAACTGAAACCATGGGAAGCAAAACCATGGGTAAGGAAAGACTACTTTACACTTATCCCTTTATAAGGAAATAAGGGGAAAAAAATAGATACTAATTTAACTAAAAGGCATTTTTTTCTAGGCTATTACAGGCTTAAATCAATAAAAAATAACTTTGTATTCTTACTGAGCATATGATTCATTTAAAAATAAATTGATACTTTTTTCACTATTTTTACTGGGTGAAACAATATAAATTATACAAAAATAAAAGATGAATACTGGAAAAGGCTAACATTTTAATTTGTAAAGTACAATCTCTAGCTCCTGCAGAACAGCCTAACACAATAGATAGCAAATATTTTAAATGATAAATACATGTTACACAAAAATTTTGTTTAATATGTTATATATTACTAATGCTATTTAAAATATATAATCATAGCACTATTACTTACTTGCTCAGCAATTATAATAAGGGAGTTTGTTACATAATGACCTGGCCTTCTCAATCTCTAAATTAGTGGACTCCATAGTCAGATTACCTAGTTGGAATTCTTGCTCTGCTATATAGTATATACCAGTTATTTAATACCTTTATGCTTAGATTCCACATTTCTAAAATGGAAATAATTACATAAATTATTGAAGGTGCTTATAACAGCATCTAACACATTTAAGTGATTCACTAATAAAGGATCACTCCAGAATTCTATAGAGTTTAAGAAATTAGAAATATATGGAGCTTACAATTTTATTTTATTTTTTAAAATATATTTTTGTTTATTTCAGAGAGGAAGGGAGAGGGAGAGATAGAAACATTCATGATTAAGATAGAATCATTGATTGGCTGCCTCTTGCACGCCATACCCTGAGGATCAAGACTGCAACCCAGGCATATGCCCTGACAGGAATCGAACCATGACCTCTCAGTTAATAGATCGATGATCAATGAGCCACACCAGCCAGTCTGGAGCTTACAGTTTTGAAGTATAGCCTTGAATAAATCAAATTATGACTAGGAGACTTAAGTTTCAATAACAAGACCTGGAGATAATGGGAAATGCAGTGGTGTACTCAAGCACTTTTGAGAGTGGGAAATATCTGTTAATTATTAGCTATGGTTCATATAGATGAAAGGAACGTCTGGCTAATCTATAATAATAAAAGTGTAAGATGCTAATTAGACCGGACAGCTGAACGACCTTCCGGATGTCATTCCAGACGAAGCCGCGGCAGCGGGGGTCAAGGCAGAGGTGGTTAGGGGTGATCAGGCAGGCAGGTGAATGGTTAGGGGTGATCAGGTAGGCAGGCAGAGAGGTTAGGGGCAATGAGGCAGGCAGGCAGGCAAGCGGTTAGGAGCCAGTGCTGCTGGATTGCGAGAAGGTGCGGGCCAGGCTAAGGGACCCCCTCTGTGCATGAATTTTGTGCACCGAGCCTCTAGTGTTATATACAACTAATGGCCTGGTGCACAAAATTCATGCACATTAAAAGGGGATTCATTAGAAGAAATATTTTAATATTGCTATTTGCCCTTTCTCTATAATAAGAAGTTCAAAGATGAAAGAAAATTAGTAAAATGTATATGAAAATTAGTAAAATGTATATGAAAATATTCCTCCTGTCAGAGTCTGGGGCATGCCACAGGACCCAGAGTCAAGTCCCTGCCCACCCACAGTGCCTCAAAATCACACAAGACCCAGACCCAGCCGGCCCCACCTCCATTGGGCGAGATCCAGACCTGGCCGGCCCCACCCCCATCAAGCCCCACTGGGCAGGGGCATAGCCTCAGGTCCCCTGGCCCGGCACTGGGTGGGGGGTGCAGCCTCAGGTCCTCCAGTGCATGCCAGGTGGGGGACGCAGCCTCAGGTCCCCCAGCACACCCTCAGGTCAGGTCCCCCAGCCTGGTGCCAGGGCAGGTGGCACAGCCAGCGGTCCCCTGGCCCAGCACCAGGGTGGGGGGCGCACCTTGAGGTCCTCCATCAAACCCCGCTGGGTGGGGGGCGCAGCCTGAGGTCCCCCAGCCTGGCACCAGGGGTGGGGGACATGGCCTGAGGTTCCCTGTCAAGACCACCAGGCGGGGAGCTCAGGCTCAGTTCCCCTGCCCAGTGCCATGTAGCCTCAGGTCCTTGCTGATTGCTCCTTAAGGCTTGTTACAGGAACTCGGCCTCCACTGTGGGTTCAGCCATCTTGTGTTACAGAAACCCCACCTCTGCTGTGGGCACGGCCATCTTGTGTTACGGAAACCCCTCCTCCACTGTGAGCACCGCCATCTTTGTGATGGTGTGATGGTCAATTTGCATATTCCCTCTTTATTAGATAGGATGTTATTATTGCATTTGACTTACTACCACCAATTCTATATGTTTTCGTTGCAGAGTTCAATTTCTTGTTAGTCTAATTCCAGAAAACAAAACAAAACAACAACAACAACAAAAACCCAAAGCTTTTCCATAATGCTGAAGTTTAATAGTTCCAGGAATTAGCGATAATTATGAGTTATAAATGTTTGTTGTAGAAATACATGTTTGTCAAAAGTGGTTGACTTGATTCATTGACTATGATGATACTAATAGTATTTAACTCAAACAGTGTAGACCTTACTAGAATTAGGAATACATCTAAAGACTTTCCTACTAGAACAATTCATTTTATAAGTAAAATAAATAAATGGATCTGGTAGATTAACTTTAAAACATAAGGCAGGTTCTCAATTTCCTATGACACTTCTACGATTGAATCTTTATTATACTATGGGAAAAATATTCATATAGCATTTCCTAAAGCTTTGAATGTCAACTCATTTGCTGGTTTGAGCATTGATTTGGGGCAAATGCTTTCTTAGAAATGTCAGGGCATCATCGAAAAGTATTCATTATACACCTTCGTGCACTGTACTTTAGATGCTGTACCAGTGAGCTATATAAATGCCCAGAGGAATTTTTAAATCTAAATTTGACTATTCCTTATAGCCTAAAAAGGGTTGACATACATTTTTCAGTATGAACCTAGTTTGTACAAATAAAGCCCATATTTGTGGAATCCATTTCTGTTGTTGAAAGCTTTAATGGCCTCAATTTGAAAGCAGGGCAAAAGATAAAACTATAAAAACAGTAATTCAGAAGACTCTATTCCCTGACTTAATTTTCCAGTATAATGAGATTTTTTTCCATCTGGTTTTGTGAAATGGCCCTGGCAATTGCTATAGTGTCTGTAAATGCATTAAGAATTTCTTATTTAATTGCAATGCTGTGTGTCAACTGCATGCAAGAAATGACAATAATTATTTGTTGTTCATGCTTCACTAATTGAAATTAGAGTGTATATGAAGTAAGGGGAACCTATTATTTGTGCTTCATTTTTAGAAAAAAAAAAATAGACAAACCCTACTCTTAAATTCAATAGTACATTGAATTCAGCAGATAACAAAGCTGGAGAGTATAAACTTACTCTACTCTGGGGCCGGAGTTACCTAGATTCGAAATGATATGTAAAAGGGTACCCTTATAGCATGCCAAATTAATGAGCTATAAATTGCAAAATGCAGTCAAAAACCATTTGAGGGAAAATTATTTGATGAAATCCAGCAGGTTTGTGTAAATTTGTTTTATATTGCTTGCATATGTATGACCACCTGGCCAGTTCCCTGAGTGGGCCGCCTTTCTTTAGGTACCTGTGTGCAATTGCAATTACTGTGTATAACGCGCTCTAACTGAATCGTTAATTGGGCCCACCTGGGTTCCTGTATTTATGGTAATGTTTTCCAATATTAGAATGATATATTTTAATTTATGATTTGGCAAACAGAAGAATTAATTTAAATGAACTAAAACAATAGAGTATACTCTGCGTTTCCTGATCAGGTAGTTTGAACATTCAGAGTATGTATCCTTCAAGTTGAAGTCTCACCAACATCTACTTTGGGATGTGCAAACAGATCCGGTTCCTGCATGGACTCCTTTCCTGGTCATTTCGATGTTTTGATTCTACCTAGATCCTAGAATATATCTTTATTGTGGGGGGGGGGGGGGGGGTGTCTGGTCATCATCTCCATTTATAGTAAAATCTGTAGAAGTACTATATTTATTTACTTCTACAATATTTACATCCTTCCCACCTTCAGAGTATTTGAAGTGGTTTATGTTTGAAATGCACACACACGAGATAAATGAAACCACCAAAAAAATAAATAAATAAAATAACGAAGAGCGGAGTAGAGAAAAAGTCTGCTAGTCCAGCTAAAGGAAGCCACTATAACCAAGTTTTCATGCAGTTCTGGGCTTCCCTGCAGTCAGGGCAAAGACGGGCATCTGCAGGGTCTTCTCACATTCCATCAGCCTTCGCCTGACCTCACTTGCTAATATATAAGGCTGTTAGTCTCAGCTGAAGAGTTTGTCTTTAATTCTGTTTTTTTTTCTAAGTTATCTCTCTTTGTAGTCACAGATTTCCATGTTGGGAAGAAACTTTTTTCTATCCAGTCAGAGAAATCTATGAGTCTCCCTTATCATTTCTTACACTTAGCTTTGGATACAAAAAAGTAACAGCATTCCCATGTTATGTTATCCAGAATTATATGCTAATAGATAATTTATTGAACCCTTAAAATGAGGCAGGATCCACTATAAGGCTTGGGCTTTACTTACATTATGTCACGTAATCAAATAACCTTACGTGTTAGGTACTAGTATTATTCCCATTTTACAGGTTAAGTCATTTCCCTAAGTTCTCACAGCTAGTAAGTGCAAGCCGCTGTAGTATCACAACTGACCTGTCAAATTCCCAAACCTTTTAAAAATTATAACCCTCAGACTCTTTAAAAGTCCCCAAGCTGGCAGGATGTTAACAAATTCAGAGATCTTATTGGCTTATTTATCCCCAGTTATGTCACAAATGTGACCACAAGCACTGGGAGTCTCTGCCTTTCAATCTGAAAGTTCCTATCTTGATGCTTAGATGTCTAAGGGCTGCCCTGACTCCAGGACCTCGGGGATCCTGCTGTTTGCTCTCCACAGAGCCCCGGCAGGCATCACTGCTTCCCAGCACTGTGGTGTTGAATAAGGGCGACTTGCTTCCAAGTACATTGCTGTGAGGAAAAGACCACAGCCTCTTCTTTAGATCTCTTCTGAGCAACACTGGCAACATTCCTCTTTTCTCCCACTGCTAAGGGGACAAACAACAAAACAACTCTGCTTAGAACTTGAAAGCTACTGTTCACATTCGACCTGCTTCTGACCTGTTTTCAGCTATTAAAACCCTTTGGTCCATCCTGTTCTACTCCCTACTATGTGTGCTTTACTCTGGCCTGAGAGGGCTTTGAGGGTGTCGAGAGTTAACACATCAATACAAACACCACTTGGCTCTTCGAGAGCCGTCTGCCAGGAGAAACCTCTTAGCTTGGTAGAGACACTGCAATTTTCGATCCTTTCAGCCCGCATGAATGATCTTAAATTGCTGCTTTTTGACTATGGCGTTTGGATTTCCAGGAATAGATGAAGCTTTTATCTACTAAGCACTCCATTTTTCACATTTTTTTCAAAGGTACTTTATTATTTACTTTTTAAATATCTTTGTGCTTTGTAGTATCAACAGGTTTCTACAAACTGGAGGGGCTTTATTCTAGAATTCACATTGCTGTTGCAGAAAGACTATTGCAGGCCCAGAGTGGTAACCCAATGAATGCACCAGATCTCTGCTTTTCATTTTATGAAATCCCCATTTGACTTTAGGGTGTTATTAAAGAGAAGTGTTGATATATCACAATACCGAGATTAACTGGTGGGAAGGAAAGCAGCCCAGTAATACATGTTGGTACAATATGTTTATGTCCATTCAAAATTTAGTTAGGAAGAACTTTATACTGGGTAAAAGGTCCAAAGGTAAGATACAAATGTAAAAAAATTACGATTCAAACTGTTAGGCCATGAGCTGAAGAAAATTAAAATTGGTAATTCAACTCAAAAGCGAATTAAAGAAATTCATTATAGTTAACAGCATGATATGCTCCTTATAAGACAAAAATTATATATATATATATATATATATATATGTATATGTATATATTCACTTAATTTGGGGGCTAAAATTAGTTTAATTGAATTAATATGTTTTCCTAAATAATAAGAATATATTAATGGTAAGAAAACTAAGAATTGTGCAGTTTTATATTGACAACTGATGACAAAATCAAGATTGAAATACTATCAAGAATTATCTCAAGCAACAACAAAAAAGAGAAACAAATTGCCCAAGATTTTGCTATTTTTTCTTACTTTTAAATGCCATAATAAAAAACATGCACATATTTGAAGCTAAACAAAAATTTTCTTCTAGGCTCCCTGCTGATACAAAAATGAAATTATGTCTAAAAATAAAGGTGCTGGAACATTCTTTTAAAGTAGGAAATTCAAATTATTTCTATAAGTTACCTTTCCTTATGTATGATAGTGCTGGAAACTGTTAACATTTTCAATAAAAGAGAATGTATTAAATAAGAAAAACAGGATGAAAAATACTATAGCAATATATTACATTCGTATGACAGTTTGACATTAAGACATTAAATTTATTAAAAATTTACATACATACATATTAATAGTTTTGGGTAAATTAAAGCATCTAAACAATTTACCAAAAGCTAGACTGGGTACTGCTTATGTCATTTATATTTTATTTATGACCAGGAATATTATAAAAAATGAAAGACCTCCAATGGCACATAAAAGTAGTGCTGATATGAAATTAAATGTCAGGCAAAAGGCAAGAAAATGCAATATTCACAAAGACATTAAATGTAAAACATTTAACAGAACTTTTATATAATTGACACCATTGAAAGGTAGTTTATAATAATACATACAAAATGTTTAAGTTCACTTATCATTTCAATTTTTAATGTCAAATATTATTACTTTACCAACATGAATTTTAGTTTCTTTTCTCATTTATTTTTTTTTCTTCCCATAATACATCCGTTATCTCCTCTTTATATTTTTGGTGTCACTTAAGGCTTTCCCATTATTTCATCTTTACTTTTCTACTCTTACTTATTTCATTATTGATGTCTCATAAATTCATTGAAAATAATTTAAAAAACTGGCTAAAAGCATTCATTTTATTTTTCTATATATAATGAATGCTATATCTTAAACTGTAAGGAATCAGTGGATTTTTCAAATTTGAAATGACCTAATGACCAAACCAAGGATTATGTTTTGCCCATTTCAAATATGACAAATCTTGAGTCTTCAAAATAATAGTAAAATTCAACTTATCCTTAACCTGCTGCTGTGAGTTCTCTTCTCTGACACGCTGTATGAAGAACTAAAGACCATTCTCCCTAACATTTCTTCAAAGGCTCCCTTCAGCTATTGTGACTGGTGAGATGTTTCATTCCGATCATCCTCTACAACTAGCACCTGTATCTAGTCCCCAAACAAAACCTCTACATCTCAGTCATACCTTAGGAACCAAAGCACTCTCTTTCTTTCCTTTCTTTATTATTATTTCCAATCCTGCGACGTGTGGAATTCTCTCACGGTTTCCTGGGTAATTTAAAGCACTTGAGAGCCCAACATAATAGAAATATTATAGTTTCCACCTCAAAAGGAGCATGTCTTTAATGACATAGAAAACCAAAATTAAGTTAAGGAAATAGGAACATACGTTGCCACACAAGTTGTAAATAATAGATAACCTTGACTCATTTAATTTAGCTAAAGTGTATAGTATTAGGGGGGAAACTGCACATTTGTGTACCACTATGTGTCCTCTGCTTATATTAATTCATTTAATCACCGGAAAGACACCATCAAGTTACCATTTTGTCCTCCTGGTTTTACAGAGAAGGACAAAGAAGTGGAAGCCCCTTGCTCTAGATCACACAGGATTTAAATCCAGGCAGTGTGGATCCAGAGTTTGCATTGCTATCCAGTCTGCTGTGTTGAGAGAAAATATGATTTTCCCACAATAAAGGCATTTTTCTGTAATCTCCATCCCTATGTAGCTTCCTCAGAGTCTTTTAGAGGAAAAGGGAGCAGAAGTGAATACCTCACACATTCACACATAGATATAACCCGCCACTCTCTGCCCTCAATGAACTGCCTTGTGGCTTCCTCAAATATACTTTACATCCAGCTTGATAGCTACTGGCTGCCTAGGCTTGTAATTTTAATCAATTTTTAATTTTTAATTTTCAATAGACTTTTTCTCTTTGGTCTGCTCCCAAGAAATATTATTCATATTTTTATTACCCATGATTTTTAAAATATTTCTTTGCCCATGCAAATGTTTGTTGGACTAAATTCATAATTTTGACAACCTTTGAATAATTAACAGTGTCTTCACATTTATATCTACGGTTTGTCAGGTCTACATACATATCCTAAGAGCAATCATTTAACTTAAATATGCTAACTCTTAAAGTAACAGATTGAATGATAGTGCGACATTCATTTCCTAAAGTGTCTTATGAGAACTGTAGTTAAGGATGAACAAATTTCACAAAGAAAGAATCCTTGGAGCTCTGAGCACAAAGAAGTCCAACTACCCTGTTGGAGGAACCATGTGGAGAGGCACTGAGACCATATGGAGAAGAAGCTGAGCCCAGTCATCTAAACCCAAATGCCAATCATGTGAGACCAGACTAGGCACCAACTGATTTCCACTGAGCGACAAGCATGTGCAACAAAAGAATTGGCCCACTGACACCTGCCCGTTTTCCTGGTTAGATAATGAAACATAGTAAAATGGTGCTGTTTAAAACCACAAAAGTTGGTAGTAAATAACCAGAATACCATTTTTTTCAAAAATACTGTCACTTGATGGATTAAAAGCCTATGAGATGTTTTATTCTGCACTAACATGGCCCTTCCCATTCTCATCTCCAAGGCTATGAATGGGACCTTGGTGCCCTGGCCTGAACTTCCATTCTGACCCTTCGCTGTGCTCCCTGCTGCCAAGCACACATGGCACATGGTCTTCCTCTGCCTGGTATGTCCTCAGGTTCAGACTCCTGATTGTACTAAATTTGTCGCCTTATCTTCCATCTTCGTAGCCTAGCACAGTATCTGGAACCTTGTAACTGCTCAAAAAAATAATAGCTCCAGCCCAGCCAGCGTGGCTCAGTGGTTGAGTGTCCACCTATGAATCAGGAAGTCAAGGTTCAATTCCCAGTCAGGTCAGGGCACATGCCCAGGTTGCGAGCTTGATCCCCAGTGGGGGGCATGTAGGAGGCAGCTGCTGCTGATGGTACTACCACAACCATTTATTTAGACTGAAAATGAAATTAACACTTCTGTGTCTCAGTAACTACTTCATCTTTTTCTATTTTTCCTTCCTTCTGCAGCTAGAGATAATGCAGTGGCTCCGGGCTAGCTTTTAATATTAAATTAGACCTAACCAGTCCATCCTTAGATCAGAACCCCTACAGAGACCCCTATTTCTCCCTAAATGGAGAGACCTGGCAATTTTTTCTAAGATGGAAACAAACCGATAGTGTCATGTCATTATCCACAAAGAGGCTTCTTGCAAATAGATCACAGTTTCCCAATTACTTCTAAAGTCCAAGTTATAATGTTTCTCTCTCTCTCTCTCTCTCTCTCTCTCTCTCTCTCTCTCTCTCTTCCTCTCCCTTCCTCTCTGAAATAAATAAAACATGTATTAAAAATAATAATAGGCTCCAAATAGGTATGGCATATTGAAGAGTATAGAATTTAGGGTAAAATAATTGCAATTTTATCAGCAACATGTATTATAGCAATTACTTCAGCCTGTTCAGACTTTAAAAGAGGATGTAATGTCTATCCTATGTTCTTTTAAGAGTTAGTTGATTAATGGAGTTAAGCATTGTAACTAAAGGCAGTTGATAAACTATAAAACCCAATATAACTGCCACTGTTTTTAAAATTATAAACTACTAGGAATCAAGAGAAATAGATCTGAAGTTTGAATGCCCAATTACTAGCTATGAACCCAGGGCAAATCACTTTTTTCTTCATAGGTAAAACCAAATTTGTGTATGTGAAAACCAAATAAAATCATTCATGAATGTATGTTTTAAGTTCTAATGATTCATTCTATATAATTAATGAAAGATAAATGACAAATAAAGTGATTAATACTTATTGAATTAATTTCTCACATGTATACCCAGCCACCTCAAATCCTGAATATTCTTGATCTGGAAAGGGAAAACCACAAGTGGATTCACACCCCCAAGAGGTTGGAATGAAAAGGTGAAATGGGAGACTTCTGAGCTGTGTGTGAAATGTGAAGACCGTGTCCGGGGGAATGGGGCACACAGGAGCAGGAGAAGGAAGAAAGCAGCCTCTGGATCTTTGACCTCTGGAAAATCCATCCCAGAATCACCCACTCTGAATCCCTTGGACACATTATAAAGTTATTTGCATATAGCGTTCAGAACCAAAGTGTGTTATGTGGACATATGAAGAGTTAAAAACAAAATCAGGCTCTGCATCTTGAGGGGGAGAATGGGAAGAGATCTTTGGGAGATCAATACAACTCCCTTCCTGCACATAATGCTTTTGGAAAGGAACCTATCCAGAAAAATCCATTTAGCTATGCCCAGAATGGTCAAGACTGACTGTGAAGAGATTGAAGTGCCTCAGTCCATCTGCTGATGATATTTATTGCTTCTTGGCACCTTCTCGAAGCCTCTGTAAAAGAAAGCCATCCTTCTTATTTATAGGGCAAAAACAGATGGTGCTCCAGCAGGTAATTATTTAATTAAGTGGCTCCTAAAGCATGAACAAATTGTTCCAAAGAAAAAAGGAAAAAAAAACAATTTAATCCTCACCCAAGGAGTGAGGATACTTTTCCATTGATTTTTAGAGAGAATGGAAGGGAGGGAGGAGTGGGGGAGAGAAAGAGAGAGAGAGAGAGAGAGAGAGAGAGAGAGAGAGAGAGAGAGAACATTGACAGAGACACATTGATTGGTTGCCTCCCATTCCATCCCCAATGGGGCAGGGATTGAACCTGCAACCAAGGGAGGTACAGACTCTTGACTGGGAATCAAACCTGAGACGCTTCGGTCCACATGGACACTCTAACCACTGAGAAAAAACAGTCAGGGAAAATATTTTTATTTATTCTTTAAAAATAGGGAGGTAAGAAAAAACTATATCAAGTTTGACTTTTTTAATGCAACAAAATTAGGGTTTACTAAATCATCTGTTCTTAAAACAAAGCACCTCTCCTTTTCCCCCTCCCTCCTAAATTACAATCAAAATTGCCAGAAATAACATTGATGTTCATCAGGTTTCATTTTTCATCTCTGAGACATAAGTTCAAGCTAACAATGAAACATGTTTTTATAAAGGTGCAATCAGATATTCTTGGAATCGGACTAATTTTATGATATTCAATTAAGTTGCATAATGCACATTATGGACTCAACAGGAAAAAAATAGTAAACTACATATCTAACATGCAGATTCTAATAATTAAAAACAAAGTCTTCCATTCCTGTTAAAGCCAGGAGGCCCTTTATAAAAACCTTGGTGATACATGAATTAAACATATCATAACAGTAAAAACAATAACAATTTTGCAATACAATACAGTAAAAAACATCATTCACTTGGGTTTAAAAGAGAAGTAGGCATGAATCCCAATGCTGCCACTTACTGATTTTAGGACAGGATATTAATTTTTCTAAGATTCTGCTTCCTATACTGTAGATATTGACATACACACATCACAGTTATGGGGGGTCACTGTGAGACTTCGATGAATAAATTGTAAGCACTTAGTGCAGTTCCTAAGACAGAGCAAACATATATAAGTGGCTGTCAATCATCATCTCTAAGATGAATTAGGTAACAAGAATATAAGTATTGAAACTATCCTATATAATAAAAGACCACCAACCGAACTGCGGAACGACCAGAATGACCAGAACTACCAGTCGATCAGTCACTATGACACACACTGACCACCAGGGGGCAGGTGCTCAACACAGGAGCTGCGCCTTGGTAGTCAGTGCACTCCCACAGTGGGAGCAACCACTCAGAGGGCAGGTCCACAGCCACTCGGCTGACCGAGATGAGCAGCTGCTCCCGCAGCAGGAACAGTCACGTGGCTGACCAGCTGACTGGCTAACCAAGATGAGCAGCACTCCCACAGCGGGCCAATACCTGCAGGCCACACCCCCACCAGCGCACAAACTCCGTGCACCAGGCCTCTAGTGAAAACATAAACCAAAATACTATATTAGAAAGTGCTTTAAGTAAATTACAATCTATCAGCAAAGATAAAACTAATTTATATATACACTTGAAGCTTAATTAAAAAGTAAAGTGTAAGATCTAAGATAAGAATTTAGGAAAGGTGAAATTAAGCAGGGTTTCAGTGAGAACTCAAGCTGTGCCTTGAAAAAATGGATAGGGCATAAGAATGAAGAAGTCACTTGAAGAAATAATGGAGATGAACTCAAGCAGGAAGTTGGGAATTAGTATCTGCATGTAGGAGTCAAAGCAAGGCTACTCTCTTAATTGAGACAAAGGTACATACCGGGGCCTGGTAAAAAAATATGTTTAGATTGATGGAATTGGAAGGGATATATATATATATATATATATATATATATAGCCTGTTTCATATATATATATATATATACTGCTGAGTGGCCAGATTATTATGATCTCTGAATGCATAATAATCTAGCCACTCAGTGTATATCCTATATAATAAAAGGTTAATATGCAAATTGTCCCCTTGACCAGGACTTCGACCAGCTGGCAGGCCGGCCAACCACCCATGTCCCCTCCCCCTGGCCAGGCTGGCCGGACCCCCCACCCATGCACAAATTCATGCACCGGGCCTCTAAAAAAAAAAAAAAAAAAAATATATATATATATATATATATATATATATATATATATATGATTACTGCAGGTTCTTCTAGTATAAATACACAGTGAGAAAAAATAAAATGTTACTAAAAAAATCATAAGGAAGAGGAAAATACCTTTCCAGTACTCTACATATTTATTGAAGAAAAAAAAAACCTATGTGTAAATAGACCTATGCAGTTCAAACCAATGGTGTTTAAGGGTGAACAACTTAAGCAGATGCTGCTAACTTTGGGAGAGTACAGACTTTATGAAGACACTAGAGGCCCAGTGCACAAAATTTGTGCACAGGGGGGTGGGGTCCCTCAACCTGGCCTGCACCCTCTTGCAATCTGGGATCCCTCAGGGGATGTCCAACTGCCAGTTTAGGCGCAATCCCAGAGGGGTCCCGGCAGTCAGACATCCCCCTCGCAATCTGGGACCACTGGCTCCTAACCACTCACCTGCCTGCCTGATCACCCCTAAACACTCTTCCTGCCTGCCTGATTACTCCTAACTGCTTGCCTGCCTGCCAGATCACCCCTAACCACCTCTGCCTCAGATCCTGCCTGCTGCTGCAGCCACCTCTGCCTTGGACCCCGCAACCATGGCTTTGTCTGGAAGGTCATCTGGAAGGATGTCCGGAATGATGTCCAGAAGGTCTTTGGCTGTCTGGTCTATTTAGCATATTATGCTTTTATTATTATAGATATTCTAGTCATCTTACTGGTACAGTGGACCCACACCAACTTGGAAACTTAAGAGTTAAATTAAGGTACATATAGAAACCTAAAAACTATTTTGATGGCATAATTTCTACTTTAAGAATTTAAAACCTTAAAGAAAAACCAGGTTATAGTAACCATAAAACACAGAGAAATAACCTCTTAATAATTATTATAAAGAGAGTCTGTATTTTTCTAGGATATGCAAAACACTGCCTTCAGAATATAACAACTCTTATATTCACTAAAAACAAATCCTTAAAGACAGTAAGCTAAATAAGAAAAATATCAATAGTATCCTACACCATTTAAGGGAAGAATAAGTTATTTTGGTGTTGGCTCTTTTACCTCCTTGGCTTCATCAGGGATCTCTTCTCTAGAGACTCGGAAAGACTCTTGCTTATTCATTTTGCTTTCCAGAAAAGATGCATATAGAAAGTCACTTTCCCTAGCCCTGTTACTTGTTCCAAAGTTTCAAAAACTCTCTTTGACTTGGAGTTGTTGACTTCAACATCCCATCTCCCCCTTCAGACATTTAGCATAATCTGGATGCTTATATGAAAAAACATTTCAGAAAACATCTTTTTAAAAATATACTTAAGGCCCAGTGTATTTTTGCCCAACATTTATGTATCTCAATACTGTATTGCAAAAAGCACAAGTACAAAAAGAAAAATGATAAATTTTACTTCATCAAATCACCTTTGTACTTCCAAGAAAGTAAAAAAATGAACCACAGAATGAAAGGAAATATTTGCAAGCCATCCTACCTAATAAAACAGTAATATGCAAATTGACCACACTTTTGCTATGCCCAAGCCACACCCACCAGCCAATCAGGGCGAGTATGCAAATTACCCAACAAAGATGGCAGTTAATTTGCATACGCTGAGGGAGGGAGGAGTGAAGACTGAAGACAACTTAGAAGGAAGAGGGAGGAAAAGCAGAATGCAAGGTGGCTGCCAGAGGGAAACCCTGGGCGGAGCGGGACGGGGCGGGCGGGGCGGAGCGGGGCAGACGGCAGTGGCCCACGGGTGCAGTCGCGGCAGCCACAACAGCGGTGGCAGCGGCAGCGCACGCGGCCGCAGCAGCCGCTTGCAGGATTCTTCCTGCAAATGGGCTACTAGTATGTGATAAGGTACGTTAGCCAGCATATATAAAGAACACAATTTGATTATAAAATGTCCATTAAATGGCATACTTCAAATGGGTGCATTTTACGATATACTAGTGGCCTGGTGCATGAAATTCGTGCACAGAGGGGGGGGGTTCCCTCAGCCCAGCCTGCACCCTCTCCAATCAGGGACCCCCTGGGGGATGTCTGACTGCCAGTTTAGGCCCTATCCCACCAGCAGTCAGACAACTCCCTTGCAATCTGGGACCGCTGGCTCCTAACCGCTCACCTGCCTGCCTGCCTGATTGCCCCTAACCCTTCTACCTGACTGCCTGATCACCCCTAACCTCTCTGCCTGCCAGCCTGATTGCCCCCAACTGCCCTCCCCTGGCGGCCTGATCTCACCCCCAACTACCTTCCCCTGCAAGCCTGGTTGCCCCCAACTGCCCTCCCCTGCCGGCCTGATCTCACTCCCAAATGCCCTCCCCTGCCAGCCTGATCTTATCCCCAACTGCCCTCCTCTGCCGGCCAATTTGGTTCTGATTGGTCAGTTTCTATGCCAGTCAGCATCAAAAGTTCTGCCTTCTAGGCAGCCATTGGCTCTTCACAGTTGACCCAGATTTGGTTCTGATTGGTCGGTTTCTATGCCAGTCAGCATCTCTGGGCCTGTCAAAGGGGCCTGATTAGAAAAGCAGGCTGATCAGCAGCCCCAGTGGAGGCCTGGAGAGAAATTGAGGTGCAGGTGCTGGCCACACCCAGAGAGATAGAGAGAGGCAAGTGCTGATCAACAGCTGCCACAGAGGCTATGGATCAGACCCTGCTTTTCTCTTCAGGCCTCTCTCCAGGATTGATTTGCAGCCCCCTCAGCAGTCAGTGCTGGGTCACCCCGCCTGCAGCCGCAGCAGCCAGTGCTGGGTCACCACAGCAACCCACTCATTGTGGATGTGATGGACCCAGGGTTTTTATATATTAGGATAATTTATATTGCAATGAAACCTATTTAAAAGAAGAGTTTATTGTAAACTCCTATCATTCTTCCTCTGCCTTTTGCTGCAACTTTCTTGCATAAACCCCAGCCAAAATGCCTTCATGTTATAAAATTGTTCCCAGTAAGGGTACAGGTGTTCTATACAGGCCTGAGGCAAAAAGATGCCAAAATGTATACAGAAGTAAAACTATACGTTCCATACTTGAAACAGGGAAAGTTTCAGGGAAAGAAATGTTTTGCCTTCAAGATTTGTTGTCCATTGGTAAGGTTCAGGATTCCACCCTTCCTATACACATACTCATGTTTGCTCATAAAAGAAACATGCACATCTATACTGTTATCTGTTTATTTGTTGTGAAAACTAAAGCCTCTTCCTAGCTATAAGATGTTAGCATCAGAAACATTTTTTTTAAAGAACAAATATTAGTAATTATTCCTGTGCCAGAGAATTGGAACACTTAAATTGCATTTATAATAATATTACTCAATAAAGGACAATCCTTATCCACATGCTTAATAATGCTATTAGAGTGGTAAATATATAAGAAAGCTCAAATTTATTACATTTTTTAATGTTTTAAATGCCTTCTTGACACCTTTAGGAATAAGAATCAGTTAAAAATATCCCATTGTCTGTGATTCTTTTCTGTAACTACCCATTCAAATTAGAAAGGACAATTCTTATTTTAGAAATGTAAATTCTGGATCATCTAAATGAGAAAATGCTGGGTGCTGCAGATGTTTTGTCTACCTCCACAGCATACATTATTGTTTTCCTTTCTGCTTTGCTTTTCCTTGCAGACACAGAACATTAAACAAATAAACAAAACAAAAAACACACCAAAAGTCACTTTGATATAGAAACAACCACATTTCCAATGTTTTACACATCTAAAGCTCAAATGTTAAATAAACTGTGAAAATTAATGTTCTTTTTAATTTCTTAAAACACTTCAAAGAGTTGAGTCTGGACTTGGCACTTGAGAAAACACTGAAGAGCAGATCTTAATAATTCCATTTAACTCCACAGTACATCTGTCATTTGAAAACATTTTTTTTTCTTCTGAACACAGCTTAATGAACCTTTAATTTACCTCCATTCAGTATCCACTGAGGGTAGTTAAAAGACAAAGTCTTAAGTCGATGCACTTAATTACAGTCATCATATGTTATTATGTACTGTTATATAACACCATATGCCAATTATCATGGGACTTTAATAGATACTGAATAATTACCACGTACATATCCCTTGTGCTATTGAGATACATTGGAACAATATCTTTGAAAATAAAGAGTACTTTTAAAAGTTATTTGCATTTGAGACATTGACTTTATAGGTATCAAAGCTAAATATTATATTAAGTAGTACAGTGACTATTGTTCCCTAAATATGTCTAGATATTACACTACTAGAGACCTGGTACATGAAATTTGTGCATGGGGGAGAGGGGTCCCCTCAGCACAGCCTGGACCCTCTCCAATCCGGGACCTCTCGGGGGATGTCTGACTGTCTGACTGCTGGTTTAGGCCCTAAACTGGCAGTCGGACATCCCTCTCACAATCATGGACCACTGGCTCCTAATTGCTCACCTGCCTGCCTGCCTGCCTGATCGCCCCTAACTGCCCCCACCCCCCGCCGCCAGACTGGTCACACCTAACCACCTCTGAATGCTAGCCTGATTGACCCTAACTGCCCCTCTCCCCCCCGACCTGGCCACCACTAACTGCCCCCCCACCAGCCTGGTCGCCCCTTAGTGCCCCCCCCCCTGCCGGCCTGGTTGCCCCCAACTTCTTCCCTCTGCTGGCCTGGTCACCCCACGCAGTCTACTGTTTGGTTGTTACTGTGAGGATGTCATGACCAATTTGCATATTACCCTTTTATTAGTATAGATGTCCCAACTTATAACCAGAACCTCTAAATAAAACAAACACTGCATTTAGACATCTAAACACATCCAGAGTCTAAAGTACTAGTAAATTATTTTAATATTTTATTTAATGTATTTAATATTTATTTTAACATTTTACTGTCATGAAGATTAGGCAAAAAATTCAGGATATCCCTGATATTTACTTGCAGAATTTCAGAGGACTTTTGTCATTCACCCAGTTCCCTGTCCCACTTTTGACACTAACCCAGATTCACTGTGCTCTCTCCCCTGTGTTTCTTAGTCCCCTTAATGCTGCTTACAGCCATAATTAGTTTATATTTTACATTTCTATCAGAGTTGTCTTTGGAAATTAAGCATATTTGTGTGTGTGTTTTTTCACTGCCCTTCTGGAGAACTTTCCTTAGTAAAACTTACTTTTTCATGAAATACAACATTCAACATATGTAGGTCCCAACCTAACTCATGTCTCATCTAATCATTTGTTATAACATTGGTGGCTTGTAAACTGGTCCCAGTGTGTGGAGGGCAAGAAAGATGGAAAAAAAGGGGGCTGACCACTCCATATTGGTAAATGTCAGGTTTAATAAGCAAGGAAACTTACATATAAAGCTTCTCATGGGTGAATGCAAGATGAGTAGATCTCCCCATCCAATTGCCAGACCTTGTATTTATTTAGAGGCCTTAAATGGGTTCAGTCACTTATGCCATCCAGATGGTCTCAGGTCTCAACAACATACGGCTCTCTCAAGGCTTCACGCTTGAAAACGGGTCCCACTGTGGGACCAGTGGGCAGAACATGCGTTCCAAGGGCTGGGGAAGGAATAAGCTTCCAATTGCCCAGGGCCCATTTTTCTCTCAAAGACCTCCTCGAATAGACAATTTACAGATACATAATGAGCACCTGTGCACCCATTACGCAGCTAAGAAATTTAATTGATTTTATTTATTCTGAAACATTTACTCCACACACACACATTTCAATATCTTTAAATTCATAGGAAGTGTTTATGATCACCCTAGGCTAGGTGGCACTTGTTACATATTTGTCCTTGTTCGTAAAGTCCTAACTTGATTATTATTCCAGACCTGACTAGACAAGTGCAGACCCTCTATGTTTCAACTTATTAAGCCTTTTAAGGATCGTTTTAGAAAAAAACTGAAGTCCTGGCCATTGCTGAAAACCCTCCATTAATACCTCTGCATGTGTTCTAGGATATGCCAGCATCAAAAGTTGCAGAATGGGTGTCAATGGCTTGGAATAAAGTCCCAGAGACATCAATGGAGCATTCATTTAATGAATATGGTATTACCACTTCCCTTAATGTCACAGAGAGTCAAAAGAGATTTGATGAGTCATCTTCTGAATGTAAAATGTTTTAGAAAGAGCTTATTTATTTTGTTTGTATTTTCTTTTTGATGTAGGAATATATCCCAAGAAACTAGAAACACCAATCACAAAGGATATATGCACCCCTATGTTCATAGCAGCACAATTCACCATAGCTAAGATTTGGAAACAGCCTAAGTGCCCATCAGCAGATGAGTGGATTAAAAAACTGTGGTACATCTACACAATGGAATACTACGCTGAGGTAAAAAGAAGGAATTCTTACCATTTGCAACAGCATAAATGGAACTGGAGAGCATTATGCTAAGCGAAATAAGCCAGTCAGAGAAAGTTAAATATCACATGATCTCACTCATTTGTGGAATATAATGAGCAACATAAATTAATGAACAAAAACAGATCTAGAGACAGAGAAGCATCGATCAGACTGTCAAACCTCAGAGGGAAGGTAGGGAACGGTGGGGGTAAGGGGGAGAGATCAACCAAAGGATGCATGCATATAAGCCTAACCAATGGACACAAACACCAAGGGGGTGAGGGCATGAGTGGGGGAGTGGGGAGGCAATGGAGGGATAAGGACACATATGTAATACCTTAATCAATAAAGAAAAAAATAAAAATAATGATATATAAAATTAATGTAAAGAGGCCTAAATGTCTTCTTTTAATATGTTAAAAATTACAATTCTATTTTTTCTTTTTTATAAATATATGAAATAATAATGCACCTTGCAATGTTTCAGTGACATAAACAATTTGATAACTTCACCATTTATGTTTTGGATGAGTTTCTTAATCACTTTGAAGTTCAATTTCCTCATCTGAAAATTGGTAATTGTAATAGAACTCAGCTAATATGGTTATTATGAGGATAATAATAATAATGGATTCAGAACAATGCTTGACATATAATAAATGCTCAATAATGTTATTTACCTCTGTCTTATCAATTGTTTTATAAATAGTTGCTTGTATATCTCTATTCATTCATATCATAAATACTTCTGTCTTCTCACACTCTCCCTTCCTTTCCCTCCACTTCTTTGTCTCCCTCTTGTTTTTCTTCAATTATGGAATAAATATATAAAGAAGTCAAAAGAATAATCATAAAAACATTTTCAGCATCAAAGACTGAATTTATTGAGTGAAAAGAGAAAAAGATGACAGCATTATCCCAAATGCCAGATTTCCCCAACTTCAATGGGTATAAATGGATGGCATTTAACAGATACTGCAATTCTGGCTCTGGAAATATTTATATTCAATAAAGGATATACCTCCCTAAATATACCTTACATATCACCAGATATGTGCTTGCATTTTAAAAGCTTTGATTAGCATTATGCTACATTGCTTTATCTTTCAGAGATGTGAGCTAAAAGTTAAACACAATCTAGCATTAATTATAAAAAAAACTAGTCATATCTATTTCATCTTGTTTTTCATTGCATTTTCTAAAAATTTAATCTTTGTAAGTTTATTAAATAACTTCATAAATGGTTATTAACCATCTACCATGGGCTTCCAGGTAATCTTCTAGACACAGGGGATAGAGCAGTGAAAAAAAAACATAGCCCAAATCCCTGCCTTCCTGAAACATACTTCTAGTGGAATGAGAAAACCAATAACCAAAATAAAAATAAATAAATGTATCAGGTATGTGAGATGGTGCATACTGGGGGAAAAAACCCTAAACAGAGGTAGGAAGTGGGCATATAGAGGAAAGGGAGAGGACTTACAGATTTTAGATGGCTTAACTTAGGTTTGTTTTTCATAACTATTATTCCATCCCAATCGCCATCTTATATAAGAAAGATGTCTATTAATAATAAGTATTCAATGGCATAATAACCACTGCTTTCCATTCGATTTTCCCCTTGAGGAACAGTGAACATAAACACTGAAATTTAGCTGTAGGTCAAGCAGGCCATCCAGGATGTATTTGAAATCAAATCATAGAACTGACTTCAAATACATTCTTCACGATGCTTTGGAATAAATAAGAATAAAATTCATGCCACTAACAAAGTTAAAAAAAAAAAAAAAAAAAGCACTCGGACATTTTCACTTTCATTCAGACAAGTAATTGTGTTAGTACAATGAGCCTGGGAAGAAGTCTCTTGTCTGATGCTCCAGGGAACCGTGGTCGCCTCTCTTTAGAGCTATTGAATTACACTGTCGACATGACTACCTTGGACATGACTTAGGATGATGATTTTGAAGGGAAATATAGAACTGCTCTGTATTCCCATGACTGGTCTCAAAGCTGTAAGATCACCACTCCTGCAATCACTTCTTTGTTACAGGACCAAAGTAAGTCTTTTCCAAGGCAACTCTACAAATAAGTATGATAAACTTTGATCCTGTTTAACCCTTTGCACTCGCTTGCTTTTTTCTCGATTCCTTTATTCTACTTGGGATTTAATTTTTTACATACCCCAGATTTTACAAAGTGCGGCAGTAGAATAAAAAACTGGAGTTTCTTTTCATACAAACTTATTTATTTGGATTTTTTTATATTTCAAATTATTGATACATTCAATACAATTCGACATACGAGCTGCTACCGATGATAACCGTGTTGAGTCACACTCGACATCCGAGTGCAAAAGGTTAACCCTTTCTAATATAAAACATACAGAACTAATTTAGGGTAGGGAGGCATTACTGATCAAATAGTGTCTCTTCAATAACTGAGGATTAGAGGCAACTGTGCTGTTCACTTTACAAGTTTGGCCTCAAAAAGTCTTCAATGGTATTTTAAAAAAAATTACTGAGTGCCAACAAGGATGTGAAGAAGCTGGCAGTCTCAAAACACTGGTGCTAGGAATACGAATGAGCACAGCACTTTTAGAAAACAATTTAAATAGCTTTATCAAAGGTATTAAAATGTTTATATCCACAGTCTACCTCTTATAATCTAGCCTGAGGAATTAAAGGGAAATGGAACAAAAATACAGGAGGTGGGCAAAAGTAGATCTGTACTTGTGAGTACGTGGAACATAGAGTTTATTTGGTAATATTATTTCTTAATTGTTGTATTATTTTCCACTGGAGGCCCAGTGCACAAATTCCTGCACAGGTGGGGTCCCTCCACCTGGTCGGTGATTGGGGCCCATCAGAGCCGTCTGGCCCCGTCCTGAACGGAGTCAATCAGGGCTGGTGGCCGGGGAGGGGAAGCAGGAGGGACTG
Source organism: Cnephaeus nilssonii (assembly GCF_951640355.1). NCBI lineage: Eukaryota > Metazoa > Chordata > Mammalia > Chiroptera > Vespertilionidae > Cnephaeus > Cnephaeus nilssonii. The sequence goes on along the minus strand of NC_137074.1, from coordinate 34,615,352 downwards.
TGGGAGGTCTCCAGGGCATGTCCAGCCCCGTCTTGCCCGGTCCAGATTGGCCAGACTCCAGCAGCAAGCTAACTTACCGGTCAGAGCATCTGCCCCCTGGTGGTCATGGAAATTTAGCTGTAGGTCAAGCAGGCAATCCAGGATGTATTTGAAATCAAATCATAGTACTGACTTCAAATACATTCTTCATGATGCAGACTCCATGGGTGTCTTGACTTCGCTGCAGTTCGGATTACCCCAACATAAGGAAAGACACCCTCATTATCAGGTAACACCATCGTGGTAAGACTCCTGCTCAGCCTACTGCAGCAGTTTTAAATAGGCCATGGGTTTCCCTATATGGTTTGGCTCAGTGGATGGAGCCACAGCCTGTGGACTGAAGGGTCCTGGGTTCTATTCCAGCCAAGGGCACTTTCCTGGGTTGTGGGCTCAATCCCCAGGAGGGGGCGAGCGGGAGGCAGCATATAGATTCTCTCTCATCATTGATGTTTCTCTCTCTCTCTCTCTCTCTCCCCCTTCCTCTCTGAAATCAATAAAAATATTTTAACAAAAATAAATAGACCATGAATCAAACGTCGCCGCTCTCCATCCATACAGTCCCCTCACACCCTCTTTTGTCTTCGCTACCCCTCCCCCCCCCCACACACACACACACACTCTGCCGGGGTCTGTAAAATGGGGAGTCGGGATTTCTACTTCAACCAAGGGAAACTCCTCTGCAAGGGCCCTCCTTCCCCGCCCATCTCTGTCCCCAGTCCTGTGGGGTCTCTCCCTCCCTCCCCTCCATCTAACTTGGCTCTGCCCCCTCATCCTGCCACCTCCTGTCTGCAGTCTCCCCCTTTCTCCTCCAGGGGCAGAGGTCCCCAAAGGCTGTGGGAGGGGGGGCGGCGAGGCAGTATGGTGGTGCTAAGCTGTGTGGGTCGAGCCCAGGTGGGGCTCCAGAGGAGAGCTGGGGTGATGGGTCATGGGGAGGAGGCACCAGGCTCCTCAGCTGCCCCCACCCAGCAGTTTTTCTAGGCCACTGCACAGCTGTCACCCTCTGCCCCCTCACTGCCTCCCACTTCCTTGCAAGTTTTGGACTTGTTTTCTCTGATTCACCCCCACCCCCCTCTCTGTTGCAGCCAGTCCAGGGAGCCCAAGGCCCCTTGGCCTCGGGCAGGTAGACCCGTCCCTTCATAATGGTGCTACCACTCTCCTGGAGTAGTTAGTGAAACTTAACAAATAAAAAGAAGCAGCTCTGAAGATTATAAATTGCGCACTGAGAATGCCACAGGCTGTGGAGGGCTGAACAGTCCATGGCTCTTGGGTCACCTAGCAGGCTTGGTCCCTCCTGACTCCTGCCCCCACCCGCCTCTGCCTGGGGCATGGGCCAAACCCTGGCAGCTTCCTGATGGCTCTCACCTCACACCTCACTTTCCAGTCCAGCCCACCAGCGCCCACAGCAAGCTAACCTACTGGTTGGAGTGTCTGCCCCCTGGTGGCCAGAGCGTGTCATAGCAACCAGTCAAGCAGTCAAACTCCCAGTAGAACTCCGGTCAAGGGGACAACTTGCATATTAGGCATTTATTATATAGGATAGGAACAACTGTAAATCTACTTTTTGCCCACCCCTTACACACATAAAACTGTCATTGCCTTATTTATAAAGAAATAGAATGACTTGTTTTGTTGCTTCTTTAAACCTCTATTTACCTTTTCAATTTTCAATAACTAACATACTAGTACATGCTATAATTGTAATCAGTACCAAGTAAGGCCATTGCGAATTTTCCCATGATACATGTGACAATGAGCATTGAAGTAGTGATATTTGTCCAAGATGGATAGACCATCCTCCTTTTTAAGTTGCAAAGCTAACTCAGACAATAATAGAGAACCAAAAAAAGGGATAAGATTCTTTCCAAAGATTTTTAGCATGACCATTTTGTTTTAGACATGCCTAGATAAACTGATATGGCCTCAAATGTTGATACCCAATTATTGCCACTTAATAAAGTTAACTATTATTGAATGTTTATACCATGCCTTTAATCTCATTTAAACCCTTTGAAATAGGCTCTTCACTGATCTTCATTTTCAAATGAGAAAACCAAGACTTTGGAAGGTTAGGTCACTAGCCTGTGGTCACAGTTGTTAATGGCAGAATAAGAACACAGATTCACATAATTTCCCAGTTCCTAACCACAATGTTATGCTGTCGTCATTGGTGTAAAGGTTCTAGAACACTCTTCTTGACTGGCAGTTGAAGTAAATTCTCCATGGAAAACTTGACAGCCTATATTGATGTTGTAGCTTTTACACTGTGACCATATTTTTTGGAATCTATGTGCCTACATGGTCTGATGAGTTCAAATATTCTTATTGGGACACAAATATAGAATACATGAAGTAGAAATAGTCCTGGAAAAAACAGAATTTATAACTGTTAATACCACACAATTGAAAACATAACACTGATATGAAAAATATCAGAAAGTTTTTGCTGAAACTGTGAGAACCAGACTCAAGAAATTACTTTGGACTTGAGTAACTAGTTATTTCATCTCTTTTCATATTTTGCAGTGCTCAAATTTTCCTATCCTTTTAATGGTTTGTTTGTTTCTGTTTCTCTTCTTTTTCTCCCAACTGTTTTACTAATCTCATTTATTCAAATATATGCCTTTGCCAAAATGTTGCTATCAGGAATTGGTAGCTGTGTACAGTTGGCCTGATGACACACTGTAGTCACCAGACACAACCAATTAATTAGTGAATGTGTAAACACACATAGCAAACCTGACAAGCCTGTTTGGCATGAGACACAGCTAAAATATTTTAATCCTTGTATGCAGGAGTGTGATAAATGTGTTAATATTCCCTAGAGATATTAAGTATAATATATGTAAATATTTACAAATATGTAATATATATACATGTCTATATAATATATGTAAATATGAACATTGATTTTATAAGAAAAATTATATTGCATAAATGACAGATACAAAAAGAGAAAAGAAAATATTACTTTATTATTAATTCATAGTTAGACAGACATAGATTGAGACAATATTACTAAAGTGGCCTTTAAAAAGCAAATTATGCCCTGACCGGTTTGGCTTAGTGGATATAGTATCAGCCTGCAGACTCAAGGGTCCTAGGTTCGATTCTGGTCAAGGGCATGTACCTTGGTTGCGGGCACATCCCCAGTGAGGAGTGTGCAGGAGGCAGCTGATAAATGTTTCTATCTCATCAGTGTTTCTGACTCTCTATCCCTCTCCCTTCCTCTCTGTAAAAAATCAATAAGATATATTTTTTAAAAAAGCAAACTATCTAATTTTATTTCTGAAAATAAATGTAGAAATTATGATACATAATGCCAGTGTTTGTAAGGGTTTAGCCAATTTGCAGAATTTAAAATGGAGTTGGGAGCATTATTAACACTAATAACACGAATACATATCAGACTCGCTCTATGGCATTAATTAGTCTGTGGCAGTGTTTTCAACCTTTTTCATCTCATGGTGCACATAAACTCATTACTAAAATCCTGCAGCACACCAAACAATAGATTATATTTTTGCTGATCTGACAAAAATAATAGTATAATTTTGATTCACTTATACCAGATGGCTATTGTTGTGTTGGCTGTTGTCATTTTTTATTTGACCATCTGAAAGAAAAGAGGTCAGGGCCCCTGACTAAGTAGTCAGGATATCATGTTTTAAAAATTCTTGCAACACACCAGTTGAAAATCACCATGGTACTAAGGAGGAATTTTAAAAGGCACTTACACTTATTTAGAACATGAGCGATTGTAAATTTGTGTATTGGTCCCTGTGATGCATAAATAGCACCACAGTGACCCAAGAGGTGTTTCCATCCTAAAATTGTTGTGACATCAAAAGAAGCCAGCTAAGTTCTCAGCATAGGCATGTTTCAGACTTTAGACACATGTTTTTATCCACTGATACAGCAATCTTCTTTGATTCCCTTTGTTTCATGACACCGACATTGTATATCTTCTTAAACAAAGTCTAGAACAATGGTTTAGCATGAATCACACATTCCTAATAGGGTAGTAAGGCTATAGGAATAACTATTTAATCCTGCGTATAATACATATTATACTATTAGTATGTATAGTATATATTTACATTTCAAATAAGTATAAGTGACATTTGGGTTACTAAATGCATCTTTACTTTAAACCAATACTTAATTCATAGTAGCTCTGTATCATACACCTTTTCAATCAGCAAATATTAAAAGGCCACCTTTAACAATATGGGCCTATAACCAATATTTTATATTAAAAAGAGTCTTCATTATTGAAATATTTGAGATTTACTGTACTAAAGCATATATTTTTTTGGGGGGGACTCAATTTAAACACCTTAGGCAAAATGAATGTACTACACTTTAATAATTATAATAAGATCATCAATTTTAAAAATCCAGCTACTTGGCTTCATCAATGAACTGAAGCAAAAGTAGAAAATTATGAAGGCTTATCAGTTCAAGACACTTTAAGACAAGTCCAGTGGCTATAAAATTAATTTTTAATGATTTCTACACCATCTGGGAGATTCTCATTATGTGTAATAAAAGCTAACCTAATAGTGTTTTAAAATTCCTCATTTCACCTAATCATCACAGAGGTCTAATAATTTTGTGTTGAGGTCCTAATGTTAAATTATTCATTTGGGTAGCATTATATAAAATGTTTAAGATAATATTTTGAAAACATGTAGCTTTAAGTCTTGTAATCAAGTTTTAGATAGCTCTCCTTCCCTCCAAATAATTAAAGCATATGTGGCATATGGACAATTTAGCCAACAACATTTGCTGGCAATTTTCTTAATGGCAGATATATTATAGAGGGACCCATGCTTGCAGTTTTACATGGGTGATACCAAGTGCACTCTTTTCTAATGGCATTCTAATTGTAATTTTTCTGTATCCAGTGAATGGTTATTGATTGTACTAAAATATAATTAGGACAATATTTATAAACCAACACATCATAACTCTACCTTCAAGACTATTTTCTTCATGAGTTTTCCCTTTCAGTTCAAGCAATAGAGCTGCCTCTCTTTGATGCTACATTTTCACTTCATTACCAAGTAGACTTGATAACAAGTGGATTACACATGGAGTCTGTCCTCAGTCACAGAGAACTCCTGAGAACCCTCCTTCCAAGTTTGACAGAAGTATAAGACGGGCAGGAAGACCTTAGTCTCCCACAACCTTCCCAATGTCTGCATTGTGAGATGTCCTACCACTACCTTCAGTGTTTTGTTTTTACTTCCATTATGGTTTTGAATATTACTTATTTTTAAGAGTAAGTTCTAAAGTTTCTTTTAATATGAAACTCTTCTATTTCTCTAATTGTTTACATATTTCAAGCTTTTTGAAAAAATCAATCCTTGAGAGTTAGGAGTGAAAGTATGCATTTTACAAGGTGAAAATATCAGCACATTTTTATCAAGATCTGTCAGCACGCTTCTATCAAGATTTTACTTTTTGCCATAACAGCAGTCAGCAAGACAACAGTCCTATAAGACTGTGCCCTAACTTCAGACATTAACAACTGAGGATTAAGTTAATGTTGCTTAGGTTACCAGAGTTTAAAAATGAAATATAAATATATCAGATGGGCCAAAATATCCACAAAAATGTACAGGATACTAGCCAAATTGTTTTTGATTCTTTGTTAAATGGCAATGTAGGTTTCATTCAGGAGGACTTGTGGTTGTGTTTTGGGCTGACACTAGATTGCCTAGAGACATGTGCCCATGAGATATCTTACTTGTTCTTTTTAAAAATATATTTCTACTAGAGGCCCGGTGCATGAAATTCTTGCACAAGTGCGGTCTCTAGGCCTGGCCAGCGATCGAAGCACTAGCGTCTGGCATGGAAGGGCAGGTCCCAGCTGACCTCTGGGCCCTGGGCAGCACCTGGGCTCCTGGGCCCCCGTGCACCCACCTCTGCCTGAGTCATCAGGCTCCCAACGGGTTCCCTCAGCACGTGGGAGCTGGGTGGCGGCCCCACCTCCGGCCACCGCCACTGGTAACCATCTGTGGGATAATCCACAGGGTGATTGGGCCCCACTCTCACCCGCCTTGGCCTGGCACCGCCCACTCACCTCCTCCACCATCCCACTGTGGTCCCGCTCTCATCAGGACTCATCGGGGCCAGCAGCGTCTCCACTGCCACCTTCTGCCAGTGCTGCATCGCTGATGCCTGCCATGTTCTGTGCTTCCCCCTAGTGGTCAGCGCACGTCAGAGTGAGTGGTCGAATTCTTGGTTGAACTCCCAGTCGAGGGAACAATTTAAATATTAGACTTTTATTATATAGGACTAGAGGCCCAGTGCACTAAAATTCGTACACTGGGGGGGGGGGGTCTTTTAGTCTGGCCTATGCCCTCTCGCAGTCCAGGAGCCCTCAGGGGATGTTCGACTGATGTCTTAGGCCTGCTCGAGGGAGCAGGCCTAAGCTGCAGTCTGGCCTCCCTTTGCAGGAGGCGACCAGCAGGCCAATCAGGGGACGGCACAGGCCAGCGAGCGGCCGGCCCCACCCCCTCTGCCCCTCTGCCACCACCGGTTGCCACGGCCCCCCCCCAATTGCGATCCCTTCCCTCTGCCTGCTGGCACCCACATTGGCTGGCCTGGCGCTGCCCGCTTGCTGGTCCCTGGCCCCCACCAGCCCGGCGTTCCACCTTCGGTCAATTTGCATATTAGGCTTTTATTATATAGGATTGCTTTCAGAGAGGAAGAGAAAAGGGGAGAGACAGAAACATTAATGATGAGAAAGAATCATTGATCGGCTACCTCCTGCAAACCACCCATTAGGGATCAAGCCAACAACACAAGCATGTTCCCTGATCAGGAATTGAACCATGACCTCCTGGTTCATAAGTCGCTGTTCAACCACTGAACAACACCAGCTGAGCAAGATCTCTTACTTGTTCTTAAAAGATGGTAGTAGCCAGGTACTGAAAAGCCTGACTATGTCTTTACCAGGCTCACGCATTAAGAATAAACTAGAATGGATACATTTCCTTCCTGTCAGAATAAACTATAAACTCAAGGGTCTGTTCTCTAAACAAGCATTTATTAACAATATCTTCCAGGATATGTCCAAACTAACCAAGGAACAATTCTGCCTCACAGAAAACCAGTCAGAGTAAAAAGGATAGTCTTACATCAGCCTACAACTCTGGCTATCAATTCCAGTGTGTGAATTTTTCCCCCGCATCACCAAGCAATTCTCAGAAACCAGCTGGGTGCCCTACAATTCAACTCAATTCTGACACTATGTACCCGGAGGTAGTGTCAGATCCCACAGGTAAGGGCTCAGTACTCTAGAACTGCCCCTCACTTCAGACTGATCACCTTGAATCAGACTGAATATAGACTGAGGTTCCAAGGACCCCTTCCTTGAGCTCTTTAATTTGGTAGAGCAGCTCACAGAACTCAGAGAAACATTTTACTCACTATATTACTTAAAAGGATATATCTCAGGGAACAGCCAGATGGAGGAGACATATTGGGCAAAGTATGGGGAAACACGTGGAGTTTCCATACCCTCTCCAGAGAGCGCAGCTCTCCCAAATCTCGTGTTCACTTACCTAGAAGCTCTCCAAACCCCATCCTCGTCTGTTTTTAAGGAGGCCTCCCTACATAGGCAGGATTGATTAACTCATTGGCTATTGGTGGATTGAACTCAACTTCCAGCCCTTCTCCTCTCCCAGAGCTCAGGGCCCTGGGACTGAAAGTTGCCACCTTCTAAACACACCTCTGGGTCTCCTAGCAACCAGCCCCCCCACCTTCCCTAGGTGAGATCTAAAGGTCATCTCATTAACATAACAAAAGACACCTTTATAACTTAGGAAATTCAAAGAATTCAGAAGCACTGTGCCAGGAAAAATGAATAAAGACTGAGTATATATTCCTCATTATAAATCACACAACCGCCTCAAATGGTTTTCTCTTTTTTTCAGTTATTACTACTATTGGTTGTTCCTACTGTTCTACATACATGTACTGACAATTTACTTTGTTCCCTGTAAGCCACTAAATATAACACAGAAGAGACAGACAATTCTACCCTCATGGGACTTCCAAACTAGTGGGAAATTTAGAGGAATAACTACATACAGCACAGCATGATGGTGATATGGTAGTGCAGGGAGGTATGAGAGAACTCAGGAGAGCAGTGTAACCCACATTTAAAGGATCAGGAAAGACTCCTCAGAGAAGATAAAAGTTAAATCAAACCGCTTCTCTCCTCATGGTGGCTGCCAAGTCACTCTTTATGAAAACTGTGTTTACTTGTACTGTAAATACCCTCTTATTAACCTCTCCTCCCATAAGCCCAATGCTAGACAGTGGTAGAATAGCCGTCCTGTTTCGGCCATTAACAGGTGGCTACATTTCAGAATCTCCACTTGCTCTCTGGAGTGCAGTAAATATAGAGGCTCAAGGAGCTAACTGGTTGAATCTCCAAGCACATTCTATTACACTGTTACCTTTGTACATGCCTTTCTGACTTTCTTCATTCATCTCCCTATTTCTCTGTTGTTCTCCGATACATAGAAACTTACATAACTATATTTATATTTAGCTTTCAAATCACTTTACATTATTGATAAATAGGAGGAGTTTTTCTCTGGTTCAGGGAATATGGTTTATAACTGCATTTCCTGAATGTGCTTTTGAAGCACTAGCCACTTCTGACTTTATGTCTTTTTGTCTCTATGACCTTTGACAAGGATTGCGGCCAGCTGCATTGGAAGAGCTTGCCATATGTTCAAATCTGTATTCTGACACCTGCTCTTACATTCCTTGTGTCAAACATGCACATGTGTCTAAAATGATTTGAATTGCACAGCCTCGGTTCTCATCTCTAGTGACGGGGATGGATTTGGTAGGCAAGCATCCTTTTGAACTGGGATTACCCATACCTCATGTGTCATTTTGGAATGTTTCAATGAATATCATTGAATTTGATCACAAAAATGTAACAGAAGTATATACACTTGTAAATTCTATGTAGATTCACTCAGATTTTTTTTTTTACTCTAATGACAGGCATTAACATTTTTAAAGCAAGATTACAAGGCTCAGTGGAATATTGAAATTAATATTATTAGCATTCTGGGGGATTTATAGTAAGACTTTAGCAAGGGAATCCTCACAACAATAGCTCTAGGTCGTTCAGAACTTCCTGCATGTGAATCCCTAGGGCAGTAGTGTCCTAAGAGTAAGTAAATTACATAAAATCTCCATAGTAATACCCCAGTCAGGATTCAAACTCAGCTCTAACATCAAAATCACTTGATTTTCCAAGTCTCCTAGCTGCCTTCCTAATGCTCTCCCTTCATGTTAAGTGCTGGTTAGGTGATTTATAATTTTATTGTCACTTCTTACTCCAATATGTAATGTTAATATATATTACTAGGGGCCCAGCTCGCGAAATCGTGTGAGACCCAGAACCCAGAGTCCCACGGCTCGGCGGGATCCAGAAAGAGTCCTGTGGCCACTGCCATCACCCTGGCAGGTCCTAGAAACCCACCCACACCTCCAGTCAAATCCTCCAGAGTCAAGTCCCAGCCCACCCTCGTGCACGCAGCCTCCTGCTAATCTGTTGTTATGGCGTGATGGCCTGATGACCACAGGCTTTTTATATAATAGATAATTGTTGAACTGTGTATTATAAATTATATTCATAAATTAACAAAGGCCTTTTTGTATACTTAAAGCTGAGCCAATTTAGTTTGAATTTTACAAACACAAGTACATACCATGAAAGATTAATATGCAAAATTTTTATTGGCCCTCCATTCTTGTCCTTCTTACACTATGCCCAGAGAAGCTACCTGAGTGAGCTACAAGCCCCCTTGACCTTTGGCTTTTAGTTGTATTTGGCTGATGCAAGGCAACAGTGAAAGATCACTGGGCAGGAAGAGAGTGATATCAGAATGTTTCTCCCTCAGCTTCCTTCCTTCTAGGTCACAGGGAGTTGGCTCTGTCCTTTGACAGCTCCTTCCATAATGTCTTCCATACAAGTCTCTCCTTTCTGACTACTGTTCCACTTTTCCCTTGCCCTCCAGGCAAAAGGCAGTGAAGGCTCTCTTATCCCTAGCTTTGGGCCATTTTCCCTAGACCAGTTGACCTCTTTACCCCTGTTTCTTGATTGATATAATTGAAAATAAAGAACATATTCTGGACTTGGCACTTAGAGAAGTGAAAATGAACAACATAATTTAATTTCTTTATTTTGTGGAACAGAAACTACGTTGTTTGAACTTGGTTTTAATTTTAATTTATATTATTTTTATTTTCCCCAAGTTTAACTATTTCCCTCATGACATATCTTTACCCCAAACCCAACAACAATGCATCTTCCCAACACAACTCCATAACCTGATTTGTTATGAGTTCCTGTCTCTCTACAGCAGCGGTTCTCAACATGTGGGTCGTGACCCGCTAGCAGGGTTGCATAAGACCATTGGAAAACACAGATATTTACATTATGAATAACAGTAGCAAAATTACAGTTATGAAGTAGCAATGGAAATGATTTTATGGTTGGGGATCACCACAACATGAGGAACTGTATTAAAGGGTCGCAGCATTAGAAAGGTTGAGAACCATGCTCTAGAAAAAGTCCATGTGAGATTCAGACAACTTCAGGGTAAAGATGCCCAAGACAAATTTCTCAGGTGATCCTAGTTCCTGGGCATACAGGATTTCTGAACTTCATGCTGCTTTAGTGTCCAAGAAACTTTCACTATTAAATGATAGCTGAGCTACTGAGCTATCACACAGTAACTCAGAAGATTATGAAAACACTAGAGGCCCAGTGCACAAATTTGTGCACAGGTGGGGTCCCTCGGCCTGGCCAGCAATCAGGGCCGATAGGGGCCGTCTCGCCTAGTCCAGAGGGGAGGGAAGGCGGGAGGTTGGCTGGCTGCAGGAGGTTGGCTGTGGGAGTACACTGATCACCAGGGGCAGCTCCTGTATTGAGCATCTGCCCCCTGGTGGTCAATGTGCATCATAGCGACTGGTTGATCAGTCGTTCAGTTGCTTAGGCTTTTATATATATAGATTTGGATTGCTCCTAAGTCAAAGTTTTCTAAAGTGGTGTCATTATAAAATTTACCAATTTTGATAAATTTGATTATAGTTGTGTAATATAGATGGTCTTATTTTGGAGTTGTTTGTTTTATAATGCAGAGGAGCTGGAGGAACACATTCTTCAAACAGTTTAACTTTATTACTCCACTCATTACCTCCTTTCCCTGAATTCTTACCTAATAGCTTGACTTTTTTAATGCGGAATATTCACACTGCTTCAACAAACAAAAACCATAGCCTGCCCCATTTCACAAATATATATAGAACAAAAGCATTTAAAATATATATGTACTTTTAATCACCAAGCAAAAAGTTATTTAGAAAATAAAGTTAGTTTCCTAGATTTTTTTTTTTAAAGTGACAACTACATACATTTTGCCAAATAATTGGTTAAGATTAGGCCAATAAAAATTTTAAAACTAGCAACATTAGAGTTGGTTTGATAGCATTCTCTTAACCTAAAAAATGCCTATATAGTCCTATAATGGTAGTAATTCACAGCCACCAGTTCGAGAGAAATAGCTAGGCATTTCAAATGTCATTTACAGTTAGAAACACACACACACACACACACACACACACACACACACACACACAGAGCCAAATATCCTGCCCTCCAAACAGGATGGAGAGACACTGATAACAATCATTATTACAAGTTAAGTGGTGTCACAAGCTCAAGTTCACATTTATCTTCCCAGCATCTAGCTAAGAACTAGCTGAGCCAACAATCTCTCGAAATAAGATTACCATAGAATGAACAAAACATCAAGGCCTATGACCTTGAGTTTCTTTCTCTATCAATAATCCTTTCAGGATGGCAAAGCACATTTTGTAACCAAAACAAGCTCCTGCCCTTTTCCTTGAGATGAAGTTGCTATTTCTATTACCTCATCCAAAAGTTAGAATAGACTCCAAGCACTAGACTTCGATCCTCTTTTTGTTCGAAGTTAATGCAACACCATCTCTTTCTACTGCCCTAACAATAATTAAAATGTTAACATGTTAAATAAAATAAAGATTACTTTTCTGCTTTTTTTTTGTCTTCTTAAACTTACCAAGAAACTTCTGTGCCTCCCTCACACCTGTGCTGGAGCTCATCCGTTATTGGGATGTAGGAGGGCAAGTTGTGGGGAAACCCATCTGTTTGAATGCAGCTGGAGATTTCTATATTTACCCAAGTGCATCTATATATCTCCCTTAATGCAAGGCTTTCATTAGAACAACTTAGGATGGCCGAAACAGACCAATTACATGGGCACTAGCGCACGGATTTGCTACAATATATAATTTTGTGGTTGCAATATATATATATATATATATATATATATATATATATATATATATATATATATATATAATTTACTATTGGTCAGATTAAACTGCATTACTGATATATTTCATACCTATGGGCAATGAATAGAAGACAAGAGAAATCATTTAAATTTCCTGAGGATGAAAAAAGTTTTAACATTTACGTAGATGTCTCTGCTAATATCCTTTTTCTTATATACTCTTTCCCCATATATGGAACAGTCTAGAGTATCTAACTAATTCCTTTTGAAAAAGAATATAAGGCTGTGCATCTGAGGTGTTTATAAATGAAGACTTTAAATAGGAAAACATATATAACAGCAATAAACATCTGTAGTAGACAGAGTAATTCTGTTTAAAATTCATTCCAGTTTAGATTTGCTTTCTCATACTTTTTTTCAATGAATAATAAAACCAGCTGATCACAATCCTGCTCATAAAAAACTTTCCCTGCTGTTAAAAATTATTACTTATGAAAAGACCATTAGCTTTTTCATCTTCACATGAACTAATTCCCATTCACTTAAGCTTTTCCCATTGGTAATATTTTCTGACATTTTAATGAGTGCTATTGCCCTGTGCTGCTCTTTTCTTAAATATCTCATACTCCTAATTTAAAAAATACAAGAAAGAAAAATAGATGGTGACTGCATAACTATTTATAAAATTTAGAAATATTATGCTTTTTAAAAGCATTTCTTTATAAACTCACAGATAGCTTGTGGTCCACTTTGGCTCCCAGATCTTATATCTTATTCTACTACATATATCGGCTAGTGTAATAAAACTGTTAACTGCAATTTCCATATTTTAAAGATAATTTTGAGCTACATATGCATTTTTCAATTATATTACCTATATCAATATTAGCAATGTTAAATATTGTTAAGCAAAGAACATTATAAAATACAATTGACTCATTTTTAAGAAATATCTATAGAAAAACATTGATTGAAAACCTTTATACAATGCCATATGTCATATCTAGCATCTTCCAGTTGTGGGGTTTTGACAGATTGCTCACACTTCTCCCTTTTTGATAAGTGAAGCCTACAAAACAGAGATTAATATAGCAGCATTTTGAGAACAAATATGTGAAATTTTATTTGGACTTTAAAAGTTTTCTTACTTTTCCCCCCACATATATATTTATAACTAAAATAATAAGAGAAAAGGGAGTTTAATATAATGAACCCGAAGTATTTCACTTGGGGACTTGAGGTTCATTATATTATATAGCTTCTCTCTCTCTCTCTCCTGAAAAGAGAGCCTATGAGTATCTGATTAATGCTATGGTGGGGGAGGGGGGTGCGTTTTCTGTTTAAACAAACCAAAGCATTAAACACAGTTTAGAGTCTACTATTGACATATGCAATCACCAAAAAATAATAATCATACACAGAAAAAAAATATTTCATTTTCTCTGTAGATGTGGAAAAAAAGAAAGCTTACTAAAATATGTTTGAAGGAAAAAAATAAGTAAATGCAGAAGCAGGTAAAATAGCTTTGAAAAGTTTTGTCATTACATAAGGTATTGTTTATTTACATAAAGTTTAATACTAAAAATTATTTCTTGGCCCAAGCATTTTGATACACTACCAGAAAAGACCCATTTTAGAGTAATGCCATTGACAACGCTAAGTTCACCTTGAGGTTTATGAAAATTCATCATATTGTTTATTCATCAAGACTGGGAAGGGAAAATAAAACTGAGCCCACTTAATAAATTTAGTCACTTATTTTTTGTTGTTGTTGTTAGTGAGAGTTAGGATTAGGCTAAGACAACCTGAGGAAAATAGCACAGGTCTTAATGTTAAGGATACTCACTCATGGAAAGTGTTTCTCTAGCTGTAATAGATGAAACAGTTTAAAATGAACAATCTAGGTAGACTAAGGAAGCCTCATACATTGCAATTCCCGCTCCTCTCTGAAAACCAGTTCTACCAGCCTTCTTTCCGATGTGTCTACTCCCCTAATACAGGGCTTGTGCATGTGCCTTTTCTCTATTCAGTGGTTCTTTTCATCTCCTTCCCCAAAATGTTACCTTGCTAGTCCCAATTTATGATCCCCATCTCATCAGTTCAAATATCAGTTCAAAATACTTCTCTGTTCACTACATTAAGTCAGCACTTTGAATTATGAGATCTCATGGAAGTAGTATATATGTTTACTTACCATTGTGATTGTACTTTTAATGATTATTTGATAAATAATTGCTTCCTCTGCTAGAATAGAGACTTGTTCTTTGTCTATTCTGAGTCACCATTATATTCATAGCACCTAGCCAAGTTCCTAGCCAAAGGTGAACAATCAATCAGTTTTTGATAAATGATATGAATCAGTAGATTGAAGAATACTTAACTCAGCCAAAAAGTCCTGGAGTTGGTTGACATATACTTGTGATGGTTCCATCCGAAAATTTGGAAAAGCATGACTTGACACATTTTGCACAAAAACCGTTTTCACTTTTCTTCAAACTAGTGATGGTTAGAAAATATTTATTCAACATTAACCAAACCATTCAATTGAGAGGTATTTTTCTTAAAACAGAATTTCACCAATTTGGCATTTGAAAAGGATACCATTTGTTCCATTTAAACCAAGTATGTCTGGTATGCTAACGCTTTCAACAATCTGTCCTCAGAGAATTCAGTTAATTGGATGTATTTAATTATGGCACATATAGTAATCTCAGTATTGGGTTTGGATAGTAGTCTACAAATACTATTGACTAGTTTTGACAAGAAGGTTGGCCTGAAGGCCAGACCTAGTGACCTAAGTAAGGGTTAAAACTTTGTCCAACAACATGGTAGTGACAGCTATGAATGTAGTGGGGGATAACTTTAGTGCACCAATTAACTATGAAAAGTTCTCTTTAAGATAAACTCATTGATAATTTGGATTTGGCAACCAACAATCTGGATTCCCTTTTTTTTATTGCACATAAGTAGAAATCTTAGTGACCTTGACATCGGAAACGCATGGGCTCATGGATTTGTTACATAGCCACCTAAGGCTCTCACTGCCTGAATCCAGCAGACAGCCTAATTAAACAGCAAGAGCTCCTGGAGGGGAATGTTAATGAGTCTCCTTGGCAGCCAACAGTCTGTTCCCCAGATGGTGCAGGGGTTATAAATTGTCAATAGGGTAAGAGTAGAGAAGGCAGTCAGGGGAAATACTGAAAGACTCTTACATTACTGGAAATTTCTGAGATACTGGCTATACCATTAAAAAAAATTTTTAAAAAGGGAAAAAGAAAAAGAACTTGGAGATTTGGCATGGATAGAAAAAGTTCTAGCAGATTTTCTTTACTTTGAGCTGTAGGAATATATCTAGAGTCACTTTGTCTTTTCAAAGGGACACCACTTTATTTATGTACATTGAATAACAGAATGGTTATTTCAGGAACTTTTGTCAGGTTGCTAATGATTATTAAGTTGACACCATTAAAGTCCTACTATGTTTGTAGTTTGTATTTACTATTATCTGCCTTTTAATTTTTTCCTAGTGGATGGAATCTGAAGCATGAGAGAGCTCTTGCCTTATTAGTTCATTTTTTAATGAATAATGTTCTGATGAGAAACAATCTCCAAAGCAGTCAGTGCCAAAGCTACCTCTATTAACTATAATTAGGAATGAAAACACCCTTTCTGCTTCTGTCAAGTGTCCTCTTTAATTGATTCTTAAGCTTTGAAAGCCACAGTCAAGTTTGATCTTCAGTGTGCTTCAAAATTCAATTCTAAGAACCATCAATGGTTGACAGAATCTAGGGTGACCCCAATAATTTTCATCTCCTAGTTTCCATACCTTAGTACAATCTTGTTTCCATTGGTGTGACTAGTTTCTAAATAATGGAATACCACAAAGGATATCACTCTTGAGATCAGGTTATGTTTTATAAGACTCTGTCTTAGTGACTGAGGTGAGTCCCTCCTGCTGACCATAAAGAAGCAAGCTGCTATGATATTAACTGTCTATGGAAAGGGCACAAGGCAGGAACCTATAATGACCTCTAGAAGCTGAGGACTTCAGTTCTGTAACCACAAGGAAATGGATTTCTCCAATAACCACCTCTAGAGGACCACATCCAGAAAGAAGTGCAGTCTGGCTAACCTTGATGGTAGCTTTGTGAAACACAGAGTGGTAGAATTTGCTAAGCTATGCCTGAAGTCCTGACTATAGAAACAGATGCATTTGTATTGTTTTAAGCCATTAAGTTTGTGGTAACTTGTTTTGCAGCAATGTGAAGCTAATACACCATTAAAAAAGTATCCATTTTGGGCCATGTGAAGGTTAATTTTATGTGTCAACTTGACTGAGCCACAGGGTGCCCCGATATTTGATTAAACCTTATTCTGGGTGTTTGTATGTGGAGGATTCTGGATGAGATTAATATTAGGTAGGTAGATTGAGTAAAGCAGATTGCCCTTCCTAGCATGAGTGAGACTCATACAATCAGTTGAAGGCCTAAATAGAATGAAAAGGCTGATCTTCCCTCAAGTAACAGAGGATTCTTCCTGCCTGATGGTCTTCAAAGTGGGGCATTGGCTTTCTTTCTGCCTTTGGACTTGAACTAAAGCTACATGGATCGTCATGGATCTCAAGTCTGCTGGCTTTTGAACAGAAACTACATCATTGGTCCTCTTACTTAAGTCTTTTGGTTGCCAACTCACCCTGCATATCTTGGGACTTGTGGTGTCCATAATCATGTAAGGCAATTATTTTCTGTTTCTCTGGAGAATCCTGACCAATACAGGCCACAGTCATAAATGGAAACAAAATCATCAAATGTTATGGTTGGAGGGGACTGTAAACATCATTTATTAAGACTTTCCCATGCTCAATCTGTGGGATTCAATAGATGGTTATGTCATTTCTAATTCAACAGGAGCTTAAATTTACAGCCCTACTCAAAATAAATTGTTTTATACTGACGCAGGTATTGGTCTTCCTCACTGGTGCTAGTTTATTAACCCATAGTGAATACATATACGGTATTTCCCTTTTGAATACTTGAATAGCTCTTAGGCCTCTACTTAATGTTATCTTCTCTAAATAAAGCAACACTACTGCCTTCCCCTCTTCCTTAGAAGACATAATTTCAACACAATTGACATACTCCCCTGATATTTTTGCAGGTACATTAACTCTTATATGGATTTAGAAATGAATATAACATTTTCAACTAGATGTTGCCATAATAAATATACTGCCAATATTAATTCTTTTCAACTGAATTGATATTATTTCTAGAGCCTCAGTATGTTAAATATACTTTACATAGTATTTAATTGTAACACATTTTATAAATTAGCTTAGTCAATACTTCTTTTCAATACCTTTTCCCTCTACCATAGCCCAGAAGGGTAAATGTTTGATTTATCAGCCTCTCTTGCAGCTAGGAGACACTAAATAACACAATTCTGGCCAATGGGATATAAGGAAGAAGTCTGCTAAGGATGAATCTTACATATATATATATATATATATATATATATATATATATATATATATATATATATATATATAAAAGCCTAAACGACCATTGCGACCGAACGACCATAATGACAGAAACAACTGGTCAACCAGTCATTGTGATGTGCATTGACCACCGGAAGCTGACTCTCAACACAGGAGCAGCCCCCTGATGGTCAATGCACTCCCACAGCCAACCTCCCATAGCTTGCCAACTTCCTGCGGCCTCTACCCCCAGCTGGCCGCCCCCCCCCCAATCGGCCCCAATCAGGAGGGCCAGCTGGCCAACCTCCCATGACCACTCCCCCTGGCCAGCTAGCCCCCCTGACTAGCCAGCCAATGTCCCACAGTCCCTCCCTCCTGCTGGCTGGACCCCCCGATAGGCCCCAATCGGGGGCCAGCTGGCCAACCTCCCAGGTTCCCTCCCCCCCTCTGGCCAGCCCCCAAATAGGCCTCAATTGCCAACCAGGCTGAGAGACCCCACCCATGCACAAATTTGTGCACTGGGCCTCTAGTTTCTCAATAAAAAAGTAAAGCTCATTAGGAGAAAACAGTTATCTTTTCTTCTGTCTGCCTGGGAAAGGCAGACAGAAAAAATGAAAGTTTAGCAGCTATGTTGTAACAATAGGGCCACAACCACAAACAAAAAAAAATATAGAAATAAGGGAATTTCTCATGACATCATCAACAGCTAACATCAGCCCTGGACTACCTAATTCCTATCTTCTGGTTATTGAGAAAAATCAACCTTTATTTATTTATTTATTTTTAACTAGAGGCCCAGTGCACAAAATTCATGCACAGGGGGTCCCCTCAGCCCAGCCTGCACCCTCTCCAATCTGGGTCCCCTCGGGGGATGTCCGACTGCCGGTTTAGGCCCGATCGGATCGGGCCTAAACTGGCAGTCGGACATCCCTCTCACAATCCAGGACCACTGGCTCCTAACTGCTCACCTGCCTGCCTGCCTGATTGCCCCTAACTGCCCCCCTGCCAGCCTGATCACCCCTACCCTCCTCTTCCTGCTGGCCTGATTGCCCCTAACTGACCCCCTGCCAACCTGGTCACCCCTAACTGCCCCCCCTTACCAACCTGGTCACTGCTTACTGCCCCCTCTGCTGGCCTGGTCACCCCCAACTGCCCCCCCACCAGCCTGGTGCCCTTACTGACCCCTGCTGGCTTGTTCACCCCCAACTGCCCCCCCTGCTGGCTTGGTCACCACCAATTGCCCCCCTGCAGACCTGGTTGCCTCCAACTGTCCCCCCCCCCACCAGCCTTGTTGCCCCCCATTCCCCCCCCACTGGCCTGGTTGCCCCCAAGCCCCCTGCCAGCCTGGTCGCCCCCAAGTGCCCCCCTGCCAGCCTGGTCACCCCATGCAGCCTGCTGTTCAGTCGTTTGGTCATCCCTCACTAACCCTCCTGCCAGCCTAGTCACCCCACACAGCCTGCTGTTCAGTTGTTTTGTAGTCCCTCACTAACTGCCTCCTCCTTGCTGGCCTTGTCACCCCATATAGCCTGCTGTTCAGGCCTCTGTCCATTTGTTTTGGTCGTGATGGCACCTGGCTTTTTATATATTAGGATATATTTATTTATTGATTTCAGAGAGGAAGGGAGAGGCAGAGAGAGATAGAAACCTCAATGATGAGAGGGAATCATTGATCAGCTGCCTCCTGCATGCCCCCTACTCGGGATTGAGCCCACAACCCGGGCATGTGCCCCTTGCCGGAATCAAATCTGGAACCCTTCAGTCTGCAGGCTGACGCTCTATCCACTGAGCCAAACCGGCTAGGGGCAACATTTATTTTTAAAACCACTAAAGCTAGGTTTTCTGTTACTTTGCAACTGAATGCATTCCTACTTTACACTTTTATTTTTCTAATACAGAAACTAAAACTTTGAAAGCTAAATGGTTTGTCAAAGGCCACATATCTAGTAGAAAAAACAAAAACTCCCTGTTCATCTTTCTTGCCACCATATGATTTTGACACTTTGCATAATTCTGCCACTGTCAGAGTGTAATCTGAATATTCCTTTTTAAATATATCACAAAGATAATGTCAATATTAAATTCTCAAAGATATGATTAAAAAATACATGCTCTGGCACCTAAGTGTCTATAAGTTAAAATAAAAACAATACTTGGCCATAGATACATTTATAAATACTCAAAAATCAAGTGAAATATTTAAATATGATCATAAAGGTCAAATAAATCAAGTGACACATAAATGATTTCTAAGAAATGGCACTTCTGGTCTACTGAGAACTGTCATACTCTTTCCTCTTTTCATTAAATTGTCTGCTTTGAATCCTCCATCCAAGTGGTTTTATAAATTAATTTTTTTACTTTTGATGATGGCTTGGAACGAACGAAAAATTTTAATTTACTGCAGCAAGCACACTGAAAAAATATTATCTCACTGTCATCACAAAACAAGGAAAAGGCTTTGGGGTCCCTTCTCAACTTTTTAAAAAATGCAGTAGCAAAAACAACAATTTTGCTTTCTTCTACATAGCCATTTTCTCCCTTTCTCCCTTTCCAAAATAGATATAAGCTCATCAATTCAATTTTAACTCTAAAAGACATTTTCCTGGCAGATAATCTCCAACAAATATCCTTTACCTGACATTTTTTGCCATTTTAGAAAACACACGCGTGCACACGTGTGCGCGCACACACACACGTATAACTGAAGGGAAATAAAGAATATAGCCTTCAATTACATTTTATTTCCAATTTATCAAAAAGTCACAGAAATTAAAGAACAAATCCCACCACGTAAAGACACACTAAAAGGTTGGAAGGATATTCTAAAGGTCACATTATCTTAATGAAGTGCCACTTCTTGACAATGTGGCCATGATTCTGGAGTACTATACTCCATTTAGTGAGAAATGCTCTGTGAAATCCATGCCCTCTGCACTCTAAACAAAGACATCGGTAATTTTCTTAAAAGGTCACACACAAATGTGTTATTTAAAACTAGGCATTTGCCAGTTGTGAATATATGAAAGGTGAATATCAGATACAGGAATTGGAATAGACTGCAAAATGCCAGAGCTTTTCATCTATGCTTTTATCATATAAAATGGTGTGTTATTCTTTGATCTATATCATTGTATTAAAATATTAAACAAAAAATTATGCTGAAGATTCCAATAAAATTTTATCTAAAACCTCTGATGCACTCAAATTTGGTTAAATTGACCCAGTTTATTTAATTTTTTGTTTTAGTTTAGACTTTTTCAGGGTAGAAGTATATATCTCACAACTTTTTTAAAAATCCTTACCTGAGGATATGTTTTTATTGTTGATTTGAGAGAGGAAGGTAAGGAGAGAGAGACAGAGAGAGAGGAGAGAGGAGAGAGAGAGAGAGAGAGAGAGAGAGAGAGAGAGAGAGAGAGAGAGAGACATCAATCAGTTGCCACCCTGCACCCTGACCAGAAATCAAACCCTCAACCTTTTAGTGTACAGGATGACATTCCAACCAATTGAGCCACCTGGCCAGAGCTATATATCAGAACTTTTAAAAGACATATTGTTTATAGAAAGTGAGTTCTCAATAGAAAAAAAACCCACATGTGATATTATTCATTTAAGTATGCTCTCAATAAATATTTACAGAATGAAATTATTATAGACTATAAACAACCAGAGAAGGAAAGAAACAGAAACTGTACTCATCAAAGCCCCTAACTAAACAACAACCATTGTCACACAGCTAAAGAAAATACAAACTTTTTTTTCATTTTCATAATGTTCATTTAGCATAGGTAAACTGACTAAACCAGAATCTGCATTTAAACACATTCCCTATGTGACATATGCACAAGAAAGTTTAAGAAGCACTGACCTAGAAAACTGAAGATAACTCTTAAAATTTTCCTTAAAGTATTTTAAAATAATATTATATTCCTCCTCCCCTCAAAAGAGCAAGATTATACAAGTGAATCAGGCAAAAACTAAACTATAGATTTTGAAAACTATAAAAATATATTTTTTAAACTGAAATAAAAAAGAATATAAACAAAATAATGGATGGGAGATATGTGAATTTGTCATGTTTCTGCACATTTTGTGAAGCATGGCATTGAATGCTTTTTGTATTTTACTGTCTTCAAGGACATTTAAATAATAAGAAGCCTTGGAAAATAGTTACAGTGCTTCTCTCCGGAGCAAAGGGCAGGTGTGCATAAGGTCTGCTTATACCTTTGAAAGAGAGAGATAGTGTTTACCTCTGGAACAGAAAGAAGGCATATGTTAAAAGATTTCAGTTCTCTAAGCTCAAAATCTCTCTTACAATGTTTAAGCAGTCACCCCATGGGATTTAAAAGCAAAGCAACTGACACAAACGTAGTGATGCCCATGCTACCTGCTATGCTATGAGTAATGCATTTCTTTGTTGCTAATGCAAAAGTCTCATGTATCCCATAGTACCCATGAACTGTGGCAGGCTAATGTGTCTGCAAGGAGGTTAAAATCAGACCTTTCTTAGTTTTTGACAATAATAAAATAGTAATCCAAAGAAAAATCATTAAAGCGATCTCTCCCTGTGTTAGGAAAAATCATTATTGAAAGACTACATAAAATAAAGTTATAATATTCCAAAGATCGGATAGAAATACTAGGTGATCACAAGGACAATGGAGAAGAAAACATATGAACTAATAGAAAGAAAATTTCTTGGAAAGGGCATTTTTGTCTTCAGATGGAGTATGCCTGGAGAGTGCTATGCAGTATGAAAATAAGACTCACGAGTTTTATAAGATCAAAGGAAAAGAGGAAATTCTAAAGGCTTTTATAGAAAAACAGACTTTTTTTACAAAGGAACAAGAAGCAAACAACTTTTAGAAGTCTTATCGGCAAAGTTTTATATTAGAAAGTAATGTCTTCAGGATTGGTGTTCAATGGAGGAATCTATACATGTAAAACCCTAATATGCAAATAGACTGAAGAGCGGAACAACCGAACAACTGAACAATCGGTCGCTATGACATGCACTGACCACAATGGGTGCGCATGGAACATGGCGGGCATCAGCAGCAAGTGGCAGATAGTGGAACATGGCAGGTGTCGGCCACGGCAGGATGGTGGAGCAGATGAGCAGGGGCGCCAATCCAAGGTGGGGCGCCGGTCGCTGTCATTGGGGCAAGCTTCTGGTGGTTACTGAAAATTCTTTTCTCCCACGCACCGCGGTCCACCGGGTACTTGCCCCACTCAGCACCTGAGCTGCCACTCACACCTGCTGCTAGCACCGGCCCCGATCACTCAGCACCATCAGCAGGTGCGAGTGGTGGCTGCCGGTCCCGATCGCCCCTCAGGGCTTCTCCACCTCCCCCTGTTCCTGAGGGGCGATCGGGGCTGGTAGCCACCACTCACACCCTCTGCCAGCAACGGCCCCGCTCATACCCACTTCTGGTGCCCAGCACCGGTCCTGATTGCTTAGCGCCATCAGTGGGTGTGATCGGTGGCTGCTGGCCCCAATCGTCCCTGAGGGCTTCTCCACTTCACCCTGCTCCTGAGGGGCGATTGAGGCAGCAGCCGCTGTTTGCACCTGCTGACAGTGCTGCCCTTACTCACACCCACTGCTGGTGCCAGTCCCAATTGCTCTGTGCCATCAGCAGATGTGAGCAGGGTCGGCACCATCGGCACATGGGAGTGGTGACATCGGGAGCGGGGCTGCAGGTAGACAGGGGACTAGGGGCTGCAGCAGAAAGGTCCAAGCAGGGGCATGGAGGATGGGCCGAGACCCACCCCTGTGCCCACCACAGCCTCGCAGCCCACAGTTCCTTTCAAGGTGCACAAATTTGTGTACTGGGCCCCTAGTTAAAATATACTAGTAAACTGAGGATTCTATAAAAA
This sequence comes from Cnephaeus nilssonii, assembly GCF_951640355.1. Lineage (NCBI taxonomy): Eukaryota > Metazoa > Chordata > Mammalia > Chiroptera > Vespertilionidae > Cnephaeus > Cnephaeus nilssonii. The sequence continues at coordinate 34,591,580 of NC_137074.1, read as the reverse complement.
TGTAAAACATCACCCTGTTATGAAGGAAAAATAATTTTCAAATATTAAACAACAATTAGAACTTTCCCCCCTTGACCTTATGTGATTAGAATCATTCAATAAAAAAGTCCACCAAAATAAAATAACTATAAAAAAAAAACACAATTTAGACCAGTGATTTTCAACCAGAGTGCAGCAAGAATTCTTAAACATGTAATACTGACTATTTAGTCAGGGTCACTGACCTCTTTTCCTTTAGATTGTCAAACAAAAACATGACAACAATCAACAACAATAGCCATCTGGTGTAAATGAATCAAAATCATACCTATTTTTGATCAAATAGGCAAAAAATGTATTTTTGGTGTGTCACAGAATTTTAGTATTTAGTTTATGTGTGCCATGTGATAAAAAAAGGTTGAAAATTGCTGATTTAGACTATAAGCAGTCAGTAGTTGAGCAAAACTTGGAAGTGAAAGATGCTAGAAAGAAATTGAAATGGCTCAACTTTGATTCATTTAAGATTCTCTTTCTATCAATATTTTTAATAGATCTAATCAACCTACCTGGTTTTACATTTAGATCTAAGCAACATGGTCCTATAATTATACCAGAGGCCCGGTGCATGAAATTCATGCACAGGGGTGGCGGGGGGATCTCCTCAGCCCAGCCTGCACCCTCTCCAATCTGGGACCACCACTAACCGCCACTGCCTGCTGACCTGATCGCCCCTAACTGCCCCCCCTGCCAGCCTAGTCACTCACAACTGCCCCCCCTGCCAACCTGGTCACCCCCAACTGCCCCCCCACCAGCCTGGTTGCCCCTCATTGCCCCCCTCTGCCAGCCTGGTCATCCCTAACTGCCCCCCACCCCCTGCTGAATGGGTCATAGGCTTAGTCGCCCCTCACTGCCCCCCTCTGCCAGCCTGGTTGCCCCTCACTGCCCCCCCTGCGGCCTGGTCGCCCCACGCAGCCTGCTGCTCAGTTGTTTGGTTGTCCCTCACTAACACCCATGCCGGCCTGGTCACCCCATGCAGCCTGCTGCTCAGTCGTTTGGTCATCCCTCACTAGAACTTGTCGCCCCACTCAGCCTGTTTGGTCATCCATTCAGTTATTTTGGATGTGATGGCCCCTGGCTCTTGATATATATATATATATATATATAGTACTATAAATCTCTTAATTATTTGTTTTCAATAGTTGAACACCCAGCCTATTCATTTTACCTATTAAAAACATCTAATATTACAGAGGAATGACATTTTTTAACTTTACATTAGGGTATTCCTAGAAACCCAAACTATCTAAAGCTATAAGACAGCAGATGAATGCCTTTAAAAATGTCAAGAAACTATTTGTTTGTCACTTAAAACACCATCAAGTAAAACCAGAGTTTCATCCCTTCATAAATGCCTAATGATGCCAACTTTTTTGTTCTAAAAGACACCAGTGACAAACTCACACAGCTCATTTTCTAGGCTTAAGTATTATATGGATGTCAATGGCTGGAGATTTTTTGTGTCAGCTAAAAACTCTCATGATTAATATCTACCATGAAGATAACAGTTGCATGTCTCCTCACAAAACACAAGATACGCAATAAGATAGATAAGGAGTGCATTTATGGTCTAAATATTTGAACAAATAGGAGGTGACAACAGAGGCGCTACACACATGCCAAGATGGTCTCACACTGAAGATGAGAGAAGGACAAATTGCATTCTCCTCATTTTTCTCATCTCTAAACATTTGATTCCTGTTCAAGATTTCATGTTACACCTAAAATGAATAATAATTTTTTAAAAAACACCTCTTTTTGAAGCAACTATAAAAAGAGTGTGCATTCTTTACCACCAGCTCATATGTTCGTTTATAGCCTACATGTGTACACAAGCTGAGAAGAAATGAAGGGAGCACATAATGGAAGCCACAAGGTCTCTGGGTAAACATTTTAAGAAAATGCATAGAAACCATATGTCTTGGGATACACATCTCTTTGCATTTTAAAGGGACGCTTGCCTGAGTGTCACATGATTATTAAAACTCACTATTAAATAGAGGAGTTACAATTCTGACCCTGATATTGCCTTCCAAGGATCTTAAAATTCAAAGATCTCGAACTTTGTGAAATCAATGGCTATTTAGAGAAGGTTTAGAGAAGAATAGAAAGAATGTTTTGATGAAAACTTTGTCATTTTAAAAAACACTAACTCCTGTAAACAGCAAATGTTGAACATGGTTTCCTCAACCTCTACATATAAAATGTAAATTTTCTTATACACCAACATCTTAGAGGTGCCAAAATTATTAATTATGTTGTATATATTGAAGAATATTGAGGATAAGAAATACCAAGTGAAAAACAATTGGCTGCAAAATGTTGTTGATCATAATGTATTCCTGACATTAGACCTAGGAAGCATAACATCAGCATGAAAAGTGAATTTTCACATTGAAAGTGCTATATCCACAATATGCAAAATATCAATAATAATGTATTCCAAGAGGCAGTTGCAGAAAATAAGGCCATGACATGAATAAAAAGCAACTTTTCAGGCTGACAGAAAAATTAAGGCAGGAAAGGAAAGAATGAATAAAAATTTATTGTAAATATGCAGCAGCATGCAGACACTGTATCTACAGTTACTTGGTGTGTGCCCAGGCATGAACATTTTCTGGGCCCTGAGTTGATGCATGCTTTTTTCACAAGGGTTTCTGCATATCTTAGTGCAGAATTAATACTGTATATCTTGAATAAAAAAACAGGAGAACGAACACCCTTCACAGAGACTGAATATTATGTTGTTGACTTGTCTATAAACGCACAGTAAAGGATGCTATTTAACAAAGAGCTAATATGCTAATTAGACCAGACAGCATAACGACCTTCCGGAACTTCTACAATGAACAGTGGGCGGGGCCACGAGGCCGCCGGGGCTGCGAGGGCCGAGCCCCTTGCATGAATTTCGTGCATTGGGCCTCTAGTTTCATAAATAAACTAGGGTCCCAGTACATGAATTTGTGCACCTTGAAAGGAACTGTGGGCCACAAAGCTGTGATGGGCGCAGGGGCAGGTCTCGGCCCATCCTCCACGCCCCTGCCAGATCCCTCCCACCATGGCCCCTGGTCCCCTGGCTGCCAGCAGCCCCGCTCCCGCCACCACTGCTCCCACACGCTGATGGCACTGGCCCCGCTCGTACCCACTGACGGCATGGAGCAACTGAGGCCAGCACCAGCAGCAGGTGCGAGCAGGGCCAGCGGGCGCAAGTGGCGGCTGCTGCCCTGATTGCTCCTCAGGAGCAACGGGAGGTGGAGAATCCCTCAGGGGCAATCGGGGCTGGCAGCCACCTCTCCGACCCACCTATAGCACTGAGTGATCGGGACTGGTGCTGGGAGCCGGCAGCGGGTGTGAGTGGTGGCTCTGGTGCCAGCTGTGTGTGCGAGTGGGGCTGGTGCCAGCAGTGGGTGTGAAAGCCAGGTGGGACCGCGGTGCACAGGAGCAAAGAATTTTCAGTAACTACCAGAGGCTCACCCCAATGACAGCAACTGGTGCCTTGCCTTGGTCTGGCGCCCCCACTCACCTGCTCCACCATCCCACCATGGCCAATGCCCACCATGTTTCTTGCGTGCCCCCTGGTGGTCAGCACACATCATAGCAACTGGTTGTTCGGCTGTTCCACCGTTCGGTCTATTTGCATATTAGGGTTTTATATGTATAGATGGCTTCATATATATATATATACACACACATATATATATATATATATATATATATATATATATATACATATATATATATGTATATATAAAAACTTAACAGTTCCAGATTTTTTATGACCATTGATCCTTGAAATAATATACTGTGGAAGATGCAAAGGAGATTATTATTGTTTTAGAGGTGTAAAAGGATAGATAAAATGCTACTACGTTAAGAGGTGGGGGTTGAAATTAAGCATAGAGAAGAACAAATCAGGTCTTCTGACTTACAATCCGTAGCATTTTTCTTGACAGCATGCTCACACCCTGAGAAAATGGCACCCTGTCAGTGTACTGCCATAAGGCTGGAAGTATTTTAGGATAGGTGCAATTGCATGTCTAGTCCATTATTCTACAAATGTTGAGTGCCTATTTTACATTAAGTATTCTGCTAAATGCTGGAAATATAATGAGGAAAAAACACAAAAAATCATGGTCTTGTTCTCATGAAGGTAACTGATTAGTTGAGAGAGAAACAGTAAAAACATTATTCTGCTAATTAATGGGTTTCTGAGGTTTGGGTGTTTGGATGGACAATGGGGCCAGTTTATCAATAAAATGGTACACTGTAAGAGGAGTAGCTTGGTAATAAATGAGTATAAATTGAGGCTTGCACATGTTGATTTAGGATTCTTTGAAACAACCAAATAAAGATGTTAAATGAGCAGATGCCCATTGATCTAGAATCATAAAGAGGGATTTAGGCTGGGATTGAATGTGTGTATTCACAAGTGTGCATATTTTCATAAGTGTAAAATCTCTACAGCTTTGCAAAGCAAAACGAAAATGTCTGTACTGTTTGTTAGTTGGAAGTGCCGGGTATAATCTTGCACACATTTATGAAACTATAAAACTAAAGGAATGAAAGAAATGCATGAATAAATGAACAAGAAGGTATGTATATATACCAAAGCCAGGTTTATTTAAATGCAAGTGGTATGGGAAAAGGGAATAAACTTTTCTGCTCTGCACTAAACTCTTGGTACTCAGTAGGCACTTCATGGATAGACCTTCCTATAGTTTAGTGCACCATAAGCTGTTTTCTTCGGCTTCACCTCTCTAGTACATTGAAAACTAGCAAAACAAGGGTAAATTGGGAAGCTACTCCAGCACAAAGACTACAAAATAGAACAGCATGTTACCTATTTTTTTTTATGATTCATTACATTCAACTATAAAAAAGTCCACATGAAAAATATGCCACATTTAAAATGAAAAACCTAAGAACTCTATGTAATTCCTTTCAAAATTTATAATGATATACTACTCTAAGATATCTCTGTGAAGGAAAGCAGATATATTTTTTCCCTTCTTTAAAAAGAATGTTCAGTATTTTCCCTGGGCAGGGAAAGAACTACTCCTAACCCATAAGTGTGTGTGATCTCACAATGAGAAGAATTCCACTCAGTGAGACTTGTTTGGTTGGTTGGTTGGTTGGTTGGTTGGTTAGTTGGTTGGTTGGACCAGATAGCACAGTGCAATCTCCTGTGTGTAGAAGGCCCATGTTCTGGTTTGTACAATCTCAATTTTCACCTCTGGTCCCAAAAGAATTATTAATAGCACGCTTTCCCTTTCAAAGTGCCCAAGTCTGCCTGGCAAATTATTTGGTCACCATATAGGAAAAACTTGAAGAAAAAGAAAAGTCCTCAGTTCCTAAATCCAGATATTCTGAGTCATCAGTCATTCAATCTGAGACCAATAATACTGGTATGTCCTCAAGTGCTTTTGAGGTGTGGCCCTTTGTTAAGAATGACTGATTTAAAGTTCATCAAGAGTTATTAGAAATAACAATTTAAAAAATCACTTAGTGGCAAATATTCAAATGCTGAATTTGCAGGAATTACAAGGATAACTAGATGGCTAGTAGAAAAGTATACTTTTACCCTAGCTAGTTTGGCACAATGGCTAGAGCACCGGCCTGTAGACCAGAGGGTGCTGGGTTCTATTCTGGTCCAGGGCACATACCTTGGTTTCAAGCGCCTCCCCCGCCCAGGCCCTGGTCGGGGCTCATGCAGAAGGCAACCAATCGATGTGTTTCTCTCACATTGATGTTTCTCTCTGTCTTTCCCTCTCTTTTCTACTCTCCCTAGAAATCAAAGGAAAAGTATTTTAAGAAAGTTGAGTCTTATCTAAATGTTAATAAATTTACTTTTTCTTATTTTATTTTCTCATTATAGAGGTGATTATTAAAATAATTCCACGCCAACATTATTAATATTTTCTCTTTAAAGTGTTCTTTTATGTTTTCCAAAAATATAAATATGCAAGTTTTATTTAATATCCTTCTCAATAAATCTTTTAAAAAGTTAAGTATTTCACTTTATATTTTTATTTAAAGATGCTATTGAAATAAGCTTTTAGGGGTAAAACAGGCAGGTTTAGGGAGTTTTAGGAATTAGGGGGCTCATGGGGAAGGAAGGCAGTGTTGGTTGGGGGCTTGGAGCTGCCAAAAGGCATACATTCACAGAGGACAAAAGGTATAAGGGAAAAGGAAGCCATCCATTCACAGAAGATAAGGAAAAGCCACCGGGTATGGGGAGAAGGAGGAAACAAACTTTCACAGAGGATAGCGAAATGCTGACAAATGGGAGAAAGAGGAAAACAGATGTTCACAGGAGATAGAGAAATTTTACAACCTAAGGGAGAGAGCAAGAGGTGGGCAACAGGTGGGGTTTGGGCTTTGAAGCTGATATTCTGTAAAAAGAGTCACCAATTAGAAGGCAGTATGAGGAAACAAAGAACTACAGCCTTTATAAACCTTAGCAAAAAAGAGCTTAGTGGGAACCCCCTTGGGATCTCCTCCCTACCTGGGAGTCTGTATTTGCTTCCAGTAAATTTCCACCCTTTTCATCTACCACCTTTTGTCCGTGGCTTCATTCTTGGAATCCATCTGGACAAGGACCCAGGAAAGAAATCACCCTTGTATCCTGCCCAGCAAACAACCAGAATCACAGCTGGACCCAATTATAGAGGAATCACTTGTCCATGGCTCCCAGGTAACCTCGCACATCTTTAGGCTTAACCCCACCCAGCTGATCCAAGTCTTGTCCGGACACCCTGTGAGTCTCTGACAACTTAAAAGCATAGGAAGCTTCTGAGGAGATGCTACAAAGGCCATTCCCTGCCCATCTCCCTGTCTTCCAGCGAGGCTGTCATGAGACCATTCTCATCACTTGCTGGGTTCTGCTGAGATGGGAAGCTTTCTCTGCCCCGACCCCTCCACTTATTAGACAGCTGCAGGCTGTAAACTGCTTCGTTGCAGTAAGGAAGCAGCATATTAGCAACAAGGTGCCCACCTCTCCCATTGAGTCAGTGTCTTCCTGGGGACAAGTGAGTGGCTTGCACCGGGGTTCATCTTGCTTTTGTTCTCTAGGTAAGTACTAAAGTGTATGAATCTAAGAAGAGCGTGTTGCTTCTTTACTGGCTGAGTTTTTCAACCTTGTCGAGTCCATGATAGAAGATGTGGCTAGAGGAGGCCAGATAAGAGTTCTAGGGCAGGAGGGCCCCGGTCAGATCTCAGAAGAACTGCCTGTAGCTGCACTTGGAAATGGCAGCTCTGCATGAATGACAGAGCTGGGTATAGAGGGAGTGACCGGGAGTGGATCTCATTCAGAAAGAGACATGAGAAGACCATGACTTAAGGCCAGGGGAAAACAGAAGTTATTGGAGGGTATTTATGTTGTTATTGTTAAGTCACAAACAAAGAAAAACTGACAAAGAATGAACTATGAAATACGATGTTTGCCAGCAGGAAAAAATATAGTAAAAAAAATATTTACTATAACCACAAGAAAATATTTTAAAATGTAATAAATGAAAATAATGCAGGTTACAAAATAGTAAATCCTGTGTGACCCAAGATTTACAAAACAAAGCAAGGAAACAGCACAGATGAGAAGTTATTATTCTCTTTACCTTAAAAAAAAAAACCCTCTGTGCTGTCCAAAATAACTATAATTACCTTTATAATTAGAAAGGGGATAAATAACAATGGACAAGTATGAAAGGGATGATATAAATATAAAAAATGGTCAGAAGACACTGGAATAGAGAAAGATAAATTTCAGATAAACAATGTTAAAAGCTAATTTTTAAGTGGCATCTTGATTCTAATTAAGATCTTTACCATTTACTTATAATGTAATTGGTGCATTTTAACATAAATAAAGTAAAAAATAAATTAAAAGAATTTATATGCATTTCAAATGACTGACCTTGTGGAATTATTGAATTTCCTTTCATCTCTAAATTAGCTTCTCCTTTATATAATGCCTACCTGCTTCAGATGCCCTGTCTCAACAAGATAAAGGCATCCGTTCTTGGATTTTAGAAGCAAAGCATGTGCTAGAAGCGATGATGGAGCTCAAGTATAGATACTTGAACTGTATGTTAGAAATTCAGATTTTGTCAGTCTGTGGTTAGACCTAGGGATCGGCATTCCAAATGATTCTGATACCAGAGGTCTGGGGAACATACACCTGGCCCTCCATACCCACGGGTTCTGCATCCCTGGATATGGAGGGCTTGCTAAAGGACCTGGATATCTATCCACTGATTTTAGTATCCATAGAGGCTCCCAGAATGAATCTCCTGTAGCTACCAAGAGACAATTGACTTTGAAAGATTTGAATGAACAAAAAACCCTAATTAAGCATAAATATACATACTTCTCTACCATTTATTTAGCCAAATGTCTGAATTGTTCAAAGTCATATTCTTCTAACCAGTGTCTTTTTCAGTTTCTTCACACTCTGATAAATTCATTGATATATTCATCTAAGAACACCCCCTTGTATAATTTTTTTTCTTGCCAAAGAAAAATAAAGGCTTGGGGGAATTTGTAAACCAGGCATGCCTCCTCTTTTAATGTCTTCATGCTTATCAAGCTACATTTACAAACAGGAGGGCACTGTACCCTTCTGGAATATCAAGACAGGATAAAAGAACCCCTTTTCTGACAAAATCAGACCCCCTTGTCCTCTGTCCACAACTGGTTTTATCCTGAATCACTGTCCCACAGCAGGTGCCCTGCCTGACCTGCTGACTGACCTTTAGTGGCCTTGCACATGACCACTGTTTCTTCACTTTGAAATTTGCTTTATCCTTCTTTTCCCTACACATGTCTCATAGCTTACCGCCCCCCCCCCCCCACACACACACACACTTAAAGCTATTTTAAGGTCTATTTTGTTTCTGAAAACTTATCTACCAACTCAAACCTATTTCTCCTGTATCTGAACTTCACTATGTATAATGGCAACTTTTGATATATGCATCCCTCATACTGTTTATTCATTTATTGTAACTTTTATTATTTATTCATTCAACTACTTAACAATTCTCTCTTAAGCATCTACAACTTTCCAGGAATACAACAATAAAACATCCAAGGAGATTATATTCTAATGGGAGCAATAGATATTAGACAAAGAAATATATAAAAATCAGTAATAATAATGCATATTATTATAGCCAACACTTATTGAATGCTTACTGATGCCAGGTAATATTGTATGTGCTTTGTGTTAACTCATGATAATTTATGAGGTAAATATTATTATTATCCACATTTTACAGATAAGGAACCCAAGCACAGAAGGTTTCAGAAACTTGCCCAAGGTTATAAAGCAAGAAGTGGAAGCCAAAGTTTTAATTCTAGGCAGTCTGGCTCTAACATTACCCTCTTATGCCTTGACATCAAAAATGAAAATATGTGCTATGAAAGACGAATGAAGAGAGAGAGAGAGAGAGAGAGAGAGAGAGAGAGAGAGAGAGAGAGAGAGAAAGAAAGAAAGAAAGAAAGAAAGAAAGAAAGAAAGAAAGAAAGAGAGAGAAAGAGAGAAAGAAAGAGAGAGAGAAAGAAGGAAAGAGAGAACAGTAGGTGGGATAGAGAGTAATGGAGAAAGAGTGGTCAGGAAAGGCCTCTCGGGTGAGATAACATTTGAACAGAGATCTGAAATTAAGTTAGGACTTGGCCATGGGGACCAATGATTCTAATTAGAGAGAATAGTAAGTGCAAAGTTTCTGAAGTGGGGTTGTGTTTGGCCCCATGACCAGTTTCCTAAATATATCTTATTTCAGTTCTAACAAAAAATAATTGAGCTGCATTTGACTTAACTGTAGTAATTTGTACCTGTATCTGGCTATAACAGTGAATATGTACGTGTGCTGTACATTAAAAGGCTGTGTGGCTAGAGCACAAAGTGTGAAGGGGTTAGGCTGGCAGAAGATCAAGTCCAGGTCTGAGAAGTAGCAGAGAAAAAATGTGATCTGACTTCAGTTTTGAAGAGAGCATTCCAACCAAAGGGGAGCGAGGGTAAAAGCTGAAGACAAATTCGGTCATTACTTCAATAACAGAGGAGAGCTTATTAAGGGTGGTAAAAGCAGATATGGTAAGATGGAATTAGATCCTAAATATATTTGAAAAAGAAAACCAACTTGCTCATGGATTGGATATTAAGGATAATTAACAGTTTACACCTGAGTAGCATTATATACACTTATACATACACACATTCCCAATTCCACTAACTATTCACATACAATCACATAATTATTTGGCATAATAAATATAGCAACTTGCTAACAGTAAATTCTGCAATTTTATGCTTTTTTTATATTAAATATTTTTACTAGAGCAGTTAAAATTTCCCTTTAAGTTTCTTAAACCTGATTAACAAAGAGCTATTCTGAATTTACAAACTGCCCAGTTGGCATGGTCCAGTGGTTGAGCATTGATCTATGAACCAGAAGGTCATGGTTCGATTCACAGTCAGGGCATATGCCTGGATTGCGGGTTCAACACAATGGGAGGCAGCCAATCAATGATTCTCTCTCCCTCCCCTTTCCTCTCTGTAATCAATAATAATACATTGAAGAAAAAAGAAAGAATTTACAAACTAAGTTTGCAAATTCTACACAGTGCTAATTGTAAATCAATAATTCTTATCTTAAAGGAAATAGAAGCAGGTTTTTTTTTTAACTCTTTGCCCTTGGGAATGTCGAAGCTACAATCCCATCAAATCTGCCCTGAAGCCTTTTAAACTTGCTTTTATTTTTGGCTCCTGTTTTATTATTTGCTAGTCTACATGATACATAACTGTCAAGGTTAGTGCCTACATTTCAGATCAGTTGTTTGCCTCATTGTGAAATACATTTATAGGAATCAAATTTAATATTAAAATCCAGTATTAGGATACATTTTAATTTTCAGGAAAGCAACAAAATTTGTATGTAAGCAACTTGTACCCAAAGGTCATACCTCTCACAGAAACTTAATGGACTGAAGTACCATTCTCCTTAAAGATGTATTTTTAAATCAGAGGAAAGCACAGCTAGCAGCAAACATCTTATTAAACAACAAGTGTGCAAATGCAAAAGGCAGAAGCCTCTAGGGCCATGTTAATTATCTCAGGGTCAGAGGCATTAAGAAGACTGTCTGGCAGTTTCTAAGGCAGTCAGATGGCGGTGTCAACACACAAGCATCCCCAAGGCCTTGCAGTTACAGCACTGTCATATTTCAAATGACAGGTAATACTTATGAACACGGCGACACTACCCTCCTCAATTATAGTCAATGTCAAGGTTTTACAACTGGAGGAACTGCTAATTTCTAACATATAGGTTGCCTGACAAAAAGCACTTTATAAAAGTAAGTTTCTAAAGCACCTATTGCAAGATGCTAAAGCAATCTCTGGAATGCTCGCACAAAGATTTTTTGGGTGTTGCTCCTCTCGAGGGAAAACAAAATAAAAACAACAACAAACATGCATTTTCTTTTATAATGATGAACATTTTTGTGGCATTTGTACCATAAGGAAGCCTCAGAGCAGTTTAATGGGTATGAATTTCTTTCTCCTTCTCTACAGTCATCTTATTATAAGGTATTTCAAGTTATATTTATTTCATTTTTCAATCAGATCATCATATTAATCATCTTAAATTACAAATTTATACGCATATAAGTTGGTGTCATCTCATCAAATTACATTTTTTCCTACTTTTCACTAAGATGACATTTTTCTTTCAGTTTGCATACATTTGTAACTCAGGTTCTGGCTCTGTCAACACCTACCTTCTGGTTTTTCTTTTATTTGTAAGCCCCCTAACAAACTACACAGACCCACTCACATGTCAGTTGTGTTTTAGTGAACCTTGCATGGTTCAACCTTTGACAAGAAACCAGAAGTCTCTCTCAGGATCAAGCTTAGATCCCACATTTAAAATGAAATCATATGTCTAAGAGATTAAGTTCTAGTAGGAATTTCAGCTTTGCCTGAATGGAGTAGTTAAAGGAACAGTTGGCCAAAGCAGAGAGACATGGGAGAATGGGCCACCCATGACCTCTGCTGCAGAAAGGCTGAACTATCAAAAGAAGAGTTTTAAAGCTTTGGATTAGCAGCTTTTCCACAAGACACCTGTCATCCTTCATACAAAGTTCTCAATCATGGCTTTGTGGACCATTGGTAGGCTTCACAAAATGACAGCAGTTTGTAATTGCATGTAAATTTTGATTTTATGTACATGTGTCTATTTTTCTGGGAAGAGTGTATAATGTTCATCTACTTCTTAAAGGAATCTATAACTCTACAATTTAAGCCATGAAAATATACAATCTATTGGACTTCTTTTTTTCATTTTTTCTTTATTGATAAGGTATTTCATATGTGTCCTTACCCCCCCTTCCCCCCCACCCCCTACTCATGTCCTCACCCCCATGGTGTCTGTGTCCATTGGTTAGGCTTATATGCATGCATACAAGTCCTTTGGTTGATCTCTTACCCACCCACCCTCCCCTACCTTCCTCTGAGGTTTGATGGTCTGATCGATGCTTCTCTGTCTCTGGATCTGTTTTTGTTCATCAGTTTATGTTGCTCATTATATTCCACAAATGAGTGAGATCATGTGATATTTATCTTTCTCTGACTGGCTTATTTCACTTAGCATAATGCTCTCCAGTTCCATCCATGCTGTTGCAAATGGTAAGAATTCCTTATTTTTTACCGCAGCATAGTATTTCATTGTGTAGATGTACCACCGTTTTTTAATCCACTTATCTGCTGATGGGCACTTAGGCTGTTTCCAAATCTTAGCTATTGAAAATTTTTTTCCTAAAAATATCCATTTATAAATGAAGAACAGAGTACATTGAAGTAAGAGACTCATTTAAAACTAAACTAAACCTTTTAATTTAATTTTCAAATAACAGAATTAAACATTTTTTCTTACTTTCAAAATTTTGTTTTCTGAAAAAAAATGTTGAAAGTTGAAATAGCTAAGTAGGTAATAGTCACTCCTACCTAATAAAAGAGTAATATGCAAATTGACCATACATCCGCTACACCCAAAGACACGCCCACCAGCCAATCAGGAGCGAGTATGCAAATTAACCCAACCAAGATGGCTGCAGCCACGGAGCAAGCAGGAGGCTTGGGTTTCCCCGGCTCTGGAGGAAGCCAAACTTCTTGGCCAGCCCAGGCCTCCGCTCAAGGCTACAAAGTTTCAATGATAGAAGATAAATAAATCCCAACAAAAATGGCTGCGGCCATGGAGTGAGCAGGAGGCTTGAGTATCCCTGGCAATGGAGGAAGCCAAACTTCCTGGGTGGCCCTGGCCTCTGCTCAAGGCTACAAAGTTTTAATTATAGAAGATAAATAAATCCCAGATCCCAGGGCCTCCACTTGTGTCCCCGGGGGGCATGGCCAGCTTGCAAACCACCACAGGACCCTTGCCCAGGTCGCCCCACCCCCCAAGGGAAGCCCCACCCTGATCCGGGACACCCTTCAGGGCTAACCAGCTGGCCCTCACCCATTCACCAGGCCTCTATTCTATTTAATAAAAGAGTAATATGCAAACTGACCATCACTCGAACACAAAAGATGGCTGCCCCCATGTGGACACAAGATGGCCACCACAAGATGGCGAGCAGGGGAGGGCAGTTGTAGGCGATCAGGCCAGCAAGGGAGGGCAGTTAGGGGTGACCAGGCCGGCAGAGGAGGGAAGTTGGGGGCAACCGTGCCTGCAGGGAAGGGCAGTTAGGGGTGACCAGGCCTACAGGGAAGGGCAGTTAGGGGCAATCAGGCTGGCAGGGGAGCAGTTAGGCATCAATCAGGCTGGCAGGGGAGTGGTTAGGGGGTGATCTGGCTGGCAGGAAGAAGCGGTTAGGGGCAGTCAGGAAGGCAGGCAGGTGAGCCGTTGGGAGCCAGCAGTCCTGGATTGTGAGAGGGATGTCTGGCTGCCCATTTAAACGGGCAGCTAGACATCCCTCGAGGGGTCCAAGATTGGAGAGGGTGCAGGCTGGGTTGAGGGACACCACCACTCCCCGTGCACAAATTTCATGCACCAGGCCTCTAGTAATATATAATAGTTTAGTATAATACTTAATTATATTTATATTCTAAATATAGGGATTCCTTAACATTCCCCTAGTCATATAGACAACATTCTAACTGTTTTAAATGCATCAATTTTTCAGATCTTATGGGAAACATTGAATTTCTGAGGTAGAATTTTCCTGAAGATCTTTAATAATATTTACTTACTCTTTTAAAATGTCTTAAACATAGGCTTGAATTAAGGTATCTCATATAATTACTTCTGGCAATGAGAAAATAATGCAAAATTAGCTTCCAAACCCAATTCTGTCAAGCACATGTTATAAATCCCTTATTTTGATTCTACGTCAAAAGTGTAACAATTATCCTTATGCATGTATTTAGAGATTTTCATATTTCATATGTGATTTTTTTTAATTGATTTCAGAGTGGAAGGGAGAGGTATAGAAACATCAATGTTGAGAATCATTGATGGGCTGCCTCCTGCACACCCCAAATTGGGGATTGAGTCCCAACCCAGGCATGTGCCCAACTGGGTATCAAACTATGACCTCCTGGTTCATGGGTCAATGCTCAAGTACTAAGCTACACTGGTTAGGCAGAGAGACTTTTATATTTTAAAGTGAGTAAAAATATAACCAAAGGCAAAAAAGAGAGGGAAATTATTAAATCATAGCAGTATATCTGCTATTTGGGGTATAAGTGTTTCTACCGTGTGATACATGTTTCAAACCAACTTCCTCTCAGAGTAAAACATGCTTTTAACAGTGATTTGGTTTGTTGAAGCAGAAAGAATCAGTGACTAAAACACATCAAGTAAGAAGGTGAGGACCACCTCACCCTGTTTACTTTTGATTGGCAGAAGAAAACTTTTACTCTATGTGATAGCTGCTCTATTTGGTGGTAGGGAGCAGCTCACACCTGGGTTTCACAGTTTCTTAAGATTAATTTTAGCTTCCAACTAAAATGACCTTGTTTGTATTGACTTGTGTTGCCTTCTTACAGGTGAATAATTCCAGATAAAGTTTTAGGTCAGTTCCATCTAGATACAAGATAAAGGGTTTAAAAACAAGCAAGTAAAATCCACGTTTCTTTAGCTGGGTGTTCAAAATAAATGCCTGCTTTGACCTGAAAACTTAAAAAGCAACCTTTTTCCATTTCAAAATATTCTGCAATAACCTGGGTCATGGCCAAAAATATGAAATTTTAGGTAAGGGCAAGCAAATTACTCTCCACCATGATTTAAACCTGTCTCATATTCTTCTTCTTTAACCTAGAAAACATACTATATTAAGACTGGCTGGAGTTGCTCAGTGGTTGAGCATCGACTTATGAGCCAGGAGATTACCATTTGATTCCCAGTCAGGGCACGTGCCAGGGGTTGAAGGCTTGATCCCTAGTGTGGGGCATGCGGGAGGCTGCCAATCAATGGTTCTCTCATCATTGATGTTTCTATCTCTCCCTCTTCCTTCCTCTCTGAAATCAATGAAAAAAAAAATCTATATATACAGGCCCAGTGCACAAAATTTGTGCATTGGGGGGGTGTCCCTCAGCCCAGCCTGCACCCTCTCCAATCTAGGACCCCTTGGGGGATCCCCTGCAGGGATCGGACCTAAACCGGCAGTCGGACATCCCTCTCACAATCCAGGACTGCTGGCTCTTAACCACTCGCCTGCCTGCCTGCCTGATTGCCCCTAACCACTCTGCCTGCTAGCCTGATAGCCCCCTAACTGCTCCCCTGCCGGCCTGATTGACACCTAACCATTCCCCTGCTGGCATGATTGACACCTAACTGTTCCCCTGCAGGCCCAATTACCTCCAACTGCCCTCCCCTGCAGGTCTGGTCCCCCCCGCCAACTGCCCTCCCCTGCAGGCCTGGTCACCCCCAACTTTCTTCCCCTGCTGTCCTGGTGGCCCCCAACTGCCCTCCCCTGCTGGGCATCTTGTGACAATGTGGGGGCAGTCATCTTGTGATGATGTGGGGGCGGCCATCTTGTGGTCGCCCTCTTGTGATGATGTGGGGGTGGCCATCTTGTGATCATGTGGTGGCGGCCATCTTGTGACAACGTGGGGGCAGCCATCTTGTGACATGAGGGTGTGAGTGTTAATTTGCATATTACCTCTTTATTATATAGGATGATCTTATTGAATGCTCAAGTTATTCTAAGTTGGAAATAACATATTTTCTGTATTATCAGAGCTAAGTTTTTTATTTATATTTAAGCTTCTGGTCACATAGGCCTTTTTACTTGACCTGATTGGATTATACTAGTATACAACCATATATTATTTTTTCCTTATGGGTTTTGATTTGGTATAAAAAATAATTGTGGGAGATGGATTTGTAGCTGTAACTGGGATGCAATTTCACATTTCATACAGTGTGTCTTCACCTGTGCTGCTTTGGATCTGGGAACATTTAAAAAGGTACTGGTATGTAACTTCAGTTTTCATCCATTGGCACAATTTTATTTTTTTATTAAATATATTGGCATCTGCCATGTTCAATGGCAGCACACAATAAATGAACAAATGAAGATTTTGTTTCATGGAGGAGTAGGATGTGTGTGTGTGTGCACCTGTACACGCACTCATGTGTATATTTATGAGGGAGTGGCAAGATGTTAACATTTTTTCCAAGGGTAGGTAGCACTTGAAGAAATAAAGAATACACAAATCCAAACCATTCACATCCACCCATTCATCCTTCATTGAAATCGATGGCAGAGATAATGCTAAAGAGTGCAGGTTCCTATTGGATTGTTGCGGAATGCAGAGGATCCCCTGAGCCAGTGACAGGGAGGGAGGACTGAAGGCCAAATTCAGCCTTCAGAAACACTTGTTAGGCTGGCTCCTAAGTTTTCTAAATAACCCACTGAGATCTCTTTAGATGTGTGCCCCAGTGCACCATAGCTGCCCCTACTCTTTATTGCCATAAACCCAGCCCATTCCTTACTTGAGCAGCCTTGTGCGTGAAGACAGTGAAGTTTGGTACCCCTGCGAGGCACTCTTCCCCCCTCACTTTAAACCAGTGGTCGCCAACCTTTTGGACCTCACAGACCACCAGTGAGTTTAAACTATTGATGCTTTTTCATCTTTAATAGGAAAATACTGCTTCCCATGGCGTCAGCAATTTGAACTTTTTGGATATACACACTCCTTTCCACTTGTATCCAAATATTTACCTCTTGCCTATTTTTCAAAAGATTCACTGGACTCCAAAAGTACTTGAGAATATAATAGAATATACCCAGAAGTGTGTATTTTCTCATCAATATTGTCTGGAACTTTATGAGTCCACTCTGTCTGCAGAATCAAGTCTTTCTTCAGTAGAAAAAAAATGATTTTCTTCTATTTTTAATTTAATAATTCACTTTTTAGAATGGCTAAAGGGAGATGAAATAAAGATGGGTGAGGGGTAAACACAGATTTGAATTTTCCCAAACTTTTCAGATTCTACATTTTTCCTATTAAAAAATACTTCTAGTATTTTATATTGAAATGTTTTTGAAATCTTATGGACTGTGCATTCATGGTTCCTTTCTTTATGTATTTGAAGATGTTACATGAAAAGGTTTGGAAATATATAGTTAAAATCTTTCTGAAAATGTCCACAATAACAGCAGTTGCCAAAATTGTACATTTTAAACAATTTATTTAACACACACTATGATGCTACGGGGTACATGTCATTATCTCTTTCTGATTGATGATGAAATAGAACCAGAGAGGTCACAAAACGTGGTGAAGATCACATGGTTAAGATATGGCAGAGTTAGGATCTGTACTTGTTTGTTCAACCACCCATTATCCTGTTTCATTTAATTATAATTTTAAGTTGATTTCAGAGAAGAAGGGAGAGGTAGAGAGATAGAAACATCAATGATGAGAGGGGACCATTGGTTATCTGCCTCCTGCACACCACCTACTGGGGTTCAAGCCTGCAACCCAGGCATGTGCACTTGACTGGAATTGAACCTGGGACCCTTCGATCCGCAGGCCGATGCTCTATCCAATGAGCCAAACCAGATAGGGCTCCTGTTTCATTTAATAGGTTTTCAGTGGGTACTACTGGTCAATCTTACCTATCACCAACAAGATAAAATGCATTCACATGAAAACATTTTCCATTTGCCTGCTCAACTGTAGACATTAAAACCCTCATCACAACCTAGATTCTGGTGCACACATTTTGCTACTCTCCATTGGAGATATGCTAACATAATTATAAAAAGGTGAACCACCCAATTATATATTGCATATCTAGAATCAAAAGCAATAAGTACTACCAACCAAAGTGAAAAAGTGACAATCTGATCCAAATTCAGTCTTTGAAATGCAGCGTTTTAGTTATACAACTTAAATCATCTCAAACGTTAACAGATGCTTTTAGACACTTTCTCTCATTTTTTATACCTAATAAACATTTTTATGCATAAAATTCTATTTGTATGGCTGGCATGGGTGGCAATAACACCCTTAGACTCATATCCCTTAGTGTGTATCACTTGATCCTCCGTGATTTACTTATGTCACTTGGTCCTCTAAAATGTATACATTGCTCTGATGACTTAAAACTGCTTTCCTCTGAAAGAGTATATGTAATTGTGTCAATTTCTTCAGCTGATTAAAAAGTAAAACTGCAAAAAATGTTTACTGCCCTTTTACACTCTAACATCTTGTTCTCTTAAATTACTAGAGAAAATGTCTTACATTTTTAAAAA
Organism: Cnephaeus nilssonii; assembly: GCF_951640355.1. NCBI lineage: Eukaryota > Metazoa > Chordata > Mammalia > Chiroptera > Vespertilionidae > Cnephaeus > Cnephaeus nilssonii. The sequence goes on along the minus strand of NC_137074.1, from coordinate 34,572,788 downwards.
AAAATTTAATCCTTTTCCAATATAATCCTACTAGATCAGATGTCCTCAAACTACGGCCCGCGGGCCATATGCGTGTGTTTTTGCCGTTTTGTATTTTACTTCAAAATAAGTTATGTGCAGTGTGCATAGGAATTTGTTAATAGTTTTTTTTAAACTATAGTCCGGCCCTCCAACGGTCTGAGGGACAGTGAACTGGCCCCCTGTTTAAAAAGTTTGAGGACCCCTGTACTAGATGCTCTGTGCATGAAACTTCATGCACTGGAAGGGGGGTCCCTCAGCCTGGCTTGCCCCCTCTCACAGTCCGGGAGCCCTCAGGGGTGGGAGGTGACCCAGCGATCAGGGGAAGGAGACGCCCCCAACAGACCTCTGCTGCTGACACTGCCGGCAGCACAAGCCTTGGCCAGCCCTGGTTACCTGAGCCTCAGGCGGCCCTGGGCGGCTGGACAGCTGACACCTGAGGTTTGCCTGTGCCTCAGGCATTGGCTGGGCAGCTGACATCCAAGACTTGCCCGTATCTCGGGCCAGCCCTGGGCAGCTGGGGGGCTGAGGGCATTGGGGGACTCCGGAGGCAGGTGCGTGGAGCGGCCGGACATGCCTGGGGGTGGGCTCAGCCATTCCGTGCCCCTGCTGCCCTGGTGGGACTGAGGGGACTGGGAGCCACCATCTTGTGGCTGTGGGCGCTGCCATCTTTGAGAGCATTGCAGTCAATTAGCATATTCCCTCCTTATTGGCTGTGGGTGCCACCATCTTTGTGAGGGTGTGACAGTCAATTAGCATATCTCCGCTTTATTGGATAGGATATAATAAAGAGGTGATATGCAAATTGACCCTCACACCATCATAAGATGGTGGCACCCACAGAAGAAGTGGGGTTCCCATAACACAAGATGGCTGCACCCACAGTGGAGGCAGGGGTTCCTGTAATGAGCAATCAGCAGGGACCTGAGGCTATATGGCACCAGGCCAGGGCGGGGGACCTGAGACTGCAACCCCACCCAGTGGGGCTTGATGGGGGAACTCAGGCCGCAATGCCCGCCCTGGTGCCAAGACAGGGGACCTCAGGCCACACCCCTTGCCTGGTGGGGCTTGATGGGCATGGAGTTGGCCAGGTCTGGATCTCACCAATGGGGCTGGGGCCGGCCGGGGTCTGGGTCTCGCATGATTTCAAGGTGCACGCAGGTGGGTGGAGACTTGACTCTGGGTCCTGCAGCATGCCCCAGACTCTGACAGGAGGAAGATTTTCATATACGTTTTACTAATTTTCTTACATCTCTGACACTTGTATTTAGAGAAAGGGCAAATAGCAATATTAAAATGTTTCCTCTAATTAATTCCCTTTTAATGTGCACAAATTTTGTGCACCGGGTCACTAGTACTTGCAAAAATATTCATAGAAATGTGAAATATTTTACCTAAAGCCATTTACTTTTTCTCATCCCCTCTTACCTATGAATTCTAATAAAATGTATCCCTTATCAAGAAAAACAACAATTTTTCATTTTTGCTTTAAGACATAACTCATCTATTAGACATTTACTATTTTATGTTAATATGCAAAAAGTATCCACTTTGGCCCAGCCAGTGTTGCTCAGTGGTTGAGCATCGACCTATGAACCAGGAGGTCACGATTCAATTCCCTGTCAGGGCATATGCCTGGGTTATTGGCTCAGTCCCCAGTGTGGGGCACACAGAAGCCAGCCGATCAATGATGTCTCTCTCATCATTGATGTTTTCTATCTCTCTCTCCCTCTTGCTTCCACTCTGAAATCAATAAAATTTTTTTTTAAAGTATCTACTTTGGAATTTTAGTAGTCCACTCCTCAATGCTATTTAGTTATTGTCTTATTTCTTTCCTCTTTATTTTTTCCTACTTTCTTTTCTATTACTTGAGCTTTTGACTTTCTACAAAGCACACACAGATTTTTATAATTATATGTAGATCCCCATCATGGAGTTATTTGGGCAATTTGAATTTTAACACAGATTGGTCCAGTTTAACAATATTTACTCTATACATATATGTATATATTTTTATAATATAAATTATATGTGTTATAAATAAATGTATATGTGTTATAAATTATATGTGTTATAAATAAATATATACATATATGTATATATTTATATTTAATTTTTATAATATAAATTATATGTGTTATAAATAAATTATATGTGTTATAAATAAATAGACATTTTAAAGTAGGGTGTGGTTTACAGAACCCATACATATCTATTATTTATTTGCAACTTCATAAACTTCATATGACAGGGAAAGCTTTTATTATCATCCTCATGTTTGTAAAGGGGGAAAACTGAAGAAGAGAAGAATATGGTACTTTATATGAGTCTGACCAAACATGGTGGAAGCAAGTGTTTTCTTCCATTACAGAATCTTTCCACTGCTATCACATAGTCCCACAGAATTGTATAACTTCCAAACTCTGTGTTGCCTTTACAAGATAAACCTTATATACCTAACATTTTATTACCAATCCCTATCAATAAACTGACTGAGATAAATTATATTTAGAAAAAACAGAAAGGGGTATGGAACCCAAACACACATCTAAGAAATCTGAGTTGCATTTCTCAAGAAAAGTGCAATACCAGAAAGTGCCATATTCTGTCCACAGTGGCTTGGTCTGTTGTAGAATCACATTTGTTATCTTGCCTTCCAATATGAAACTTTTCATTTTTATTACTGATGTCAAGAAATAGACACATTTGTTATAAACTTATTTTACTTCACAATGACTATTAAGTCATTCAGCATTTGTGCATGATAAGGTCTAAAGTATTTCTAGGATTTTGTGCCAGAAATGACTAAGAAATTGATAAATAATTTACTCTTTGATAAAGAAAGTTCTGTGGCCAATGATGGTTCTTATTTTCTCATGGCTCACAGAAGGTCCAATTAGATTAGTTTCTCAATCACAGAAATGGTATGAAGTTTGAGAGATATAAACTTCATATCGTTCTCAACTAGTTTCTTTTCTTCCTTTTACACTATTTTCTGTGGTATTGGATGAATGCTAATTATAAGATACCCCAAATAATTTTTAGAAACAGGCATTAATGTAAATATTATTATACTATAATCAAGGAAAGACTAATATGTTTGAAGTTTTAAAAATCTCTTGTATTTTGTGCATACATATAGGGTGGGGCAAAATATGTTTACAGTTGTTCCTATGGAAAATAACACAATAATAAATGATAATATAAGAATAAACTCTGTGTTTCACATACTTACAACTGTAAACCTACTTTTGCCCCACCCTATATAATTTAGTCCAAATGGATATAACAGTATGATTTGTGATTTGCATGCTTCTCAAAGTTGGGAAACTATATTTGCAGTCTATATTTTGCTAGCACCCAGACTGATGTCTTATAAACAGACAGAATTCAAAACAATACTGCTGTTGATTATTTTATTGCTCTTTTTTGAATATCTACTTTTGAGCATGCAGTAAAATATTCTACTTGTTTCTAGATAGTAGCAAATTTGCCTTATTATGTCAGCCTTCTTAAATGCTTCAGTAAATTTATAAAGATAGTACAGAACATTTATCTGAAAATAAATGTTTATTTAATATTTATGTATGTCTAGAAAACATTTTGACAGGGCAAGAGATTGTATTGGAAGACTTTCAGGTAAAAATTGTGGCTTAAGTTTAAATATCTTTTAATCAACCAGCCAAAGGGGGAAAATTAACAATCCTCCTCTAGAAACAACCAACTCTAGAAAATCTGAAGTCTTCTATGATCTGAAAGTTTGTGCCCCCGCGCGCCCCCCCCCCCCCCCCCCACCAATTCACATATAGTACTGTGATGTCAAATGGGCTAGCAATGGCATGTGGGGATTTTGAAGGGTGATTAGGTCACAAAGTGAAGGCCTCATGAATGGGATTAGTGCTCTCACAAGGGACCCCACAGAGATCCATGGCCCCTTCCATCTTGCGAGATTACAACCAGAGGCCTGCGACCTGGAGGAGGCTCTTCTCAGCCCTGCGGTACCCTGATCTCAGACTCCTAGCATCCAGGACCATGGGAAGTAAATGTCTGCTGTTTATAAGCTACCCAGACTGTGGTACGCTGTCATAAAAGCCTGAACGGACTAAGACAAGGTCCTTAAAATAAATCTGAGAGCCCTTCCAAAGCAGATATATTGTCACACTCCTTGTTACATCCCCAGAGTCTAGTAGAGAGCTGGATCCAAGGCAGGCACTCCACAGATTTTGAATGAATGCATAAATGCATCATTTAAGATGACGCCAGTGGAATATGTATGGTGAGCTGCTTTTCCCTAGTAAATTTTATTTCTGCTGAACCCCCAATACATTCCCGGCCAAACTCCTTTAGCCAAAGTATGCCTTTGAGGGTTGGCAGGCTAGAATTTGGTGTTTAGTTTATGGCCAGAAACAGAATAAAAGGTAACTGGACTGCAAAGGGAGTTAACCTCTTGAACTTAGCCTTATTAACTCTATGCTTCAATGGAGTTAAATGGCAATGGCTATAGGAAAGCAACAATATGTGTAACTTTTAATTGCACCATTCTCTTTAACTGTCCAAATATTATGGACTTGCATGAGAGGCACATTAGGGAAAACACAAGTGGTATAGTGTATGCTGCACTATAGGTTTGTAACCTGAGCCAAAATCAGAACCCACTTTTATATAATTATCCTATGCTCTATTCTCTGAAATCAAGTAGACTATTAAGGTTCTTGAAATTTCTCTATTAGAACTTGTGTCCCCCAATACAGGATAATTCCATTAATAGTTACAAAGTATTTATTAGTACCCTTATAATAGCTACAGTCTTTAATTGCAATGCTTACTATTTTGTAACCCATGGCTTTTACAACATTTAATCGGTCAATTAGAAAGCAATGATCAAACACTTTTTATGAGCAAGGTTCTCTTCAACAAAGATACAAAAAATCATGGCAAATAATTTACAACTTAAGCTAAAAAAGGAGATGTACATACAGAAATATAAACATTCCCCTCCCACCTAACCCCATTAAAGATCAATGCAACATGCAAGAAGCCACTCAAGGCAGATCGTGGCCTCTGAACTCCAAATACCAGGCATGCCCCAACAGAACTTGTGGATTTCCAAAATGTATTCATTGATTCATTAATTCATCCATCTATCCACTGATCTATGCTAATTGAGTGCTAATTATGTGTAATGCGCTAAGATGGGGTCTGGGATTCAGTGGAGATAGAGGAGAGCTCTGGTCTCTTTTCTCATGGAGGTCACATATCTCCGGGCCTGGAAAACAAGCTTCTGATTTCCAATGGTTCTGTTTCTTCCTTCTTCCCTCCCTCCCTCCCTCCCTCCCTCCCTCCCTCCCTCCCTCCCTTCCTCCCTCCCTCCCTCCCTTCCTCCCTCCCTCCCTCCCTTCCTCCCTTCCTCCCTTCCTCCCTTCTTCCCTTCCTTCCTCTTCCTTCCCTCCTTTTCCTTCCTCTTCCTTCCCTCCTCTTCCTTCCTTCCTTCCTTCCTTCCTTCCTTCCTTCCTTCCTTCCTTCCTTCCTTCCTTCCTTCTTTCCTTCCTTCCTTCCTTCCTCCCTCCCTCCCTTCCTTTCTATTTATTATTATTATTTTTTTTAATCATCACCTGAGGATATTTTAGAGAGAGCTGAAGGAAGGGGTAGAAACAGAGAGAGAGAAGCATCGATGTGAGAGAGACACATTGTTTGGTTGCCTCCCACACATGCCTGGATGGGGGCTGGTGATTGAGCCTGCAACTGAGGTGTGTGCACTTCAGTCTAAGGGCCCACGCTCTGACCATTGAGCAACCATCTAGAGCCCAGTGGCTCAGTTTAAAGCTTATACCCATGGTCTCAGGCTGACACTAAAGATGTTTGTCAGGCATGTAAATTTTGGAGGCATCTAATTAAAGCCACATAAGAAAAACACTTATAAATATACTGAGTAATACTATTTGATGCAGTAGAACAGGCTGTTAAGTATTTCCAATCATAGATTTAGGGAACTCAGATTAACCTTTTGCACTGGGATGTTGAGATTAAAATTACTCTTTGAATGTATCAATAATTTGAAATATAAAAAAATCCAAATAAATAAGTTTGTATGAAAAGAAACTCCAGTTTTTTATTCTACTGCCGCGCTTTGTAAAATCTGGGGTATTTAAAAAATTAAATCCCGAGTAGAATAAAGGAATCGAGAAAAAAGCAAGCGAGTGCAAAGGGTTAATGCATTCTTAAGTAAGATGTAGTTGTGTTCTGCCACTGCTTCAGAGTTCCACAGGACAAAGGGAAGGAGGAAAGAAGCCAAAAATGCTCAGTGAATTAAAATTAGATCATTGGTAAGCTCATAACTTAGGTCTATACCATTTGGTCAGTTTTCTAATGGCTATAACTTAATGATTCAATTAGTTTCCTGGGAACAAGGATAAGTACATGTTCAATGTTCTATATCATATTACTGATTAAAATCTGCCAAAGCCATGTCTAGATGAAGCTTATGAGCAATGAAACAAACAAAAATACTTTATATATTTGTAGTTTCACTATGAGTACTTAGATGAACACACAGTTGTTGACAACCAAAAAAAAAAAATTCATTCATGCATTGAACATCTACCACATGCAAAGCAGATGTCATGCTAAGCTCTGTAAACGAAACAAGGTGACCTGTAGGGTTTTTTACATGAACACCCTTGACAGGCCATGTGGTGCCGTTCAATAAATAGCAGTGTAGGCCACCTAATTTATGTAAACATTATTTTAAAGATATAAATCATGTTAACAGGAGTTACGTAATATTCTGTCACACAGCAATAGTGATCATCAGCAATGACTGCGAGTATGATGGTACATTAATTAAACTAAGCTATTTCACAAAGTTCAGAGGAAATCACGAAACTGTCTCCTTCAGCATGATGAATTGGCCCCCAAAATGTTAAATACTTCAATCTGAACACTTTTCAAAAGAGATAAACCTCTATGAAGATTCTAAAGTTTCAGGGGTCAGCCTTTATGTTATTATTGGTATATAACGCTAACTGTACCAACTGGTCAACAGGTGTGAAACACTGATACATTATCTAGAATGGGGCACTGGTTAAATTTATTATGTTCTTTTGGAGTGTCACGGCTCTTAAATGTTTTTTTTTCTTTGTGTTTTTTTCCAAGAGAAACATCACAGTGCTTTATTCGAAGTAATGTCCATCACTAGGTACACATTTCCCTCATCTTTCAGGTAATTAGTGGATATTGTCCCAATAGAACTTTTCTTGTTTTGAGGCAAACCATTCAGAGACCCAATTTTCCACTTCTTCGTAGATTTTGAAGTGCTGCTCAGAAAGTGTGTGCCATCGATAAGAACAAGTGGTAATCTGAAGGAGCAAATATCACATGAACTCACTCATTTATGGAATATAATGAACAACATAAACTGATGAACAAAAACAGATCCAGAGACAGAGAAACATCAATCAGACCGTTAAATGTTTTCTTACACATAAAAAGGACCACACAGCAATGGGGCACCCGTCACACTGAATAAGTTGAATGCCTTACAATCTATGGTAGTGAAAATATACCCCATTGATAAATTACTTTTATAATCATTAATTTATTTGTTTACTTAATGAGCTTGGGGCAACCACAATTCAGCTTCTTTAACTCCCCATTTTCAACACGTCATCAACCAATAAGTATTTCACATCTGTTTATGAACAGTTTGTTATGTTTACCATGACTGAAAACAAAATAAAAGTATTTCTGCTATTTATAAACATGTCTAGTGTTAATTCAAAAATTACGAACTCAAACCTTTGGACAGATATACTAGTAGAATTCTTAGGCCACATCCTGTTACTTTGTCTATTTTGTTTATGAAAAGTGGCCTGACACTTGTCAATTTGCCTGTTTCCAAGGTTGTGTGAAAAAGCCCAGTAAAATCCCAAATATATGAGACTTTGTAAAAGACATGCCCAGCTAACCTTGTGTGTATATTTGATGGATGCTTTATATACTAATTCTGACATTGATATAAGAGCTGTGAACGTGCAAGAGTCCTCCCCGTATATCTTTACTGCAAATGGAAATATTGCTATGAAAAGACAAGCTGGAGTCGGTATTTAGAATGATTGATATTTTTGAATATAAACGTGGAGACGTCTTATCCAAAAGGTGGCATGACTGCTCTGGATGCTGATATCATTTCTGACAGGTTTTATGAGACCCTCGCTGAGTGAGGGATGGCGTTGCGGGACCACCTTTCATAGACTTGCCACTCTGATTTCTTGCAGTAATGAACTTCAGGAACTCTGCTTAGCAGCAGAAGCTAGAAAACCTAAGCAATGCACACTTGTCTCAAAAACGGCCCAGAGAAGGGGATGGCAAATGCTCTGAACTGATCTTGTTTTCATTCTGAAGCAGAGAATTAAGTAGAAAACTGCCTTAGTACCAAAAATGATTAGCCATTAGAAATATTATTTAGTGATTCTTGGATATAACCCAAGGTGGGGAAATAAAAACATTAAAAAATAAAATTATTCTGGGAAGAGACTGATGCATTTTTCATCTTAGTTTGAGTCTTCATTCAGGGCTTTAAAATCATTTTATTTAGGTGAGGGTATTTTCAGAAAAACATAGATTGCCAATCGAATGACAATAGGCCTGCTGACTCCAGAGAACTTGGGAGGATAAACTAGGCATTAAGATTCCAGAAAGGAGGACTTCTTGTATGTATAGAATTTCCTGACCTTCCCCTGTTCCCACTGACATCCATGCTATGCCTGAATTGGTTGGACAGATTCAAATCCCTGGTCTGCCACTTAGTGAGTAACCCTGGGCAACATACCTGCATCTACCTTGCAGGATGGCTGTGAGAATTAGCAACAAAATACATTCGTATTTAGTTTGACGCTTACAGGCATTCAGAAAAGAGAGGCTAGCGATTTTACTTAGTTAAATCCCACGGTGTCACAAATCCGTTCCATAGGATACAGGATATAAATTACGTGTTTATATAAATTAATGTGACTAAACCATTAAAAGTCATTCAATTAAGTTATTATTTCTGCCACGTCCATTCAATGAGGAACATAGTTATACTACCTCTTCAATTAACATACTCTATATACAATATATAACTTCATTATGACTCATAGCCCTTTATATAAAATAGATATTTGACTTTTCCAGGAGACCAAATGTAGAATTTAGAAAAAATGAAGAGTGTTCTTACAGAATTAAAGAATATTTTTGCCGAGGCCAGATGGCTCGGTGGGAAAGTGGTTCCGTATACCCAAAGGTTGCGCATTCAGTTCCTGGTCACAGCACCTACTCAGGTTGTAGGTTCAATCCCAGGTTGGGATGCGTACAGAGGCAACTACATCACTCTCTCACATCTTGCACTCTTTCTCTCCCTTCCTCTCTCTCTAAAAAGCAGTAAAAACAGATCCTCGGGTGAGGATTAAAGGAATATTTTTAATCCAGTATATTTTATTTTAACTTGATTACATCTGCAAAGACTCCATTTCCAAATAAGGTCACATTCACAGGTACTGGGGTTAGGATTTCAATGTATCTTTTTGAAGGACACAATTCAATTTATAGCCCTTGCTACATTTTAAAAATACTATTTTATAATCTTCTAATATTTTGTATTTTTTAAAATAGATTTATTTTCAAATGCATGTGATATATAGCCAAAATTGGATTGTCTGAAAAACATATAACTAAATTTTTCTTTTTATAGTTTCTATGGAAAATATATTACAAAATGAATATTTAAAAAATTCTGGCATCTGTTAATTATTTCAATTAATGTTAGTAGAAATTGTTATACCTTTATCAAGTCTTCTTGATAATATTTTGGGGGGAAATTCAAAGAAGAAACAAATTTATGATTTTTTTTCCTAAAAATTTCTGAGAATATCACACAGATATATTTCTAAACTAAACTTTTTCTAAACTAAACTTACATATAAAAGGTACCTAATATAACTTTAGTAAATAAAAAAAATAAATGGAAAATAGAAAATTTGGTCTTTTTTATTAAAATGTATACTTGTAATTCTTTGCTCTGCTTAATTGAGAAATATTAAAGTAATTTCAACTGAATATTATACTATTCATAGTAGCAGCCTCACCCCACCAAGTGTAGATAAATTCTTGATAAGGAGGAATTTATAATGTAAAGAAAAAACACTTTCTCTAAAAAGAGGGAAAGAAAGAAATTAGAAGACTAATTTTCAATGGAAATGCTAACAAAACTAAACAACTAAAAATGAATACATGATTTATGATATATCCTTTAAATGTTATCATTGCTATATGGTATTGAAATAATTTGAAAAGACTTTAACCCTTATAAAACTTGTTTTTATAAATTTTTTTTGCAAGCAAAACACTTGGTAAGGTATCAATTTTATTCTAGTAATACAAATGAGGTTTTCTTCAAAAATAAATTGACTACTCTATTTAATTACTAAAATTACAACTAAGCATATTTTAACAGAGATTTGGAAATTTAGGTCTAATTGACTTTTAACTGCCACTGTGCAACTAAGTGATTTATTATTTTCCTTCTCCTGTTTACTGAAACACATCCCACTTTATGATTTCGGTAAGGCAGGAAAAGACACACGCATTTCTTAGTGCCTGAGCTGTCATGAATAGATATCACCATACGTGCTTCCTAAGACTAAGCATCTTGATGCTTTGCCAGGTCTCAGACAAAGAAGATAACAAAAATCGGCACTAAGTGGGCCAGGAGAGCGAGCACTCAGCAGCTGCTGTTTAATGCACTGCTCTAATGGCAGGAGAGGCTTTCCCCTAATGCTCCAGTGTTTTACTGAGAATATGCTTCTCAAGTTCTTTCAAGAGCTTTTCAAAAATGCATGCACACATATACACTGACTAATAGGAAAGTCGGGAAAATGCCTTTAAATGTTGTTGTCATGGTTGCATTTCACAAAGTAAACAGTGAAGCTCAACATGATACTGAAGTGTTAAGTTCACCAAATGGTGTGTTTTTAAGCCTCGTCTCAGAATATAACGATAGGATTTCTTACTTCGGTTTTCTTTGGGTCAAATTATGACCTTTCCTACATCTGTACTTCTCTAAGATGATATACGATCACTGTATTTATAATTACACTTAGTGTTTCTTTATTCATGTTTCTTAGTATGCACATAACTAATAGTGTATGAATAAACACAGAAGCCTTTGAAATCTGAAGGTAGCATTCCTAAGCTATATGAAGAATGTAAGAAATCCAGGAATCTATGAAAGTGAAGAGGGTAGGAGGGAAGCAAGGTGATTGTTGGAGGGAGGGAGGAAGAGAAAATAAATGTGCAAAATGAGTTTTATATGCCCATTACTATGAGTATTATGCATTTTAAATATAATTAAATAAGATTTCAGTGCCCTAAAAATATGCATGGTTGGAGTCAAGATTTAAACTCTAAATCCAAGGAATAAGAGATGTTTGCTACTTTTATTCCAGTGAGCTACTCTAATTGTTGAAAAAATGTTTCTAATCCTAGAACAAGCAGTAACTCTAAAATATTTTCAATAAAATGGAATAAAAACATGCCATTTTATGATTTACATACATTTAATGTATACTATATATCGCCTTTCCAAATGAATGAATGACACATACTATTGCCAAATGGTCCATATCATTTATTCATTTGTTCAACCTATATTTTATGAGAACCTTTCATTCTAAGTACTAGAAATACATCATGAAGCAAAGCTGTCAAAATTTTAAATCAAAGATGCTAACTTCTAGTAGACAATAAAATGAAACAGTCATATATATTTTGTGTCTGATGATGATACATGCTAAAGAAAAATAAAGAGGAACATTGAATAGGGAGGGTGTGTATTATGGGGGCTTGTACAGTTTTCAATATAGTTATCAGGGAAGTCATCAAGAATATGAAAATAAACTACATAGATATCTTAGAGAATGCATTCCATACAGAAAGGACATCATAGAGGAAAAAACAAGAGGTGAGAGCACACTTGTCATGTGTGAGCAGCAGCGAGACCACTATTACACACCTGTGCATGTATGCATTCCTGATCATTCAGAGCCTAGTGGTCTGTTGTAAAAGGTAAGTAGCATACCTAACAGCACTCAGCAAAATGACAGAGGTGAGATTCTAACTTAGTCGGTTTCTGATGCAATTTTCTTAGCATGTGCCACCCAGAGCTGAGGGAACCTTCAATATCATGGGATTAAGGCCAAAACCCTGTTAGCATCAAGCTGTGGGAAATTCTGAATCTCAGGTTGACTCTCAAGACTGATCAAAACAAGGAGTTGAAATCAGCACAGGCAAAAGGAAGGAATTTAGGAAAACCTCTACTAGTCCTGGAGAGCCATATGCAACTGGGAGGGTTGTACATAAGAAGGACCATTGCTGAAGTTAAAAAAAAAAAAAAATCATGAATGTGGTTCTGATTCTAAGATTTGTTTTTTCCAAATGGAAGACTTCATCAACAGAACTTGTGTCACAAGAAGTAGGCAATTTATTTATTTATTCAAATAAATTTGTATACACAGGATGTACTGGACAAAAGGAATACAAATATATGCACTCTTTTTTAAGTTGACACAGTGGTTTTGTTCTGGAAAAATTTAATATATTTCAAAACTATATTTGCATCAAAATCAGTTTTCTTACATGAAGCAGGAAAAGAGTGTTTAGAATAGGGGTTGGAAAATGTGTTCTGGAAATAGCCAGGTAGTATATTTGAGGCTTGGCAGGGCACCTGTCCTCTGCCGCAACTATTCACCTCTGCCACCAAGCGTGTGAAAGCAGCCACGGACAGTACTGAATGAATGGGCATGGCTTTGTTTCAGTGGGCCAGATCTGGCTCGAAGCTGAGGTTTTCCAAGCTTTTTTCTTTTTTTTTAATAAATATATTTTTATTGATTTCATAGAGGAAGGGACAGGGAGAGAAAGATAGAAACATCAAGGAGGAGAGGGAATCATTGATCAGCTGCCTCCTGCATGGCTCCTATTGGGGATCGAGCCTGAAGCCCAGGCATGTGCCCTGACCGGGAATCGAACCCTGACCTCCTGGTTCATAGGTTAATGCTCAAACACTGAGCCACACTGGCTGGGCCAATCTTTTACTAGAGGAATAAAAAGATAAGAGCCCTGATACATTACTATGAATAAAAAAGTAGTTTATGGAAGATAGTAACTATGTAAAATGTTTATTCAGGAATAAATATTTTATTTCTGAATTAACTCATGATGCCTCAAAGTATATTAGCCATACCCTTTCCATTGTCTCCTATATAAGGATTCATGCTTGAACATACTCAGTATATTCCAGACATATTACATTCATTAATCTTACTGGCATTACTGTATATTCTTGTTTTATAGCAGTTTTTATAAAGGAGTAGTCTTTTATAATGTAGCTAATAAACTTCATATTGACTGTAATAGTGCTTTTTTTTACTATTTTCTATGTTTTTAACTTATTATTTCTAGCTATAATATTACATAATTTTATTAAAATAATCCTTAATAAAGCAATTGATTCACAAAGCATGGTCTTAGAATATCCAGATAGAATAGTCTTCTGGTAGAATGCTGGAGGAACACAATTTGGCATTGTGCTCCAAGTGGGGTAGTCCGCTTTCTCTTGGCACATATTTCACAGGACCTCTGCTGTCCTCCTGTATTAGTTAGGACTTTCTTGTCTATAACTAGCAGCAACCCAATTCCGATTTGATAAAACAAAATAGAAAAGCTTTTAGAAGAATACTGGAGTATCTCTATGAGCAACCAAACTGAACTATAGGCCAAAATGCACCAAGGTTTCAGGTACAGTTAGAACTGCAAACTAGAACACCATCAAGATTCTCCAACTCCTCCTCAGCTTACCTTAATGTTGACTTTATTCTCCTCTTTATCTACATATTAAATTTCTCTATAGTCAGTGAAAAACAGACTTGTTGAGAGCACCCAAGGTTTGATATGTGAAGTTGTCCACTGACCAATAACCTGTGTCGGTGAGACAATTTCTCAGACTATGTAACTTGGACTAATCAGAATTAGGTTCTCTGTAGTGGCTGATTCTGTGGAGCTATGTTAGAAGTCCACCTTTGGGTCCATCAACAATCACCAAGAGAGTGGGGCCATGTATAAATATGGCGCTCATTAAGGGGCCTCTATTAATCAAAGGGGAAATGTTAGTTACAGGAAGAATAGAGTGTTACGTAGTAAATCAAGAAATAGTGCAAACCTCAAGATCCAAGATATTTTAGTAGGAAGTTAAATCTGGAAATTCTATATACTTTCTGTAGGTTTTTTAAAATATGGCAATCTCTTTATTGCTTTATACTAAACATTATATAATCTAATCGTGCACATATGGTTTTTAGAGTGTGTGAACTTGTATGTTATATGAGAGATACCAGTGGAAGATGCACAGTCTACTGACATCGAAGAGCCATCCTGCACTGAAAGAACAGCCTTGCCTTATGATAACAGACTATCAGTAGACAAGGTTGTGCTAGGAGTAGAATAAACAGTTAGGGTAAAGCCTGATAAGAAAGCACCAAATAATTCCACTAAAGGCCACTGGGTAGCAAGATCTCAACAGCAAAACTTGTTTCACCTTTCCCATCAGCTGGCCAATCAATGCCTTCGAACAGACAAAGCTTCTCCATTTTTATCCTTTGAGATAAGGATTATTTAAGTTCAGATAGAAAAATGGCACAACTTTAAAAAGCTATCTATATTAAGAAAAATGTGCTGCCATAGCAAACGTTTTGAAGCAATAACAGAAACAATGTGGTGATGATGCCAGAACAAATTATGGGAACAGACAGGAGATGCCAAGAAAAGGTCAAGTGCTTTAAGGCTCTTAGAAAGTAATGTTATTTCCGCAAAATATTCCCCAATGTTCAACGGTATGCCTCCCTCAGTCCCTTAGTTATATTTAGGGAATAAAGTTCAAAAGCAGCATTATTGGTAAGCTTAAAACCATGTGTTACATAAGATTAGTTTACAATAATATTCAGTATGGGGTTCATCAAGATCTATCCCTTAACTGTAAATGCACCAATTCTAATCATCACCCTTTACCTGTGGAGGGTTTAAACTCCTATTCATTAAATATGTTCACCTGTGATTAAACTCAAAGGCAGCCAAGAAACATTTTAGCCAATAAATTGATTTCTTAAGCACTATTTTATCAATATTTTATTGATAAAATATTTATTTTGCTTCTTTCTAATATATACTTTATAAATACATTATTTGAATATGAAATCAATTAAAAAACTTGCAATAAAGATAAAAAATTAAAATCAATTTTTTAAAAAAATCTAGATTTTGCACTTAAAAGAAAAGATTAGCTAATTAATATTGCTGTTGAATTCTCAGTATCAATAAATCAATGAGAAAGTATTTTGAAACTACCCAGTGATAATCCAGTCCGTTTGTTTATCATTATGAAAATTTTATCAAAACAATATAAATATAGCCTATGTTTATAGCAGACAAAATAGAACTAAAACACAGACTCTAATAAGAGAAAAATCAGGGCACTGCATGATAGTAAAGGGGTCAATCAAAAAAGAGGATATAACATTTATAAATATTTATGCACTGCAAATATATAAAGCAACTATTTGGAGCACCTAAATATATAGGCAAATATTACCAAACCTCAAGGGAGAAATAGACAGCAATACAATAATGGTAGGGAAGTCTAATACCCTACTTACATCAATGACTAGGTCATCCAGACAGAAAATCAATAAGAAAACATTACCTTCAGTGACACATTAGAACAGATGAATTTAAAAGACATATAAAACATTGCATCCAAAAGCACAGTACATTCTTCTCAAGTACACATGAAACATTCTCCAGGATAGATTATATCTTAAGCCAAACCAAGTCTTAATAAATTTAAGAAGATTAAAATCATATCAAGCATATTTTATAACCACAATAGTATAAAACTAGACATCAATTACAAAAAGAAATGTGGAAGATTCACAAATATGTGGACATTAAACATCATGCCAGTACACAGACAATGGGTCAATGAAGAAACCAAAGGACAAATCAAAAAATACCTCAAGAAAATGGAAATACATATAGCAAAAGTTATAGGTTGCAGTGACAGCAGGTCCAGGAGGGAAGTTCATATAAATACCTACCTCAAGAAACTAGAAAATTCTCAAATAAACAGTCTAACGTTACACATCAAGGAATCAGTATTTCTCAGATCAGCTAAATCAGTAGCCCCAGGAACCTTCTTTATGATGAGCACCTGGATAATGTTTCTTGGCTCCATCAATAAATACACTGGGATATTCACCCCAACCCTCTTTCTCCATCTCCTAACTCTAGTCAGTGGCAGCTTGTGTGGTTGTCCTTCCACCAGATTTTTCCACAGTTCTCCTCCCAGCCTAGTAGGTAAATCCATTTTTAGCACCTGACTTCTCCCAACATTTCTGGTCTAAGACAGCCTACTTTTAACTCTCAATCTGACTCTTGTTAACTTGTAAGTTGATCCAAATTTAACTATCAGTGCAAATGGTTACCTACACAGCACTATATTTTTCTTGCCCCTCGGTAACGTGTGTTTTTTTTCCCCCATAAAAGAAATTACTTGGGGACATACATGACTCCAAGGAGTGAAGAGAGGTCACAGTATACTAATTTGTGTTCTTTGTTTATTGATTTATCTTTGGAATCTAACTTTCTATCTAAGATAATGGGTTGTGTATAAAATTTAACATCTTTTCAGTAATTCTGATTAAATTGAAATAGAACTTTGACACTGATGAAACAAATTGTGCCAAAAATAAAAAAAACAAATACCTATAAGGTGTACTGATATACCTTTTAAAGGTATACACACATAAGAATGCATAAGGCATATGCTCACAGCATCCAAAAAATAAAGGCTTAATAAAAATATGCCAAAATATATTTTATTGGTTGTAAAATGCGAACAGTGAGAACAGCTTGACAAAGGAACTTTTCCATTTTTCAGAAACTACATCCCATCTTTTGGTGAACATATCTGTTCAATTGATGTAGAGGTGGCTGTTAAAAGCCCCAAGTGCCCTATACACTTAGCAAGAAGATAAAATGGTGTTGCTCTCTGCTTTCCTTCTACCTCAGACTCACAATCACAAAGAACTATGTTCTATGAGGAAAAAAATAAAAACAGAGAAACAAAATTGCCTTCCACCAGCTATATTTGGATTTAGAAGCAGATTTAAATAGCTTTAAAAAGCCCTGCAATAAACAACATTCCACATAATGGCAATAGAAATGACATATGTGACTTGAAATAATGCGCAAGTCAAATGAATCATTCAACAAGTATTTATTGCACATCTAATGTGTGTCCAGTTCTTGGTTTTGGTAAGACTCAGAGATACAAAAGATAACGTCCATGCAATCAGAAAAGTCTGATTTATTTATGGAGACAATAATTACTCAAGACAAACAATAAGGAAGTAAGGAAAGACCACTCACCCAATGCTGTTGGAACATCTCATAAATTAACTTAGGAAGCAAAATGAGCCTCAAGGTTGTGGTAGAGGAGAAAGTACCAGAGGACAGAGGAAGCAATTGTCAGGATGGCTGGCATCCTCTTGGAAAGCTCCATAGCACTGGGGAATTTTGGGTAGGTCCTACAGACCCTAAAAATCTCACACAGGCCTACCTAATCAAGGGACAAGGCATTCCATTTTATCTGCATCTCAATGACACCTGTTGTTTATTGACTGAATGATGATAGCCATTCTAGCAGGTGTGAGGTGATACCTCATTGTGGCTTGATTTGCATTTCTCTAATGATTAGTGATGTTGAGCTGCTTTTCATATGTCTATTGCCCAACTGTATGTCCTCTTTGGATAAATGTCTATTCAGGTCTTCTGCCCACTTTTTAATTCCTTTTTTTTGTTTTGCTGGTATTGACTTGTTGGAGTTCTTTATAAATTTTGGATATTAAGCCCTTATCCAATGTGATGCACTGTTGGTAGGAATGCAGATTGGTGCAACTACTATGAAAAAGAATGTGGGGGTTCCTCAAAAAATTAAAAATGGAACTTTATGATCCAGTGAGTCCCCATCTGGGAATATATCCAAAGAAACACAAAACACTAATTTGAAAGAATATATGCACCCCCATGTTCACTGCAACATTATTTACAATTGCCAAGATATGGAAGCAACAGTGCCTGTCAGTGGGCAAGTGGATAAAAAAGCTGTGGTACATATACACAATGGAATATTACTTGGCCATAAAAAGAATGAAATATTACCTTTTGTGACAGCATGGATAGAACTAGAGGGTATTTTGCTAAGTGAAATAAGTCAGAGAAGACAAATATCATATGATTTCACTTACATGTGGAATCTAGAGAACAGAATAAACAACAACAACAAAAACAGATTCATAGATACAGAGCATAGCCTGATGGTGGATAGAGGGGAGGGGGTTGGGGGGCTGTGAGAAAAAGGTGAAGGGATTAAGAAATACAAATTGGTAATTACAGAATAGTCATATATATATATATATATGTATATATATATATATATTACAGCACAGGGCATATAGTCAACAATACTGTAATGACTATGTATGGGGCCAGGTTGGTACTTAAAATATTGGGGCAGGGGGACCACTCTGTAAAGTATATGATTGTCTAACCAGTATGCTATACATTGGAAACTAATACAGAATAATATTGAATGTAAACTGTAATTGATAAAAAATTACAAAGGGCAAGGCATTTCAGGTGGGAACAATAATGTACAAACATAAGAGGTGATAATGAGCAAGGAGCTAAGCAAGCTAGAAGCACAAGCTATATTTTCAAAGCAATAGAAAGTATTTAAGGCTATCACCTTGACCATCTTAACCACAGTAGGTATTTCTAACTGTATTGCAAACTCAGTTTCCTGCTCTTAGCCAAATGCTATTGGAACATCTCATAAATTAACTTAGGAAGCATGATTTTTAAATGCTCTGAAGGTGCCTTATAGCAGCAATATTAATACAAAATAAGCCTCAAGACTTCTTTAAAACCGAAGCAAATATGACTACCTTGATTTCTTAAACTTAAAATAAAACAAAATATATATACCAAATAATGTTTTAAATATATGGCTTTATAAAAAGCCCTTTCCAATTTACTATTAACATGGTGACATCATTTTCTCAGATAGAAGTTTGACCAATACATGCTGTGAAGGTGTCAACAGTATTTCTCAGTAGGGGTGTTTTAGAATTTCCCATCTCCCCCAGGCTGACACATTCTTTCTCTCTTCTATGGTCACAATTTATGTAATATATTCTGATGGACATTTTTTACAGTTGAAAGTAAATAACTTTAAGACCTCCTTTAAAGTTGAACATTTGATTTTTTTTTCAAATGGACTAATTATATTTTGTAGAATAATAGCCACATAAATGAATACTCAACATTAAGCTTAAATAAGTGGGTTCAAGAAAGTTGCAAGGTTTTAGGAAAAAGAAGGAATGGGCCATTAGGTAAATGTGTAACAAAAGAGTTATCTGGACTCCCAGAAAGGTAAAATAAAGCATATTGGTGAAAGGAGTTGCATAACCTTGGCTATATTCAGGAAGGCTCAGGTACACCAGGAAAAAAAAAAAAAAAAGTACAGGTAAAGATTATCTTACTCTAATGAAATGTGGACCAGAAAAGAGCTCTTTAAACTTGAATGTGTGTACCCCCTGGGGAATCTTGTTCAAACACAGATTTTGATCCATGAGTTCTGGGTGAGCAGTGAGGTTGGACAAGTGTAGAGAGCGCCTGGGAAGGCACATGAGCATTTCTTTAATTATTGTCAGCTGAATCCAGTGGCATTGGCAGAGCCAGGTCCTGGAAACACACCTTGCCAGATGCAGAAGTGTTGTCAGTCTGACCTTCAGCTCAGGTGCCAGGGGGTGGGTTTCATTATCTAAATCCAGCCAAGCACCAGGAACAAACATGATTATCTGGACCCACCCAGAAGTGATGATTACAAAGAAGCCACAAGAATGCACATAATCTCCTGTCGGGAGCGACCTCAGTTGACAAAGTCCTGAGAGGGCAGGTTTCACAAAGTGGCCTGCCTGTTCCCAAGGTTAGTCATGCATCCTGCCCCCCTTAGGCTTAGAGACCCGTAAGCACAATAGTTTAGTAATCACACATTCTGCCCCCTAGAGCTTAGTTAACCTTTAAGCACAGTTAATGTATAAGCATAATTATCCTTCAGCAAGAAGTGTGGCTAGATTATCTGATGGAAAGAAACTAGGTGGCGTCAGAGGTGTATGTATAGGTATAGCCTTTGGGATCTTAGCCAAGATAAGGAGCTTTGTGTAAATTTCAGGAGGAAACCTGAAACAAAGGGGTATAATTATGTTTACCACATTATAGGAATGATGTATTGTATGGAATGTAACTGACCCTGTATAAAAGTGTGGAGAAAAATAAACTCGGGACAGTAAGCGGGAAGTGCTACTGTCCTCCTGATCCCATCCTGTTTTCTGTCTGTTTTTCCTCATCCTCACCCCCGCCTTGCAGGTACTGTTTGACTGATGCCAGCAGGCTCCTGCAATCTCCTTTGTCTTGGGCTTTAGTAAAACTTCCTGTTTTTTGCTGTATAAAATAAACATGCTGTATTGGCTCTGGGTCCCTGTCTCTCCATCAGAGGACAGTGGTCCCACCCAGTCCAAGCTTTCCCTACTGTATTCGTGTCTGTCTCTTTCATTTTCTCAATCCCCCATCACCCCTACTCAGGAACCGGACCACTCTCTAGCCACGCTGGACACAGAAAAGACATATTAATTGACAAGGGCACTTTGTGGTTCACAGTGGAAACTTAGATGTGCAGCATTAGCATCACCGGAGGGCTTGTTGGAAATGCAGATTCTCAGGCATATCCAGCTCTACTCAGAATCCATATCAGAATATGATTAACAAGATTTCCAAGTGATTCCAAGTTTAGAAGCACTAAAATCAGAGCCGGGGCTGTTGGTAGTGACAAAATTGTCCTGGTTGGCCCAGGTTTAGCACTGAAAGTCTCCTATCTGGGGAAATCCCTCTGTTCCACTTGGTAGATCACCCAGCTATGAATCCCATGAATGAGATGGAGTTTTCTGTGCATGATGCTGTGTTTTAAAGGTCATGGCTGTGATATAGTACAATTAGCATAACTGCTTCATGTCTTCGGCCAACTGCATAATCTCCATCAAATCACTGTCCCTTTCAAAGGCCTACTTTCCTTACATGTGAAATGAAAATGACAGCTACCTCACAGGGTAGTTTTAAGAATTTAATACGTTGTAATTGAGCATGCTCTGCATGCAAAAAGAGTTTTAAAATGTTAGCTATAATTATGGATAGTTCTATCACAAAACAAGAAACTAAAATCTCTTGGTTGACTGTGCTATCAGGGTTACCGACTATAATTAGGATTCTGGCTTTTGACTCAGCACAGTAAAGAGAAAGAATGAGAAGAAAATAGAGAGAGAGGAGGAAAATGAATAAAGAAAGTGTGTGTGATGGGAAGGATAAATAGGTTAAAGGTAATACCTATGGATTATTTAAACCAAAGGTTTAGAGGTAGCTCATCCTCATTCCATTTGTATTTTGCACATCTGTTCTTGAGCTGCAATGGGAGAGTTGAGTAGTTGTGATGGAGACTGTATGTCCTACACACTTGAAAATATCTACTATCTGGCCCTCCACAGAAAAAGTTTGCCAACTCCTGAACTACATCATCTTAACAAGACTTTCCAAAAGATCACATGACATTTCCAGGCTGAGCACAGGCTTGCATACATTTCTATTGTAGTACCACCTGGTCCTGACATTATGTGCTTATGGGTGCCTTCCCCTGATGAACTGAATGCCCCTCAAGGGCAGGAATTATATCTTATTTATCTTTTTGTCTCCAGAGCCTACCAAGAAAACTGGTTCATAAAAGGTGGTCAACAAATGCATGCTGAACTGAACTGAGCTATTTAGGATGTAGGGAGGTCAGTGAACTGGAAGATTATTTTTCTTTTATTAGGTACTAGATCGTATGGTGAGAGCTGACTTCTGAGCTAACAGCTAATTTGTTATTTTTGTATTTTTCAAATATACCTATCTGGCATACCAGTCAGTGAAAGGTAATTAAGTCTAACAAGAAGTTCTCCATTTGAAGTGAGAAAGCATTTTTTTCATCCTTCTGAAAACTCTGACAAAGCCCATGAAGCAAAACGTTATGTATAGGAATAATAGTTTGATAACTTTAAAATTGAAAAATGTCTTGTGTCCAAAGCTTGAGCTTTCTTAGTTAACATTTGGCATGCACTTTCTGTAGTTAATTAGCCAATACTACTCTAAGTATTTATCAGGTGCAATTCAGAAGGCTGACTTCCAAATGTAAAACTGCCATTCTGCCTTTATCAGGGAATGTTATGGTCAGTGACACTAATTAATGCCTCATTCTATGAATAACTGATGAATTTATGAGTAAGCATTTTAAGAAATATGCCTTCTTCAGTAAATTGGAGTACACAAAACCTAAAACATTTCAATAAATATAATGAATGTCAAGGCCAAGACTCGTTAAGTAAAGCATTTACAGTAAAATAAGACAGTTCTACAAATAAATCTTTGTAGAAGGAATTGGAAAATATTTACATTTTAAACATAACTCCCTTTTATCTACTGCCATTGGTCTGCTTTTTAATGTTAATAAAGTAAACTTATTTTGGGAAAACTTTTATAGTATCAGACAAGTGGAGTGAAGAAAAGTGTATTACATTTATATGAAATTCCTAGATACAAAATAGAGTAAATACATTACTAGCCATATTGTTTTGCTCCAATTCAAAAATAGTGACCGATCTCCTAAAAACACTGCAAAACTAGTAGTAAATTTATCAACAGCAATTGTGTTTACATTTAAAAACAATGAATAAAATCTTTGCCTATCTACAGTTATAAAGTTATAATCTTTAAATTGATATTTATCAGGCAGGATTTTCAGTATTTCTACAGGATGATGAATGATTTTACTTCTAATAGATTATTATTTTTTCATCACTGCTAGCATCAGCAGATACAATTTCATGATAGTTTTGCAGACAGGGTTCTAGTCATAGCGTACATGTACAAATAGATTCAAATAAAGGTTTTGCCCGAAATGGGGATGTGATTATATGGGTATATATTTGTGTGTTCTGGCCAAATATGAGTCTCCCTGTGTTGAAATGCTGCTTCACTTTTAGGTATTTTAGCAGACTCTGTTCTAACATAAAGATTATTTCAAGGGTTCATATAAAACTTTGTAAGCTAAAATGCACAATAGTCACATTGATTTGAATATGAAGTTAAAATGTATCAAGGTTTTGTTTAGGGTTCTGTTGACCTGCCCCAGATTCAGAGACAGAGGGCACTGAACTGGAGGTCAGGAAACGTACACTAAACCTTAGATTTGGTGAATCTGCAAGCCTACCTTTGCGGGCCTTAGAGGAAGTCTGTTTTCCTTCTTTGAAGTGAGTTTCCTCAGGTATAACACGAGGTGTTTGACCCAGAAAACAAAATCTAAAACAACATGTTGTCTGCAATTTGAAGCATCCAAAACAACCTGAATTTTGTGAGTAGTTGGTGGGATGGGGATACAGGTTTCCAATGAATATGCCTCTGTGTTTGGCTGCCTCAGTTTCCTCACCTGTAAAATGGGATAATATTAGAGCATCCTCAACCAGTGTACCACAAGAATTCTTAAAATATGCAATACCTGTTTATTTAGTCAGACGCACTGACCTCTTTTCCCTTAGATTGTCAAATTAAAAAATGACAACAAGCCAACACAATAGCCATCTGGTGTGAATGAATGAAAATTATACTTATTTTTCGTCAGATCAGCAAAAAATATAATATCTTTTTTGGTGTGCCACAGAATTTTAGTAATTAGTTTATGAGTGTCATGAGATGAAAAAGATTGAAAATCGCTGTTCTATTCTAGTGGGATGGACAACCGCACCTTCTGTGCTTTCTCTTCCTTCCCAATTCTCTTGACTTCTCTTGTCCCAGAACACTTAGTAAGTGTCTCTAGTTCTATATAATGTTTTACATGTTACTAATAATCATGTAATACTGCCTCTTTTCAGGATTACACAAGCCATCCAGATAGGGTTTATTATTAGGTTTTGAAATAAATCACTACATCTCTCTATTTTCACTTTTTTTACTCATAGCATATGAACAAAATAAAGGTTAAGATTGAAAGCAGGAATTTAAAAAATTCCACTTGATGTGCAACCTTGCTGAATACAAGTTGTTCCTGTAGAAAATTCTGTAATATGGTTTTATCTCATTCTTTAAGAGCAACTTTTTTAAAAGCCCTATGAACAATTCCATTAATCATTACCTGTTGTATTCTGAGAAATATAATTGAGGTCAGAAAATTATGTGATGAAAGCATGGGGTCTGAGAAACCTGCAATTCATCAACATAAAAGAACAGAAAAGCCAACACAAACAACTCTCTCTAAGTGAATGATGTATTTGTTTGTTAGGGAAAAAAAGGTTAGAGGAAGTTTTTCTATTTTGAGAGACAAAAGCTGAATTATTTAAAGTAATAGGCTTGGTTTACATGCCGTAAGTTTTTAACTTTCTAAACTAATAAAATAAAAAATGCATTTATGAAATTAAAGTGATTATTTCCATTACAACATTGGATAGAAAAATGATAATCTGGTTGTTTTTACTTTTAACCAACTTGTTTATCTGTGTAAATTCATCTGGAAGACTTATCTGAGAAATATTCATCACAAAAAATTATGCAGTCTCAACTATTATACCATCACTAGAGGCCCAGTGCATGATTGAATCATGCATGTGTAGGGTCCCCTACACGCTTTCGCTTTTCGCGGTGGACCTGGGTGCCTGTTCGCTGGTGCACCAGGCCTTTCAGAAGCCTCCGCCGAGGCTTCTGAAAGGCCTGGTGCCAGAGCAGACAGGCACCCAGCTCCCACGTTTTTGATGGTCCACGGCCGCTGAGGGGGTCTACCATGCTGTTGAGAGGGGGGCTGCCGCAGACACCTGGCTGCTGAGGGGGGCTGAGGGGGGCTGCCGCAGACACCTGGCTATCCTGCCATTGAGAGGCGCAGCTGGGTGTCCGTGGCAGGCTCCCTCAGAGGCCGTGGATCCATGCCTCTCAATGGCCAGATAGGCCACCCAGAGTCCCACCCACCAGCCTCCCGCCGCCCAACCGTGGGCGTAGGGGAGTGATGGTAATTTACATGTTACTCTATTATTAGATAGGATGCTTTTTTGCCATTCGTTTTCGTGTGTGTGTGTGTGTGTGTGTGTGTGTGTGTGTGTGTGTGTGTGTGTGTGTTTTCCCCTCTCCTCTGCCTTTTCACTTTGTCCCTAAACTGCCAGAATCAGTAAATGTTATAGGATAGTGCAAACCCTGAAGCACAAATAAGCAAAGAAACATCATTCTGGCTCTTCGCTTCTGATAGGTTTGGCACAAAAGCAACTTTTAAATAGTGCTTGCCATTGACAAGTAATGCATGTTATAAAGAAACCATGAAAAGAGTAGTTCGGTAGCTTAAGCAGTTAAACACACACATTGTATACTATGTGCTTAAAATAATGTACATAGTAGTAAAATAAGATATATTAAAAATAATATCTATCTTTAAATCAAATTAAATTTTTGACAATGTCTAAACTGAAATTGACTCAGGTTGATGAAATCACAAGCTGGTGCAGGAAATTCATATTGCATTTTTTTGCAATAGAACTGCTGGGTAATTTCTGTAAAGATGAAATCCTGTAATTTCAAACGAGCATATCTACATCTTATGGTTTTTCCCATCAGCTTAACTAGTGTCTATTACCATCCATTCTTGCTATACTCTTATACATTGGTCTGTGCCATTTGAATTTTATTATACTGTGCTTTGAGATCCCTAAAACAATGGGAAAGTATAATTGGTAGAAGAAGTGAAACATACAATGTTGCCCTGGCTGGGTGGCTCAGTTAGTTGGTGTCCTACACACCAAAAGGTTGCAGATTTGATTCTGATCATGGCACATACCTAGCTTGTAGATTTGATCCTCCATCAAGGCCTATATGGGAGGCAACTGATCAATGTTTCTCTCTCACATCTATGTTTTTGTCTCTTATTGATGTTTCTCTCTCTCTCTTTCTCCATTCCTCTCTTTCTAACATCAATAAAAACATATCCTTGGGTGAGGATTAAAAACAACATAATGTTAATAAAATTCAGAAATGTGTCAAGAAAATTTGATATATGTGTACATGTGTATGAGATAATTATTTTAAAAGTTATCATTGCTACCTATAAAAATAGTTTTGTGCGTTTTTTTCCCATTATTGCATTTTAAAGTGTTAAGGACATTTAAAGTTATGGAATGCCATGGAGAGATGAATACTAAGTGAACTGTTGGTTATGATTTTATGCCCATGGTATTTTCCCCCTTTTCTTCTAAAGGCCTTCATAGCACTGGGCCAACCATTAATACATACATGGTTGGGATCAAGTATTCACAAATACCAAGCCAAATACTATTTCCAGTTACAAGAACACTTAAAAAAGATTTGAACATGGACCTGCTATTTTTAGCCATTTTCTGGGATTCCCATTGTTCTGAATAGACACATATATACAAACACACACACTAATTTGTGTCCATTCAGCCTGTGAATGTGACCTTATTTAGAAACTAGAGGCCCGGTGCACGAAATTCATGAATGGGTAGGGTCCCTAGGCCTGGCCAGTGATCAGGGCCGATCAGGGCCTTCCAGCTGCCAGCCAGGGCCTTCCTTCATTCCGCACTGCCCCCTGGTGGTCAGCACACATCATAGCGAGCTATTGGTCTAATACTTCCTGGCTTGTAGTAGTGGGAAAAAATGGTGAACAATGAATGAATGTTAACATCTTCTGATAACTCCAATCACAAGACCTCATTTTTCCCTTTGAATCCTCATAATTTTTTTTTTTTTTAGAACTTCTCTTGGTTTACTTATATTCTTTCTACAGCTTATTGCTTTTCATCATAGTGGTTCTTAAAAAGAATGGTTAGGGAGGGTTTGTTGGTTTTTGACAAAATAAATTAAGTCTGATCTCCTCCTCCCCCAACCCAGTTAGATTCTCCTAAGGGAAGAGAATACAGATGTGTGGGATTTTGTTTTTGTTTGTTTTCAAAGCTTCTTTGTGTCCTTTTTATGCCCTATTCTCTTCCTCTCTGGCAGAGGAGACTGGGCAAGCAAAAACACAAGGCCTAATAAAGAGCCCCAGAGCTTCAATGCATTTTAGTCAAATAAACAAGTCAGAATATGTTGTTTACTACTTCTCTTCATGTCCATCTAAAAAGCATTCTAATGCCCACAATTTTATCTTCAAAGCAATATTTCTCTGTTAGGTGATACTTAGAGGCATGCATGACTAGATTTTGATATAATCTTTACTGTCATTCCAAAGTGAACTAATATTCTTTCCAATCAGTATATTTTATTCAGTTTCTAAAAGCAAATTATCATAAATTTCCATACTTTGAATATCATTTCTCCTAAGAAGAAAAAAGTGAAAGAAGTTGATTATTATATCAGAGCCATTAGAAAATTGAAGCACCTATTTACAAATTTAAGGAATAACCTGAAAGAAATAAGGCAGAAATGATAAAATTAGGTCTTTAAAATAAATTCATTTTTTGTTAATATAAGGGTAAAGTGCATTGAGTTAGTATGAATAGAGATATAGTAAATAAAAATGCACAAGAAGAACATCTTACCCAATACTAGATTTTATCTGCACCAAAGAAAAAAATGTATTACCTTGTGAGTTTAAAATATTTATTGGATTTGGAAACAGACAAGAAAACTCTCCTGAGCAGTTCATTGTTAGTAAACCCAAGAAATTACATTTCTTCAAATCAACAATGATCTTATCACAACTGATAAGATCATTTTTTTGCAGCTCTTATTCTACAGTAACAGAAAATTCAATCTTCAAGTTTGTCTATTAGGGTTATAGGCCAAACTCAGCAAGTTTAAAGGTGATTATCGGAGCACAAAATATATAAATGATAAAATCATAAATCCTAATTGTCCTTAATTTGCATCATATTCATTGCCATATCTTCAGGTTTATTTTGTTAAACCTTGAAGTAAATTGTAATAGGTTACTAGATATCAAAATTAATTGTTGTAAGAGATCATTCTAGGAAAGTAACTATGGCATTTAAGCAATGGTATTGCTTAGTAAACTATCATTTCTTTTATAATTAGCATTAATAGTCATTGCTTTTCTATTAACTTAGATCTACTATCAGGGAAAAATACAGAAAGACAAGACTAGAAGCACTGCATTCATACAGACGTTCCCTTTCCTGGAGGTTTTATTTAGTCATGTGCAAACACACACAGTAATCTTACACATGGCACTTAATTTGAATGCTAATGTTTCCAAACATAATACTAACTCATAGTAAAGATCATTATGTGTCTATTCTCTCAAGTGAACAATAAGGCCCGTGCTCCACTGTTTTAAATCAATGTATTCTCAAGGACAGCCTTTATCACTGCTATCTCCATATAGAAGCGTATTTTAATTGCTTATTCACTTCTGGCTTCTTTCTCCTTCATCTGTCTTCCAGCTTTTTGTAATTTTGCATATAGGGTGATGAGTTTTAGAATAGGATTCAGGGCATATCTGATTATACTAAATGGCAGCTAATGTTCTTATACAAAGTTTAAATAAAACATATGCTGAATGAATAAAATTGAAATGACTCAAAAGAATATACTTCCATAAATATCAGTAAAGCTTCCTACTCTATTTTTTTCCTACATCGTTGAGCAAGTAAGTGATTTCAGGGTTCACATATGGATGCCAGTAATGTGGTAAAGTAACTGTCATCCATAGCATATTTTCTTAATTTTGACATATCAAGGTGCCACCTGGATCATTAATAAATTTAAATATCTCATAAGACTCAATTTTAAAATGTAAATATTTATTTGTAAAAGTGTGTGGTACTTTGCATTACAAAATATAAATTTGTAGATAACCTAAAAAGAAATACAAAAGAAGATGAAACAATAATATTGAATTTCAAATGAATTTTAAATCCCCACAGATAGAATATAAGCTCCATGAAGGCAAGAATTTTTCTTTTTTACTCACTGCTCTACCCTCAAGCATTTACAATAGTACTTTCTACATAGTTGTTACCCAATAAAAATTTTGTTTAATAAATAAAGAATACATATGCTGGAAGGTAAACTGAAAATATTAATTAGTTCTGTCCTTTCTGTTTCATTAAACTAATTCCCTAAATATCAAGGTTTTATGTTTCTCCCCAACAAAGTTTTTGTTCATCTCAAGGCAAAGGAAGCTCTTGTAACATCTGATAGAAACTAGTACTTGTCATATAGTCATGTACATAAATGCTCTTATTTTTATTCATGGTAATTTGTTAACTGTTGATAGTGAACAGGATTCTGTAAAGTTATTGTTTAATGTCTCATTGTTATAATATTACTAGAGGCCCAGTGCATGAAATTCAAGCACTTGTGGGGGGTCCCCTCAGCCTGGCCTGTGCCCTCTCGCAGTCTGAGAGCCCTCGGGGGATGTCTGACTGATGGTGCGGGAGCGGGCCTAAGCTGTCAGTTGGACATCCTTAGAACTGCTGCAGAGGTGGGAGAGGCTCCTGCCACCACTGCACTCGCCAGCTGTGAGCCCGGCTTCTGGCTGAGCAGCACTCCCCCTGTGGGAGCTCACTGACCTACATTGAGTCAGTGAGCATCATAGCCATGGGTTGTTCAGCCTTTGGTCGATTTGCATATTAGCCTTTTATTATATAGGATTCTTGAATAAAGTGCAACAATGCAATTTCCAAGTTGACAAAAGCTCTAGGACAGTGCCTCCTGATTGCAAACAGTATCACTTGAAGAGATTTACACAATATGGATGCCTGAGTCCCACATACCTGGTCCAATAAAATCAGAATCTACTGGGACCCAGTCATCAGCATTGTTTTTAAAAGCTCCCCAAATGATTCAAATGTGAAGGCAGTGCTAAGAGCCATGATAGAGCAGGACAACAGGGGAAAACCATTTGTCTATGAGGAAGATGATCCCCATATCAGTCTCGAGCGTTTACATTTTATCCTGTCTTTACATAACCCAGCTTTCTCCTGCTTTATCAACATTGAAAAGTTTCTCTCAGCTTTCCATATATATATAATTTTAAAATGCTATCCTTATTTAAAACCATCTTCCAAAAATCAATCCCTCACTTTAATTTGTTTTATAGAACTTCTATAAAAACCCTTCAACTATATCTAGTATTTTTGGAACTGAAATCTTCTGAATTGATTTAGAAAATGGTATTTATTTCCTTAGGGACACAAAACTTCATTTTCCTCATCTCTTCTCTCTGATTCAGGACAGGTAGTGAGTACCATGTGAACTGAGCACTGCATAACATAACCTGCTAGTTCAGACATGATGGTGTGAGGGCAGAGTAGCTCACCATTGTGCCAACAGGATCAGATGACAGTGAAAATATTCTAGGTTGCCCATAAATTAAGAATATAATTTTATCTTGAAATACAACTAAAGTTTATTTTATATTAAAAGGGCTATAATTACAGCCTTGTATTGACTTTTATTTTATTTTTAAAATATATTTTTATTGATTTTTGAGAGGAAGGGAGAGAGTGAGAGATAGAAACATCAATGATGAGAGAGAATCATTAATTGGCTGCCTCTTGCACACCTTCTACTGGGAATCTAGCCCACAAGCCGGGCATGTGCCCTGACCAGGAATCGAATCGTGACCTCCTGGTTTATAGGTCCATGCTCAACCACTGAACCATATCAGCCGGGCCATGTATTGATTTTTACAATGAACAAATAATAAGTCAAGTCATTATAGAGTTGAAATTCCATAGTTTGTCCAAACTCTAACTTATATCCAAACCAGGAAGAGAACTACTCCTAGAGATAATTCTTATCACCTGAAAGACTCACGAGCATAACAAGACAACCCTTGTTTAGCAAATATTTCCTCCCCTCCACTCCCCTTCCCATAACTTGCCTCAGAAGCCCCAAATTGCTTTTCCTTTGTTTAACATAAGATGGTATATAAATCTCAATCCTCTGGCTGTCTCCTGGAGTCTCATTTCATTGTGAAACTTCCACATATATGTCACTAAATTGTTTTTTTTTCTTTTTCTTGTTAATCTGTATTTTATTGTTTTGAGTTGAGGGCCCCAGGCAGTGAACCTAGAAGAGCAAAGGGAAAGGTCTTTCCTCCTGTTCAGTAGTCTCTATGAGTACGGGGAAAACCAAGCTAAGATTCTATTACTATTTACCACTTTGAAATTTTAAAGAGAAAAAGTAAGTTTTTTGTTGTCATAAGACTTGTTTTACAAAATCTAGAATTTATCCTAGGGCTTTATTTTTATCTATTGTGAACTAACGGATACAAGTTGCAAGTAAATATTCAGTTTTAAATACAATTTAATATCATTGTATTTTGCACTAACTTTTGAGAGCTTTAGCTTTAAAAATGCAATTTTGAAGATATAATAGATGTAATTAAAATTTCAATTAATTAACTTGAAAACATAGGACACATAGCACATATTAAACCCATAACCAAGTGAGGAGAAATTATTTATACCATAAAGAATAAGGAAATATGCATAAAAATGTATCCATGTAAACTTATTTTTGTTAATCCTAAGTACCATAATTAGAACATTTTCCTTTCCTTAATCAAATATTCTAATTGAATAATTTTAAAAGTCATTATTAGTTTGGAAAATATTTCAATATATCTAAGGTTACCATTATAATCATCACTTTAACTCACACATCCAATCAACAAATGCCTCTTATATGGCATGTTATACTAGGTTCTGGGACTACAACCACAAATAAAACAGTCGCTGCCCTCAAGATCCGATGAAGAGACAGATAACCAAACAGGAATTATAATGTGCAGAGATATGTGCTGTGATAGAATATGCTAGGTTAGCCTGAGGAGATCAGAGGTTCCCAAAAGAAGACAACAACTGAACTAGAGTCGAAAAGCCATTCTAGTCTGTGCACTCTGAGGTGAGAGAGTGAACCTGGCCCCAAGAAGTTGGATAGTGACCATACATAAAGTCTAATTGGTCACAAGAAGTCAAATCATAGAGGGTTTCTTGGGCTAAAAAGAGTTGAGACATTATCCTGAAGGTAATAGGAAGACATTTAAAGATTGTTAGAGGCAGAGCATTGCTTAATTAATATTTACAGAATCCCAAACCTTGCAAATATATCAGTTCAATAGTAATGTATTTTTTCAACGACATGATATATATAATACTGTGTATCATTCCTATCCATTAAGTTTGCAACATTTTTCCTTGTTTTCTTTTTAGGTAAGACAAATATATTTAAATTAGCTTAAATATATTGCTATATCATTATGTATTTTATATACTATTTATATAATATTTTAAATGCTTGCATGAGACAAAAAACAAAATTTCAATCACAGTAGGTCCTGGTAAGACTTTTATTGCAGAAGTGTGATCAGTTGAAGAATATACAGATCTGAACAAATAAGAAAAATGTAGAGGAGAGCATAAAAATTCTTGAAAGAAAATAAGAGTTACAAGAAAAGGTCAAGAGAGTCAAAACCAATTTACTGAGAAATTCTGAAGAATGTCTTAGAAACGGTCTTAAGACATACTTTTTCTTTTATGTATTAAATAGGTAAGATTTCTTCTGAGAGATTACAGACCTCCCCCCTCCCTCTCTGTCTCCTTCACACAAAAAGAAAAAAAATATTCCAATCATCCATATGAATTATTTCCTGACTTGCAGAGATATCAAGAAAGTAAAACTATTTACCATCAGGTAGTTTCAGGTTAATATATTTTTAAATAAATTAAACATTTATCCACACAAAATATATTAAATACAGGAACCGCCAAGGAAACCGTTGCATCATTTCTTGGGGTCTTCACAAGCCATTTGTGTTCTAAAATGTAATTGATTCCTTTCGTGAATTATTCGTATGATGGGGTTTCACAATATACTAGGACACTATATAATTAAATGTTTAATTATATTTAAATATCAATGTCAATTTTTAAGGCTTTTATCCTGGCCATATTAGGAAAAATAAATTCACCTTCCAAAGTTATTCATGACAGTGAAATTTTTGTTATTATTGTAAAATGTGTATTATAATAAATATTAACAGATTTTCCCTGCCCAATAAACTGGTTATTAGCAAATGACTTCCTATACTTTGCAATAGACATTCTCTTGGCTATGAATCTCTAACATTAAACATTCTTTTTTTAAAAATTATATTATAAAAGAAGAAATGAATAATTTGTTTTCAACCAAGAATAATAATTAAAAACCGATATTAAAATTGATTCAATAATTTTAAATTATACGTAAACAGCAAAGACAGCAGAGAAATTTTCAACTCTCTCATATTTGCTAAACAGACTGCTATGTTTGATGCTAAAACATTGCATAAGGTAGTGGGAAGAGCCCAAATTCTAAAGCAAAAATCCTGATGTGAATTCTGACTACGCCACTTTCTTATAAGTCCTTGTGTGAGTTTTCAGCTTTCCCTTTGCCTCAGTTACCTCATCTGTAAAATGGGCATAACAATAGTACCTACATAGGATTTTTGCAAAGATTATGTCAATTAATACCTGCAAAGCACTTAAAACAGGGCTTGGCACATATTAAAACTGTGTAAATGTTTAATAAGTTTTGTTTGGACTCAATATTTCACAGAAATCTGACATTCTGACCATATGTAATGAAATCATTGTAATATATTCCAAGAGTAAAATATTTGATTATAGGCAGGGCTCAGTTTCAGCCCCGATGCACCAGGAACGCCTCACAGGATGTTTAGAGCC
The DNA here is from genome assembly GCF_951640355.1 of Cnephaeus nilssonii. Classification (NCBI taxonomy): domain Eukaryota; kingdom Metazoa; phylum Chordata; class Mammalia; order Chiroptera; family Vespertilionidae; genus Cnephaeus; species Cnephaeus nilssonii. Next base: position 34,538,802 of record NC_137074.1, on the reverse strand, counting down.
ATATTAGTGGTTAAATATTTTGACTATCATCCCTGGTTATAAGTGGTAACTATCTTCCCAGTAAAACTGGATTATCCTGAGTCAGTACTTCTCACCCAAGTTCTATAGACATCTTTATAAAGGATGGGAGTGGGAAGGAAAGAAAATTGGGGCAGGTCAGAGGACTTTATTTTATATATTGGAGTTAAGTAAATGATTTCACCTAAAAAAAAAAAAGAGGGTCTCACACCCTTAAATCAAGCTAAAAGTTCCTTCAATAAACATTGTTTTGGAGAACCATCTATAACAATAACAGCGTAATATGCTAATTAGACTGGACATCCTTCAGGACGACTTTCCGGATGAGGCGGGGCTGCGAGGGAAGCCGGGATCCAGGGTGCCAGAGGGAAGCCGGTGCAGGCAGCTGGGAGAAGGAAGGCCTACTCTTGCATGAATTTTGTGCATCAGGCCTCTAGTTTTGTATAAAGTTTGTCAACCACTCTGTAGCTGTTTCCTTACAATACCACCATTGGCTTCCTGTTCTGTTAACTTCAAATTCTTATTCCTTGACCTCAGATCTCAGATTGTTCTTCCATAAGCATATATATTTCAAACCTCTGCATAAAAGACCACTTCATATATGAAAAAAAAAAATATTGTCAGCTGGACAGTGATTTAGAACAAGTATCCATGCATGCTTGGGATGTCCAGAAAATTGGTAGCTAAGTGCTCCATAATTGATAGCTATATTATTTTTACTACATTGTTTCATTTACTTTTCCTAATAATTCTTTAGGGCATTATAATTTCTATTTTACAGAGGTAACTAAGGCTCTAGCTAAGTTGAATAAGTATCCCAAGATCATACCAATAGGATTTGAAGCCAGCAATCTTATCAAGGTGTTCTTCCTGTGCTACTTTGTCTTGATGAAAAGGGATGGAAAAAATCCCCAAAGATATTAATGAAGCAAATGAAAAGGCTATAGTGGTCACTTTAATGGGATACCTAGTCAATATATACCTGCATATTCATAACTTATCTCTCCTTCACTGAGGAAAAAATTTACCAAAGCCCCAAACTTATATCTTGAAAACAAAAGTAATCTTTTTAAAAATAATTTTACAGATTTTTTTTGCCTTGATATCTCTTTTTTTCATGTGTAAGCAGGCATTGTGACAAAAGACGTTTCTGTTGAATCATCTCATTTAAAGTAGTCTCTAATGCAAAGTTTTTGCACCTGGTTTCTTCTTCAAATAGAATCATTTGAATGTGATATTTATCATACATTGCTATCAATAAAAGTGATAGGTAGCATTAAGTGATTGGGTAAGATGCTCCCGTCATTGAGCTGTGTCCTTAAACTTAACATTTCATTTAATCTCAATAACCACACCAGTTTACAGATTAAGAAATTGCAGCAGCAAGAGGGACACGCCCCCCTCTGTGCACGAATTTTGTGCACTGGGCCTCTAGTATAGGCTATAAAAGCCCAGCAACCTTTACGGCAGAATGACCAAATGACCAGAACAACTGGTAACTATGACGCACACTGACCACCAGGGGGCAGATGCTCAACACAGGAGCTGCCCCCTGGTGATCAGTGTGCTCCCACAGCAGGAGCGCCACTCAGCCAGAAGCCAGGCTCACTGCTGGCGAGCACAGTGGCAATGGCGGGAGCCTCTCCCACCTCCACAGTAGCACTGAGGAGAAGCAAGCCAAGCAGTAAGGAGTGATCAGGTGGGCCGTAAGGAACAAGCAGGTGGGCAGTAAGGAGCAAGCAGGCAGACGGTAAGGAACAAGCAGGTGGGTGCTTAGGAGTGAGCAGGCAGGCAGTTAGGAGTGAGGGGTCCTGGATTGGGAGAGGGCACTGGCCGGGCTGAGGGATCCCTCCCCCCCATACACTAATCTCGTGCATCAGGCCTCTAGTTTCTTATATAAAATCAAGCCACAGTACAGAAGAATAGTCACAATGCAACCATTTGGCTATGACCTTTACATTGTGTTCTACCAGCTAAGTCATTTGAAGAAGAGCCAGTATTACAATTCAGTTATTTTGTTCAACAAGTATTTATTGACCACCTACATATCACTGAGCTGTCCTGAGCCCGGGGAATACAAAAATGGAAACAACTGACATGGTCCTAACCACTTGGAATTCAGTCTCTACTTTTGTCTTTTGGCCACAATTTGGTAAAAACATAAAGATTCTGAGCAAAAGGAACTGCTTGTCTACTCAGAAGTTTGTACACGGCTGATTAAAATTATAGTTTCTTGACATCCAATTCGTCCTGATACTCCAATGTGCAGTCTACAAAAATGCCTCCAATCTCATGCATTGCCTACGCTTTCTGAATCGCTGCCTCAGGATTTTGGCAATTTTCACAGCCTGGTACTGGAATAAATCCAAGGAATGGAAGCAATATCTAATAGACCCTCCAAGGACCTTTGCCACATCCTGGAGTTCAACTGAAGTGAGAAATGTAAAAGCTGGGTTTTAATATCTACTCATTTTTACATCTTCATTGGGACCAAAAGAGAATGAAAACATTTTGGTTTCACACAGTGAATGTCTGTGGGCTTCTAACAGTAACGTGCTACACTTCACTTAGGACTATTCCACTGACCTGCCTGCCATTTGGTAAGTGCACACCTTTGGTGCTATCCCTGAAACCAAGAGTGGGGTTTGAGTGTAGTTATCCACAAGTTTGTATTCAATCGAGTAAAGCAAATCTAATTGGCACATACATACAAGCTTGGTCTTATTAGTATCACATTCTAATAAGTTAAGATAAACAGTCATTGACAGCTTAAGCAGCTGCTTTTATATTCAGCAGTAGGGTCAGTTACTGAATCAAGGCAAATATATCGGATATGCCACTTGCTCATAGCTCTTTACCAGAAATAGAAGAGAGTGCATACAAAAAGACATCCTAAACAAACTGGATTTGCAGTAAAACAAATAATTGTGAATATGAGTAAAATACAATGTATAGGTTCAACTGTCTCCTGTACTTCATAAAATACAAGAATATCCTGCTATAAATTATTATCAAAAACTATAAGATAGTTTTAAGAAATTATGACTAAACATCACTAATTAATCATTTTGCAAAACCCCTTTCACATCTTTCAAAATAAAAGTTTGTTTTATACATGATAGATACTAATTGCAAAAAATACCAAACCTACTAATTAAAATATAAAAATATAGAATTACTTACGTCTATCATGTTTATACTACACAATTGGATTAATTTTCTATTGTTGTACATTATCATAAACTTAGCAGCTTAAAACAATACACATTTAGTATCTAACTTTCCTTGGGTTAAAAATCTGGAGAGTATTATGCTAAGAAAAATAAGCCAGTCAGAAAAAGACAATTATCACATGATCTCACTCATATGTGGAATCTAAAGAACAAAATGAACTAATGAACAAAATAGATCCAGAGACATAGAAACATGGAACAGACTGTTGAATCTAAGAGGGAAGATAGGGTTGGGTGGGAAGAGATCAATCAAAGAACTTATATTCATACTAATGTCCTTGTGCACGGATTCATTCACATTGAAAGGAAATTAATTAGAATAAATATTTTAATATTGCTATTTGCCCTTTCTCTATAATAGAAGTGTCAACCAAATTCACAATTGACAATGACAGATTGAAACACACGTGTGCGATTGGCGCCAGTGAGAGCTTTATATGTATCCCCCATGTGTGAGTCAACTTAACCTTTTATATATAGAGAATAAAATTGTTTAATTAAACCTGCTTTCTGACTTAGCTAAACTTTTTCCAGCCCAGTGAAGCACCCCAACTTCTCTTTCAGATAATTGTCAGCAACATAGCAGTAAATATTAACATGAAGCAGATTATTATTATAGATTACATAGGAAGAACAAAAGATAAAATATTTAACTGTAGCAGTGTGTGACTATATTCTGTGCAGTGAGAAAACCTAAAGTCATTTTCAAGGTCCACCATTTCTTCCTTCTTTCCAGTCGGGTTAAGTTTCTAAGCTTTCTAAATCTCCATTTTCCAGCTAAGGAAGAGAAAATAAGATTCCACCAAGTTTCCTATCTACCTACTCCAGGACTTCTGTGAGGATCAAATGAGATGAGGCATGGAAAAATGCTTCACAGACATTTGGTTACAGTGTGAAGTGTTCCACCTGGCTATAAAGCAAGTTGTGTTCCTGGGCTGAAAAAACTCCAAGGAGGCTAGTCATTAGGGAGAGGAAGCCGGGTGTTGCCACGTGATGTCATTACCCAGTGCCCACATCGACCATTTCCAGGCTGGGCTGGGCTGTGGGCCACATTTTGCACCATGGGGTTGTCAGCGTTGGCTGCAATTTGGTGGGGTGTCACTCTGGGGTGGTGGCGGGGCCTGTGTCCCACCTGAGGGAAACTGAGTGTTGGTTTGTTGGTGCCAGGTCCGTGGTGCGGTTTCTCTGTGTGCATCACGGCAGCTCCTGCATTAAGCGTCTGCCCCCTGGTGGTCAGTGCTATTGGTTGGATGGACGGACATTTAGTCTTTTATATATGTAGATATGCATAACCCATGGACACAGACAATAGTGTGGTAAAGGCCTGGGACAGGGCACGGGTGCAGGCCAGAAGGGTTCAATGGGTTAAAGGGGAGACATCTGTAATACTTTAACAATAAAGAGAAATTAAAAACAAAACAAAACAAGAAACAAAAAACAACAACAGCATTTCCATGTCAGCAGAGGAAAAAAAAATTCTGAGCTTGCTTACTAGTAGCTTGATCCTCCCCCTCAGTCTCACAAATAAGCAATCAAGGTGTTTAGACATGTAAAGCTAGGGGTTCTCTTTCAAGTTCATTCACCTTGTGGACAGAATTTAGTTCCTTGTGGTTGTAGGACTGAGGTCCCTAATTTCTTGTTAGCTGCTGTCCAGGGATTGAACTCAGCGACTAGATGTTGCCCCATTTCCTTACTTCATGGTCCTCATAGGCAGCTCACAGCACAATGCCTGCTTCCTTCCCGGGTAGCAGGAACACCTCTGCCTGACTCTAATTCCCCTTCTAGATAACGTAATATAATCATGATAGTGACTATCTCATCACAATTTGTTATGCAAGGTAACCAATCAAGGGAATGACTATCCCAGCATATCTGAAAGTCCTGCCCACTCAAGTGAAGAAGCTTATAGCAGGTACATACATCAGGAAGCAGGAATCTGGTGGGCCATCTTAGAATTCCGCCTACCACAACAAGGCTGTCTTATTTACCAAATGATTGACAATAATGTGGGCCATAATACGGAGGCCTTTTAGAACTTTTTTCCGTGAACACTTTATAGAAATTATTAGTACTCCTAATAACGTTACTGTCACAGTCAACAATCATTATGAACCCCATCTAGCAAAGGCAGTGACAGAAGCAGAAAGAGTGATACCAAGTCAGCTTCAGAAAGCTGTTAAGTCCCTTGGGGAAGGCAGTGGCTGCGGACCCAGCATGCGGGTGTGTGCACTGCTTCCTTAGCTGTGTTCTGTGGCACATTTCCGATATTAAGGACAGGCAGATGGCAACCTGATGCTAGGGCACCGGTTCTGATGAAAACTGGCAAATACTTTCCTTTTAAAGGGCAATGAATTAATTAAAACCAAATGGACTGGAAAGCAAGTTTTCATAATTTCCCAAATTAGCAAAATATTAAAAATAAAGTCTATTTTGAAAATTAAAATGTCTTTTTTAAGAGAGAAAGGGAGCCTGAAACATGAATAATTAGCTAGACATTTGCCACACAACAATAGTCACAAATGCCAATATACTAGTACTTCTAACATTTTGCCTATATTTTCTCTTTGTTTCTCTTTCTCTCCATCCTATTGCTGTAATGATCACGAAAAATGCATAGGTGAAATTAAATAAATGTTCTCCAACTAAACAACTGTATCTCCTGAGTGGGTCAGTTCCACTTTCAAATTCTCTGAAAAAGAGAAAGAAGAACAAAAATATTGCTAAAATATCCTCCAAAGTTCTATAATTCTATTGCTATCATTCAAATTTCAGACACTCGCAAATAAAAAAAAAAGTTGATTCAGGGAGCCAGATTGGAAGGAAAGAAAAATAACATTGGGGTGATCCCTACTATGTGCCTGGCCCTGTTCCAGGAGTTTTCACAGCACTAACTCATTTAATACCCTCAGTAGCTCTGGCAAACACCCCTTTTTACCAGGTGACAAAACCAAGGCAGATTAAGGTTCAGTGATTTACTCAGGTCACACAACTAATAAGGGCATTGCTTGTACCTGGAAGACTCTTGATAAAGGTTTGTGGAACAACGGACTAAATTAACAAATGAATAAACAAGTAAGCAATGGAAAGTCAAAGGCTGAAAGTTTCAAAATAGTCATCCTTCAAGTGCTGGAAATTAACTGGACAGTCAAAAGCCGATATTTTCAGCTACTGCAATGAAGTTATTTGGTAAACAAACTGGCAAAATATCAAAAAGGAGTAGTATGGACTTGGGTGACCTGACATTCAATAGTCATTGCTATGCTCTTAAAGCAATGCTTCAGCAAATAGACAACAAACAAAAATAAGCCAAGCTTCCGCACATTTTAGCTTCTTTTTGTGATTAATTCAATTTGACAAGGTCTGTGAAAACCTCTATGACAAAGTTAGGTCAATGACAAATTTAATATATCATAATACATACATATTTTAATACTTTTTTCCTATGTGTCACTATAGAGAAATCCACTGGGTGTTCCAATTTATTACGATACAGGTGAGACGTTTTACTCTTTAGGTTACTATAATGCAAAATTAAACCTGAAATAAGTTATTTAACTAGGTAAAAGAGATACATATTAACATGTTTTTCCTACAAAAACAATTAAATGAAATAAAACTTTTAAAATTTAGATATCTTAGTAACAATAGCCATTAAAACTATAATGTAAATCTTACATTAACATAAAAATAAATTTGCTATAAACACATTCAATTCATTGAAACCAGACATTATCCTCAATTTTAATGACTAAACCATTTAGTCAGTTTCTATCTCAATACTTTAAACTAATCATAATTCTTTCTTCTAAAATAACTGTTTAATTCATTCTTCTTCCATTTTGAAACAAGTAAAATTGACCAGAAAGTTTAAATTGAGATAGGAAGTATTGCTTTTATATATATTGATTTCAGAGAAGAAGGGAGAGAGAGAGATAGAAATATCAACAATGAGAAAGAATCATTGAGTGGCTGCCTCCTGCGTGCCCCCTACTGGGGATGGAGCCCCCAACCCAGGCCTGTGCCCTGACCAGGAATCGAACCATGACCTCCTGGTTCATAGGTCCATGCTCAACCATTGAGCAACACTGGCCAGGCAAAAGTATTTCTTTTTTAAATCAAATAATTACTTATTAAACATTTATTCGGTAATGGACATAGAGCTATGACTTTTGCACTCGAGTTATTTACAACTTTACAATGATGATAAAACAAGTATGTAAATTACCATAATACAAGACAGTGCTCTAATGGAGGTTAAAAGAATACAACTGTTACTGTAGGTAGCTAGATAGTAATAAAGGAAGGAAGCAAAGGGAACCAACCAGGCATTATTAAGCATAATCAACTGGGGAGCATAAGCCTGTTTGCTTCACCAGGAAATTACAGCTTCACACATTCCCCAGGGAACCACTGGCTTGTTCCCCTCAGATCACTCCAGGAAGGGATAGAACAAAAATGGGGGGTGGGGGAGAGGTAAGCACATGTGCAATAGGAGCCAAAATGGCAACCAAAGAAGCCTGCCCATCTAACCTGAGAAAGGGATCCTTGGTTAGGGCTGGACCCATCAGAAGCCCCTAAAATCTTGGGAACTTGATTGGTTATTTTTGAAATTTTAGCCTGGATTTTATTAGCATTGCAAACCACTGGTTAATCTACGGTTTAAGAAATTACTTTCTAGAAATTCATTAATATTGAATGGCATGTAAGTATTAGGAGCTGTTTAATAACAATGTTCCACACTTGGTAGCATACCTTAGTTTCACACTTTCAGATGTATTTAGGCTGATAGTATCCACACATCGCAAATTAGCAGACCTGGATGTCTCACAGGTTTGAAATTGAGTAGATGGAATGCACCGAAAAGAGGATGGGCACTGAAGTCAGGTTGAATCCCCAACCTGATATTCATTAGTTTCATGACATTTAGTCATGTCATTTAGCAATAATTAACCTCACCGAATCTTAGTTTACACAGCATAAAACAAAGATGAACATTTATCTCATAGGTTTGTTGTAAGGACTGCAAAAAAAAAAAATTCACAAAGAGTAACCTATCTCAGCACATAGCTCAGAAGAAATGTTCAGAAGAACACATTCAGCAACAACTGTAGTCATTGTATCGGCAGCAAACTATAGCAACTGCAATAGGCAGAGACATGCCTATCACATCTCAGGAAATACTCGGGGTCCCTTTCAATCTGCTCCACACTATTGAACAAAAATCTGAATTTTGTGGGTTTCCTCAATGTGCCTTTCAGCATATATTCATTGTTTCAGTGAACAGGGACATCATCTACCCAGGTACTCATGCCACAAAACGATCTTATGTAACACCACTCTTTCCTCACCCACATTTTTCCTCACTCCCACATGTGTCTCTCCTCACTCCTACATCTATCCATCACCAAGACCTATTGCATTTCTCCCTTTCAACATCTCTGGAATCCAATCTTTCCCTTCTCCCTTCATTTCTACTGTAACTGCTTTATAATCTTTTGCCAAGGTAAGCAATGGCTTCCTAGTTGGTTTTTCATTCTCTCTCTCTCTCTCTCTCTCCTACTCCTCCCAATTAAAACCCTGTTTTCTGGCCACATTAATAAACAAAAACCAAAAACGCTGAGTGTATGACATCTTTTAAACTTCAATAGATTCATAATGCTATTGCTATTGTTCTTTTTAATGAAGTACAAATTCTTCTGAAATGGCTGTGTGTTTTGGTGGACAAAGCACAGACCTTAGTCCTTTGCAATAAGTTCCAATCCCAATTATTTTGTTAGCTAGTTGCATGAGTATCCCATATTGCCCTTTCTCCAACTAGACTACATTCTTATGAAAAAGGGACTTTGTCATGGGTGACATCCTCAGAGTTATTCTTAGTACCCAGCACAAAGAAGGCAGTGGAAGCTTACTCAGGGGATAAATGAGAAGATGAGTCACTGCAAGGCCATAGGTCTAATAAGTTGGAGTCAAGAAGTCCCCTGGTGCCCTAACTGGTTTGGCTCAGTGGATAGAGCGTCGGCCTGTGGACTGAAAGGTCCCAGGTTTGATTTTGGTCAAGGGCATGTACCTTGGTTTGTGGGCACATCCCCAGTAGGGGGTGTGCAGGAGGCAGCTGATCGATGTTTCTCTCTCATCGATGTTTCTAATTCTCTATCCCTCTCCCTTCCTCTCTGTAAAAAAATCAATAAAATAAAATAAAAATAAAAAACACTTTAAAAAAAAAAGTCCCCTGGTCCAGATATATGTATTTACAATTAGGTGAGATTTCCTCTCCACACACACAAATATGAACTCAAAAAATTAAGTGCTGTGAGGGAAAACTTTAAGAGCTGAGATAAAGGCTATTAAAGGGAAACCTAATTTAGACAGTGTTTTAGGAAAGACCTCTCTGGGAATGTCAAAAATGAGAGATGAAGAAGGAAATCTATTTTGACATCTTTCAGATATAAATTAAAATTTTAAGGACACCATGAAGAGAGAAATGTTCACTTTAAAATTGCTTTTATATTTTTAATAATAATGTCAAGTCAATCCACAGTGACTTCTGAACTATGAACTCCTGGAAGATGGGATGCCTCAATTCTGTGTATTGTGCTGATATATCAAATTTCAAATTGCTTGAGTGATTACTCCATAAAGGCTTGTTGACTGAACACGTGAGAAAGAGTTAAAGGTAATGAGACAAGATAAGTATGTATGATTTAGACCACACCATAGCAGTCACTTAAATAAAGAGATTAGTATGCTTATTAACCAATCTGAAGAACCATTAGCAACAGAAAACAAAGAGAGTGAAAATAAGTATTGAGGAACAACATATTACAATTAAATTAATGGGGTTTAGGGAGGATCCAGGAAAGTTCCTGCAGCTTCTGCCTCTTCTTTATAATGTCATGGTTCTAATTTACCTCATTTATATTAATGAATGGAGGACTGCACAACTATTAGCATGATTGAAAATTACACTAATGCTCAGTATCTCTACCCCTAATTATTATGATTAATGAGAAGTTGATCATCTTGGACCAGATTAACATCCTAAAGTAACTGAAATAGAGCAAAAGAGCGTTCTCTTGATAACCCAGCTCTTTAGTCTTTCTATTTAATGAAACCCTGAGCACTCCACTCTATAATGTTATATACTAATTCACTATAATGATCCATTTACATAGATTTGCATAGATTATGTTTTTCACATTTATGGATTTATTTGAAATAATTACTTCTAAGTGTATTAAAATGTCTTATAATTGGCTTTATGTAGTATTAATGTTGTAGTATGAAGCTGAATAATAAAACCACTATATTTTTTTCTCTACCTGGTTTTGAGTCATCTGTTTGTGGGTTATCCCCTCCGAAAGAGAAACTATGCATCTCAGTAATCATCAGGATTAATTATTAGGACATGAAGAGACATAAATCTTACCTATTTGTGTATTTAAATATTGTTATTTCGCAAAAAGAATTTAAAGGGATAAAAAGAAATGATAAAATAACTTATGTTTATTTTAATGATCGCAGTATCAGACTTCTTTTTCTTAACTGAAACAGGTGAGCTATTTTTATGCACTTTGTCTTAATGCTGCCTTTATTAAGACTACAATATGATAGCAATGCCTTATGTCTTTTTTATATTTTATTTTCTATCTTCTGCAATTGCTGCGTGTCCATGGAAACAAAACTGCAATCAATGCTAGATTCCTTGAGAACAACAGCCTAAGATGTGCACATTGATAGCACAACAAACAAAAAATTATCAAAGATAATATTTCTGTGGATTCCTTGACAGGCTTTCAATGAAACAGAATTTCACAGTAACATGACTTTTATGTTCTAAAAGTGTTGTTCCATCTCAAATCGTTATTTATTCTGCTCTTATTATCAAGATTTTCTTACTGTCCTATGAGATCATCAATTATATTCCATCTAAAGGCACCAATGGCATTTGACCAGGCCTGCGCATAGTCTAAAAGTTCATAAATTAATTCACAAAATATCTATTAGGTGACTATTCTGCACCGGGCTCTCTCTAGGACCGAGGTTTTTAGAGTGCACAAGCCAAAATGCCCCATCTCCATGGAGAGGCTAGCTAAGAGGGAGAGATGGAAACAGAGAGTTTTAAGCATGAGGAGGGCTACATCAAGGAAAGGGCAAGTGCCTTGGTAGCATGTAACAGGGGAAACCAAGCTAATGCGGAGATCCGGAAAGGCCTCCCCGAAGAAATGACATTTACAACAGTTGCTAGCAGTTTATACTGTGAGGAAGAACTATGACTCTGGAAAATAAAGTGGAGTTACTAAGAGACATACATTTTTTTTAAAAAAGGCAAAGTAGCATAATAGAAAGATTTTGAGGTTTAGGGCCCCACAGACCTGTGTTAGTGGTGTACAGCCTTACCAGTTCCTAGGTTATATAACCTTTTGGAAATTATTTGTCTTCCTGGTTTATATGCCATAAAAATAGAAATGATGCATACCATGGAGGATGACTGTGAGGTTTATGTGAATATCCTATTAATAAAAGGCTAATATGCAAATCGACTGAACAGAGGAACAACCGGTCGCTGTGATGCACACTGACCAACAGGGGGAAGACGCTCAATGCAGGAGCTGCCCCCTGGTGGTCAGTGCACTCCCACACGGGGAGCGCAGCTCAGCCAGAAGCCAGGCTCATGGCTGGCGAGGGCAACAGCATGGCGGAGCCTCTCCCACCTCCACATCAGTTGGATATCCCCCGAGGGCTCCCAGACTATGAGAGGGAGCAGATGGGGCTGAGGGACTGTTCCCCCCCACCCCCCCCGCAAGTGCACGAATGCCAGGAACCAATTCCAGCATGTAATAATTACAAGAGTTCCATCAAAAGGTTGATGGGACTTGGGCGGCTCAACCAGGGTGAGCCACATATGTAGTTTACCTGTTGGAAATGGCTAAACGGCACTTCCCCCAAACCTGAATAGGATTGTCTGCTGCCAGCCAGCTCAGGGCATTTTATTGCCTCCTGTTGGCCAAACACCTAAACAGCTGTAGGCTATTCCCCAAACTGACAATGCTTCTGTAACCTTACCCTTTGACGTGTATTATTTCCACCTTGCCTTAGGACAAATTGTGTTGAATAAAAGCACGGGTCTTTGGTCACGGTAAGAGTCTTTAGCTCCCTTCAGCTGAAGATCCCCTGACCCCCAAAGCCTTTCAAAATCATCTTTCGTCTTGGACTCCTTCTTGAATCTACACATCAGCCCCTTTCTCCAGAATGCCGAACCCTTTGTAACGCCGGGAAAAGAACCCCGGCATTATGACGCCCGAACGAGGGACACCAATACACGAATTTCATGCACTGGGCCTCTCATATATATATATGCCTGACACAATAGCAGGTCCTCGAAGAATATTAACTTTATTATCTATCTTTTAGCAAACTCACAAAAGGAAATCTGGGGAGCATGTAATGAAAGTGCTTTTGATGTAGAACTAAATGACTTCTAAGACCAGTTAGAAAAATAGGGCATGGAGTTGATCAAATCTCCTTCCAGTCACTTTTCAGCCACCTACGAGAGTGTGGCCTTAAGCAAGTTAATTTATCCACTCTGAACCTCAGTTTCCTCTTCTGTAAGACACGCTATTAGAATGCTCAGGTCACAGAGTTGTAGAATAAAATGAGATGCTGAAAACCGAGCTCAGGGAAGGGCTCTGACAAATAGTAAAAGTTCAATAAAGTTATGTTTATGTTACTGTAGCGGCAGTGGCAATGACAGTAGCAGCAGGAGTAACTATCTCTGGCTACCTTCTCTTATTCATATATAAAAAGTAACAGTTGGACCCGGCTGGTGTGGCTCAATGGTTGAACACTGACCCATAAACCAGGAGGTCAAGGTTGGATTCCTGGTGGGGACACATGCCTGTGTTGCGGGCTCATCCCCAGTGTGGGGTGTGTAGGAGGCAGCCTATCCATGATTCTCTCTCTTTATTGATGTTTCTATCCTCTCTCCCTCTCTCTTCCTCTCTCTGAAATTAATAAAAACTTTTTTCTTAAAGTAACAGGTGGGAGTAAAGTTGGTGGGATAATTATGAGAAAATGCATCCAAATCCCCAGCACCTTCCTTCTTACCCTCCCTTTTGCACCGCTATACACACCTGCTACTTCCCAGGAAAAACATAGTACATCAGAAAAAATTACCCCATCTCCCCTCCTTAGAATACCCCACTCCATCTGTCCCCCACCCACCAAGTTCTACCTTCCCTCTGATCTCTGAGAAAGCAGCATCCCCACTCTCTCCTTTGTGTGTGGATCCCCTTCCATACCAAACCTACTCAAGACCTCCCCCCAGGTACCCTCTTTCTCTCCTTTATGCTGATTTCCCATTCCTACAAACACAAAGTATGTCTTAATATTGTCCTTAAAATAAAATAAAAAACCTCCTTTCATACTACATCTCATTTACTGTCATCTCTCTGCTACCCTTCTCAAAAGGAAATTCTCAAAATAATTGCATACAACTGTCCTCTTCACTCCTCCACCATTGAAGTAGTGGTACAAAATATGCCCACAAATTCTTGACATTTGCTTCAAAAAGGAGGAACATAAATTTCCTTAGGAATTCCCTTTTGGACACACTCTCAATGAACGGAAGCCAGAAGTGAGACTGTGCAACCTCTGAAAATGAAAAGCATCAGCGCTCTCTCCTCATTCCATCTCTCGCTCTGTGGGAAGCCTGCTGCCATGTTGGGACCACCCCTGGGGAAAGTCTTGAGTGCAAGGAACCTTGCCCTCCTGCCAACAGCCTTGCCACTGAGCTATCCTACAAGAACGTCTTTCAGGCCCACAGCAGCCCATCCAGCTTCGTCACTGCTACTTCAGGTAGCAGTTCCCCCCGAGGAAGAACCAGCCAGCTACATGCTTCTGAATTCCTGATCTATAGGAATGATGGGATAACACATGTTTGCTCTTTTTAAGCCACTAAGTTTGGGGGTACTTTTTTTTTTCTTCATTTAATATAGCAATAGATAATTAATACAATGACCTCCTTGTTTGTTTTGTTTTGTGTTTTGTTACTTAGTACAGTTAAACTGAGGATTTTTGTTTGTTTCCTACTTTCTTTTTTTTAAATTTTCTTTATTGATTAAGGTATTACATTATGTGTCCTTATCCCCCCATTGCCCCCCCCCCACTCATGCCCTCACCCCCCTGTTGTCTGTGTCCATTGGTTAGGCTTATATGCATGCATACAAGTCCTTTGGTTGATCTGTCCCCCTTACCCCCACCCTCCCCTGTCTTTTGTTTTCTTTTCAATGCCATCCAATTAGATATCTGCAACCCTCACTCCAATAAAACGGTTCTTATTACGAAATGAAAGTGCTTAATACCTGCTAAGCAGTTAGAACAGTGTCTGAGCCTAAGTGCTCTCTTTGTTATTAAGAGTGGTATTGCCCTGGTCCATGGATTCCTGGCCCTGGTGGGGGCGGGGGAGGGGCATGTTTGGAAAACAACCAATCAATGTGTCTCTTTCATATCAATGTGTCTCTCTCATCTCTCTCTCTCTCTCTCTCTCTTTCTCTCTCTCTCTCTCTCTCTCTCTCTCCCTCCCTCCCTCCCTCATCCACCCTCCCTCCTAACCACTTCCTCTAAAAATCAATGGAAAAAATATCCTCCGGTGAGGATTAATAAAAACATTTTTCAAAAATTTCAAAAAGAGTGGTATTACTACTGTTATTACAAACATCAGGAAGAATGCATAGGTCACTGACAACCATTTTCTTGTAAAACCCGATGGTTAATTCTCTGTCCTTGTGCTCTCTACCTCTCACAGAACAAGCTACTCTTCTTATTGAAATATTTTTACCCCCTACGCTTTCTTGGTATCATCCTACCTCCTGGTCTTTTGCATGAACTCTTCTGCTTCTGCTCTGTCAGACCTTTAAGTATTGAAGTTTCCATGGATTGGTCCTGTTTCCTCCTCCACCTCCTCCTCCTCCTCCTCCTCCTCCTCCTCCTCCTCCTCCTCCTCCTCCTCCTCCTCCTCCTCCTCCTTCTTCTTCTTCTTCTTCTTCTTCTTCTTCTTCTTCTTCTTCTTCTTCTCCTTCTTCTTTTTCTTCTTCTTCTTCTTCATTCACACAGTTTATGGGCAATTTATCCAGCACCAGGGCTTTAAGTACCATTGTTTTTCTACATACCAATTCTTTTCCTCCATCCCTGATCTCTCCCTGAGGCTCTCAATATATGTATTGTCTTCCCAACATTCCCATGTAAATCTATTAGACTTCTTAAATATAGTATGTCCAAACTCTTGGTTTTCTGATCACTTTAATTTTATATCTCCCACCACTAAACTGTAAGCTCCATGAATACAGAAAGTATTCCACAGTAGGCACTAGGTTCTGAAGATTATGTGCTTACAATAGTGCCAAGCACATAATAGGTATGCTAGAAATGTGTATAAATGTATAAATGTTTCAATATATATGTAGATTTCTAACAAACATTACATTTTCAAACATCAGCGATGCATATTTGAAATAAAAATTAATTAATCACTATCTTTTAAAAATACCATCTCTTTTTATTCCTTTCAATTGTATAATATTTTGTTGGTATCCTAATATGTACCAAGCAATGCAAGAAAAAGCCAAAAGCTTTTGCCTAGTGAAGGAAAGCATAAACAGACAAAAAGGCAACCTACTGAATGGAAGGAAGTACTTGCAAGTGATATAATCTTATAAGTGGTTAATATAAAAAAATATAAAGAACTCCTAAAACTCAACATCAAAAACAAACAATTCAATTAAAAATTGGGAAGACATGAATGGACACTTCTCCAAAGAAGTTGTACAGATGGCCAAAAGACATATGCAAAGATGATTAACATCACTAATCATCAGGCAAATGCAAATCAAAATCATAATGACCTCACATTTGTCAGAATGGCTATTGTCAATAAATCAACAAACAATAAGTATTGGCAAGTATTTGGAGAAAAGGCAAACTTCCTGCACTGTTGGGGGATTGTAAGATAATACCGCCACTATGGAAAATATGGAGGTCCCTCAAAAAATTAAAAACAGATGTACAATACAACCCAGCAATTCAACTTCTAGGAAACAAAAACCATAATTCAAAAAGATATATGTTTACTGCAGCATTATTTACAATAACCAAGATATAGAAACAACCTAGGTATCTATCGATAGATAAATGGATGAAGAAAATGTGGCATATAATATGTACAATAGAATATTACTCAGCCATGAAAAGAATGCAATCTTACCATTTGCAGAATCATGGAGAGACATAGAGGGTATTACGCTAAGTGAAATAAGTCAGATGAAGATAAACAAATCTTACCTAATAATAGACAAACATGTAAATTGACCGTACCTCTGCTACACCCACAGCCAATCAGAGTGAGTATGTAAATTAGAAGGCCAAAGATGGTGGTCGCCCAACTGCTCCAGGCACGGAGTGGCCAGGCGGGGCAGGACACCTGCTATGAGAGGGAGGGTGGGGGCGAAAGGATCTACAGGAGCGGAGTGCCTCAGCAAAGATAAGACTGCAGATTCCAGAGTCTGCAGCGAAGATGAAGATGGCAGACTCCAGCCGGAGTTTGCAGCAAAGAAGAAGAAGGCAGACTCTGGCCAGAGCGAAGGCCTGGGTCCCGGATGCTGGAGGAAAACTAGTGCTGGAAGCCAAGGGAAGGAAGGCCTATTGCACGAATCTCTTCATGCAACGGGCCTCTAGTACCATATAATTTCACTTTCATATATAATCTAAAAAACAAACAAAAGAGAAACAGACTCATAGATACAGAGAACCAACTGATGGTAGCCAGAGGGGAGGGAATAGAAAATAGTTGAAAACAATGACAGGGGTAAGAAGTTAAAACTTACAGATATGAAATAAATGTCACAGGATGTTAGGTATAGCATAGGAAATATAGTAAATTATATTGTGATAACTTTGCACTCTGACAGATTGTTACTGGACTTATGTGGTGACCACTTAATAAGTGATATAAAATTTTAATCATACCTAAAAATAATATAATATTGCATATGTCCAATATACCTTTTAAAAACTACAAATAATGCTTAGTTTTTGCTAGCTAATAGTACCATGACAGACAAGCTCAGAGATAGATACAAAATCACAATGCCACAAAAAAGTCTAAGGGTATGTAGATGGAAATAAAGGTGACAGGTCAACTAATTGTGTCAAAGGAGTCTGGGAAGACTTCTTAGATATATAGAATGTCTCACAGGAAATAGTTACTGTAAAATCTGCCACAACAACAACAAAAAAATGCATCTATCTTAATTTTGTAATATTTTTTTCTAATTTCTCTACTTAGGTTAAAAAACTGAATTCAGCTATAAATTTCTCATTTGTCTCATGCCAATATCCTTGATGTAAATTTTAAATATGTTTTATAAACCACCATAGGTAAATGTGATTGAAGTGTTTGTATTAATCCTATAAATGCTACCCATGAGTTAGTCCCCAGTCATTCATTTTGAATTTTTGATCTAGGGCACATGAAGCACACCACCTTTTCCAATATCTTCAGTTGTTGAGTATCAGTGATTCAAGCCAGACAATATGCTAAGCTTGACATCACCAGAGTCATATAAAGAGAATATAATAGGACAAGGAAAGCTGGTATTTTCTCTTAGCCCACTCAGCTATGAAACAAACACACTTGAAATCATTTTACTTTTGACTGTTGAGCACCAAGTCCCCTGTAACCAAGGAAACAGGTTTCAGCTCCCAGTTTAACAGACAGAAGGCAATTATCTGTCTGAGGTAAGAGTCCATCCTCAGCACCTTCTCAGCTAATGCATCCCACCCTACACCTCCCTTTAACTTCTGTGCATCAGTGACTTATCACAACCCTCTTCTGCCTCGTGTTCTCTCTGGTCTGTTTGTGAGACTTCTCTATTTAGAAATGACAGGCAATAGAAAACCTTTTCCCACAGTGAAGGCAGACTCTAAACTGCAGCCCCAAAAAACCATGTTTACTAGTAACTAGAAACAGTGAATGCCATTACAAACAAAAACAATTTGGTGTTAATACACCTGGGAAGAGTGGCCCAGATACAATGCAGGGATCTCAGAGCTGATCAGCCAGGTGGCTCTGGCTCATAATGGCTGGTGAAGTGTCAGTCAAGCTACTGGCTGAGGCTGCAGTCATCAGAAGGCTCAACTGGGGCCTGAGTATCCTCTTCTAAACTCACTCACACAGCTGCTAGCAGGAGGCCTTCTCCTCACTCCATGGTCCTCTCCAAAGTGCTTTGCTGCTCAGGATGTGGCAGCTGGCTTTCCCCAGAGTGAATGATCCAAGAGAGACAGAGACAGAGGGAGAATATGCACCTGTGGACAAAAAGGGGGCTGCACACTAAACCTGACAAGCTCAGGGGAGGCCTATGTGGCAGCCTTGCAAACTCAGAGACCTAAAGTAACCACATAGGATGGGCTGAAATGAAAAGTAACCACATAGGATGGGCTGAAATAACTAAAAGTGAGTTAGGGCCAGTAGACATGTCTGAGGCTGGTATCTTCCTTGACCACGGTTGACTTTTACTGAGCCTGTCTATTGTCTTTTTCCATCTACGATTACATCCCTTGGGATGAAAGAGTAATCCCCTTTTCTTCCAGACTCCCAGGGCACAATATTCCCACTAGAGCAAGAAACCACTGAACCTGTTAAAGAACATATCCACACTGTATGTTGGTATCTTTGCTGGGGACCAAATGGATCATTCAGCAGAGGAACTCTCCAATGTATCATGCCCAGCAATCTTGTTAAAGTTTGGGGAACCACCACTGTAATGCACCTCTGTGATGTAATTTCTTAGAATAATTTCCAACTGTTCAGTCCTAGGAGCTGTGTGTAGCAGGCAGTACAATCCTCAAACAGATTCTGCTTTACCTATCCTATATAATAAAAGCCAAATATGCTAAGTGTCCGGTCATCCATTCAACCAATCAAAGCATAATATGATGATACCAGAGGCCTGGTGCACAAAATTTGTGCACGGAGGGGGGGTGGTTTCCTCAGCCTGGCCTGCACCCTCTCCAATCTGGGACCCCTTGGGGGATGTCCAACTGCCAGTTTAGGCCCGATCTCACAGGGAATGACTAGCTCCTAAGCACTCGCCTGCCTGCCTGCCTGATTGCCCCTAACCCCTCTGCCTGCCAGCCCGATTGCCCCTACCTTGCCCCTCTGCCTGCCTGATTGCCCCTAACTGCTCTCCCCTGCCAGCCTGATCGCCCCTAATTGCCTCTGCCTGCCTGCCTGATCATCCCTAACTTCCCTTCCCTGCCAGCCTGATCTCGCCCCCAACTGCCTTCCTCTGCTGGCCTGATCGCCCCTAACTGCCTCTGCTTTGGTCCCCACCATCATGGCTTTGTCTGGAAGGAAGTCGGACGTCTGGAGGATGGCCAGTCAACCCAGTCTAATTAGCATATTACACTTTTATTAGTATAAATAGATTATATAGGATAGGATTGCTTAACTGGGGTGGAGGGAGCCTTTTTTAGCAGGAGGAGATGCTCTTGGCAGACAAAAACACATAATCCCTATATCTGGACTGATAGCCAGCCATATGCACTATATTGCCAAACCATTCATTAAAAAATTGAATTGCTTTCTTACACCTTACACCAAACAGCTGTTGCCCTTAAAACCCCTCCTCAGTCCCCACCTTAGGTTCTGCCTTCCAACTTCACCCAGATTTGGTTCTGATTGGTCGATTTCTGTGCCAGTCAGTGTCAAAAGCTCCGCCTCCTAGGCAGCCATTGGCTCTTCACAATTCACCCAGATTTGGTTCTGAATGGTCAGTTTCTATGCCAGTCAGTGTCAAAAGCTCCGCCTCCTAGGCAGCCATTGGCTCCTTGCAATTCACCCAGAGTTAGTTCTCATTGGTCAGTTTCTATGCCAGTCAGCATCGCTGGGCTTATCTCTGGGCCCGGTCATAAAGGTGGGGCTGATCAGCAGCCCCTGGGGAGGCCCAAAGAGAAACAGAGGCCCGGCTGCTGGCGAAACTCAGAGAAAAAGAGAGAGGTAACAGCTGATCAACAGCTGCCGCAGAGGCTGTGGATCAGACTCTGCCTCTCTTCTTGGGCCTCTCTCTGGGCCTGATCTGCAGCCCCCTTGGCAGTCAGTGCTGGGACACCACCCCTGCACCGGCTGCCGTCAATGCTGGGTTGCCACGGCAACCCAGCACTGTCTGCAGGACTGACTTCCAGTGTGTGGTTGAGCCTTCAGTCGTTTTGGACGTGACGGACCCAGGCTCTTTATATACATAGATGGTAAGGCCGCTCAACTGCTCGCTATGACATGCACTGACCTCCAGGGGGTAGACAGTTGACTGGTCGCTATGACATACACTGACCACAGGCCTCTATTTAAATAATAAGCTTTAATATTAGAATCTGTTTTCATTTGATTTCAAGGCATTTACAATGTCTATTTCCAGGTAGTCTAGCCTCCTAATGGCCCTGTGAATAGCTCTCAAGTAGTTCACCAATAACATCATGCCAGCTGAGTCTTTAAAAGACACAAACAAACACATATGCTACTGCAAAAGCAGCTGAAAATTGGCATGGCTTCCACAAACTAAAACTCACTGTATTCCAATATCACCAACTACCCTACAATGAAACAATTTTAAGGAGCTGTTGTCACAGTTATTCTCAAGGCAGATGTCCACCAAATTCATTTCCCATTTTCCTGAATTAAGACTTTTTTCCCCTACCATCAAACCATTGATAGAAGGATATTGTGTGTTATATTTTAAGAGAACACACCAACACTGTGGAAATAATTACTTTTTGAAAGATAGTTACTACATAAACAATTGATTGCACCGCTAAGTGGTTATAAATGCCTCATATAACAAACTGAATATAAGCAATCACATTATCTACAAGCAACAACGAATATAATTAAATTTACTACGATTGTATAAGATAGCCTTTACCAACATCACACTGATTGAATGTAAGTAGTCTAAATATTGAAGGAACTCATCAAGAATTAAAATGTATCCCTATTTCAACAAACACATTACACTCTTTGTAATGCAAGAAAAAAAGAAACAAAGAACAAAATAAATATACAAATGTAGCAAATTTTTTAATTTCAACTACGTAACTATTTTGCTGGGATTTGTTTCACATAAAAGGTTCACTGAGGAAAAAACAAATTAAAGATAAATCAATTTAACTGCACATGTAATTAGTAACTGAATCACTATTTAAATTTCAATAACCAATGAAGTAATATAATCTTTAACTCTAGGGGACTGAAAAAGGTAATTATGTAACAAATGTTGGCATCCTTGGGCAATAATATCTGAATTCTATCTTTGCTTGGTATCCTGACACTCTGGACCACCTAGCTGGTCTCTACTCAATTTGGGGACAAAGTCGGTCTTTGAATGTATTCTTTCATTTATTCTATAAATAGTGATTGAGCATTTAGTGTATTCTAAGCATGATACTAAATTTTAGGAATATATGCTATTATTTTAGGAATACCAGGTCCCTGCCCTCAAGGAAGTCACACATTAATTAGAAAAAGACAGATGTGCAAATAAATAGTTGCAATAAAGCAATAAAATGACTTTGAAAGAAGTCTGGATATTGTTCAATGTTGAAATAAAAACCAGGCAGTCAGTTCCATCTGGAGGCGAAGGCTGACTATGGTGTGGCGAAAGGCTACATGGAAGATGTGATACACAGGGAGAGAAGGTGCTTTTCATGTCAGGGACAAAGATGTCCCACAGAATGGAAACGTTATTAGCAAACATTGACAATGGAGAACAAATTCGTTTGTCAAGGTTCATTCAGACAAAGCAGGTTGGGGCATGCATTAATTAGACACAAGCAGAATTCTGGTCCTCCGACCTTACTCATTCTCCCCCATTGAGCTAATTTAGACACACGGATCCTCAAAGCCTCCTTTATTCAATCCATTGAACTTCCTTAGTCTTCTTTCCACCTTGAAAACAGCCAGTAGATGAGACTATTAACCTGTCCCTTCTCAAAGTTAATAAGCTAGTCATTTACAGATTCCAAAGTGATCCTAAAAATAAAAGTTAAAAAGCATATTATGCTTGCCAATGGCCTATTTTTTAGGACATGCTCAACAATTATAACCAAGTGGTAACTATTTTTTTTCCCCCATCACAGTTTAAAACTTTTCTCCTCAGCCTCTAGGAGCTATCTTGGACATAACTCATAGCTTTAGAACTGTCTAACCATCTCTTTTTAATCATTAAAATGCAGTTTAATTAAAACCAGGACATGTATCTTGAAAACAATAACAAACTTCTTGCCTTTCCCTAGCTCAGGCCTGGCCTTGTCTTCTTAGGTGCCAGCAGGGAGAAAGAGGGGTTTGATCTCTTCTTACTCTCTCTGGCCTCCTTCCTCACCTCCTTCAGACTCACTGTGCTGTTTCTGGATCTCAGAGCATGGAGGAGGGAAAGAAAGGAAAAGGCCGGTGTCTTTCTCTCCTGGCTGCAAGGTACTCCACCTGCTGGACTAGCCCTCTCATAGTAGGACATGACGTTAGAATGAGGAAATGATGCTTGTCACCTCTGTTGTTATCAGTTCTTTGGCCTAAAGTGATGCTATGAGAAAGAAAAAAAATTACTAAACATCCTTTATATGTAAAGTAACAGAGCAGAGAGAGCCACAGCAGAGAGTGACCAAAGCTACAGAACAAAGAAAGAAAGAGCAAAAGCGATGAGGACTGACAGAGAGAGCTCAATCCTAAAAAAGGAGAAATGGCTTGTGTCCAGAAAAGGAGTAAATTCCCCTTCATCCTTTTCTTGGATTCCAGAGAATCGTTACCAAACATTACTCTGTTTCACTTTAATATCTTCATTTGAATCATTTTCTGCTGTGAACCTGTGCCTGGAGATGCTCCTCTCATCCCACACTGTGTCAGAATCTCCAGTGGAAAAGGACCTCAATGAGGGTCCTCACTAAACTTAGAGCAACACTAAACAAAACCGATGGACTATTATCCTCATGGGCAACCTGCCTCAGAATCCGGTTACCACCGTCTCTGACTTCTCTATTTTTCTTTATTTACCTCTAACACTCTTGTCCACACACACCAGCCTCTCCTGAGAAGGTATGCATGAGTCAATCAGTCAAGCTTTGTTCAGTCACTGTCTGTGTTTGAGGGGTGTCATCATTCATTCTCTGTAGGAACTTAAGACAAAGAATCAGACTTGTTGGCTGATCTCTAAGTATATCCCTATTATTAAATTCTCAAACCCTTCACTGTTTTCCAAATTTAAAGGGAAAACTTGAAGAGAATATCCAAGTAGGCATCTGCTGTTTTAGAATGATGAGAAGCCCATAGGAACCTCAGGGTCCTCAATGAGAAAAATCAGTCTGGGGACCTTCTCTGAACTGGTTTTATTTGGCATTGATTGTGAAAGGGATTGTTTTTAAAGTAATTGGAAATTGGTAGAATCTCCTGATATGGTGCAATTGGACAACTTTTAATATCTGTAGGGAATTGTATTTGAGGTTGTGGGGGAGAAAAAATAATTCTCCTTCTACCCTTCTAAGTTCTTCTGGTTGGACCAAGAATCAAATTAACATGAGACATTAACAGGAGAAAATGACCAAGTTATTATGTATGTACAGATGAGGTTTCCATGAGAATATGAGACAGAGGACAGAGGGGCCAGTTAAAGTTTGTGTGCCGTCTGAGCTAAAGAGAAGGTGGGGAAGGGGTATGATTTGGGACTTTAGGGAGGAAGGCAATGCACATGGACATGGGAAACAAATGTTTGACAAGCAAGTAAGTGTTTGCTGGGTCATCTTTAACAACGTGACCCAGCGAAAACAAAAGGGCCTTTCTAGGTTCCTCCCTATCAGATACTAGTTTATATCAAACTATAATTACCAGCAGGTCCTCTGTCTAAATACTTTTAGGCAATTAGAGGGAAGGTTCAAGGTTTTTCCTGAATCTTTCTTTTCTTAAAATTATCCAGTTTAAAATAATCAGTATCCTAAAAGGCATATTTTGGGGTGGCCTACTCTGCTTCCCCTCAGAGTTTTTTTCCAAGAAAAAGGTTATGTATAAATAGAAGACAATGGCATAACTGATGGTCTGAGGAGGCCATAATTTTTCACTGTGCCATTTTCATTACTTGAATAACCATTTAAATCCTTTCTAGGACTAAGAAAAAGCGTTTCCAATTACATTTTGTAAAGGCAATGAATTTTACCCCTTGAATTACATTTAGATTCTCGAAGCAGTTTTATAAGGAACCTTTAAAAAAAAAGTATGTTATTATTAATGGATGTGGAAATTTCAGAAATCTACACTAACCACAATTAAATCTGCAAACTCAATGAATTATCTAGAAGATGCATACCCCAGCTCTTAACTTAGAGAGCCTTTAATTACATGTATAAATGTTTTATGAACATCTCTTACAATGTCTTTTAAGTCAGCAGTTCTTGTGACAGAAGAGTCACAGCAAACCACTCAGGTCATCAAATTTTCCCATTCACATTTCATTAGGCTGGTCTCCATGTTCATATCATTTTTTTTAAAAAGATTTTTATTGAGTTTTAGAGAGAGAGAGAGAGAGAGAAACATTGATGTGAGAGCACAACATTGATAGGCTTCCTCCTATGTACTCACCACAGGGGTTCTGGACCACAACCTGGGCAGGTGCCCTTGACTGGGAATCCAACTGGCAACCTTGTGGTGCACGGGACGATGCTCCAACCAACTATCATTTTAACATTCTCTACTGTGTTCTTGGAGCTTTCACTTTCATGGTTCTTAGTTCAAATCAGAGGTTTATTTACTGAGTATACTGAATTATATCTCATGGGACTAAAAGAAAAAAATATACCAATAAATATGTTTCACTATAGACACATACGATATTTTGTCTCAGCTGAACTTAACCAAAAAGTTAGTATCTAGATGGCTTAGCCTGCTCAACTCTTTTATTTTTTTTAATAGGATCTCCTGGTATTTATTTACCAGCATTATCTAAATGCAACTAAATCTCATTGTCAATCTAGGAAATGGAGTTTTAGTCAATCACAATATGATGTACCCTCAACATAGTACAGTTTTCATTAAATGAATTAATTTTATGCAAATTTAACCTTTAATGGAGCTACAAACAGTTGCATTCAAGTTACATCTGCTTAACATTTCCCAAATGCTTTAACAGTAGTGGGAGTGAAAAAGAACTAATTTTTTTGGTAATTAAAATGCCCCAAATATTGCATGTTAGGCTTAGTGATATTCTCCATTGTCCTCATATGTTTTGTCAGTATTCAAACTGCTTGATCCCCTTCAGTGCAGGTGGGATGCTGCAAATAAGAATTCTGCTAAAGAGATCACATTTAATCGGGTCAAAACCCCTGGTGGGATATACCAAGGCCATATCTAAATAGACTACAAGGAACAGTGACATTAAAATCTACCTGAGAGCTTTTCTCTAAACACCATTATCTAGAGAGTAAAATACTTGTTAATAATTTAGCTTTAAGTATCTTAATTTCCCTGAAACCTAACCACTGGGGACAGAGGATGTGTTTCTGTATGCATTTGGTGTTTATCAAGAAAAAAAGGTAATTAAAAAGTGATTAATTTCACTTATAAATAATAGAAACACAACGTAGAGGTGGCCCACTCCTCTTGCTGTTCTGAGAGTCATGGGGCAGCTGCTCTAAAGAAAGCGCACAGGGAGCCTGGCACCTGGTGGACACGTGACTGATGTTTCCTGAGTTAAATGACTATCCGGTGCCAAGGTCCAGGGGCACGGACTCTGCATCAGCTCTGTGTAGTATATTCATGGCTGCATCCTCCCTTCCTGCTCACTCAGCCAAACTTGTTTTCCTGTTGTTTTATGTTGTACACAGGTGGTAACATTGACTTCCATAAAAAAATATATATATATATATGCAAGGTGGCACCATGAAAACACAGCATACATATCCAAATCCGGAAACTTGTGCAAATTCCATCAGAGTAGAGATTTTGCTTTGTTTTCTGATGTGTTCCCAGTGGCTAGGGCAGTGCCTGACACAGAGCAGTCAGTCAACATTTATGAGATAAATGAAAAACAGAACGAATGAAAGTATGATGAATGCGTTCTAATAACCCACTCCTCCATATACTTGTGGTTATTGAACACAATCGTTTTAACCAGAAGGCAGTGTGGTATGCCAGTTGAGATCATAAATTCTGAAAATAGACTTAATTTGAATCTTGTCTCCTATACTCATTAGCCATATGACTTGGGAACATTTCTGAACTTTTATATGCCTCAGTTTCTTACCCATAAAACTGGTATTATTATAATAATGGTAACTCCCCATAGGGTTGTTGTGAGGATTAAGCATGAAAATATATTTAGCAGCCCCAAATGAATAATACCTCCTAGCATTATGAGCTCTTGTATTAATATCCTGTAAGGAGATGGCTGGCCTCTATTTGATGTATTATTTATCATTCTCACTGAGACATTTCTGAAAGTAGAATGGGAAGGCACTAAGATGATTAAAAATCATCAGTTGACCTATGACAAGTGTAAACTTGGACAGCACCAAGCAATCAGTGACATATGGTTCCCCTTTTTACTGGCCAAACCTGATATCTGGTAGGCTTCCTTATACCCAAACCTAAATAGAAATAGTAAGCTCAGACTATGTTGTTATCACTTTAACAAGTAACACCATAGGCTCTAATTTCTAATGTTAAGTTATGTGGGTTACAAATATAACCCATTCAGCAACCTCCTTAAGTATCTTCCCATTATTGTGTTTCAACCAAATATTTCCCTTTGTTACCTGTGTGTGCATGTCTGCCTTCTTCACTCATCATTTCTAGTAATGTGTGGCTCACAGTAAAAGCAGTCACAGTGGATGGGCATACTGAAGTCAGCATTTAAGCACTAACACACCTAGCTTTATTCTTTATTCCATTACTGGAGGCCTGGTGCACGAATTTGTGCACAGGTGGGGTCCCTCTGGGTGGCCTGCAGGGATCGGGTCAAAACCCCATAGTCCAATGCTGCCTGCAGCTCCTACCTGCCGCTCCTGCTCATCTGCCTGCTGCAGGATCACGCCCTATCAGTCCTGATTTGGAGAGGCTCGCACCACCGCAGCAGTGCTCACTAGCCTTGAGCCCCGCATCTGGCGCCCTCCCGAGGGGCATGGCATACAGGATTGGGCTGAAACCGGCTCTGTGACATTCCCTGAGGGATCCCAGATTGTGAGAGGGTGCAGGCCAGGCTGAGGGACCCCACCAGTGCATGATCAGGGCTGGGGAGGGACTGTGGGAGGGCTCCAGGGTATGTCTGGCCCCATCTCGCCCAGTCCCAATCAGGGCCGATCGGGGCCAGCTGGGGAGGGATGTGGGAAGTTGGCCAGCCAGGGAGAGACTGTGGGAGGGCTCCAGGGCGTGTCTGGCCTATCTCCCTTAGTTCTGATCAGCTGGACCCCAGCAGCAAGTGTCTGCCCCTGGTGGTCAGTGCACATCATAGCAGCGGTTGAGCAGCCTTAGCATATCATTAGCATATTACACTTTGATTGGTTGAATAGTCGACCAGTCACCGAATGACTGGACACCTAGCATATTAGGCTTTTATTATATAGGATCCCTGAGATGATAGGGAAATGGCTGTCACATGCAATTTCTGTGTAAAATGTGGGGATCAAGTAATTGGCTTTGTAGTCTGGGAATTGTGTAACCAGGTCAGAATATTTAATGTTAAATGAGTTATGAAGGAGAATATTGATTCATTCCTGAGACAAACATTTATTGGGTGCTTACTAGGTGCTAAATGCTGAAGATTCAAATTTTAAAAAGATAAGAGCCTTTTCAAATGTTATAGAGAGAATTAGTGCAATGTAATGTGATAAGGACCATGTTAGAGAGAGGAACAGATTACAATATCATTATACAAGGTAGGATATGGAGGACTAGAAAAAAAGGTAATTCCTTTTTTTCAAAAGAATTAGGTAGGAGAGGGCATTTAAGATAAGAGTAAAAGCAAGGTGAAAGGCACCAAGTTGTGAAAAATTATCTTAGATTAAAAAAACTAAAAATAGTTTGGTATGCCTAGGACAAAGGATTTATAGCAGAGAATAATGACAGACTAGGCTATGAATCAATCTTGAATGATATTGGACTAGTGGTTTTAAGAAAGAAAAAACTATGGCAGTAAGAATGGAAATGGAATAACAGAAAGATAACAATTAACCAACAGGTATTTATAAAAATGCTTTGCTCTTATCTCAGTTGAATTGGGCCTGCTAGAATTTTGGTTCATAATGAGCTTGGAGGTTTATTCTTACCATATTCTTTAGAAAGATGTCCCTAGTTTGCTATTTTAATTGAAAAATATAATTATTACTACTTTAATGTAGTCATTATAGTCTTGTCTTGCCTCCTGAAAATCACATTCGTAACACAACTGAGTGTGATGCATGAAGATAATTTTTACTCATTTTGAATACTTTCTACCAAAAGTAGAGGTTTATGGGTCTTCAATTTAGGAAATTATATAATTTGAGATTTTAAGCATTATATTCATTTTCATGTAATATTCTTTTCCTTTACTACAGTAGTAGAAGTTGGCAGATTTGTTATTAATGCTTTGGTATATCCTTCTATCCTTTCTCTTAATATCCTTTTCTCTATCCTTCTAGCCTTTAACTAAACATATAGGTGGAAAGAAAAGTAGATAAATAGGTAGATGGATAGATATATAGATGGATAGAGATATATTGACATATAGACTTATATAGCTATTTGACACAAATGGAATTGTTATAGCTTGTTTATATAATCTCCTTAAATTTTACTTTCAATATGACCATCCTTCTATTTTATTAATGATTTTTCTATAGCATCACTTAATGACTGCTAAATATACCATGTTATGAAAACAGTATAATTTAATCTTTTATAGTTGCTAAAATTATTTCAAATTGTTGACAAAAACAAAGTTGTTCAAAACCTTAATATTTTAGGGAACTACCTTCTAGAATTTACTATTAACTTAAAAAGAGGCTTTGTAATCTTTAAAAACACAACAAATACCTCATGAAAATGTCAGACCTGGCTGGTGTTGCTCAGTGGTAGAGCATCGGTATGTGCAATGAAGGGTTTTGGGTTCGATTCCCAGGTCAAGGGCACATAACTGGGTTTCAGGTTCATTCCCAGGGCCTGGGCCTAGTCAAGGCTTGTGAGGGAGGCAACCAATCCATGTGTTTCTCTCACATCAATGTTTTCTTTCTCTCTCTCTTTCCCCCACTCCCTCCCTTCCACTCTTTAAAAATCAATGAAAAAAAATCCCTGGGTGAGAATTAACAAAGCAAAACAAACAATCAAACAAACAAAAACAAAAAGAAAATATAAAAAATGTGTTAAGGTCCAAATTTAAGAAGGATCTTTGCTCTCAGGAAAAGAAAGCTCACTTTCAACTCAGTGTTTCTTGGCTATGATACAACAGCATCCACTGTGATAAACAGAATTGTGCCTGTGTTTCACACAGCAATAGATAATAGTGAAAATCAGTTAAACCAAGCATGGTTCCAAGTATTTCTAAGCAACCAAAAGGAGTAGCTCTAAAAATTCAGCAGACATTAAAAAATCTCTGGGAATTTCTCAGAGATACAGGTTCCCCAAATCTACTCCCCACCTTGCCCCTATCCCACCCACTGCCACTCTGCCACACAATTCACATTTAGTAAGTCAGTGATGAAATAGGAATCTGCATTTTTATCAAGTATGCTAGGCCAGCCAACCTTCTCCATAAAGGAACCAAGATAGTAAATACTTTAAGCTTTGATGGTCTCTGTCACATTATTTTTGTTTGTTTGCTATTGTTTTTGTTATTATTATTTGTGTTATTTCGTTATTATGCAAGTCTTTAAAAATCATTCTTAGCAAACTAAGCCATATAGACTCCAGGTCAGATTTAGTCTACTGTCTGTAGTTTACTGACCCTGCTTTCAATGATTTAGATGCAAGTGGTCAATGGGTAATAATTTGAGAATTGCGGCTCAAAACCAGTGTACAAGGAGGAGCCCAGGAATCCTGTGATTAGGGTGACTACTGTGATCTGCTCTTATTTGGTAAATTAGCACTGCTGTTGTTCCACACTTCTCCTTCTAGATAACAATGAAGATATATTCTTCAGTTGGCTGTTTAGCTGCTATAACTAAGGATGGGTTTGTTTGCTTTCTTTGGCCAAATCCTAAAAGACATAACAATGATCATTTGTCTACGATATAAGATCACACTAACCCCCATTGTAAAAGCCACAGTGCAACGGCATTATATGTTGATACTATGGTTCATTTAAAACGTTGGTTCTGGTGAAATTTTGAGATTATTGATGGAATTAAAGTCAATGTGGTGCAAAATACATGAGGAAAGGCCAATCATGGCTGATTATGGATTTTGTTATTTTTTTATAGCAATATGGAAGATTCTATTCTCCAACGATGGCTGCAACAGTATCTTCCTTTGCACATGGTCTTCTTACAGTGTGGCTTGTCACTCCTCCCATGGAGAGGTGGTGCTAATGACAACCCTCCCCCACTTTGTAACCAGGCACGCTTACAATAATGGCAGACGTGACCTAATGTAACTTCTGAGGCTGGGTTATAAAAGGCAATAAAGCTTCCAACCGGCTCTCTGGAAACACTTGCTTCTGCAACCCCGCTGCCATGCTTTGAGGAAGCGCCCTTTGAAGAGGCCATGGGTAAAATTTCCAACTGACAGCCCAGGTCAGAACGCAGCTTACAGCCAGCCATGCCACGCATGCCAGGGAAGATGCCTCTCGACGATCCCAGCCTCCAGAGGTTGAGTCTCCCTGGCCATCAAACCTTCCCACCTGAAACCTCTGGCATCATGGAGGAAATAAAAGCCATTTTCATAGTTCCCTGTTCAAACTCCTCGCCCACACAGTCAAGATAAATTGCCTCTGAATCTTGAGATGATTTGTTAAGCAGTAATAGTAAGTGGAACAGCAAAGGAAACAAATGTTATCCAATATGATTCCCAGTGACTTTGATAAATTTAATGGTCATTCAAAAATTAGAATTCTACAAAGCACATCCGTGGATACTAAAAAATAGTATCGCCCAGGAATTTTTAAAAATTCAAATCACAACGTCAATTCTTTACCATGAACAGCATTTAAGAAATGAACTGTTATCTAGCCAGCATGGCTCGTTGGTTGAGGATCAACCTATGAACCAGGAGGTCACAGTCTGATTCTCAGTCAGGGCACATGCCTGGGTTTCGGGCTCAATCCCTAGTATGGGGCATGCAGGAAGCAGCCAATCAACGATTCTCTCTCACTCTCATCAATGGTCTCTCTCTCTCTCTCTCTCTCTCTCTCTCTCTCTCTCTCTCTCTTTCTCTCTCCCCCCTCCCCCCTCTCTGAAATCAATAAAAATATATATTTTTTTTAAATAAAGGAACTGTTAATCTTAGAAAAAGTTCCTATTCAGATTATGCCTATAAATTTGATCCAAGTGAAACCATAAAATAGAAATCTTTAACTCTGCTTTTCCAGGAAGCCTTATAAATTTTCTTTTGCAAGAGTTTTGCTACCTTAACATGTAATCATGTGCAAAGAAAGCATTCATGCTGCATTTGAAAGAAGAAAATGTTCTGAGTTGCTTTTAACCTACAACCTACCCCAAATAACTATAATATAGAAAAATCAGCATCATGTGGTAGAGAAATTATACATTTGACCTTATGGAGATAATTGTACTACAGGTAAGTTATAATGCTCTAACTGTACACAAGGCAATTACCCCATTTAAGCAGTTATATATTATGGTGGTAAGTAGTAGATTCCTTCATGAAATCTGTAAGTTTCAATAGCAAATCAAACTGCCTTATAAATACATATATATATTCAATATCCATGAATATAAAATTGCAGGAGCATATAGTTTTCATTGCCTGTCAAATCATGTTAGAACTAGAAAAGTGTACTCCTAGCTGACCCTCTTATTTCACATCTATCTCCTTCCCATCTTCCTTCTTCCTTCCTTCTCCCTTCTTATCTCTCTCTTCCTCTCTTTCTCCTTTCCTGATATACTTTCTCCTTCACTCACTATTTATTCTTTTGTTCAACAAAGGTGAAAAAAACACACACACAGAATCACAAAAATGTTTCAAATCCATACAAAGGAAACTGACTTAAAAAAGTAAATACATTCAGAACTTACTATATACTAAACTATGCGTTGTTCAAAGTGTTAGAAAAAATAGTGCCTCAATTAAACCTCAAAATGATCCTGTCAGGCAGGTGCCATTATTATTCTGTTCAACATATAAGAAAACTTATATGCACATAAAGGTTTGCTCAAAATTACACAGCTAGGAATCAGGGAAAGAGGATTCAAATGTGGGCAGTGTGACTCCAAAACCTGCCCTCTTTACCACTGGTTCTACCATGGAATGTTTGTCAAGGATTTTGTTTACACAGGCCAAACATACAGTATTTAACTAATTTTTATAATATTTTAAATAATTTTAATGATGTTTAATTGATAAACAATAACATGAAAAAGGAAGTACCAAGGGGCTCAAATTCTTGCAATTTGAGCTTTGGGAATCTGGAAAAAATTTCAAGAAATTCATGTAGGATGGATTCAGAGAATATTTGTGGAATTGCTACTCTTTTTTTTTTTCCTATCTCATTCTCAAGAATACTTGGAATAAGGAGGAAGTCCTCAAGGGGCTATTCCAATTCCATTTTAATAACTAATAAAATATTCTCACTGACCATAAATTTCAGGAATTTTATGGATAGATCTCTCAATCATTCGTAGATCCAAGCCATGTGTGAATCCCATTTTTGCAGCCTTGGACGTCTAGGGATAGGAGTGCTCCAAAAGTCTGAGAATTCTATTCAAGGATTTATTTGGAAAACTTCAGTGAATTTGGGGAATTGGGGCAACTCAGACGTTTGCTTTACAAAGGTGTTTGAACTCATTCTGCTGCCAGGTTTTTGTCCCAGAGATTCAGGATTAGAATTTTAAAAATGGGAACAAGCTCTGAAAATAGGCAGTTCTGTGTAGAAGAAAAGTCAGAAAATGTGGCATCAAGCAGATCTGGGTGTTTCTCCATTTACCATCCCTCATGAAAAATGGCCTTTGCAAGCCTCTTTCTTTTTCTGTAAAGCGATAATTCCAGTATTAACCTTGAAGGTTAATTGTGCAGATTAAATGAGATTATGAGGGAAAAAGTGCTTGGTCCAGGTCCTAGTATATGTAAGACTCTCATTAATCCTGTTTTACAAATGGAAAAACAGAGACATCTACACCTAACATTGGAAAGTGTTATGTGATCTTTTCAGATCCCTGTTTTATAGAAATACAAAACTTCCCAAAACTATAGGATATGTTTTTACTTTACACAATATATTACCCAGAAAGTTACATTTAATACATACTCTGTGAACTTAATATAGCAATTAATTCCTAAAAAAAAAATATATCCTATATAATGAAGAGCTAATATGCTAATTAGACCGAACAGCAGAACGCCTGTCCAGACAACTGTCCAGACAACTATCCGGACAACCTTCCAGATGAAGCCGGGGCTGTGAGGGCCAAGGCAGTTGGGGCTGTGAGGGCTGAGCCCCTTGCATGGATTTCGTGCATCGGGCCTCCAGTGTGTGTGTGTGTATATATATATATATATATATACTTTTTAGAAGTATTTTCTATTCCACAAAAGGTAGGATATGTCTATAAAACAAATGTTTGTCTCTGACATACATGTAACCTAAAAATTAAAATACTCATATGAAGATAAATTGCCTCTGAATCTTACAAATACCACCTATAATATTAGCATAGCATTTTCTAATTAAATGACTCATATTTTTAAAATGTTAGAAATCCATCAGATGGAAATCATAAACCAGCAGGAGATTAGCAATAGCCAGAAACTACTATATTCTGGCAAGTTGCTTAGCAACCCCGGAATTGACATTTTTAGGCTCTTTATTTAGCTAACAAGTATTTATTGAATACCTACTGCATGCATGTTGCCAAGGAGAGATACAAACAGTTTCATTTTCTCCTATGAAAAAACTGACTCAAAGCAGTTTCATAACTTGCCTAAAGTATAAAAGGAGGAAAATGAACAAATATAGTTTGAATCCCAGAGTGATGGCTTCCAAAAACATTGCTGATTTTCATTCTATTCTTTATTGATAAACCCTAAATCACTGTATTTGGAACCACACTATCCCCTGTTTTACAGTTATGGAACTATTTCATTTTTTTTTTTTTTAATCCTCACCCGAGGATAATTTCCCATTGCTTTTTAGGGAGAGTGGAAGAGAGAGGGAAAGACAGAGAGAAACATCAATGTGAGCACATTGATTGGTTGCCCCCTGCATGAGCCCTGACCAGGGAAGAGCCTGCTAACAAGGTATGCCCTTGACCAGAATCAAACCCGGGACCCTTTGGTCTGCAGACCAACACTCTATTCCCTGAGCCAAAACGGCTAGGCACTATTTCATTTTTTTTAAAATATATTTTATTGATTTTTTACAGTTAGGAAGGGAGAGGGATAGAGAGTTAGAAACATCGATTTGAGAGAAACATGGATGAGCTGCCTCCTGCACACACCCTACTGGGGATGTGCCTGCAACCAAGGTACATGCCCTTGACCGAAATCAAACCTGGGACCTTCAGTCCGCAGGCTGATGCTCTATCCACCAAGCCAAACCGGTTAGGGCTCATTTTTATACAAATTGTTATATCTATGAGGAATAGGGACCCTAACTCAGCTTTCTTTTGTATTTCCTAGAGCAGTGTGCTACTCAAAGGATGTTTGGTGGGATGGTAATTATTGGTGAAAAGTTTGTTACTAGTCCCTAGTGAAATAGGTACAGATATTAAGAGAAAATTTTTGTGGAAATTTGGTCAAATAATTTCTTATTTGTTGAACTTAATAATTTTTTGGATGTGCATTCTATATGTTTTATTATTAAGCTGGATTCCTATCTCTATACCTCTTTTTGTTTACTTCAATTATTGGGAGTATAAGTGAAGGACACCAAATAGGCTGAAATTGAGAACAGTGAATACTCACCCTTAAGTTTAAAGGAAATCTAAGTTAGCAAGGTATTAATTAGATTTTCAACCACCAAAATATAATCCATTTATCATAACAACATGAGGTTATGCAGCATTGCTGTTCTATATATTGTTTTTGCAGAATGAGTAATCACTGTCCTGCCATCATTATAAGAATAGAAATATAGGAAACAAAAAGCAGCAATAACGTGGCAATGATCCAAAGTATTCTACCTCTGTTTTTGAAAGTTTGCTTGAGTTATCACACTTTCTGGATCCCATTATTTTTATACTTTACCAAAAAAAAAAATGTTAGAAGTGATTATAAAACAAGATTCGAGTAGGAAACCATCCCCTAAGTTACACTGCAGTATTCTTTAGCATATACCTCAGAAGAAATATATTATATAACATAGTCATTAGAGAAGAAAGCTTTTGTGTCAGACACAATGCTAAGTGGTTTACAATTTTAGTTAGGATGATGTCTTAATCTCTATTTCATCTGTAATATGTATTTATCACAATATCAAGGACAAGGAAGATGAAATTCAGAGTGGTTAAGAAACTTGCCTAAGTTCACATATCATCTACACTAATAAAAGAGAAAGATGCAAATTGATCGTACCTTTGCAACACCCACCAGCCAATCAGGAGTGAGTATGCAAATTAACCCAACAAAATGGGTTAATTTGCATATGCAGGTGTCAAGCAGCTGGGGGCGGGGCAGGATGCAGGCATCCTGCCCCGCCCCAGCAGCTCCGGGCCTCTGGGCAGTGTGGGAAGGCAGAAAGGTGGCTCCTGGCTGGAGGGAAGGCAGTGCCGGCAACCAGGGGAAGGAAGGCCCGTTCTTGCACGAATCTTCATGCATGGGGCCTCTAGTCTATAATAATAAAAGGGTAATATGCTAATTAGACTGGACGTTCTTCTGGACATCCTTCCTGATGAAGCTGGGGCCTGAGGGAAGCCAGCCTGAGTCCTGGGTGCCTGCGGGCAGCCCGAGGGAAGCCAGCCCGGGTTCCTGGTGCCTACAGGCAGCCAGAGGGAAGCCAGCCCAGGTCCCGAGTGCCGGAGGGCAGCCAGAGAAAAGCCAGCCCGGGTCCCAGGTGCCAGAGGGAAGCCGGTGCCGGCAGCCGGGAGAAGGAAGGCCTACTCTTGCATGGATTTTTGTGCATCAGGCCTCTAATTGAAGTATAAAGAGGTTAACATTATGGCTAAAGCTATAAAACCTTTCAAATGGTAGAAACCAATTATTTCTAGTTCCCAAGCCCAAATATGGTTCAATAAAGTCTAGATCAGAATAGGGACACTATATCAATTCACTGGATTTATCATTAAAAGAAAACCTATTCATAGAATCTATGAGTTCATCTCCCATTAAAAATTAAAGACATCTATATATATAAAAGGCTAATATGCAAAGTGTCCCCTCGGGAGTTCAACCAAGAGACCGGGAGTTCGATCACTCACTATGAGGTGCGCTGGCCACCAAGGGGCGGTGCAGAACGAAGGAAGGCCTCAGCTAGCAGGTGCAGCCTGGGAAGGAAGGCCCAGCTGGCAGCCTGAAGTTCTGGATCAGCCCCGATCACCCACCAGGCCTAGGGACCCTACCCATGCATGAAATTCATGCACCGGGCCTCTAGTTATAGTATAAATGTCTAGATACCCTACAGCAAATATCTTTGAATAACACCAGTTATTCTAAGTCAGAGGGCAAAATGGTTGCCTACTTAGAGGAGATATGCAACAAACAACCAATATTTTAACTGAACTATTCTAATGGATAATTTATTATTATTATTATTTTGCTATGGCTTCATTATATAGATTATTTTACCTGAAGAGAGAAACTCTGTGATGAAATTTGAAAAATAACACCACAGTTGGTTGAAAACCTATAAAAATTAACTGTGCAAGGATGTATAATTTGGAGACATAATCCATCTTTTCAAAAACCTGATGCAGTTTAAATAATTGAATACTCATATGACCATGAAGAGATTTCCAGAAGAAACTGTAAGACCTATTTGTAACAGAAGCTCATGAAAGAAAGAATAGTTCAAAATAGAGAAAAATTATCCTCAGTTATCAAGGATTTGAAAGGAAAAGTGTATTCACACCATAGGAGAAAAAGGCCAGTTTTAGAAAACTAAAGTTCCAAATAATTTCTTTTTCAAAGAAAAACTACTTTGTTATTCAATAGAAGTGCCCTTAATTAAAAGAGCAAAAAGGCATCAAGGTTCAGCAATGCCAACAGATAATCTTTTCTATTACAAATCTCGAAGTAATGCTTTCTAAATAACACAGTGCTAACGGTGATCTTGAATACATTGCTGTAAGTCATAGTCATCAAATTAAGTCTTGGGAATTTTAAGCAGTGTTACAGCTCATGAAAAATTTATCAAAAACAGAGAATACTACAGTTTTTGTTGCTTACAAACCATGCCAATGGAGCATGGAAGGCACTCCAGTATCCAGCAGGATTAAGTAAGTGGGAAGCTAAGGAGAGCCCAGCAGTCTTCCAATCAGTACTGAAGTAATAACTCATGGCCAATGATTATGCATTTTAATATCATTAAATTTCAGTAGACTTAATTTCTCTTTCAATTACCTCTGCTCATATGTGTCTTAGCCAATATTTCCCAGACCTGGAAAAACACAGAAAAGTAAGCCAGGATGAGCAAATAAAGGTAATAATCTAATGTTTGGAAATACAGAAAATTAGCCTGGGCTTTCTCTGTCGTTACTACTATCTTGATTTTATATAGTGTCACTATGCTCATTAGTAGAGTGAGAACATCTAATTCAGCTTCAGCAGTTTCTTTGTTTTGATGATCTGATGGTGCCTGGTTAATGATATGCTGTTAGATATATCCTAACTGGTAATGCAGCAACTCCTGGGGAGAGAGCAATGAAACGTTCTACCCTGCATTTCTAGTGAAAGAGACACTTTAAGCTGCACTGCCTGCCTCCATCAGGGGTTGAAATTACAAAAATAATTTTACAGTTTCCAATATATTTTGTGAAACTCTGACATTGGCACATGTCTAAAACACCACCAGAAACACACACACACACACACACACACACACATATACAACTCGTCTCAACACAAACCTCTGTCAACATTGGACTGATCTCACCTATTAAAAACACATCAAGTTCTTTGAGGTTACTCAATCATCTCTCCATGACAACATAAGTCTAAACTTTTTAGTTACAAAATTCAAAGTGAAAGCAGATATCATTATGCAGTAGAGGTCATCTTATCTCACAAGCAAGGCATTGGTTCAGCCCTCTTTCCAATTGAAGCAGAAATTTTAGTGGAATATAGACAGGTTTAGGGATTATTTAGAATTAGGGTCCATGGAAAAACACAGGGCAACAGACTGGGAGAAGGTACATTTCCATAACACAAGGAATCTCCATAAGACAAGGGAGCAGCAACAGGTATCTACACTAATAAAAGAGAAACATGCAAATTACCATCACTCTGCTATGCCCAACAGCCAATCAGAGTGAGTATGCAAATTAACCTGAAAAGATGGTAGCAGCCCCGCCCCCCAGCCGTTCCAGGCCTATGGGAGACGGAGAAACCGGGCTCCCGTGCCTGAGGCTGGCTGCAGCATGGGAGACAAAGAAGCCGCCTGCCCATGATCCAGGCTGCAGCCAGCAGCAGAAGCCTCACATCCGCCTGCCCCATGTCCTGAGGGAGTGGAGAAACCAGGCCCCAGCGCCTGAGGCTGGCTGCAGCCCAGGAGATGAAGAAGCTGCCTGCCCCATGATCGCAGGCCGCAGACAGCCGGAGAAGTCACCCACACTGCATCCCAGGGAAGATGGAGAAGCCGCCCTCCTGTGGTCCAG
Source organism: Cnephaeus nilssonii (assembly GCF_951640355.1). Classification (NCBI taxonomy): domain Eukaryota; kingdom Metazoa; phylum Chordata; class Mammalia; order Chiroptera; family Vespertilionidae; genus Cnephaeus; species Cnephaeus nilssonii. The sequence continues at coordinate 34,499,575 of NC_137074.1, read as the reverse complement.
GTGCCAGCACCTGTGGCTGGCTACAGCCTGATAGATGGAGAAGCCACCCACCCCGCTGTCCCAGGCACCAGTACCTGTGGCTGGCTGTGGACTGGGCACCAGTACCTGCAGCTGACTTGTGGCTGCAGCCCAGTCGAAGCCACCTGCCCACCATCCCCTGCAGCTGTAGCCGGCTTGGGCGCCTATGGCTGACCAGAGAGAGGGAAGCCCGGATCCCGGGTGCCTGTGGTCGGCTGGAGGAGGGAATCCTGGGTCCCGGATGCAGGGCCAAGGCATAGGTGGTTAGGGGCAATCAAGCCAGCAGGGGAGCAGTTAGGGACAATCAGTCTGGCAGACAGAAGCAGTTAGGGGCAATCAGGCAGGCAGGCAGGCGAGAGGTTAGGAGCCAGCAGTTCTGGATTGTGAGAGGGATGTCCGACTGCCGGTTATCCCCTGAGGGGTCCCAGATTGGAGAGGGTGCAGGCCGGGCTGAGGAACACCCTTCTGCGTGCCCCCCTCCCCCCCCGCTGTGCACGAATTTTGTGCACTGGGCCACTAGTATTTCCATAAGACAAGGGAACTGGAAGTAGCCAAGGAATGTTTATATTTACAAAATAAAGAGAAGGAAGCCCTTCATTCAGATGAAAAAGAAGAAAGCCCAGAGGAATAGGACTATGAGGGAGAGGGAGGAGGGCCTCAGGAATCACTATAGTAACCAATTCATAGGGGAATATTGACCAATCAGAGGGGATATCAGGCACCAGGATCTACAGCCTTTATAAGCCATAAGGAAAGGAATTCAGTGGGATCCTTTTCCCCCTCCCTATGTGGAAGTCCATTCTGTGGGACTCTTTCCCTCTCCCCATGTGAGAGTCTGTACTTGTTCTTCAATAAATCTCCACCTTTGCTATACCACTTTCTGTCTGTGGATTTGTTCTTCAATTCTGGCGGACAAAGGATCCGGGTTCCAGTCCAAAAATTCGGTATCACAATCATAGTGCCTCAGTACAAGCAGCCGGCCTCCTTGGATTGTTTTGATTCTAGCTTCCCATGACGTATTCCTTTATTTTTTTAGTCAACTTAAATGTCATCTCCTAAGACATGCATTTTTTTCCCATCTAACAGCTTTTAAACATAAAAAAGCCTAAATATTTAATGATCAGTTTCTTATTAATTTTCCTCCTTTTGACTAAAAGTTCTTCATGGACAGGGACTTTATGATTTTCATTTTCCACTGTACCTTTGAACTAATTAATGAATCATCCATAAATAAAGGAATATCCAAGACAATGATATTTAGATTGAAGCATTATTATTCCAAACTATTAGACTCAGCAATTAAATACATAGCTCCCCCACAGCTTACTATCTATAAGCCTTTTTATTATAATTATAATTTTATAGTAAGCTATGAATATTTTAACTATGCTTTATAATCTGATGAGCTAAATATTAAAATGGGCTATTTGAAAATTATCATTAGTTTGCTTGTTAATTTCTGTTTGTTAATGACTTATTCTGGAAATAAAATTGTGCATCTCTTCTAAATAAGTCAAATTTCTTTAATCATGAACGAATCACTACAAAGTTAATGAAAGGGTGAGACCATAGCAAATCTTACAAGTTCCTTAAACTCTGTTATAACTCCCATGTCTGTTAAATGAACATATCAAACTAAGTGACTTCTAGCTACCTCCAAGCTCTTACATTTTGTGATTCAGAGTTTTGACTTACATATCTGATTTTTCCCTCTATAATTGCATTTACATTCAGTTTATCATATAAAAACAAATAAAGGAAAAATGCATAGATAATTATGATGATGTCTAGTCTCTTTTAATTTTTAGGATATGCCACCTCCTCTAGACAAAAAATATGCAACAAAGCATGGAATATTCTAAAACAAGTAAGTTATAGGTATGTGTTTTTCTCCATTTTATACAGCTTTTAAATCTAGTCCATGCTTCAATCCCACGTGCAGCTGGTTAGATTTATGAACATCTTCACAGCACCTGGTTTTCTAATAATCACTCTGCTAGAGGACAAGACATGGGCCTTTTTGAACTGGGGAACTTCCAAAAGATAACACAAATTGAGGTTTTGTATTTTTCACCTGCTGTGCCAAGCTAATAAAACTATAGAAGCACCAAGGAACCTGATTTTTTTGTTCTGTAACTTGGTGCCTAGCCAGAGACTACAATATTAAAAAATTGAATGATTTTCTCTAGGTATTAAAAAATGATGCATCTGGATATGTGCTAAAAAAAAACAAAACACACTAAACAAACAAAAAAACACACAAACAAACAAACAAAAAATGCATAGGTAGAGCAGGCAACACTGGTATGTTTTTTTAAATCATTATTTTTAAAATGAAAGATAGTATGCAAATCCTATTTTTCTTCAAATTTTTGCTTACTAGTTTTAAGATCCAAAAGTGGACAAACATCATTATTATGTATATTATTTGCTTATTTTCCCCTATCTTTGTAGTTTTATTCATCGGAATTCTCCTTTAAGAAATGCTTATATCTTATTCAATGTTATAAATTAAATATTTGTGTCCCCCAAAACCTATCTGGAAGTCCTAACCCACCATATGATGGTATGTGGAGGTAGGGACTTGGGAAGGTAATTGGATTTAGATGAGATGATCAGAGTGGTTCTCTCATGGGAGGATTAGTGACCTTATGAAGAAGAAGGGGTGCTAGAGCTTGCTCTCCCTGTCCTTGATGTGAGAAGATGGCAAGCTGAAAGCACACCAAGAGGAAGGCTCTCATCAGCACTCAGCCATGCTGGCACCCTGATCATGGACTTCCCAGGCTCTAGAATTGTAAGAAACATGTTCCTTATTTAAGCCACCGAGTCTGTGGTATTTTGTTAGAGTAGTCCCAGCTAAGACATCCACCCTGAATAATATTTATGTATTTAATTAAATATTTATATCAATATGGGCTCCAAGATGTGTATTGTTCTGTGGGTGAAAATCCAAAATTAGTTATGTTTCCATTCAAATTGTTTTAGCTTCAGCCATCAGGAGCTTCTTCTGTTTGTCTCATGTGTGTTGCTGTTTTTTGTCAGCCCCCATCTTTTTTTAGCACTTTCTTTAACTTCTCACTGTGAGATGTTTCAGGTTCATCTTGAATGTATCCTGCCCCATCTGGAATCAACCAATTTTCCAAGGTGTCCTTGTTCCTTATATTGCAGAATGATGTTTAGACACTAGGATGTTGGGGTTGCATATCTCAAAATATTTCCCTGAAGGTATTTATTAATTAAAAAGGGAAAGTTATTAACTTTACAGTGAAGAATCCTCACACACATCTGCTTTAACAAGTGAGCAGGTTAACATCACCATATAACGAAGATTAACCCCTTTATATGGTGCATGGAGAACACAGCATCCTTTCTGGGTATTGGGGTTTTAAAAAAATGCACCACTTCATTCCAATCATGAGAAAAATCAAACAAATCCAAACTGAGGGGCTTTCTACAAAATAACTGATAAGCACTTCTCAAAAAGTTTTAGGTTCATGAAGGAAAAGGAAAGACTGAGGAAGTTTCATACACTAGAGAGGCTAAGGAGAAATAACCAAATGCATTGTTGGATCCTAGATAGGATCTTGGAACAGAAAACAGAAAGCATTAGGGAAAAGTAAATAAGATCTATACCTTAGATAATAGTGTTATTAATGTTAATTTTAAGTTTTAAAAGTTGTACTGTGGTCGTGTATACTGTTAATATTAGACAAAATTGGTTTGGAGATACCTGAAAACTTTGTCTTATTTTTGCCACTTTTCATCAAGTTTATAATTACTTCAAAATATTTTTAAATACACCAAGATAATTTATCTCATTAATAAAATAAAACTTTATTTTATGATATACTCTCTTCCACCACAATGAAAAGAACAAAACATACACTAATAAATGAATAGAAAAATAGAAAGCACTATCCCATGTCCAAGCATTGTGAAGGAAAGTATTTTTCCCACCAAAGATATGTTTTGAGCCCAAACATTCTGAGAACATAATTTCTAAAAGTAATATTATTTTCCATGAATTCTTAAAGTAAAATTTTGCCTTATTTCAATTTTTTAACATTTGAAACAAATTATTTTAAGCAGTTTTAGAAGAACTTGCAAGCAGTTAAGTGATTAATTATACGTGAGCCTTATAAAAAAAAACCACACAAAAGAACATAAGAAATTAAATGTTTTAGTTCTAAACATTAACTTAAATCAATTAATTTTATTAAGCATATATTTTCTGCCAAATACTCTTATAGGGACTACCATATATTGCAAAAATGTCCAGAATTCTGTACTCTGTCCTTTATCCACACACTTTGCTATTCCAAAGGTATTCTCATCAAGAAGTGGAACCTACCCTCTTCTCTCTTGGCTGTGGACCCAGATCTAGAATCCCCTGCCACCAGCAGCCCTGCGGACCTACTTTTCACAGTCAGACACTACGCCTGTCCCAAGGGATGCGGCCTCGGTGCCTTGCGGTGTCCCTCTGACCCTCGGGGCTGGAGGTCTCACAGTTCTCTCCAGCCCAGATCCCTGATTTTACTGTTCTCCAGGCATCCTCTGCCCTTCCTGGCTGTGAATTGTCTCACCAGCTGTGTCTACTGATGAACAAAAATAGATCCAGGGACAGAGAAGCATGATCAGACCATTAAACCTCAGAGGGAAGGTAGGGGAGGGCAGGGGTAAGGGGGAGTGATCAACCAAAGGACTTGTATGCATGCATATAAGCCTAACCAATGGACACAGACACCAGGGGGGTGAGGACATGAGTGGGGGGGGGGCAGTGGGGGGATAAGGACACATATGTAATCAATAAAGAAAAAGAAGTGGAACCTGTTCAATATTCCTTGAGTCTGACCTAGTTTTCTGACTTGCTTTGATCAAAGAATTGACAGTATGCCAATCCCAAAATACCTGTGTGCTTTTCACTCTCTTGGATCTCCATCTCTGCCATGAGAACAAGCCGGAGCTAGCCTGTTGGAGGAGGTGTCACCACATGAAAGACAGCCCAATTGTCTCAGGGTGAGGCCACCTTGGGCCAAACTTCAGGCAGTCAACCACCAGACCCAAGATCAGTAGAACCACCTACTTGATCCACACAACTAACTACAGAAGCACAGGGAACCTGGTTGAGCCGTAGGCTAGTGAGCCATAGGCTAGTGAAGCATAAGTCCTTACTAGTTCAAGTCACTAATTTTGGGAATGGATATTTATGCAGCAATAGCTAACTGATATAAGTATCTTTTCTCCATTATGCACAGAAAAGTTAAATTGTTCAAGTGTACACCAAAATTAAGTACAGACTTACAATCCCACATCTCTCTGACTTCAAAAATATATGTTTTCTATTATGCAGTATGTCTCCCAAATCTGTTGTGTGTTCTTATTTTAATTATTTCTGTAAGCATATTAAGCACCTTCCATTGACTCAACTTATAAAATTATAATATCCAATTACAAGGGAATAATCTATTCTGAATAACCACATGCAAAATATTGTTCTGATTAAAGAGATAATTATTATATTTTATATTCTTTCATAATCATCCCACATTCATTTTTAACATGAAATCAAGTATGCTACATACTAATAATTATTAAGTGTCAAAATGGATGCTTTCAAAATATGCCTCTTTCTATTTGATTAAATAGCATATTTTATTTTTATATTAAGTATTTAATATAGATTTTACAGTATAATTATAATTATATACACATTCTTAAAAACATTTGACACAATTTTATTTTCAATTTTAAAATATACAAAGTAAATATCAGTTGATCTGAGAAAAATTTGATAAGATTTCTGTAGGATCTTTATTTCAAGCATCTGTTATGCACAAATATATTTTGAGCCAGGTGGCAATTGATGTTTTTCCTTATTTTTAATTTCTTAAAGTTAATGGCTAAATATATATATATATATATATATATATATATATATATATACACACACACACATATATATATATGTGTGTATATATATATATATATACACACACACACGCAAAACAAGATCAATAAAACCCCAGTAATAAATAGATCTAAAAGCAATGAAAGTGAGACTGGTGTAACTTTCTTTTAATTAAACTATAAAGTATAAGTTCCAAAGAGTTAATCTCAACTGATTTAGAAAAGACTTTCAAATATTTATTAAACAACTTGCAATGGACAAGATGGTTACACACACTATTCTAACCAAGGTTCTGTTGTGCTAGACTTACTATAATGAATTAAGTAATAGTATTTTGGAGTGACTGAAATGAAACTCGAGGGATATTTTCTGGGTCATATGTTTCCACAATTAAAGAACTTCTTAAACAACCAAAGCTATGGTTAGCACTATATTTACATTAAGGTTCGGGTCATTTTTCAATGCCATTGAATTAAAGTTGTTAGCAAGCATTGCTAAAATACATTTTGCCTTGAAATGTATAATGTAAGTTTAACGCAAATACGCTGACATTGATATTATGTTTCTTTTTCGTCAACGGGTACTGGGTTCTTGATTAAATTCATGACCAGTTAAGAACTGGGAATGAGGAAACATTTGAAGAATATTTAAGTGCTTTTAAAATAAAATAGGCCATATAAAAATGCAACCTTCTTTGCTCCTCGAATGGATTAATAATAATACACATTTGGAAAACTGGAAGTAATTGCTGAAACAAAATTAAATCATATTCTTAATTTTAAAAGAACTCCCAGCATTGAACAAGTAAAGTTTCAAATGAGAAAGATTTCCTGAAACACTTGACCACCACAAGTGGACCAGGGATGGCAAAAAGGCAGAAATCATACTAAAAATAGCACATATAATAAATGGTATAGGTAAATATATGAATGTGAGACTGAAGTGCAACTTCCTTTTAATTAACTAATATGATTTTAATACAATAAAATATAAAACTATAAAAAGTGTACCATACATATGAAATATGCAATCTCTAGCTTATAGAGATTATTCAATTATTTTTAAAACTTGTACTAAAACTAGTGGCCCGAAGCATGAAATGCATGCAAGAGTAGGCCTTCCTTTCCCCGGCTGCCAGCACCAGCTTCCCTCCGGCACCTGGGACCTGGGCTTCCCTGGCAGCCCGGCTTCATCCGGAAGTCTGATTTAATTAGCATATTATGCTTTTATTATTATAGATTTTACTTTCCTCAGTTTGGGCTTTATGAGTCAATTGCTTTAGTTCTTTAAATCTCCCAACTCAAGTAACACTAACATTTCCTAGTTATAACTTTTTATCATATTAGAAATATTAACTTCACAATGGTGACACATAAAAGTTGGTGTTTTCCATTAATTTGGCACAAAAGAAAAAGTAATTCAGTTGTAGGTGTAGAGAAAAAAAAAAGGAAAAGGCCATTTATTGAGTACCGGTTATGGTGCAATATATTATTTCATTTGTTTTGCTCTTTAATAGTAACCAAATCAGAAATACAATTATGCCCTTTTAGATGTGAATCTAAGTTTGAGAGAGATTAACTGACTTGCCAGGCGACACAGCTAGTGAGTGACTTGACTCAGAGTCAGTTGCCTCCAAAGCCCACCACAAGCCAGAGCTGCTATCCCAGGGCAGGTGTCTTATGAATGTGTGTGACTTGTGAATCACATGCCCAGGCATGCGATGGAGACAATATCAATGAACCTCCACTAACTAGCAAACAAAGCTCTTCCTTTGCAGGATCTTCAGAATGAATCCACTTTGTTTACTAGTTTGTTTTGAAGCGTTGTTTGCACAGGAAGACAAAGATGATCCCGTGATACCCGAATCGTCCACCAAAGACTTGCAGATGAAAGCAGTGATATCCACAGCACTGCTACATGCTGTGACAGCTGGTTTCACTCAAGGCGGGTCTAGAAATTCACGGTGTTTTGTTGGGAAAGTGCTAGTTAGTAAGACAAGTTGAAAATAGTTTACGGGGAAAGTTTTACCAAAAGTCCTTGAAACCAGTAAATCAATACTATATTTTACCCAGTCTCTGACATCATTGATTGTCATATGCATCACAAATACTTAAAAAGTAAAGCAGTGGCCAATGACAATTTTAAGGTACCATTCTAATTTCAGGAATATTAAAATACAGAAAAATATGCATCTTAGAAACCATGAACTAGCATATATATTATTAATGTGTTTTAGTATCAAAATACATGGAGATCCTTTGAAAGCAAACACAATGACTTGATTTTCTTGTACAAACTATACGTCTCTAATTCCAAATATTTTCATAAGTAATCCTTCCAACAGAGTGACAAGAGATTAATGATGCCACATCACAAGGAAGCCCCAGGGAATAGCAGTCACAGGGAAATAGCAACACGTAATGCTAAATTTGTGCTGATTATGAAATATTCATACATTGCCAACAATCAACCTTACCGTATTTTATTGTATCTAAATTTTTTTCTCTCCTGGGCCTCATTCTTAGGAACATTGACAGCCATTAAGTTGCATAAAATTAACAAGGGGAAGAAAGGCTGTGAAAACTAGAAAAGGAGTGCTGACTATGATTTTACCCATTTGCATTACATTGCTGAAGCAACAAGTCAGATCAACATCAAATACATCTTTTAGGTGACTTGCCCCTATAGGGTTACCTAGGATTCCAATGAACCATTTAGCTATTGCAGCCTTAGGCCATCCATGTATCGACAATTTACAGAAGTTTTCTTCACCTAATTTGTTCTGCTATTCCTAAGGAGGAGAAAAAAGCCAGTTACCTTAGCAACTGCAAGGTTACATTTTATCTGGAAGCTGCAGAGCTTTTTTGAAATAAGAAAAAAAAAAAAAAAGCGTATCCGAACTGACATTCTGTCCTCCCTCGTTGGGTAGCAGGTTTAGTAGTCAGGTTGAGAATACCATGCACATACCTTTGTCTTCACACTGCCCCACCCTCACGGACAGCATTTTGCATTGTCTTCTTTTTTCTTTTATGGGAACGACTGAATGAGCAATGTCAAATATGGATGTAAAGAAACTGTCAGCGAGAGAGGCTACAGAGAGTGTAGTTCATCACACCTGACCTTTGTTATTTCCCTGAGAAGAGAAATTGGTGGACAATTGGCAATTGTTATAAGGGGAAAATAAACATCCTGTCAAGTGCCGGTGGCGAGAAAGTCAATTTCCAGTCCTAATGGAAGATAGCTGTAAGCCTGTCCACAGAAGAATAGATTTTTTCCAGAAAGTACTAAGTTAAAAAACACATTTTAACAATTTAATTCGAAAATCACTCTAAAGGCTGTCGTTCTTGCCGCTTATAGACTTGAGGCTACATCATAAGGGGCACTTGTCAGCCAGGCTTGCGGTGCCACTGACTTCAAACAGAACTCAGGAATAAGAAAATGGACAGGAAAATGACATATAAGAAGGTGCAATAGGTATCTTTTCCTTAAAATGACCGAAATCCAAATTGAAGTGGCTTAACAGTAAGATGGAATAGAGACGCTCGTGACCTTGGCTTCCCCCAAACTCCCTGCTCCATCTCCTCCATCCAGGCTGGGAGACAGGCCTGCCCTGCCTGGGTTCCCTTCCCCAGCACCAAGTCTAGAGTCTTTATCTAGGCAGTGAGCCGGGCAACCTGTGAGTCACCTTTCTGTTATCTTATGGATAACTTCCCTCCGTGCCTGACTCCCAATGTCTTGAGGCTGTTGCTTCATATGCTGTGTACAATATTGATTTGTTCCAAGCAGGAGGGTAGTTCTAGCCCCTGCGATTCTGTCTTAACCAGAAATAAAAGTCTTTCCTCTCCCCTAACATTTCCTCCTACGGAAAGCTCTGATGGATTGCCCCTGCCTGTGCTCTGTTCTCTCATGGACAGTCACAAGGTCCCACCAGAGGGGACAACGTGATTAGAGAGAACGGAGTCACATATCCAAACCCTCGACACATTTGTTCTATTTGTTCTATTGCCAGTTTCAGGAAAACAGTAAAGCTATTTGCCAGACGACCAAAACTAATAGCTACCAGAATTCATTTCAGAAAACATGTCATTATCTTTTAAAAAAAAAATGACTTTGGGGAGTGCTAATTATATTCCCATCTAATTCACAGTTTATTGTCTCGTGCATTTCTGGGGCATCTTCCGTGTGTATGGGGATGTGGCTGCCATGGGAACAGTAAGATGAACAAGATGTGAGGATGGCCCAGACAGCTCATATTCCAGAGTGTTTCTTTGCCCACAGCTTCCCAGGTTGTAAAAGCGCTCCGGGCCCTGCTTCCTCTGCTTTACACAGTGGCTCTGGGACAGATTCAGCTTAGAATGGAACGTCATTGACTTTTGGACTTACCTTTCCGATATCTCATTTTAAACACGAAACAGCAAGGCAAGGGGAGGGTCAAGCCACAAGTGAAAGGTGAAGGGGCTATTCAGTGCAAACTTGATGTTGCTGAGGTGGTGAAGAGTTACTGTGGTAGGAACTGAGGCCTCTCAGACATTCTCCTCTACACCAGTGTCATGCTGCCAGGACTAGAGCCAGATATGAACTCTCCCTGTCAAATGTGGAATTTTATTTCCTGCTGTTTTTCAACCAAATATATTACCCCATCTTTCACTGAATAAAACTAATTTGCTCTTTTCTTATCTTTACTGCCTACCCTTCTGTCCCCACCCCAAAGCCAAGGAATGCGCTTTTTATCGTTAGTTCACTCATAAGAATCACATTTAATAAACTGTCAAAAATTTTAAAAATGATCTTGAGTGGGGGAAATAATAAATTTCTACATAAGAAATGATCAAATATTTTTTTAAAAAAAATATATGTTGCACACACATGGAAATACCATAATATAATATGCTAAAATATTAATATATATATTTTTAAAAATCTGGGTTACCAATTTATGGGTAATTTTTACTTTAGTTTTCTTTTTTTTTTTGTATTATATAAATGTGTGACAATTAGCATGTTTTAGATATAAAGTTTTCCTTAAAACCAGGCTCTAAAAATATCTCTTGATGAAAATCTTTCCTGATTAATCTTATTAAATAAAATGTTATTACTTTATTTACATTACGGTATTGTAATACATTGACAATATTAAGATACATTCTATATGTGATTATTATTTCTAACAAATTATATATTTAAAGGCAGAAAATGTGTTTTTGTGTTTTTAATCTTGTATTACTTAACTTGCTAAGTTAAAGTAATTAACAAAATGGCTTTAAAAATTGTTCATTTCTTGCCCTAGCTGGTTTGGCTCAGTAGATAGAGCATCAGCCTGTGGAAAACTGAAGGGTCACAGATTCCATACCTCAGTTGCAGGCTATATCCCTGGCCCAGGTCAGGGCACTTGTGGGAGGCAACTTATCGATCTGTCTTTCTCACATAGATGTTTCTCTCTCTCTGTCTCTTCCCCTTCTTCCACTATCTCTAAAAATTAGTGTAAACATATCCTCAGGTGAAGATTGCCAAAAGAATAATAATTAAAAAATAAACATTGTTCTGCCCTGGTTTGTTTGGCTCCGTGGAAAAGCGAAGGCCTGCAGACTGAAGGGCCCTGGGTTCCATTCCAGTCAAGGGCACATGTGGTTATAGGCTTGGTCCCCAGTGGGGGGCGTGCAGGAGGCAGCCAATCAGTGATTCTCTCTCATCATTGATGTTTCTTTCTCTCTTTCCCTCTCCTTTCCTCTCTGAAACCAATAAAGATATATTTAAAAAATAAGAAAAATAAAAATATTCATTTATTGCTTGTAAATCTTGAAAAAGATTCAAATAATAAATACAGCTATTATCTATTGAGTTAACACTGTGTTAGGTTCTATTCTAGATAGTTCTATATGTTCTATTTTTTTAATGTATCTTTATTGTTGAAAGTATTACAGATATCCCCCTTTTTTCCCCATTGACCCCTTCGACCGCCTCCATCCCACTCTACTACCAGGCCTACAGCACTATTGTCTGTGTTCATTGATTATACATATATGCTCCTAAGTTTTTTGTTTAATCTCTTCCTATCCCCTCTTCCCTCTTAAATTCATCAGTCTGTTCCTGCTTCTATGTCTCTGTATCTATGTTGTTCATCAGTTTATTTTGTTCCTTCAATTCCACATATAAGTGAATTCATGTGATAAACTTGTCTTTCTCTGACTGGCTCATTTCGCTTAGCATCATACTCTCCAGGTCCCTCCATGTGGTCTCAAAGGGTAAGAGATCCTTCTTTTTATTTATTTATTTTATTTTTTTAAATATATTTTATTGATTTTTCACAGAGAGGAAGGGAGAGGGATAGAGTGTTAGAAACATAGATGAGAGAGAAACATTGATCAGCTGCCTCCTGCACACCCCTTACTGGGGATGTGCCCACAACCAAGGTACATGCCCTTGACCAGAATCGAAGCTGGGACCCTTCGGTCCGCAGGCCGACGCTCTATCCACTAAGCCAAACCAGCTAGAGTAGAGATCCTTCTTTTTAACACTGCATAGTATTCCATTGTGTCAATAAACCACTTTTTTTTTTTTTATCCACTCATCTACTGATGGGTACTTAGCCATCAGAATTATCTTTTTTCAATTTTCATGTATATACCAAGAAACTCGAATGTCAGGATAGATAAATTATCTAATGCTTCACAGTTAAGAAGTAAAAGAACCAGTATTTGAAACCAGCTAGGTGACCCCATAACGCTGTGCTCCGAGCTACCATTTAATCAACAGTTTTCATACTTCAACAGTATTAAAAATCTCTGTGGGGCAGGAATGAAGGAGGGAATTTTACAGGCTGTGTAATACCCATTTCCTCCCAGGAATAATGAGTATCTGCCTCAAAGCACTGTTTTAAAAATTAAATAAATATATAATCATGATTAACATGAGTGTCTGGTGAATAGAACATTTTTTATAAATGCTAAGTAATACTAATATCATTACCTGTATGTGCCAGCTAGTGTTAATCTAGTTAGGCTGGAGCAGCTAAAGGTTAAGCAGACTTTTTTTTAAGGGTGAGTGTGAACTAAGAACATGTCTTCACTCTAAGGAAACTGGCTTTTCTACAGAGCTTTCCTGCTTTCCTATACCATGAAGGCTGATGTAGCCATTTCTTTTTGTGATTCCTCTATTCTTGACAACCAGAGGCTTTTGCTTTACATTTTTATTTAGAAACTAGAGGCCCTGTGCACGAAATTCGTGCACGGAGGGGGGTTGTCCCTCAGCCCAGCCTGGACCCTCTCCAATCTGGGACCCCTCGAGGGATGTCCGACTGCCCGTTTAGGCCCGATCCCGGATTGGGGCTAAACGGGCAGTCGGACATCCCTCTCACCATCCAGGACTGCTGGCTCCCAACTGCTTACCTGCCTGCCTTCCTGATTGCCCCTAACGGCTTCTGCCTGCCAGCCTGATCACCCCCTAACCACTCCGCTGCCAGCCTGTTTGCCCCCAACTTCCCTCCTCTGCCGGCCTGGTCACTCCTAACTGCCCTCTCCTTCAGGGTTGATCATCTCCAACTGCCCTCCCTTGCAGGCCTGGCCCCTCTCAACTGCCCTCCCTTGCAGGCCTGGTCCCTCTCAACTGCCCTCCCTTGCAGGCCAGATCCAGGTGCCTCCCAACTGCCCTCTCCTGCTGGCCATCTTGTGGTGGCTATCTTGTGTCCACATGGGGGCAGGATCTTTGACCACATGGGGGCAGCTATATTGTGTGTTGCAGTGATGATCAATCTGCATATTACTCTTTTATTAGATAGGATAGAGGCCTGGTACAGGGGTTGGGGCCAGCTGGTTTGCCCTGAAGGGTGTCCCGGATCAGGTGGGGGTTCCCTTGGGGTGTGGGGCGGCCTGAGCGAGGGGCCTGTGGTGGTTTGCAGGCCGGCCACGCCCCCTGGCAACCCAAGCTGAGGCCCTGGTATCTGGAATTTATTTTCCTTCTACAATTGAAACTTTGTAGCCTGGAGCGGAGCCAAGCCTGGGGCTCCCTCCGAGGCCGGCAGTCATTTGTGTTGGGGTTATAATTGAAACTTTGTTGCCTTAAGCGAGTGAGCCCGGCCAGGGTGTGTGGAAAGCTTTGCTTCCCCTGTTGCTGGCGGCAACCCTGGCCTGCTCTCTCAAGCTCCATTCTGCCGCCATTTGTTTGAATTTGTTTACCTTCTATAATTGAAACTTTGTAGCTTGAGTGGAGGCTTAGGCCTGGCAAGGGCAGGCAGAAAGCTTGGCTTCCTCTGTTACCTAGGAAACCTTGCTCTGTGAGGCTGTAGCCATCTTGGTTTGGGTTAGTTTGCATACTCGCTCTGATTGGATGGTGGGTGTGGCTTGTGGGCGTGTCAGAGGTATGGTCAATTTGCATATTTTTCTATTATTAGATAGGATATATGAATACTGCCATAAAATTATGAATTGCTTGTCAAGATCAAAACAGAAACATACCCGTTTTTAATCTTGTTTCACAAATAAAAAAACAACAAGAAAAGCAGGTTAAAATCTTGCCAGTTTTACTAAATAGGTATACATTAAATATTTTAGTCATTTGGTTATCTGCTACTTTTTACATTCTCAGAATTCAAAATTTATTTGTAGTCTGTTTTTCTTTTGCTAATGACTTCTTATATTATTTCTGACTTTAGAAGGTATTTCTTCAGTCACCCTACCCACTCCATAAATTCAAATTGCATTTTACTTTTTCTATAGTTTTAGTAAAATTTCCCCTGACAAAATTTATACACACACAAAAATGTTATGCTATTAAAAAAATTGCCAAGAATTCCAACACAGATGTAATCCCTTGTTAAAAATTAATCATATACCTTTCAGCTTAATTTCTAAGATTTTTAACTTTTTCAAAGCATTTAGCATACAATATTTAGATTATATTACATATAATTATATGGTATGGAAATAATACTACCCTATATATAAAAGTTTATTTTTAAATCAGGATTTTTTGTTAAATTATCAAAAATTTATAGTGAACATCAACATATAACTTTAAGGTTTTTTTATGTACATTTTAAAACTGCCTTCTAAAACATATATATAAATTTACATTCCTTCTAGAAATATGTGCTGGTTTATTTATCCTAACTACGACTGGTGTATTTTATGCCATTAAATTGGTAATTTGATAAGTAAATAAGCTATTTACTTATATTTTAGTTTCTATTTAGTTCTGTTTCTTGTAGATTAAAAATATACTTAATTACTTAATAAAACTGAAATTATTTTGATAAACTATGAATTAAAATTGTAATTACAAAATAGCTAACCAATTTTGTAATTCTCCGTTTGTACATTTGATCTATAATAGCATCTGATTCTGGCTAGTTTATTAAATTCTACATATGATTTCACTGTTTTTGTGCCAGTTGCATAATATTTAAATTGTTGGTGCTTTGTCAATTCTTTAATATCTGGTAGAACTAGCTCTGTCCTCAACATTATTCTTTTTCCTTTAGTATTTTCTTTAATAGTCCTGTGTGTTGTTATTGCTTTATTTTTTGTTCCTTTTTCAAACTTCTAAATAACTATTGACATTTTGAGTGAATTTAAATATACAAAATTGGTTTCTAAAATCTTAAAGGACCTATACATATCTTGTTAAGTTTATTTCTAAATTATTAGTTTTTCTGTTGTTTTTTTAAATAGAGCTTTTAACACAAAGATTGCAGAAACAAAAATGTCTTTTAATTTATATCTTGTGGATATTGTTCTTTTCTGGCCAATTAAACATATATATCTGGACTTCTTAGAGAAAAAATGTTACATGCACATTATACTTTTATGTCTTCTATTTCAATATATAGTATTCATTTTTCTTTCATATCCTATTTTCTTAATAAAACCTATAAAACTATATTTATTATTAATAGTGATAATGGTCATCCTAGTTTAGTTCTCATCCTTTCAATGTATATCTTTATAGATTTAATATTGGCAGAGGCTTTAGTGTTCATCTTAATATATCAAAAAGTTACTTTACTATTCTCAATTTTATTAGGAATGGCTATTAATGTTAGTGATTTTTTTTAAATGAACTATTACATTAGAACAGTTATTTATATTGACGATGCCCTTGCATTTCTGGGCAAAATTATAATTGGTTGTATGATGGAATTCATTTACAGTATTTCTAGTTTATATTTACTAGTATTTCCCCAGCAGTTTAATATTTATGTTTAAAAATCCATTCTCTTATGGTAGTAGAAAAATATACATATATATTTTAATTTTATGTCTTAGTTTTTCCAAGAAAGAGTGTAAGTTAAATAGTGGTAAGAAAACATCTTTTGAATATCTGAATTACCCAAGTGGTTGACTTTTACATATAAAGATATTCATCTTTGTATGATTCTCTTATCTTATATTTACTTAGTAATTATTATTCACCGAATCAAGATGAAGCAGGAGCTAGTGAATATATAACCACATGTTACCTGCTGAATGATATGTAAACAAACATTATGTACATTCTAGCAATGATATTGTAGCATATAAAGGTTTTCACAACTTTGTTTTCCTTTTCTTTGCCACTCCCTCGCAGGCAAATTAGTTTCAGCTACACTGGGAAATTCATCATTCCCTTAGTCACTGTACTCTTTCACATTCCTCTGTTTTTATTCACATCATGTCTACCTTCTGATATGTTCTTTCTATATTTTCTACATGTCCCTCATATTTTTAAATGGATTACAATTTCAACTAAAAAAAGTCTAACACAGAAGAAAAACATTGCGCCTATATATGTTCTGTTTCACTGGTATACTACAATAGAATATTAGTGTCATTGTCTTAGTTTTTATAGACAATGTTCCATAGAGTAATGATATAGATAAAATCTTAAAGGACATTCATGACTTCAAGCTCACCTGAAATATGAAACCATGGCCTGGACTAAAAGGGAGAATGCTACAGTGAATTTCTCTCATTCACTTCTTTTCAGAAACATTAAGGGGAAAATTGCACACACCTACACCTGAGCTGCCAGTCCCCAGAGAAACTTACTTTCAAATTTGCAATTCACAGTTGCTTTAGCATTAAGAAGAATGTCCTTTTACCCTTTTGACAGAGACCTGTCCTATCATCCCCTGAAATTGTTCTTAATTAAATGAAGGTATGCAAAAGGAAAAGAATTGTAATATAAAAAAAAAAAACAATGAAAAGAATCAATTGAATTTCTAGGAGCTTTCTTTTCTTCGTTCATAGAAATGCATGGTGATTCAGTCATGTCTTATCGACTATTAATACAATGTTCTTTTTTAATACATAAATTATAAAATAAACATTGTGTGTCTTCTGGCTCTGAATGTTGGAAATCTGATTTTAAATTTGTCCTTTAGATTCAAAAGAGGTTGAATGACTGGGATAGAGAATGAGAAAAATAAAGGCACACACAGGGCAAACAAAGGCGGCCAGCAGGGGAGGAGGCAGGAAATCAAAGGCAGGTGGTAGAATCAGATGGCTAGAAGAAGCTAGATGTAAATCCAACATCCTTTTGTTTGTCTGTATTTAAAACCTCGAAGAAGAAGAAAAGAGGAGCAGTTAAAGAGAGTATAAAAACAGCAAGGTTTATAAACAATTTTATTGCCTAATAGACTAACAGTACTTTAAAGTATAATTAGATTGCCTACTGAAAATTCATAGTAAAGAAACATGTTGGATGGTAGCTTCTTAATAAAAATACCAGAAATTTTCTTAAAGAAAAATTGTTTTGCTGAACCCTGGAAGAGTCTAAGGTTTAGGCAAAGGGAAAAAAATATTTTAGAATTTAATAAAAGTTATCAATGACAACTAAGCCACAAGCTGCTATGAGAATTATAAAGCACGTTTAAATAGTTATGTGGTGCCCTTGCATGGTCTATAGGATATATCTACTGCTGCTCCAAAAACTGTACTTAGTATACTATAGGTAATAATTTCAGTTTTTGAGGTTCAAGCCTGAACAAAGGAAATCAAATGGTTTTATTGTCACGCAGCATTTTGAAAGTGACAACACTGTAATAACTTGTGGTTTGCAGTTAACCAAGGAAATAATTTGACTCAATTTACATATTTGTGATGATATAGTAAACACAATTCAAACAGCAGCATAATAATAGAGTGTTTTGAAATCTATTACAATAAAACAAACCATATAATTACACAGTTATGCCAGTTACCGCTAGACAATAGAACAGAGGCACAGAATACAAATGTTAGTAAGCTCAATAAAATAAACACCCCAAGTGGTAGGGGTCACTAATTCAGATTCTTCAAATGCCAGGTTTGCTCTTAGGATCTGATCCTAAGAGAAGGAAGCCCATCCTTTTCTCTATGTAAATTGACAACATTGGCTACCATAAAAAAAACAACCATGAGATAAGGAACTTTGGAAGAAGCAAAGAGGGAAGGCATTTGATCAACTTTGAAGTGAAAGTCTGCTCTTTGAACGGAAGACGAATACACTCACTGGTAACAGGCGCCATTTTGCTGTAATAATTTGAGCAATTTCCTGTTTTATCATTCTACTCTTTTTGACTCCATCATTTTTCTCAGTCCAGTTTCAACTAGACCTTCAAATATCAGCATTACATCATAATATCATGCTTCTGGATTTAAATCCAGTGAGTTGATTTAATAATAAAATATCAATGAAAACAAACTTTGTTTCTATGCAATATGAGCTGAAATATACTTTATAATCATCATAAACCCCAAAAGAAAAAATAACTCCTACACAATTTTAATAATTCAGCCTATAGTACAGAGTCCTGATAGACTAAATGCAATCATCCAGGTACCTAAACGATTCAAGTTTGATGCATTATCCTCATCCACACTCACTGTGCCTGCAACATCAGTTACTCTTGCCTGAAATTATGCTTTAAAGAATAGATGTTCACAGGTGATCAATGCATTCTTAAACAACATCATTTTCTTTACATTTGGTATCATTTAAATATTAACAAACTGACAACTCAGAAGACAAAGAATGTGTGATA
Organism: Cnephaeus nilssonii; assembly: GCF_951640355.1. Lineage (NCBI taxonomy): Eukaryota > Metazoa > Chordata > Mammalia > Chiroptera > Vespertilionidae > Cnephaeus > Cnephaeus nilssonii. Next base: position 34,480,652 of record NC_137074.1, on the reverse strand, counting down.
CAGCTAGCTAGGTTTTATGAAACTATTTCTGAACATAAATAAACAAAATTTCCTAGAATTAATCCCTATTAATTCAATATTTCAGTTGGACTCTATGCTAATTTTAATGCAAACATTACTATTGTTCCTCTTGCCAGATTTTTAATTTGAAAATGAGTGCTTACATTGCTAAAATTAATTCAACTGGAGACTTCCAGATGTTGTATTTGTGCACAGGTGCCTACTCTCCCCTGCCCCATATGTCTATTAAAAATGAATGGTGTATAGAAATGAAAAAAACCTTTTTATATGAGCTGAAAACCAAAAAACGGTACTATTCCCAAGCCAGAAATATCAAAGCTTTTCAAAAGTATAGGAACTAGGCTAAACAAGATATTGAGAGTAAATCTTCTGAGCCCTTTCTGAATAAAGTCAGTCTGCTTGAAAAATAAGTGGCGTACCCTCTGGTTGATTCCCTCAAAAATCCCTTTACTCAAAGAGCTAGCAGGTGAGAACAGCCAGGGCATGAATCAACCAGACCCCACGCACATGGGTTATTTTTCACTGGTGCTGATTGGCTCTGTTTGGAAGCAGCTATTCAGGAAAGTACCGAAGAGCTTTTCAAATGCCAGTGTCTATAGCAAACAAATCTGTCACAGTGCTGGCAACATGTCACAGTACAGTGAAAAGTCACTGGCAGTAATGATAGACACACCAGACACCACAGCATGGTGTCTCTAACCTGGTAAACTCATTATAATATGAAGGGAGGAACATCACAGGAAATGGGTCAGAGTTAAAAGAAACAACTGAAAAAATAAACTGATATTTCTGAGTTTGGCCATAGTTTTACCTCTGTACCCATTTTCTGCACTAATGGAACTAATAACATGCAAAGTGGGGCCAGTAACATGCCAACCTCTGACCAAACTTACTGACAAAAGTTAGATGTTTGAGAAGATGATGCAATGTAAGAGATTACAAAGTCTGCTGAGTCAGGGCTACTGGATGCATCTGAAGCATTTATATCAAGAAATATGAGAAAAACTAAAATGTTTATTCACCTTTAAAATAACATTTAAGAGAATATTGCACCAAAAAATTAAAACAAGCAGTAATAAAAATGATCAGAATAATATGTGGTCATAAATAATGAATTGCTTGGCATAAAAGTATGCTTTTTAAAAAATATATATTTTTGTATTTACTTTAGAGAGAGAGGCAGGGAGAGGAAGAGGGAAAAGGAGATAGATAGATAGATAGATAGATAGATAGATAGATAGATAGATAGAGATAGATGATAGATAGAGAAACATCTGTATGAGAGAGAAACATTGATCAGTTATTTTCTATACATGCACCAACCAGGGACCAAGCCTGCAACCCAGGTATGTGCCCTGACTGGGAATCGAACTGGCAACCTTTTAGTGTACAGGATGACACTCTCTCAACCAACTGAGACACTCCAGCTGGGAAAAATATGCTCTTCAAATTCAAAATTGGAAAGCAGACAGTGAATAGCAGATTGGATACTACAGAAAATCATGTAAGTGAACCAGAAGACAAACTGAAGAAATTCTTGCAGAGCTCACAAGAATAGTAAAGAACAATGATGTAAGAAATTAGTTAGATGCCCAAAAGGCATCCAAGAAGATCAAATCTACTTATTTCAGGAAAACAATAAAAAAGCAAAAATAAATTAAATCAACCCTCTCTAAATTTAAGAAAGACCTGAATGTATAAATTTCAATGGCCAAGTCTTCCCTCCAAAAATATAACAATTAAGAGCAATACCTAGACATAGCATAGTGGATTTTTAAAATTTCAAGATGGAAGAAAAATTCCTCCAATTATCTATTCATAAAACAAAAATCAGAGTTACCTCCAATTTTGTTCCCATGTTAGTAAATACCACAAAGCTAATGAGCATTGTCTTTAACAATTTTTGGAGGAAAAAGATTGTTACCCAGGCAAAGTATATGTGTATGAAGCCAATGGGAATATGTTTGTAATATATGCAGAATATGTTAAACACATTTCTATTCGGGATAATTAACTAAAACCACTCTCTATTTGGAAGCTAAAAGAATAAAACCAAGAAAATTACCATTATGATATAAAAGTGTGAATTGCTTGATACTGAAATGACATAAAACAAAATGCAAATGACTATTGTTAGTTATAAATCCTATGCAAATCTCAAACATGATCTTGAAAGAATAAATGTGAATATTAAAAATAATAATTCAAGAAATAAAATGGATTTAGCAATCAAGAGTACACAAATAAAAGGAAAAGTAATACAGGAAATGAAGGGACAGGAAACTAAATATTTTTACATAGATAAGAGATAACTAACTCATTCAGTATAGAAAATGACAATGAACCTAACAGAGAAATTGCAGCTGAGAGCATCCTTTTAAGTCTTTTGTAATTCAAACATAAACAGTACATAGAAAAATAACCACAAAGAACTGAAATATAGAAAGTGGGGGAAAAAATCACATTCTGTTACAAAATAAAATGAAGGAGATCAAATAAATTAAGGGAAAGATAGTAGAAATGGCCTGGGTTCTCCCTTGGATATGAACCTGCCAAAGAATTACCAATGAAAATATGAGACAAAGAAGTACCGTGGAAACATAAAATGCCTCATGTCTTAAAGTGTAATTCAAAGCAAAATTTTTGTGACTAATTAACTGTTAATATTGATAAAAATATTTTTTTCAGTCATAAAACATGTAGACTTTTTTTTTTTTGAGCCTTAGGTTTTAATACAAGCTTCTCGAAGAAAATGTTCATATTTGATTTATTTTTGCAACTTGCCAGAAAGTATGTAGCACATGCTAAGCTACTTAAGTATTTGAAGGATTGAATTAAAATCCATTATAATGACCATTTAAATTTATTCCCATGCGCTTCTTTGCAAAAGTGAGTCTATAATCTGAGAAGCATCACGTGTAAACTCATTTGAAAACTATTTGGTCAGGCATTTGTTCAGGCACATATTCTACTTTTTAAAAGTCGATTCTGTGTTGTATTCATAGACCATTAGTTACATTTATTAATGTTGACCAAGTGTGAAGGGCTGAGTCCTAATGAGCAAGCCCAAAGAAAGCAGGTCACTGTGCTTCCCAACATACCACACTTCAAACTACAACCATGGCAAACGTTTTGGGGAAAAGAAACTGCCCTTTTCATTCCATTCTCCACACGAAGTCAGAGAGATCTTTTCAAAACATAAAGCAGCTCATGTCACTGCCTCACTTTTTAAACCTTCTAATGACTTCCCATTATGCTTAGGATCTGGTCCAAACTTCCAAGGCTACAGAGCCCTCCATTACCTGGCCACTGCCTACTCTTTCACCGCATTGTCTCACAGCTCTTTGTCCTTGTTCACAACCTTCCAGACTCCCTGACATGCTTTTTCCTCCTCAAAAAGCTTGAGCGTCTTAAGTCTTGCAATTTTCTCTGCTAGGGACATTTTTTTTCCCCATGATCCTCCCATTGCTCCATTACTTCTGTCATTTACAGTTCAGGCCAAATATTACATCCTTTAAGAGATCCATGCTGGCAATTGTTTCTAAAGAGGTCAGACCTTCACCCCCTTCCTTTGTGCCCTGGACTCTATTATATATTTTTTCTTAATACTGATCACCAGCTGATATAACCTCATGCTCGTGTAGTTTCATTTGTTAAGTGTCTGTCTCCCTCCCATTACATTGGATTAAAACGCAAACCCCAGGAGAGGAGAGGCATTCTTTGTATTGCCCCCTCCCCTTCCCTCCATATCCACACCTAGAACAATGCAAGGTGCTCAAAAGTATTTGAGTAGATGAGTGTGGAAGTCATTCTGCTCTTTTAACTTAAGCCCAGAAAACAAATGGCAAAGGTACATTTGAGAAATGTATACAATAGCCTACTAGTAAAGATATCAATCACTTCAATTTATATAACAATACTTATATACGCTCAGGCAGCATCCTTTTAGTATTTAGCTAAGTGATGATGGCACTGATCAGTAGATTAACAAAGATCATCTATATCATTTTTAATGACTTCGACATTTATAGTGTTCAGTGCTGGTGAGCAGCCAAACAGAGATGCTTGAAACAAACCTCTAGTTTTAAATTAGTAACATTTCCCAGGGCCGAATCAAAATACCAGTAGTAAGAAAGCAGACTACAGAGGGCTCAGAAAAAGAGCAGGTCTGGACAGAAGTATAGAATCAGGGCTTTGGTTGTAATTGGAGGCAAAGTTATAGTTTGATAATTAGAGTGGAAGTCTAGTTAAAAATGTGTGTTTGCTGTTCATTTGGTTGGTGAATTTATTTGTTTGCTTACCTGTGAAGGCAAAGAAGAGGAAGTGCAGGACTTTTTAAAGACATTGACAACGATATGTCTGAAATTCAGGATTAGATCTGTACCACTCAATTTGACTAGTATCAACACCATTTAGAAGCATTCATCTTTCAAAACAGCCTTCCAGTTTCATGCGGAAAAAAATAATACTGTTTTCAAGTGAACATTTGTATTTCAAATCATGAAGATAGACTCTGCTATTCCACTAAAATTATTGAAAAAACTAGAGGCCCACTGCATGAAATTCGTGTACTGGAGGGGGGGGTGTCCCTCAGCCCAGCCTGCCCCCTCTCACAGTCTGGGAGCCCTCAGGAGATGTCCTACTGATGGCTTAGGCCCACTCCCTGTCTGGCCTCCCTCTGCGGGCTGATCAGGGGAAGGCGCCACCCCCATCACCCCGCTGCTGCTGCCATTGCTGGCCACCAAGGTGTTTTCATCAACACAGACTCCAGTCCCTTCACCACGAAAAAATGACAACTTTATTTAGGCATTTTAAAGATGTCTCTTTCACAGGATATAACATTTCTTTCTTTCTTTCTTTTTTTTTTTTTGCATTCTCACCTGAGGATATTTTTCCATTGATTTTTAGAGGGGGTAGAAGAGAGAGAGAAAGACAGAGAGAAACATCAATGTGAGAGGGACACTTCGATTGGTTACCTCCTGCATGAGCCCTGAGCTGGGCCCCAGCCAGAGAGGAGCCTGCAAACTAGGTATATGCCCTTGATCAGAATCAAACCCGGATCCTGCAGTCAGCAGGCCAAAGCTCTATCCATGGAGCCAAACTGGCCAGGGCAGGATATGAGATTTCTTAGCCCCTCTAGCAGCGGACATTTGTTTTTTTCCTCCAGGAGTGAGGTGGAAAAACCCTAGACACCTTCTTGGATTCTTATTACCCAAGTTATCAAGAAAGCTGCGGGTGGCTTACTGGGAGCTTAGCCAATGAGCCGTCAGAAAAGGTGTTTCCTCTGCAGCTCACGTGCAGAGGTGGGCCTGCTGGAGCCGGATGGTGGCAGCCGCCTGGGCATACCACCCTGTCTCTCCGCTTTGGGGCTGCACCATTCATGGCTTGCCTCACAGCGCAAGCAGTCCCCTCCTGCCCATCTGCAAGTGCAGCCTTCTCCTGAATCGGTTGTGACTATTATGGCATCCTGGCTAATTTGCATATTACCTCTTTATATATATAGGTTAGTTATCCTAAATTGGTCTCCTAGGTCATTATCAAATATTTATAAAATGTAAAGACATCCATAGCAAGTTAATTATTTTGTGTGGTTTTATTTTTAATAATTTCTCATGAAAATACTGTTACTCAAAAAAAATTTCTAACCTCCATATAGTCAGTGACTAAAACCTGTTTTTTAAGTTCTCTACAGCATTTTGATAGTTTTCCATTTTTACTAAGAACCCTCCACAAAGACACAAAGAAAGGAATTGTTTTCATTACAAAAGTCAGTGGCAAATTACTAGGTTTGAAAATTCAATAATTATTCTAGGGGCTTAGGATACATTGGCACATTGAGTTTTCTTTTTTGTGTTCTTTAATAACAACAACGAATAGACACATGGCTCCTCTTTCATCTAACTGGCTGTTTTTATTTTGTGTGTCTTCTGAGACACACTAATTATGAGAGAGTCGGATATCAGATATGTGATCTTCAGTAAATAGCAGGAGAGTGGTGAGGAGCAAGGGAGGTGAGGAAAAATCAGAATTAACCTTATTTTGCCGTAGTGTGCAGGGGCAGAGAAGAATATCACAGCAGTTATTGGGTTTTCTGCCAGAAAGAAAAATTTATAGGAGACTACAGTCATTTCCTTTTCATGTATAGATAAACAATTATCACAGACCCTAGATGTAGAATAACAGGAGACAATCCCAAAAAGCAAAGCCTATAAAGTAAGGTGCTTTTAAAATCCTAATCCAGAACATGTAGTTTTCTGCAATGTTCTAGTTTCTTTTTTTCACAGGAACACTTTATCTCATACAATATTAAGCAGTTTTAACTGGTGAGGCCATAAATGTCCTTAAAAGATTAGAGCATAATAATTGAAGAGATTGGCCAAATTCCATAAAGGTGTAAAAAAAAAAAAAAAGACTAACTTGGAAAAATATTTGCATTAACTAATATATATACCTAATATATAGAAATATTTCATCTGAGTTCTCAATTTGCCAATCAGTAATTCACTATATGCTCAGTTCAAGTGTTAGTCATTTAAACAGTTTTTCCTCAAAGTACCTTATGAAATTTGTTTATTTTTGAAGATCTTATGAAATTGTGCCTACATAGTTACCACTTTATATATCCAGTGTTAACTGCAAAGATGTTTTAAAATCAGATGCTGAGTGACCAAATTTGAGGGGTCCAGTATATCACTCTGTATTCTTTTTTAAGTTCATTTTATGACAAATGTATACATAAAAGCTGGCATTTGAATAGAAGACTGTAGGTTTAGAAATGCCTTAAAATATCATCCATAATAATGAAAGTGTAATATGCTAATTAGACCAGACGTCCTTCTGGACATCCTTCCGGACGTCCTTCCAGATGACCTTCTGGACAAAGCTGGGGCTGCAAGGGAAGCCCAGGTCCCGGGTGCCAGGGGGAAGCCAGTGCCGGCAGCTGGGGGAAGGAACGCCTACTCTTGCATGAATTTTTTGCATCGGGCATCTAGTCATATATAACCCCATAAGTCTCCTTCATATTATCCCTAACTAGGGGCAATTTGACTAAATCTGTTTATAAGGAATTCACTATCATATAATACTAATTTTTTTCTTTTAAGGAAAAAAATCACCCCATTTTTAAAGTCTGTTCTTATATTCAGCTAAAATCTCTTGCCGTGCAGCTGCTATTTATTGGTCTTAGTAGTTCCCCCTTGCAATTCTACATAACAATTTTAATGTATATTCTACATTACATATATCTAAACACTTATGATAGCTGCAAACATTAATATTTATGGTTCTTTGACCTACAGAAAATGTATTTATGATAAAATGAACCCTAAAACACAAAGTTGAAAGGTAATAAATAGTCCTAGAACAAAATGGTTGTATTAAAAATGATATTTACTTCTGTTGTTGCATTTGGGGGGTGTTTGTGTATGTGTGTGTGTGGGGGGGGGGAGCTTTTTCTGGGATCCTAATACTGGCAGAGACTGAGGAAATCTCAATTTATCCCACATGCCAATTTGTGAAAGGAGGCCTCACTGTAATTTAGCTCTAAGAGTAAATTGATCAACTTCATAAGTAAAGCTATTACATTCAATTACCAAGACACAAAGTGTGTAGAAGATACATAAGTGGAGAAAGGAGTGTCTACATAGATGCAAAATAAATAAAAATGGACCTGACAGGTAAGAGTCTAAGTCATTTGTTGGCATGGCACGTGTTATGGGCTGAATAGTTAGTTGCATCCCCTCAGATTTCCCAATTTGAAGCCTGAATCATCACTATGATGGTATAAGGAGGTGGGGGTCTTTGGAAGGTAATTAAGTTTAGATGAGGGCATGAGGGTAGGGCCCCAGGAAGAGATTAGTGTCCTTATAAGAAGACTTTAGTCCAAAATACCTCTCCTTCAGGCCATCCTACAAATGATGGCTGTTAAAATGCAATTAAACAGAGGAAGACACTAAATCATTAACACAGTCAATAGGATCCTTTAGCTATATAGGTTTTTCAGGATATGGAATTTTAGGTATAACTAAGCCAATCAGGAAAAATTAAGGAAGAGGGTGGAATAAGACCTCATCAACCTTAAAAATCTCAACAGATGTTGCCTATGTGATATTTTTGAAGGTCATAAAAGGTGCTATCACTCAAAAATGTATCTCCCACTTATGCTTGAAATCCCACTATTACAAATATAACAATTTACTGTGAAGAATTTTATTGGATCCTTATAGGCCCAAGTGTCATAAGAAGGGGAAAGGAACTAGAGGGTGGTTAGCCATGTTACTAAGAAAAGGCAGCTAACAAGTTGAAGAGTAAAACCAAAAGCAAACTTCACAATTGTTTTCAATGAACCCTACACTAATCACTATTCTTCTCTACCTTTGCACATATAGTAATAAAATATATTTTTAAGTGTAAAATGTATCATTCTGCTAAAGTCCAAGATTATTTGTTCTATTGATTGATATCTGATTACAGTAAAATGTATAGAATGTATAATAACATATAAAATAAAAACATATTCAGTTGAAATATTAGGTTTTTGTACAAGTCTCACAATATACATATTATTTTTTCCAAAAGACCACAGAATTTCACTTTGACCTATTTTTAAAATAGATTAGTAACAGGGAACTTAAAAAAATCAAAGTATTAATATAAGGACTAGAGAGCTATTTTAATTTATCCTAGTATTTATCTCTATATTAGTAATATATACTAGTATAGCACTTTCATATTTAGTTTTAATGATCTAAGCAAAATGAAAAATAGGCAAATAACACTCCACCTTAATCCTCACTGGCAATATATTACTTTAATTTGAGATTGCTTTTAAATACTGATCAAAAGCTTAGAAAATTCTTTGCTATTCCAATTTTCATACTGCAAATTATAGTTACTCTAGTCATAAATTAAGGGACCTTTTAGAAAATAAAACATATTTCTGTTTCTCTAGAGAAAAATTAAGAAGTCCTAACAGGGATATATTAGGACATCAAATGAATTCTATAATATTTGATTAGAAAAAAAATTTAGAAAGCATCTTAATGCTATTTGCACTATGAATTCCTTTTTAAAGCTGATTAAATCAATTTATCCTATCTCTCAAAAATTCTACCTAAAAACAAAACTCCTTACTCTGGGATCTGTCAACTGGTGGTCCATGACAAGGTGGTCCGCCCATGTCAAGGTTCATTTCGCTCTTGAACTTCTACATAAAAGTTTGCATGTGTGTACATGGTGAACAATTATTTTATGTATCATTAAAACAACCTACTTTTTCACTCTTGGTTTTGATTATTTCTAAACATCAGTGATCAAGGCAATGACACTCGTGCTAAGTTTATGTTGTTGCATCTGAAAGAAGTCAGGCATCCTAGAAGTGGAGAGGTTGCTACCAGGATTCAGATGAGCACTTGGGCAAATTTCAGAGATGTTAACCACAGTTCAGGTGAGCTGCTTTTGTGGAAAGGACCAGGTTTTCTTCAAGAATTCTCTCTTACTTGAGAAAAGAATATCACTGCCTCTTAACTCCAGTGTATCCTACTAATACTTATTGTGCCCAGTTCTTCCATGGTGGCCAAGAAGGTAGCATGCGGAATTCCTGGCCAAATTGGCAGGTTGCATGGCAGCAGGTGCACCACAAAGCGATTTAGAATGTACAGGTTGACGAAACATGTGTGATATAACTGCAAGCATTTTATGTGAATGGTATGTCATGGCAAGTATTGGCCTCCGGAGGTTTTCTCCTAAGGTTCCTAAGGGTGTGAGGATAATATATATGAATATAAAAACATCATTGAGAAGGTGAGTGCTCTGGGAAAAATAACTTTGACTGGAGTCTACATAAATGAAGTACATTGCAATGCAAAGTACATTTTTGCTATTTAAATATTTTACAAATGTCCTATTGGTATGGGTAGAAGCAATAAGCATCTATCTTGGGTGATGTGAGATTTAGAGTGATGTACAAGTTCATTCAGTTGCCAGCAGGACAGAGAGCCTGGTTTGTTAAAATTCACGATTGAAAAAAAAAATCTAACAAAATCAAATTCATTTTAAGAACACATTTAGCCCTCTGTACGAACCGCTCCACTTCTAGGATGCCTTGACAGCACAGTGCTGAGATGAAGGAAAAACAGGATACTCTCATCCACTAGGTTTAAAATGTAACTAGCCTTAACCTTTTGCACTCGGATGTCGAGTGTGACTCGACACGGTTAGCATTAGAATAAAGGAATCGAGAAAAAAGCAAGCGAGTGCAAAGGGTTAAACCTCAACTGTAGTCAGTGTGCTTGAAATATGTTTTATATTAGCCCTGAAAAACAAAGTTATAACTCCAGCAACATGTTTATTTGGCTCTTAGTATAAACGTGTTTGAAATTCCCCAACCTACTAGTCATGCTTTTGCACAGCTGTGTGTGTGTGTGTGTGTGTGTGTGTGTGTTTAAATCTCAGAAATAATCTTTCCATTTATTGAATTGGAGAACTTTTCATTCTATAAGGAGGAATTGAATATCACCTCTCTGCTTAAATTCCCCTCTTTCCATTCATTTGCTTCCTGGCAACATGACTCGAACACATAGGGTCACTTGAAAGCTGGTAATAGCTTTAAATATTGTTGTGAGAATAAAATGAGGTGAGGAATAAAATTCTCAGGATCAGTGCCTTCCTATACCTCCTTTTAAAAACATAAACTTTTATAAAATGCCTAACTCCCATGGTTAATGTTTGTTCATAGGCACTAAACTGACTAAGGCACCTTATTTTACACAATCCGCAATATATATCCTTGGAGAAAGTTATAATGTGGATGAAAGACAACCTGCACCTATCAATAGCTTCTCTTTCAATGTTTAATATTAAAACAACATTAAACCAGGTTTAAAATTGTGTTTATACCTAACACGTCTAAAAATTGACTGCCTAGAACCTATCTTTACCAGATTATATCCAGGATAATCCAAAAGTTATGAAGAAAAGTAGATGGCAGCCCAAAATTAAAGCATAATTGGAGAGTGTTGCATTTTTCTTTATAAATAAATACTACAGATGTGCATATTATGATTCAAAAATCATATTTTGAGTTTTGTTTTTTCATAAAATTAAATTAAGTTGATTAGTGCAAGCTACTGCATTTTAATATAAAACCACTATTAAGGGCTTTATATACATGGACTGCTTACCAGACTCTTCAGCCAGTAGATTCATAGTAACTACATTGTGGGTTAAGAAGAAAGGGGTTGGGAAGAAATGGGTGAGGATTACTATTCACTAGTTCCCACTGTGAGCAGGTAGGAGGTGTCATGTGGCAAGAAAAGGCAATACTGACTCCTTGCTGATGCTCTCAAAATAGCATCTTTGATGGCTGGGGTCATAAAGATATTGAGGCCTCCAAACTGGCCAGACAAAGCAACACAGTATCAAAGTTAAATGACCATGCCTTTAATTAGATTCTGGAATTCAAGAGGGAATGATTATAGAATGTTTAACCAGAGAATTGTGAAGCTCTATATATTGTGAACCTGGAGGGGTAGCGGGGTGGAAGACACCTACTAAGAAGGGCTCCTGGTGGCTCACATTTTGCACAGGGGCCTCTCACACAAACTGAACTTCAGGGAGAAGCCAGTTCTGGGCTGCCTGTCCTATGCTGAATTGCCCGCCTGCACTGTACTTCTGCCATCTCAGCCAGCTCTTAAAAATGAATTCCTGGGTCCTTTTCCAACCAATAAGACTAAGGCTTAAAGCCCCATCCAATTGGAGCTATGCAGCTATATCCCCAATGGCTTCTTAACCAACTAATCAGAGCAGCTCCATTCTGACCAATCAGGACAGTGTCTTTGTGATAATCATACTGTGAATATTTATGGCCCTTATTTGCATGAGGATGGACCAATCAGAGACCAGGGGCCGGGACTTCTGTCTATATAATTCAGCTTCCCTCTGGCTCTAAGGGTCTACTTTTCCTTTCCACCTAGGTCTGTGTTTCCCTGGCTGGAGCTGAATACTGAAGTCTTGCAGGAGCCTAGAGAAGCAGACCAGCAGAGGCCAGAGAAATCCGGTAGAGAACAGAGCAGACCAGAGCAGCCTGGAGCTGATCAACACAGGGCAAAGCAGACCTGCTGGGAGCACAGCGGTGTACCAGGACAGGGGCCCTGGAGCATCTGGACCCAGGGCCACCTCACAGCCCAGCTATTTTCCCAGCTGTGCTGTATCACAATTGAGGTGATTTGCACTGAACAGTTTCATTCTTCACCTCTCCCCAAATTGGGGATTTCTGTTGGCATTGAATTGGCACCAGTAACTATTCTCTTCTTAATCTCCACCACCACCACCATCATCATCATCATCATCATCATCATCATCATCATCATAGATGTTAGATGTGTTTAATTTTAACAGAATGGAGGTTTTTACCTATTTTACTGATTCAAAGATTTAAAAAATTGTGAGATTATTATTTCTAAAATAATCTCAATATTCACCACTATATATAAACTTTGGAGAACTTAAATATGTAAGTTTAAAAAGGTTTCTAATTAGGCCCTCCTATTTTTGTATTAAAATATTAAAGATAAGTAACAGTATCATTAAATAATAGCTTTTCCTTAAAACAAAGTAGTATATTTTTTAACTTATATGAGGGTTCCTTTTTTCCAGCAGAAAGTTGCATCTAGGAAATGATCTTTAAGTTCCTAAGTTTTAACTTTCTCAACTTTAACAACAACAACAAAAATGTTCTCTGCTGTACATATACTACCTTTGATTCCTCTGAAATTCCTCATTTTTAGTCTGTATGGCAAACTTTCACTGGCTACAAAGCAAGAAAGCAACAACTTTCTGATGCCAGATGCTGATCAATAGCTATTTCCCAAAGTTTATAGTATAATTAAAATGTGTAACAGGAATAATTTTCTCTCCAAACCCTAAGGCTAAGCCCAGAATTACTAAGTCAAACTTATGTGGTATAACATTTTTTATTTTGTTTATGGATGATATAAATGAGTTTATGGCTTTTACATGTACTTTGTTAAGTTAGAAACACTGAAGAAGAAATATCCTCTGCATCAGCAAAACATCTATTGTTTAAAAACCTCTTTAAGGTATATTTTGTAGCGGTAAATCTATATTTCTATATATCAGTTTGTCACCTAAAACTTCACACTGAAGGTTAATTGTCAAAACAGTCTTGAATTTAGTAGAACCCATTTACTTCAAACTATTCCTTGTGAGCTTTACCACCTTCAATAAAAGTGCCAGGAATGTAGTATGATGAAAATATCATAAGAATGTGAGATAGGACAAGAGAATTCATTATGTACCCAAACAGAAAACATTATGTGCATACACGAAGTTATATCAGTTTTTTTAAGCACAGTATCCATAGAAAAGCAGATATAGCAGCTATGTAACGGATTATGAATATTACTCTTTATAGTAATAAAAATTAATAGTCACTAATTTATTTTTTGCATATAGATGGTAACTATTTGAAACTCTCTTTGAAGAATCTTTTTTTTTTCTTTTTTTGTAGCTTAGTACACCTGGGAAATGCAAAGGTTAATAAACAATAAAGTCAGATCTGTCCTACATTGAAATCCTAGCTTTGCTCCTTACTGGTATTTACTAAAATGCCCAATTGTATTAGTTGTTCTTTTCATTAGTAATAATAAAAATATAATCACATAATCACCCAAATTCTAATGTGAATCACTAATTATCCAAAGGTCTTGACATTTTTGAATGAATAAATATTTAATCCAACATTATTTTGCTTTCTTCAAACAAAGTCAAATTGAAGTGCAATCCTACTCCCAAAGTCTCAAAGGTCTGTTTCATGCATGATGTACGGCCATGTGGTATACATGTGCATTATTCTAATACTAGTGTCCTGGTGCACAGATTCGTGCATCTTGAAAGGAAATTAATTAGAAGAAATATTTTAATATTGTTATTTGCCCTTTCTCTATAATAGAAGTGTCAACCAAATTCACGATTGACAATGACAAATCAAAACACATGCATGCAATTGGCGCCAGTGAGAGCTTTATATGTATTGCGCATGCACGAGTCAACTTAGCCTTTTATATATATATATATAGATAAACTTGCTTAATTAGAACAGTTTTCTGATTTAACTAAACTTTTTCCAGCCCAGTGAAGCACCCCAACTTCTCTTTTAGGTAATTGTCAGTAACACAGCAGTAAATATCAATATGAAGCAGATTGTTATTGCAGATTATTATTGCAGTGAGAACAAAGGGTAAAATATTTAACTGCAGCAGTGTGTGACTATATTCTGCACAGTGAGAAAAACTGAAGTCATTTTCAAGGTCCACCATTTCTTACTTCTTTTCAGTAGGATCAAGTTTCTAAACTTTCTAAATCTCAGTTTTCTGGCTAATGAAAAGAAAATAGGATTCTACCGAGTCTCCTATCTACCTACTCCAGGACTTCTGTGAAGATCAAATGAGATGAGGCATGGAAAAATGCTTCACAAACATTTGGTTAAACTTAAAAATGTTTGCACCTGGCTATAAAGCAAGTCGGGTTCCTGGGCTGAAGAAACTGCAAGGAGGCTAGTCGCTAGGGAGAGGAAGCCGGGAGTTGCTACGTGACATCATTATTTGGCGCCCACAGTGACTTTCCAGGCTGAGCTGGGCTGTGGGCCACATTTTGTGCATGGGGTTGTGGCAGTGTTGGCTGCAACTTGGTGGGGTGTCGCTCTAGGGTGGTGGTGGGGCCTGTGTCCCACTTGGGGGAAGCCGAGTGTTAGTTTGTTGGCTCCAGGTCCGTGGTGCTGTTTATTTTAAATGGCGAGTGGGCATCATGGCAGCTCCTGTGTTGAGCATCTGTCCCTGGTGGTCAGTGCATGACGTCATAGCTACTGGTCAGAGGGAAGGATGGACACTTAGCCTTTTATATATATATATTAGATAGATCAGGAGGGACCACTATAAAAGCTTAGTGGCAGTGAAGAAGCCTGTGTATTTCATGGTTTTTTAAGATCTGGATGAATTTGGTTATAGTCCAGTGGCATGAGTTCTGAAGATAACTAGCTGGAATAGGCTTATTGGGTGGCACTACATGCTAAAGCCTAAATATTCCAGAAGAACAGTCTCTAGCTAAATCTTCAGAGAAGCCAACCACACACACACACACACACACACACACACACACACACTTACTCATGTATCTAAGAAAGCTGCCTTAGTAATCAGCCTACAATTTTTTTCCTGCTGGTTTTCTCACATTCACTGACACTATCTCCTAACTTCACGGAGGCTGCTTCTGGACAATCCTTTTATTTATCTTTCCTGGATTCAACACCCTACACACAGCCCCACCCTGACTCTTGGCTGGATGAAATCACCCTTTAGTGCAAAGATGCAGTATATTTGGCATGTACCCCGTCACCCACTCTTTCCTGGAACTGAGTGAATCTGTCATTATACTCACTCTTCTTATTCTTCCTTATAGAAAAGGAGTTGTCCTCATGCTCTTGAAAATCACTCATATGACCCAAGTCCTCATCTTCATCAGACTCTCCTTTCCTTTTAGCATCTTCATTCTCTCCCTCACTAACACCGTTTCTTCATTTGTGAAAACTGGAAATTATACAGACCTCGTGGTACTGCTGTGTTGTAACTACCTCCTTTGTTCACTCTTCTTTCTTCCACTGCCTGACTGTGGTCATTGCCCATGCACAATAATGGAACTTTTATGACTTTAGACTTCCTAAGGTTTGATTTTATAATTTCATCTTCTCCTTTCATTCATTCCTGATGATTCTCAAATTGTTTCTTTCTCATGTTTTGCCTTTATTCCCAGTTTGAGTCACCAAATCCTAGTTACTGCATTATTCTGTCACTTAGAAATCCTCAGCATGCATTTCCTCACAAACTCTGTCATCTGTATCCTCTCTCTCCCCCGTGAGCCCATCTCAGTTTCTTTCATTTCTGTTCAGACTTTAGATGTTAGTGTTCTCTAGATTTTGCCATCAGTCTTCTCCTCTTCTGATTCCACAATCTATCTTTGTATAATCTCTCCTATCTACGTGTCATCTATGATGTAACTTTTAATAGTATCAAATGTTTTCATTTTGTTCTAGTTCTTTCTCCCAAGGTCTAGTGTCACTTTTGCAACTTAAGTCCTGGACATTGTTATATGTAAATATAAACACTTATAGTTTAAAATAATCTTGTTTATATTTCTTGTCTAGAAACTGTTGCCTATCCCACATTTCTTAAATCAGTTAAAAATATGATTCTCTCAGTTACATGAGCCAGAAACCTAGTTTTCATAATCCCTTTCCCCTGCCCCACTAATACAAACAAACACAAATTTAATCTCAAGTATCTCTCAAATTTCTTTCTTTTTATTTTTTTTTACAAATAAGCTCAGCTCTCCATCACTATGAGATAATGAATGAGGACGAGGATAAATTTCAAGTAGAAGAGAAGGACAGCTTTCTTCCTATAAGGAAGACATAGTCATATAATTATTTGTATTTATATTTCTTGAGCATATATTCCTCTTAGGTGGTTGCAAATATTAAATAAAATAATATATGTTGAACACTTAGAACAGTTCCTGGGACCTGGTATACACTTAATACATGTTTCCCCTTATCACCACCACCACCATCAGCAGTATCATTTCATATTTAGACTCCCTGAGAGCTCACCTAGGTAACCACAACCTAAGCCACTGCAACACAGGACTAGAAAAATGAGGAGGAACGCATTCTCTAATTGTGAATGGTGATGCATTGTTCCCCATCCCCTGCCATATGCCACGCCAATGATTCTTCTTCTAGAAAAAGGTCTCCTTCAATTTTAAGACATTTGTATTTACCAATTTTTAAAACTTTTTTAGTTAAGGCATCTTGTTTCATTTTGTTTTGTACTTACCAGGTTAATTGACTGCTACTTCATGCTCCACTAATTTTCATGTTGGAATAAAAGTAAATTGCATTTTATGTGGGGTTTTTTCAGAATATATTATAATTATACTTGAAAATATACAGTGCCTATGGTTCTAGGCACTGGAAATACAGCCATAAACAAGTCACCTATGGTCTTTCATCTCAGAGAGAAATTTGTACTGCAGGGATATAAGCAATGAACAGATATACAAAAAATGACTTGGTGAGATACTGAAAGAAATAAAATCAGGCATCAAGATAGAGACTGGCTGCTTTAGTTTGAGAGACCAGAGAAGGTCTCCATGAGATGATATTTGATCTGATGACTGAATGACAGAAAGGAACAAACCATAGGAAGCTCAGCAGAAACTACCAGTACATAGAGGACTTAGAAGGGGATCAGTTGGTGTGTTTGTTGGAGGAAGAGAGAAGGCCAAGATAGTTGTGAGATCCATATAAGCTCAGTAAGTTTCTACCTTAAATTAGTAGTAAATAAATACTAGTTATTTCCCCTTTCTACTTATGTGATTATGAAGATAAATTATTTACTAACTAATCAGTGTAGGTAAATGCAAATTTCATGTGAAGACTACTTTTCCAGAAGATTCTATTATCTAAATAACAATGTCGCTGTGAATTATATTATTCAGTCACAAAAGAGTGTTTTGATGAATACAACTTAGTAATTATTAATTCCTAGAAATATAAGTAATATTATAAGTTTTCTAATATAGAAAAAAAAAGATGATGCCTGAAAGAAATCCATAGAAGTCCAATGCTAAACTAAAAAGAATATAAAATATAAACCTAAAACTGAAGAGAACTCAAACTCAAGAATAAAAACATAAATAATTTCTGATTAAATTTTTCTTTTTTTCCTCCCAAACTCCTCTTTACCTTTGTCCAAATTAAAAACTTAAGGAACGTCATTACCTCACTACACCTAAAGTTTGTGAAGTCTCTAAAGTACGTTTATAATGCAATATGGATATTATCAATACCAATGTGATTTTCTTTATTCTTACTCTTCGTCCCTACCCTACCTACTTCCCCTTCCATAGGCAAATCTGCCACAGTGACTATACTGAACCCTTCACTGACCAAAATGAATATAAAACACCTATATAAAATCCAGTAGGAACTCCAGAGGAGAGAAGAGCCTGGAGCAGTACCATATGATTATAAAATATACATAGCTGCCTAATTTTCAAATGGCCTATTTTATATACTGAAATAGAAATAGTGTGAATATTTCGGTTATGTATTTTATTGCCTATAGTTCTTAATTATTCTTGTTGCTGTTGCTATTGGAGAGAGAGAGAGAGACAGAAACATCGATGTGAGCGAGAAACACCTGTTGGTTTTCTCCTGTATGGGCCCAGGCCAGGGATCAAACTGCAACCTGGCTATGTGCCCTGACCAGGTATCAAACCCGCCACCTTCTAGTGTATGGAATGATACTCCAACCAACTGAGCCCCCCACCCCCACCCCCACCCCCTGCCCTTGGCCAGGGCTCTTATTACTTTATTTTTCTTTCTTTTATTTTCAAATTATGTTTAACATTTTTCTGAATAAAGGTTTTTTTTGTTTGTTTGTTTGCTCATTTTTATAAATGTCTGGTAAAATGGTACAGTGACTTATGGAGTTCAAAAGAAAATTGTCCATGTCAAAATTCAGCTATGAGTTAAATACTAGTACTTTCTTTACCTCTATATCTTTTCGAACTTTATTTCCCAGTGTTGCCTAATAAAAACCCCCTCTCTTAGTGAGGCCTGCTTCTTGGGACCTAGAGAAATTATGCTGATTTCTAGCACCATATCTAATGGAGAAATCTATGCATCTATTTAATAACTGATGCATTTTTATATCATTAGAACACCATCAATTTTAAAATCAATTTTTTACTTTCCTTTGGCTGCTAAGAAGCTTGAAAGCAAATATGTGATCCATTTGGTACCTGCTTACAATGTTCTGGCATATATTTTGTACACAAATTTTAACTGTTATGTTACTTTAACTTTATCTTCTTTTATGCTTACTAATGTGTAGTCTATTTCAAAGTAGGGATTCTTGGAAAATCTTTTTCTTTTCAATAAAAGAGGAGAATAAAGCAAGTAAATACTTGGATGGACTCAGTTTCTAGACCTTTTCTCTACTGTTACTTTTGTCAAGAAAGATTTTCTTCATTCTGGCCACTTATTCTGTTTACCAAACCTGCCAGAGTCAGTTTATGTCATATCTTGTCTATGAAACTCTCTATAAATTTCTAGGTTTCTCTATAAACTCTCTATAAATTTCTAGGTTTCTTTATAAATGGTTTGTATTTATAACAATAGCCAAGGTCAATACAACAATATACATAACCAAGAATTGGCAAGAGTAGAAGCAACTTCCCCTTTTGTACCTGAGCACATTTCTCCACCTCTGAAATGTGTCACCAAGAAATGTGGATGCGATGCAGAATTTTGCAAGATTTATTAATAGTTTATGGGAAGATGGGACTTGTCTGGATTGCATTAAAAGTCCATAAACAAAGAGGAAAATAAAGCAAGGTGACCCTTCAATTCTCTCTTTCTCATGCCCTGTTTTCACAGGAACTCACTTTGGAGAAAACAAAAGAATCACAGAGATGAAAAGGTTACATGAATTTAATCAGTTCTCAAAATGAGAACTGTCTGAAGGCACACAGCAAATTGATTTTGATGTTTAGCAGGTGTACGTGCACATCTTTTCCATGTTCATATCAATTACATTACATTCAGTAGTTGACTTTCCTAAAATATTTATCTTTAGGATTTTATTTTAGTAGGTAGGATTTTATACCTACCCTCTAAGTCACACTCAGTTTTTTAGTACACAATACACAACTTGCAATACAGTGGTTAGAGGTTTAAAGAGGACTGGTGGATTGCATTTCAATATATATTATCAAACCATTTATGAATGCACATTCTTAAGTGTTCAACTGTGGAGATGGTTAAACATCTATCAACAGAGCAACAAAATAACCCTGTCAAATAAAACTATTTACATATACTTTTCCTGAAGAGAGACTAGAAGCTCAAGGGATCAACTGAAGCTCAATGCCCTTTTAAGTTTTTCATCCTAATCACATTTTCTTTCCAATCTTCTCAGTCGCTCACTTTTCCTTCACTTTCATGTACCAAGTGCAATACCTTCCAATAATAAGTTAAGTACATGTTTGGTTAATAATCCTCCCCCCAAAAAACCTGCAATACAAAGGTTGGCTTACAGTCTTACTGCATTAGCTAAACTTGTTTAAACTCTTTCCAAAATCTAGATAGTAGGCATGCAATGTAACAATTATATGGTGTTTATACATGTATAATCATCAACTTATTACTGCTCCCTTTGTTTCTTTTCTTTAAAAAAAGAAAGCAGATTCAAAGACAGATCCAGCCTTTTAAATATATGAAAAAATAATTGCATTATTAATAATAATGTTTAAATAATCAAGTCATCCTGTAGGTATACATCACCTTTTCTTCAAGAAGATTTTATAGTGACTTTAATTGATACTTAAAACGTTTCCCTTTAAAACAATTTCAGTGCCATAAAATATCATTTAAATCAAAGGGAGATTAAACTGTGCCTTTCAGATCATTTAGAAGCATAGGAACAAACACTAAATTTCAAAGTGTTTGAGAATTGGCTTTTCCCTAAGCAGCAGGTTTCAACTAAGGACCAAGTTTCTAACCTCATGTATCTCATGTTCCATTCAAATATATTGCTTGCTATTTTATTTCTAATAATGTGAAAGTCCTATTTCTATTAAGATGAGAAAAAGAGACCACCTCAGCTCAGTTGTGTTGTTTTCATTAACTATTTCTTATATATCATGTTAGAGTTCATCTCTGACTTTCATTTGCTTGCTCCAAGGATTCTGTCTTACACCTGGGGAAAGCCCCAAGCTATCCTCACCTGCACCTATACCGTGTAGGTCACACTCACCTTGGGTTTCATGCCTTAACATTCTCTGCAATCTTATGTGCTCCAAATGTGCTCGATTTTGTCCTTAGATAAGAACTCTCCAGCAGAGCTTCGACTCCAAAATGCCCTGCTACCTCAATATGCAAATATCAATTCCAAAATGTCTGAGTTCTTCGTGTTCCAACTATCACTATGAGCTAGTGAAAGTCTTCCTCCAGAAAGAGGAACCCTTGCAAGTCTCTTAATTGAAAATGCTGTTAAAGGGTGATAGCTGGGAAGAGAGACTCACAAACTGGTTAGTCCTCTTTGGAGTTTTAGAAAGATTTCAAGGCACTCACAGGCATGGTTTAGGACAATGAATGCAGAAATATTTTTCCACCACAGCAAGTAAGCCTGCACACCAAACCAGTATAACAGGTTGGGTGTACAGTACTGCTGCCCTCCGGCTGCAACTTAGAAGCACAGACACTAAGGCACCTTCTGCCCAGCCTTTGTTTCTCTTACTAGCCAAATAAAATGAGTATCACTTCTAACAAATGGCTGTATCACGAGCAACACTCAATGCATGTGCCTGTGGACTTTCAAGCCGACTTCTCCTGGTTGCGGTGAAAGTTAAGTAAATGTCTTAAAGATCAATGGAGTCAAGAGAAAACCCAAATGTGCATGGACCAGGTTTCAATAGTCCGAGTGAATACTGGACAATTCTTCCCAGGCCATAACTATAGAAACTAAAAGATGGCAATGTGGAAAGCATTTACGAGCCTGATCTCCTTTTGAAAAAGGAAAGTAAATGAGTCCTGAAAATAACGTGCCAAATTCCTCTATAAAATTATAGGCTCTGGACAGCTAAGGTGGAGTCCTGGCAACTGCTTCTGAGAAATCAAGGACAATTTTCTTCATAGGATCTCTGTTTGATACCGTAAAAACAGAGCGGAAATATTGGACTGGAGGCCCTCTAAGCTCCCTCTTAACTTGCAAATTTTAACAATCTACAGATCCCCACCTCCCTAACTCTGACAACCAAATCCTCCTTCTGTGTGTTAGCTGAATTCTCTCTTCTCTGCTGATTGCTGTCTAAAGCTGGCCTTGAATTCCATGGGATGTAGCCAACTCTTCTGTAATATTTTCCTCTGAGTTCTAGTTTTGGAAGACTTGAGTGGTTTTCCTAGATCTAGAGAACTAAGGAGAACTGAGGTAGAAAAGAGGGCTATAATTAGAAATGCTCAAACACATCCAAGCAGCTGATAGTAGGCAGCCTAAGTAACAAGACTATTGAGTAGCCCAAGGCCGACACTACCCAAAGAAATCTCTCACAAGGTTGTTCCAGTACTAAATTCAGAGATACCTTTTATTCAAATAATTCCAAGGATGAATTTGCATATTATATCCTTTATAAAGAGTCAAGTGACCTTAGGCATGCTTTGATCAAGGAAGAGGGAAGAAATAAAATGCAAAAAGCTTCTAGAGACTGAGTTGCTGAGGTAGGAGGGGCTCAGGGGATGAGGAACACAGCTGGATAATAGTAGATTCTATCCTTTTTTTATAATTCTGACTAGAGTCTGCCCTACCAGTTAATACAAATTCTGAGAGAAGTAGAAAAAAGGTAAGTGGCCCTCCCTTGTCAAGGGGGTAGCCTCTGGAGAAACCTGAGCCTAAGGAAATTTCCAGGAAGTTGCTTGCCAAGAAGGAAATTGCCAGCCTCTCTCATCCCAGCCATGGCCTTTCACTACTGTCAGGGATGGACCAAGTATCACTTGATGGTACATGTGAGTTTGCAGATATTATGTAAGGAAATGATACTTCCTTTTCGCAAATGGCAATGCTCAAAAAGCATTTATCCCTACTCTTTTTTGGTCATATTATGTATATGTTTTAATTATATTTTTAAAAAACAGATAGAAAATTCTTGCATTCTATCCTACTCTATATAATTCTATTTTGTGAATCTTGAGAATATTGTAAACCTTCATGTATGTAATCTTTACATAATTGTCTGCAGGGTTACATTTCATGGGGACGGAAAGGGTGAGCTTGCTTTTCATGTTTGAAAAGATAACTGAGATGTGTTTACAGTAAGCTGAAGATAACCTTCATTTTCTTTTAGAAAAAAAAAATAGGTTCCCAATACCATTGGGAAATATTAAATGTTGATAGTTTATGGGCTCCACTAACCAGGGCTCATTCAACCAGCTTCGGGGAATAAAAATAGGACAGAGACCTACAGGAAACTAGTCCTAAAATGAATAATCATTGATAATGTCTATGGCCAGCCCCACAATTTCTGACTAGAGATGGTGCAATGAATCTAGAAATCTAGATATGATGCATGGCCTTGGAAAACCATTATTCAAAGTACATGATGGACGTCAAATAATAATCTACTGTCATTTATTATCTTCATAGCAAAAACACTTAAACCATCCACTTGTTTACTGTACAGAACAGCATTTGAATATAGTCATTTCTACTAGAGAACACTTATTCATAAGGAGAGCTCATAATAACTAGTATTATTTCAGAGAACTTCAGAATATTTTGGTAAATGCTCTCAAGTCAAGGCAAAATTAAACAACATTTCAAAATGCCTTTTTATGCACTTTGATACTTTCTAAACTCAAGCTCTGTACAGGACAGGGTGTTGCACAGAAAACAGAATGTTAGAGCATAACATAAATGAAGATTCCAGGATAAATCTTGATTTCTTTTATAAAATATTAAACATACTTATCAAAACCTCTTACCTTCACATGTACGAATAAAGCTGCAAATAATCCCCATAGTGCTTTAATTTGTAATTAAAAATGCATCCAGAAATAATTTAAAACCAACAACCCAAGTACCTTTGTTCCTAATTAACTCTCACCTGACTAATAGGTTCACTATTAATAATCTTAATATAAATACAACTGGAATGGAAGCATTTCAATATTCCAAAAAGATATATCTGAGCTCTCTGTAGATCTACCAAGGATACATTGACTCAGATAAGATCAGAAGAGAACACATTCCCTATTGAAAAGTTTTCACAGAATGCACACAGGAAAATGCCCTGGGAAAGAACTGATCTCACACGCATTCCGCAACTACACAAGATTTATGGATCTCAGCACATCATTTTCTAACTGAGGCCATGACATTCAAATTATTTACTGTATCTTTTGTTATAAACTTTGTGTATTTTTCTTATATATATATATATATACCAATTATTAATTCTAAAAATTGACAGTGGGACATGGTACCAGAAATGTAACATACATAGAAGTGTCAGAAAAAAACACACACAGAAAAGCTATACATATTTTAAGACTCTAAAATAAGAAATAAATATTACCCATGATTCTGACACAAAAAGGGATGATAAGGGGAAAGAGGCGAGGCCCAGTTATTCCTTAGTTTATTTTGGTCCCTTGAATGCAGACACAGGTGATACGTCCACACAGTTCTAGGACAGGCTGTGCAGATGGCTGCCTAGCAGTCGTATATATTTCACACAAAATCATTATTATATGAACAGCATATACTTTGTCAAGAAAATATATTACAGACACAATTTAGTAAGATACAAGTAAGAATCATATGCATAATATTTTGTCCATAAAACACATAAAAATAAAATATTTCATAGGATTATGCTAAAGGAGCCTTTTACCTCATAGTTTTTCTTCAGTGGAATGTACTAAGTGACTTTTTTGCAATCTTTAAATTAAAAATGCTTTACAGTAGCATTTTATGCAGTGTTTAAAAAATGTTTTTAGGAAACATACAGAACTAAAAGTAAGCTTCTGAGATTCTTAAGCAGGTTAAGTGGAGAAATCATTAAAGAGAATAAAGAAGATAATTTAAATCTATTAATTGGATTCTCTACTTTTATAACCTGGCATGTCAATGATCATCTCATTATTATTCTTGCATGTGTTATATTTCACAGATGTAGTTTTATATCTTTGATTATGTGTACTTTATGGAAAACTGGGTGGTTTTGGAATTTTCTTGGTAACTTCACAAGAACACAATAAAATTAAAAAATGGCATTATAAGTAGATTTTTTAAAAATTATGAGTCAAGTGTTACTTGTAAAGGTGGTTAATAATTCATAAGAGAGTAGACTACTAAAAATCATAGTAACAAATGAGCATGCAGCCCACTTTCTATTTTTTTTTTTAAGAAAAGATTTTTCCCACTCAGAAAAGTGAAACGTGTGAGGAACCTTGTACTTGTTTCTATCAACAAGCCTAACCATAGCAGCCTAGTCAAGCCAATGTCAACAAAGCCAGTGCCTTCAAAGGACAAAGGTATCTGATTAAGTAAGGCATGTAAAACAAACCGCTCTCCCGACTGATTTGCTCTCTGCTGAGATCCTGGTTTCCACCTTTTACAAATAGTTACATTATTATAAGGACACTTCGCTGATAAAACCCAGAGATGGAAAAACTTGATTACAAATAAAAACTGTACAGGTAGAGACAAAAATCAATACTCCATCTCTGTTGGAAAAGGCCTAAAACGAATAATGAGCCAGAGGGTGGTAGCACCATTTCTCCACCACTGCGTTGGGGAGGAGTAAGCAGAAGCATCTCCCTGTGCTCCATAAATGTGTCTGTCTGTGTCAGTCAAGTTGCTGAGCAGAACAGAGACAGCCAGCTTCTTCAGCTTCTTCTGAAACAATTCCCACATTTTCTCCCCACCCTCAAAACACACAGCCCAGTACACAGACAGACACACACACACACACACACACACACACACACACACACACACACACACTGTAATGGACACTGCTTAAATTTCTGACTGCAGAAATTCCCGAGGCTCTTGGCACTTACCTTGCAAGGATGTGTTAGGTAAACTTGCTTCATTCTCTCCCATTTTTTATCTCTTTTTAAAGGGGGCCAAACAGTTCCAAGTTGTTTCAGTTACCCTGCTAGCTCTGTGACCTTCTGACTTTCTGCTGTAGTATTGTAACAGTACACTACCTGCTTTCTTCTGTGAATAATTACCATTCTGCTTCCTGAGTTACCTGGGCTTGCAGGACCTGTTTTACTATGAAGTGAGATCACATCCTTTGATCCAATGCACTGCTATGAATGTGAGCTTCACAAAACGTGGCTTTGTTTCCGTTTTAATATTAACTTTTAATTCCTTACTTTCACTTTAGTCCCGAAATGGATTTTCATGTTTCCCCTGAAAGTGTGTGGATACTACCAACACACTGGTGCACAGCCAGATTCCTGTTTGTTTTTTAGAGTTTCTGATCTGTTGCTCTTATAGAAATCAAATAAAACTAACGTGAATTTTGCAATGTCCATTTTTAAAAATACAGAGAGATAAGGAAGAGCCTGGGAATGAATGTTGTGCAGTGGTAGAAAAACAACCACTATTAGTTGCGCAGCTAGTTGAGGAATGCAACGTCTTTGAAACTGGACTTCCTCAACTGTAAAACAGAGGTAATATCTATTTCAGAGGATTATCACAAAAATTGAGAGAATAATGTATGACTGCTAAACATTGTCAATGGCAGCTAATAAGCAAACAAGCAACATTTTCTCCTCTTCCTCCTTGTCTCTCCTTCTCTTCTTCCTATTCCTCTATCATCTTATTTCTTATCTCCCTCCTCTTGTCCTTCTCCTCCTTCTGTCCAGTGGAAATAAGGCTGAAATAGAGCATTGGTGTCTGATGTCGCTATGTTCTGACATCAGTTGTGTTACTTATTAATGGAGAGACTTAAAGTGATTCGGTGTGTCACAAGTCCTCATTTATATGTGGATACCAATATTTGCATTGTTTTTTTCATAGGCACACAGTGAGCATGATGCAAACTATTGTGGCTGGAAAAAAAAATAATCTTTAGCAAAAATTAGGGGCAAATTGGAGATTTATCTTTACTCATTTGTAAGTGAGGGAGAAAGTAGACCACAAAAATTAGGCAATATATTTAAGCTGTATCTCCCATTAGACATCTAAAATTAAAACAAACAAACAAACAAAACAAAACAAAAACACATCTCTACTTTCTCCCTCTAGAATTCCTTAACTTTTAGCTTTCATCAGACTAGTTAACATAAAAAATAAAAAATCCAAGGTTTGCCGAAACCGGTTTGGCTCAGTGGATAGAGCGTCGGCCTGCGGACTGAAGGGTCCCGGGTTCGATTCCGGTCAAGGGCATGTACCTTGGTTGCGGGCACATCCCCAGTAGGGGGTGTGCAGGAGGCGGCTGATCGATGTTTCTCTCTCATCGATGTTTCTGGCTCTCTATCCCTCTCCCTTCTTCTCCGTGGAAAATCAATAAAATATTTAAAAAAAAATCCAAGGCTCAAATATGTCCTCTTTTAATAGTTCTTTTATTTTCAATTTGAAAAAGAAAATCTGCATACCACATTTGCTAGCTTATTAAATGAAAGATTGACTACATAAGTTATGTCAACAATAAAAAGGGCAAACACCTAGACACGTTTTCTCAAAAGTATAAGAAATGAAGATAAACATAACATTAGCAGATTCTCTCTCTGTGCCTCAGTTTCCCCATCTGTTCAATAAGGGAGCTGGACCATTTATTATCTAAGGTTCATTCAATCATTTTAGTACCACAAATCTCTGATTTAAAATGATGGTTGTGGTTCATTTCAGAATAGCTTACTCCTTTGCTTAGTACAATTGCATGATATTAACATATATACCGTGCTACATAGCCTGAAATTGAATGTTTGCCAATAAAACATTATAATCAACACATTTTGACTTCCCCATAAGAGAAGATAAACACACGTATCATTCCTCACTCATTATGACAAACTTGCTAATGTATTTACATATCTGCCCTAGGCACCTATAAAGTAACACCTATAAAGCCCTCATTATCTAACAACTGAATTACGGCATGTAGGAAGTCATTATGAAAGTAGAATAGAGTTCTATATCTGAGCCAAAGAAAAATGTAAAAATATAAACATCAGAAACCTCAAATGTTTGTGTTGCTGAACATACCTTCAGCTATACTGAAACAGTTTCAATAGCAATAAAGTACCTTCTCTCTCTCTCTTCCTCCCCACAGCTTTCCCCTCCAGTTCCCTTGTGTCGTTGCCCCCACACCCCATCTATCTATCTCTGGCCTTTAATGCCTGGAGAACGTGTTCCTTCATCACTTGCCCTTTGCCTAATTCATATGCAAGGAATCTTCTTGATCCTACTCTTGGTTGAGGTTTTGTGGGGCCCAGAATGAGTCACCCCAAGATGTGCTTCTGTGGTATGTAGATTGTTTTGAGCTAAAGGCAACTTGAGCTGCAGGATCAAGGGACATTTATATCCCCCGACCCTTAACTGCCTAGAAGAATTTGAATTAGAGGCCTTGGCCATCAGAGATTATCACTGATAACCTTTTTGACCTACCTACATGGCAGGGCCAACTTTTATTTACTAAACATCTGTTCTTCTTACCATCCTGCAATGACCCTTTGAGCCCCTAAGGTGCATTACCTCATTCCTGGCTCAGGATATCTTATATACCTGATACCCCTTTCTATCTCCAAATCTCTCCTGCATGTGGGGTCTTTGACTGTCTCATGTATGTGGGTTTGCCATACATATGTATGTATTACATTTGGTTATTTTCTCTTGCTAATCTGTCTCATGTCTCTTTGAGTATTAGACCAGCCAGAAGAACCTTAAGGGTAGGGGAAAGTTTGCTCCTCCCATAGTCTCTTCTTTGTACTTTCCAGATGTCCCTTAAAAACACAGAACTTCTCCTCTCACCATCACACTGTATTGTATGCACTGCTTAATTACTTCTGCCCTTGCAATCTGTATGTCAGAGACCATTTCTCTGTCGATCACTATGTCTCTAGCACCTAGCACAGTTACTACTACATACTATGACTTCAACAGATTTTGTAAAGATGAATAAAATTACCATCATAAGAAAGGGCGAATTAAAGAATCTATTCCAGGAAAGAAAAATGATAGAATTTAGAAGTTCATCTGCAAGAGCAAATTATTAAGAGCTACAAGGATAAAGGAATGAAGATAATTAAGACATTTTTCAGAAAAGATTCAAAGATACAAGTAAATGAAAGAAAGAAAAATACACTGATAGAGAAAACCACTGGCTGAAATGGAGTCACTTGGGCTCAAGTCCATTTACCAAAAGTAAATTTTTAATACTTAGCCTTAACTGATCTTTCAATCTTTCCCAGAAATGTAATCCTAATCCATCAGTCTGGGAATTTCTGGTCAATACCAATGAGGTAATCTGTCCCATGGGCTCTCTCTATCCCCCATAGAAAGAAGCAATCTGTATGACAAAACCCTTGCTTTTCCTCTGGAACCACACCTAAAACAAGATGTCCTGAACTAAAAATAATAATTTATCTTCTTTTGTTAATAGTTCCCTTGCTCCACCCTTCTTCCTACAAAAACCTTTCATTTTGTACAACACTTCAGAGAGCCCTTCTAGTTGCTAGCTGGGATCCTGCCCCATTCACGAATTGCTTAATGTTGCCAATTAGATCATTAGATTTACTTGGTTGATTTTGTTTTTAGCAACACACTCACACACACATACACACACACACACATACACACACACAAATGGCGTGGGTGGCATTAGGCAGTGTAGCTTCACTGAATGGTGAAAAGGAAACTAACATAATTATTTAAATTATCAACATTTTCTGAATCATGGAAAGGAAGTCTATGAGACTGAATATGTCTTTGAATGCATTTTGAGGCTGCTATAACATTACTGAGCACATTTTTAAAAATATATTTTTATTGATTTCAGAGAGGAATGGACAGATAGAGAGATAGAAACATCAACAATGAGAGAGAATCATTGATCAGCTGCCTCCTGCACACTCCATACTGGGGATTGAGCCTGCAACCCAGGCATGTGCCCTGACCAGGAATCAAACAGTGAACTCCTGATTCATAGGTCGATGCTCAACCACTGAGCCACACTGGCTGTGTCTGAGCACATTTTATAAAAATAACTTAGATGACAAAATATAAAGTATTTAACCACATCACCTGTTGTGTTTCCAACCTTCTATTTCTAAAGCAAACTCCAGGAAGAGTGTGGGCAAAAGAAGATGTTCCAAATGCATCCTTTATTATTCAGTTTGAGGGTTCTACCTAAACTGCACAAGAGGAAGAAACCAGTATTGCAATTTAAACTGGTGGGTAGTTATTGAAATATTTAGTTTTGATTTTCAAATGAATCTATAAGTGAAAATTCGAAAAAAAAATTAATAAAATTCTGAATGTTGGCATTATTAGGATAGTAAAGTGGTAATATGCAAATTGACTGTCACTTCAATACACAAGATGGCCACCCCCATGTGGTCAAAGATGGCTGCCCCCAGGTGGACACAAGATGGTCGCCACAAGATGGCCAGCAGGGGAGGGCAGTTGTGGGCTATCAGGCCAGCAGGGGAGGGCAGTTAGGGGTGACCAGGCTGGCAGAGGAGGGCTGTTAGGGGCGACCAGGATGGCAGGGGAGGGTGGTTAGGGGTGACCAGGCCAGCAGGGGAGGGCTGTTAGGGGTGGCCAGGCCGGCAGGAGAGGGCAGTTAGGGGCAATCGGGCTGGCAGCGGAGCAGTTAGGCGTCAATCAGACTGGTAGGGGTGTGGTTAGGAGGTGATCAGGCTGGCAGGCAGAAGCAGTTAGGGGCAATCAGGCAGGCAGGCAGGCAAGTGGTTGGGAGCCAGCAGTCCTAGATTGTGAGTGGGATGTCCGACTGCCCATTTAGGCCCGATACCACTGGGATCGGGCCTAAATGGGCAGTGGGACATCCCTTGAGGGGTCCCAGGTGGGAGAGGATGCAGTTTGGGCTGAGGGACACAGACACAGACACAGACACAGACACACACACACACCCGTGCACGAATTTCATGCACCAAGCCTCTAGTATATTATAGAACACTAGAGGCTCAGTCCAGAGATTCATACACCAGTGGGGTCCCTCAGCCTAGCCTGTGCCCTCTGGCAATCCAGTATCCCTCGGGGGATGTAGTAGTGCATGAAGCTGCAGGCTACCAGGGTGGAGCCCAAGCCTGCACTGGGCACCACACTGCTCCCACTCATTCTGGCCATGCTGCACCTGACGCCTCTGCTGAGTAGCATTGCCACAGAGGCGGGAGAGGCTTGTGCCACCACAGCTGTGCTCGCCAGCCGTGAGCCGGGTGTCTGGCGCCCATCAACTGAGCAGTGCTCCTGCTGTGGGAGCACACTGACCACAAGGGGGCAGCTCTTGTGTTGAGCATCTGCCCCCTGGTGGTCAGTGCATGTCATAGCAACCAGTCGAATGGTCAACTGGTCAAATGGTAGAACGGTCACTTAGGGTTTTATATATATATATATATATATATATATATATATATATATATATATATGGGACTCTAGGACCTAGGATGATCTTTGATTATAGTTCGAAGAGTTAGGTAAATGTGCTTGAAGGATACCAGAATAGTCATCCTAAAATATACCTCTTGGACATGTGGATTCTTTGAGCAATTTAGAACCTGGTTTTCTTTAACCCACCTAACTGCCTAAAAGTAGAATGTAAATGTATCCTTTTGTAAAGAAAAACTTACATGTATGAAGAAAATTTCCATTTAAAAGTATATCTTTCCTACTTCCATGAATATATCCTAAGAATCCTAAAACACCAATCAAAAAGGAATATGCACCTCTATGTTTACAGCAGCTTTATTTACAATAGCTAAGTTCTGGAAACAGCCCAAGTGTCCATCAGTAGATGAGTAGATTAAAAAAAGCTGTGGGAGGGAGAAACCAAGATGGCAGCATAGGTAAACACCTAAACTGCTGCCTTCCTCAACAATTTCAAAACTACAACTAAAAGACAAAACGGACATCATCCAGAACCACAGGAAGGCTGGCTGAGTAGAAATTCTAGAACTGCAAGGAAAGAGAAAAGCACACTGAGACTCAGAGGAGCTGCAGAAGGCAGAGGTACGGGGACGCGTGTGGAGAGGGCTGGCAATTGAGTACGCGGCTGGCTTTCTCAAGCAGGAGGGAGACAAAAGCTCCTGACTGTGCTGAACTCCAGTTCCGGGCGAGACTCTGGGGACCTAGACTCATTCGGAGAGAAACTGGATTGACTGGCAGCAGGCAAAACTCGAGGGTGGCTTTCTCTCAGAGGAGCTCGCAGAGATTACCGTGGGACACTGATACCCAGGGGCTTCTTAGGGCAGGGCTGATGGGAAGCCAAGGCTGTCTGCTCTGCCCTGAGACTCCATCCCATCCAAGCTGAGCACAGAGGCTTTTGCAAGTCTTGTCTCCTAAGGGTGTCTCCAGCACAGAAGTTCTCCCAGCATATACACAGCTGATCCTCACAGCCAATTGGCCTGGAGGTCAATTCCTCCCAGTGATAACAACATCAATCAGGGCTTAACTACAACAAGACTGTGCACACAGTCCACAAAGGGGTGCTCCAAGAGTATCCACCTCAGGTAACTGGGGAGGCTGAGCCACTGGGCCCTATAGGACACATAGCACACAAAGCCACTCTATCAACTCAGGTAAGCAGCCAAAATGTGGAGACAAAGAAACAGGTCACAAATGAAAAAAATAGAGGAAAGCAAACGACTGGATATAGAGTTCAAAACCACAGTTATAAGGTTTTTCAAGAATTTTCTAGAAAAGGTCGATAAATTTAGCGAGACCCTCAAGGATATGAAAAAGAACCAACTAGAAATTAAGCATACACTCTCTGAAATAACAATAATATACAGAGATCCAACAGCAGACAAGAGGATCTCAAGAATCAAGTCAAAGATTTGAAATATAAAGAAGCAAAACATCCAACTGGAAAAGCAAAAAGAAAAAAGAATCCAAAAATATGAAGATAGTGTAAGGAGCCTCTGAGACAACTTCAAGTGTACCAACATCGGAATTATGGGGGTGCCAGAAGAAGAGAGAGAGCAAGATACTGAAAACCTATTTGAAGAAATAACAACAGAAAACTTCCCCGACATGGTGAAATAAATAGACTTACAAGTCCAAGAAGCTCAGAGAACCTCAAACAAAATGAATCCAAAGAGGACCACACCAAGACACATCATAATTAAAATGCCAAGAGCAAAAGAGAGAGAGAGAATATTAAAAGCAGCAAGAGAAAAACAGTTAGTTACCTATAAGGGAGCACCCATACGATTATCAGCTGATTTCTCAACAGAAACTATGCAGGCCAGATGGGAGTGGCAAGAAATATTCAAAGTGATGAATAGCAAGAACCTACAACCAAGATTACTCTACCCAGCAAAGCTGTCATTCAGAATTGAAGGTCAGATAAAGAGCTTCACAGATAAGAAAAAGTTAAAGGAGTTCATCACCACCAAACCAGTATTATATGAAATGCTGAAAGGTATTCTTTAAGAAGGGGAAGAAGAAGAAAAAGGTAAAGATAAAAATTATGAACAACAAATACATATCTATCAACAAGTGAATCTAAAAATCAAGTGAATAAAAAATCTGAGGAACAGAATAAACTGGTGAATATAATAGAATCAGGGGCATAGAAAGGGAGTGGACTGACAATTCTCGGGGGGAAAGGGGTGTGGGGGGTGCAGGAAGAGACTGGACAAAAATTGTACACCTATGGAAGAGGACAGTGGCGGTGGGGGGGGCAGTAAGGGCAGAGGGTGGGGTGGGAACCAGGTGGAGGGAAGCTATGGGGGGAAAAAGGAGGAACAATTGTAATAATCTGAACAATAAAGATTTATCAATAAAAATAATTTAAAAATTTTTAAAAAGCTGTGGTACATTTACACCATGGAATACTATGCAGCTGTGAAATAGAAGGATCTCTTGCCCTTTGAGACAGCATGGAGGGACCTGGAGAGTATTATGCTAAGTGAAATAAGCCAGTCAGAGAAAGACAAGTATCACATGATCTCATTAATATGTGGTATCTAATCAACAAAATAAACTGACAAAAAAAATAGATTCAGAGACATGGAAGCACGGAACAGATGAGGAGTTTAAGAGTCAAGGCAGGGGTTGGGGTATGGGAAGAAATTAACCACAAGAACTTAGATGTATATATGCATAACCCATGGACAGAAAATATTGTGGTGAAGTCCTAGGGAAGGTGTGGGAGCTTGGTGGAGGGGGTCAATGGGGGAAAGAGGAGGACATCTGTAATACTTTTAACAATAAAGATGATTTAAATAAATAAATAAAATGGGGGGGGGGGAGTGTCCTCTTACAAGGAAGATAATTATTCCTGAAGGCACCTCTTATCACCTGAGAAACTCAACTGGTGAAAGACAACCTTTAATTATCATTCATTGTTGGTTGGCTATAAACAGAATTCCTAGGCTGGGATTTTCTGATTCCCATAGCTGCTAAACAAGATAACTAGGTTAGCTAGGAAAGAAGGGGAAATGCACTGTACAAGAAGAATGGTTAGGGATAAATTAAAGAAGATTTTCTCAAGCTTGGAAAAGCTGGTCCAAAATATCTCACCTCCTCTCTTCTGGATCTGAGTATTATTATCCGCCCAGTTGCCCTAAACAGAAACTTATTCTTGAATATGCCTTCCCACATTCCCCATATAGACGCTAGGTCCTATCAATGTCATTGAAATCCACCTCCTTAACTTTCCATTTCCTGTGGGTGAGGCAATTATCATCTGTTGCCAAGACAGTAACTCCGTAAATGAATTATTCCTTTCCTCTAATCCATCCTCTCTATATCTTCCAGAATGATCTTTCTAAAACATAGTCATATTATTTCTATGCTAACCTGTGTTCATTGTTCCACAATCTACTCAATAATGTCACTACTTTACCACCACAAATTTTCCATCCCACTGACTATTAATCCTCCAATAACATCTAGTTCAATTACTCAAGCTTCTCTGACATCCCCAAACACACTTGATATTATAATTCTAAATAGTTGAATCCAATATGCACATAATCATATTTATTCTTCTGTACATGTGAATATAATAACAAAACTTGGATAAAAAAATTAAGGCCTACTCAGTGCTTTGTATTAGGATTGACTGACTGATAGGCAAAAGTATCCTTCCAATACCACTAACTAAACTTTTTTTTAAAAAATATATTTTATTGACTTTTTACAGAGAGGAAAGGAGAGGGACAGAGAGCTAGAAACATCGATGAGAGAGAAACATCGACCAGCTGCCTCTTGCACACCCCCTACCGGGGATGTGCCCGCAACCAATGTACATGCCCTTGACCGAAATCGAACCCGGGACCCTTCAGTCCGCAGACCGACGCTCTATCCACTGAGCCAAACCGGTTTTGGCACCACTAACTAAACTTTTAATTCCCTCTCTTTCCCCCCCTCATAAAATTGCATACAGAATCTTATGAAAGTCAATATTGATGGAGAAAGTAACTTTCAGTAGTAACAAGCATCCATTAACAAGGAAAAAAAGATAAGTCATAATTAATGGCAGGAAGAGTATTATCATTTTAATGATCTTTCCACCACAGTTTTATTAAATAAAGAAGCCAAGAAACTATTTAATTATATGTTAACACACATACACACACCAGAGTTGCTTAACAATTACAGAGTTGTGGGTTATTCTTTCACATAATAAAGATAGACAATGACTCATCTAAAAATAACAGACACAGAGGTGCCAAATTGGAAGTCAGGTAGGAGTGATACTACTGATAGGGTTCAGAACAGGCTATTCCAAACTGTGCCACTTGGGCATGAGGATTATTTTGAGCTAAATGCAATCAAAACCCAGGAGATTCAGAAAAAGCTCTTCACCTCTCCCCACCCCTAGGCTGCTGAAATTCATATTGAAAAGAGGGCTTGTACCACAAAGAGAGCTATTACCAGAGATAACTTTTAACCAAAGAAACTTATCTGTATTACAGGGCAACCTTTGTTTCCCACACACCTCCTTAGCCCTCCTATAAATGACCTTCTTCCCCTTTGTATTCTCTTACATCCTTTTATAGCTCAGGATGCCATATCAGCCTCACTTACCTGTCTGCCCTTCAGGCCTCATATTCTTATGGGGCTCTTGTAATTAAGTTCATCTCCTCCTGTTAATCTGTCTTATGTCAATTTATATTAGGAGAGGCAAAGAACCTAGAAGGAAACAAGGAAAAATGTTTCCTCCCCTCTTACTAATAAAGCACTCTAATTTGCTGCTGGGAACAATACCGTTTAAGATTGTGTCAGGACTGAGTAGCAAAACATTAAATCCAAGCTTGTAATCATGGTGTTCAGTGACTTCTGCACTTTTATGAGGATCCCATGAAATCTTGGCTTAAATGCCAAAACGTTTTAAATTGATAAACTCTTGTTAGCAAACTCAGCCTCATCAATGTGAGTCTACTGACAGTGGAAAGACTCATTGTGATAGCTAAGTATAATTTAAAAAAAGAAAAAGTAGTTAAAATTTAAATGTATATTTAATAGTATTATTGTAGGCAGAGGCAGCTAGTTAGATATTAACGAAAGAGAGCAGACATCTCATTAAGCCAAGTTAACTAGGAAGCTAGAGCTTCCAGACACCCCAGAGGAAAGCCCCTCCTTTGCTTAAGGGACTCTAATCCCCAGGAGCCGGGAAGAACTGGTTTTCCAATCTCCCAAGGGAGCAACTGGACCTTCCCCCAGATTACAGGGGGAGGAAGAACGAATAAAAGGGCAAGTCCTTTGCTGGGCACATACACAGTAGAAGCCAAGCTGGCGCAGGGGGAGGGACCAGCACAAGCCCACAAAGAGCCAGGAAAGAGATTGGATCGTTTGAAAGAAAGCCTGTTCTTTCACAAATCCAACATCATTTTGACACCATTGTAATGAACCCAGTTATTAAGAACTGGAAAGGAGCAAAGGGAAGGCCACATTTACAGGCATGACATCTGTGCAGCTTTGCCAGGAAGCTGCGATTGAACACTCCCCAGGGTACCAGTCTCTCCCCGGCTCAGGGAAGGGACTGGACAGAGGAAGAAACGGTGCATGCCCAGGGAAGTCTGGGTAACATAGAGAAGGTACCTGTCTGTCAATCATACCTGGGAAGAGGTCATTGGCCAAAGTAGGCATGGTCACTGCGAGCAGCGGAAGATTTGAGATACATAAACTCCTAAACAATGGAGTTCCTTCTCTTGGTTTGTGAGACTCTTGGGACTGTGGTTGCAGGGGGCATCCTCTCCTGGTTCCTCTGCATTTGCCCATATGGCCCATAGCCAGGTGGGTCCCACACAATGAACTAAGGGACTATGACTGGCCTGATGGAATGGAAACTTTACAAGCTGGCTTTGCTCTTAGCTCTGCTGGAACCTCAAGTGCACCTCTTCCAGAACGAGATTAAGAGAAATGGGACTTGACACATCAAGGGATGCAATTCCACACAAATAAAGACCACTCTCTCCCACGTAAGTCTTTGAAAATTCTTTTTCACAAGGTATCGTAAGGACCCGACCCTCAGAACTCAGTGGGGAAAAGGATCCCCCACTTTCACTGGTAACAATGTAATCAAAGCTTAGCAAAAAGCTCCAGGTTCGTTCGTTCATTTGCCCGTTTGTTCATAGACACTCTCTCTGCAGCAGCCCTGGGGGTCAAGTATGGGCCTGGCTTTGGCAGCTCAGCACGGGCCAGAGCATATCCAGGAACAGAGACTAAGCTAGCTGGCAGTGGGCAGAGAGTGGGCTAAACTTTGGCATGGACTGAACTAAACTGTAGAAACTTCCCATGTCCAGCATCTCTGGGGCCTGGCCCTTCTTCTGGGCTTGGTGAGAACAAGTGCAGGTCTGAGGCCCCAGGAGCTGGAATTCTACCGCCGAGAGATGGACCTGAGCCACCTGGTCCTGGATGAGACGGCAGGCCCCTGGGGGTGGTCCTTTTTTTTCGCTCCAATAAATCTTGCGATTATACCTCATCCTTCAATGCGTGGGACCACAAAATGCTTTTCTTGAGATTCAGTGGAAGAACCCTATTTCCACAGGCATCATCATGAAACTATAAAATGAAGAGCCTGGGCACGCGCACGCGCGCGCGCGCGCACACACACACACACACACACACACACACACACACACTTGACTAATTTATATATAGCAATCCATTGTTCAACAAACTCTGGCAAAACTCCCTCAAGAGAAACCCTAAGGACATCATTACAGGAAAGGAATATAAGGAATGTGCATGCTAGCATCCTGATATAGAATAGAATGGTGAACTCATCCATTTGAGAATTTTAAGACAGTTTGAAAATGTACAATAAAGCTGGGGGGAAAAAATCTACAGTTAAAACTCTAGAACACCAATGTTTAATAGAAAGAAGGCAATAGAATAATAATAGAATGTTATCTTTTTAAAATGCAGTGAAAATGCTTACACGGTATAATTAGCCTGAAGATACATGTTTTCCCTCCAAACACCCTGAAATGACCAATTCAGGATACAGAAGTTTCATCTCCATGACAAAGAATGATCTAAAACAGAAACAGATTTTATAATATTTTGCTAGTACAACCCAGTCATTCAGCCTCTTCACTATAGACTCAAATAAATAAATAAATAAATAAATAAATAAATAAATAAATAAATAACACCAAATGTGCTGCAGGAACTTGTTGAACACTAAACAAAAAACCATCAGCAGCTACTCAGGGGGTGACAGCTTTCTCTTCTAAGGTGAAGCTGAGATAAAAGAGCAGGCTTCTCGTCTTTAGAAACATTCAATTCCTCTCACTCATCTTAAAACACTAATAATTGATGAATGTGTCCAAAATAAACAGAGTAATTATAATGATCACTTATGAAAATTAACAGAATGCCTTGGTCAATTTAGGAAGTATATCACATTGTTATCTTTAATTTTGTAGTTCTTTTTATTTTTCTTCCATTTCTTCTATCCACTTTATTCTTTAACTTTCCTTATTTTCCTAATTTCCCTCCTTGTTCTTCTCCTTCCTCTTCATCCTCCTTCTCTTTCTCCTCCTCTTCCTCCTCTTTTTCCTTCTTCTTCGTCTTTAAATAAAGTCAAAATATGGCATAACAAGGTTTCCTAGAAAAATGATTCTAGGAAAACTACTTTTGTTCAACATCATAATGGGCCACTACTTTCTACTGAGAATGTTTTCTTCTGCTTCCACAGCTGCCCACCTGCCTAGGCTAGCATTGTTGTAGAAAAGGAGATAAAGGATTAAAGTCTCCAACCTTCCCCCACAAGTAGCTAGTACCTAAAATAGACTTTCTCTAAAACGAACAGCTGCTCTCTTTCTATAGTTACAAAAATGAGGGGAAAAAGAGAACAAGTGAAGTGAGATAAACATAACTGTTCTGGATGGATTTTTCAAAATAATAAGTTTAATGGGGAGAAATGTAGAAAATAAGGAAAGAAAGAAAGAAAAAAACAAACAGGAAGACAGGCCTATGTGGCTCAGTGGTTGAGCATCAACCCATGAACCAAGAGGTCACTGGTTTGGTTCCTGGTCAGGGCACATGCCTGGGTTGCAGGCTCAATCCCCCTGTAGGGGGAGTGTAGGAGGCAGCAGATTGATATTCTTCTCTCATCAATGTTTCTATCTCTCCCTTCCTTGCTCTCTAAAATAATAAATAATACATATTACAAATAATTTTTAAACTCCCAGGGTAACACTGGAAAATATGGCACCTGATCATCTTAAGCAATGAAGGGCTCATAATATGTGAGAAATTTTAAGAATGAATAAACATAAAAATTGAAATAGATATGCCATTTTTAAAATTATCTTTGAGTACTTATTTCATTTTGTCCCTCACCTCTCTTCTTTTAAAAAAATATATATTTTTATTGATTTTTTACAGAGAGGAAGGGAGAGGGATAGAGAGTTAGAAACATCGATGAGAGAGAAACATCGATCAGCTGCCTCCTGCACACCGCCTACTGGGGATGTGCCCAAAACCAAGGTACATGCCCTTGACCGGAATTGAACCTGGGACCTTTCAGTCCACAGGTCGACTCTCTATCCACTGAGCCTAACCAGTTAGGGCCCTCACCTCTCTTCTAAAACCTTTAGTCTTCTTAAATACTAACGTACAATTAATATTTCCTTAATATTTTAAGAAATATGCTGGGCAAACATGGCTCTGTCTTCCAACTCTCAAGGCACACATTTAGAGCATGTGTTGCTTTCAGGTTTGCCAGATTCATAAGCATCC
Source organism: Cnephaeus nilssonii (assembly GCF_951640355.1). Taxonomy (NCBI): domain Eukaryota; kingdom Metazoa; phylum Chordata; class Mammalia; order Chiroptera; family Vespertilionidae; genus Cnephaeus; species Cnephaeus nilssonii. Next base: position 34,440,600 of record NC_137074.1, on the reverse strand, counting down.
TATATAATCCTATATAATAAAAGAGTAATATGCAATTGACCCTAACAGCGGAACAACCAGGAACAACTGGTCACTATGATGCACACTGACCACCAGGGGGGCAGACGCTTAACACAGGAGCTGCCCCCGGGGTGGTCAGTGCACTCCCACAGGGGGAGCTCTGCTCAGTCACAAGCAGGGCTGACAGCTACAAGCATAGTGGCGGTAGCGGAAGCCTCTCCTGCCTCCTCAGCAGCGCTAAGGATGTCCAACTGGCGGCTTAGGCTAAGCCATCAGTCGGACATCCCCTGAGGGCTCCCAGGCTGCCAGAGGGATGTCTGACTGCCAGCTTAGGCCCGATCCCCCAGGGAGCAGACCTAAACCAGCAGGTGGACATCCCTGAGGGGTCCTGGACTGCGAGAGGGTGCAGGCTGGGCTGAGGGACCCCCCAAGTGCATGAATTTTTGTGCAGCAGGCCTCTAGTTTAATAAATATTTGATGCTGATTAATTCAAAACATAACATAATTTTATCTTTCTCCTAAAATCTTTAAAATAAAATTAATAAAGAGCATACAGGACATTATTAATTTAGAATGTTTCTAGTATCCCTGCTTTCCCCTCTGAAGAGGCCAGAATAATAAGCTGAATGGGGAGAAATCTATAAAAGGATTGTTTTGAGTGGAAGGCAATTAGTTCTCTGCCTTTCCGCTTTCTGCTTAAAAGCAGGACATGTTAACATTTGTACTAGTGTCTACTTCTTCCTTAGTAGGGAAAAAAATTCTTTAAAGACAACTCTTAGCACCTGACATGACATATCTGAATAAAGAACATGCTAAGCAACCCTTAATTTATAATACAACTAGAGGCCTGATGCATGAAATCCGTGCTAGGGGCTCGGCCCCCGGAGCCCCAGCTTTGTCCGAAAGGTCATCCAGAAGGACATCTGGAAGGGTGTTTGGCTGTCTGATCTAATTAGCATATTACTCTTTTATTATTATAGATTCCTCCTCTCATCTTACCATAATTTACCTCCATCCCCCAAGAAATCTCAAACCCCTTTTCCTTTGTCCAGCCCAAGATGGTATATAAGCCTCAAATTCTAATTTCCTCCTGGAATCACAATCCTTTGTAAGGAAATGTGTATGTAGGGATATACATCCAAATCTATTTTTTTCTCTTGTTATACTATCTTTTTTCAGTTTAACCCTTAGGCCCCTCAGCTACTGCACCCAGGAGAGTAAAGAAAAAAGTTTCTTTATCCCCTTTACTTTCAAATATAGAATTGCACATATAAGAAAATTATAACAGCATACTACCTTTCCTCCTTCCTGTCCTTTGTAATGCTGATATCATTCATGTATTACTACACACTAGAGGCCTGGTGCACAGAATTTGTGCACTCGAGGGTGGCGGGAGTCCCTCAGTCTGGATTGCGAGAGGGTGCAGGCCAGGCCAAGGGACCCCACTGGAGCACAATTGGGTCTGGGGAGGTATGCGGGAGGTTGGCCAGCCAAAGAGGGACTGCAGGAGGGCTCCAGGGTATGTCCAGCCCATCTCACTCAGTACCAATCAGCTGGACCCCAGCAGCAAGCTAACCTACCAGTCAGAGTGTCTGCCCCCTGGTGGTCAGTGCACATCATAACGAGTGGTTGAGTGGCCTTAGCATATCATTAGCATATTATGCTTTGATTGGTTGAATGGCCGACCGGACAATGGACACTTAGCATCTTACGCTTTTATTATGTAGGATGTTATAAATCACAATACAGTGCTATTGTTTTTGCTTTGAGCAGTGAATCATTTTCAATTATATTAAACATGAAAAATACTTTTTTATATTATCCTACACATTTACCGTTTTATGCTCTTTGTTCCTTTGTGTAGATTCAAGTTTAACTTTTCTAGTGCCTAAAAAGCACCCTGGAATATTTCACTGTGGTTCTTGTCTCCTAACAATAAATTCCCTCATTTTTTGTTTGAAAAAGTCTTTATTTAGCTTTTATTTTTGAAAGATATTTTCTATACATAGAATATTAGGTCAATGTGTTTCTTTTTCTTTCATCATTTTACGTATATTTTCCCTTGTCACCTCTCAAGAAAACTATATTTTTTCAGATCCATTATCTTCTATATGCCATGTGTCTTTTGTCTTTTGCTGTTTTTATTTATTCTATTGGTAACTCATATTTAATCAATTTGATTATTATGTGACATTGTTTGTGTTTATTATGCTTGGAGTTTATAATATTCACCAAATTCTAAAAAAAAAAAACACACACAACCAATTTGCCATTAATTGTTATCTTCAAATATTTTGCATTTCCTTCCTTCACTTTTCTTTCCTTCTGGCACTCAATATATGTCATAAATATTCATAGAGATAGATGATAGATAGATATAGATGATTAGATATAGATATAGATATAGATATAGATATAGATATAGATATAGATATAGATATAGATATAGATATAGATATAGATATAGATATAGATATAGATATATTCAGGTCACCAAAACTGTTTTTCAATCCATTTTATATTTATGTTTGTATATTTTCTCTTTCTATGTCTTTCAGTTGGCCAATGGTTTGTTTTGCAGTATCTGTTTTAACGTAAATCTCACCCAGTAAAATTTTCCTTTCTAACTTTTTATTTTTCATTCCTAGAAGTTCTATTTGGAACTTGTAATAATTTTAACATTCTAAATATTTGTTATTAATTTAAATTCTTTATTGTTTAAAGTATTACATGAGTCTCCTATGTCCATTGTTTATGCTCATATGCATGCATACAAGTCCTTTGGTTGATCTCTTACCCCGTCACCTCCCACCTTCCCTCATAGGTTGGACACTTCTATGTCTCTGGTTCTACTTTTGTTCATCAGTTTATGTTGTTCATTATATTCCACAAATGAGTGAGATTATATGATGTTTATCTTTCTCTGGCTAGCTTATTTCCCTTCGCATAATGCTCTCCATGTCCATCCATGCTGTTGTTTATGGTAAGAGTTCTTTCTTTTTTACAGCAGCTTAGTATTCTAATGTGTAGATATACCACAGTTTTCTAATCCACTCTGCTAATGGGCACTTAGGCTGTTTCCAAATCTTAGCTATTGTAAATTGTGCTGCTATGAACATAGGATGCATATATTCTTTCTGATTGGTGTTTCTGGTTTCTTGGGATATATTCCTAGAAGTGGGATTACTGGGTCAAATGGAAGTTCCATTTTTGAGGAAACTCCATATTCTTTTCCACAGTGGCTGCACCAGTCTGCATTCCTACCAGCAGTGCACGAGGGTTCCTTTTTCTCTGCATCCTCACCAGCACTTGTCCTTTGTTGATTTGTTGATGATAGCCATTCTGACAGGTGTAAGATGGTACCTCATTGTTGTTTTGATTTGTATCTCTCAGATGATTAGTGACTTTGAGCATGTTTTCATATGTCTCTTGCCTTCTGTATGTCCTCTTTCCAAAAGTGTCTATTTAGGTCCTTGACCCATTTTTTTATTGCTTTGTTTATTTTCCTTTTGTTAAGTTGTATGAGTTCCCTATAAATTATGAAGCTTAAACCCTTATCAGATAAAATTGGTAAATATGTTCTCCCATGCAGTGGGCTTTCTTGTTGTTTTGTTGATGGTTTCTTTCGCTGTGCAGAAGCTTTTTATTTTGATGTAGTCCCATTTGTTTATTTTCTCCTTAGTTTCCATTGTCCTAGGAACTGTATTGGTAAATTGCTACGGCATATGTTTCTATTTTGGTGCCTATGGATTCTTCTAAGATTTTTATGGTTTCCCATCTAACACTTAACTCACCATTTTGAGTTTATTTTTATGTATGGTGTAAGTTGGTGGTCTAGTTTCATTTTTTTGCATGTATCTGTCCAATTTTCCCAGCACCATTTATTGAAGAGACTGTCTTGACTCCATTGTATGCTCTTGCCTCCTTCGTCAAATATTAATTGAGCATAATGGCTTGGGTCAATTTCTGGGTTCTCTGTTCTCTTCCATTGCTCTATATGTCTGTTCTTGTTGCAGTACCAGGCAGTTTTGAGAACAGTGGCTTTATATCTTCTATTTTCTCCTCATTAGGTCTTTGTTTGCCGTTACATCATTGCACATATTTATTATATTTTTTAAATTGTGGGCTAATTTAATCATTATGGGTCTATTCCTGTTAATTAATTTTCTCCTGATTCTGAGTTTCAATTTTCTGCTTCATTGCATATCTGGTAATTTTTTTATTGGACACAGAACATTTTAACACCGTGACTTGTGTTGTTGAGTTATGAATTTTGTTGTATTCTTTTAAAGATAATAGACTTTGTTTGGGCAGGATGTTATTTGTAGAGCAGCCTGATCATTTTGAGAATTGTTTTATAATCTTTTAGGGAAGGCCTAGAGTAGCCTTAATGATAAAGCCTTTACCACTGAGGGGTGTGATACTTTTGGAGCACTACTGGATGCTCTGTCCAGTCAAGGGTCTCTCCACCCTTGTTGGTGGAAACATGAATACTTTCTGGCCAGTGTGAGTTCTGGAATTTTCAATTTGGAGCTCTCTGGTCATTCTTCTTTCTTAACAGTTGTTCTTTGTTCAACATCATGAAGTTTCATACTTTCCACTAATTAAGTTAAAGAGTTTGAAGTTCTTTGCAGATGTTTGAAGCTCTTACTTTGTGCAGTTCTCTTTTTTCTAAAATCATATCCACATACATAGTACAGGTGGATCATTCTCCCCAAAGTTTAATCTATATCTCTTCAACTCAGGTTATTTTCCCATCGACATAATTTGTAAATTGCCTCTGAGTAGAAGCCAGGGTTATTATAAGGCTCACCTTATTTAATTCCCTTTTCTCAGGAATTACAGAGCTGAGATCCCAGTTTCCAATGTCTGAAAACAATTGTTTAGATATGCTGTCCTACACACTAGCTTTATGTCAGAAGGCAAGTCAAATAGAATTTATTTCTCCATAGGCAGAGCAGAAATGATGTAACATTTCTGGAGGACAATTTAGCAAATATATCTAAAATACTAAGTAAAGTCATACCATTTGAAATTGCACTCTTAGAAGATTTTTCAAGACAATAATCAGAAGTCTGAAAATGAGGTTATGCAACATTCATTGGTATTGTTTACAACATTAAAAAATAGGCAATTAAATGCTAACAAAACGAGATTTTTAAAATCAACTATTATATAACTAGAGGCCCAGTACATGAAATCTGTGCATGGGTATGGTCCCTAGGCCTGGCTGGCGATCAGGGCTGATCGGGGCCTTCCGACTGCTGGCCAGGACCTTCCTTTGTTCCACATCACCCCCTAGTGGTCAGCACACATCATAGTGAGCGATCAAAATCCTGGTCTCTGGTCGAACTCCCATGGGGACACTTTGCAGATTAGCCTTTTATATATATATACTAGAGGCGCATTGCACAAAGAGATTTGTGCAATAGGCCTTCCTTCCCTTGGCTTCCAGCACCGGTTTTCCTCCAGCACCTGGGACCCAGGCCTTCGCTCCGGCCAGAGTCTGCCTTCTTCGTCTTTGCTGCAGGCTCCGGCCAGAGTCTGCCGCCTTTGTCTTCACTGCTGACTCCGGCCGGAATCTGCCATCTTTATCTTTGCTGCATACTCTGTTCATAGTCTGCTGTCTTCGTCTTCGCTGCAGACTCCGGCTGGAGTCTGCCATCTTCGTCTTTGCTGCTTCACTGCAGACCCCGGCTGGAGTCTGCCATCTTGGTCTTCACTGCAGACTCCGGAGTCTGCAGTCTTCCTCTTTGTAGTGCTGGAGTGCCGCTCCTGTAGATCCCTTCGTTCCCCGCCCTCCCTCTCATAGCAGGCATCCTGCCCTGCCTGGCCACCATCTTTGTCCTTCTAATTTGCATATTCCCTCCTGATTGGCTGGTGGGCATTGCAGAGTGATAGTCAATTTGCATGTTTCTTTTTTATTAGTGTAGATAGATAGTATAAAAGAATAACCTGCAACTATTAATGCAGAACTATTTATTGACCTGCACAATGTTCAACATGTTGTATGTTATGTTTCATCAAGATATATGACATATGATAAAACATAAAAACAATTATTTTTATATTATAGGATTATTGGTTGTTGTCTAATTTTTACTTGCATCGTTCCTGAGTTTTGACAATTTAAAGCAAGTTATGTATTGCTTTGGAATCAAAATAAAGATTTGTTTACTATTTTGTGAAACAAATTAAGCCTTATTTATGATTCTTAACTGTTATTTCTGTTAGTTAGCAAGGTAAAAAACAAGAGGATCTAAACCATGCTTTCAAAAAAATGCCAAGGATATTCACACGATTTATCTATAATTTATATCTCTGATGTTTCTATATGGAATCTTAAGCTTGTTAGTGTTATTAAATAGCTAATCTAAAGAAATAATTGTATGTGTATAAATAGGTATTCAGTAAGTGTTTAATGAATTTAGTTGATAAGGAAATATATTTTTGTAAACTTTAACAGGAAATCCTAGGAGGAAAACCTATAGTATAATTTAAAACCTATAACACTATTTGGGGATGGAGAGAAGATAAATGTCACTCAGCAAATACTTCACAGCTTGTTTCTTACAAACCCATACTTTTACAGAGAATAATGCAAGTGTCTTAGCCACCATGTTGTTTGGGAAGATTTATGTTAGAAAAAGGAAACAGCAGGACAATTCTGTTTGAGCTCTAGAAGAAAGCAGACAAGAAGTCACCTAAGGGAACACTTTCACTCTCCAGGAACATAGCAAAATAAAATAAAAAATAAGCTCAACATTTCTTGTTCTTTATAAAACAAACAAAATTGTCTTCATAGAATTATTGACACTATATGATCATTAACCAAAATATAGAATTTAATAACAAATGATTCCATTCTCAGTGGTAGCCAGTATTAACTTTTAAATATATATCTTAGGGACAAAGAGAGGGAAGGGGGAGCATAAGGGTAGATGGGTATAGATATGAAGTAGATATAGAGACAGAGCCACAGTTATAGACATGCATAGATATATAAATTCTAATGTGCATAACATTTTGAAACAGGTTTTTTTGGTTAAAATTATACAGTAGATATCATTCTATTGACATAGTTTTGTTGGACCTTGGAATCAGAGAAATGTGGATTTAGGTCATGGCCACTACTTACTCCCATTGTGATCTTGAACAGATTATTTCACTTCTCTGAGCCTCAATTTTATTTTATTAAAATAAAGAAAACATCTGAACTTCTATAAGGGGTGGAGGTGATAGTTCCACATAATAATTTAGGGCCTCATCATAATAAGCTCTTAACAAAATTTTAGCATAATGATTATTATTTCTGTTTTATTGTTATTATAAGATTTACAAATTAATATGATACATAGTTTTGGAATTTTTGCCAAGTCATAATGATTTTCTCTTATGTATTTCCCTAACCCACAGGTATGGAACATTTTGTTCTATGTACTATAGCTCATTCCATAGGTTAATATTGATTGAATCAGTATGTACATAAAATTCCAAGTAGGGAGATCAGAGATTTTGCCCCTGGAATTTTAATTTGGGACTGAAAGAGAATTAAAATTAGGTTTGTTACATGCAAAATCAGGAGATAAATGCATAGCCATGTTTACCCATGTGAGACAAGGGACCATAGAACAGCTATTCACAGAAGGGAGATTAATACAGCTCATTGGTATTGAAAAACAGAGATAAGAAATAAGGAGAGAAATTAGTTTGAATTACTCATGGCTTTTTCATTAGTTTCAGTCTTTCCTAAGACCTGGCCTTTGGATTCATGGCACAGTGGTTCAACTTTAGGTACCATTCTCATCTTAATGAATGTGAGAAAAATACCTCTTTGACCCTACACCATCTGAATTAATAAGAAAATTACTTCAAGAACCTGTTCTGTTACCCCAAGACCCCTTTGCCTGACTAATGATATTATATTGACCTGAGAAAGTATAAGAGAAAGTTTGATGAAGGAATTGATGAACAACTTACTTTGTAGATATCAATTGCTGTGTCATGAAACTAATTCATTTTTTAGGGGTGGGAGGAAGGAACTGGGAGAATGGTAACTTTGAGTCGTTAGCCAGAGTACAGGGACTACAGGGGAACCACATGAAAAGTTTTGGAATGTAAAATGTGTTTGCTACTACCAGAAAGTAAAAAGAAAGTGTCTTGGCTCATGCCTTATAAAGCTGAATCTATAGAAAATCCCAATCTACAAGTCAGGACTTAGACAGTATAATGGTCCTCAAAGATGTCCATGTCCTAATCTCTTAAACCTGTATATCTATTATGTTACATGACAAAGGGAATTAAAGTTGCAGTCATGGAGAGATGACCCTGAATTATTTTAGTGATATAATATCATGAATTCTTAAAAGTAGAAGAGGAATAGACAGAAAGAAGTGTCAGAAAGATGTGATGTGAAAAAGACTTGATCTGCTACTGTTTGTTTTAAGATGGAAGAAAGGGCTCAACCCAATGACTGCAAGTAGGCTCCTGAGGCTGGAAAAAGTAGATTCTTCCCCAGGCTTCTAGAAAGGGACACAGTTTTGTAGATCCCTTGATCTTACCCATGTTAGACTGCTGATCTATAGAACTATAAAGCAATGACTTTGTTTTGTTTTAAGCCATCGTGTGTTCATTTGTTATAGCAACAATAGAAAACTAATAAACTACTATGTTCTAAATACTGAATTGAAATTATGTTTGTAATTTAAAATGACTGTAAGACTGTTTTATTCCACAGGAATTAACATAAAAGTAATGACATTGCCAGGGAAAGGGGAAGACTGAATCCATAAAGTTTAAAAGGGCAATGGAAAACAATAAAGTTAGGGTGTGAACATGTTATGGATGATTCTTGTTCAATCTGTTATAATAAACGTGCTTTCATTAATTTATTAATTCATTTAGGCTAAAGCTAGCTTGAATTGTTTTTGTTATTTATAACCAAACAATTTTAGCTACTAGAACGGTTAGAGATAATCATTCCAACGACAGGTAAATATGGTGTCAGGCAGGGCTGTTGGACACTCCCTAGTTCCAGAGTGGGAAAAATATCTAGAGCTTCTAATTTTTTTCAAACAAAAGTTAAGTCATAAAACATGCTATAAAGACCACTTCATTTCAAGCCTACAAAAACCTCAAGAATGTCAACACAATATTATATACTGAGAAACTAAGGTTCAAAAAGTTAAATAACTTTGCCAAGGTCATAATGGAACTTGCATCAGATCCTGATCTTTCTGACAACAAAGCTCTATTACAACATTCATTCATGCATGCAGGCATTCATCTATTCATTCAGTAAATGTTTATTGATTACTTACTATGTAAAATAAGGCCTCATTATATGCCACATAATTTACATATGTTAATTCATGTAAACCTTGTATTATTATCCATTTTACAGATGACACACAAAAGGATAAGAAACTTGCCTGTGGTCTTGTCAATGACAGAGCCAAGATTCAAACCAGATAGTGTGGTTCTTGGTGACCACTTAGCTCTATTGCTGTCTTTCCTCGGTGCTGATAGACAAATATAGGATTGTTCCCAAAATGTATACAAACACTTTGAATAATTATAAAGGCAGTGTTTATTAAAATACATTTCATTTTCAAAATTGAGCTATCAGCTGTTAAAGTGTGTATACATTTTTGGGGGACACCTGTATAGTCTCTGTTCTCATTGTAGTTGGAGAACCAGATGATAACAAAGCAAATAAATAAAATGAATACTAATTGTAAGTGGGCTATGTAAAATAGAGCAGGATGTGATATAAAAGGATTACAAGATGTCAAAATAATTCTACGGAAGAAACATTTAAAGCATAGAGATAAAATTCGAATAGCCAACAATAAGAAATAAAATATTCAAGGGGTATTGAGAGGTGCATACTGGGAAGCATGAGAAAAAGCCTAGAAGTAAATAACAACTTGTTACTTTCTTTCAATTGAAGAAAAACCAGTATGCCTGAAGCAAAGGTTTAGTTAAATTGGATTAAACTATGAGAATTGCAGCAATAAATGGACAGATTTAATATTGGTTTTATAATGTTTTTATCACTTGAAACAACATTTTCTCAAAATGTTAATAAGAATTAATTTAAAATCCCATTTTCAAAATGAATTATATATCTCTAATAAAATAAATCATTTTGGGTCCCTCACCTTTATCTACAGTATATTGGAAGCATTGCCGTTTGCTTCCCATCAGGGACCGAAGCACAGCACTACTGAAGGGCAGCTGTTCCAGGTGCAGGACCAAAGGCTTCTGGATACATTCAGGCGGTTCATTCGGCCAATTCACTCCTAATTTACTGATTATCAGGTCAGCTTTAGCTCATGATAAATAAACTAAATTAACTTTATATTTTCATTTTTAGTTATAAATAAAATCAATTATGAGATATACTGCATACTTCAGAAACTTGCTTTATTTAGTTATATTTAAACCTAGTACTTACATTCATAGTCAAAATCAGAATGTTGCTCAGAAATTTTGTGAAAAAGAATGAATCAACATTAATATTCTTTTGTTAACAAGGGTACACGTTCAGAATGTCTTCTTGCTTGAATTATTTACAAATGAAATAAAATAATTATTAATGATTAATAAATTAAAATATTGAACAATATATACAAACTAACTTTATGGTTTAGTTATAATTTCAATGTGGCAGATATTATAAATAAATTAAATTATTAAACAAAATTATATGCAATTATAATAATAAAAAGGAGTAATGAATAATTAGTCTATGACTCATACTCCATGAAGAGTATTCCCCTCTAACTCTGTTTCCCAAGAATAATAGGAAGTGTTAAACTTGGAAAAATTAATGACTTACAGAAGATGTTAAGAATTGATATATTTTTTAAAGACTTTTTAAGTTTATTTTATAAAGAAATCACTGAAATTTGTTTGCATCCTCTGGGATTAAAAATATAAAAACACTAAAAAGGCAGATCTTAAAATAATATTGCAAAACAAAATAATTAGTGTTGAAGATAAAATCTCTTACATTTTCTTTCCCTTATGATAAAGAAGAGTAGATGCATGTGAGACTGGGATTGTTTTTATATCTACTACATGGGAATACTCTTTGTTAAAGATGATGTTCAAGTATCATTTCTCTTTTCCAAAATGGTAAGTATAAAATCTGTTGATAAATACATTCCTATTAAAAATGTCTGGTAGAGTCTGTTTTAAGATATTGGAATAATATATGTTGCTGTATATTTGGGTTGCTGCAAATTTGCCCTCTAGGAATACTACAGCCTTATACTCCAGCAAGGAATAGAAAGCACTTGCTTAATGAGAATTTGTGTTGGCAGAAAAATCCTTCGAATGGAACATTTTAATTAGGGTCTCTCAATGAGAAAAATTACAAAGATGTTTTTTAAAAGGAAAGAAGTTGTATTTTCTCTGTCTTTATAAAAAATAAAAAGAGACAAAACAAAACAAAACAAAAAGAGACACGGGAAGAAGAGCAAACCTGGTTTTATATTATATCTACTTTGATGGCAGTAAATTTTTCCAAAAGCATGCATGTATAAAGATATAAACTACTTACATCCTTTATATCCTCTTCATAGCGTTAGCATAAATTACTTTCATAAAGTATATCTAAATGTTATAGTTATGTGGAAAAACCGGGACATGGGAATTGTTTGTTTTTCACTTTTTTTTGTCCTATTTATTTGGAAAAATGTCTATAAATATACCAAGAAGAAAAAGTTAACTCCTTTGATATAGAAACAGAGACCAAAATGAAATTGCCAGTATAAGGCAAAACAAAATAAGGGTGCATGTGGTATATTCTCCAAAAAAGCAGGCCCTAGACCCTCAAAAATGCCCACAGTGACATCTTGGTTGAGCATCTGCGAACAAGACACACCATTCACACGACCCTGCCTTTGCACATACATTTTCCTGTGCCAAAGATACATCTATACACCACAGATGAATATATCCTCAAATATATAATACTAGAGGCCCAGTGCATGATTGAATCATGCACGTGTAGGGTCCCCTACACGCTTTCGCTTTCGATCATGGGGGAGCTGAGTGCCTGTCCGCTGGTGCACCAGGCCTTTCAGAAGCCTCCAGCGTGGCGGAGGCTTCTGAAAGGCCTAGTGCCTGAGCGGATAGGCACCCAGCTCCCATGTTTTTGCTTTTGATCGCAGGGGAGCTAGGTGCCTGTCCGCTGGTGCACCAGGCCTTTCAGAAGCCTCCAGTGCGGCGAAGGCTTCTGAAAGGCCTGGTGCCTGAGTGGACAGGCACCCAGCTCCCATGCTTTTGCTTTTGATCGCAGGGGAGCTGGGTGCCTGTCCGCTGGTGCACCAGGCCTTTCAGAAGCCTCCAGTGCGGCGAAGGCTTCTGAAAGGCCTGGTGCCTGAGTGGACAGGCACCCAGCTCCCATGCTTTTGCTTTTGATCGCAGGGGAGCTGGGTGCCTGTCCGCTGGTGCACCAGGCCTTTCAGAAGCCTCCAGCGCGGCAAAGGCTTCTGAAAGGTCTAGTGCCTGAGCTGACAGGCACCCAGCTCCCCCGCTTTTGATGGTCCGTGGTGGGACGTGAGCTCGCTGCCCCAGAGGCCCCTTCTGAGCCGCAGCACAGCCATGGCGCAGACGCTGAGCTCGTGCCGCCGCTGGCGATGTGAGCTCAGCATCCCGCCGGCCCAATCGGCCACCCCGGCCACCCCGAGTCCCGCCCCCCCACGCCTCCTGGCCAATCGCGGGCATAGCGAAGGTACGGTCAATTTGCATATTTATCTATTATTAGGTAGGATACCACATATCATTCAAGACCTATTTCAGGCCATACGTCACCCCTCTAAGCTGACTTTCTCTAGCATCCACCCTTGTCCCTGATCCCAGCCCCGTGTGGGGCTATGTGTTCCTGTAACCGTTCTGCAGTTCTCTTGTGGGCAGAGGTTACAAATATCTATGCAGGAGTCAGATCAGCCATGAGTAACTTTATATTTGGTCCAGAAGGTATTGTTTTCATTTTAAACTAGTCCAATATTTTCATATTATATAATTTGCCATAAAATTCCAGATTCCCAGCTTTGCTGGGAGAGAACAAAAAATCTGCCACATTTTCACAGGGCAAAAATTTTTGGATCAGTGCAGCTCCCATATACAGGCAGGAGCCATCATTCTCAAAGCCCTGCCTTTTGTCTCCCCAATCCAGGTCTGTCAGCTGTTATGTAGTTTACTATTTGTAGTGAGTGTGTGTGTGTGTGTGTGTGTGTGTGTATGTGTGTGCGTGCATGCACATTTTTATCACATGAACTACTTCTCTCTACTTAGCTCTATCATCTCAATTATTTGTGTCATTCTAGCCTGTATGTTATGTGACTCTGAGACCCCTAGGTGGTGGAAACGTGAATATCACAGATAATTTAAATACAACCATCATTTATTACTACCGTTATCTTGTTTATTTCAGCTAGTTTTAACCACAACTTCATTCCCTCACTTCAAATTCATTTTCAGTGCTACTAAAAATACCTACTTATCGTACCAACCCTCTACTCAAATGTTATTTTTAAAAATTTAATGGGTTGAACATGTAATGACCCATAAGGGAGGCTGTCAGAAAGTAAAGCTATTGATGATTCGCAATCTGGATAACTGATCGGTATAGAGAGAAATTAGTTTAAACAATGCCCCACGTTCTTACTTCCCTTCCAGATGATTGGCTTCCTGCCCAGCACTGAGCACAGACGGCCCAGAGAAGCACCAGAAGTTCTACCATAAGCTTCCAGAATCAGCTGACAACCACAGGTCCTCAGGGAAGTCAGAACTCTGTGCAATTGCCTGAAACTCCTCCAGGCCTAGCTAGGCTTGATTGCAGTGACTAGTGGTTCATTTGCTCAATCTGTCTGATAGCTCACCAGGAGAAAACAGGCTTTTCATTACTTGTAAAATGAGAAACATTATGTGGTTGTTTTTTTTAAACATAATCAAACTTTTCCCAGTCTCTGTGAAAGGTACAGAAAAGAGTATGGGTTTCTGTTTAAACACAAACAAAAATAATAGCAAATATTATCTGATCATCTACTATATGCCAAGTAATGAAGTAGGTGACTTACACATATTTTTTCATTTTACTGCTCAAACTGGAGCTAGGTATTGTCATCCATTTTTATAGATGAGGGATCTGTATCATAAAATAAAGGTGAGAGGTATTTCCTAATGTAATAGAATTAATAACTTGAAATTCTAGGCTGCAAACATAAAAGTTTGATGCCAAGCATGTACTTATTTTATGCTAAGCTATGCTGCGCCTTCTCCCAAGCTTTCAAGTCGACTCATTCCCAGTCTTCTTAGAGGAGTGGGGTCTTAGCTAATGAGCAAATGGGTCATGAATCAGTGGTTGATGACAAGTCCGGAAAGCATAATCATCCTGGAAAGCACCTGAGGATGTTTACCTGGGAAATAGGAGACAAAAGACCTAACTGCTGTTTTTGAATATTTGGAGGATGAATCAGTTGTTCGATGGCTTAAGGTTCATTCAAGAGGTGCTTTTAATAAAAAGATAGACAATTACAAGTGAAAAATTAGTTACTAAAGTGAATATATTTAGAATAAAAATAATTTCATTTATTTAAAGTGTGGTTTTATTGATATTAAAGAGAGAGAGAAGGAGAAGGGAGAGAACCATCAATGAGATGCCTCTTGCATGCCCCCTACTGCAGGTTTGATTTCTGATCAAGGCACAAACAAAAAGCAACCAATGACTGCATAGATACATGGAACAACGAAATTGAAGATTCTCTCTCTCTCTCTTCCATCCTTTCTCTCTCTTTCTAATCAATAAAATAAAGATGATCTTTTTTACAAAAGAACTTACTAACAAAGAGAGGTGTCCAACAATATAACGGGCTACATAAAAAGTTGCAAACTCCCATTACTGAAAGTAGTTGAAAAGAAAAACTCTATGACATCTGGAAATGATAGGGTTGTGAATATTAGGCGTAAAATACATGCATGACACTTAGTAATACCTCTAAGTCATTGTGATGCTTAGTTTTGACATATTCATTCCTTTTCGCTGGTTGTTTATAAGAATACTGGTTGAAAATGAGAAAGTCAATATACAAATAAATGCATAATAGAATAAAGAAATTAAGTTATTCAAAGACATTCAAATTTCTATGTTGAATTGCATTATTTCATTTAATTTAGTGTCTCTTTTTAAAGAATAGAAAAAGAAAACTTTTTACAAAATAAAATCTTAAAAGTGAACCAGATGAGAATGGAGCTGCTCAGTGTGAAGCAGAGGGCAGAAGACCAGAAGCCTGGCTTTGCTCTGCTCCTTCCCCCTCCCCCTGCAGTAACCCTCTTACACTTCCACAGAATTCAGGGTCCCATGAAAATAAATGTTCTAAGTTCCATCCCATAGAACAAGAACCTCCTCATGAATCTGTACTATCCATGTGAATTTCTGCATCTGAAACATTTTTATAGTCAACCTCAATGCAAAAAGACTTTTGTGAAATACCTCATGAGGGGTGTGACAATTACAGGAAGGAACTAACAAGACCTGCAAGATAAAGGCAACATAGCTTCCTGGTACACCTGCTTTACTTTAAGTATCTGCAACATTTTTATATTCAAATAAATTCAATAACAAATGCAATAAATTTTTTAAAGATCAAATACATAATGTCAAAGAAAATTCTAACTAGCTATAGACAGTGGCTGTTAGGACCCAGGCCCTGAACACAGGTATGTTCTTCATTGATGTCTGCAGTTAGGAGTATTTCAAAGAGAAGCCCTGCATCAGGCTAATAGGTTCAGAATTGGCTTGGAAGTTGGAGATATGACTCCTAATCTCTGCTCCAAGAGTGTTTGACCATCTTAAAGTCAGAGGAAATGGCACCTGTCTCCCCTACTTGGCTGCAAAGATAAAAATCAATCCAAGTGATTTTTATTAAACGACTTCAGAGTTCTTGGCATTTCAAAGACTGCTACGGGGTAAAGATGTATAACAGAGTGCACAGTCTGTGTCCTTTTAGAGCCTGCAACCTGATACCGACAACAGAGACAAATCAATGACTAATCTGAAATGGTTATCAGATGAAGGAAGCCCAGGGAGTTGGGTTTTGAAGAGCAAAATGCAATCACGAATTTTCTGTGGAATAAAGTTATTATAGAAATATTCAGAACTGTTTTTATTATTGACAGTGAGCATGTAGCTATCCACAATCTGAAGAGCACAAGTTTCCTGATAAATCAATTTTTAAAAGATAAACTAAATGAAAGCTAGAAAATAATTCTAAAATGCTGATGGATAAGGGAGGCAAAGTGAGGGTTTATAAGATGCTAATAGCTATGCTTATAAAATTAAAATCCTAAGTGCATTACTCTAAGGAGGGTGATAAAATATTTCTAATCTTCGCTGGAAAGTATTTGTGTGTTTTTTTTGTTACTATGCATTTTTATCATTTTTTACTTTAAAGAACTTCTGATAAGAATCACATTCTCATATTTTCATATAAGGTATTTGCCAGGATATTTTGCCAAGTACTTTATAACAAAATAAACAACTTGCTATGTAATCCTAAGACTTATTATTAAGATTGCAGGTGATTTTGTCATTTTATTTGATTCCTGTGGATTATCTAATCACTCAACTTGTTTCCTCTTTTCTGTATATCTGTTTGCTATCTGTAACCCTGCCCCAAAAATAAATAAAAAAAGAACTAAAGTTACATCTTCAGCTTTAAGTATGGTTTTCTCCTCAAGTTCATGCAAGGCTTTGGGATATTCCAGATATTCCACTGTATGGTTTGCTACCAGGCCAGTTAATACCACACGGACTGTGGCTTAGGCACGCCAATGACTCCTAGTCACTGAGCTGGCTTCAGAAATTCTGGTACTGGCCTACAAAAACAAATACTATAAAATATAAGCAAAAAACTGTCAGGGATAGGAGAAAAGCAGCTGGAATAAGAAAAAAAATCAAGAAGGTTCTAATAAATAGTGGTTACAAGCAAGAGTTTGGTGAATAAACATACATGGATTAGAAATCAAATTCTTCTGCTTGGGTTACCACAAGGGTAATCTTAGACTAATTCCTCAACCCAAGTATCAGTGTCCTGTTGGTAATACCATATTTCAGATCACCAAAAGAACGATTGAGAGTATATGCTTGTGTGTGTGGAGGGGAGAAGATAACAATATAATTATCTCTACAATCTATCTCCCTATATATCACTGAGATGAATATAGTATGATATACAATCTAAAGGCATATATAATAATAATCTATGGGCACATATTTTGACAATGGATGAGGTAAATAATAGGCCCAATGTTTGTTTAGATTTCTAAAATAATGTAGGGGTCTAAATTTCTGTAAAGGGTTGAAGCTCAATTATATCTTCCCCCAAATTCATATATTAAATGTCTAACACTCATTATCTCAGAAGGTGAACACACTTGGAGATGGAGTCTTTATGAGGTAATTAAGTTAAAATAAGGTCATTAATGTGGGCCCTAATCTAATATAATTGATGTCCTTTTAAGAAGAGTAAATTTGGACACAGACTCCCCTTTTTAGATGAAGAATTGCTCATATTATTTAAATACTGTGCCCAGGGCATATTCAATGGTTAATGGCTGAGCCAGGATGAAATCAATCACTTATTCCTTTTTCAGCTCCAGTGCTGACTTTGATGAAGCGATTGGGTTTCAAAACCACTTTTAGAGACCTTAGGGACTTCTATACAGTGTTTTAAAGGTAATAGAAAAATAGTCTGAAAAATATTTTTTTGTTATTTAGAAAGGTTCTGAAAAGACTGAAAAATATAACCATACCACAACTTTTTTCAGATGAGTGATCATGGGTATTGTGGTCTGAATCCCAAACAATTCATGTTGAAGTCCCAACTCCCAGTATCTCAGAATGTGACCTTACTTGGAAACAGGGTATTTTCAGAGATGACTAGGTTAAACTGGAATTATTAGGGTGGACTTTAATCCGATCTGACTGGTATTCATATGAAAAGAGGAAAAACAGACAAGACTAATGTGAAGACACAATTTGATGAAGGCAGACTTCAAGCCAGAGTCTGGAACAGGCCTCAGCAGGAACCAACCCTACAACAGGTTAGTCTTGGACTTCCCAGTCTACAGAACACGAGAAAACAATGTTCCGTTGTTTAAGCCATGAGATCTGTGGTATTTTGTTATAGCAACCCCAACAAATTAATACATTGTGTAAACTGACATCTTTGCTGCATGGATGGCCACTTCTATAAAGAGGTGAACAATGTTGTAAAACTAGGGCCAGGACTCTTGAAATAACTTGGTTCCCCTACAGCACAAGCAAAGAAAAACTCAATTCTGTATTTTTATCTATTAATGACAAATTATATGAAGCATATCCAACATGTGATGGAAATACATGTTATGAAACGGCATAGGGTAAGCGTGACATTGTCTTAGCCCAGACATTAATCAAGCTGGATTTACCAGACATGTATCTAAGGCTTAAAAATGTTTGAAAAATGTGCCCACAGACCACCTCTTTCTGAGAAGCAACTCCGCAGTCAAAGTTCCTGGATAAATTAATTGCAAAATATACTTCTAAGTAATGAACAGAGTTGGCCGGCTACATTTTAGAAGATGTCTGCCAAACATAATGTTTGTTTCCAAGTAGTAAATCTTAAAAAAAATTATTTCTGGACAAAGTTAAACTGGACATTATTATTAGGGTAACTCCTACACACACACACACACACACACACACACACACACACACACACACTCAAATATCATCAGAGTAAAGGAGGACACATATCTTTTCACTGATTTATGGCAGGAGAAAATACTGTTATCTTAATAGCATTCATATTATACCCCCAAATGAAGCTGGAATTGCCACCCAATCTAAATCAAGGCTCCAAGGGGAACACAAGATAGATCAAGGTTCCAAATGAAGTGTCCTTCATGCGCTCGCAGGGAACTTTACATTAACTGTACAGTCCTGGGAGTTCTGGAATCAATATAAACGTCTAGCATCTCTTGATGTCACTTCAGGAAATGGCCTTTGATTGTTCCATTAAGTAGATTATTAAAGCTTTCTCTAAAGCAAATCCTGTTTTTCCATTATCTTCCATTAAATAATCAGAGGAGCTTCCTCTGTAGGAGAAAATAATTCACCAAGCATAAGTGTGTAATGATAAAGATATTAAAGTGATGGCCAGGTTCCTGGAAGGATGGGAATTTCAGCAAGATCAACTATTCATTATGCCTGTTTAATAAGGGTACTTCTTCTACTGAGTCTTTTGCAGCATTTTCTCTAATCTGTGATGCACTATATGTTAAATACAACATGTAGCTTGCATAGTTCCATAAGTGGGGGTATTCTAGAGTTCTTTAAATTCCACTAGAAAGTAGACTCCCCATTTTTGCCTTCTTTTTCGGTTTTGTTTCATTTGACCATTTGCATCTGGGCATATTGCATTAATAGAACTGAATTTTATATGACACTATGTGAGGCAGTATTAATCAGATATAGACAGGCCTTGTATAGTGATCATTTTACCTTTATTATATGTGTTGTAAAGAATAAATTCATAATAGATGTTATGTCATAAGTATTAACTCTTCATAATTAGTTTGTTATATCAAATTATATCTGTATGTTTGTCATTAAGATAGTCAGAATACCAAATTACTCATTTGCCATTAATAATGTTTCTATAATTTTATAAATACCTGGCAAGTTTCAAGTAAATCTTATTTTTTAAAAGGATAATACAACAATATAAAAATCCAAAGGCCAGGTATCTTTAGTGAACAAAATATAAAATGATGCCTTAAAGAAGACCACATAGTAACTTAATTTGGAATATATATAAAACAATGAAAATAAAAGTGATAACAAAAGTTTATTTTTTACTTTAAGGCTATATAGAAATATAACTCTCCTTTCTTTTTAGATTTATTTTAAGTTGATAGTATCTTTATGTGAATGTTTCAAATCTTAGCAATTACCTATAATCCAGTTAAAAGGGAAACAAAAGGCCCAATATTTAAAATAATATACAAAAAGAATGAGAGAAAGAAATAAAAATTTTTATTGTTAAAGTCTTTTCTACTCATTCCTACTCCTAGTACTTGGACTACTTAAATATACTTTAAAATCACAAATTCATGCCCCCCGCCCCCCCCAAAAAAAGACTTAGTGAAGCTAGCAGCATGGCCACATGTCAAATGAGCCAATTACAAAAGAAAAATATATTCAGGGAAAAAGCAAAACAGAAAAGAATATTGTGGCACAAATGAAATCTTTATCCAGTGAATTCCATAACTAATAACATGGGGTGGTTATTGCCCTTATGCTCCAATTGAGACACAGTTGAGTGTGTTGTATGGCAAGAACCAGAACCTATTCATAACAAATAGAAGTACTATCCAATAGAGTTACTGCTGTGTTGTTGTTTTTTCACTTCATTGTGAAATTTCTGTATACATTTTTGTTAACTAGAAGCAGAAGTTAAATATGACAAAGGATGACTATTATGGTATTCTTGAGAAAAAAAAGTAAGGTAGTAAAAATGCTGATGTGAGATATATATTTTAATCAATTAAAGTAGGACTCCATAAAGACCTGGTCTGTGAGCTAATAAAATTTCATATCCTCAAGGCTGAAACACTAAAGTACACAAGTACATTCCCAATGAGTGAATTCTTAATGAAGAGTACTATATCCATACTCTGGACTTAGAACACTCAGGTTCAATTTCAAGTTTTCTTATATACCTTCTGACTGAGTAAAATTACATAATCACTTTTGTGTCTACTCCCTAATCTATAATTGGAAATAATGATGCTTATCTTGTCTTGTTTACCAAATGGCTGTAAGAACCTTATCTGATCATATTATATCAGAGAAAATGTACTATAAAATGTAATGCAGAATAAAAGGGCTATGTACATTAGCTACAGTCAAATAAGTAGGAAGACATTTAGGCATTCATGAGCATGAGAAAAACAAAGCAAAACTGGTGTCTTTCTGAAAATTTTATCACCACACAAAAATCTGAGAAAGCAATGAATTACATTATAAAAGTACTAGAAGCCCGGTGCACGAAATTCGTGCACGGCGGGGGGTTGTCCCTCAGCCCAGCCTGTACCCTTTCCAATCTAGGACTCCTGGAGGGATGTCCAACTGCCCGTTTAGGCCTGATCCTGGTGGGCCTAAACGGGCAGTTGGACATCCCTCTCACAATCCAGGACTGCTGGCTCCCAACTGCTTGCCTGCCTGCCTTCCTGATTGCGCCTAACCTCTTCTGCCTGCCAGCCTGATCACCCCCTAACCACTCCGCTGCCAGCCTGGTTGATGCTTAACTGCTCCCCTGCCAGCCTGTTTGCCCCCAACTTCCCTCTTCTGCCAGCCTGGTCAACCCTAACTGCCCTCTCCTGCAGGGTTGATCACCACCAACTGCCCTCCCTTGCAAGCCTGGTCCCTCTCAACTGCCCTCCCTTGCAGGCCGGGTGCCTCCCAACTGCCCTCTCCTGCTGGCCATCTTGTGGTGGCCATCTTGTGTCCACATGGGGGCAGGATCTTTGACCACATGGGGGCAGACATATTGTGTGTTGGAGTGATGGTCAATCTGCATATTACTCTTTTATTAGATAGGATAGGGCTCTGTATTTAGGCAATCCTAGTTTTGAATCCCATTTCAGGTAATTATTATCTATGCAGTTGGACAAGTCTCAGTTTTTCTCTATATAAAATGGGGATAATCGTATTTTCTATTCAGAATTGGCAGATTGTTAAATCTCTGATCCCTTCTCAAAAGAGGACTCATTGCCCCCGTTCCTAGGAGAGCTGTTAGAAGTCAGCATTTAGCTTTCAGTCCCTTCAAATGTTAGACTCAGGTACAGAACAACCTAGGCAGAGTGTTCCACCTGGAATGACTAACTTACAAGGAAATAAAAAGTTGTGTTCTTCTAGGCCAAACCTAGGATAACTCTAAAGGACCATTCTAGCTCCATATCTTACTAGTGTTGGCTAAGGTTTCACTGGGACTAGGGAGAAGTGTGACTTCTCGTTTGGCCCACTACCTTTTCCTTTCCTTCCTTCCACAGATGTTGATCCTAAGGGCACTTGTATAAAACATCCTGTATGCTAGCTCCAACTATGAGAGAAGGCTAACCTATGACAAGAGATTAGTGATAGTATATAGAAAGAATATAATAACAAATTCACCATTCAATAAGTAAAGTATGGTTAGCCTAAAACAATTATTTTAAACTATAAACCAAGTGGTTAATAATTATCAATGCTACAGAAGCAAAGAAGTCCAGGTATATAATCAGAAACAAAGTTAAGTACTTTGATGATTCATAGAATAATTATAGAGAGCTAGGGCTTTCACATGGATACTTCAGGTCAAAAGATATTTTCACATAAAATGCCTACATAACTGAAGCAGAATTTTTTTCTTTGATAGTTATGAAATGTCTCACATTTTCATCTATTTTCAATTGTGAATATAATCTAAGATGTCAAACTTTGATGAAATCATTATTTGGATTATCCAATGGTCTTCTTTAGATAGTGGTCTCTATTTCAGTGAGTTGATTATGTTTTTGTAAGAAAATGCCTAAGCCAGATTAGTGAGTAAAGATTTAACAAATGACACAATGGAGACTTGACAAAATAGACTCAAGCTGAGACATAATAATTCCTGACATATTAACATGACGTCTTACTACCAAAACAAGAACAGACTTGATAGGCATCATTTATTAATAAGATAGCATAGATAGCACTAAGAGTTTATGGTTTTGTGCTAAGTTGTTTCAGGCAATGCTGGACAGCAATAAACAAGTAATATTTAGAAGTGCTACACCAAAGCAAATAAGCAAACAAAAAACAGTTCATCGCTGTAATTTTAGAGCAATAAATGATCCTTTGAGATATATCAATTTTCTTACCAATATCCAAGATACTAAACACAGAAAGAATGCTAATCTATAAAATACATGACATTCCTTAGATCTCATTTTTCCAATCCTAGATTCATTAATGGGGTAGGAAGCAATCACTCTTGTTTTTACCTTTCTAAATTTTCCCATTTTGATGGCCAAAAGATTTCACAAACTAATTAGTGGTAGAAGTAACTAATATTTATTGAGTCTTAATATGTGTCAGATGCTACACTAAATATCTGTTTGGATTAACTCACTTTTAATCCTAACAAATAAATTACTGGGAAGGAACTCTGATTATTGCCTTTTTATGGAAAGAAAAAAATAGAAAGATTTATTAATTTCACAAATGAACCTCTCTTTATATGATTAGATACTTTAAAACCTAAACCAAATTAGATGAGCATAGCATCTTGTTTTTTTCTTCCCAATACATAAATCAATTAAATATATATTCACGATTTAGTAATAAAGTCAAATGAAAAAAGAATAAATCTTTCAGGAAGACAGGATATTTTAGAATTCTCTATCTATTCTCATCTTATCCTATGAATTGTAGTTATTTCTTTAACTATCATCATATAAATATCCAATTTATTCCTTTCTTTACTATAATTCAGAGTCCATGTCATAAATTTTCTGTAGGGCCTTATATAAGGAAGTTTATGTATATCATAATTTATAGACAACTAAGAGATTTTCAAGAGTAGTCATGGATATAAGCAATTTTCATTCCCTCTCTCATATTCAATAATATTTAATTTCAGTTTCATATCTTATGTTTTATTTATAGCACATATCACAATCAGTAATTGCACATTCAGTTTTGTGCCATCTGTTTAATGTTTGTCTCCGCTCTATACTGGAAACTTTATAAAAGCATAAATACTGCTAATTTTGTTTATAGTGTATCCTCAACATTTGGTATGGGATTGTACCAAGTAGAGAAATAATACTTATTGTTGAATGTATGAGTAAAAATCAGAAAGGAAGGTGTTTACATCATAAGCCAGTTAAAATCTACTCCTGAATAATAGAGAATTCACTTTACACATGATAAAGATCAATATAATGATGATGTAATTTAAAAGAATATATACTATATAGATTTTGATATTGAAAACTCACAAGAGAAAAATTTAACAAAAGTATGATCCAATCTTTGAAAATGCCAATTGAACTAATTATAAATGTGGTTAAAATTTTTCAGACTAAATTATTAATTGGTAGCAAAGTTAGGAATTTATAAAATTAATTTCAGCATTAATTTCTGTAACACCAATCACAATTCATTAACCAAAATAAAGATGCCATAGCATAGGTGAATTCTTTGAATAGCCCCTTAAAGTCACCTTCATAAAAAACTCATTAAAATATACTTCAAAAATGATAACAATTCTAAAATTAATTAATGTAATATTCTATGTAAACAAAATTTAAGAAAACAAAATTATATGATAATTTAAAGAGACATAAGAAAAGTATTTAACAGAATCCAGCACATTTCCATAGAAAACTGTTCAAAATACTAGGAATGAATGCAAAGGAATTTCCTAATGTGGTATAGGACATTTATGAATAGAACACAGCTGATATAATAATTAATGGTAAATAAACTTAATGCCTCCCCCTAAAATCTGGAACAAGACAAGATGTCTACTCTTTCTACTTGCACTCAACATTCTAGTAGAGGTTCTAGCCACAGCAATTAGACAAGAAAAAAAAAAATGTGTCCATCTAGGGAAGGTAGCAGTAAAATTAATTCTGTTTGCAAAAAAAATGCTAAGGAATCCACTAAAGAACTGTTAGAACTACTAAACAAGCTCAGCAAGATGGCAGGATACAGGATCAAATGTACACAAATTAATTATATCTTTATGCACTAACAAGTAACTGTGAAAATAAAATTTAAAAAATTGTTCCATTTAAAATAGTATCAAAAAATATAAAGCCTTAGTAATATTTTTTAAAAAAAGAAATAAAGGTCTTATACATTGAAAACTACAAAACATTATTGAAATAACTCTAAAGAACTATAAATAAATATAAATACATCCCATGTTCTTTGATTGGAAATCTTAATATTGTTAAGAAGACAATGCTCTCCAAATTTATCTAAAGGTTCAAAGCAACCCCTATCAAAATATCTCCTGTCATTTTTGCAGAAATCCACTATATGATCCTAAAATTTATATGGAAATTCAACAAACTCAGAATAGACAAAACAATTCGGAATGGTAGGAAAAATTTGGTAAGACTCACACTTCCCAATTTCAAAACTTACTACAAAGCTACAATAATCAAGACTGACTGGCACTGACATAAGGGCATATGGATCAATGGAAAGGAATTGAAAGTCCAGAAATAATCCTATACATTTATGGTTAACTGCTTTTTTAAAAAATTTCAATTCCAGTTTATATTCAGTATTATTCTATACTAGTTTTAAGTGAACAGAAGATCAGTGGCTAGACAAGCATACGCCTTACAAAGTGTTATCTCTGATATCTCAAGTACCCCACCTGCACCAAACATAGCCATTAAAACACTACTGACTAAATTCCCTATGCTGCACCCACATACTCCTGACTATTTAAGGATGCCAGGATAACTCAATAAGGGAAAAACAGTCATTTCAACAAAGTGTGCTGGAACAACTGAATATCCTAATGCAAAAGAATGAAGTTGGTCCTCTACCTCACACAATACACAAAAATTAGCTCATTATGGATTACAGACCTGTCAGAGATAAACTATAAAACTCTTAGAAGAAAATATGAGAATAAGTCTCTATGATCTTGGATTAGGCAATGTGGTTTTATTTTTGTCTGTTTGTTTGTTTTTGTTTGTTTGTTTTAGATATAACAAAAAAAGGACAAGGGGCAAAAAATCAAAACAAAAATTTTATTATTTCAAAAGTAAAACCTTTATGTGCTGTAAACAATAACATAATGGGGCGAGTGAAAAGACAACTTACAAAATGGGGAGAAAAATTGCAAAGTATATATCTGATAGCAGATGTATTAGTCTGCTAGGTTTGCTATAACAAAATACCACAGACTGGTGGCTTAAAAACAGAAAGTTATTTCTCACAGTTCTGGAGGCTAGAAGGCCAAGGAAGGTGCTAACATGGTTGTTTTTCCCTAGGTCTCTTTCCAGGGTCTTTCTACCCTCTCTCTGTGTCCTCATATGGCCTTTCCTTGGTGCATGACAGTGGAGAGACAGAGAGTAAAAAGAAGCAAGCATTTTTTTTACAAGGACATTAGTCATAGGACTAGGGCTCACCCATCTGACTCCAGAAAGACCCTATTTGAGAAATATTGTGGGTTACAAGATCAACATATACATTTTAGAGGGGACACAATTCAGTCCCCCTCAAAGAACATGCATGCAGAATACATAAAGAACTCTTACAACTCAATAAAAATGCAACCCAATTATAAAAATAGGCAAAATATTTTAATAAGAATATATCCAAAGAAGATATACAAGTGATTAATAAACATACAAAAAATAAAGTTCAACACCTTTAGTTATTGAAAAAATGCAAATCAAAATCACTAGGATACTATACTAAACAAGATATACAATACAATAAGTGTCAGTGAGGATGTCAAGAAATTGAAACTCTCATATATTGCTAACAGGAATATAAAATAGTACAACCACTTCTAAGAATAATTTGGTAGTTCCTTGAAACATTAAACTTAGAAATTATTATAGGACCCAATAAGTCCACTCCTAGATATATGCTTAAAGGAAATAAATTACATGTCTGCTCAAAAATATGTACACAAATGTTCATATGTCCATGCAAAATTCTGTACCTAGATGTTCATAATAGCCAAACAGAGGAAACCTTCCAAATATCTGTCTTCTGATGAATAGATAAATAAAATGTGGTACAATCATAATATTTACCAATAATACAAATAATGAAATACTGATATAAGCTACAACATGAATGAAATTTGAAAACACAATGCTATGTTAAAAAAAAAGACACAAAAAATAACATATTATTTGGTAGCTTTTAAATGAAATGCACAGAATTGGCACATATATAGAAAAAGAAAGTAGATTAATGGTTTTCTAGGACTAGGTCTGGATGGGGGACATGCAGAGAGAGGTAGAATGGGAAGCAATTAGTAAGAGTTGTGGGATTTCTTTTGGGGAGGGTTAATAGGCTAAAGTACTAGGTGTACTGGTTAATAAAGCAGATTTTGTAATCAAAGAAAACACAATAATTTCAAGAGAAACATCAAAAGTGCTTTATTCAAAGTAATGTCCATCACTAGCTATGCATTTCCCCATCTTTCAGGTAATTTTTGGATACCGTCCCATTAGAACTTTTCTTGTTTTGAGGCAAACCATTCAGAGACCCAATTTTCTACTTCATCGTACATTTTGAAGTGCTGCTTAGAAAGTGCGTGTGCCATCCATCAGAACAAGTGGTAATCTGAAGGAGCAAGGTCTGGTGAATACGGCGGTTGGGTTAATACTTCCCAGGCAAGATCTTTTAACGTGTCTTTAACTGGTTTTTAAGTGTGTGATGGTGCATCATCATGAAGCAAAATTACTTTGCCATGTCTACTGGAACATTTTGGTCATTTCACAATCAAAGTGTGGTTCAAATTGATTATTTGTTGTCAGTAGCGATCAGTATTAAGGGTTTCATCTGGTTTTAAAAGCTCATAATACCCCACACCTCCCTGATCCCACCGAACTCAGAGCATTGTCTTCTTTCCAAAGTGATTTGGCCTTGTAGTCGATGTTGATGGTCAACCTGGATCAACCCATGATTTTGTGCATTTGGGATTCTCAAAATAAATCCACTTTTCATCGCCAGTCACAATTCAATGCAAAAAAAGACTTTCTTTCGTGCCATTGAAGCAGCATTTTACTGATGACTTTTCGGTTTTCCATTTGTCTTTCGTTCAGTTGATGTGGCACCCATTTTCCTTCCTTTAAAATCTTTCCTATTGCTTGTAAATGATCAGAAATTGTTTGCTGAGCAATGTTTAATCTTTCTGCAAGTTGTTTTTGAGTTTGACACACATCTTCATCCAATAATACCTGTAATTGTTAGTCTTCAAACTTTTTTGGTTGACCTGGACGTTCTTTGTCTTTCACATCGAAATCATCACTTTTAAAGCATTTAAACCAGCGTTCACAAGTAACTTGAGATGCAGCATGTTCACCATAAGCTTCCCGAAGTGTTCAGCAGCACTTTTATTCAAAATAAAGTAGTAAATTATAACTTCCCACAAGTGCTCTTTTTTTGGCACGAAAATTTGACATTTTTAAGTGTAAAAATATCTATGATGTTAACACCTTCAGCAAATTTGACATGAAGTTTTTAAGCTTGTTGTCAATACAACAAAATAGCATACATATCAAATTGCATATATATCAACATATGTGTAACTCCATCTATTGAAAAGAATCCACATTATTAACCGATACACCTAGTAGATTGTGGAGATAGTTGAACAATTCACTGAAAGTACTAAAAAACATTAATGCCCTAACGAATTTGGCTCAGTGGATAGAGCATCGGCCTGTGGACTGTAGGATTCCAGGTTCGATTCCGGTCAAGGGCATGTACCTTGGTTGCGGGCACAACCCCAGTAGGGGGTGTGCAGGAGGCAGCTGATCGATGTTTCTCTCTCATCGATGTTTCTAACTCTCTATCCCTCTCCCATCCTCTCTGTAAAAAAATCAATGAAATATATTTAAAAAAACCATTAAATTATACACATTACATGGTAAATGTATAATATGTGAACTATCTCTATATATAAAAGGCTAAGTGCCCATCCGTCCGACCAGTGATTACTAGGGGGCAGATGCTCAATGCAGGAGCTGCAATGATGCACACTGGCATTTAAAAACAAATGGCACCATGGACCTGGCACCAACAAACCAACACTCGGTTTCCCCCATGTGGGACACAGGCCCCGCCACCACCCTGGAGTGACACCCCACCAAATCGCAGCCAAAGCTGCCAAGACCCCATGGTGCAAAATGCAGCCCACAGCCCAGCCCAGCCCAGCCCGGAAATGGTCGCTGTGGGTGCCGGGTAATGACATCGTCACATAGCAACACCTGGCTTCCTCTCCCTAGCAACTAGCCTCCTTGGAGTTTCTTCAGCCCAGGAACATGACTTGCTTTATAGCCAGGTACAAACATTTTACACTTTAACCAAAGTAGATTAATGGTCTGTGAAGCATTTTCCCATGCCTCATCTCATTTGATCCTCATAGAAGTCCTGGAGTAGGTAGATAGGAGACTCAATAGAATCCTATTTTCTTTTCATTAGTAAGACAGGAACAGCGGTATTAAAATATTTCTTCTAATTAATTTCCTTTCAATGTGCATGTACCCATGCACTGAGACACTAGTACCTTAATAAAGCTAGATAATACATTTTTATTTATATTA
This sequence comes from Cnephaeus nilssonii, assembly GCF_951640355.1. NCBI lineage: Eukaryota > Metazoa > Chordata > Mammalia > Chiroptera > Vespertilionidae > Cnephaeus > Cnephaeus nilssonii. The sequence continues at coordinate 34,411,200 of NC_137074.1, read as the reverse complement.
AATCATTTTCTACATATTTATGTGGCTTTTCAATCATAATTATTACTCTACTTATAAAGAAATACCAAATATTTTTTAAAATGTGTGTGAAACAAGTGAGGAAAAAATATTTCTTCAGCTAAGGTAATTTAGTTGTTTTTCAAATGCTAAGTAGATATCTCTTACTTAATGTTATTTCTTAGCTATTTACATTTTATTTGAAGGATTAATCACTTAATAATGCAATTATTTTCAGACTATCAATCCATTTTTATATTAGCATTACAGAACATCTGGAGAGCCACTGGTCTTTATTTTGTTCTCAAATTTTGACTTAAAGGACTCTCCTATTTCCTAAAGCAAATTCTAGTCATTATTTTCTAAATATTAAGTAACTACAAATGATATCAATAGCAAAAATTAATACAATTAAGTCTTGGTCTCTTTTCTGCAAACAATTTTAGTTCAAAGACACCACAAAACCTCATAAATGAGTGGATCTCTACAAGTCATTACCTGCTTCCCACACTGAACACATAATATTTAATTAATAGAATAATTGCTTAAAGAACTATGTCTAGACAAGAATTGAGATCTCAAAATGCAAGCTAAACTTTCATTTAGCCCCATATTTTATAATCATTCTACCATTACTTTTATGAGATAACACACCCAAAACCTAAAAGAGAGAATGACAGAGAGCAGTAAAATCAACTCACAGATTACCCTTGAATGGTTGTTTTTCCCCCATTAGAAATTGGAAAAATGCCAATTTTAGCATTAGACTATTTGCAGCATATAAAAATACTTAAGGAAATTATACACATATACTCAAACAATTAGCCTCACTATTAGAGCACATTAGAATAATCATATTAACAAATGCTGGGCTAGTAATTTCAACTTTTAAATTAAATGATAAGATCAAGTTCCTTCCCCAATGTTGTGAAAAATCGGTTATTCACTCTTTTGTAAATCCATTATTTAGATATTTCATGATGCAAATTTTCTCATGAGAACAGTATTTTTTTATAAATCATAATTTTGGTTTTAAAAAAGTAAAAATCCCCATATCAAGAGTGAAAAAATATTAAAGGATCAGCAATATCTTAATTATAATTCTATCAAATATTCACAGTAACTTATTTCTCAGCAACTGAAATATGCATTAAATGTGTTAATAAAAGTGATGAAAAATAAGTGTCTTTTAAAATAAAATTTTTAAATTGGATGGTAAGCTCCACATGGAAAGGACCATACTGTCTAACATTCGCTAGCCTCTCTGCAAAGGATATTTTTCTGCGATGGTTAAACTTAAGCACTACAAAAAAAAAATAATAATACTGTGGGTTGGCAACCAATCAATGACTGTGGAAGAGAAGAGTTACCAGCCTCCAGCAATTAAATACAATGGATGTAGAAAACTAGTCATTTTTTAATTTCATTATTATATTTTCCCTATTATGTTCCATCCCTTATTCTTCTTTAATGGGACCACAATATAGAAGAGAAATATGGTAGAAGATTATAATCATATATTGGTTGTACATAATCAACTAATCTGTTTTGTAAAGACAAAAGTTTGTCTAGTGCTTCTAAAACAAAAGAAAAAATAAAGTAAAATAGTTAATGTCATTGACATGACTTATTGAGTAAATATTAGAGGAATCACATATGGTAGAGGGTTTTTACTCTCTGTTTCTAACCTGTTTTTCATTAAATATATTTGAAAGTCTCACAAAATCAACTTTTCCCATATACTTCACTTTGAAAATGATGAAAATGAATGTGCAACTATAGTAAAAATAAACGGGGCTTTTTGTTATTCTGAAACTTGGATTCTCACATTCTCTCTAGTTGCTCAGCAACTACAATTGTATTAGATCACTTATATTAGACATTAGATGCTTCCAAGCTTTATTATTCTTTTTTATATAAAAAGTTATTGTTAAACCAAATAATTTCTTTGAGGATAAAGGCAGCAGCATTTTGAATCTGAATGGGCTCAAGTGTATCTTTGAACTGGCACAATTCAAATCACGTCTATGCAGATATAAAAGCACCCAGTTATATTATGTATTTTTGTGTCTTATGTGTTAAAATCTGAAAGAAAAAAAAAATCTGAAAGAAAAAAAACAACCAAAAAGAAACACAACTCAGGACTAATATAAATCCTTTTCAAAACAACTAAAGTCTTAGTTTATATAATTATTTAAATCATGCTCTCTTTATGAGAGAACTAGCCATAGAAATAAATTCTTTATAAAACAACCAATTTTCAACAATACTTAGATTTTATGTATTTTGTTTTGTTTTGTAATTAGGAGAAAGAACTATCTACACATATTGGTAAAATATTGTACAAAACAGCCAATGATTCTGGATGACTTCGCCCAGAAACACACTGAACTACCAATGGGCAAATAATTTGACCATAGTTTTGGTGGTAATTTGCGTCTTATTTACAGAGTTTCTCAAGCTCCTATCAAGATGTATATACCCTAACCTGCCGGTATGGTTCAGTGGTTGAGTGTTGACCTATAAACCAGGTTATGGGCTGTGCCCCTAGTAGTGGGCATGCAGGAGGCAGCTGATAAATGATTCTCTCTTCTCATTAATGTTTCTAGCTCTCTCTCCCTCTCCTTTCCTCTCTGAACTCAATAAAATTATATTTTAAAAAGTGTATACCCTATATGATTGCCCAGTAAATAACTGTTTTCTGAATCAAAATGAATATAGTAATCAATAATAGAATATACTGTAAACACATGTTAAATAATCTGAAGTAACCTAATTTTGCCTAGCCGTTATTTACCGTGACTATTATCTAACTGGCTTCTATTGTTGAAAATTAAAAGCCATTTTAGCCCTGACTGGGTGGCTCAGTTGTTTGGAGTGATGCCTCAAGCACCAAAAGGTTGTGGGTCTGATTCCCGGTCAGGGCATATACCTGGGTTATGGGTTTGATCCCCGATGAGAGTTAAAGGTGTAGTTAGGATGTTTCACAGCTTTTTAAAGTAATTGCATTTTAAAATACATTTCTTACAATCATTCTCAAGTCACAGTTGGGTTGACAGACTCAGTAATACTTTACAGGGTCTGTTGACCTTCCCTTCCCTCTTTATACAACCCAGTCTGGTGATTTAACATTCTTTGGTGGCAGCTGAGTGCAGACCAAGTAAATGAAACAATACAATCTGCCACAACAGGTAGCAATTCCAGCCATCCCTAGAAGCTACCACACAGTTCCTGCAATCTGTGTTCTCTTCCAGACTCGGGGCTCTGTTCATGTATTATTGACCACCAGACAGAAGAAATGAAGCAATATGGGTTAATGATACAGTATTCTTACAATGACGGTGATCTTGGTGGCTTAGGATACAATAATTCTCCAGTACCCAAGAAGATCCAAATCTGACAAGGCTCATTACAATCTCTCTATTTAAGACCTAGTTTGTCTTTTTATGATCCTTTCTGTTCCTTATAACACAAAAACTCTTTAACTCCTCCCCAAGGCTTGCTTAATAAAAGCCTGGTTACTTTTTATCTAATTACTGTGTTGTTTTTTGTTTTGTTTTTTTGTTTGTTTGTTTGTTTTTTGCATTAGAATACCCTGAGCTTGAGGTGGGGAACCTATAATCTAGGTAACCAGGAGTGATGCCTGTGCAGGTGTGTCTCCCTTGGGCCTTCTGTTCAGCTTCATAGTGCAGGGAGCGGCTATAGGGTTAAGCCTCCAACAGCCCTCTTAGCATAATTAGGCTTGACCTTATGACGCCCCCTAGATCCTATCTGGGTAGCTAATGGGCTGTGGGAGGTGCAGCAAGTGCTGCTAAAACAAGTGAAACTCACAAGAACATTGTAACTATGGTGACCACTACCTTGTTTACCTTTGGCTATAAAAGAAAGCATCAGCTTGCCCTCTGGATCTCTGTGGCCTTAGCCAGGCACAGGAGATCCACCTAGACCCAGTTTATTCTCTTTGTCTGTCTTTTCTTCAATCCTTAGCTACCCCCCACTTAGGCTCACTGAACCCTTGGCTGTGCTGGCCTGGAACATCATAGAACTCTGTATTTGGTTCAACTCCATGTGTTAGTGTTGAAAATATAAGCATCCTCCAGCCTGCTTTTCCTTATTCCCATGCCTTTTTCTTTTCTCTGCTAAAAGAGATTTGGGTCATCAATATCACGATCATGGTCTCTGTTGCTATATGAGTATTTTGCTGGATCTAAAATTCCAATGAGACTCCTCTGGCTAAAGTCAAGGTTTTAGGATCTCTAATTGTTTTCTCTCCCTCAGGAAGAAAAGAGCCTATCAGTTTTTCATGATAGGGCCTGAACTCATATTTAAGAACTTAGCAAAAGATACAAGTCCCTCTTTTTCAGTTGACCCTAGAGTAAGGTGACCAGACCGTCCCGCTTTTGGCGGGACAAAACCTATTTATAACAATTTGTCCCGCGTCCCACGGCATTTTAAAAAAGTCCCCATTTTTGGAAAGATTCTTTCTTTCCAAAAATAGGGACTTTTTTAAAACCCTGTGGGACGCAGGACAAATTGTTGAAAGTCGGGACTGTCCCGCCAAAAGCGGGACGATCTGGTCACCTTACCCTAGAGCAGTGGTTGGCAAACTCATTAGTCAACAGAGCCAAATATCAACAGTAAAACGATTGAAATTTCTCCCGAGAGCCAAATTTTTTATACTTAAACTTCTTCTAATGCCACTTCTTCAAAATAGACTCACCCAGGCCGTGGTATTTTGTGGAAGATCCACACTCAAGGGGCCAAAGAGCCGCATGTGGCTCGCGAGCCGCAGTTTTCGGAAAACTGTCCTAGTGAGCAGCAGGAATGTTCATCTATATGTACCTATCTATTTACATATTATCTAATCTTCATATCACAATAACTCTAAAACTGATTTTGAACTATTTTTGAAATTCTTTTCAAATTCTTCAGAAAAATATGTAAAAGCTATTAGAAAGCACATGAAATTTCAGCTTATATAGGAAAATAGACACTGAAATTGATCACTGATTTTGTAAAAAAACAAAAACAAAAATATTCATTCCCTATTTATTATTAATTAATCTCTGCCCCGGTCATATTTAAAAAGCAGATTTAAGCCCTATTTAAAAAATAAATGAACATTAACAACTACACTTGTCCAACAATTCTTAGTTTTTAATTTTGTTCAGTGAGCTACTTCTGAATTACCTGAGCTGAGAAGGGGCAAATTCTTATATTATTTAGTCTTCACTGATTTTCTAATATAACTTCTCAATTCATTCATAATGATAATCTTTTAATGCACAGTATGAGTTTGCCTCTAATGCTACAGACATGTTACTATAGCAACACTTTTGTCCCATTAATGTGTACATTTACTTTCTTTGTTTTTTAGGCTTCCCAGACATTTTTGCTCATGGAAATCTATGATAAGTCACCCCTCTCCCATTCCTGGTCAATATTCACTGACACTCGGTTATATCCAAGTCCATGGGTTCCCTTCATGTTTTCAGTTCCTTTTTGTGGGGAGGTAAGGGATGGGGATCAACTCTTATCTGCTATGTCCTTTCTTATAATTATACAATAGTCACTCTTTTATTGGATACTAGAGACCAGATGCACGAAACTTGTGCAAGAATAGGCCTTCCTTCCCCTGGCTTCCAGCACCAGCTTCCTTCTGGCATCTGGCTTCCCTCACTGCCCTGGCTTCATCTGGAAGGTCATCTGGTCTAATTAGCATGTTATGCTTTTATTATTATATATTATATAGTCCTACCTTATTTCATAATACTCGGTCTTCTGGAATTCTTCAAAATTCTATCAAACCAGTAATATTTCTTAAAGCTTACTGAGTTGAGAGTACACCATCTCTCTCTCTCTCTCTCTCTCTCTCTCTCTCTCTCTCTCTCTCTCACACACACACACACACAGACACACACACACAGGAATGCCTTGTGTCCTGCCTCAATAATGTACTTGTATATATGCTATACTTGAGGCCATAAACAATAGAAGAGTTAAATACTACATGAGGCAACAACCCAAGAAGAAACATTGCAAGGTAGTGCATGATTAATTGCTTGAACAAGGGGTATAGACAAAAAGGTTCATGGTAAACAAGAGACTAATCATTTAGCAATTCTGAGTCAAAGGATTACTCTCCAAGTTGAATAGAGAAATGTCTGCCTTGGCACAAAGAATTCATCACATTTTGTCCAGTTAATAAAGAGTTTTCAATGAAATTTATGATTCTATATTATGAAATCTTCAATACACTGAACCCATGAACATTTGCTAAAATTGCTCAATGACATTAATGTTCATGGTTTCTTCCCAGCAAACTTTCAACATTTACTATCGCATCTTTAATTAATTTATTAAAAAATATTTACCTTATTTCATCTAGTACTATGCTAACTACTGGGGTGCACAGGCTATAATAATCAGATTAGAGGTAACTCTAAGTTGATATGGTTTGTGACACAAAAAGTAAAAGCTGAAATAGGCAATTCAACCAAAGGTTGATCTGTATTGCAAAGACACATCTTCACATATTGAAGATGACGGGAGCTGTTTAGAGAAATATACTAGTACCTCTGATAGCATCATCAAAGCTCATATTCATTGGCACACCTTTTTCTATCTTACACTTTTAAAAAGTCACCATCGGATTTAAGGCAGAGGACCTTTTATTACAGAACAACAATAGAAGTGGGCATTATTATTTTACATGCACGCCAGCTAACCAAGCAAATAACTGGATATGCCACACAACAAGACAATAGCCTCATAGTGATTTAAATATTGGATCCAAATCTATATGGTATATTTTCATCTCATGTCGCACTATTTTAAAGGTGAAAAATAACAAATTAACTAATATTTAATAAATATTGAGGTCAAGAGAGCAAAGCACATTCTTGGCAAACCCCGTGTTAAATGAGGCACATTTCTAGTTCTCTAGTCTTTGCAGCACCTTAAAAGAATCATTAAGTTAATTTAGCATGGATCTGTCAAAACAACAATGAAATTCAATAATTTAGCTTTGCAAAACCCAGAAATATAAATAAAACAAGATGCATTTATGCAATCTTCGGCATGGTGTTTTCATTACACTTGTGAAATATTTTGTCAGTTTGGAGAGGGGAATAAAAAAAACTAAAAGAATCATCACCTATAAAGAATTCAAATCCAACTCTAAACCCAAAGACATCATCTCATCTCTTCATTGGTCTTTAAAGCAAAATAAAGACAACTATATTAACCAGTTAATTAAAGTTTAACTGTATTATTTTTCTGACTTGTAAAATTATTTTTTATATGATGTGTAACTATCACAGTGTGATGGTTAGCCAGATTTTCTAACTTCATATCAGAATATCTATGTTTATTGGATAATGCACTAGAGAAGAAACAAGAAGCATGTTAGCTTTTGTGCCTTCAGGGTAGAAGAGAAGCTCAGTTATGGTCCCTCGGTATGTATTACTATAGCAGGGCATAACCTTTATCTAACCTTCAAACAAACCCTGTTTACCTCAAGCCACCAAGGACCTATGCCATTTATATAACTTTACAACTCAGTTTTATACCTGATCTTTCTTTCCTCATCAACATGGCTTATCTTTCCCTAAATTTCCTATGCAATATTAGCAACAAAATTTCCCTAAACAAAAGAGAAAAACAGCAACAACAAAAAATCTTAGGGCCCTGGCTAGTATGGCTCAGTTGGTTGAACATCATCCCCTGCATTGAAAGATCGCCAGTTTGATTTCTGGTCAGATCTCATGCCCTGGTTGTGGGCTGGATCCCAGGTTGGAGTGTTTGCGGGAGGGGGCCCATTTATGTTTCTCTCTCACATCAATGTTTCTTTTTCTCTCTTTCTCTCTCGCTCTCCCCTCCTCTCTCTCTAAAATCAATAAAAACATATGTTTAAAAAAATTCTTAGGGCTACTTGTCGTAGAAGGAGAACTAAGTGAGGGTGTAGGAGGGAAATATACAATAGACTAATCATTCTTCTATACAAGAATAACAAGCATAATTTTACTTTGTACTATAAAGTTTTTTACCCAACCAAGGGATCATGCAAAAATAATCAGATGGCAGCTTGATGCTAATTTCACTAGAGCTCCTGGCTGTGTCCTGGCCTTTTGGTACCAGTTAACTAACTAGACATTGGTATAAATACACCACAGCTAATCGTGTAATCCCTGTGCCTTCACACAATCGCTGGAGAAAAGGATCAATATCAGCTGAGAAGATCCCGCCATAACCCACTGGAAACATGGTGGTAAAGGAAGTAATGAGGAGGCAAACTTAATAGGGAAGCAGAGGACTCTGCCAAGTTTTAGAGCCAAAATTCACATATGGAACCCATTTTAAAAATCATGAACAGTTAGTTTTAATTTCAAAAAGTTCAAACAGCATAGGACATAAATAAATAAATAAATAATAAGATAGCAGGAATAGAACATGACGGTCATCTGTTTCTTATTTTCTAGAGCCAACATATTAATATCCACTTAGTTGAAATGCAGCAATAGGAAGTCATGGGTAACAGGCACAGCAGGACCTGAACAATAGCATCAAATCCATATCTGTCTGGGTAGAAAATGTCAAGAATCAGTAGACTGGCATAAAGTCATATTCAAAGGACCAAATAATGTCTACCATGTTGACAAAGGAAAAATAAAACAAGACTAAAATAACCTTTATGTCTTTCAGAATGAGCTAGCTTTGGAAAGGAGAAATAATACATTGTGCATTGACCATTTACTTTTACATTATAGAGATAAAAATTAAAGGGCTATAGGATCTGCCCAAGGACAGAAGTGAAAAGGGTGCTAGGATCTGATGTGAGATTGAAGAAGACATGTGCAAAATCAGCAATTTATCTGAACATTCAAGATAAATAAGTAAATAACTCTAAAGTGCAAACACAATGTGTCTCTTCACCTTTAAAATGCACTTTAAATAACAAAGAAAATGCATTTTCCCCTATATCCTGACTACTTTGTAAACATTAGTTAATTAATTCCAATAATACCCTTGTGAATGTGAATATGTATTTTCTTTCTGTGGTCCACAAATGAGAAAAATATAATACTAATTATGTACATTTATAAAACAATTTCCCCCTTAGGGATTTAGGGTGCCTTACTATTTTGAAATCACTAAACAGACATTAATTATAACAATACCTCTGTGAGGTATTTAAAGCTACCGTTAGGTAAGTGTGCTTGAAAGTTTAAAAACAAAGAACAAATTTTATCGTGCATTTTACTCTTCCTAAAAATCAATCTATACGGCAGGATAATCCAGGTTGGGGTGATAAGAACTACAGTAATAAGATGTTGTACAGGTGTTTTTATTTTTTAAAAACACACACACAAACACACACACACACACAAATCTGGTTTCAATATCATCTCCAAATTATCTAATCAAAAGGAAAGGAAACAGAGGAGACACAAAGAAGACAGGAAGTTAAAGAGAACAATAACTATGTAGACATTCATTAATATAGAAATACCTAGTTCTGGTGATGATGAAGTAGCCACTATTCTCGGTTCATGGAATATAGAAATGAGCAAAATAAAGATCTGCCTTCAAAGATCTTACATTCCAGAAGAGGAGAAAGGCAACAACAACAACAAAAAGAAACAAGTAAAATAATTTCAGCTGAAAAACAAACTACTGTGAAGTAAATAGACCAGGTAAGGAGGCAAAGAGGGAGGGCCCTGGCCTGTGCAGACTTGGGAGAGGGATATAACAGAGATCAAGATGGAGAAACCAAGAAGGGGAGAACAAGGAAAGGCTCCATTAGCATGCAGACTCAATAGCAAAACATCCATGGAATGCTCAGCACCCAGTAATCATCCCATAGAGGGGTTGTGGTTTTGTTGATCTTTAAAGGTTGTTGTTTTTTCCTTGATAACTATTGCAGCTGTCCAAGCCTCGAATTACTGTAGGTTTGTCTAGTTAATATATCTAGGGAGGCAAACTCTTTTTATCCAGGGAAGTACTCTCACAATGGTTTTCACCCCTGCCTGTACATCAGAATCACCAGGAAGTATTTTTGAAAAGACAGATACCCTGAAAACCCTCTGAAATGTCCAATATAAAAATTTGAGGTTAGGACTGAGGATCTGTTGTCACTTCCACAGCCTTCTTTAGCCACTGCAGAAAACTCACACACCAATGATTTCTGAGCCAGAAAGATAAAGCTGATGCCCCCAATTAAGGCAGCCTGGGGCAGGGGGGCGGGTCTGGGTTGGAAGGGGTCAGTGGGGAAAAGAGGACAACTGTAAAGATTTAAAAAAAAAAGGAAACAAACACTGGAGTTGTGGCACTCATTAAGGTATTCAAAACAAAAAATATTAAAGCCCCGGGAAATGTAAAATAACAGATCTGAGGGCTGGATTTGGCCTAGAGAATGGCAGTTTGCCATGGCTGCAAAATGCACACCATTTGATTGCACCCAGTGCAGAGGACTTTGATCCTAGTGAGGAGCTCTGCAAAGGGTCAGCATTGGCTGGGGTTTAGCCCTAGCTCTCAGTGCAGAGAGAATACCCCTGGACAGCATCATTGGGCTGTTCATGCTAAGAAGCAATTATCATGTTTATCAGGTATATCATTGTAGCAGAAATTCAGAGAAGACTAAAGGGGACAAGACAGGAAAGGAAAGGAGACTACAGCCAGTTGATAAATGCTGGCAAATACCTCTACCCAGGCGATACCCTCAAATCAGAAATTACAAAAACGATATTTTCTATTTTACTAGTACACTTAAATATGGAAGTTTCAAAAGGCATACGTGTTTAAAATAATGCATACTGTTTTTAGAATATGGATGCAAAACAGAATGCTGGCTCCATTACAAAAGGCTTTGGCCGTCTATATGTTCAGCTCATCATGACATGGGAACACAACATGATGGAATCTACGAAATAGAGGAAAACCAGCCAAGAGACCCCAGCACCTTCACCTGCAATGTGATAGAAAGCATTCATGTCATGGCTTAATGTAGCTTCATTATTGCTCAATTGGGTGAGTAGTTTACAAAAACTAACCACATATGCATTTAACACACATACATTATAGACACAGAGATTTCTAAATTATCTTCTTTTGTCATTGCAAATATCGGAATTATGTTTGCATATTAGGCAACTGTGTAAAAGCCAGATGAGCAGTAAAAGTACCACTGAAAATCAAGAGAAGGAATCTATTAAACATATGCACTAGAGAGAGACTCTGTACTAATTCTTCCTCTATCTTCTATTTGAACTGTGATTCACTTAGAGAATATCCTTGGTTGTGGTGTAACTTTGTACTCAGAAGCAATGCTATTCTCTGGATCATCAATTTGCTACTTAAACCCTGTTTGTTGTTGTTGTTTTTATCTAGTATTTAAAAGCTTGAACAATAGAAAATAACTGTTATCTCAGCAGAGAACCAAAAACAGCAGCTGAGAGTAAAAACAATGGGTATCTATTCTTACACTTCCCTACAAGGAGAAAAGACTCAGGGATATATCTAAAGACTCAGGTATATATCTAAAGTGTCAATGATATTTGTAAAAGGAAATAGTGGCCCTGATCTGTCTCCTAGGGCATTAATACCTTGCATTAAGTAACAAATTAAATCATGGAGTATTCTTCTGTTAGGAAAGAAGAGGAGCAGCGTTCACTCTCCACCATGAAAAGACCCCTCTCCCCCTATTTCTCTAGCTTAAATCCCAGTAATTCCTCTACAAAATTCATGACTGTGGCCTGGACGCTCAACACTATTCCTCCTGAACAGTGTGAATACTTGTCTCCAACTCTTCACTCATTTTGTTCCCCTTTGTAGACCATTTATTTCCTTTTGCACAAAGTCTTATTCACCCATTAAGACTCACTTCATGCCCTACCCAGTTTGGCTCAGTGCATAGAGCATCTGCCTGTGGACTGAAGGGTCCCAGGTTTGATTCCTGGTCAGGGCACATGCCTGGGCTACAGGCTCAATCCCCAGTGTGGGGTGTGCAGGAGGCAGCCAATCAATGAATCTCTCTCATCATTGATGTTTCTAGCTCTCTCTCCCTTTCTCTTCCATTCTGAAATCAATTAAAATAAATAAATAAATAAATAAATAATAATTAAAATTAAAAAAATATATTCACTTCATATCTCCTGTTTACTGCTACAGAGCCTTCTAAGACTAGAGAGGAAGTATTCTCCTCTATGTTAACTCCTATAGAACTTATTTTTATACCTCACCTATGGGCACTTACCACATATCGCCTTGCTAACTGGTGTCTATATAACAGGGGGCCACTGAAACTCAGCACTCGAAGGGACTACAGGGGAGATCTGTTCCAAAGGCTAACCAGTGCAGGACAATCTCCACACCACTGGCAGATGCTCATCCAGTTTACTTAGCTCCCACTTCCCTCCTGCTTCCAAGGATGGGAAGTGCACATTTTCTTTATTAAATATAAATATACTGAACATAACTTGGTGCAGAGCAGCCCCAGTAAATGTCTGTTGAGTGAATAAAAATACTTTATTTTGAAATTGAACAACCCTAACTTTGTACTAGTCTATCCTCGCACTTAGCTGAAATGTGGCTCTCTGTCATTTTCCCTCATGACAATCACCTTAAGGTTCTGCCTGCTTCTATACATGTAGAGGGCCCCCTGGGAAGGCACATGGGCATTTCTTTAATTATTGTCAGCTGAACTCAGGGCGACAGGCAGAGCCACGCCCTGGGAACATGCTTCACCAAAAAGGCAGACATGTTATCAGTACTGACTCTTAACTTTGCCCAGGTGTCCCGGAGTGTGACTTTGATATGTAAATACAGTCAAGTACCAGGAACGCTCCGGCCTACTCAAGAATGCAAATAAGCTCCTTTAATCCTACGTTTTGGTGATACTTCCTGGTATTTGGGGATATATAAATAAACACACGCTGCTTGAGCTCGGGGTCCCTGTCCCTCCATCAGAGAGGACTGCATCCCACCCAGCTCCCAGCTTTTGTTCTATCTTCCTGTCTGGTCTTTTTCTTTCTTTTATTTCTTAACCCCCAGCTCCTCTACTCAGGAACCGGACTTGCTCCATTTCTGTGCTGGACATGGAAAAGAGAGAAACACCTACATATACACAACAGAAATCACATACTTCAAGCTAGATTATATAATGAGGAGTTTTATCTTGACCACGTTGGATTTTCTCATTCATCACCTAAGATCATTTCCAGGTCCTCTCTTCTTAGGGGCAAAAAAAAAAAAAACAAAAAAAAAAACACACAAAAAAAACAACACACACACAAAAAACAAACAAACAAAAAAAACCTTGGTCTATGGTGTTGAGAATAGGGTTCAATATTCCTCTGAATGCCTAGAGAGTATGGAATGTCTCCCCACCTGGGACACAGTATAATCCCCAGCACTGTGCCAATATGCAGATAGTAAGTATTCACTCAATACAGGTTGAAAATCTGTTGATGTGAATGGCACAGCCTTGGACAGCCAGTACCATAGCATCCCTGAAAGATACATGTATTCATTCCTAGCAATACTGTAGTCCATGTGCATTTTTTGAGATCACTTTCTGGCATTCAGATGACCACCTTGATTTCCCTATAGCTGTTGCCAACATTTCACAAGAAAATTGAAGATAAAAATTGTGGAACCACGAAGAGAAGAAGAATAATGGTGTGCATCTGCCTGCGTGTGTGGAAGGGAGAGGTTCAAATTGCAGGAACAGTAGATGAACCAAGCTCCACGATGGAGCACATTTAGCGTTGAGATACTGTGCTCTATTTTTCATTCCTGTAAACTTCCATCTTTCAGGAAATCAAATCTCTCATCAAGACAGAAAGAGTAACACAATGTAACAGCTAAGTTATTGTTTTCTCCCAGGAGAACATAGTGTTGCTCAGGTCGACATTAAATATTATTGGGTACATTTCCCTTTCATCATCTCCAGGAAATGTACTTTTGTTTTCAGACCTCTAACATGGGCATTTTTTTCAGTATAAAATATATTTTTTAAATATTTTCAAACTCTTTAATCATTTGAGGGACTTGAATTTGTTTTATTTATTTCCACCACATCCTTGTGTCAGAACAGAAGAAGGAAGACAGTTGATGGTAAAGGGTTTAGTTGTGATTTTTTTATATACTACCTATATATTAGCTAAAATAAACTATGAAATACATGCATGTTGAGATTAAAATATCCCTTTAATTTAATGTATATTTGAGAGAGAGAGAGAGAGAGAGAGAGAGAGAGAGAGAGAGAGAGAGATCCCTTACAAAGAGATAAGACAGTGGTTTCTGGCCTCATGTCCAAGGTATCAAAGAGGAAACTGCAGTATTCTGTCCCTTGAAAAGATTATGATAGTTGACAAAGGCACATAATCACTTTACTTATTATAACTGTAATTGAAATTAAAGTGGATGAAGCAATAAATTTTAGTTAATTAATTCACCATGATGCATGGCTTTCCACTATTTTCCAAAGCTGTTCCCATTGCTTTTGCAGCAAAGAAATGGAAGGAAATTTTTTTAAAGGCTTTTTCTATGATCACACAGTGTGCTGTGCACTCTAAAATGAATTATGTCCCTAAATATGTATATTGTGTGCAAACAATAATGCAGGTTTATCATGCGTGGTAAGCAATGAAGCCCTTTATAACTGAATCAATGGAATTTCTTAATTTTATGACACTGCCACCATGATTCATAAGAAGTATATAATGATCCATCATAGAAATGGGAAAAATCTCTCCCATCTTCAATAAGTAAAATCAAAAGCAATATGCACCTAGAGATTAGATCATCTGTCAGTTCCAGTGCATCATTACAGGTTCTCAAATTATGAATATGTAGTTTTCTGAGTGGCAAATTTCATAGCTCAGAGTGCACAGATTAGTTTCCCAGCTCACAATGAGGTCTGAGGATTCAGGAAGATTTCAGGCACCTCAGGACTGGATGGAACATATGGTTCAATGTTATTCATAAGAAGGTTTCAGTAAGAAGGGGCTCCCGAGCTGTGGAGTTGCAGTGTTAACAAAAAAGAGACTTTGTCTTACATGTCCAGGTCTGTCAATCAACAGCATTTATTGAGCTGCCACAGTGTTTAAATATTCTTATTTGAAGAAAGCTGAATTGAAGAAAGAGGAAGAAGGTGAGAGCTTCTGCCTTCCAACTACTGGGAGTAGAAAATAAATGACTATGCATTGGATGTTTATTTTTTTTAAATATATTTTTATTGATTTCAGAGAGGAAGGGAGAGGGAGAGAGAAACATTAATGATGAGAATCATTGATTGGCTGCCTCCTGCATGCCCCCTGCTGGAGATCCAGCCTAAAATCCTGTCATGAGCCCTGACAGGGTTCAATTGGAATTGTGACCTCCTAGTTCACAGATTGACACTCAACCACTGAGCCACGCTGGCCAGACAAGAGGCTTATTTTTAATTCATCACTTTCAGAGTGCACATCTAGATAATGGAAGCACTTCTTGTCAGCAGATGTTTGTTTTGGCCACAATAGCTACAGAGATGTGACACTCAGAATGCTCTTTAAGAAAAGACTTGCTGACCTAACCAGGTGGCCAAGTTGGTTGGAGTGTCCTTCTGTGCACCAACAAGTTTCTGGTTGTATCCCTGATTTGGGGCTCATGCTGGAGGCAGCCAATAGATATTTCTCTATGTTTCTCTCTCTCTCTCTCTCTCTCTCTCTCTCTCTCTCTCTCTCTCTCTCTAAATTCAGTTACAATGTATTTCTGGGTGAGGATAAAAAAAAAGGAAGGACTCGCAGCCCAGTTGCAAGGAGTGTGGTTAGCCAACAGCTGGAGGCTCTGGCTTTACCTCATCATCCCCACTTATTCTCAGGATAGCTCCTGGCCAATCACCAAACAAAGCAGTGGTACAAAAACCTGGCCATTTCCTCTCATGCAGACCCTGTCGGGAAATGTGCCTCATGGTCTGACAGCCCCCCAAACAATCTTGCTCCTGCTCATGCATTTTCACAGGTGTTATTCACCAACAAGCCTTTTGCAGGCCTAATTCCATCTCTAAGGTTCTCCCTGGAGAACCTGACTTGCAACAAAGAGTTTTCACAATGTGTTTATCATTTTACTAGAAGCCCAGTGCACGAAATTCGTGCATGGAGAGGGGGTTGTCCCTCAGCCCAGCCTGTACCCTCTCCAATCTGGGAACCCTGGAGGGATGTCCGACTAAACGTGCAGTCGGACATCCCTCTCACAATCCAGGACTGCTGGCTCCCAACTGCTCACCTGCCTGCCTTCCTGATTGCCCCTAACCTCTTCTGCCTGCCAGCCTGATCACCCCCTAACCACTCTGCTGCCAGCCTGTTTGCCCCCAACTTCCCTCTTCTGCCAGCCTGGTCACCCCTAACTACCCTCTCCTGCAGGGTTGATCACCTCCAACTGCCCTCCCTTGTAAGTCTGGTCCCTCTCAACTGCCCTCCCTTGCAGGCCGGGTGCCTCCCAACTGCCCTCCCCTGCTGGCCATCTTGTAGTGGCCATCTTGTGTCCACATGGGGGCAGCTATATTGTGTGTTGCAGTGATGATCAATCTGTATATTACTCTTTTATTAGAAAAGATAGAGGCCTGGTACAGGGGTGGGGGCCAGCTGGTTTGCCCTGAAGGGTGTCCCAGATCAGGGTGAGGTTCTCTTGGGGCGTGGAGTGGCCTGAGCAAGGGGCCTGTGGTGGTTTGCAGGCCGGCCACGCCCCCTGGCAACCCAAGCAGAGGCCCTGGTATCTGGAATTTATTTTCCTTCTACAATTGAAACTTTGTAGCCTGGAGTGGAGCCAAGCCTGCTGCTCCCTCCGTGGCTGGCAGCCATTTCTGTGGCAGTTAATTCACCTTCTATAATTGAAACTTTGTAGCCTTAAGCAGAGGCTGGGCCCAGACAGGGTGTGCGGAAAGCTTTGCTTCCCCTGTTGCCGCCAGCAACCCTGGCTTGCTCTCTCAAGCTCCATTCTGCTGACATTTCTGTTTGAATTTGTTTACCTTCTATAATTGAAACTTTGTAGCTTGAGTGGAGGCTTAGGCCTGCAACAACTCGCGGAAAGCTTGGCTTGCTCTGTTACCTGGGAAACCTTGCTCTCTGTGGCTATAGCCATCTTGGTTGAGTTAATTTGCATACTTGCTCTGATTGGTGTGTAGGCGTGGCTTGTGGGTGTGTCGATGGTACGGTCAATTTGCATATTACCTTTTTATTAGGTAGGATTCTGTGTTAAAAAAGTGAATGAGATACTGATGCATGCTACACATGCATGAAGCTTGGAAACATGATGTTAAATGAAAGAAGCCAGTCACAAAAGACCCACATACTATATAATTTTATTTTTATTTAATGTCCAAAATAGACAAATCTGTAGAAGTAGATAGTCAGTTAGTAATGCCAAGGGCTGGGAAGATGGAAGGTGACTGCGAATGGGTATGGGATTATTTTGGGTGGTTGAGAAAAATGTCCTAAAATTGAGTGTGGTAATGGTTGTACAACTATATGACTATAGTAAACGCTATTGAACTGTATACTTTAATTATGTGAATTTTATGTTTATGAATGATCTCAATAATGCTATTAAAATATTATTATATGCTTTCCTGTGTATTTTTTAAGAATATGCTATAAGAAATTCTGTTATTATTAGTAATTAAGTAAGGGGGAGAGAGAGAGAGAAAGAGAGAGAGAGAAATATCTATGTGAGAAAGAAACATCTATCAGTTGCCTCCAGCACATGCCTCAAGAGGGGATCAAACCTGCAACCTGGGTATGTGCCTTGACTAGGAATCGAACCTGCCACCCTTTGGTGTAGGGGACTAAGCTCCAACCAACTGAGCCACACCAGCCAGGGCCTGTTTTCTTGAAAAGCCCATAGTCATAAGAGTGGCACCAGGGGACTGTGCGGGGGCGTGTGTCTATTTTTTACTAACATTTGTCACTTCCCGATGTATGAACATAGAGTGGCCTAACTCTTCCATTTGGAAGAACTGAAATGAAAAGCAAACAACAAAATTTGTAAAATCATCAAACTAAAGATGCACATAATTTAAAAGTTTTAACCTTAAGGTTGGGCAAAGTGAAATTCAAGGCTCTCCGAGAGAGTGTTCTCTCATTTAGAAGTTTACTTTGCTATCACTTTTGTGGTTAGGATAGCAAAGTGTATCCAGAATCCACCTGTATGTAAGTATGTAATAAATATGTACCTGCAACAAGATGCTATGTGAGAACTTTTCAAATATGCTAAGTACTACAATTTTAAAAGAGGACAGTCTATGAGCCATCTAAAGTAGGGGCAAGACATGAGCTTACTCTAAGGAGGCGAAACTGTCCCAATTAACATTGACCATCACGTCATCCCCTCTGTAGAATCTGTGAAAGAACAGGGCTATCATCAACGCTCTCTGTCTTGTGAGGAATCCATGCTCATAATGAGAGGTTGCTGTCTCCTCTTGAAGCCAAGAGTAGAACATGGAGGCAGTGCTGAGGGACTCTAATGGGTGCCTTCAAAAATCGGGATTCAGGCATTACATTTCCTGATTGGGTGTCTGTTTGGGCAACTAACAGGTAGACCTATCTCAAAGCCTGCCTAAGCCGTGGGAAAAGGACACTGGAGAGAGATAGTAGAGCTAAGATAGGTCCTACCTGTGGGTCAACCTAAATTTCCACCAGTTAGCATGACAGATATGTGCATTTCTGGTGGACCAGATGGGTGCCACAGAAGGTAGCTAGAGTTGAACCTATTTGTTGCATTCCCTAAAAGAGGGCCACACGCAGGGCAAAGGGATTCCACCTGAAAGCAGCTGTGGTTTCAGATGAACAGTGTTGGGAACAGGGAGGTGGGACAGTGGAAAGGGTGCAGTGGATAGATGACCAAGGGGCAGAATGCATCATTCAGGCATGTAAATTAATGAGTTAATCTTTATAAAAGTACACCCAGAGTTAGGTCAGAGTTATTATGTACTAAGTTTTGAAATTATTACCAACTTTTCATTCCGTGTGTGTGTGTTTTTTATTTCTCAGAATGAAATCTGCAGCTAAATAATAAAAACTGTTTATTTCACTCAATCAATAGTCTCTACTACTTGGATCAGTGTGACTAACAACACTACATGTTTAAAATCACATTTCCTTAAATTCATTCTTTAAGGAAAACACCAATTAGCTACCTATTATAGACAATTAAAAAATCTGCACACTAATTAGAATCCTCTCTACTCATTTTGAAACTGCAAATATTCAAAAGCAAACTGCAATGAAAATCTGGGGGGTAATACATTTCTATTTGTCTCTAATGCAGTAATAAATTATTTTTTGAAAAGCCTTGCACACATATTTTCATTTTTATTATCTAAGTCATTTAGGAAGAAACACAATAGTATACCAGCCCAGGGACAATAAAATATTGAAGACAAAAGATTGAAGATTTCAAGAAAGTAATCAGACCTCACCCAATTGATCAATTTTTATATTTTTGGAAAGTTTACTCTTATTCTATGTCAAAAAGCATTCATAAATTATTATCATGATCATCAAAACTAAAATCTCACTAGGAGAAATGCCAAGCAATGATCTTTATAAAGGCAAAAATTGTATGCAATACATGCCTGCGTCCCCCATACCTAAACCAACGTCTAATCATGCAGATTTAATGGGAGAGTACATGGAAGGTTGGTTATGTTCATGGATTGACTAATCTTTTCCTTATTTCTCCGTCACTCTCTAAACTCAGTCAGTAATGAAATGTCAGTTTTACTCTAGAAATTGCTCTGGAATTTTCCACTTCTATTAAAACTCCCCCCAAAATTCTGGTAACTGTTCTCTCTTATGTTCTTACAATAATCTCTCCAGCAGTTTGTTTGTTTGTTTGTTTGTTTGTTTATCTTGTACTATCATTGCAGGAACCTGTCTAAGTAACAGGCATAGATATCACTCTCCTACTGCTGACTCTCATTGTGTGTATGATACAATGTAAACATCTTAGTAAAACATATACAGCCTTTAGGATCAGTCTCCAAGTTACTTCTTCATGTTTATTTCTGGTCATTCTGTCAACAAATCCCATGCATCTATGCAATTCCCAGAGTCTCCCTAAACCCTAAACAGCCATTCTAGCTACTGTATCCATGCTATTGTGCATCAGCATAGTACCCTCCCCATCTTTTCTTCATTCAGTGACAACTATGTTCCTAGTACTTCACTGGGTGTTGGGTAGAACCTTACACTGTAACTTGTTATTTTATATCAATACACATCTCTGATGTTACCTTTGTCTTAAGCCTTACACAGCTTCCTCAGACAGAGGTGGAGATGTTCTTATTATACTTTGGTTTACTTTAATTTTTGCCTTTCAATTCTTTGTGTATATTTATAGATCTTCCACTAGAAATCAGAGGCTTTGCCTCTCACCTACATCCCTAACACCCAACAGACTTCTGGGCTTGCAAAATGCATTTAATTAAAAACAAGACAAAACAAAACAATGAATAAATCATCAAAGTGATACAAATAGCCACACAGATACTCAAGTAACAAAATCAATTTAATAATTCAGAGTATATAAGTTCTAAACTCATGCTGGTTCAGACAAGGCCCAGACAGAAAGCCAGTATGCTCAATTAATTTTTGACAAAGGAGGCAAGAGCATACAATGGAGTAAAGACAGTCTCTTCAATAAACGGTGCTGGGAAAGCTGGGCAAGTACATGCAAAAAAAAAAAGAAACTAGAGCACCAACTTACACCATAGACAAGATTAAACTCAAAATGGACAAAAGACTTAAATGTAAAATGTGAGACCATAAAAATCCTAGAAGAAACCATAGGCAGCAAAGTCTCAGGGATGTTTATTTCCTATTATAATTTATATATTCCTTAATACAAATAGCCTACTGAATTATATTAACTAGTATTTTGAATTGATTCTTCTCTAATACATGTAATCCATTAATTTATAAAATATAAACAACCTTTCCTATTCACAGGTGAGAAATAATGGAATCATTCAAGTTCACACAGAATTCAATTCCAGGCTTTGAGACCTCCAATGTAGTGCTGTTTTACCAGCTTAATATCTTAACATTTGTTAACTCTGATCACAACTAATGATTGCACATCATTCTTTCATCACATATTGGATCCTATTCCAAACTGGCAGGCACTGTGAGTACAGATAAAATCTAAGTTTTGTTTCCCTTCTTTGAACTCAGTGATATCATTTATCAGAGGCAAGTTTGTGAATTAGTTGCATGCATAAGTGTGTGTGACACATTCATTGTGATTTTGCTGAGTGTCCATATAGCTATAGCATAACAGATTACTTCCTGTCCTATATGTGAATTGATACAAAATGTTTTCGCTGACATGCAGTGTCTAAAGATGGGCATCTAATATTTTTATTGCAATTTTTATTTAAAAACATAGATAATTTTTGTCTTACGGAAAAATTGTAGAGGCATCTACTTCTGAAAATTTGGTTATTGGAAAAGCAAAATATGTTTTATTTCAATTGTAAGAGAAGATAGACAATAGGGTCAAATCTGGAAGAAACATTTTAGGATTTTTAAAATAAATTTTCAAGGAAATCAATAAAATAAAATTGAAGAAAATATATCAGAGGGAAATTATACTTGTTTTTAAAAGGGTAAAATGAAGCCTTCCATAGACTGAAAAAATATGTTACTAGAGAAACTAATAATATAGAATCATCCAATTTGTACTTTCTGTGCTTTTTCTTGCTGTATCTTCATGGTTGAATCAAAGTCTTGCAAAATGTAAAAATAAAAGATATAACTACAAGGAAAGAAAAGTAATTTGGAATATGCTAATAGTCCACCTTTGATCCCACTTCAAAATATTTGGAATATTAAAAAAATGAATAGATATACGAATAATATACTTAAGTACATATGCTATAAAAAAGAAGCTTATATATGTAATTGGACTCATGGCTTGTGATGGTTAATGTTTTTTAATTTCTTTTAAATTTTTCAATTATAGTTGACAGATAGTATTATATTACTTTCAGGTGTATTGTGATGATTTATTTCGTGTGTCAACTAGACTGGGTGAAGGGATGCCCAGGTACCTGGTAAAACATTATTCTGGATGTATCTGTGAGGATGTTTCTTGAACAGATTAGCATTTGAAAGGAAGGCTGAGGAAGGGGGATCTTCCTCACTAAGGCATCACTGAGTCCCTTTAAAACCCAAATGGATCCTCACAATACTATGTCTCTGCACAATGTGTTAATAGTGTATATATTAAATTACGTAAAGAAAAAGAAAACACAAATGGAACACAGAGGCAGAGGCAAGATGAGCAGGGACATCTGTGTCCTGCCTTTGAACATAAATGCTCTAGGTTCTCTGACCTTTGGACTTTTTCGAGGACTTAGACCATTGGCCCTTAGGTATCAGGCCTTCAGCCTTGGACAGGGACTTATATGGCTCCCCTGGTTCTCAGGCCTTCGGGTTTGGACTAGAACTATACCACTGCTTTCCTGGGCCTCCAGTTTACAGACAGACTATAGGATTTATCAGCCTCCATAATTCTGTGAGCCAATCCCTCATAATGAATCTCTCTACATATTTCTATATATCCTACTAGTTTGTTTCTCTGGAGAACCCTGATTATTAATACATGACTTCACTTAAACAGTAGTGGCAGGAAATTATTTCACCAGTATGTTAAAACATTTATAAAATTTAGCCTTTATCACACCAAGGAGATGAAACATATACATATATGAATAATGTTATAAATAACATTTTCTAAAAGCAGTATAATACAGCTACAATTTATAATTTATTTAAATAACAAAATATCAATGAGAATAACAATAAAACCATGGGCTCCCCCCCCCCCCAAAAAAAAGCACAACAAAAAGCCACTGAAGAAATAATATAGAATACTTAGGGGAAAAAATGATTATTAAAACAATATCTTCCAAACACTTATCCAAGGAGCCAAAATAGTAGTCAGATGCTATTTCCTAGCTTTGGCTGCATATATTTTAAAATAAACAGAAAATAAACTCATTTTAGTTAATCAACCCCAAATTTCAATAAATAAAACCAAACAACCTGTAGGATAAATTATTGAAATTAAAGGCATACTATATTAATGCATTCAAAAATTGGTATAATTACATTGAAAGTAGTAAAAATATTTTAGAAAAATATGCCAGCAAAATTAAAAATGAAAATGGGATTTAATAACCAAAACATTTTGAAGTTTAATTATCTGACAAAAAGTCAAACAACTTCAATCAAATGTATAATTTTGGAACATAGCATAATGTAATAATTAAGATGATATTAATTCTTTCCACCATAGAAACCAATACTTTTTGGACTGATCAACAGACTTTAAAAAGTTTTAACCATAGTCTATAATTTGTTTATGTCATAGACAAAAAATGTTGTAATCCCCCTAATTTATTCTATGAGATGATTAGGATTCTTAAAACAACAACAACACAAACTACTAAATATATCTCCAAATATTTAAATAATGGTAACAGGAACATTTGGTTAAGTACTTTGTTTGAATCAAGCACCAGAGAAGGTTTTTTTATATTATCTGATTTAATCCACACAACATCCCAATGTTAGTGTTATGATTTCCATTTTCAAATGAAGAGGCTGGGCTCAGAGTTAATGTTACATGCCAAGGTCAGCATCAGTAACTAGCTCCAGCTCACTCAAAAGTTCATTTTCTTAACCACTAAATGATACTACCTCCCAGCTAACACATGATTATTTCCTTATTATATTACCTAATTATGGGTACTTATAAAAGAATCCATGATTTCCTCATGGAATGAATTGCCAGGAAAAACACAGCCTCTCCAAATAAATGTATCATCTTCTGACTCAAGGAAAGCAAAATAAAATTGCTAAATAAACAGTAACTTGCCAGAAAGGTTTTCTGTACACTCTGAGACTTCTCTTTCCTCCACTTCCACCAGCTTGTTTAGGTGACTTGCTTCTCCTGGGACCATTACAAAACCTATAGCAAAATATTCCAGACTAGAGTCCAGGTAATGGTTCCTAATATGTCTCTGTATTTTTATATTGCTGTTCTATTGGCAGCTATTTTATTTGTTGGCCCAGATTAAAACCACAAACTCTGCAATATGATCAAAGCCAAAACCTTTGCACTTCACTGCCAATGCATTCTTTGCTCGTTCACTCAGCTCTACATCAGGAACTTCACAGGGAAAAAACGTGTGTGCAAAAGAGAATAAGGAAGTGACCCTTAGTTTAGATATTCTTGATAATCTATTTTTGGAGGATTCAGAAAATAAAAGCTCCAAGAGAAAGTCAACCTCTGGACACTTATATAAACCTGTTCTAGAGTCAGGAGCTGTCTCTTCAGGTTAAATGGGGTAAGAGCTGGCAATGGCAGCCAGGCTTGGCCCTTCCGGTGTACATAAACCAGAGCACAGTCTCTGAGCATTACACCAGCAGTGGACAGTGCCTGGCATGGTGTCTAGTTGACACCATGTAACTTCGGGCTAATGTATCATGATGGTACGTGATAGGCAATGAAAAATTGTACTCAGGCCTTGAACATTGTGACATCCACATGGCATGGCCTGCAAAAGGCACTGTTTGCAGTTTAAGATAATTATGCTAATCTTTCAAGCGACGTGTTTAATGGGTAACTAGAAAGATCTCACACTAGACAGGAAGATTAGCCTGGACACAACTGGACCAAGTCTCTCTCTGGGGGTTGGGAAGACTTGAAAAAGTCTGATATCCTCTGATTTCCTTTGCTACTGCATCAATTACTTCTGTTTAATCGCAGTCGATTCTAATTTCTATAAATTACAGCCATTAAATGCTAATTTGTGCTTATTTTCAACAAGCTTTAAAACCACTCCTTCAAAAAACACAGCCCTCTCTTCTCTCAAGAGGCCAGGTGGGACTAAACCAAAAGCTGTTGCCTCTAACTAGACCTGGCCCAACAGCAGGGCTGCCAACCAGGATGCGGAGGATGTGTGCCACACAATTCCAGGGAACATCTTTCACATCCACAGTTAGGGGAGTGGCCCTCGCAGGAGTTGCCTAATAGACAAAATTCAAAGCTGTGGGTGCTGGCTCTCTTAGGGTCCATAGACAGTGAAGTAATTTCAGCCCATTCTGTCCTTAATAGAGGACTTTATGTTCTCTAATCCCTGCTAGATGTAAGCTCCCAGAGGGCAGGGATTTTTATTTTTTTGGGGGGTCCCTTTTCCATTCCTGATATATGCCAAGTACCTGGGACATTGCCTATGCCAAAGTAGACACTCAATATCTGTTGAGTGAATGAGTTAAAAGAGGAATTTAAATCTAGAACAAGTAAAAAATATTCAGCTAGTGTCTAAATAATGATAATGCTAGAAAGAAATCATAATGATAAAGGAACTATGATAATGGCTGAAGTGGTGTAAACATTTGTTGAGGCTCTTTGAAGAGGGTGCCTTTTAATTTTATTGAAAAAGAAACTACTGGCCCTAACCGGTTTGGCTCAGTGGATAGAGCATCGGCCTGCGGACTGAAGGGTCCCAGGTTCGATTCTGGTCAAGGGCATGTACCTTGGTTGCGGGCACATCCCCAGTAAGGGGTGTGCAGGAGGCAGCTGATGGATGTTTCTATCTCATCGATGTTTCTAACTCTCTATCCTTCTCCCTTCTTCTCTGTAAAAAAAAATCAATAAAATATATTTTTAAAAACGAAAAAAAAATGTTATTAAAAAAAGAGAAATTACTGAAGTTCATAGCTTTGCTTATTGACCTGTGCACACCAAACACCCTTACCCATCCCTTACCTTTCTGACTCACATCTTAGGAGAGCCTGAATAAACTGGAGAGATTTAAAAAAGCATCGGCCCTCGGGGATTCAGTGAGAGATTAGGTGAAACCAACAATACCAGTGCCTTTGAGGACGAATGAAAACCATAGCTTCAGAATGGCTCCTCAAAATCCCAGGCCTCGTGGGCCAATAGCCACATCTAAGGAGTGAACAGTGATTAACTTCTAGAAAACAAAACTGACCCAAGAAAGGTACCATGGTATCAAAGCTGAATGTAAGCATTGCACGGGAACAGCCCAAGAGGGTAAGGAAAAAGAGGGTGGTATAAAGAGGCATTCCCCAGAGAAATCCGAAGTCTCTCTCCTTTCAAGCTGCCTCTGAAATAACATTGGCACTATAACACACTGAGGACAAAAGGCCTACACCATTAAAACTACGGAAGGATGCTTATCGGAAATGATCCTGAAGGAGACCCTGCAGTGGAAGGAAGGTTGCGGTCCTCAAGGGTCTTGTGTGAGTATCATTCAAAGTGGCAACAGTAATTTGCTCATTTAGACGGGCGCACAGTACCAGGAAGGCTTTCTCTCTCCTCTGATCTCTCCTGTCACTGTCACACTGATAGGTGAGGATATCACATTCATTTAGGCAGGCAGGTCTTGTATGGTGTGAAAACTCAAGTGACAGAAAATAATAGAAACAATTTTTCTTGTTATTTTGTCAAAAAACGGCATTCTTCTGAATAATATAAAAACCTATGTCATCCGCAAAACTGTCCCATATCCTACATTCAAAAATAAATAAGAATTCACCCACAAGAATATTCACCTCAAACAAACATTGTTGCCAATTTACTTAAAAAAATACACACATATGACTGGTATTCACTGCTTACCCACCCCTTTCAGTCCTATAATAAAACAAACAAACTCTAAGTTTATGAAATTTTTAAAGCCACAGGAAACTGTCCACCTTTTAATAGAACGCAAAGTACAGGGAGGTGAGAACAGTGAGGGAGAAGAGTGTGACATTAAGGAAAAACACACTATTATTTAATGGCAAAAGATAATGGGAAACCATAAAAATATTAGAGGAATCCACAGGCAGCAAAATCTCAGACATATGCCAAAGCAATATCTTCACTGATACAGCCCCTAGGGCAATGGAAACTAAAGAAAAAAATAAACAAATGGGACTACATCAAAATAAAAAGCTTCTCCACAGCAAAGAAACCATCCACAAAACAACAAGAAAGCCCACTGCATGGGAGAACATATTTTCCAATGTTATCTCCGATAATGGTTTAATCTCCAACATTTACAGGGAACTCATACAACTTAACAAAGGAAGATAAACAAACCAATCAAAAAATGGGCAATGGATCTAAATAGATACTTTCAAAAGAGGACATAAGGAAGGCCAAGAAACATATGAAAACATGCTCAAAGTCCCTAATCATCCAAGAGATGCAAATCAAAACAACGAAGTACCATCTCACACCTGTCAGAATGGCTATCAACAAATCAACAAAGGGCAAGTGCTGGCGAGGATGCGGAGAAAAAGAAACCCTCTTGCACTGCTGGTAGGAATGCAGACTGGTGCAGCCACTTTGGAGAACAGTATGGAGTTTCCTCAAAAATCTAAAAATGAAACTGCCATTTGACCCAGTGATCCCACTTCTAGGAATATATCCCAATAAACTAAAAACACCAATTAGAAAGGATATATGCACCCCTATGTTCATAGCAGCACAATTTACCATAGCTAAGATTTGGAAACAGCCTAAGTGCCCATCAGCAGATGAGTGGATTAAAAACCGGTGGTACATCTACACAATGGAATACTAAGCTACGGTAAAAAAGAAGGAATTCTTACCATTTTCAACAGAATGGATGGACCTGGAGAGCATTATGCTAAGCGAAATAAGCCAGTCAGAGAAAGATAAATATCACATGATCTCACTCATTTGTGGAATATAATGAAAATCTCAAACTGATAAACAAAAACAGATCCAGAGACAGAGAAGCATCGATTAGACAGTCAAACCCAGAGGGAAGGTAGGGGAGGGTGGGAGTAAGGGGGAGAGATCAACCAAAGGACTTGTATGGACACAGACACCAGGGGTTTGAGGGCAAGAGTCAGGGGGTGATAATGGGGGGAATAAGGACATATATGTAACACCTTAATCAATAAAGAAAAAAAAAGATAAACCTCCATACTCTCCATGCTGGTAATAAAACCTGTTCTTTAGATAATACTGTAAGTCTAAGTATTCACAAAAATATGTGCATACTATTAAAATAATATTTCTATTTAGTATAGTACATAATATATTTAATATATGAAATTAGAATAGACAAACTGTGTGTATGTGTATGTGTTCACATGTGCACACATGGGTTCATGTGTATCCAGTTTAAGTTAAGTCACTTGATTTACTTTTATTTTCCTGTCCATTTAATGCCTCTTTGTGTTATTTTCATTCTGTCACAGAAACAGAAAAGTAACAAAGGCAGGTAGAAAGTAATTTTACAAGTATAACTTCCAAAATCTCCATAACAATTTTGGTCTACATTTGCTTCAGGTTATCCTTTAGCATACAAATAAGTTTCCCTTGATTGCTCTTAGTTACAAGACTCACACTATGGAAAGATTACCACAGCTACTTCTAGCTCTTTAATCACTGGTCTTATTTTTCTCCGTCTCTCCATTCCCCGGACCACTGCCAGAGTACATAGCCTTTACCCTTATCTATCCCAAAAGTTACTGGTGACTAATTTTATTAATGACCAAAGTTTCTGCAAATTTGTCCTTAGAACTAACCATACACCTTGACCTAATAGCATTATTATATGTGTTTTTATTTGTTTTCTATTTCTAAGTCTCAAGAAATGGAATTGCACATGTGGTACACAAAAGTTGCCTAGATTAAATCTGTGGATTAAAGCAAAAGATTATGAACTATGGTACATATAATCACAATAATTAATATTTTGGAATTCTACTTATAACTCAGCCAGTAAGTGAATAATGATGTTTAATGAAAACTTTGTTAAAAATAGTAGATAACAGAAAGAAGGGGGTCAGTGGATAACCCGGGCTCTGGTGGTAATTACCTTTGTGTTCCTGGGAAATTTTCAATCTCTCTGGATCACAAAGAGCAGGTAAGATTTTATGGTTTTCTAGGTCTCTTCTTCTTTAAAAACTCTATTATTCTATTTTCTATTTCTAAGACTCTAATTTAAGATCAGGAGAGAGGACAAGTTGATTGATTAACTTTAGTCACAGTCATCTCTGAAATGATATGGCTCTAAAACAGTTCAGGACTTTAATATTTGTGTATGTGTGTGTGTTCCAACCAAAAGGGAAAATAAAAAAACTGATGTATAGGCCTTCAAATTTCAGGCTGGTCAGCATGGCTCAGTGGTTGAGCGTAGACCTATGAACCAGGAGGTCACAGTTCAATTCCCAGTTAGGGCATGTGCCCCAGTTTGCAGGCTCAGTCTCCAGCACAGGAGGCAGCCGATCAATGATTCTCTCTTATTATTGATAATTCTATCTCTCTCTCCCTCTCCATCCCTCTCTGAATTCAATAAAAATATATTTTTAAAAAATCCAATTTCAAATTATTTTTCACCTTACAATTTTCATCAACGTAACCATTTTCATAGGTAGATTTCATTTTTTACCCCATTAACACTTAATACTCTGCAAATTCATTGAACTTTCTCTGCTACAGTCAAAGAATGAGCTTGTGATAAATGTCACTTAATTTTTTTTCTAATAATCTGCTTTAGTGCACAAAATCCTAAGGTTTCATTATATTAATTATTATATTCACATATTCCTCCAGACAGAATTGGAAGTTTAAATTCATAGTATATTTTCAAGTTAAAGTCCAATTTATAAATTAATGTAGAACATTTAAGATAATAAAATGAGGTCAAGCCAATGTTTTACTGCACTATTGATAATAGAATCAAATATTGTACTTTAAAAATTGGAAACACATTTAGGTACTAAGTAACTGTTTATTGTGTAATTTCTCCTGAAATTGTGCCTATATCTCTTTATTCACAGCCATTAGTTGGAATCTCCCTCTTACATGATGAAGTCTGAACTCTTACACTGTAAATGATACATATTTATTATAAATTCTATATTATAATAATACAGCTCAATAATTAAGAAATGATGTTTTAAAATTACTAATTTTTTTAAAGCTATAACATTCAGCAGATATTTTTCTATTAATGGAATTATTATTGCAAATTTGAAAGTTACTACATTTGGTCTCTAATGAGCAGCATATGTCAATCTGATTTTTTAAATAAGCTTTAGTATGTTACAGAATGATGCTGCAAGAATGATACTGCAAGACTGCCACAGGATGGCTTTCATGGCAACGTCTAGCATTTGGATGGACCTAATTCTAACTGAGAACAATTTGAAATTCAAAAATTTCTATAAGTTTCTTTTGTTCCTCCTTTTACTCACTTAATATTTAATGAAGTCAGCTCTTTAGTGTTAAGTTCTAGTTTAGAAGGTGACATAGTAGAGGGTATCTGTTAAAAATGCTGAGTTTAGGAGTTAGCTAACCTTAAGTTAAATCTGATTTCTACCACTGCTTGATCTTAGGCAAATTAGGTAAACTATGAGCTTATAACCTATAAAATGGAAACAAAGCAGTATATTTTCAAAGGGTTGTAGAGATAATGATAATGAGATAACACATCCTAATTACTTAGTGAAGTATCTAGGACTCAGTAATCAGGTCAGTAAATGACAGTTATCATTATGATAACTATATGCTTAAGTTGGCCTGTTATTTTTTAATAATTTCTTTGTGAGTCCTTCTTTTAAAGATAAGGAAATAAGATACAAAGTTTTATATAATTTTTATTAACACTTAAGAGGCAGCATAAAAGCACAGTTGGGTCACAGGGGCTTGTTAGAACATGTAGTTTCATATTTTATGAAGCTTCATAGTTAGAAACTGGCTATAAACTATTGAGAACTTCTGAGGCAAAGTATACAATTCTGACTCAAGTGGGCAACATAGAAGGCTCCTGAATTCATCTCCTCCCATTGACACACCTAATCTACAGCTACACATGAAGCAATTCCATCTGGAAAAAGTCCAGAAACACATTGGGAAAATAAGAAAATGCCCATATCAAAATATATCTTGACAAACCCTCACCTACTGGGAACCACTAAGAATAAAGAAGGTGGACTGGACAATCACAAAGGTTTGAGGTACAATCAAGAGCTAGGGCTGGGATGAACAATAATATTCACCTTCTAGATGAAACTACTCCATTGAGACTATGAGAGGTGGCTGCTTTATCTAATGCACAGAAATCACAGACAGTCAAGAAAAATGAAGAAACAAGTAACATGTTTCAAACAAAATAAAATAAAAGAACAAAATAAAAATACGAAAACAGAAGTTAAAAGAACTGAAGATAGTGATTTACCTGCTAAAGAGTTCAAAATAATGGTCATAAAAAATGCTTACTTAGGTCAGGAAAACAATACATAAACCAAGTGAAAATTTCAATGAATAACAAAGAGAAAGAAAATATAAGAAAGTACCAAACGGAAATCACAGAGCTGAAGAATATAATAACTGAAATAAAAAATACACTAGATGGGTTTATCAACAGACTAGATCAAATAGAAGAAAGAGTCAAAGGACTTAAAGACAGGGCAGTGGAATTCATCCATTCAAAGGGGGAAAAAAGAAAGAAAAATAGTAAAGATAGCTTATGGGATACCATCAGGTGGATCAATAATGGCATTGTAAAGGTTCCAAAAAAGAGAAGAGAGGAAGTAAAAGGTAGAAAATTTATTCAAAGAAATAATGATTAAAAAACTTCCCTAACTTGAGAGAATAAGCAGGCATCTAGATTTAGGAAGCTCAGAGAGTTCCAAATAAAAAGAATTCAAGAAGATATTCACCAAGACACATTATGAATTATCAGTAGTTAAAGATAATAAAAGACTCTGAAACACAGCAAATAAAAAAAACACAACTTGTTCCTTACAAGGGAACCCCCACAAGGATATAAGCAGCCATTTCAGCACACTTCAGAAGAGTGTGGCATTATATATTCAAAGTGCTTAAAGGAAAAAAATGCCAAACAAGCATACTCTACTAGCAAAACTACCCATAATTGAAGGAGATATAAAGCATTTTCCAGACAAGCAAAAGCTAAAAGAATCTGTCACCACTACAATGTCCTTACCAGAAATGTTACAGGGATAAGTTTAAAATAGACTGTTATATAAGATGTTTTATGTAAACCTCATGATAACTACAACCAAAAACAAATGGTAGCTATACAAAAGAAAAGAGAAAGGAATCTAAGCATACCACTAGAGAAAATCATCAAAACACTAAAGTAGAAAGTAAGAGAAGAAGAAACAAAGGAATTATAAAAGTCAAAATCATTTACTAAAATGGCAGTAGTAAGTCAATACCTAACAACGATTACTTTGTAAATAGACTACATTCTCCAATTAAAAGACACTATGGCTAAATGGGTAAGAAAATATCCAACTATATGCTATCTACAAGACACTCATTATAGATGTAAGGAACCATATATACTGAAAGTGAAGGAATGGGGAAATATATCCCAGGGAAATGGAAACCAAAAGAAAGCTAGAACAGCTGTATTTATTTCAGACAGAAGAGACATTAAGCCAAGGACTGTAATACAAAACAAAGACGGTAGAAAGTAAGAGAAGGGGTCAATCTAACAAATGTTATAATATTTTTAAATATTTATCTATCTAATATAGGAACACCTCTGTAAAACAAATATTAATAGATCTGGAGGGAGAAATAGACAACAAAATAGAAATAGTAAGACATTTTAGTACCCCATTTTCAACACTGGATAGATAATCCAAACAGAATATCAATAAAGAAACTTTGGACTTAAATGACATATTAGACCAGATGCACTTAACAGATATATTCAGAGCATCCCATACAAAAGTGGGAGAATTCATATTCTTCTCAAGTGTACATGGAACATTTTCTAGGATATATCATATGTAAGGCCACAAATCTAGCCTTGATAAATTTAAGAAGATCGAAATAATATCAAGCAGTTTCGCTAACCATAGTGACATGAAACTAGAAATCAATGATTAGAAAATTCAGAAAATGTACTGTTTAAATGGCATGCCACTGAACAACCAATGGCTCAAAGAGGAACCCAAAAGAGAAAGAAAACTATCTGAAGACAATGAAAGTGGAAATACAACATAAAAAACTTATGGAATGCAGCAGAAGCAGTTCCAAGAGGGAAGGTCATAGTAATAAACAGCTACATTAAGAACAAAGAAATAACTCAAATAAGCAATCTAACTTCACAGTAATAAAAATCCTCCCAACAAAGAAGTCCAAAACCAAATGTTTTCACTGGTAAATTCTACCAAACATTTAAAGAATTTTTAACACGAATCTACATAAAACCCATGACCCCTAGAAGAAAACATAGGAGGTCAGCTTCTTGACATGGGTCTTGGCAATATTTTTTTTTATTTGAAACAAAAAAAGCAAAGGCAATATAAATAAATAAATAAACAAATGGGGTTATATCAAACTAAGAAGCTTTTTCACAGCAAAAGAAATAATCAGCAAAATAAAAAAGCAACTTACAGAATGGGATAAAATAATTGCAAGTCATATATCTGACAAGGGGTTAATATACAATACATAAAAAGAAGTCATACAACTCCATACCAAAAAAAACAATGCATTTAAAAACTGTTCAGAGAAACTGACTAGACATTTTACTAAGGAGATATTCAAATGGCCGACAGGAACATGAAAAGGTGTTCAATATCACTAATCATCAGGGAAATGTGAATCAGTATCACAATGAGTTATTAGGTTCCACCTGTTAATATTGCTATCATAAAAAAGACAACAAATAACAAGTGTTGGTGAGGATGTGGAGAAAAGGGAACCTTTGTGTACTGTCCATGGGAGTAAATTGGTGCAGCCACTGTGGAAAGCAATATGACCCAGCAATTCCACTTCTGGATATACTGTATATCCAAAGGAATATACTGAAGAGTATTTGCACTTCCATGTTTCTTGCAGCCTTACATAAAAAGTCAAGATATGGAAACAACCTTAAATTCAACAGGTGAACGGATAAAGAAGATGTGAGAGATATATATTTTCACAATGAAACACTAGGCAGCTATGAGAAAGAAGGAAATCCTGCCATTTTAGACAACACGGATGAAACTTGAGGGCATAATTCCAAACACAGCAAGACATATATCGCATGGTATTCATTATAAGTGGAATCTAAAAAATGACAGAGTTCAACTCAGAAACAGAGAGTAGAAAAGTGGTTGCCAGGGGCTGGGTATTAAGAGAATAGTGAGGTTGATAAAAGGGTACAAACTTTCAGCTATGAGATGAATAAGTTCTGAGGATCTAATTAAAACATGGTTGATAACACTGTATTATATAATTGAATTTTGCTAAGAGAACAGAACATTAATGTTCTCACCAGAATGAATGAATGAATGAATGAATGAATGAAGTAACGGATATATTAATTAACTAATGTGGGAATTTCACAATGTAAATCAAATCATCAATGTACACTTTCAACATCTTACTATTTTATGTGTAACCACCTATCAATAGAGGTAACAACAAATAAACACAAATAAATAAATTAAATGGGGGAGGGAGAGACAGCATAAAAATGACCCATATTTCCTCAAAGCAATCATTCCTTCCAAGATCTGGGGCATGAATACTGCTATGTGCAGCCAGAACAAATGACTATATTTTTGTGTATGACCCTCAATGCCTAAAATTATGCTCAAACTCTAATATTTGCCGAAGAATAAGAATTTCTTATCCTAAGTAGAACTAACCACTAAGCAAGATTGCAGGCTGTCCTCACTTTGAACTGACATATTTTTTTCCTTACCCCAAATTAGTGGTAATCTAACTAATTGCATTAATAAGAGACTAATTGGTAGGTAGCTGTGTGAGCAATTACCCGATTTGCACATGTAAGTGATGTTTATTTCAAGTGTACTTCATACCACACTTTAGAAATTTGGCTGAAAAGGTCAGGAAGACAAACTGATTCTCAGCCATATCATGCCTTGTTTACAACCATAAATAAATAGAGCATAAATAAATTAGTGACTGTGATATGCTATTTGAAGTAATGTAAAGATCTCAAAATATCTTTCAATTGTGCTCTCCAGGTGTTTATTTAAAAAAAAGAACAAAAGCCAAATGTCTTATTTTGCCAAATATTAAAAGCTTAAACTGTACTATGTCAGGTCATCTAGACAAGACAAATGGCAATAATCTGTCCATGAAATTACAGAAGACAGAATAGTCATTTTAAGATTTGAATGAAAAAAAAATGACTATCTCAGTAATATTACTACAAACACATAATAATGACCTCTGTCAGCACCTAAATACTAGGCAAATTTTTTCTTTTTTAAAAAAGAGAGAAATATGACTTAACTCCTAATGTCTTTTAGCAGGGCAGTTTATATTCAAGTGGTGAATTTAACAATTGTTTCAACTTGTTACTCTTATCCTCTGTCTTCCCAATTTATGACCCTCTCCTTCATCCCATCTCCCACAAAATAGGGTGGGGGGGAGGCACAAGGATACATTTTCACAATATACAGAAACACAAAACTTTTTCTTTAGAAAATGTGTACCAGTAGATTATCTTTCTCAATATCATTACAGATCATTTATTTCCAAACTACTACATGTTAAATCTCAAACTTTTAAATAAAAAATGCTTTTTATGTAACAAAATAACATCAAAGTCATTTTAAATTACTCAACAAGTATCTTTGAAGAGGTCCCAAATTAATTAAAAGATGTGTTCATAGAAAGACTATTTCCCCAGATACATTATTTTCTTTCATTTGAAAAACAGAAAAATTCAATAGGGGTTTAAAAGCACATATATATGTGTCTATACATTTGGAATGTGTATCATTGAATACACAGACGCGGTGATGTGAAACTTTCCAAAACAGGAAACATAATGTTTACCTGCAAAGAGTAACATAGAACAGAGAATTCAAATACAATTGAATTTTTAAATGATTTATATTCTCTCTGTTAGATAAATCATAATAAATATAACCATTCACACACAATCTATTTTTCCATTGAATTGCTGTTTCTAGAACATTATGAATAACCCATTTTACATATCATGTAGTAAGTTTTCATTTGCTATTTTTCTACTATAAGACATTAAAAATATATTTTACTGAACATTTAGGAAGATTTATTTTAAAATAGAAGCCTACTGGCTTTTGGTTGCAATTAAAACTTGAAGGTGTGTTAGTTTTTCCAACTATCATCAAAGTAAAAATATCAAAGAGCTTTAATAAAATAATCATACACAGGGACCCCATTAAATTTTTCCAATCAGAATAATCGATTCCAATTATCATTATTAGGTAGATATGGAAAATCTCTTGAAAATGAATTCTGGTATAGCACCATTCTCTTGGAACAATTATTTCCTTTAGACCAGGGGTCCTCAAACTTTTTAAACAGGGGGCCAGTTCACTGTCCCTCAGACCGTTGGAGGGCCGGACTATAGTTTAAAAAAAACTATGAACAAATTCCTATGCACACTGCACATATCTTATTTTGAAGTAAAAAAACAAAATGGCAAAAACACCCGCATGTGGCCCGTGGGCCGTAGTTTGAGGACACCTGCTTTAGACAGAAGGGATATAAGACATTCTGACATGTGAGACTAGGTGTCAGACTGCAGTGTGCACTATTGTGGAAAGAATTCTGGATCTGAGATTACAAAGGGCAGATTATATTTAAAGGGCCCATGAAGGACCCTTGGGTACTGTATCAGCTTTAAGGGAGTCGTTAAGAAATAAAAGATTACACGCAACGTTTGCCCCGAAAGAAATAATTTCTTTTCTCTTTGACCTCTGTTTATTAGACTTAAACAATCATTAAAAAATACACAAATTAAAATACATTTAAAAAATAAAACTGAATAGAATTCAAATCAACTAGCTATGACAAGAGAGAATTTCTTCTCAAACAGGAATGAAAGCCAATTTTGTGTTGTAGCCAAAAATCCACTCTAAATGGCTGCATTATGAAGTTAACCTGCATACCCAGGAAGCTGCAACCAGAACACCAAGCACCTGGCAGAGACCATCCAGGGCCTGTCCACATTTTAAACACGTAGCTGTCTCCTGACAATGCCCCGAAGACTCTCTTGGTGATGCTATATACAATTGAGTAATTAAATTCTCCACTAATAATGAATAAATAAATTTAAAAAATCAAGGATCACACTAAAACTGGGGATCACTTATCTGTGTCGCCCACAATCCCTATCCTGAATGAGTGAATGATTTCTCTGTGAGAGTGAAGCTAGCCAATGTATTTCCCAGTAGGTTAGAAAGTGCAACCGCCTCTTTATATTTCACTGCAGAATCCCTAGTGCAGCTCCTGAGTGGGAAGGCCTCTTTGGGAACGCACTGGCCATACGGTGCCAGGCAATAGGCTTCACCAACATGGGGGTGTCCTGAGACATCAGGATGAGAAGGACCAATTGCAGCCCTTCCACCTTTCCCTGCAGCTTCACTCTTCAGAGAATCAAATTCTTTGAGTGTAAAATGGGCAGGAAATTATTGCCTACTCTCTCTACTGTATAGGGGATTGGAGATCTAAATAAGATGCACTTGAAATGTTCTGGAGACCATAAAGCATTAGTCAAATAAAAGTTATTATGAGTGTATAGAAGCAGAAATGTTACCAAATTTAGTCTGGCCCTATTTCTAAACTTCTAGCAGATCTGTTCATTGATGATAAAAATGTACTTTAATTGAAAAGTAATCCTCAATGAACCTTTAAGCTAACAAAGTGTGCAATACATACAATTCCTGCTTCTACCTTTTATATACTCTTCTTTTTCAAAAGTTAACAAAAACCATTAAACAGGAAACACCAGCATCTTTATAATTATATCTTTACCAATTAATAAGGCAACACACCATGTTCAAATTAATCTGGGTGGAAAAACGAGAATTTCATCTCCTAAAAAGCATGGCAAGACTTGCACAGGCAAATACATTTGCATCTGGATCTTCCATGTAAATTGTTAAAAGGAAAAAATGATCTTTTTATTCCTTATCTAAAAACAGATACATTTTAAACATCTGAATCATTCCCGATAAACTGACTGAATACAAATTAAAACCAGAGCCTTGAATTGTAGCCACTATAAAATAATACAAATAGATTAATGCCAGCTGCCAAATACACAAATAATTTTGGTAGTATAAATGAAAAACAGATTTTCTAGTTAATTCTGAATATCTTGAGAAACAAATCTCCTGTTTTCTACTGACAAAAGAAAAAAATGTGGATGAAACTACTTCCAACATAACTAGATAGAGTGTTTGCTGGGCATAATTATTTCATGCACATGTTTTTCTAAAATCTGTTATGAATTATAGAAATAAGCATTTTATAGATAAAGAAAACAGTTTATACAGGGCCTACTAAGAAACAAATAATTAATACCATTGCAGAATGTTCACATTTTTTTCTTTGAACTATGTGATCCAGCAGTATGAAAAAGTATCTGCTTTTTCATGATCTAAATGAGAATAAATTGTTAGGCTCGTCCTAGACGGACTGTATGATCATCTATATTTCAAGGCCATTAAGCCATTCCACACTCTGGAAACAACTCTGCCTTAGTCCGTTCAGGTTGTTATAATAAAATACCACAGATTGGGTGGCAACAGAAGTTTCTCACAGTTCTAGAGGCTGGGAGCTACAAAATCAAGGCACTGGCAGATTCAGTGTCTGGTTTCTTTCTGGTTCCCAGACAGCACTTTTCTCTGTTCTTTCACGTGGCAGAAATGGTGACCTAGCTCTCCGGGATCTTGTGTTTAAGGGCACTAATCCAAGTCCTGTGAGTTCCACCCTCTTGATGTAGTCAACACCCATGGGCCCCACCTCCTAAAACCATCACCTTGGGGGTTAGAATTGCTACACATTAATTTTAGGAGGACACAAACATTAAAACCATATAGCCATCTCCATAGTTTAGGCAGGGACTAGGTGAGCATGAAGCTGTTTCTGGATAGGTTCCTTCTACTACAAGCAACTGATTACAAGGCAAAAGGCTACCCCAAAGGCAAGCCTTAGGCAAAATTCAAAAAGGGGGGATTTTTGTCTTTTGAGCCTGAGGCTCCCCTATTGGGATACTCATTTTATGTCCTAGGATGCTACCCTCAGGTGCTCCTACTACATGCACTTCACCTATATTGCCAATATTTACCTTGGATATTGCTGATGACTTCTTATTTCAAGGGTGTGGATGAAAGATGGGGGAGGAGAGAGGAATATCATTGAGCACCTACTATATGCCTAGCTCTGTTTCAGATTTATATGTTACTAGAGGCCCAGTGCACGAAATTCGTGCACCGGGAGGAGGGGAGTCCCTCAGCCCAACCTACGCCCTTTCACAGTGCAGGAGCCCTCAGGGGATATCCGACTTATGGCTTAGGCCTGCTCCTGTGAGCCCGGCTTCTGGCTGAGTAGCACTCCCCCTGTGGGAGAGCACTGACTACCAGGGGGCAGCTCCTGCATTGAGCATCTGCACCCTGGTGGTCAGTGCGCATCATAGCGGCTGGTCGACCAGTTGACTGTCTGCCCCCTGGTGGTCAGTGCATGTCATAGAGAGCAGTTGAGTGGCCTTAGCATATCATTAGCATATTATGCTTTGATTGGTTGAATGGCCAATTGGATGACTGGACAATTAGCATATTAGGCTTTTATTATATAGGATTCTATTAATTACTCTGAAGGCAATTAGTAAAGGTGAAAAAGTGTTAGCACAAAGATTCAAACATATGACCTCCATCCTCTTTCATTAAACCGTGCTGCCTCCATCTATATATATATAAAAGCCTAATCAACCATCATAATGGAACGGATGACCAAACAGGCTGCATGGGGCAACCAGGCCAGCAGGGGGTCAGTGAGGGGCTACCAAACGACCGAGCAGCAGGCTGTGTGTGGTGGCCAGGCCCACAGGGGGGGCAGTGAGGGGTGACGAGGCCAGTGTGGGGAGGAATTGGGGGTGACCAGGCTGGCATAGGGGGCAGTCTGGGGTGACCAGGCCAGCAGGGGTCAGTTAGGGGCCACCAGGCCAGCAGGGGGGTGCAGTTGGGACAACCAGGCTGGCAGGGGGGGCAGTAAGGGGCGACCAGGCCAGTAGGTGGGCAGTTAGGGGTGACCAGGCCGGCAGGGGGGCAATTAGGGGTGACCAGGCCAGCGGGGGGGGGGGGCAGTAAGGGGTGACCAGGCCAGAAGAGTTGGCAGTTAGGGGTGATCAGGCAGTCAAGCAGGTGAGCAGTTAGGAGCCAGTGGTCCTGGATTGTGAAAGGGATGTCCCAGATTGGAGAGGGTGCAGGCTGGGCTGAGGGGAGCCCTCCTCCCCCGTGCACGAATTTCATGCACCAGGCCTCTAGTGAAAAGATAAAATACATTATATATATAACCTAGGGAGATTTGTATTCAACAAAAAGGAAAGAAAATATTCTGAAATGTGGAACTGAGGCAATGTGGTTTTCCCTTATTTTTTAAATATATTTTTATTGATTTCAGAGAGTTAGGGGGAGAGAGAGATAGAGAGATAGAGAGATAGAGAGATAGATAGAGAGAGAGAGAGAGAGAGAGAGAGAGAGAGAGAGAGAGAGAGAAAACATCAGTGATGAGAGAGAATCATTGATTGGCTGCCTCCTGCATGTCCCCCACTGGGAATCGAGCCTGCAACCTGGACATGTGCCCTGACCGGGAATCAAACTGTGACTTCCTGGTTCATAGGTCGATGCTCAAAGACTGAACCACGCCAGGTTGGGCAGGTTTTCTTTTTTGAGAACTGAAAGGAGCCAGGACAGGAGGCCCCTGCTGGTCCTACTGTGAGTTGTTGAGATCTTAAGGCAAGTGGCTGGCACCCTCAGTTCCAACCTGTAGACCTCTGCTTTCTGCAGCTGCAAAGAGTAATGGTAGTAACTCTTCAGGCTACGATGTGCCTTTGCCCTCCTTTGATAATTTTTAAAAAGTTTCAATTTCTGAAAAGAAAAAGTTAGAATCAATTACTTTACTGGCTCATCCTGCATTTTGCCAAGAATTCATCATTCATCCTTTTATTAATTCTTCCACTGAGGATCATCATGTGTTCCTACTGCTACAACCGAGGCTTTCACTAGAAGCAGACTAACAGGTCTATGCCCAGGTGAGTTCCCTGCTTTCACTGCAGGCCAACCTTGAGAGAAAATGATAGCATCACTCTTTGTTTCCTCAAAATATCCTCTAGCAGCAAAACCACTGGTGAACAACAGAGAGTAAATATTTTGTAGAAAAGTCAGAGAAGAATGTAAACATCTCACATGCCATAGACCCCCACTTCCAAAATGCTCGTAAGGCATGTCTACGTGCCAAAGCCTCTCTGCCTAAGCATCTAGCCAGAGTGCTCTTCACCATGACCCGCCCATCCATTCAGTCCAGGCCTTGCTCATCAGCTGTCCCAGCAATGGCGTCCCTGCGTGTGGTCTCCCTGCCACCACCTACCCCAAGCCTTGCAGGTATTTTTATGCAGAACAAAGGTGCTTTGCCATAACTTCCTGGACTTGAGTGCTTAAATCTAAGCACTTTGCAAGCAAAATGGTCTCCAAGTATTCGGACTTCCCCTCCTTAGCAAAAGCAGTTGATCTTAATTTTAATAATAGTAAAAATAACATTCTGTTATCTTAAAGGAGTCCAGAGTTTAATGAAGAAAGACGGGTATGTACAGAGACAATTATTTTGTGGAAAAAAAAATGTTAAAACAGAAATTCATTGGAAGTACCATAGGGACACAGATGAGAGCTTTTGTTCTTCTTCTTTTAGCTAGGAGTATCAGGAAACACATAACATGAACTGTCA
Organism: Cnephaeus nilssonii; assembly: GCF_951640355.1. Classification (NCBI taxonomy): domain Eukaryota; kingdom Metazoa; phylum Chordata; class Mammalia; order Chiroptera; family Vespertilionidae; genus Cnephaeus; species Cnephaeus nilssonii. The sequence goes on along the minus strand of NC_137074.1, from coordinate 34,369,383 downwards.
GGGTACTTGAAAAATAGGAGCTAGGAATTTCTAAGTAAGCAAGGGTGGAAAGGGGCTCTAAGGAGAAAGAAGAGCAAGGACAAAGGCAAAGAGAGATGAGAGGTCAGGGCATGTCCGAGAACAAATAACTCCCTGTGTCTGTGAGCTCAGCCAGCAGAGCAAATCGAACACGGTGGCTTCCTTTCAAAATTCACCTGCCCTCTTGCACCTTCTCCTCCCTCAGTGCAAAGCTGTGCTCTGTCTCCCCATGACAGAGACCGTGCTGGCTGCATGTATGCGAGCACCGCTGATAGGGCTCATTTAATGGTTTTCTCTTAATTCTGCTCAGAGGTTTCTCAATTTAACTAAGTAACTTTAATGCTCTCTGGCACCAGGCTTAGGACAAACTTTCTTTAAAAGCCATTATAGAAATAGTGATTTTGCTAAAGAGTGTACATCGTCGTCAAAATCATTACTCCAGGAGATGGAGCCGAGGTGACATCAGAAGAGCTGCACGTTGTCTGGCCCAGAACACACAGCAGAAGCCCAGACACTAAGTAGAGCTGTGAAATGGAAAAAAAGCATATTTGAGAGCAACGACTGAACAGTACTGTGTGCTGCTTGGCTAATCACCTAATTTGGACTTAGACAATTTCACATCGTATTCAAAATGAAGGGGAAAACAACCTTAGGCAAATATCAAAATGATTCTTAAAAGAAACATCCATACTTTAGAATGAGGAAGCTGTAATGTTTGTTTAAAAGTCTCACTGGGGTGCTTGTCAATCATTCTGTGTAACACAGACGAGACTGAAATTCTTAGTGGAGCCTCTACATGCCTGGCTACTTCAATCTCCCACTGATGCAATACGTGTCTTTTCCCTCCTAGACCATTCATGATTGCCAGATATGGAATTAAGAAATAGATCAATAAACACAACAGGCTACAGGCTTAAAATCTCTGCCTACACAATGGAGCTATGAAAAAGTTACTGCCTGGAAATTGCGACAATAGAGAGTAGGCCATGCAGATTCATATTTGGGAACATATCAGTAAGTGGAATTATAGGCATTAAAAATAACGATGGAAAAGCAGATACTTTGATTAGACATTCTAACTATTATATGTCAGGTAAAATGTCTTATATCTGATGAAATTCCTTAAGAATTATTGAATTTGTGGATGAACTATTCAATTTATGGTTTTATAAAATAAGTTTGATAAGGAAATCATTTCTGGTAGTCATTAGAAATAAGAAATGTGTCCTGTTTCTCTCAAGAGCCTACCATGTGTCTTGTTCTGTTAAACTTTCTGGTAGAATTGGATGAATCAAAGGTAGACTATATGTGTATTAAGGACACAAGCGAAGTAGAAACACTAAAATTTTTTTATTAAAGATAATATTTGGTATTTCACTGGAAGAATGGTCATCAGTAGAAAAAATAACTTTTTGAATTTTAACTTGAACAGATTTTTTATCTTATAGAGGCACTCCTTAGCTACATTCTAAAAAAAAATTTAATTCTGCCCAGCCAGGGTGGCTCAGTGCATTGACCCATAAACTGGGAGGCCACAATTCAATTCCCAGTCAGGGCACATGCCCAGGTTGCGGACGCAGCCAATCAATAATTCTCTCTCATCATTGATGTTCCTATTTCTCTCTCCCTATCTCTTCCTCTCCGAAATAAATAAAAATATGTTAAAAAGAAAGAAAATAATTCAATGGTTAAGGGCATGACTTAATTTAAACCTTAGACTTGCCACAATCTAGTGATATAATTTCTTTTATTCTCTTTTTTTTAATTTTTTTCTTTATTGATTAAGGTATTAAATATGTGTCCTTATGGCCCCATCTCTTTATTGTACAATGAAAATAATAAAACCTTTCACGAAGAGTGGTAGTGAGAACTAATATATAAAAAGCTTCCTTAACTCCCATTATTAATGAAAATGTTAGATCCATTGAGTGGGCCAGGCCTGAAAGAAAGATTAAAAATCACACTTGTAAGTGAATCCCAAAGCAAGCACTTCAATAAAATGATATTCATATTCTAACCTACCTCATTTTAAAGCACATCTTAATTTCTAATCTTAAAACAATAGGGAGTGAGTGAATGTGGGTTGGAGGGGATCAATGGGGGCAAAAGGAGACATCTGTAATACTTTCAACAATAAAGATACATTTAAAAAATAGCGCTGTGCCCTAGCGAGTTTGGCTCTGTGATTAGAGCATCAGCCTGTGGACTGAAGGGGCACGGGTTCAGTTCTGGTCAAGGGCATGCACCTCTGTTACAGGCTCAATCTCTGGCCCAGTTGGGGTGAGTGCAGGAGACAACCAATCTATGTGTTTCTCACATCAACGTTTCTCTACCTCTCTTTCTCCCTTCCTCACATTCTCTCTAAAAACCAATGGAAAAAATATCCTCTGGTAAGGATTAACAAAAAAGAAGCTCTGTAATTTTGCGTATGTGGAAATATACTGTCCTCATTTCATACTTTGTCAATCTTCATTCACACAGGAATCATGAATTTCTAAGAATTTACATAAGCATAGTAATACTTTCAGAATTAGAAATTTAAAATACTTTCATTATACATTATAAAATCACATTTTATTATACCTCTGTATATTCTGCTTCACATGCATTTAAAAAACATAGATGTATCTTTAAAGAAAAAATTTTAAAAACCTTCATTTTCCAAATATTTCCAATTCCTCATTATAATATCTACTATGGTAAAAAAATGTTTACTACTTTGAAAAACCCATAATATAAAATACTTTTAAAAGGAAAAAGACACAATAGTTAGCTGAGGCTTCCACAAAAGAAATGGAGTGACATTGCCTAAGTCAGCTCAGGCTGCCATACAAAATCCCACAGACTAAGAGGCTTAAACAAGAACTTCTCCCTCACAGTGCTGGAAATCAGGTCTGTGTTTGGTTAGAGCTCTCTCCTTGGTTTGCAGATGACCATATCCTTGCTGTGTCCTCATATAGCATTCCCTTAGTGCATGTGGGTATAGACAGAAAAAAAGAGAGAAAAAGGAAGCAAGTTTCTAGTGTCTCTTCTTATGAGGACACTAATTCCATCATGAGGGTCCCACCCTCATGGCCTCATCTAAACCTAATTATCTTCCCAAAGCCCCATCTCCAAATACCCTTAAATTGAGAGTAAAAGCTTCAATGTACGCATTTTAGGGGAACATAATTCAGTCCATAGTGGTCACTTTGCTGGAACAGAAAACATATAACCAATGGCTAGGAGATACAAACAGCTCTAAGCATACACACACACACACACACACACACACACACACACACACATACACCTTTCAATCCTGCCATACCTTCCTTCTTAGGGTTCTTAATTGCCAGGAGTTGCATAGCTATTCATTCCCTCAGAGAACTACTACTTATAAAAAAAGTATTCTCTTAGCCCTAGCCAGTTTTGCTCACTGGATAGAGCGTTGGCCTTTGGACTCAAGGGTCCCAGGTTCGATTCCGGTCAAGGGCATGTACCTTGGTTGCGGGCACATTCTCAGTGGGGGGTGTGCAGGAGGCAGCTGATTGATGTATCTCTCCCATCAATGTTTCTAACTCTCTATCCCTCTCCTTTCCTCTCTGTAAAAAATCAATAAAATATATTTTTTTAAAAAGTATTCTCTTAGGATACAGTATTTGCCTTTCCCCCCCATAAATCAAAAGAATTAAAACTATAAGTCTAAAATTTGAAAATAAATGTAAAGGTTATAAAGAGAGGGGAATTACAAACTTATGTAGTCATTTAACTCTCCCCACTAATTTTATAATAAAATCCCAAGGAGAAAAGGAAATCAGCAAGAAAGTTAATTTGTAGACAAATTAGAGATTAATATATACACAGAACATAGATAAGTTAATTCCACACATAAGTTAATTACATAAATAAGTTAATTACACATCACCACAAACCGTATATGCCTGGAAAAGTCAATATCAAGATACACATTATTAAATCTGTAATATTTAATTGATCTGGCTCAATTTAGTACCCCACTCAAATGCTTTGCTTCAGCAAAATATGCATGCTGTTTTCTGCCTCTCTGTATAAATACTTTCTGTGTGTATAAACTATTTAACTCCCACTCTTCCTGAAAAATGTAGTTCTTAAAAGTTAAACACATTATTCAGGAGGTAATTATTATTCTTAAGTAGTTTATCTATTAAAAATCAACAAAAATAAATTAAGAATCTACTTCCAGAGTTAGAAAAGGAGTGGCAACTGATACTGAAGCAAAAAAGAACAAATTAATAAAGAAAAAGAAAGATAAAAAAACTGAAAACACAGTAGAATTAACAAATTCAAAAAGAAAAAAATCTCTGGTAAACTTAATTAATATTGATTAAAAAGGAATAAAATAGAAATCACAAAGATAATTATAAATGAGAAAAGAAAAATAACTGCAGTTATAATAAATTTAAAATAACCATAATAGACTATATAGCTAAATAGTATGCAAATAAATTTGAAAATCTAGTTAGAATTGGAAATTTTCTAAGAAAATATAATTTACAAAACTGACGTCAGAGGAGATAGAAAACCTAAAAGCAGATTTACATTGAAGAAATAGAGAAATTTATCACTAGATACTTTCAAAAGTATCAGTCCCATATGGTTTCACAGGGAAATTTTTTGTTAATCTTTAAAAAATGGACAATTTCAATGTTCTAAAATGTCTCTAGAGTTATAGATTAAAGAAGAAAACTTCCTGGTCCACAAAGATTGTACACACACACTCAAGTAAATATTATTTATAACTATCAAAGCAAAAATACTAAATAATCCAGGTGTACACAAAAGTAATCGTACATCAGAACCAAGTGAGGTTTATTTTAAGAATTTAAGAATTTTCAATATTAGAATATCTATTATTTTAGGGGAACATAATAGAATATCTATTATTTTAGGAGGGACCACAGGAGGGCTCCAGGGTGTGTCAGGCCCATCTCACTCAGTTTTTATAATAATATGTTTTTATAATAATATTAATATGTCTTTAAAAATATTTTATTCTCTTTGTAGATGCTAAAAAGCCATTGTCAAAATTCATTAACATTTTGGATTAAAATATTCAGTAAAATAAAACTAGATGGCAATTTCCTATATCCTATATCGATTTTAGACCTAAAGCCACCATTGTGCTTAATGGGGCAACACTAGAAGCATTATCAACTAACTGAGAAGCAAGACAAAAGTATTATTTAACACTATACTAGAGATACCAGCCAAAATAATTAAACAAGGAAATTAAATTATAATTTAATTTAAAGACACTACTAACTGCAGTCAACATAAAAATATAACGGTATGCATAAAATATCCAAGAAAGTCAAGTGGCTTTTGACTAGAATCAGACAAACTGAGGGAAAATGGTTTTGTGAGAGATGTGTTTACAAAGAGACTGTAATTATATGAGACACCTAAAAGACCTTTAAGCTTCCAAATTTCCAATGCTTTCATTATAACTAAGGAGGATAAAAGAAACAAAAGATCCTTCCAGAGATACAGCCTACATCCATGGATCACAAAGACTGGGGAACTTTATCCTAAGAGCAAAACCAATATCTAATTCAAGATTATTATTTTACCCTCAGGTAGTAGGCTACAATATATACCCTGATGCATTTCAGAACTGCTAAGGACCTCTGACTGCCATATGTAACTCATTCTTCTTTTTTTCAAATTGTAGTGATTGTTGCAGAAAGAGACAATAAAAAATGGTATCTGTGTTTGCATTTACATTCATAAAGATGCATATGAAACTAATAAGTGAGTACTGCTTTAGCCTAGGTGAAAACTGTAAAGACTGGGGATAAGTTAGAAAGGAGATAGATTTTTCTATGTGCATTTTTGTACTTATAATTTTTGTAAGCATGGGAAGACATTCTATATTCAGCATATAAAATGAAAAAAATGTCAGGACTTACTGAATTACTAGAAAAGGGATTAAGAAAAGGATATTAAATATGATGATTCCTTTCTTTCTGGTTTGATAAATTTAGTGCAATAAACCAAGTTAGAAAATATAAGCATGTATGGGAAATAAGACTATGTTTTAGGTATGTGAGTACCAATTATATCAAAAGCTATATTTGGTCTTAAGGTAATAAATAATTCAGGTCTGCCTGGCACTATTCAAGTTTAAGCATTAAAATTCCTACATCCCAGAAACCCTTCCTCAGGATGCAAAACATCTCAATTTTCATCAATGGGTACAGAAGGTTATGGGAAAAATATAAAACCCATATGGCCCAAAAAACTGAAACTAAAACACTCAATTTATTTTCGTACTAGAGGCCTGGTGCACGAATTTGTGCACCAGTTGGGTACCTCAGCCTGGCCTGTGGGATCGGGCTGAAACCGGCTCTCCGACATCCCCTGAGGGGTCCTGAATTGCGCAAGGGTGCAGGCCTGGCAGAGGGACCCCACCAGTGCACAATCAGGGCCCAGGAGGGACACAGAAGGTTGGCCAGTCCAGGAGGGACCACAGGAGGGCTCCAGGGCATGTCAGGCCCATCTCACTCAGTCCCAATTGGCCAGACCCCAGCAGCAAGCAAACCTACTGGTCGGAGTGTCTGCCCCCTGGTGGTCGGTGCACATCATAGCGACTGGTTGACGGGTCAACTGTCTGCCCTCTGGTGGTCAGTGCACATCATAGCAAGCAGTTGAACGACCTTAGCATATCATTAGCATATTACGCTTTGATTGGTTGAATGACCGGATGACCAGACACTAAGCATGTTAGGCATTTATTGTATCCGATTGATGTGGCATAGATTATCTACTTTTGGAAGTTACTATCACTGTGTTTTCTTCAATCACTGACATTAGCAAGCATGATTTGCAGTTCCTAATAATGGAACATCCATTGTTGCATTAATCTGAGTGATGTGACTTATGTGTGCAACCAAAGTTCATTGTAATCAGGAGCATTAATAATTGTCTTTGATTTTGCCTGTGGCTTAACTATGTGTTTTATATTGAAGTATTACTCATTTAATTTTAACACTGAATTCAGATAATGAAATGAGAATGATTATAATACCAATGTCAGCATAAACCAGACAGCTGTATTATTTTAATGACAGATAGCAAGACACATACAATTGGATTAGGGAGGTAACTAACCAAAACAGAACACTCGATAGGCAGAAAGGAATTTTGGATTGGGCATAGTAGAAAAGGGAATATGAAAGTACATAAGAAGTTAAAACTTTACAAGTCCTAGATGAAACAGGCAAGTATTTCTAAAGCAGTCAAATGCTTTTTCATCTCCTCAAAAGACAGCAATGCTTAGTCAAAATAGTCACTGTATTAGTTTGTGGGCACACCACAAGAATTATCATGTTTCCTTCCTCTACTTGATTATTCTATAAAAATGAATACAGTTATATTTCCTGACTCAAATATTGCAACCATATAGGCAAACAAAAAATAAAAAATTTGATAATAGATATGTCATTCTATTACAGTGAAGACCTGATTTAGTCAGACCTTAATCAACAATCATGTTTTTACCTTAACTCAAGTGATGCATGGAATCGAGCCAACAATGTAAACAATGTTTCCTCTAGTTCTTAGGCGTTTTGATGTAAAAAAAAATGGAGTTTCAAATCATCTTATAGATTTTATTTTATTTTTTAAAACCTTTATTACTGAGAGTATTACAGATGGCCTCCTTTGCCCCCCATTGTCCCCTCAACCCAGTCCCTGCCCCACCCCAGGAGATTTCAATGAGGATATTATGAAACTGCAGAAAACATAAACAAAGAACACAGATTTCTTGTCCAAATAAACACTAGACTTTGACAACTGTAGTAATTTCCTATTGCTGCTGTAACAGATTACCACAAAAAGTGGCTTAAAATAACACAAATCTATTATCTTATGGTTCCGGAAGTCAAAATTCTGAAAAGGGTCTGAATGGTTAAAAATTAAGTTGCAAAAGCTAAAAATCAAAGTACTGGCAAGACTGACTTCCTTTTCGGAGGCTCTAGGGAAAATGTTTTGATTTTCCCCTTCTGGGGGGCCACCTCCATTTCTTCCCTGGAGGCCTACTCTCATCTTCAAAGCAACAAATGGCTGGTTGAGTCTCATACAACACATCACACTAACACTGAATCCTCTGCCTCTCTCTTCCACACTTAAGGGCTTTTGTCATCACAAGGACATTTTTCCAATCTTATAGTCAGTTGATTAGCAACTTTGATTTTATCTGCTGCCTTAACCCCCCTTTGTCATGTAACATAGCATATTCACACATTTTAGGGATGAGGTCTTGAACATTTAATGAGGCGATTAGTCTGCCTACCATACTCATTTACCTGCATATTTAGCAGACAATGCGAATGACCAAGCCCCTTCAGCCTATGAACTTGTGACCAAAGAAAATGCAAAGGTATTATCAACTACCGTAAATGCCCAGCACACCTTGTATATAATACTGCTAAAGAGAGCATTCTTTTCCCAACGGTGATATTGAGAATTTCATAATAAAAGCTATTGATCATTTTTATTTTTTTCTCAAAAAGCGCAGAAGGACTTAATGAGAGTTGGGACTTGAGAGACATGGAAAAATATATCCTTGTTAGACAAGTGCTTTTTTTTTTTTTTTTTTTCCAATATGGGGCAAGAATAATGTTCTTCTCTAATTTGGAAATACATTGAAGAGAAGGAAAAAAAATAAAATAGACATTTATGTGCTATTTCTCCAAGTCTGTTTGATGAACTCTGAGTGGCCTTAAGGAATCTAGAAAAAAATGAAGTTACTGCACCAGAGATGTTTGATGTTTAGGTTGAGAAAAACTCACACTACTTCAAAACTCTAAGAAATATCAGCAGAAAAGGGGAGCCAAGTTAAAAGGACTTTCTCTTTACTTTACTAAGACCACAATGTATTTGGAATCCAATTTGTTTTTATAAGTTCAAATCCCTGTATTTTAAAACCATTATCCCTAGGAAGTAGAGGTTTAACTATAACGTCATGCAATGTACCCTGAAGTTTCCAAAAAATGATAGACATATTAGACAGGAATGGCCTATATGTTAAACATATAAATGTTAAAGAGCTGAGTGACAAACAGCTCTGAGAGCTCATCTGTGCTTCATAAGCCAGATGTATAGGTTTGCTTGCTTTGATTTTTCAGTAAAGGTGCATGCTTTAATAAATTGGCTTTTCACAATGCAGTCAAGGTCTCTCGTATAAATCCTACATAAAAAAAGGCAATATGCAAATTGCATCACTCCGCTACGCCCACGATTGGGCCGGCTGGAGGCACGGGGGGCGGGACTCAGGGTGGCCGATTGGTGGGCGGTAGGAGCGGGGGGCGGGGACTAGCGAGTCCCCAACCTCCGCTCCTCCCGCCAGCCTAAACGGCCGGCACTGCGGAAGGACCCATGGGGCCGGCAGAAGACACTGGTGGCGGAACTCGGGGTGGCCGATTGTGTGACTGCCGGCACCAGTTTTCCGCCAGCAGCAGTTTTCCTCTGGCCACCCGCCGATCGGAGCGCCTCCTGATCGGAGATCGGAGTTCCTCTCGGGGTGGCCAATCGATCGCACTGGCGGGAGGCGCTCCGATCGGCAGATGGCCAGAGGAAAACTGCTGCTGGCGGAAAACTGGAGCCGGCAGCCAGGTGAAGGAAAAGTCTATTGCAGGAAACTTCGTGCAACGGGCTTCTAGTTAATTTATATGAAAAGATAAGGATCAAGGTTGGGGACAGCCCTCTCCACTGACTCAGGGGGCTGTCCTGTCCAGTCACACCTCTCTGGTGTTGGTGAGAAGGGCCTATCACATTAGCTGGTCTACCAAAACAAGGCTATAGCTACAAATGGACAGACAGATTTAGAATCTAATTCTCAGATATTTAAACACCTGTGGCTCCTAGGAAGTAAAGTCATAAGTAATCAGGTAATTTTGTTGAGAGGTTAATTAGCTTGATGTTATCATATTGGACTACCAGGAATGAGTGTAATTGGAGCTTGATAAGAGCAGTACTTGAAATTTTACATGTGACTATATTCATTTTTACTATTAAAAGGAAAGGAACATGACCTAAAGGCTGCATGCAGTTCAAAGAAGTGTTGTTAAAAAGGATAAAGAATAAAAATAGCTTACTGTATCATGGGACAGGAAGAAATATGCCATCATCATTTGTATTAAATATAGTTTAGTTTGTCTGCTCATATTTAAATTCTTCATTTATAATCTCAAATTTATTTATCTTAAAAATTCATAATAATGTGCATAGTTTACAAAATTTAAATGTGCAATAAAAGTTCAAAATATTGGTGAAATAAGGTATGTATCAGAGGAGATAATAGAACAAAAAAGCATTATAAAAATATTATAGTTTTACACATATTAGTTATTTAATTAGTCTTGTTAATTACTACTAATTGCTACCTTTAACTATTCTACTGCTATTTTATTAAAGGATAACAATTATGTAATAGAAAAATAAATAAGAAATATAGGACTTCAAATAAATTTGACCTATTTTCATACTTTAATGTAAAGTAATAACACACATGCATATAATAATTATATATTACTAGAGGCACAGTGCACAAAATTCATGCACTCGTGGGGGTCCCTCAGCCCGGCCTGTGCCCTGTCGCAGTCCAGGAGCCCTCAGGGGATGTCTGACTGCAGACTTAGCCCGGCTCCGCCTGCAGTCGGACATCCTTAGCGCTGCCACAGAGGCAAGAGAGGCTCCCACCACCACCGCTGCACTTTCCAGTCACGAACCTGGCTCAGGGCTTCTGGCTGAGCGGCGCTCCCCCTGTGGGAGTGCACTGACTACCACAAGGCAGCACCAGCATTGAGCGTCTGCCCCCTGGTGGTCAGTGCGTGTCATAGTGACTGGTCATTCCACCATTTGGTTGATTTGCATATTAGCCTTCTATTATATAGGATTAGAGGCCCGGTGCATGAAATTTATGGAAGCCCTGTGATAGATCGCCCCAAAAAGGTAGGCCCTGCCCACCCAGTCGGGGCTCTACGATAGATCGCCCCCGCAGAGGGAGGCCCCGCCCACCCACCAAAGTGCTGCTGGGTAGCCTGGGCCTCCCTCTTTGGGGTGATTGTGGAGCCTCCTGATTGATTGATCGCCCCACCAGCCAGTGGCCTGGCCTCACTCTACAGGGCCATCATGCAATTGATCGCCCCTGCAGAGGGAGGCCCCACCCATCCACCACAGCCTACCAGTTGGTGGCCTGGGCCTCCCTCTTTGGGGCAATCGTGGAACCCCCCAATTGATCGATCGCCCCACCGGCCGGTAGCCTGGGCCTCCCTCTGCAGGGTGATCATGGGGCAATGGCTGGGCCCCCAACCAATTGCACTGACCACCTTGGCTGACCTGGTGCCAATGGGTGTCATAGTGTGGTCATCCCGAAGGTCATCTGGATGGTCATTCTGCTGTTCAGCCATTTGGTTGATTTGTATATTACGCTTTTATTATTATAGATGTTATGTTTTATTGATTTCTATGGACTGGTGTGATCTATGTTTTAGGTTAGCTCTCAAAAAGCTGGTCACCCTAGTATTTGGATGTGAAGTGAAAGAGATTGAACTGAGCTGAAGATAAGTATTTGGGAGTTTAAAAAATTCATATCCATCTTTGTGCTACTTTTGAAATTCTCACACTAAAGCATCACACTGTATTGTAATCATTTGTATCCCCACTACACAGTGAGCATCCTGAGGAAAGAAACTCTAACATAATTACTTTTGTTTCTCCAGTACTTAACATAGTATCTGGCATATAATATGCTCACCATAAATATATGTATGAAATTGTCTTTATAAAATTTTAAAGAGCATTTAAAAGTATTAACATGCTGCATATGGTGGAAATATTGTATATATGAAAGAGAAAGAAAAATAAGAGAATGAGTTTTGCAGAGGTACAACCTTTGATTTAAAAGGTGAATATTCAGCTAGAAAAAGATCAATTTTAGAAATAGTTCTCTTGAAAAGACAACTATAAAAAGATGTTTCAAGGACAAGACAGTGCTTCATAAATACACAAGCATGAAATTCATAGCATGTTAGGTTAACAAAAGACCATATGTCAAATTTTCAAGGAAATGTTACAGATTTATATCAGTTATATAAGGAAATAAAGCCACTTGTGTAAAGATAATTTTCAGCATGAAGTCCTGAATGAATTGTTGCCAAACTGATTAATATGGTTGAAAGTTGATATATTTGAAATTTATATCAAAATCTATGGTTAAAAAAATCTTAAAAAACTTATAAAATTAGGTAGGAGATGTCTAATAATTGCCATTTATAAAAACTAAAAATTGATGACTCAAAGTTCTTTCCCTTTAAAATATTATTTAGCTCTTGATTACTGACTTAATTCCCTACATAATTTTCTTTTGTTTCTTAAAAAGAAAACTATTTCAAATATTCTTAAAAATAGATAAAAAGTAATTTAAATAATTTCAGTTTCAATGATAGATCCTAATGATACAAAAATCACCATTTCTACCAGAAATAGTACAATACAATTTAAATATTTGTTATATTTAAATTCTTTTATGGATTTTCTATTAGTTAATTGCATGATATAGTACAAACCAAAAAATAAGGCAATGATTTAATTAAAATTTATTTTAAGAAAAATACAGAAATACCCTGAAGATATTGTGGGTTCAATTCCAGACCACTGCAACAGAGCCAATATCACAAAAAAGCAAGTTGCAAATGTTTCCCAGTGCATATAAAATTATGTTGTTTTACGTATGTACTAGTATGTATTACATATGTATTCAAAAGTTATGTCTACTATAGTCTTTTAAATGCAATATCATTGTCGACATAATGTACAAACTTTATTGTTAAAAGGTACTAATCATGCTCTGAGCCTTCAGGGAGGTGTAATATGTTTGCTGGTAGAGGGTCTTGCCCTACTATCATCAAAGATCACTATAACAGATATACTAGTATGTATATAAAAGCCTAGGCAACCGAATGACCAAACGACCAAATGAGCGATCAACCAGTCGCTATGATGCATACTGACCACCAGGGGGCAAATGCTCAATGCAGGAGCTGGCCCCTGGTGGTCAGGGTGATCCCACAGCCAACTTCCTGAGGCCCCTCCCCCCGGCCGGCTGGCCCAGATCAGCCCCAATCACTGGCCAGGCCTAGGGACCCCATCCATGCATAAATCCATGAACCAGGCCTCTAGTATAATAATGGAAAAGTTGGAAATATTGAATCACCAAAATGTGACACAGAGATCTGAAGTGAGCAAATGCTATTGGAAAATGACTCCAATAGACTTGATTGACTCAGAGTTGCTACAAAACTTGAATTTGTAGAAAGCACAATATCTTAAAGGCACATTAAAACAAGGTATGCTTGTAGATTGAGTTAACAAAGCTAATGTCTTGAGTAGATTAACTAGACAAATCATTGTTTAGATGAAATTACATTGGGGGAGGGGGTATGTAAGGACAGATAAAACGTACCTCAACGATTTTACCATCAGTATTCTTCCTTATTTTTCTCTTGTATGGGATTTACAATATCAGCAAGACTCTACTGTAATCCAGTGGATCAGAAATGCACTGCCCCTGAGTGCTATAAGGATGTTTATGATAGTACGTTTTATTTTTCCATTGAATTGCTGCTGTTAGCTCATTCAACTGCCTTTTAAAAAAAAATTAGTCACGTACTCTAAGCAAAGCCTTAGGAAAAATAAAATTGTGAAGAGTAAATTCTGGGACAAATCACATTTGTTAAACAGTTTAGTGAGAACTTCATCCAGAAAAATAAAAATTGTAATAGTTGCATTTACTTTGGCTTAAAGAGACCCAGGATGGGGTAACAAATCTTAGGCACCACAAAATGCCTTTAACAGGCCCCAGCATCGAGCCATTCACTGATACGTGATTTCTAATTACTTTTGCAGTTTGTCTCTGTTTCACACAGTCACATCTAATTGACCAGAAAATTTTGGTTAGAATGTACTAAGCTGTGGCTAAATTTTTACTGTTATTATTCTGGTTTCTTTGTGAACATCTCAACTTTACTGCATCATTAAACCTTAAATTAGATTTTGATAATAAGGATATTTTATAGAATTGTTCAAACAACTGCAATATTCAAGTGGAAGCTACAGTATTCTTAACTCCACTGTCATATCTTCTTAAAAATATTCATACACATTCTTTCTGGGTTATTAAAAACAATGGCACTTTGATTTCAATTAAACACTTCATTTGAAAGCCATAACTAATAAATGTCAAATGCTAAAGGTGATTTTTATGTTAAGTGGATATCAGAGCATCTTTTGTAGAATAAAAGGAATTTAAGTCTGAGGGTTTTCAGTTTCAGAACTGCTTATGAGGTGTATTTACAAGCAAGGTGGCAATTAACTGCCTCAATTTAGAAACTTGCATTACTTATTTTCATGTTGGGAATGTGAGCTAAGCAATGGATTAGACATTCCTGTCATTAATTCTCTAAGCCTAGAAAAATAACAAATAATTGAGTTTATTGAATAAATGTCTACTTTGTCCATATATTGTGTGTTACCAAAGCATTGAAGGTAAACATATATGACTAGAGAATTAAAAAATGCTTAGTGACACTGGTAAAACAAGGCAAAGAAACATAAAAAGTATCATTACAAAGCCTCCATTTCTGGCTTAACTGAAATTATATCTGCTAACATTATCACTTTTTTTTGTTTGTTTGAAAAAAAGAGCTGAGACACGTTGTTAATGTCAGATATTGTGGGTAAATTAAAAAAACAAAAACAAAATACAACAGATCTAACCAGGTCTAGTCAGTTTGAGCATTAACATCCAAGTATTTTTTCTAACTTGGCTATCAAAGAAGTAGACAGCAAGTACTTAATCATTACACAAGGCTGGACTATGAAGTCTAATGCAAAAGCCTCTTAAAACATTTTTTTCTGATTATATATCTTAAGGCAGTAACCGTTTGCACTAACACATGGAAAAATTACCTGAAAGATATAAATAAAGCATGCATCATACAATACACCCATTCTCAAAATTTATCATGCTTGAAGTAACTTGAATTTGTCTACAATTGCATATAATCATGATTTGAAAACCTATAGAAGTAATAAAGAAAGAAGCTAATGGAAGGGCCCAACTAAAGGCATGCAAATTCTGGGTCCTTCTAATTTTCCGTTTACCACTGGATAACACACACACATGGCTTTCTACAGTCATGAGTTCAATTTTCTAGTAGACATAAATTCTGATTTAAATTGAGCCAAAGAGAATAGATAAGACCCCTAGAGTATATTGACTTGGCCCACTTCCCATCTTCCACTAGGCTTGTTGCCTAATTGCCATTAGCCTCTGATAAAATGCATTTATTTTCTCAGCTAAAATATCTCTTTGAAAGTCAGTAAAAGGTGATAAAAAAGAGATATGTATATGTCATCACTATAAATTAAAAATAAAGAAAGAGCAAAAGTGGATAGAGCTAAAAATTGTTAGAGAATATACTTAAACTACCACTTTCACTTTTGTCTATATAAAATAATATTTGTATTAAACTGTTAGTTAAAATATTAATTAAAAAAAAAACTAAGAAACTGCTAACCAGTAATTTACAGGGTAGGTTTTATTCTTGGAATACAGTTCTAGATGCAAAGTTTTCATTCTAGGTGAATTAATAAAAAAAAAAATTAAATTAAATTTTTAAAAACTCACAAAAATATTAAACTGATGAATTGATTGTTTTATGTTAAAAAAATAACTTTTCCCTTAATTCTATTGTATAATTCCAAGGGAAATCCAAAGCAAACAGTTTACTTTTATTTTACTTATTTTTAATTACATAAGCGTGATAAACACAGGAGCTCAACAGATGCTAAGCAATATTGTATTTTACATAGTTACAACATTTTATAACCATTTACTGAATTGGAAATGACCTTAGAACTTATTCAATCCAATGGCCAAGTTCAATCCCCCACTGCACACGATTTACTTTTTTTGTCCAGGTTTAAAATGCTTGAATCTGAATGGTTTTGGAAGGAGCACAGTCTCTTTCCCACAGGCCCACCATTCATGCCCAGCCACTTCACAGATTTGAATTATAAGCCTGATCTTCAAAGCACATGCATTTGTCACCCTTCCCTGATTAATCTAACTCCTTCAATTCAAAATCAAGGAAAAACTCAGAAGGTTAAATGGTACATCAAAGTTCCCAAAGTGTGTTGCTGGGTCTGCTCAGATCTCCTAGATCTTGGTTCCATGATGCATTGGGGCCTTTGCATCATCCATGCCATGTAAAGTGTTATACATAGTAAGCCTGAACCAGCATTTGAATATTGATAGCAGCTAGTGCTCCACAGAATAAAATACTCTAATCACATATTGGCATTAACCCCCCTCCCTCCAAGCTGGGTGCTTCAAGGAGTTACCAACTCCTTTCAGAACACGTCTTCAAAATCCAATGCCTAAAGGGAAGTTCACAGTCTATGTGTGGGCATAGAGAAACAGATACTACAAAAGGTTAACAAATCCGTATTAACTTGGAGTAAATAAGCAATGCAAAGTCATGGTATATCACAGCACAAACAGCAACGGTGTTGTCATTTTTAAGTAAAACCACTGGCACAACTTAAACTAAAAAGTGAGAATAATTTGATCATGTTTCATACAATTTACAATTGTATAAAAATAAATTGATACCACAAAGGCAAGGAAATTGTAACAACTGCAACAGCCACACAAAAATTTAAATATTTAGATAATATTCTACAAAGAAAATGGACTCAAATCCATGAAGTAAAAGCTGAATATAATTTGCCCTATATAAGCCTTTTCAACAGAATAATGCTTTCATTTTCCTTTTTATTTTTTTCAAAATGAGCAGCTATTGGCACAATATAGAGTTATGCTAACTTACCTTATTAAAAGTTCATTCAAGAGTAAAAGTCTAACATTCTAATTAAAGTAATTAGGTCTCACCTCAATTGAAAGATCCGAGGGCAACTAGAGGGGCTTTGCAGGTTACAGGACTCTGACAAGCTGAACCCAAGGCTCTTCATCCAGGTGCCTAACAGTCAACGCCCATTTCCTGTTCATAAAAACAAAACAAACAAACAAACAAAAATACAGAGATGATCAATTTACATTGGAAGCTATATTAGATACTTTAAAGTTGGCTCCTGACTTTATTCTTTAGTTAATGCTTTTCAGAGTTACTTTATCAGTTATTTTCTATTGTTAGCATCTCTATTTCATCCTTCTTTTTTATTTATTTTTTATTTATTTTTTAAATATATTTTATTGATTCTTTTACAGAGAGGAAGGGAGAGGGATAGAGAGTTAAAAACATCGATGAGAGAGAAACATCGATCAGCTGCCTCCTGCGCACCCCCTACTGGGGATGTGCCCGCAACCAACGTACATGCCCTTGACCGGAATTCAACCTGGGACCTTTCAGTCCGCAGGCCGATGCTCTATCCACTGAGCCAAACCAGTTTCGGCTCATCCTTCTTTTATAGAAGTCAAGAATGTATAAATACACTTTTTTTTTTTAAGCACAGCATTTTATTTCAAGGACAAATGTATACAAAGACACACAAATACTTTCTTCTCTTGCTCTCACTTGTACATATGTCTACATATGTACATATGTACTTTAATTTAGCTAGCCTAAATGGCACACAATACTTTGTGACCTGCACAACTCACACAATACAATGTAAAGCAGAAGACACATAACTGGACACAAAGTTTATTTTCTCTTTGGGGAGAATGGGCCAAGCAAAGGAAGAGATGCTTAGTAGAAAGAGCACTTGTAGGGCAGAGAGCTTGGCAATTCTGTTGAACACTGTGTGACCTCGGGTAATTTCTGTAACTCTTTAAATATAAATTTCTTCAGTTTAAAAGATAAAAACTAGGTTAAACTATTGTGGTTAGAAACATTGCATACAATGTGCCTAGCACATTGCCCAACATGTACTAAGCACTCAATAATTGATTGTTATTATTACACTAGAGGCCCAGTGCACGAAATTCATGCACGGGGGTGTGTGTCCCTCAGCCCAACCTGCACCCTCTCCAATCTGGGACCCCCCAAAAACTACGCATACTCTATTGATTGGGTTAGAGAGCTGAAAAGTCATATGTCAGTTTGTCTAACAAAGTGCCTTTGATTAATCCTTACCTATTCTAACCCCTAATTCAAGATTCTATTTACGAAATGAAACAAACTCCAGTTTCAAGTATTGAGATACATTGTTCAGGATGTGATTTTTTTCTGGTTCTTAGAAAAAGTTGCTTGAATGAGTTCCTTATGGACCTTTCAAGTATTACCTAGTCAGAATACTAGAGCTATAATGAAGCTTAGAGATTATCTCCTACAAATACACAATTCTCTACATGATAACCCACTAAATGTTTTATTTGATAATAGTTCACCCAGGCTCTATATCCAATGTTCTAGGGATAAAATATCAGAAATGAAAAGCCCTACTTGTCTAGAGAATTTTTCTCCATACGGTGTTTTAAATGGTATACACTTGTATCAGAAAGGCAAAATGGTACATACAACTCTTTAGAAATTGTCTTTAGTTCTGATGATGGCTTGACCCTATATAATAAAGAGGTAATATGCAAATTGACCATCACTCCAATACACAAGATGGCCACCCCCATGTGGTCAAAGATGGCCACCCCCATGTGGACACAAGGTGGCTACCACAAGATGGCCAGCAGGGGAGGGCAGTTGTGGGTGATCAGGCAGGCAGGGGAGGGTAGTTGGGGGGGACCAGGCCTGCAGGGGAGGGCAGTTAGGGGCGACCAGACTGGCAAGGGAGGGAAGTTAGGGGCAATCGGGCCAGCAGGGGAGGGCAATTGGGGGCAATCGGGCCAGCAGTGGAGCAGTTAGGCATCGATCAGGCTGGCAGGGGAGTGGTTAGGGGGTGATCAGGCTGGCAGGCCGAAGCGGTTAGGGGCAATCAGGCAGGCAGGCAGGTGAGTGGTTGGGAGCCAGCAGTCCTGGATTGTGAGAGGGATGTCCGACTGCCGGTTTAGGCCCAATCCCGGTGGATCGGGCCTAAACGGGCAGTCGGAAATCCCTCGAGGGGTCCCAGATTGGAGAGGGTGCAGGCTGGGCTGAAGGACACACCCTTCGGTGCACGAATTTCGTGCACCAGGCCTCCAGTACAAACATATTAAAACAAAAATTTTGAATTTTCTTTTTATTATGGTGACATTAGTCAACATGAACATATAAGTTTCATGTGTGGATTACTAATTTACAAAATCTGTATATAGGACCATGTGCCTACCACCTAAAGTCAAATCTTCTCCTGTCACCTCATATTAGGACCCCTTTCTTCCCCCACCCCACTCCTTCTGGCAACCACCACAATGCTTTTTGTGTTTATAAGGTACAGTTTTATATTCCACATATAAGTGAAATCATGTAGTTCTTAGCTTTTTCTGTTTGACTTATTTCACTTTGAATAATGTTCTCAAGGTCCATCCATGTTATTGTAAATGATGCTATTTCAACATTTCTTATGGCCATGTAGTACTCTATTGTGTATATATACCACATCTTTTTAATCAAATCCTCTATCATAGGGCACTTTGGCTGTTTCCAACTCTTGGCCACCATGAATAATGCTGCAATGAACATAGAGGTGCATATATCTTTGCATATAAAGAATTTTGAGTTTTTCAGGTATATACCCAGGAGTGGGGTTGTTGGGTCGTATGGTAGCTCTATTTTTAATTTTTTGAGAAATCACCAGACTGCTTTCCATAGTGGTTGTACCAGTCTCCATTCCCACCAGCAGTGAATGAGGTTCCCTTTTTGCCACAACCTCTCCAACACTTGTTGTTGCTTGTCTTGTTGATAATGGCCACTTTAACTGGTATAAGGTGGTATCTCATTGTAGTTTTAATTTGCATTTCCCTGATTGCCAGTGAGGTTGAACATCTTTTCATATATCTATTGACTGTTTGTATGTCTTCTTGGGAGAGGTGTATTCTCAAGTCCTCTGCTCACTTTTTGATTGGATTATTTATTTGTTTGGTGTTGCATTTTACAAGTTCTTTATATATTTTGGAGATTAAAGCTTTGTCAGAGCTACTGTTTGCAAATATCATCTCCCATCTGGTTGACTGCCTGATTGTTTTGTTGTCTGTTTCTTTTGCTATGCAGAAGCTCTTCAGTTTGATGTAGTCCCATTCATTTATTTTTGCCTTTACCTCCCTTACCTTTGGAGTCAAGTCCATAAAACGTTCTCTACCACCCAGGTCCTTAAGTTTGGTAGCTATGTTTTTTCTCTATGTGACTTACAGTTTTGGGTCTTATGTTTAGGTCTTTCATTCATTTTGAAATAATTTTTGTACATGGGGACAAACTGCAATCCAGTTTCATTCGTTTGCATGTGGCTTTCCAGTTTTCCCAGCATCATTTGTTGAAGAGACTATCTTTACTCCAATGTGCATGTCTGGCTCCTTTGTCGAGAATTATCTGTCCATATACGTGTGGTTTTATAGTTGGGCTCACTGTTCTGTTCCACTGATTTGTGTATCTGTTTCTCTGCCAATACCATGCTGTTTTGAGTATCTAGCTCTGTCGTATATTTTAAAATCAGGTAGTGTGATACCTCCAGCATTATATATTTTTTATTTTTTTATTTTTTTTTCAGAATTGCTTTGGCTACTCTGGGTCTTTTGTGGTTCCATACAAATCTGATGATTTCTCATTCTATTTCTTTAAAAAATTACATTGGGGTTTTGATGGGGATTGCATTAAATCTGTATATTGCTTTGGGTAAAATGGCCATTTTAACTATGTTGATTCTTCCCAACTCATGAACACGGGATATTTTTCCATTTTTTGTGTCTTTTTCAATCTCTTTTAATAATGTTTTGTAATATTCAGTATATATGTCTTTCACATTCTTTGTTAAGTTTATTCCTAGGTATTTTATTCTTTGGTTGCAATTGCAAAAGGAACTGTCTTCTCCATTTCTTTTTCTGAAGTTTTTTTGTTGGCATACAGGAAGGCAATGGATTTTTGCACATGGATTTTGTATCCTGCAACTTAACTGTGTTTGTTTATTGTTTCCAGTAATTTTTTGTTAGAGTCTTTTTGGTTTTCTATATACAGCATTATGTCATCCACAAAAAGTGACAGTTTGACTTCTTACATATTTGGATGCCTTTTATTTCTTTCTCATGCCTTATTGCTCTGGCTAGGACTTCCAGGACTATGTTGAATAAGAGTGGTGAGAGTGGACATCCTTGTCTTGTTCCTAATCCTAGGGGAAAAGCCTTCAGTTTTTCACCATTGAGTATGATATTGGCTGAGGGTTTATCATATATGGCCTTTATTATGTTGAGGTACTTTCCTTCTATTACTATTTTATTGAGTGTTTTAATCATAAATGGATGTTGTATTTTATTAAATGCTTTTTCTGCATCTATTGACAAGATCATATTATTTTTATACTTTCTTTTGTTAATGTGGTGTTTTATGTTGATTGACTTGGAAATGTTGAACCATCCTTGTGCCCCTGGAATGAATCCTACTTGATTGTAAACAGAAGTCTAGGACCAGATGGCTTCACCAGTGAATTCTACCAAGCGTTGAAGGAAGAATTAAAGCCCATTCTTTTCAAACTCTTCCAAAAAAAATTGAAGAAGAGGCAATACTTCCTAGCACATTATATAACGTCAATATAACCCTGATACCAAAACCTGTCAAAGATAACATTAATAAAAGAAAACTACAGACCAATATCCCTGATGAATACAGATGCAAAAATCCTAAACAAAATACTAGCTAACCCAATACAACAGTACATCCAAAAAATAATACATCATGATCAAGTGGGATAAAATTTTCTTAAACAGAGTATATTAAAACAAACAAAAAATGACAAACAAGCAAAAGAACAACCCAACACATAACATATTTCAATTTAGCAAAGTTTCTATGGGGTTAATGTAATATTATTAACAACCATTCTTTTGTATGGCTGCCATTTTACTACCATATAGAGAATGATTTCTCCTAAAACAGTTTTTCTTGAAGCCACTCTACTGATCAAGAACTAATAAAATGTTCCTGTTGTCAATCACAGAAGTGTCATTTTCAGTTTAACACCCATTTGAAAGCCCACCATGAGCTAAGAATATCAACTCCAAATAACTATATATGGCTTTGGGGTTCTTTAATATCTTGATCTACCTCTAGGATTTTTTGAAGGCAATGACTGTGTCTTGGTTTGTGATGTCCTCATATCACTGTGCCTAAATTTAGAGTATGCTCAATAAATGTGAGCTAAAGGGCATCTGTGACGCAGCATTTCCAATCCTTTGCCTATCACAGATCTCATTGCCCATTGAAATCATACTGAATGTTTCCTCCATGCCTTTTCTCTAGTTGGTCTTCACTGATAATTCATTTATTCTGCTCTTTTGTCTAGTTTCTACTTATTTTCCAAGATTCACTTATATCATGAAATCTATTCGATCCTAGCCATTTACTAAATTCTAATCTCAGGACAAAGAGTAGAAATATCATATTCATACTTCTTATATACCCCCCACAGCTCCTAACTCAAAATCAGACACATTGTTGCTGGCTACTATAGAGGATACAGGTGATTGGTGAGCTAGGGAAAGATACACATCCCTTTTTGATTATTTAGATCAGGGATTGGCAAACTATGGGCCATGGGTCAAATTCAGCCTGCTGTCTGTTTTGATAAATAAATTTTTACTGGAACACAGCCATGTCCATTCGTTTATGTATTGTCTGTGGCTGCTTTCCTGCTATAACAGCAGAGGTGAATAGTTGTGATGGAGACTGTCTGGCCCACAAGTCTATACTATTTATTATCAGGTCTATTACATAATAAGTTTGTGTATCACTATATTAGATCAGTAGTTCTCCAATGTGGGCCTCAGATGAGATTTGGCCCATTCACATCCTTAAACACTGTGGTTGGACAATACTCCATAATCAAGTTGTTCTTAAAATGTGGATCCTGGATGGACAGTACCAGCATCATCTGGGAAGTTGTTAGAAATGCAAAATATCAGCCCCCCATCCCAGATTACAGATCAGAAACTCTGTAGATAGGAATCAGTAATCTGTTTTTTGTTTTTTCTTGAGTTTTTTGTTGTTGTTATTTTGTTTTGTTTTGTTTTACCAGCTCTCCAAGTGATTCTCATTTACACTAAAATTTAAGAACTACTGAATTAGACCATAATGACTTAGCCTGGGTGTGGCAGATCCAGTTTTTTCAACTGCTACTAGTATATATAGAAATTTTAAATGATTCAAATATATCAATTACATTTCACCTGCCCTGAAATGTAATACCTTGGGTGTACACTAAGAAACAGGATTACTATGATGTGAGAATTGCTGTAACACTCTTAGTAAATGCTAATACAGCCACCAGCTGTCTATCCCATAAAAAGACAACATACCAAGTACCAAAGTGTAAAATCTATCCAAAAATAGATTGAAATATCAAAGCCATCTCTGCTATAGGACTGCCTGTCAAGACAAATCTTTGCACAATGGTTCTCAGCAGGGACCGGGTGAAGTGAACTGCCACTCAGTATGGGACTCTGCTAATCAAGGATTTGTTCCAACATGCATATTCCATCCCCAAGTCTCAAATGTGGCCAAGTAGCACTTTCTATGATAGTGTGTGGGTAGAAATAAGGAATAATCACCACCAAGCTTTGTGAGGGAAAATAAATAAGTAAATATATATATATATATATATATATATATATATATATATATATATACATATATATATATACATATATATATATATATAATTACATTATATAATATAGGTAACTTTCACAAAATGACATGTTTAAAATTTACAATAAATCTAGCTTCTTCATTGTTTCTCTCTAAAATACAGACTACCACCAGAAGCTCTGGCTATGATATGAAAGAGTTAGAATATAGTCCAGTGATGGGCAACCTTTTGAGCTTGGTGTGTCAAACTTCGCCAAAAAACTGAGCATAACTCGGGTAGTGTGTCACTTTGAGGAAAAAACATTATTTCGCAAATGTTTCATCCTCAGGAGCAGCAAATGTTTCATCCTCGGCATGCGGCCGCCTTAGTGGCTGCGTGTCATCAGAAATGGCTACATGTGTCAGTGCTGACATGCGTGTCATAGGTTCGCCATCACTGGAATATACAAAACAATATGGCAAGGTATTGATAAAAGACAAATGTGATAAAGTTCTTCTGGAAAGACCCTTGCCTCAATGTCTTATATTTAATTATATTTAATGCTGAAAGCTAGGCAGCTATATCAGGAAAGAACAGTAAAATTATTTAACCTATTGAAGAGTCTCTATGTAAAGGTTAAAAGAAACATATGTCAATCAATAAGCATAAACTATTGACTGGCAACCTCTAGAAAGTTCACATTATTTCCTACTCATAAAAAATCATTATGTTTCCACCCAACAGTATGACCATTATTTCCCTTTTGAAAATGGCACATGGATTCAATATGCCTGAAAGGTACATAAACATTTTATTCAATATCCATTTATGAGTGCTTTCATATTAACATATCTCTATGGAAAATAGGAAAAGTATTTATATATGCTGTGTGATAGAAAACTGGGAAATATGGGCCTGGGTTTCACACCTATGAATTTAGTCAATGATTGACCACTGTTCAGATGATCTGTTTGAATTCTGATTCAGACTTAAATTTTTAAACTTTAAATCAAAGGTTAATGAATATATAATTTGATACACTTATTCATAACATAGCCCACATTCATAGAGGAAGTAGCTCAGTGGTTGAGCACTGACCTAAGGACCAGAGGTCATGGTTTAATTCCTGGTCAGGGCACATGCCTGGGTTGCGGGCTGGGGCATACAGGAGGCAGCCAATCAATCAATGATTCTCTTTCATCATTGATGTTTCTATCTCTCTATCCCTCTTCCTTCCTCTCTGAAATAAATTATGCCCTCCCAAGGGGAAAAATATACAATGAACTCTCTTTATAAGAACTACCATCCCATGGAAAGATAAAAACTATGCTGCATTCAGAAATCATTCACAGGAGATATGATACTTATCTAGAAGGACCGTGAGTCACAAATGACATAAAACAGGAAGAAACAGAAGCTGAGGTTGTTAGAGAAAGTAATTAGGAGTAATTCTCTACAATTTTAAGAAGTAGAAAATCGGGGCAAATGTTAAAAACCTTTCATAGCAAGTCCATTCACCTCTAGAATCAACCCCAGCTGAAGCTTCTTCAATTGAGTCATTTAAAATTAGACAAGAATCTGACTTTGCCAAAATACCGTAGGGAATTATTCAAGGGAAGGACTAGTGAGATGTACAAAATGAATGATTTTTTAAACTCATCTTTTACATATCCAACTGCCAAGATTTCACACACATTAAATAAGTAGTGAGAAATGGAAATGCTCTGGAGGTTATTCATACTATTAGTATGCCACATCAATTCATATATACATATATTTTTTTAAAAAAACAAGAGGAAGATGAATGAGATAAAAATAATTGAGATAAAAACTACTCTTGAATAGTCCACTCATTATTAAATTCAAGGAAAAAATATATTAGAAGATAGCAAGTTAATTTATAAAATTTGCCTAGTTAGCACCATGCTTAATTACCAGCAATGTCCCAGTATGATGCATAACATGGAGTTGGTAATCAATAAACACTAAATGAATGAATAAGTGGACACCTTCCCTCTGGGGTTGACATCCTTGAGATGAAAGTTTATTGTAGCTATTAATCACTGAGATCCAAGACAGACAGCCTGGGCTCAAATCCTGGCTTTACTACTTAGTAGCTGTGTGTCCTTGAGCAAGTTACTCAGCCTCCCTATGCTTGGGTTCTCTCATCTGAAAAATAAGGAGGGATTATAATATACTAGCTGCCTCCTAGGGTTTTTCTAAGTACTAATGAGTTAGAAGCAGTAGAGCAGAAAACCTGTTAGATAATAATCACGCAGTAATGGTGAGCTATCATTAATAACTGCTACTAGTATGTACAATGGTCAATAAGGTAGGAGATTTTAGGAAATTAGAAAATGGTCAGAAAGGTAAGTTGGAGTGACAAGCCACAGATTCTTAGTACATGACCTATTTACTAATGCACTTCTAAAAAATCAGTCAGTTCCTTCATAAGATTGATTATGGAAATAAGTGGTGATTCTCAGCCAAGTCAAAAGAAGTCTGCTATTTCCATCCCAGACCACCTGTCAGTTCATGGACAGTTACTTAGCCTTAGCCTCCTAGGCTTTGTGGTGAATGTCAAGTTCTGGAACTCAGCAAGGCAAGTTATTAATAAAACTCTAGGCTACTTGGTTATCTGGATTTCACACTTACAAGGCCAACATCTCTGGCAGCTGTTCATAAATAAAAACTTGCATCTGTGGCTTTAGGGATAGCTGTGGCTTGGTCAAGCAACTAAAAATGATAATAGATGTAAGGTATAAGTCAATCTCTCTGGGTTTCAATTTTAGCTAAGCCATGACTTTAAGTTACTTAATCTTTAGGCTTATGTCCTCATCTGTAAAATGAGAGAATTATACAAATTATACCATGTCATAGTGTTATATAAAGGATCAAATTTCAGTTAATTCATGAAAAAAATGCTTACAATTGCCCTGTAGGGAGACTATTGGGTTCAAATTCTAGTCCTGATATTTATTAGCTGTGTGTTCTAGGTAACTTATTTAGCCTCACTGTGCCTTACCAGTACATAGAAAAAGGCTAGCGATTGCTATTTTTAATAGCTTTATATGGATATAATTTATACAATACATCCATTGTATATAACACAAGTTTTAGTAAATGTATACTACAATAATGCAACCATCACCATAATCCAGTTTTGGAATATGTTTTCATCCGAAAAGCTACCTATGCCCTTTTGTAGTCAATCCCCACTCCTAATCCCAGCCTCAGGCAGCTGTTGATTGGCTTTCTGTATCTCTAGACTAGTCATTTCTGGATATGTGATATTGTAATCATATAATATATGGACTTTGTTTCTGATACCCGTTACTTAGCCTAATATTTTTAAGGTTTATCTCATCATAGTATGTATCCATACTCTATTTTTAATTGACAATAATATTCCACTCATTGGCTAAACTTGTTATTTTAAAATTTATATATCGTTATCTTTCAACAATGAAAGACCTTAAGGTTATTTTCTTTCCAGGCCGGTCTCTAAGATTATGTTTGATTTTAGAACAGTCTTTAGCTGTTAAATAAATAGGGGACTTTGGTGCTTCATCTGTTCACCTGTCAATTAAAATTTTCACTATACTAGTGAGAATAAACTGAACACATTTCCAGGAAATCAATATGTTTCATGATGCAGATCTTTGTTCACCCATTCCCTCTAACTATCACTGACATTTCAAATCTGTGGCTCACTCTTCCCTTTGAAGGCCTGTCACAAATCATTGTTCCCTTGATGTTTTCCACGGCTTCTTGGTACACTTGGCACAATTCATATTCCCCATAACTATTGAATAATATTATTGTAAGCCAGTAGTATGGGCAGAGGGGAATATCAGGGATTCTAAGACCTGAAAAACACTGAGAGTGGATGATCACCTATGCTGAGTGGGCAGAGAAAAAAATAGCAGGATTCTAAGGAACTTCAGCTTTTAAAAATATGATCATTGAAGGAGGCAGGTAAAAGAAGCGGGAAGAATATTAGAAGAAAATAGGGTCACAGTGCAAAGGGGTCAATCGTCTCAACAATGTACATAAGTTTATATAACAGAGAGGTCAAATAATGGCAGTGCTTAGAGAATGTCCGCTGGCTCCAAGGCAGAAATAGGCTTGAGACATTTGAGGCAGGCAATGCAAATGAACAAAGCAACTACACATACTAGTAAACTAAAGAGCTGCAAGGACTGTGGCGAAGTGGGTTATAACAACAGCTATCAGCTCCAGCAGAATGTTGCCATGAGAGATGATAAGCTCAGGGCGTCAGTTCTTTAAAGAAGCTCAAATTAAATTTAGAAAATGTCTAAAATTTTAAATGTTTTTAACATGTTTTTAAAGAAACCCACAATGTGTACAAGGGGGATTTATCCCAGACACATATAGCTGGTTCAACATTCAAAAACCAATTAATGCAATCCATCACATCAACAGTCTACAGAAGAAAAATCATGTGGTCATATCAATAGATGCCAAAAAATATTTATCAATGCCCAATATATATCAACTTGATATATATTTTAAAAACCCTACAATTAACATCATATTAATGTTGAGAAACTAGCTGCTTTCCCTCTATAATCAGGAACAAGGCAAAGACATCCATTCTCATCACTCCTTTTCAACATTGCACTACCAGAGCTAGCTAATGCAATATGGCAGGAAAAGCAAATAACAGGTATTCAGAGAAGTGTCATGTTGAAATTAAATTTTAGAAGAAAGAATGTAAGTTTAAGGTATAGGTTGTTATAATACAGAATATCTTCTAGTTTCTTCAGAAGAGCTAAAAAGATCAATTTATGATTTTGTGTAGAAAGAGATATTTGTAGGTCATTTACCTGGACAGTTTCTAACTCTTTCCTAGATGGTTTAATATATTTCTATAATTAAGCTGCCTACTTCAAATAGTAGCTGCTTCTGAAACTGTGCATAAGAAATCAGGATGAAAAACTGATGAACAAAAATAGATCCAGAGACAGAGAAGCATTGAAGAGACCGTCAAACCTCAGAGGGAAGGCAGGGGAAGGTGGTGGTGGGGTAACAGATCAAACAAAGGACTTGTATGCATGCATATAAGCATAACCAATGGACACAGACACTCGGGAGGTGAGGGCATGTGCTGGGGGGGGGGGGAGTGCCAGGGAGAAGTCAATGCGGGAAAAAGGAGACATATGTAATACATTAAATAAAGAATTAAAAGAGAAAAAAAAGAAATCAGAACTTATTTTAGATTCACTGGGGGAAGGAAATCCATGGTGAGTCCATTCTATAAAATGAAAAAATCATTTTTCAATATGCACTACACCATATATCTGGATTTTTGTGTACCAGGCTTGTTTGAAATACATTTTATTTCCATTTGAGTGAATGATGACCTGAATATTTTTTTTTTTGGATGCGAATTTCCCTTAGAGTTTTCTGTGACTGGAAAAATGAGATGTTAGTTGTTCGTTGATATAATGTTTTAGGAAACTAAATAATTTTGATACTGTTATTTTGACAGAGTTCCTCTGAGGTAATATTCCTATCACCTGAATCTATCATGCAAAGATATATTTAGATAAAGATTATATACAACTTCTAGAATAAGACCTTAGCAATATTCAAATAAAATTAAGATGTAAGTTTCAGGAGAGTGTGTACTTTATATTTTATTTACTGATTTATTCCTATAACCTAAAACAGTACATGGGTACAAAAAGTACTAAATAAATATTTGGTTAACAAATAAATGAATTAGGTATTCACTTTGGATAAAATCATTCTGTCTGCATTGTGGATCAGAAAGAGGCCAGCAAGGAGATTAGAGGAACTTGTTAGCAGCCTGTAGAACTGTTCAACTGTGAAATAATGAGAACGTGGAAGAAAGCAATAGCAGTGGAAATGACAATGCAGCGAGGAAGAATGTAAACGACAGCATGCTCAGCAATGAGGATGCGCCTCTGAGAGCACCAAAATCCAAGGCCTGGAAGAGAAGGGCCCAGGAGAGATACTAAGAAGTAATATTTGGTGATAAAGGAAAGACATCACAAGACAGCAATGTCACAGAAGTTCAGAGGGGACAGGTTTGAGAGACAGAAAAAAATAGTATCCCAGTGCACAGAGTGGTCAAGTAATGTGAGCAGGGCCGGGATTCAGGGTGAGGTCAACTAATGTGAGCAGGGTGAGTTGAATAACACACTCATCTTGTGCAAAAAAATTAAGGGACATAAAAAAAATCAGGAATCAAGATAATATGTAAATGCATTATTTTAAAAAATTAAAGTAAAAATTAATGTAATATAAAATTAATCCATGGTGAGCAAAATATAAAAATTTTAATTGAGATAGGTTGTTGTTTGTTTTATTTATTGTTCATCTTGGCAAACTAACGCTCCTGGACTTGCAAAGCCTTCACTTTCCCACTAGGCAGGTTCATGGGATTGAGAATGGTGTGCAAGAATTTGGACAGCATGGGGCTTTCTACATAGTCATGTTTTATTTTTTATTTGTTTTTATTGTAGAGTCTTCATTAGCTTTTTTCACTTAATTCAAAATATGGAAGGATATATTAATAAGTGCATATAGGGGCACGTCTTTTGCCTTTATCAAGGTTCCAATATGGCTTGGCACAACACTGATTAAGACTTGGAAAGCTTCCTTTGGATTTAGTAACCTGAAAATCTTTGGTGACTTGGCAGGCATAGTTTCAGTGTGGTAGTGAAGGGAGAGGCCAGATTGTAGCTGATCAAAGAGAGAACAAGCTGAAGGTAAAGGGCCAGAAATGGAGATGTTTGAGGACACAGAGGGCAGATAATCCTTGAGACAATACAACTGCTATACTGCTCTTTTATTCAAAGGGATCCACTCAAATCTGGTTTCAGGGAGGTAAAAATATAGGTTAAAAAAAAAGAGAGAAATTAGCAAAAGACCAGTCATTTCCACTATGCTGCTTTAGAGACAACCATCTTCATTATGGCATTATATTGATTACTTCTGCCTGAGGCTCTGTGTCAACCAACTCAAATCACCATGGTTTGAGACAGAATATTTCTGAAGTACTTTTTTCCCCATTTTTATTGAATATCTTGGGGTGATACTGGTTAACAAAATTGTATAGGTTTCAGAATTCTATAATACATCAGCTATATATTGTATTGTGTGTTCACCACCCATCCTATCTAATAAAGAGGGACTATGCAAATTGACCATCATACCGTCACAAAGATGGCAGCACCCATAGCCAGATGGCGGTGCCTAGTCCCCTCAGCCCCACCGGCGTCCCCTAGTCCTTTCAGCCCCACCGGGGGTGAGGGTGGCAGGCGTATGCTGCAGCCGGACCCGCCCTCAGCCCCCCAGCTGCACAGGGCTGGCCCGAGGTGCAGGCAAGTCTTGGATGACAGCTGCCCAGCCAACGCCCGATGTACATGTAAGCCTTGGATGGTGGCTTCCCAGCTGCCCAGGGCCACCTGAGGCTCAGGTAACCAGGCAGGCTGAGGCTTGCACTGCTGGCAGTGGCAGCAGCAGAGGTGTGATGGGGCCGTCACCTTCACGTGATCGCCAGTACGACTCCTGCCCCTGAGGGCTACCGGACTGTGAGAGGGGCAGGCCAGGCTGAGAGACCTCCCCTCCAGTGCATGAATTTTCATGCACTGAGCTTCTAGTAGTCTGATAATATGGATGTTAATATACCTTTCTTCTAAACATACCATACCCTAGTAATAATTTCTATATAGAATTGTTTCCTTAAAACCTGGTTATGGTTACTAAAAAAAAGTGCAATTTTGCAATAATATTTAGATTTAGTATGAAGCATGTAATAAATATCCACTTTTAACCTTTTAGATTCACAGATATTTCATGGGAGAAATTCCAAATTGGTTTATAAATGTGACCTCAGGTATAGAACGATCCTTGAAGCTTAATGATGTCTTTACCCTTAGAATTTTCCAGAATAAATATACAAATGCAGACATATTTATAAGGACCCACTGAAAACTGTATCAATGTTAATGCAGGTGAGGGAGGACTAAGTAAATAAAAGTCGAAGGTTGCTAATAAAACAGAATTAAACACTTCAAGAAGAGATCTATATTTTTAATTGTTTTGTGGTAGTATTCTTAAGACTAAAGTCTGATTAATTAGATTACAGTTTTGCCAAACCAAAAGCTTCCCTCCTAAGACACATTTGCACCAAGGGTTAAATGAGAAAAAATACAGAAGACACTTGCAGAACTGGAAAATAGTTTATAAAGGAAATGTCTAAAAAGATAAAATGAACACAATTTGTGTTCTTTAGAAGAAAAAAATTGTTAAAACTTTAGTAAATGACTATTTTCAATTATTGGAAAGTAGTACTTCTCAATGTATGCTGAAACTACTCCCTGAATCAACTCAGGGTTTGTGAAAAGTCAGATTTCTGGTCCCATCAGAATGAGAATCTAAATGGGAGGTGCCCAGAATCTGCATTTTTAATCAACTTTTGCAAGTGATTCTCATGGGTGGCTAGTTTTAAGAAGCACTGAATATGATATATACTCTATCATTTACTGGTATAGTATATACTCTACCATTTATGCATGAATGATTTAATAGTGGAAATATATTGCAAAATAGGTCTACCATTCCATTAAAATAGCACATAAATTTTGTAGAAGTTTCTTATAACAAAGTACATTACATCCATAAATATTTTAAGTAAAATAGCATCATAGGTATTTGTTCAATGTTTACAATAAATGCAATAAATAAATCTAATGTATTTTGTAAAACCTCCCTATCTCTAGGGAGCATTAAATATGACTTTTCTCAATCCCTTTTTAATACTTCAGAACTCAAATATTTTCCAATCTCTTATTTGCCTATTCCGGAAATAGCAATATGCTCCTTAAAAAGTAAAATACGTTTAAATGTGAACATGGGATTACCATATCAGCATATCAGTATTTATTTACTAAAATATTCAAAGGGATTACAGTGTTTTTAAAGATTTTTCTCAGAATTACCAATTGCTTTTTATAGTCTATTTTAAAATATAAACACATGTAAGCCATAGTCTGCATATAGCTTATCATTAGAAATAGTCATCGCTGAGCACACTGAAAAATACAACCTTGCCCTGCAACTATGAGAAAGCTGGATTTCTGAAAGGTTACTTGATAATTAATAGCTATTAATTAAAACTTTACATCAAGTTTCTTTTATTTGAATCAGACTGCTTCCCTACACTTTACTCTCTTCTTTTGTTATCCAGTGTTCCTTCCCATTTCTTACCTATAACAATATCTGCTTCAAACCTCATTCCAATCACATCCTCCAGAACAAGATTCCTGTTGTCTTACAGTTTTGCTGAGGCCGTGGCCTTGACTGCTCTTTCCTGCAGGCCTCCTTTGTGGATCGTTTATGAACCTGGAATTCTGAGAGGTGAGATGACATCACAGGAACTCATCAGGTAGTTCTGAGATGCACCTGGTCTCCTTCTCATCAAAAAGCAGTCTCACTCACTGCTTGCTACAAAAGTGGTGGGTCCTGTACTCTCAGGTTTCTTTACTGCTGCTATGGGCTCCAGCTGGTGCTCTGAATGATTCTGTAAAACTCTGAGCAAAACTATGTTGTCTTCTGCTTTTCTTGTGACCCAGGAGTCTTGTGACTTCTTTCAGCATCTGAAGAACTGTGGTAGGCTCATTTGTTAGCTATATAGTTATTTCAGTCAGATTTCTATTGCTTCTAGCTCTGCTCCACAAAATCAAACTTCTTTTGGCCAGGCACAAAAATTATTATATTACTAGAGGCCCATTGTATGAAGATTCATGCAAGAATAGGTCTTCCTTCCCCTGGCTTCACTCCTGGCCACCTGAGAGCCTGCAAGTCCTCACTCCCAGCTGGAGCACCACTCCTATAGCTCCCTTACCCCCCCACCCTCCCCCTCATAGCAGGCATCCCACCCTGCCTGGCCGCTCCACACCAGTGTATGCAAATTAACCTGCCATCTTTGTTGGGTTAATTTGCGTACTCACTCCTGATTGGCTGATGGGCATTGCAGAGGTACGGTCAACTTGCATATTTCTCTTTTATTAGTGTAGAAGATGGGAAAATGCCAATAAGAAGCCACATGTTCCTTATAGGTCAGTTCCTATGCAAAATTACAGAATTCAGAACCTTTTCCCACTGTAGTCTTGCCTCGCTGCCTCATAATGTTCACCTCACTAGCAGTAAACACTGAATTTTCAGTAGGAGACCTGTTCCTTTACATAGATTTTAAATATTCTCTCTTATTTATTTATTAGAAGAAGGAAAACATTTAGTAGAATTGTGCTAAATGTAGAAATACTCAATGTCATATTACAAATGCTTTGGTTTAAAAAATAAGTATATTTTTAATCATAACTTAAAAATCCTTTAATAGCCGAAGCCAGTTTGGCTCAGTGGATAGAGCGTCGGCCTGCGGACTGAAAGGTCCCGGATTCGATTCCGGTCAAGGGCATGTATCTTGGTTGTGGGCACATCCCCAGTAGGGGGTATGCAGGAGGCAGCTGATCGATGTTTCTCTCTCATCGATGTTTCTAACTCTCTATCTCTCTCCCTATCTCTCTGTAAAAAATCAATAAAATATGTATATTTTTTAAAAAATCCTTTAATAGCATATTCCACATATCTAACTCCACTAACTATGCTTTATTTCCATTCATATCTAAAGTTACATTGTTTCACATAAATATCACTGGTTTCATAATTACTAGCACAACATGTTAGTATAGGGCACACATTTTTTAATTTAGAAACTACCAAGAAATTGAAAAAAAATTTACTAAGAAATGATACGCTACACACCCATATCTTCCCCCCGCCAGCCCCCTACACATACACCTTCTTTACTCTCCATGGTTCTCTTTTTTTCTCACTCTGGTTAAATATTTAATAATCATTTAAATTCAACAACAGTCTGCTTAAGTTGAAAATATTGAAATTAGTGATGTAAAAAATCATTTTAAAGTCAATCACTGGAAACACACATTTTGTGCACTTCATTGCATTTTATAGTCTCTAAGAACCATTACAATTTTTAATAAACTTGTATCTGGGATTTGAAGCCAAATACTTACACTCAAAAGGCAAAAATTTATTAAGCAAAAGATACCCAAATTGGTACTAAAATGTATTCCCCAGTGATGTTTTAAATGGCTTGTAAAACTGCATTTTATTAATCTAGTCACAGTTACAGAACAACAGCTGTCCCATCTGTATTCCCAACACCCACTTTTATAATGACGATTTTCTTTCATTTATCACACTTCTGATAAACAGCTCATGGTTGAATTCCAACACCTTAGTTCCATCTCTTTAATTAAAAAATACTTTATTTTGCTTCAAGCTTTAAAAAAATGGTGTTTCATAAATTTAAATTAATAATAATCTAGATTATAAGCTTTATATTTTAAATATATTTTTATTGATTTCAGAGAGGAAGGGAGAGGGAGAGAGATAGAAACATCAATGATGAAAGCAAATCATTGATCAGCTGCCTCCTGTACCCGCCCCCCTACTGGGAATTGAGCCTAAAACCCAGGGATGTGCCCTGACCAGGATACGAACTCTGACCTCCTGGTTCATAGGTTGATGCTCAGCCACTGAACCACACCGGCTGGGATGAAACCTACTTTTCAAAAAAGATAATAAACAAATGCTATTCCTTTAAAAATTTGAAATTATACTTCAAAAGTTACTTTAATAAAAGTTTATGTAGAAATGAATCCTCTGGAATCTTTTGTTTAAAGTAATGTAAAAATTACACTGTCTTTCATAAAGCAAATTATTTCTGGGTACTTTTAATAAGATCACTGTCAAATTCAGTCAGCTTTAGTGACAGAATGTAATACCACACCACTCCATTGTCTAAATGTAATATTTTTCAAACATATCAAATTAAGAAGGATATTGTTGCTTCTCTCTCACTTTATCTCTCAAGATAGCAGCAAGATAATATTAAGAGTAATACCTGAGTTATATTTTGTTATGAATGTTTAAATTAGTTTCTTTCCTCCTTGATTGCTAAGTCCTTCACTTAGAAAACAAGGAAAACAAAAGAACTCATGAATATGTAGCACATAGACATTAAAGTTATATACATATTTTTATATCAAGAAAATCAACCACTTTTAAAAATCACAGTGCTAATAAACTTATAACATCAGGAAAAACAAAAAACTGCATAGTACCATTTATATATATTTTGACCTCTTTATTTCCAACATAAAAGTGTAAAGAGATTGGGGATTTTCAAGAGAAGTTTGATGTACATCATGGCCTATTAATATTATTTAATGTCAGTGGTATAAGAAATAGCACAAATAGTACTTTCTAAAATAACCTGAAGATTTAATATATGTCTTATACAAAATAATGGAACATAATTGAGTTACCATATGTATATGGGCAAAAAATCTTTGACAAAGAAGCCAAATATATGCAATGGAGAAAATAAAGCTTCTTCAATAAACAGTCCTGGTAAAATTAGAAAGCCACATGCAAAATAAGAAAAGTAGATGCTATTTGTCATCATATACAAACTTTAACTCAAAATTGATCAAAGACTAAATATAAGGTATGAAAGAATAAATTACATAGAAGAAAACATAGATACTAAACTTGTGGTCTTAGAAAAAATTTTATGAATTTGACCTCAAAGACAAAGAAAGCAAAAGAAAAAATAAATGAATGGGACTATCTCAAACTAAAAAGCTTCTGAATAGCAAAAGAAATTGTCAAGAAAACAAAAAGGAAATCAACTTAATAGGAGAAGATATTTGCAAACAACACCCCCAATGAGGGGTTAATATCCAAAATATATAAAGAACTCATACAACTCAACAACAACAACAAAGGGACAATCCAATTTAAAAAACGGGCAGAGGACCTGAACAAACACTTCTCCCAAGAAGAAATACAAATGGCCAACAGATATATAAAAATATGCTCAACTTCACTAGCTATTAGAAAAATGCAAATAAAAACTACAATGAGATACCACTTCACACCTGCTAGAATAGCTGTCACCAATCAGACAAGTAACAAGTTGTTGGCAAGTAAAAGAACCCTCACTCCCTGCTGGTGAGAATGTAAATCAGTACAACCACAATTGAAAACAGTATGAAGGATTCTCAATAAATTAAGAATAGAATTATCATATGACCCAGCAACCCCTCCTCTGGGTAGCTAACTGAAAAATTAAAACATTTATTCACAAAGATATACATACCCTTATATTTATTGTTGCATTATTCGCGGTGGCCAAGAAATGGAAACAACTGATTGTGCTTCCATAGATAATTGGATAAAGAAGACGTGGTACATATATGCAATGGGATACTACTCAGCCATAAGAAAAGCTGAAATACTGCCACTGCAACAAGATGGATGGACCTTGAGAATATCATGCTAAGCAAACTAAGTCAGATTGAAAAAGTCAAGAACCATATGATTTCACTCACATGTGGGATATAAAATGAAAAACAATGAATAAGACAAACAAATAAACAAAAACTCATAGACACAGACAACTACATGGTGATTACCAGAGGAAGGGGGTGAGGGTTGTGGTAGTAAAGGGTAAAGGGAATCAAATAGTGATGGAAGGAGACTTGACTTTGTATGGTAAACACAAAATGCAATATATAGATAGATGATGCATCATAGAATTGTACATTTGAAACCTATATAATTTTATTAACCAATGGCACCTGAATAAATTTAAGCCCAGCACAAGAAATCACGTGACCTCGCCCACCACCCCGCCACATTCACAGCACCGCCCACCCACCTGCCGCCCCGCCATGCTCACAGACCCTCCGCGCCTGCCTCGCCACGCCACCTGCCCGCCGCACTGCCTGTCCTCTGGCCCCCGGCCTTGCTGCACTCAGAGCCTGTGGGCCATGCTGCATGAGCCGCAAGCCCTGCCCCACCGCCACAAGTGGCTCACAGGCCGGAGAAGGGACCAAGAGGTGCTCCATGCACCTGCTGGTGACCTGGGATGCTTCGCTCTGGCCACCGCCACCACCCACCTGGTTCCCCGTGGTTCCCCATCCAGACTTTGGTCGTTTCAGCATTTCGGTGTTACAGCATTACAGCCACAATCCTTTTATAATATATATAAAATATACTCTAATAAAAGGGTAATATGCAAATTGACCATACCTCTGCTACACCCATAAGCCACACCCATCAGCCAATCAGGATGAGTATGCAAATTAACCCAACCAAGCTGGCTGCAGCCACGGAGAGAGCAGGAGGCTTGGGTTTCCCTGGCAATGGAGGAAGCCAAGCTTTCCGCCCACCCTGGCCTGCCCTAGCCTCTGCTCAACCTTACAAAGTTTCAACTATAGAAGATAAATAAATCCCAGATACCAGGGCCTCCGCTTGGGTCGCCAGGGGGTGTGGCCAGCCGGCAAACCACCACAGGCCCCTCACCCAGGCTACCCCATGCCCCAAGGGAACCCCCAACTTGATCCAGGATACACTTCAGGGCAAACCAGCTGGCCCCCACCCATGCACCAGGCCTCTATCCTATCTAATAAAATAGCAATATGCAAATTGACCATCATTCCAACACACAAGATGGCTGCTCCCGTGTGGCCAAAGATGGCCACCACAAGATGGCCAGCAGGAGAGGGTAGTTGGGAGGGACCAGGTCTGCAAGGGAGGGCAGTTGTGGGCAATAAGGCCAGCAGGGGAGGGCAGTTGGAAGGGACCAGGCCTGCAAAGGAGGGAAGATAGTGGTGATCTAGCCTGCAGGGGTGGGCAGTTAGGGGTGACCAGGCTGGCAGAGGAGGGAAGTTGGGGGCAACCGGGCCTGCAGGGAAGGGCAGGTGGGGGGGACCCAGGCCTGCAGGGGAGAGCAGTTGGGGGAGACCAGGCCTGCAGGGGAGGGCTGTTAGGGGTGACCAGACCTGCAGGGGAGGGCAGTCAGGGGTGACCAGGCCTGCAGGGGAGGGCAATTAGGGGCAATCAGGCTGGCAGGGGAGCCGTTAGGCATCAATCAGGCTGGAAGGCAGAAGCAGTTAGGGGCAATCAGGAAGGCAGGCAGGTGAACAGTTGGGAGCCAGCAGTCCTAGATTGTGAGAGGGATGGTCTGACTGCCCATTTAGGCCCAATCCTCAGGCCTAAACGGGCAGTCAGACATCCCTACAGGGGTCTCAGATTGGAGAGGGCGCAGGCTGGGCTGAGGGACACACACACGCACACCCGTGCTCAAATTTCGTGCACTGGGCCTCTAGTGTGTGTGCGTGTGTGTGTGTGTGTGTGTGTGTGTGTGTGTGTAAAAAAAAAAAAATATATATATATATATATATATATATACACGTTAACATTTTATAGATATATTTTAAATGAATTTCATTCTGTTACATTAAATGAAATATGCTGAAAATAAACTACCTTTCTTGATGATTCGTCATCTTAAGTAGGACACTACAAAGTGATTCTGTGGGAGACTTCTCAAGTGCACAGGGTTATTTTTCTAATCACAGAATGGCTTTAAGTATAACCAGAAGAAAAGAATTGTAAGAATTTAAGAGAAAGACAGAGAGAGAGAGAAAGAAAAGAAAAAGAAGACTCCATTTTTAAACGTCTTTCCCTCCTATCACTTCTTCCAGCTCTCACAGACCTTACTACCATCATCTGCTGTCTAATTAAATACTATAGCCTAAACAAATATCCTTATTTTCTTCTACTCATACTAGAGCTGATTGCAGGGATCCTGCCATTTAAAGATAACTGCTATTTCACAGGATTTGGGAAAAGAGACACCTGGATTTAGACAGAGAATCTAATCTGAATTTTGAAATCCATCATCCTGGGAACTTTGTTAAGTTGCTTAACCCTTCTAGACCTCAATTTCTTTATCTTGTTAAGTAGGAATTATAGTATATGTCTTCCAGAGCAAAAATTGGACAACAAAAGTCAGGTCCTTTTCTTCTATTTTTGGAAGATGGTTTTTCATCCTTGTTGTTACTCTACTGGCATCATTTAATAACTCTTATTATCAGGTTCTATATCAACTAAATAATGAGGGAATTGACTCCTTGGGTCTCAATTTCTATGATTTCATTTTGAATTGCACAAAGTAGGGATTTAACTTTTTATTTCAGTTAGTAAATAACTCCAGAGAAACTAATGGCAGAATGCCCTTAAATCAGGATTAATGACAAAAGTTAATAAAATTTTAATAATATAAATTACTAAAATGACAGAATTGTAAACATTTAAACAATATGTGATCTCAAATCCAGTTAGGCAATGAGAAAGAAAAACTCCAAAAATAGAATGCTAACTTGCAGAATTTTTCAATAGCATTTCTTATAGCTAAAGAAGAAGTGTTCTTCTCTGGGATCTAATCCTGAAGCTGGGCTCCCCAGCAGAGAGCACCAAAACTGAGGAGGGTACCCATATAAGATCTAGCTGTGAAAAGCAGTGGGGTGCTGTCTGCCAGGGAGTGGCAGCTGAAAATTTGGGCAACCTCTTAAAGGGCCAATACACAAAAATTTCCTGTGGAACCACCCACCTTTTGCTCTGGCAGAAGGAGGGTGTAGTGGACTGGAGCTGTGAGAGCAGAACTCAGGACTGGGGCCTCAGGAGATAGAGCTCAGAAGGTAGATACCCTATATTACCTGGGCTGAGTCATTCCCTCACACAGTGGAGGACATCTTTCCCACATAGACATCTGC
Organism: Cnephaeus nilssonii; assembly: GCF_951640355.1. Classification (NCBI taxonomy): domain Eukaryota; kingdom Metazoa; phylum Chordata; class Mammalia; order Chiroptera; family Vespertilionidae; genus Cnephaeus; species Cnephaeus nilssonii. The sequence continues at coordinate 34,328,905 of NC_137074.1, read as the reverse complement.
CTTGCCTCGGGGGAAGACAGTCCACACATCCTATTGGAAAACACCTTGCCCTGAGGCCACTTAAGGAACTAAAAGTAACAATTAACCTCCAGGCAAAAGCAACTGCCCCACCATGTTGAAAAAACTCTCACCACACCTGAGAATGATTGCCTGGGGGCAACTCAAGTTGGAATCCTATTAGTCTATAGACGGAGGCCTTCTCTGGAGGCTTTGAGTCTTTGCCTGATCCAATTAGTCAGAAACAGCCTTTAACACTGTCCTGCACTAGAGATTGAGAGGTATAGAGGATCTACCTCAAACATAGTCACAAACCCAACCACCCAAAATGAGGAAACAAAGAAACAACCCCCAAATGAAAGAACTAGTGAATTCTCCAGAAGAAGAGATAAATGAAGCAGAGATAAGAAATTTATCTGAAACAGATTTCAGAGTAATGATGTTAAAAATGCTGAACAGTATGAAAACAGATACAGTAACTATGAAAAAAGAACAGTCTGAGATAAAGAATGACATAACACAAATAAAGAACACATTGGTAGGAATACACAGCAGATTAGGGGAAGCTGAGGATCGAATCAGTGAATTAGAAGACAGAGTTGAAAATATCACTCAATTAGAGAACCAAAAAGAAAAAAACAATTAAAAAACAGGAGGGCAGCTTAAGGGAGCTGTGGGACAATGTGAAACATAACAACATTAGAATAGTAGGTGTGTCAGAAGAGGCAGAAAGGGAGAAAGAAATAGAGAAGGTGTTTGAAGAAATAATGGTAGAAAACTTCCCTGGCCTGGTAAAGGAAAAAGTCACACAATTTCAGGAGGCACAGAGGAGCCCAAACAAGAAGAACCCAAACAGACCCATGCCCAGACACATCATAATTAAAATGCAAAAAATTAAAGACAAAGAGAGAACCTTAAAGGCAGCAAGAGAAAAGAAAACTGTTACCTAAAAGGAGTTCCCATAAGGCTGACACCTGATTTTTCATCATAAACTCTACAGGCCAGAAGGGAATGGAATGAAGTACTCAAGGTAATGGAAAGCAAGGATCTGAGACAATGATTACTATATCCAGCAAGGCTATCATTCAAAATAGACAGTCAAAAAAAGATCTTCTTAGACAATAAAAAGTCTAAAGGAGTTCATCACCACCAAGTCAGCATTACAAGAAATGCTAAAGGGATTGCTGTAAGGGATTGTTGAGAAGAAGAAACTGAGAGAGAAATTTAGCCGTACAGAATTAGAATGACTATAAATAAGTACCTCTCAATAATAACCCTAAATGTAAATTGATTAAATGCTCCAATCAAAAGGTGTAGGGTAGCTGAATGGATACAAAAACATGACCCAACTATATGCTGTCTACAAAATATAATGAATAACATAAACTGATGAACAAAAATAGAGCCAGAGGGGGGAAAATATTCCAGAATAAAATATAAGTAATTCTGTTATTTGCAGATTTTTAATATTTCCTACAACTTTTTTTGATATACTATGTTAGTACAATTTTGGTAATCTATACTAATAAAAGGGTAATATGCTAATTAGACCAGGAGATCTTCCGGATGTCCTTCCAGACAAAGCCATGGTGGTGGGGCCAAGGCAGAGGCGGTTAGGGGCCATCAGGCCAGGAGGGGAGGGCAGTTGGGGGTGAGCAGGCTGGCAGGGGGGACCAGTTAGAGGCGAGCAGGCCAGCAGGGGGAGCAATTGGGGGTGAGCAGGCTGGCAGTGGGGGGCAGTGTGGGTGATCAGACCTGGGCGGGGGGGACAGTTGGGGGTGAGCAAATCCTGTTGGATCGGGCCTAAACCGGCAGTCGAACATTCCCTGAGGGGTCCCAGATTGGAAAGGGTGCAGACCAGGCTGAGGGACACCTCCTGCCTATGCATGAATTTCGTGCACTAGGCCACTAGTAGTATTATTATACTTAAGAGCCTTTTACTTTTGAAACATTAATGTTTATTGCATGTAATATCATTATATGTAAGATCATTTTTCTAGAATAATTGGTTTATCGCATGTAACATCATCATATTTAAAATCATTTTTCTTGAGGTATTAATGTTTAACCCTTTGCACTCGCTTGCTTTTTTCTCGATTCTTTTATTCTACTCGGGATTTAATTTTTTAAATACCCCAGATTTTACAAAGTGTGGCAGTAGAATAAAAAACTGGAGTTTCTTTTCATACAAACTTATTTATTTCGATTTTTTTATATTTCAAATTATTGATATATTCAAAGAGTAATTTGCACTCGACATCCGAGTGCAAAAGGTTAATGCATGTAATATTATATTTAAAACTAGCAGCCCCTTTGCACGAAGATTCGTGCAATAGACCTTCATTCACCTGGCTGTCTGCACCAGTTTTCTGCCAGGACCTGGGACCCAGGCCTTGGCTGTGGCCAACACCTTCTGCCTTCTTTCAGGGTCAGGGTTTGGCCCCAGGCGGCGGCCTTGGGCTCAGCCGCACCCAGCATCCCTGCTACGGATCACAGGAGCCGACCCCCAGTGGTTGCCTGCGATCTGTGCAGGCTCCCCGTTGGTGCCCAAGGCCAGGAAAGCCTCCACCCGAGGCTTTCCCGGCCATGGGTTTGGCCGCACCCCAGCATCCCTGCGACGGTTTCCTGGTGGGCGTGGCTGGTGGGCGTGGCTTATGGGTGTGGCTTGTGGGTGTAGCGATGGTATGGTTAATTTGCATATTACTATATTATTAGGTAGGATATTTTTAATATATATATATTTTTTACTTACTAAAGTATATGCTTTATTTTTTTTAATTTCTTTATTGATTAAGGTGTTACATATGTGTCCTTATTCCCCTAGCTAAGATGTGGAAACACCCTAAGTGCCCATCAGCAGATTGAAAAACTGTGGTACATCTACACAATGGCATACTACGCTGCGGTAAAAAAGAAGGAGTTCTTACCATTTGCAACAGCATGGATGGAACTGGAGAGCATTATGCTAAGGGAAATAAGCCAGTCAGAGAAAGATATCACATGATCTCACTCATTTATGGACTATCATGAACAACATAAACTGATGAACAAAAACAGATCCAGAGTCAGAGAAACATCAATCAGACCATCAAATCTCAGAGGGAAGGTAGGGGAGGGTGGGGGTAAGGGGGAGAGATCAACTAAATATATATTTTTATTGATTTCAGATAGGAAGGGAGGAGAGATAGAAACATCAATGATGAGAGAGAATCATGAATCGGCTGCCTCCTGCACGCCCCCTATTGGGGATCAAGCCCGCAACCCAGGCATGTGCCCCTGGCTGTAGTTGAACCTGGGACCCTTCAGTCTGCAGGCTGATGCTCTATCCATTGAGTCAAGCAGGCTAGGGCTAAAATCATTTTTCTTGAAATAAAAAATGCTGAAAAACTAGTATATTAAAAAAAAGTGTTCTTGTAAATATCCTACATACTAAAAGGATAATATGCAAATTGACTGAACGGTGGAATGACTGATAGCTATGATGCGCACTGACCACCAGGAGGTAGACGCTCAATGTTGGAGCTGCTCCCTGGTGATCAGTGCACTCCCACAGGAGAAGCACTGCTCAGCCAGAAGCCCTGCCAAGCTCATGGCTGGTGAATGCAGCAGCAGTGGCAGGAACGTCTCCCACCTCCATGGAAGCGCTAAGGATGTCCGACTGTGAGAGGGTGCAGGCCAGGCTGAGGGACCCTCTTGAGTGCATGAATTTTGTGCACCAGGCATCATATATATAATGAATTGCATGTGTATCAATAGACCCTGAAGAAAAAGTGCTCTAATATTTCCTAATTTCAAAAGAAATGTTTTAAAGCATCATTTATTACATCTTTAATAATCCATGAGGAAGTATAAGCATTTGAACTAGTTGTAAGAGTCAGTTACTAATAATACATGAAATATAGATCCTTAAGTAATTACTACGCTGAGAATATATCTTAGAATTGTGGAAAAAATAACCTAAGGCAGCTTTTAAAAAATTATATACATATATATATATATATATATATATATATATATAATTTCAGAGAGGAAGGGAGAGGGAAAGAGATATAGAAACACCAATGATAAGAGGGAATCATTGATTGGCTGCCTCCTGCACGCCCCATACTGGGGATTGAGCCCGCAACCCAGGCATGTGCCTTTGACCAGAATCGATCCTGGGACCCTCCAGTCTGCAGGCCGACGTTCCATCCACTGAGCCAAACCGGCTAGGCTAGGGCCTAAGGCAACTTTTATCATAGGTCTCTGAAAATGCTATATTTGGCCTACTAATCAGAAAGATTAAATGGTTGAACTTTTTCCAGCTTTCTTCTAATTAAAATGTTTCCTTCCAAATGGAAGGTATCTTAAGATCTGTATATTGGTAGATGTGTACAAAAGGACTGGCATGTCACTTTTGCCTCCTCTATCTGCAGTCCACAGCATTATTTTCACACTTCAGCAGACAAACTGAGAGTCTCTGGTGCATCAAACCCAATATCAACCTTCCAGAATTAATTACTTCCTTCAATCTAAGCTTTATAATGAGTCTCTCTGATAACTGGAACAATTAAAAAAAAATGGGAGTCACCAGCAAGATGGGGAAAATGCTGCTTTAAGGCTTGTACTCTTTTCTCCCTTTTTACTATTAAACGCTCATATTAGTATTCAGCAAGTAAAACCTCACTTCTAAGGATGGTCTCTATTTTAAACAGCCTAGATTTTCAGACCACTGAGGAAGAAAAGTCATTTTCAACTCCTATATTGCAAAACCAAACGTACTACGGTCTTTTCTGTTTCTATATAAAATGAGGTCTTTTGAAAAAACAAATCCAAAATTTCACTCTTTTTATTTGTGTCTTAGGGAATAGTAATTTGTCTCAAATATTGATATCTGTATCCATATCTATACCTTCTACCAGAATATCTCTTTTTTCTTCTTCAAAAATTCAGAGGTGGAGTTGTTTTCTAGAGCTAGTTTTTAATAACATTTACATTATTAACATAGTTATTCTCAAACCTACCTGCACAGAAGAATCATCTTTGGAGATTGAAATATACTATAAAAATATACTATATAATATAATATACTATAAAATTATATATATATACTATAATATACTATAAAATTATATATATATATAATCAGGCTAAATCATAGAGATTCTGATTAGTTGGTCTTGGGACAAGCATCTATTTTTCTTGTTAGATTAATATTTCCCTGACATATTTTTCTTTATCTCCAAGGTGAAGAATCACATTAACATAATCTGCATTACTTTGATGCAATGGGAAGTAAATGCATTTATATGGTGGTTTAATTACTAAAGTTTCTATTATATTTATCTAGAAATTATAACACAAATGTGGAGTTCACTTTTACTGATATAGACTGTATTCATTTAGAACATCTGTCTCTCACTATACCATCACTAGAGGCCTGGTACATGAAATTTGTGCATGGGGAGGTCCCCTCAGCCCAGCCTGCACACTCTCCAATCCAGGACCCTTTGGAGGATGTCTAACTGCCAGTCGGACATCCCTCTCACAATCCTGGACAGCTGGCTCCTAATTACTCACCTGCCTGCCTGCCTGGTCACCCCTCACTGCCCCCCTGCCAGCCTGGTTGCCACCAACTGCCCCCCCCTGCCAGCCTGGTCGCCCCACGCAGTCTGCTGTTCAGTTGTTTGGTCATCCCTCATTAATCCCCCTGCCAGCCTGGTCACCCCACGCAGCCTGTTTTTCAGTTGTTTGGTCGTCCCTCACTAACCTCCCTGCCAGCCTGGTCGTAGGCAGCCATCTTTGTAAGGGTGTGAGGTCAATTTGCATATTACCTCTATATTATATAGGAGGATATTGGGAACTCTGTGTAAAGGTCTCAATACTTAAAAGGTATGAGGTCATCCCCCTTTGGGAGGAAAAAAACCAAAACAGCAAGCAAACATATACAATAAATAATAGATGTGATAGTCTGCCTTAGAGATCTGCTCAGTTATTCACCACCAGGGTTAGCTGGCTGATCTGGGTGGCTAAAAAGAGATCCCTTTCTAGCTCACATGTCTCTGTTGTCCTCATAGAACTATACCTTCCATCAGAGAGAATGGCCTTTCCAAATATGAGGCTATTTATTGATTAAGAATATTCTAGGTGATGAGAAAAAATGTTAATGAGGAAACAAGATCAAATGGAGAATAAAGATAGAAAAAGTCAAATGCTAGGACTTAAACTGGTGAACAAAATATTTGGAGTTAGATACATGTCAGTGAGTGGAAAATTAAGTGAATCTGAGCATTTTAGCAATCAAAGGAAAAATAAACATATGAATTATGCCATTTATATTCCCCTCAAAAATAAATTAAACCAGTTGCTTAGTAAAGTTTCAGATCTCTGTGGAACTGAAACATAGGATAAATACCTTCAATAGGTCCTCATAGAGTGGACAGTGCAATGTGGTAAGCCTTACCCAAAATACTCTACCTTCCCCCCAAACCACAAACAGTAAGTAAGGTCTGTAACATGTTTTATTAGTCTCCTTTAGAATACCTTGTAACATAGATATCAGAAAAGAATTGGGGAGCCAAAACAATACAATGCAAAAATGTTTTCTGTAACCATTTAGTTTAATCATAAATTATACAAAGTATTTATTTAAAGTAGGCTTTTGCTGATCTTTGTATGTGAATAATAGACAGATCTAATATGTTCTACTATCAGTCAGACTGACAGTAAGAAATCTATTCCCTTGTGACATTTGAGAATGCCTCCCCATACTTACACATCAAGTTTCCCAACACAAGGATAAGTTAATAAAATATGTGAGAATATTACCAGCATATCCTTAAAAATTCTGGGCTTTTTACAACCATATATATATATATATATATATATATATATATATATATATATATATATATATATATATCTTACCTTATAATAGAGAAACATGCAAATTGACCGCACCTCCGCTATGCCCACGATTGGGCCGGCAGGAGGCTGGGGGCGGGACTCCGGGTGGCATATCCGCCGTTGAGAAGATCAAGATGGCGGATCCAGTGGCCGGGCCCATGCCGCCGCTCCCGGGGGTGCCTGGGGCAATCGGCACCCCGGGGGGCGTGGCCGGACCCATGCCGCCGCTCCCCGGGGTGCCTGGGGCGATCGGCACCCCGGGGGGGCATGGCCCTGCCCATGCCGCCCCTCCCGTGGGTCCCGGGGCGATCGGCCATCCGGGGGGCGTGGCCGGGCCCCTCCCGCCCCTCCCGGGGGTCCCGGGGGGCGATAGGCCACCCGGGGGGCGTGGCCGGGCCCCTCCCGCCCCTCCCGCCCCTCCCGTCCCTCCCGGGGGTCCCGGGGGTGATCGGCCACCTGGGGGGGCGTGGCCCAGCCCCTCCCGCGCCTCCCTGGGGTTCCCGGGGTTGATCGGCCACCTGGGGGGGCATGGCCTGGCCCCTCCCGCCCCTCCCAGTGGTGCGGGGGTCAATCGGCCACTTGGGGGGGCGTGGCCGGCCCCTCCCGCCCCTCCCGGGGGTCCCGGGTGTCGATCGGACACCTGGGGGGGCGTGGCCGGCCCCTCCCACCCCTCCCAGGGGTCCCGGGGGGCGATCGGCCACCTGTGGGGGCGTGGCCGGGCCCATCCCGCCCCTCCCGCTGCTCCCGGGGGTCCCAGGGGCCGAGGCTTTCCGGGCCTTGGGCACCAGCGGGGAGCCTGCACCGATAGCAGGAAACCACTGGGGGTCGGCTCCTGTGATCGGTAGCAGGGACGCTGGGTGCTGCGAGCCCAAGGCCAGGAAAGCCTGGGGCGGAGGCTTTCCCGGCCTTGGGCACCAGTGGGCAGCCTGCATGGATCGCAGGAAGCCACTGGGGGTCGGCTCCTGCGATCCTTAGCAAGGATGTTGGGTGCCGCCGAGCCCAAGGCCACCGCCCGGGGCCAAGCCCCGACCCTGAAAAAGGCAGAAGGCGGTGGCCACAGCCAAGGCCTGGGTCCCTGGTGCCGGCAGAAAACTGGTGCAAGCAGCCAGGTGAATGAAGGTCTATTGCACGAATCTTCGTGCAAACAGGCTACTAGTATATATATATATATATATATATATATATATATATATATATATATATAGAGAGAGAGAGAGAGAGAGAGAGAGAGAGAGAGAGAGAGAGCACCAGGGTCCATAACGTCCAAAACGACCGAAGGGATGACCAAACGCCAGGCTGCGCACAGCAGACAAGGGTGGGCAGGGACTGGTGAACAGGCTGAACTGCTGACCTCTTGGAGAGAGAGAGAGTTGGGGCTTATCAGCCCTTGCCTCTCTCTCTGGTCCTCACCAACAGCCGAGCCTCTCTCTTTCTCTGAGAGTTCAGCAGTTCAGCCTGCTTGCCAGCAGCCTGGGACAGCTGCTGATCAGCCCCGCCTCTCTCATTAGGCCCAGAGATAGGCTCAGAGATGCTGACTGGCATAGAAACCGACCAATCAGAACCAAATCTGGGTGAACCGTGAGGCGCCAATGGCTGCCTAGGAGGTGGAGCTTTTGAGGCTGACTGGCATAGAAACCGACCAGTCAGAACCTAATCTGGGTGAATGTGAAGTTAGAACTGAAGGTGGGGGCTGAGGAGGGGTATTAAGGGCAACAGCTGTTTGGTGTAAGGTTTATTTAAGAAAGCAGTTCAATTTTTTAATGACTGGTTTGGCAGTATAGTGCATATGACTGGCTATCAGTCCAGATATACGGATGATGCATTTTTGTCTGCCAAGAGCATCTCCTCCTGCTGAAAAAGGCTCCCCCCACCCCCATTTAAGCAATCCTATCCTATATAATCTATCTATACTACTAAAAGGGTAATATGATAATTAGACCCGGTCAACCGGCCATCTTCTGGACGTCCAACTTTCTTCCAGACAAAGCCATAGTGGTGGGGGTGGAGGCAGAGGCTGTTAGGGGCAATCAGGCTGGCAGGGGAGGGCAGTTGGGGGTGAGATCAGGCCAGCAGGGGAAGGCAGTTAGGGGCGATAGGGAAGGCAGAGGCAGTTAGGGGTGATCAGGCAGGCCCCTACTGGTGACATGGATTACAGATGAGTAGGGGTAAGAGTGTAAATATGATTAGAGTTTTTCCTTCTTCCCATTCTCCTTTTAAGCTCTACCAGCTCTCCTTTAAAACTCTTCTTCCCTCCCGCTTTCATTCTCATCCTACCTTTCTCATACATTCTTCTCTACTTACTTCCACTCTTTTAATGTCTATCTATCTACCTGCCTAATTATTCACTAACATTTATCTCTTTTCCTTTTCTGACTCCTACTTTTAAAATCTGTCCCCGGTTCACAACTATACTTGATTTTCATTATAGCTCCTATAGTTCACTCATACATCTTCTTTCCTTCTTTAACTATGCTCTCTACTGACTCCTTTATAAAGTTTTTCCCTCCCTCCCTCCCTCCCTCCCTTCTTAAAGCTTTCCTTGGGGGGGGTGTTAACCCCCAGATCAGAGCTCAGCCCCAGCCAGGCATTTGCCACTCCCCCTGCCCCGGCCTCCCCACCGCCATCCTGCTCTCATTCCCTGCCTGGGACACTTGGCCCAGTGACGTGGCTGAGGCCCACACGGCCCGGGCACTGCTGCTGCCGTGAAGCAGGAGCACCTCCACCCAGAAGGCCGAGGACCATCCACCACTCTGTCCCGAAACCAGGGGCGCCTCCCCGCCAAAGGCCCGCGCCAGGGGCCACCACCCTCCTCCCATGTCTGGGCGGGGCTCCTGCCCCACCCCTCTCCAGGTGCACCTGCTCCCCCCTACCCCCGCAGTTGCCACCCCCTCCCGTGTGCAGCCCCAGGTTTCCTTCCCTTTTCCATTCCTGCGTCTTTTTCTTGTTCCCTTTCTGTATTTCTGTTTCTCCTCTCAGCCTGTCTGCATGCAGGCCTGCCTTCCTCTCCCTCTCCTTTCTTATCCCCTCCTATCATATCCTATCCTACCCTGGGCCTTGCAGCTTCCTGAGCAGAGGGCGGGGATGCAGCCTGCTGATCTGGTCATGATGTGAAGCTGTAATGGATAATTTGCATATTTCTCTATTATTAGTATAGATTATAATCTGTTTGAAAACATTTAAAGCCCATACAATTAGCAAATATATAAAATAATCTCGACATTGCACCCAGGGCAATTTCTGACTTTATTCAACATAACTTCTGATGAAGCCCTTAAAATAAACATATTGCAAAATGCATGTCTAAGTGTCTAGAATAAATGGCTTGCTGCAGAAGCTTTGTGGGTTTAATTATGTAAAACATTGAAGAACAGCTTCTGAAACTGACTTGGATTTGAAATACATTTATCTTTTAATCATTCTTTCTGGACAGATTAATAACAGCCATTTCGAGCTTTTGACCTTAAAAAGTTGTCACCAGTAGGAAGACAAATGCATATCTTTCTCTTTGACATGGATTGCAGATGAGTTGGGGTAAGAGTGTACATATGATTAGAGTTCATTTGAAAGTTTTATTGTAATATTATGATGTTAAGAAGAATATGAACTTGTTTATCCCATTAGAAATTATTAAGCACTTCATCAAGAGACCATTCTGATCAATCCAGTTTTTCAAAGTGGTTTAAAAATTATCTGAGAATCAATAACTCTTACTACCTAGCTAATAATTAATTTATGTCTGGGGATAAAGGTAAGAAAAAAGTCAATCAGATCTGTAAAATATTTTCGTGTTTACCCTGAAACATTCTACACACTGTGATAGAATAGACTGATAAAACATCCGCGTGCAAAATTTTGACCTAAGAAGACCAGATTTCTGATTTACCAAGCAAGAAACAAATGTTTGTAGAATCTAGGTAGAATAGCTAGTAAGCTAAATTGTCTATAATTTGGAAAAAAAATGTTTGTCATTTAAATTGGAATGGACTACATGGAAATTTGGGGACAGTGGCACCTGGAGAGGACATGGGAGCTCCGTGTCCCTTTCCCAAACCTTGCCCTATGCAGCTCTTCCATCTGATGTTCCTCAGTTATATTCTTTTATGATAAACCGTGATCTGGGAGGGAAAAAAAGGACTGCAGTTTGATTTTAAACAGAAATAAGTGTATTTGGAAGTTTACAATTACTGGGTAAACAAGATGGAAGAGACAAGAAACAGATATTAGAAATATACTTGCCCCTACCTGAAAGAGAAAAACTGGGTATTTTACTTAATGAGCCATAATATATAAGAAGGTATAAATGGGAAGCATAGTTCTATTGGTGTCATGGAGTTAGTGGAAAAAAATCAGGCTCCTCTCATAAGAACTACATTTATCTGCATGGAGGGGATGGAGGAATGAGAAATTTTGTATAAAATTTTACATGATCTCAATCAAGTGGCCTTGTTGAAATTTGGCTTCCAGTACTGCCTCGTCAACCCAATTCCAGATTCCCACTGATTGAAAAAAACTGAATCCTCAAGGTGGATTGGGGAATGCTGTCTGCTGAAGTGTGTGAAGAGGTTATCTCTTTGTTTCTGGGAGGTGCAGTATATGGATTTGAAACTCCAGCTCCTGCAGTCAGTTTTCCCCTAAGAGGAAAACATGGGGACAAAGCCATGAGAATTTCAAGGGAATGGAGCCAGAACTCTTATAAATCTTATCTGAAGACCTCACTACTCTACCACTGGAAATTTCAGTGATGTAGCTGCACTAGTCTTTATTGCTGCATAACCAATTGCCACAAACAGCAGCTTAAAACAACACCCATTTATTAGCTCACTGTGCTGTATTTCAGACATTCATCATAGACATCATGCTCAGGATTTAGAAAGGCTAAAAACAATTTTCTGGTGTCTGGCCAGACTGAGTTATTCCCCAGAAACTTGACCAGGAAATCCATTTAATCAACAATAAGTTCATTCTTGTTGTCAGTAGGATTCAGCTCATTGAGGTTGTAGGACTAAGGTCCCTGTTTCCTTGCTGACTATTAAGGAGGAATTTCTATCAGCTTCTAGAGGCAGCCTGAATTTTGTGCAAAATGGCCTCTTTCATCTTCAAGCAAGCAGGCAATGGTGCTCAAATCTGTTTTGTGCCTCAAATCTCCAATTTCAAAAGGCTCATATGATTAGTTCAGAACCACCCAGATAATCTCTCAATCAAAACGTCAACTTATTTTAGACCTTAGTTGAGACCTTTAGTTATATTTGCAAAAATCCCTTCACAGTGGTACCTAGATTCATGTTTAACTAAATTACAGAGAGAGTGTATGCCAGGAACTGTGAATCTTGGGATAACTTCATAGAATTCCGCCTACCACAGAATTCTGCTTACAAATAAATTCACTTTAATATTATTCCAGTCCAAATCACATGTTTTGTTTCTGATAAGCAAAAGCATTGTGCCTAATACTAGTATACTCCTTGAAAGAAGGGACAAGCAAACTGTGGTTAATCACATTCAATTTGTGAGAACACTGATTTATCATAGAAAGGAACAATTTCCCATATACAGGCCTCATGAGTATGAGAAACAACAGTGGCCACTTTATCTAAAATCTCCATATCTTCACATTGTTCTTCCACAGATGACTACCGAAAAGTTTCAGAAAGTAAGTATGGTAGCTTAATATAGAGGACCCTTCAGAAATAAGCCTATCTAATAAAGGGGAAATATGGTAATTGACCCTCATGCTATCGCAAAGATGGTGGCGCCCACAACCAATAATAAGGGAATATGCTAATTGACTGCCCCACCCTCAAAGATGGTGGTGCCCACAGCCACAAGATGGCACTCAGTCCCCTCAGCCCCGTCGGGGCGGCAAGGGTGTGGCAAGGCCGGACCTGACCCTGGAGTCCCCCAGTCTCCTCAGCCCCCCAGCAACCTAGGGCCGGCCCGAGGTTCAGGCAAGCCTCAGATGGCAGCTACCCAGCCGCCCAGGGCCACCTGAGGCTCAGATAACCAGGGCTGGCCAAGGCTTGCACTGCCGGCAGTGGCAGCAGCAGAGGTGTGATGAGGCATCGCCTTCCCCTGATCGCCAGGTCGCCTCTTGCCCCTGAGGGCTCCCAGACTGTGAGAGGGGGCAGGCTGGGCTGAGGCACTCCCCCTCCAGTGCATGAATTTTCATGCACGGGGTCTCTCGTCTATAATAATCTATAATAATAAAAGTGTAATATGCTAATTAGACCAGGCATCCTTCCGGAGGAAGCCAGGGCTGAGAGGAAAGCCCGGGTCTTGAGTGCCTGCAGGCGGGTGGAGGGAAGCCCGGATCCCGGGTGCCAGAGGGAAGCCAGTGCCGGCAGCCAGGGGAAGGAAGTCCTATTCTTGCATGAATTTTGTGCATTGGGCTGCTAGTCCTATCTAATAAAAGAGTAATATGCAAATTGACCATCACTCCAACACACAAGATGGCCTCCCCCATGCGGTCAAAGATGGTTTCCCCCCATGTGGACACAAGATGGTCGCCACAAGATGGTTTGCAGGGGAGGGCAGTTGTGGGCAATCAGGCTTGCAGCGTAGGGTAGTTGGGGGTGACCAGGACAGCAGGAGAGGGCATTTGGGGGGACCAGGCTTGCAGGGGAGGACAGTTGGGGGGCACCAGGCCTGCAGGGGGTCACAGTTGGGGGCAACCAGGCCTGCAGGGGAGGGCAGTTGGGGGGGACCAGGCCTGCAGGGGAGGGCAGTTGGGGGGGACCAGGCCTACAGGGGAGGACAGTTAGGGGCGACCAGGCTGGCACGGGAGGGCAGTTAGGGGTGACTAGGCTGGCAGGGGATGGCATTTAGGGGCAATCGGGCCAGCAGGGGAGCAGTTAGACGTTGATCGGGCTGGCAGGGGAGTGGTTAGGGGGTGATCAGGCTGGCTGGCAGGCAAGCAGTTGGGAGCCAACAGTTCTGGATTGTGAGAGGGATGTCCAACTGCCCTCAAGGGGTCCCAGATTGGAGAGGATGCAGGCTGGGCTGAGGGACCACACCCCCCCATGCATGAATTTCGTGCACAGGGCCTCTAGTAAATAATAATAAAGCTTACCAGAATAGCCAACACATCAAGATTTTTATCTATAGTACCTTGTCTGGCTCGACTCTAGAAGGAGAATCTTGACCCCTCTAAAAAAGTTGGTTTATGAAAGACAATTTGTAGAAACTAAAATCTAGCCACACTTCTACACATGCTGCATTCTTGCCTTGGATCAAACCAAACCACCAGAAGACTAGAAATTCAGATTACATTACGTTTAGAAACCCAGAATCGTCTTCCAGGAGTTATGATTCAGTGTCAGGCCCTCTTTAATCAAAGAAATCGGTCACTACAAAAACTCCATTACCATACCATTTGTGATTGCCTATAAAAGGTCCTCTATGAAAAATTTCTTTGAGAATTAAGTGTCAGGAAAGGATATACTTTTAAAGATTATAACAGTGAATATGATTGAAGAGATCAGGTCTCCTTTCTTACTTTGAGTGCCAAAAAATTTACAGCCAAATTTGACTATCAACTTCAATGAATATGCATGAATTGAGATAGGAAGTTTGTGGGTTTTCTGTGTGTATTTTTTAATCTTGCTTTATTTTATACTCTGCTAATGTTCCTTGTTCTTCATATTCTGTCCAGGGCATATCAAAACTTGTAGCAAATGAGGCTGAATTTGAAGAAATAAATGACATATACCAAGCACTTATAAACATGTACCAGTAGTTGTATTACAAATGCCTGAATTATGGTTGCAGAATATTTTGGATTAAAAGGTCAGATTAAAGACTAGGTCTTCCCACTATAATTATAAAAATATCCAAAAAGATCTGATTCAAATAATATACTTCCTTATTTTAAAAAAATGAAATCATTCCTATTCAAAGCAAAACAGAAAAAAAACACAACTTTTGATTGAAAAATAAAACATGCAAAATTCCTTTTCCATCTTAGTATTTCTAAGATATCTTCTTTAAATTTCAAATTCTGAATTCTTTAAAATCATAGTCCTAAACACAATAAACTGTATATGATGCTATTAATTCACGCAAACCTGAAAAGTCATTTAAAAAATGGATTCATATATGAGGTAAGTCAAACCCTGTTTTTCTTGAGAAACAGATACATTTGAAAAACAAATCTACAAACATAAAATATCTTTTCAGCATTTGACACACAAAATTTATAAATGTGTCTTACCATTTACAAAATGGCATACTTTAGGGATGACCAATAGGAGTTGTTGCCAAAGTTGTGGAGAGATAGTTAGAAGGATTGAAATATCTCAGATCAGATTTACAGGTTTAAATTTATCACATATTACATAAAATTTTGGTTTAAAATATGGGATATGATTTGTTACTTAAGTGGATTAAGAAAGTAAACTTCAGCCTGGCCAGAATGGCTCAGTAGTGGAGCATGGACCTATAAACCAAGAGGTCAGGGTTCCATCCCAGTCAGGGCACATGCCCGGGGTTGCAGACTCAATCCTCAGTAGGGGGCATGCAGGAGGCAGCCAATCAATGATTCTCTCTCATCATTTCTATGTCTTTCTCTCGTTCTCTCTCTGCCTCCCCTCTTCTCTGATATCAATAAAAATATAAGTATTTAAAAATGTAAACTTCAAAGAAATAAACATATTGGCAAGTGATAAACTGTGTAGATGGCAATAGCTTAAATAATATTCTGTTTGGGCTAGGGAAGTTTTCCAAAAGAAATATATGTTTACTTCGCTAATGAACCAAATTTCCGTTTTGTCTCTTTTATTTATTATATTCATAGCTTTTCAGAAAGAGAAAAGGAAAGGTGGGGATGTGGGTAAAAGAGACAGAAAATGAAATTAGTCAAACCATACGTATTACTTATAATCTCTGTCTTACCTACATCCTCCCCAACAGCAGTTGTTGGTAAATTGCCTATGGGGTCTCATATTTGAATGATTTTAAGTTCTTAGAAGGTTAAGCTAGAATTTTTTTTATATTGAGTAAAAGAGAGTGATGCAATGGAATGCAGTTAAGTGTATTAAGTTTTTAGGAATTGCATTACAGAATACAGCTATCCTGCCTTTAAATATACATTTACATTTCTTTTATTTGTATTCCCTTATTAAATATATAATTTGCAAATAGTTTCTCCCATTCGGTAGATTGTTTTCTCACTTTCATGACAGTGTCCTTTATAGGCCAATAGTTTTAATTTTGATGTTGTCCAATTTATTCCCTTTTGTTGCTTGTGTTTTTGGTGTCATAACTAAGAAAGAATTGCAGAACTCAAAGACATAAAAAGTTACTCTTATATTTTCTTCTAAATGTTTTATAGTTTTCACTCTTAAATCTAGGCCTATGATGCATTTGTGTATGTGTATGGTATGCATTAAGAATCAAACTTTACTCTTCTGCATGTGGCTATCCAGTTGTCCTAGTACCACTGTTGAAAATACTATTCTTTCCCTATTGAATTATTTTAGCATCCTTGTCAAAAAACAACTGATCATAAATGTGAAGGTTTATAACAAAATATTTATTGCTATTTCATGTATGTTTACATTAACTGGCATTTTACCACTACAAATTAGTCTCAGATAACAACCACTTCCTTTGGCTAAATTTTACACTGTGAATTTATTGAATTTATTTGTAGAAGTGTGGGAACCCTGTCAGAGTATGCCGGATGCTTAAGGCCAATAGAGTGTGAAGGCCCTCCCTGTTCAGAGTACACCTATATTCAAGGCCACTCTGAGTGTGGGAATCCTAACCAAAGTGTTCAAGGCTAAGATGCTATAGGTGGGTACAAGAAGCAAGGACACAGCTATCTTACTGTATGTACACTGTGCAAGTCTGCCCTTCTATAACCCAAAATAGTGAGGTCATTATTTGGAAAGAAGCCTGTTTTGTCTGCGTTGGTTTTAAAGTATATTACGGACTAGCAGGCTGCTGCTGTGAGCTAGGAGGCGACTACTTAGTGAGGCTGTAGCTTTAAGGATGGCTCCTATATAGCTCCTAAGTTAGAGGCTACTGCTACTTTGTAGGAAAGATGTATTGTTACTTAGCCAGTGTATGGCTAATGTATGGGAATTTGCTTTGAAAAACTGTTTTGTCTAGTAGCTCCTTGTTAGCAATGGCTGCATGGCCACTGGCTTCTACAATAAAGACTCTCATATACCAGCAACTTTTCATGGCTTCTCCATCGAACACCCACCGTCCCAGGAGGTCCAGTCCCTGGCAGAGGATAGTGGAGCAGGATAAAGGAACTGAGTTCCAACAAGAAGTTATTGAATTTATTTGTTGAACAAGTAGAGAGGAATTATAAAGTAAAAGTGGGGGGTTAAATAAATAGGTGTTAGGGAGAAGAGAACTGTAATGGAAAGTATGCCAAATTGGGAACTTTGAGACCTGAATGACAGTTTTGTTTTTGCCAGTAGCTATATGCAAAAATTAACTGGGAGACATACTTCACTTGTCTGAAGTGTAAAAGAAAATGGCCTTTCAAGTTGGGTCACATACATACCTCTCATCTTAACCAACGTTGTGTTAATTTAATGGACCCAGAACTGAAATTTTAAAAGGAGTTCTTCTTTCATGAGAAGTTTGTCCGGAATATATATTAACAAGCTATAACAATCAGTTATTGTCTTAGTTGGTTTAGGCTGCTCTAACAAAATACCATAGACTAGGTGGCATATAAATAACGTGAGTTTATTTCTCATGGTACTTGAGACCGACAGAGAAGTCCAAGATCAAGGTGCCAGCAGATTCTGTGTCTGGTTAGAGCCTGCCTCCTGGTTTATAGACGGCAATCCTTTCTATGTGTTCTCACAGAGCAGAAGGGAGAGAGGGGATTCTCTGGGCCTCCTTTATAAATGCACTTACTAACCTTATTCATGAGGGCTCAGCCCCCATGACCTGATCACCTTCTGAAGGCCACACCTCCAAGTACCATCACATTGGGAATCAGGTTTGCCATAGGAAGTTGGGGATAGAGACACCATCCTGTTTATGGAAATATATGTAGATTCCTTATGTCACAGAATAAATTACGCTCTTCAGAAGGTAACTATAATAAAATAAATGGGCCCGATATCATCCAGTTAATCTATAGGGAGGGCATGAATTGATTATATCCCCCCTATCTCCTGAAGCTTGCATTTGCTTTCCATCACATTGTGTATGTGTTTGTATATGTGTGTGTATGTGTTTGTCTGTGTGTGTGCATTGTGTGTCTGTGTCTTTAACATTTTCTCATTTACTCTCTGGCATGGTTGGTTTTGGTATTATAAACAAATCTATTTTGTATGGATTTACAATTAATAATTTTAAAAATGTCTATACTAATCAAAAACATTAAAAATAACTTCTAATAATTATTTCTCTTTTGCTTCAAGTGGATATTCTTTAATTATAACAGAATACCCTTGTCATATTAATACTATAGAATAATCTCTGATAATAATTTTTAAAGTTCTATATGTAAAAAACAGGAATCCATAAAAGGCAATTATTTATTTCTCTCGTTTGTTCTTCCAAGGTCCCATTTTTGTAGTAAGTGGATAATACTAGAACACTTTATCATATCACAAACAACAAAAACAACAAAAGAGCTATTTATTAGTGAGAGAATGACCTTCCGTTTGAAGCTTCCACATCTTCTAGTCAATTGCATTAGAATAAGTATTGCCAATATTCCATAGCTCACGTCCTTTGACTTTTTGAACTGATAAATAAAGCAGATTCTCCTTTTCCAGAGAGTTCCTAATTTAAAGCACTTAGTGTTCAAACTAGCACAGAGCACGCACAGACTTAAAAATTCTTCTACACTATGAGGCCAGAGATCACACTTCCCCGTGATTTCATAATGTTGTTTTAGCTGTTACAGGATGAAGCAAAGGAAAAAATAAAACTCCCAGAGCAGGGTAGAATATACTTTAAAGACGTCCATAAAGTTAAACATAAATAAACTTTTTCATGGGATGTTTAGCCTCTGTCTTCTGTACTTTCTTGCTGAGCACTACAGTTTAAGAGGTTATAAAGTCTACAGGATGATCTTGTATAATTAAGAATCCTATTTAACTATCAAAAACTGTTCTCTTAGGATCAGATGCCTGTGGTCAGGGTAACACCTCTCATGATCCCCAGAAACCTCGGCAGCCCAATTAACTCAGCATATCCTTTGCTCTTTAAAAATGGAAATAATTTTGCTGCTCTTCACCAATCTCATCTCTTCATATTATTCATTTATTGATATCTTACTTTTTAAATAGGTTTTTATTGATTTTAGAGAGAGAGAACCATGGATGTGAAAAATATTGACCGGCTGCCTCCTGCACTGGTCTTCTAAGAATGGATCAGCCTGCTGCAATCACACTGACATTCTCTTTGTTCTTCTCCTTTAGATACACGCCAAGCTCCATTCTCCCTCGGGGCCATTGCACGGAGGCCTTTGTTACAAATACTCACCCCAGGTTTTCCTCAGAACTCCTGCCTCCTCAGGGAAGTCATCACCACAATACAATCCAAACAGTCAATTATACTCCTTCTCAGTCATTTTTTTATCGCATCACTCTGCTTTATTTTCTGCATTGCACTTATTTTTTTGTGTGTCCTGTCATTACTACAATGTAAACACAATGTGGCAATGGACTTTGTTTTGCTAGTCTTTGTAACCCTAGAACTTAGAGCATGTCTGAAAAATAGGTAGGAATTCAACAAAAATTTTAAAAATAAATGAAAGGTCATGACCTGGCATGTTTTCTGTGTGGCAAATGAGCCTGATGGCGAATAGGTAGGTTACTTTCTCGTGGCTGTCCCATGGAAACCAATGGACTGATTTTAGGTGGTTACAGAAAGATAATAGCTTTGGCCATTAAATATATTGAATCTAAGATTACAATGACTAGATGTCAACATATCCCATGTAAGTTTAATAAATCAAATTTTAGTCAAGTTATTTTCAAAGTGGTGCTATCTTCAAAGATTGAAGTCTTTACCAATTTACTTCTGTAGTCATATATTTGTTTGCTAAAAAAGAAACTTTGTGTCAAACATGCTCTAACCCAGTGGTCGGCAAACTCATTAGTCAACAGAGCCAAATATCAACAGTACAACGATTGAAATTTCTTTTGAGAGCCAAATGTTTTAAACTTAAACTTCTAACGCCACTTCTTCAAAATAGACTCGCCCAGGCTGTGGTATTTTGTGGAAGAGCCACACTCAAGGGGCCAAAGAGCCACATGTGGCTCGTGAGCCGCAGTTTGCCGACCATGGCTCTAACCAAAGCAACTTTCACTTGGAGCCATTTGGACTAGACAACCTGAGTCATTTTCACAGCAAAAAAAACAACTAGATCTTGCACCAAGTATACTTTTTGCTACATTAAAAGTTTCAGTAGAAGCAACAGAAACTGCAAATAGCCAAAACAACAACAACTAAGTAAGCAGTTACAGGGAGCAGTCTGGAAGATGAAAGAGAGAATTGACATGGGTACTATCAGCAATGACTGTGCAAGAGAAAGAACTTACTTGACACCCCCAGATTCCACTAGGGACCCTACAGGGGACCTACGTTTTCCTAAGGTCAACAACTCCCCCAAATTCTTCACAGAATCAAGTATAATCTATTTTAAAGAAAGGCATCTTCAAATTCAGGCCTCACATTTTCCACGGATTAGTCACATTTGAGTTCATAAATGAAGCTCACAAACACACTAAAAACAAATGTCTATGAACAATATTTGGCAGAAACAACAAATTTTTTTTACACTAGGAAGGAAATTATAAATTAGAATTCGCAGCTAGACACAATAGAATAACTGTGTGTGACATATTTACAGAAATATCGTATGGCAACATAAAAAAGAACAAACCAAAACTTTCAAAAATTACCAGAAAGAGTTGAAGCATATCAAATTATATCTTAGAAATGAAATATTGTTCTCATTAGAAATGTATGGTTAAATGCCAGCTTAGGCTCAACCTAATATAATGTTTAACAAAAGGATGATAATAAATAAATTATCCATTATGAATCAAAGAGGGTAAAGGTAATGAAGAATTGAGAGTTTCAACTGTTTTTAAGGTCAAATGTAAAACTAATATTCATCTAAGTGTGGTCACAGGGAAAGATTATGAAGGAAAGGCAATATTTAAAGAGAGAGTTATTCAGTATTGCATTTTTCAAAACTGATAAAAGGAAATAAATTTATATGCACAGGAATCACAATGGCTACTAAACATGATAAAAAATAAAAGTCTAGAGACACAATTAGAAAACTAAAGAATGTCAAAAAATATTTTTAACACATTAAAGAGAAAAAACAGCTATATAGTAATACCATTTTTAGATAGTACACTTCTCAAAGAGAACTATTAAAGTCTGCAGACTGTAGAATAATCCTTTAAAATCCTGGGAGAAAATGTTAACCTATCTAGGATCATCAAAGCAGTGAAATTCTCTTCCAAGAATAAAGGTAAAATTAAAGTTATGTTAGAAAAACTCTATGAAAGTTTATTAATAATATGTGATTATATTTTGAGGTAAAATATATAAAAGCTAGAGGCCTGATGCAGGAAGATTTGTGCAAGAATGGGCCTTCCTTCCCCTAGCTGCTGGCACTGCCTTCACTCTGGCCAGTGCTGCCTTTCTGCCTTCCCACGCTGCCCAGAGACTCGGAGCGGCTGGAGCAGAGGGGAACACCCCGCCCTCAGCCACTCAGCGCCTGTGTATGCAAATTAACTTGCCATCTTTGCTGGGTTAATTTGCATACTCACTCATGATTGGCTGGTGGACATCACGAAGGTATGGTCAATTTGGATCTTACTCTTTTATTAGTGTAGATAGATTTAAAAAGAATCCTCTCTGAGACTTTATTTTTTTAGTATTAAATTCAATATTAATAATTTCTTTTCATGAAATATTATACATAATGTGAAATAAATTTAATTTTAATGTTTCTGGCATACATTTGTTGAGACTTCTGTTTATATTATTATGATTATAGAAAAGCTATAAGCTTAGGAAATGTAGATATAATTTCAAGTTTATAGATATTTAAGTCGTTTTTAGTAAGAATAATGTAAGTGAACCTCAGGGATCCATGATATATTATTTGTATTTAAATGAGCACTTGATCCTATTTAAATACGATGAACAATCCCTAATATCATCTATAGTTCAAAAATTGCATGATTTCCTTTCTGAATTAGTTATATAAAGACTCACTACCTTGTCAGCTTCAACTTACTCTTGTAATTTGCTGTCATTAATTCTGTTTAGTGGGTGTGAAAAAAGAGGCATGCTTCAACCTTTAATAAATCTGATAAAGTGACTTATTAGATGCCTTCAAATTCATCTCTATCAGATCTTCTAATGGATATTATACTTCTACAAAAATGATATTTTACTTTTCAACAGAATTCCAGGCACAGAAAAGATTTTAAGTGATTGTATTTTCTATGTTGCACACACAGTTAAAATCTCTATATAAGTGCTTGCGTGTTTACTCATCTTTCTAACAAAAGATTATATTCTGATTTTTCTCTCTGTCCTGTCTCCTCACAGATTCAATGACTGCTCTGGAAGGATAAATTTTTAAGTATTAAATAGTAAAATAATAGCTTTCTTATCACCTACAAATTGATAATCATCAAACTATTTTAGAATTTTGTTCAATTATGTGTCTGGTAGACAACTGACAAATGATCATTGCTTTTACATTTCAAAATATTTTATAATTTTCATTTTGTAAGAGTCTGCTTTATTAGACTTTTTTTTCTGAAAGCCAGCTGCTTTGAATTCTGTGGTACCTGCTGAAGGAGAATTTAGCAAGACTTGCTAAGAAAGACTGTTTTACCCTCATAAGTCAGGAGTGAACCCTGTAAAACGTTTAATTTTAAAACACACTCAAAATATTTTAATGGCATGGTATGTTTATTAATTTTCATCAGGTATATGTAGACTTCAAATGCAATCAATTATACAATAAACATTTTTTTTTCTCAAGAAAATGGGTGAAGGGACCCTAATATACCATAGTTTTAGAAATACAGATTAGTACTTGAAGAAAAATAGTGTTTGAACTTCAAACCTGCCATAAAGTAACTATGTAATTTTTTTTTTCAGGTAAACTATACCTGACTGACCCAATTGTTTTTTTCAAAGATAAAATAAAGGGATTGTAGGAGGGGCAAAGATCATGTGTTTGCTAAGTGATAGCTGTCTCTGTCATGAGTGTTTTCAGCTGTAGGTATAAAAAACACACCCAACTAATAATAGCTTAAGCAAGGGTTTACTTTTTTCCCCCACATAATAATACTCATACAACTGGAAATGTCATGCATATCAATAGACACCCAGATGTCTACTCTTACAAAGTTAGTAAGTGGCATTTTGTCTTCTTCATTGCAAGATTGTTGCCACAGCTCCAAGAATTACATAGGCTTAGGTAAATAGCAAGTCATATATGGCTGTTTTATACCAGAAAAATTATTTCCCTGAAGTCTCTCATCATACTCTCCCTCTAGGATACTCCTCCTTGCATCTCACTATCCAGAACTGGGTCACACATATATACTAATTAAAAAGTAATTGGACAGCCTACCTGGCATGGCTCAGTGGTTGAGTGTCAACCTATGAACCAGAAGGTCACGGTTCGATTCCTGGTCAGGGCACATGCCCAGGTTGCGGGCTTGATCCCCAGTGTGGGGCATGCAGGAGGCAGCCAATCAATGATTCTCTCTCATCATTGATGTTTCTATCTCCCTCTTCCTCTCTGATATCATTAAAAATATGTTTTAAAAAAGTAATTTGACAAAAAGGACAACATGATTATATGGATTTGTTAAACCAGTGTTTCTTATCTGGAAATCTAGGGATGGATACGTGTTTGGCAATCACAGTGCCTACAATAAATTGTAAGTTCCCTTTCAGTTCTAATGTCTACAGTTTTATGAAGATATATTAGGATTAGACACACTCATTTGCTTATAAAAATTTGCTATTACAACATTTATTCTCACAAGCAAAAAAAATCTATACTTTTGCAATATAAGCAAAAATATTTTTTTTCATTCCAATACAACACTGCTACACTAACCTAGTGATGTAAATTTAAAATTATTCAAACATTTTGTCATTTTGGAAAATCAATATTTCAAGTCATATTTAGGATTGGCAGAAAAATAAAAATCACCACACAAGCCAAAAAATCTAGTGGTTATACCAATCCTGATCTTATGTGCATGGTTCAGGAAAAAAATGAGAGTGAAAAAAAAAATGGGACTACTATGCTTATTCTGTGTACTGAAATATTTGCTACTTCCTTTCCACTGATGGTTCTAAGTATGCTGTCTATTTTATCTTAAGTACAATGAAGTAAAAAATGTTCTCATTGGATATAATTATGTCTTGATAACAGAGGTCCCTTCATTCAGATTTTTATGCCAAGTACAAAATGTAGCATATGCTCAGAAACAGTTCATTGAACAAAATAATTTCTGCACTTGAATTTTGCCTCTGAGATACTTTCACCAATGGGAACATGAAGACAATCAACCCATTTCCTGTCTTCATAAAACTTTTTACATCACATTCTCATCTATATGTATAAAAGGCTAAGTGAACGACTGTATGTACCTCTGACCATCCGACTGACTGACCGGCTGTTGCGCACTGGCAATTTAAAAATAAACATTGACTTGTGCGATACATATAAAGCTCTCGCTGGCACCAATCACATGTGTGTGTTTTGATCTGTCATTGTCGATCATGAATTTTGGTTGTTTATGTTGACATTCAGAAGCTGAAAGAAAGTGTCATTGACAGAATATGTCTGAAGACCAACTATTGG
The DNA here is from genome assembly GCF_951640355.1 of Cnephaeus nilssonii. Lineage (NCBI taxonomy): Eukaryota > Metazoa > Chordata > Mammalia > Chiroptera > Vespertilionidae > Cnephaeus > Cnephaeus nilssonii. The sequence continues at coordinate 34,304,178 of NC_137074.1, read as the reverse complement.
TACAACGTATCATTTGAGTGATGATTTCATTTATTTAAGCGATGATGCCAAAAAGGAAAAATTTCCCATTGAATTTCTTAATAGTATTACTCCTTCAGGAATGCCACGTCATAAATTAAAATTGAAAGTTGGTGCAATCATCAAGCTACTGATAAATCTTAAGAGTAAATGGGGTCTTTGTAATGGTACTAGATTTATTATCAAAAGATTCTGACCTAAAATAATCAAAGCTGAAGTATTAACAAAATCTGTGGAAGGAGAGGCTGTTCTGATTCCAAGAATGTATTTGTCCTTGTCTGACACTGGCCTCCCATTTAAATTAATTTGAAGACAGTTTCCCATGATGCCAGTATTCGTGATGACTATTAATAAATCACAAGAAGAAAACTCTAGACAGAGTAGGAATATTCCTACCAGAACCCATTTTCAGACATTGTCAGTTATATGTTGCTTTATCTCGAGTTCGAAGAGCATGTGACATTAAAGTTAAAGTTGTAAATACTTCATCACAAAGAAAATTAGTCAATCACTCTGAAATTGTTTTTACTCTTAATGTGGTATACAGGGAGATATTATAATAAGTTTAATCAATTTATCAGTCATTGCTTTTATCAATGTTGCTTTTGTATCATGTTTTTGTTGTTCTTATATAATGTCTTTGTTGTTATATCATATTGCTATTGTTTATTAATCAATTTATATATTATTTTCATATACATTTTACTAATTTTCTTTTATCTCTGGCACTTCTGTTATAGAGAAAGGGTGAATAGTGATATTAAAATATTTATTGTAATTAATTTCCTTTCAATGTGCATGAATCCGTGCACCGGGCCACTAGTGTATAAATAAAGGTATACATGTATTAAAAAAATTTAGCAGTTACATAAAAGTTTCTTGCTTTTTATCTAAAAGTTGTTGCTTAAAAATCATAGTCTCTGAGACCTGGGGGCCCTACAGGAGTGCCCGTAAGGCTGGGGGAGAGCCTTTGGGAGAATGAACAGAGCAGGAATGTTAATGGGCAGAGCTTGGCTTTTCACACCTGCTTTAACCATGCATTCCATTTTTATATATTTTTGTTTTATGTAACATTCTAGTATATGTGCACTAGTAAAACTAGTGTGGAAATCACTGGTCTATAAGAATGGAAAGGTATGGAAGCATTGTCATTGTTGCTCCATTCCCAGGTATCGAAAATAACTTCAAGGTGGCTCAAAGAAGTTCACAGTTCACTTGCCCCCCCCCCAAATAAAAAAAAAAAGGTTGACCACTGCTCCATGGGAAAAATTACCTTAATAATAAACACACACACACACACACACACACACACACACACACACACACACACACACACACAAAGGGACTGGAATATTTAATTTGTGTCAACATCAATGCCTCCTTGAGGCAGAAATGCAAATTGACCTTGTAATGAAGTAAATTATTTTATTCAATATTCATTTTAAAACTGTTCAAGTTGCTGGGGGAAAAAATTAATAGGACATGGTATCTTCCCTTAAGGAGTTCACTACAGCAAATAATTGACCTGCAAAGATGCCTTTTCTTCTCTTAGTGAACCAGTTCTACCTATAACTTGCATAAGAACAGCCCAATATAACACAGACTTCATCATTTCAGTCATAGTAATTAGACCAAGAGCAGACAACTTATACAAATTCAGTCAATTATATTTTCTCTACCTGGAATTTAGAATTAGGTCACCTATTCTGAGTCAAGGAGTGATGGAGAAGAGATGGGAAAATGAAATGTACAGCAAAAGGCTGTCCAAATTAGCGCTTGGAAAATATAAAGCCATATATGGACTAAATTTATAAGGAAAACACAAACTGAGGGCCCTGCAAAGAGAACTAGTTTGCAGACCTTAATGGAAGAAATATGGAGAGAGAGAGAGAGAGAGAGAGAGAGAGAGAGAGAGAGAGAGAGAGAATATACATGCCCCTAAAGACAGAGAGAAGAAACTGTAGTTTTCCAGACCCCATGAGGCCCAAGGATGTTACTAGCAAGTGGATTTTATACTATTGTTAGTACCCTTATAATGAACCCCTTTTATTGTAGTTACTTTGAGTGGATGTGGGTTCCTCTTTCTTTAGCTAAATGATTCCTGACTAGGAGAAGGAGATCTTACTGTTTCAATTTCATTCCCTAATTTTAAATAGGAACTATTTATTTTTATAGTACTAAAAGGCAATTCAGAGACATCATGTCACAATTACCTTTCCAACATAATCTCAATTGCATTGTTTATCTATACTTTTTCCAGTAAGAAATATAAGTTGCATTAGTTTTCTGGGTATAAATTATGAATGCTAGAATTGGAACATTTTTAGTAGTGAAAAAAGGACTAAAAGGGGGACAATTAATTTTTTTTTAAGAATATTTAAGAAAAATTCTTGGAGCTTCCAGATAAAATGTATTTTAAGAAAGACTCAGAACCCTATAGACTTCTTCTACTAAGTAAAAATATTTGAAAATTTTACATAAATTAAGAAGCTGAAAAGCAGTAAAGCAAGCTTTCATATATTCAAGCTGCATGGGCTTTGGCTTTCATTTCTAAATGTACCCATATTAGGCAATAATATCAAGGCCACGAAAATCCTGGTGAGTAAAGACCAGATGTGAAGACCCGATGGTCCCAAGGGCTATACTGGGCCATTATTTCCTACTAGTGGCCTGGTGCACAAAATTCGTGCACAGAGGGGGAGGGGTCCCTAAGCCCAGCCTGCACCTTATCCAATTGGGGACCCCTTGGAGGATGTCCGACTGCTGGTTTAGGCCCGATCCCTGTGGACTGTTGGCTCCTAACCACTCACTTGCCTGCTTGCCTGATTGACCCAACTGCCCTCCCCTGCCAGCCTGATCTCGCCCTCAACGGCCCTCCTCTGCTGGCCTGATATCATCCCCAACTGCCCTCCCCTGCTGGCCTGGTAACCCCTAATTGACCTCCCTTGCCAGTCTGGTCACCCCCAACTGCCCTCCCCTGCAGGCTGGTCCTCCCCAACTGCCCTCCCCTGCAGGCCTGGGTCCACCCCAACTTCCCTCCCTTGCAGGCCTGGTCCCTCCCAACTGCCCTCCCCTGCCGGCCATCTTGTGGTGGCCATCTTGTGTTCACATGGGGGCAGCCATCTTTGACCACATGGGGGTGGCCATCTTGTGTGTTGGGTGATGGTCAATTTGCATATCACTTTTTTATTAGATAGGATGGGGTCTTAATGCCCAAGAGATATCATAAAATGAGGCTTACTTTGATTACAGACTTAAAGGGATGCAGAGGTATTGGTTTTCATGTATTTTACTGGTTTCTACTTACAATCTATTTGATAAATTTCATGAAAAGCATGAGTTCACTTGTGTCTCTAGAAACAGGATACTCTATATCAGTAACTCCTATCAGACTGAATTAGGGAACAAAATGGGCCAAAATATTTAAATACCGTACTTTCCAGCATATAAGACGACTGGGTGTATAAGATTTTCCTGGGTTAAAAAGTCATTTTATACGCCGGAAAATACGGTATATTGGACTATATTGATGCGATTAGATATAATGGATTAGATATATTGGACTACCATTCAGAGATTTTGCCTGGTGGGAGCGGTAGACCATAGTCATAGAGAGATCTGAAGCTTTCCCAAGGAAATTGAGTTTATTTTGATCAGAGTGTGGGGGATTTCAAACCTAATGGATGCTCTAAAAACAAAGGGCATTTAGTGGCAAGAAACAAACTAAACCATCGGCCAAATAATTTATTAGAGAGAGCCAGGGAAAACAAAAGTTAAAATCTGTCCTCAGCAATGGAATAGAATAGAGAACTCAGAAATTGACCCAAACCACTATGCTCAATTTGACAAAGGAGGCAAGAGCGTACAATGGAGTCAAGACATTCTCTTCAATAAATGATGTTGGGAAAATTGGACAGATACAAGCAAAAAAATGAAACTAGACCAACAACTTATACCATACACAAAAATAAACTCAAAATGGATAAAGTACTTAAATGTAAGATGGGAAACCATAAATATCTTAGAGAAATCCACAGGCAGCAAAATCTTAGACATTTGCCAAATCAATATCTTCACTGAGACTGCTCCTAGGGCAATGGAAACTAAAGAAAAAAAATAAACAAAATGGGACTACATCAACATAAAAAGCTCCTGCACAGCAAAAGAAACCATCAACAAAACAACAAGAAAGCCCACTGCATGGGAGAATATATTTGCCAATGTTATTTCCGATAAGGGTTTAATCTCCAACATTTACAGGGAACTCATACAACTTAACAAAAGGAAGATAAACAAACCAATCAAAAAATGAGCATCGGACCTAAATAGATACTTTTTGAAAGAGGACATAAAGAAGGTAAGAGACATATGAAAACAGGCTCAAAGTCACTAATCATCCTAGAGATGCAAATCAAAACGACAATGAGGTACCATCTCACACCTGTCAGAATGGCTATCATCAACAAATCAACAAATGACAAGTGTAGGCAAGGATGCAGAGAAAAGGGAACGCTCGTGCACCGCAAGTGGGAATGTAGACTGGTGCAACCACTGTGGAGAACAGTATGGAATTTCCTCCAAAAACTAAAATTGGAACTCCCATTTGACCCAGCGATCCCACTTTTAGGAATATATCCCAAGAAATCAGAAACAAAATGCACCCCTATGTTCATAGCAGCACAATTTACCGTAGCTAAGATTTGGAAACAGCCTAAGTGCCCATCAGCAGATGAGTGGATTAGAAAACTGTGGTACAGCTACACAATGGAATACTACACTGCTTTAAATAGAAAGGAACTCCTACCATTTGCAACAGCATGGAATTGCAGAGGGTTATGCTTAGTGAAATAAGCCAGGCAGAGAAAGATAAATATCATGATCTCCCTCAATGGTGGAATATAATGAAAAACTTAAACCGAGGAGCAAAAACAGATCCAGAGACAGAGAAGCATGGATCAGACCATCAAACCTCAGAGGGAAGGTAGGGGAGGGTGGGGGTAAGTGGGGGAGAGACAAAGCAAAGGACTTGTATGCATGCATATAAGCACAACCAATGGACAAAGACACCAGGGTGGTGAGGGCATGAGCAGGGCGGTGGGGGGCAAGTGGAGGATAAGGGCACATATGTAATACCTTAATCAATAAAGAAATTAAACATTTTAAAAAAGAATAAAGGCAAATGAATTGCAAAAAAAAAAAAAAAGTTTTTCTCAGAATAAGAACAAACTCAGAGACCAGACTCAAAACTATACCTGCAATCACTGGAGCCTAAGAACTGCGTGTGTTAGGTAGACATATTAGCTGGTGAAAGAGACAGCCAAAGAGGCCCCTACTGCCCTAGCTGGTTTAGCTCAGTGGATAGAGTATAGGCCTGTGGACTGAAAGGTCCCGGGTTTGATTCCAGTCAAGGGCACATGCCTTCGTTGTGGGCTTGATCCCCAGTGGGGGGCATGCAGAAGGCAGCCATTCAATGATTCTCTCTCATCATTGATGTTTCTATCTCTCTCTCTCTCCCTTCCTCTCTGAAATCAATAATTTTTTTTTTCAAAAAAAGAGGCCCCTGCTAAACCATTATCATCCCAGGGAAATCACACCATTGGTAACTTGAATCCACAGAAACAAATAATACAAATAAGAAATGTTAGGTAAGAAAGTTAATATAACAAAACCATAAATACTTTCATCATGTCAAAAAGCTAACAATTATACAGAGTAATAATTATAACAATCTATTGTTGGATTTGTAAAATGTGTGTATATATATATATATATATATATATATATATATATATATATACATATATATATATATAACAGTAATAACATAAAATACAATAAAACATAAAATACAGCTTATAGCAGTATTGTTTCTAACTGAATTAAGTATAAATCTGTAATAAATTATAAATTTTCTACTTCTACAAAAAGTGCCATGGGGATTTTGATAGGGATTACATTGATTTTTCAATATCACTAATCATCAGGGAAATACAAATTAAAACTTCAATGAGATGTCATCTCACACTTTCAGAATGGCTATCATAATTTTTTTTTAAAGAATAACGGTGCTGGCAAAGACATGGAGAAACTGGAATCACTGTGTACTGTTGATGGGAGTGTGGAATGTATCAGCCACTATAAAAACCACTATAGAGGCATTTCAAAAAATAAAAGCAGACATAACCCCATGATCCAGCAATCTCACTTCAGAGTATTTGTTCAGAAGTATGGAAATTAAGATCTCTAAGAGATATTTGCTTTTTCATATCCAATGCATCATTATTAACAATAGCCAAGATATGAAAATAACTAAAATGTCCATCAACAGAGGAATGGATAAAAAATATTATATAGATACAATGGAATATTTTTCAGCCTTAACAAGGAAGAAAATTCTGAAACATGCTACAACATGGATGAACCCTGAGGACAGCATGCTATGTGAAATATACCAGTCACCAAAGGAACATATTGCATGATTCTAGTTACATGAGGCATCTAAGTTAGTCAAACACATAGCAGCAGAGAATGAAATGGTGGTTTCTAGGGGCTTGGATGAGGGGGAAATGTGTATAAAGTTGTTATTCAATGTGTATAAAGATTCAATTACACAAGATTATTAAGTTCTGGAGATCTGCACAACAGGTCTTTCTTACAGTTAGATCTATTATTCTTACAGTTAAAAATACTGGATTGTATACTTAAAAATTTGTTGAGACTAGACTTCACATTAAATTTTCTTACCACAATAAAAAAGGAAGTAAAAAATGCGCTCAGCAAAGATGGAGCATATACATTAAATGTCTTAAAAATCAATAACAAAACACTTGGGAACAACTTTTAACAAAACTAGTACAAATTTTTATATGAAAACAACAAAAATTATTAAAATAAATTAAACATCTAAATAAATGAAAATTCACCCCCTATTTATAAATTGAAACTTTTAAGACTGTTAAGATGTTACTACTCCTCAAATTATTAAAAGATTCAGTATAATCCCCATGAAAATCTCAGCTGACTTCTTTGTTCAAATGACAAGCTGATACTAAATTCATATGAAAATTCATGGAACCCAGAATAGCTAAAACAATCTTGAAGAAAAGACAAAGGTTCATACTTCCTGATTTCAAAACTTACTATAGAACTACAAATTTTATAAATTAGGACTGCATGGTATTGGCATAAGGGTAAGTACATAGATCAGTGGAATAGAATTGGAAATACAGAAATAAACCTTCACAGTTTTAGTCAATTGACTTTAACAAGGAAGCCAACATAATTAAATAGAGAAAGAAAATTTGTTTCAACAAATGTTGTTGGCAAACTGGATATTCATACGCAAAAGAATAAAGTTTAACCTCTTTCTCACACCACACACTATAAAGTTAATAAAAATATCATAAAACTAAATGTTAGAGCTTAAATAATAAAATTATTAGAAAATATAGGAAACAATTTCTATCACCTTAGATCAAGCTAAGCATTCTCAAATATGACACCATTAAGAAAAAAATAGATAAATTTGACTTCATTTAAATTTAAACTTTTGTGCTTCAATGGACACCATCAAGAAAGTGAAGAGACATCCCACAGACTAGGAGAAAATATTTGCAAATCACAAGCCTAATAATAGACTTGTATTCAGATTATATATAAGTATCCAAAACTCTTAAAACTCAATAATAAAAAGATAATTCAATTAACAAATAGGCAAAGGATATGAACATATTTTTACAAATGCATACAAATTTCCAATAAGCGTATTAAAATATCATTAACCATGAGGGAAATGCAAATTATAATCACAATGAAATAGTACTTTATACCACTCACTATATGTCTGTACCCAAAATAAAAATAACTACAAGTGTTGGAGAGGATGTGGAGAAATAGAGAATATAAAATTATGAAATATTTTGGAAAACAGTCTGGCAGTTCTGCAAATAACTCAACAGAGTTAAGACTTAGTAATTTCACTCCTAGATATATACTCTAAAAGAAAAAAAAAAAGAAAACATATGTTCACAAAAAAACTGGCACACAGATGTTCATAGCAGCTTTATTCATAACTAGAGGCCCGTTGCACGAATATTTGTGCAATAGTCCTTCCTTCCCCTGGCTGCCGTCAACAGTTTTCCTGCAACACCCAGGATCCAGGCCTTCGCTCTGGCCACTGCCTTCTGTCTTCGCTCCAGCTGGAGCCTTCAGTCTTCTTCTCTGCTCCTGCTGGAATGCCGCTTCTGTGGCTCCCTCCGCCCCCTATCCTCCCACTCATAGCAGGCGTCCTGCCCCACCTGGCTGCTTTGCGCTTGCATATGCAAATTAGCCCACCATCTTTGTTGGGTTAATTTGCATACTCACTCCTGATTGGCTTGTGGGTGTCGTGGAGTTATGGTCAATTTGCATATTTCTCTTTTATTAGTGCAGATAGCCAGAAAGTGGAAATACCCAAATGGCCAGCAAATGATGAATGGATAAATTAAATATGCCCAATGACAATAGACTATCATTCAGTAATAAAAATAATGAAATAGATACATGCTATAGCATGGGTAAACCTGGAAAACACCATGCTAAATGAAAGAAGTTAGTCACAAGGTAGTCATAAAAGACCACATACTGCATGATTCCATTTAGATGGAAAGTCCAGAATAGGCAAATCTATGAGACAGAAAGTAGATTAATAACTGCCTGGGGATGGAAGCTGGGGGGAAAGAAGAAGGACTACTAATGTTTATGACACTTCTCTTTTAAGAGGGGGTAATGAAATCTTCTAAAATCAATTTTGATGATGGTTGCAAAAATATGTGAATATAATAAAACTACTTAATGGGAAGGAGCAGTGAGGACAAACATTAAAAACATGGTACAATCCCCAAACCTCTTCTACATTATGTTTGTCATCAAACACACACGCACATACACACACACACACTGCCCTTTTAGAGGATCAATTAGGATCTAGGTAAGTTATTTTAAGTAAAAGTGAACGTTTACATTAAAAATTCTACTTTAGCCTTAGCTGGTTTGTCTCAGTGATTAGAGCATCAGTCTTCAGACCGATAGGTCTTGGATTCGATTCTGATCAAGGGAATGTACCTGGGTTGCAGGCTTAATGCCCCAGCACCTATGAGAGGCGTCCAATCAATGTTTCTCTCGCACATTGATGTTTCTCTCTTTGTCTCTCCCCATTCCTTCTACTCTCTCTAAAAAACAATGGAAAAATGTACTTGGGTGAGGAGTAACAAAAAAAAAAAAAGAGAATCCACTTTAAAAATCGATTCCATATCTAAAATTTAGGAATGAAATGCCCCTATTCTCCTTTATTAACAAATTAGTGAACACAAAATTAAATAAAAAGCTCACAGGCATTATTCAAGTCTTTGTCACTTGCATTTCATAAAAAGGCTATTTCCATTAAAATAGCATTATGTTTTTAAAAAAGGATTTTTGCCGGGGGTATTTTTTATCAGATTAGCTGGTCTAATTACATTTTGCTTGGGCTAATGTTAAAATTAGTTTCTGTTCCCTAAGCATGTATCAGCCGATCGCAGGGATAAGCAGACTTGCAACTTTCTAGGCAATGGACAGAAACCACCTACAATTAAGAGATGGGCTTTATTTAAATTCGTAACAACTAGCATTCACAGAGAAGTAAAGGCGAATAAATGGTACTTCTAATTCTCTTACATTTTTAATGGAATTCTACACACACAAAAATTGGTAAGTATGTAAGGGGAAACTACCACAATTGATTTAAAATCATACACCAGAAAAAAATATCTTAAAGTATGAGATAATCTTACTTTACTATTAATTATAAATGAAAAGGTGTTGCCTTCTGGGTTTATTCAACATTTTATTAAAAAACACACATACACACACAAGACAAGTGATGAATTGATCTGTTTAAATAATTTAATAAAATCACATCTTGATATTTACCAGTAATACTTGGATGCACAATGCCTTAAAGTTCTGTCATGACTTCTAATAGCATATATTAAATATTTAGAAGAATGACAAAGCAACCACATTTTGATTCAGTTATCTAAATGAACTCTTTGAAGGTGAAGGTTAGACTAAAGACCTTCTTTTTATGCAATCAAAGATCTATACTAATATTTTATGCATGAGAAAGTACAGTAGTAGTTGATGATCAAGATATATTGATTAGTTGACATGAGTAGCATCAATAATGAACAGCTTTTTTCTTACTCTAACTTTAAAACAGCTTTTTCTAATATCTGAGTTTTCTAAAACAACATTTTTCTTACTTCAAAATATTAAAATAAAATTCAATTAAACTCAACACCTATTTACTGAGCATCTACTAGTATTTACACTGAGTGGCCAGATTATTATGATCTCTGAACGCATAATAACCTGGCCACTCAGTGTGTGTGCAAAGTATTGGATGATGCAGAACCTTGTGGAGGGTACTAAGGCAAGAGAGAGAAGCTCTGACTCATCTTCTCTCCACTCCCAAGTTGCTTAAAATTAATTAGCGCAGTGCTTCTCAAACTGCCATATCCACAAGAATCACCCAGAGATCTGGGTTTACTGGTGCCTAGTATAATGCATTTCTAACAAGCTCCCTACTGATGTCTATAATGCTGACTCAGACTGCTCTGGGGACGCAGGGGATTCAGACACTGAATGCTATAATTAATTAGAAGAATGGAAGAAGCTTCATGAAAGGCAAAAAAAAAAAAAAAGGAAATGGTTGTTCCAACTAGTGAGGAAGGTAAAGAAGGTGGGAGTGGTCCTAGCTGGTTTTGCTCAGTGGATAGAGTGTTGGCCTGCAGCAGACATAAGGGTCCCATGTTTGATTCCATTCAAAGGCACATACCTAAATTTCAGGCTCAATCCCTGGCACCTGGCCCTGGGGTGTGTCTGGGAGGCAACCAATGTGTCTCTCTCACATCTATTTTTCTGTCTCTCTGTCTCTCCCCCTCCCTTCCACTCTCTAAAAATCAATGGAAAAATATCCTCGGGTGAGGATTAACAACAACAACAAAAGGGTAGGAGTGTGAAATGCAAAGACTAGTTCTTGTTATCTGGAAGGATGAAAACTACTTTATTGAACAGAGATCATAGAAAAAGGGCAATCCAGGCACATGGAAAAGACTATTAAAAATATCAGGTGGAGCAGCATATTTGGAGAGAATACTGAACTAAAAGATATTAAGCCAGTCAGAGAAATATAAATATCACATGATCTCACTCATTTGTGGAATATCATGAACATCATAAACCAATGAACAAAAATAGATACAAAGAAGCATCAAACAGACTGTCAAACTACAGCGGGAAGGCAGGGGAGGGTTGGGGGCGGGTTAAGAGACTGAAGGCCTTGTATGCATGCATATAAGAATAACCAATGGACACAGACATGGGTGGGGGGTGTGAGGGCATGTGCGGGGCAGGGGGTAAGGGAGCTGGGGGAGGTCAATGGAGGAAAAAGAGACATATGTACTACTATTTGTAATATCTTAAACTATAAAAATTTTAAAAAATAAAAGATATGGATGAGCAGAATGTAAAGTTCATGAGGGGGAAATGAAACAGGTTCAAAAATAACAAAATAGAAAGAATATGCTTATCTTTTCACTGTTCATGTTAATAATCATCCCAAATCTATTATTGCCCTTATAAAGTGTTTTCATATCTATTATCCTCAGGGTGTTTGTGTAACAACTTCATAACAGATTTTTGTTGTTGATGTTGTAAATCCTTAGATTCTGAAGGTAACAAGTTAATTGTATTGAATAAGATTAAACAGTCAGTCAGTGCTGGATCCAAACTCCAAAATTATTATTGTTATTTTTTTGCCCCACAAAACACTGTCTCCAGTAACCATTTATAAACTAAGAAGAAAACAACACATTTTAACTTAGAGTAACAATCTGGAAGCAAAGTATGTGGGTTGTGTTTGCTTTTTTTTTTTGTTTTGGTAAAATCTACTTTTTCCCAGTGGTCAGGTGACAAGAAAACCCTTGTCTTTCTTTTTTTTTTTTCCTGACTTTTGAATTCACCTAACGTCTCAATGTTAAATGTGATACAGCTTGTTGGTCTGAGTCAGGTTCCTTACAAGGCTAAGGAAATAAACTTCCATTCAGAGTCTTCTAACAGTTTTGCATAGGAATGTGTATTGAATTTTAAAAGAACTACACATTTCATCAATGCAAAGCTGCCATAGGCCCAGGTACCATCTATAAATTATAGAATACAATTATAAAAGATGGTCTCTCCTCAGTAAGCTGCCCTATCAGTCTTAGAAAAGTATAGAAACACTGTTTAATTTGATTAGAGCTTATTTTAAAATTCATAACAAAACTCATTAATCTAGGTGAGGATGTTCAGAATAACTGCAAAGGCTGAATAGTTTAAAGAAATTCAAATAAATTCATTACTAGAGGTCCGGTGCACGAATTCATGCAAGGGTGGGGTCCCTTGGCCTGGCCGGCAATCAGGACGATTGGGATGTCTAGCCCAGTCCCGATTGGGGCAGATCAGGGCCAGCCGGGGGGGAAGGGCCGTGGGAGGTTGGCTGGCTGTAGGAGGTTGGCTGTGGGAGTGCACTGACCACCAGGGGGCAGCTCCTGCATTGAACATCTGACCCTGGTGGTCAGTGTGCATTACAGTGACTGGTCGGCGTTCGTTCTGGTCGTTCGGGTCATAAAGGTAGCTTAGGCTTTTATATATATAGACTAGAGGCCTGGTTCACGGGGGGGGGGGGGGGGGGGGCGGGGGGGGGCGGGGCGGTCACTCAGCCTGGCCTGCACCCTCTCCAATCTGGGACACCTTGGGTGATGTCCAACTGCAAGGATCGGGCCTAAACTGGCAGTCAGATGTCCCTCTTGGAATCAGGGACTGCTGGCTCCTAACTGCTCACCTGCCTGCCTGCCTGATCACCTCTAACGACCTCTGCCTCCCTGCCTGATCACTCCTAACTGCCTCTGCCTGCCGGCCTGATGCCCCTAACTGCTCCCCTGCCTGCCTGCCTGATTGCCCTTAACTGCTCCCCGGGCAGCCTGATTGCCTCTAATTCCTCCCCCGCTTGCCTGAACACCCGTAACCGCGTCTGCCTGCCTGCCTGATTGCCCCTAAGTGCTCTCCCCTGTTGGCCTGGTTGCCCCTAACTGTCCCCTCTGCTGACCTGATTGCCCCTAACCACTCTCCCCTGATGGCCTGATCAATCCTAACTGCCTCTGCCTGCCTGCCTGATCGCCCCTAACCGCCTCTGCCTGCCTGCCTAATCACCTTTAATTGCCTCTGCCTGCCTGCCTGACTGCCCCTAACCTCTATGCCTGCCTGCCTGATCGTTCATAACCGCCTCTGCTTGCCTGCCTGATTGCCCCTAACTGCCTCTGCCTGCCTGCCTGATCGCCTCTAACTGCTCCCCTGGCAGCCTGATGGCCCCTAATCGCCTCTGCCTGCCTGCCTGATTGCCCTTAACTGCTCTCCCCTGCCAACCTGATGGCCCCTAACCGCTCTCCCCTGCTGGCCTGATCCCCCCTAACTGCTCTCCCCTGCCGGCCTGATTGCCCCTAACAGCCTCTGCCTGCCTGCCTGATCACCCCAAACCACCTCTGCCTCAGCTCCCGCTACCGTGGCTTTGTCCAGAAGGACATCAGGAAGACCTCTGGTCTATCTGGTCTAATTACCATATTACCCTTTTATTAGTATAGGTGATTACATTCAGTTACCCAAAGTAGCTTACAAAACTTGAAGAATTCAATTTTATGATAAGATTAATAGACACAGCAGGAAAAATGTTAATGATTATATGAACTTAATTTATGAATGGCATTTATATATTTGAAAAACATATTTTGCAATGTTTTATGCCTACTTATTATTCCTTTAAGAATTTTGAATAACTGTTTAGTTAATCTGTAATTTCTGTTGATCAAATAAAGGTAATATTTATTAGTTAATCCAACTGAATGTACATGAATACTAAAAGCCTGAAGTATATGGATTCTATAACTGTATAAGTAATACCATTTTTAATTTCAAGGTATTATTGGAGAGACATATATGAATCTAGTATGTACAAAGAAGTTTATGTATAAGGAGAGTATATTATTTTAACATGTAAAAGTATTGGCTGAAATGGCAAACCTCTGTTAATAAGTACCTGCATATAAGAGAGAGAAAGCCCTGACCGATTTGGATCAGTGGCTAGAGCGTCGGCCTGTGCATTGAAGGATCCCAGGTTCGAATCCAGTCAAGGGAATGTACCTTGGTTGCGGGCATATCCCCAGTAGGGGGTGTGCAAGAGGCAGCTAATCGGTTTCTAACTCTATCCCTCTCCCTTCCTCTCTGTAAAAAATCAATAAAATATTAAAAAAAAAAGAGAGAAAGAAAATTAAAGCCTATATATTCCCTAAGGGAATGCATTGAAACCTAACAAAAATTAAATTAAAAATTGACATGAATACAAATATTTCATTAAAATATCTTCCCTAATACAACATTAAAAACCTAAGCTACTTTAAATAACTGAAGCTTTGAACACTCTATAGCTCAAAAAAAATGGATTCTCATTTTCACTTTAAATTGCATGCACAGTATGATGAATATTAGTTTCTAGTGTTAAAGCTAGATTAAAATTTGTCAAGTTGACCTACCATTTCTTTTGTAAAAGTTACTTATGTTTTTTCTATTATTCTTTTTTATATTACCAAGACAAAGTTCAGGAAATACCAAATGACTCAAAAATGCTAAAAATAAATATATCAAATTACATGCATACAGAAGCATCTTTCTATCTATCTATCTATCTATCTATCTATCTATCCATCCCAGCTCTATTCATCCTATCTAATAAAGAGGGAATATGCTAATTGACCCTCACACAGTCACAAAGATGGTGGTGTGCACAGCCAATAAGGAGGGAATATGCTAACTGACTGTCCTGCCCTCAAAGATGGCAGTGCCCACAGCCAATAAGGAGGGAATATGCTAATTGACAACCACACCCTCAAAGATGGTGGTGCCCACAGCCAAAAGATGGCGGCGCCCAGTCTCCTCAGCCCTGCCAGGGTGGCAGACACATGGCAAGGCCGGGCCCACCCCCAGGCAGGCCCGGCCTTGTTGCGCACCTGCCTCGTCCTCCAGTCCCCTCAGCCCCCTAGCTGCCCAGGGCCGGCCACAGGTGCAGGCAAGCCTTGGATGGCAGCTTCCCAGCCGCCCAGGGCTGCCCGAGGCTCAGGTAACCAGGGCCGGCCAAGGCTTGCACTGTCAGCAGTGGCAGCAGCAGAGTTGTGATGGACCGTCCCCTTTCCCTGATCACCTGGTCCCCTCCCACCCCTGAGGGCTCCTGGACTGTGAGAGGGGGCAGGCCGAGCTGAGGGAACCCCCCTCCATTGCATAAATTTTCATGCACTGGGCCTCTAGTTTATCAATATACAGGATGGGGCAAAAGTAGGTCTACAGTTGTTTGTATGGAAAATAATACAATAATTAATAAATAATAATACAAAGATAAATTCTGTGTTTCATCTATGCACAACTATAAACCTACTTTTGCCCCAGCCTGTATAGAAATCATAATTTTATTAGGGAATTAAAGTTTATATAGTACTTGCTACTCTTTTGCAATTTTAAATTATTTGTTTCCTTCTTATTTTGACATTTTTATTACATACAATTTTTAAAAAGCATACTAAAACCAAAGAAAAAAGGTGGTTATAATAGGTTTAATTTGGGCACTCTTACCTCTGGTTAAATTTCTAGCTACCTTGAATTTTTTATTTAAGTGGACATTTGGGCTTCTTTCTGAGTCTTATACCAAGTAAGCATGCCACAATAAGTAAAATATACAAAATATCAAAATTTATTATTTGTTTTATAATATGTGTTGTTACAACGATAAAATAAAGAATTTAAAATAGAAAATAGCCTGGCTGGTGTGGCTTAGTGCTTGAGCGTTAATCTATGAAACAGGAGAATGGCCGATTTCCAGTCAGGGCAATTTCCCGGGTTGTGGGCTCCATCCCCAGTGTGGGGCCTGCAGGAGGCAACCAACCAATGATTGTTTCTTAGAGTTGATGTTCCTATCACTCTCTCCTCCCTTCATTTCTGAAATAAATAAAAATATACTAAAATAAAACAGAAAATAATTTCTCATGCTTACACATAATAAAAGAAACAAAAAATATGATTAAGACATGTAAATAACATGAGTCTACTTGTTAAATCTGCTTTAATTATAGCCATAAGGTAGTTATTATCCTATTAACTGTGCTTTCCCCTTGACAGTATAAGATTCAACTCAGTGAATAAATATTTAAACTTGGTACCATGCATAACATTATGTTGTATTAAGATTATTGATGGTGCTTCTAACTTTGACCCTGAACAAAATCAATACACTGATGCTGAGAGATTTAAATGGTATACACCCTCACACAGGAGTATACCAAATTATCAAGATAATAATTGTCTTCAATTTCAGAACTGCAACTTCCTCCATATAGGCTACATCTAATAACAAAGAGAAGAACAACAGGGAGGAGCTATTTTTAGAAGAAACTGAGGAACCATTGCATGATAGATGGAAAGCATTCCGAAGCCCCATTACCTGCTAAGTCTTGCTCCTAATATGTCTGGAATTCTGTGCTCAGCAACAGGAGAGATAATTCAAATGCAAGTTGGTTAGATGTCCAGCATTTCTTTATGAGCTATGAAAATTAACTTTAGATGATATTTAAAATTAAATTACTCATGAATTTTAAAATGAGGAAATTAAATTTAATATTCTACTATGATATCCAAAATATGTGTAATCATATTGTTGATACCATGGAGAGATAGCTAAATTTTAATACAAAAGTAAGCTTTGTGTTCATCTTGAACTAGTTAGCTAAAAGTCTTGCTAAATTTCTAAGGGGAAAAAAAGAAATGAATTAAGGGACATCTCAATTTATACCACATAAAGTGATTATACCCTTCTTAATCATCAGCCAGTCTGTTTTAAATTTTTATATATGGCAATACATGTTTGTGTTGCACATAAAAAAAATACCCAGATAATGATTAATATATTATGGGTAGCTATTGGCAACAAAAAGGAATCGAACAGTGATTTAGCTCTTTGTCTCAGACACAGATTCTCCTTGACCTTCATCTTCCTGCAAGGTTGTCTGGCCCCTGCTTTCCTCCCTCATCTCTCCCAGCTTCCCCTCTGTCTCTCAGGGCCAGCATCCCCGCAGTCACTCAGTTTCTCCTACTTATTCTGTTCCTTTTTATTGTAACACACGTTCCAATTCTTCTCAGTTAAGTCCTACTCACACTTTGGACTACAGAATACATGTCTCTCCCCTTTATTTTATTTTATTTTTTGTGTTTCACCTGATCAATGTTAGTAGTCACATTAGAATGCAAGGGATACAAAGGTGGATATGTGGGTGCTAGTAAGTCTGTCCCTCCTCACAAGTGTAATAACAGCACCTAGTTTTGGCATTTTAAAAAAGAAAAATTTATTTGAGAATGAATAATCTATTTATACCACTTTAAAAAAAATCTCATGACCAAAATTCATGTAATATTATCATATCACTTTCCCAGTCACTGTGTTCATTTTAAGTATCGGGGGGTATGGTACAAAATATCCAAAAGCAGTAATAGCCAGTTTAGTTTAGACTTTCAAATTAAAAATAAAATGAGATAAACTATAATAATGACATATTTCTTCATAGGATGGTAGGCAAGCAAATTGTAAAATTATGGTACTGGGTAAAAATCAAGAGTCTTTTCTGGAATATTCCTTTTCAGACAACTGTCAAAACAAACAAAACCATTAAATTAAAAAACAAATATATTTAAAGTAGTGCCCTTCTGAATGGGAGGGAATATCATGGTGACGAGGGAAACTCAAAATGCCTGGGGAATGAAATAGTGAGAGGAGAGGGCAAAAGTTTATCATAAATGGTGATGCCATCTTTCACTGGATAGCCACGAGTTGACCTAGCATTTGGGAACTTGAATTTAAAAGGAAATATGTTTCCTTTCAAATGTTGAGGTTATTTCAAATGGTAAATAAACTTTAAGGATAAAATTATATTACACATGATTTAAAGTGTTTTTAAACCTACTAAGAAGAAATAAAAATGAGTTTCATAATACTTTAAAAATTGTAAAAAAAATTGCTATGAAGTGGTTTTTAATCATTAACTAAACTTTTTCATATTATCCCTCAATAGAAAATATCTGGTTATTTTCCGAGTTTTTTAGTGTGGTTCAATAATAAAACACTTTGGAAATGAACTAAAACATTATCAGTAAAATGATATGCCAGCGCTCTGAAGAATGAGCACTTTCCATCTTCATGCATTACAAAGATGAGAATGATAATCCAAGTACATATTTCATCAAAACATTTTGGACAACCAGGAGGTAGTAAGGTTGTATCTTTTCCCGAAATAAATGTCTAGTCATGACAGGAATGTTACAGGTCCTCATGTAAGTCAAGAAATAGCAAAATTTCAACTCTCACAGCTTGCAGAGTTTAACAAGTATTTTTTAAGTGGTTACAGATATAAACTTGCCAGGCTGCCTATAATAAAAACTTAAGAAAATTAGCTAAATAATACCTGGGTCATTAACTATTTTTAAAAGTATTATTACTTATGCAGAAATGTGCCAACTTAAACTTACTAAGTTCAGTGCTCCATACATTTAAAACATGACACATTTTCCCCTATACCATGGTTTCCTAGGGGAAACTGCTAAATAAACATAAACAGTTTGGACAAGAAGCACTATCTGAATAAGGCCCCTTTTATACAAGAAAGAATGACTTCCACTTCCTAAGAGTATACATTCTGCTAAAGTATTCATGCCCTTGGATTTTCATACAGCTTATTTAATCCTTACACCAACCCTAAGAGGTCATAACCATTATTATTCCCATTTTAAAGATGCAGAAATTGAGGCTTAGAAAGGAAATGTAGCTAGTAAGTACTAGTAAAGAATAAGCACGGGTAAGTACAGAGGTTGTCTTCATTCAAAGCCCACAAATACTTAACAACAACAAAAACCCTACTGTATTTGGACAATAGTGAAAAGGTTACAGAACTCAATACAGAGATGTATAAAGCATAAGTAGCATTTCCCAGCCCCTTCTAATTCCACCAGCTTTAATCAATGGACATGCACAGTCCATTGTATCCTCCAATGATTTCTGTAAACTCCAAAAAATAGGATCATACGTCAGTAAAATAATTTCGGACTAATTTTAATTCACTCCATTTCCAAATGTTTTCATACCAATCAAGTGTCTATAAGCATTCACATTATTTTCTAGCCTTTAACAATATTATATAGCAAATTTTGTGATTCTGGGCCATTTGTAATTTGTTTTTAAGTGCTTTGTAACTTTTTTCTTTATTATAAATAAAATTTTTATTTTCCATTTCAATTTTTAAAGGCTCATGATCATAAAGATATACATTTTTTAATATTCTCCTTTAATCTATTTACTTTACTTGTTTATTAGTTCTAGCCTAGTTTTAGTTTTCCATGCATGTTATTAAATCATCTGCCAATAACAATTCTGTCTCTTCTTTCTCATTACTAATATTACATATTTTGTATGTATACGTGGCTATTGCATTAGCAACAACCTAAAAAGCAATGTTGAATAAAAATATTGATGGATGCCTTTGTGTCTTAGCCCTCTCGATTATAATTGTAAATATTTTCATATCTAGCTATAATAATGAACTGGTTAAAAATGCAAATTCTCAGCGCCTGCTCCAGGCTTACAAAATACAAAGCTCAGGGGGTAAACCCAGGAATCTAACATTTATCAATCTAGAGTTTGAGAAGCACTTCAGTAAAAGACATACAATCTAACCATGTTAATTATGGATTCCATGTTTGTGAATTCACCACTCTCTAAAATTTACTTGTAACTTGCTGTGTTTCCATTGTCTTTTGAAGATGCATGTGTGTGCAGAGTGATGTAAATTATCCACCGTCCTATGTGCACTCCCAGGTGAGGTGAACAAAGAAACGTTGTTTCTTGTTTCAGCTCTCAGACTTAAACAAGTTTTCTTTTTGTGCCACCTTCTTGCATGTTTGTGCTTTTGTGTGTTTGTGATTTTGCTGTTTATAATGGCCCGGAGAGCTGTCTGGTATTCCTAAATGCAAGAAACTGTAAAGTGTATTTACGGAGAAGATTCCTATGTTACATAAGCTTCAGTCATGAGTTATAATACTGTTGACCATGAGTACAACATTAATAAATCAACAATACACATTACATCAAACAAGTTTAAGCATTGATTGATTGAGGAACATGTGACATGAGGTTCCCAGGAACCTAACCCTGTATCTCCCCTAGGGGCAATGATTTATTATTGACTAATTCAGTGTTCTAGTCAACTTCATAAAAATAACTACCCTGGCCCTGCCAGTGTGGCTCAGTGGTTGAGCATCAGCCCACGATTTAGGAGGTCATGGTGAAATTCCTTGTCAGGGTCCATGCCAGGGTTGTGGGCTCACTCCCAAGTAAGGGGTGTGCAGGAGGCAGCTGATAGATATTTCTCTCTGTAACTCTCCCCCTTCCTCTCTCTAAAATCAATAAAAAATATATTTTAAAAAATAACTACCATGAATAAGAATGGACTGCATATAAGCACTGTCTATATTTGAAATACAAAAGGAAATAAGTGAAAAAAATACAAAAGATAAGAAACCCCTCCCCAGGCCTTCACCACACTATTGCCTGTGTCCATGGGTTATGCATACATATATGCATATAAGTTCTTTGATTCTTTGGCCTGAGAAGGGGGCAGGAGTGGGGTGGAGGAGGTCAATGGGGTGGTGGGGTGGGGAAGGATAC
This sequence comes from Cnephaeus nilssonii, assembly GCF_951640355.1. Lineage (NCBI taxonomy): Eukaryota > Metazoa > Chordata > Mammalia > Chiroptera > Vespertilionidae > Cnephaeus > Cnephaeus nilssonii. The sequence continues at coordinate 34,283,297 of NC_137074.1, read as the reverse complement.
ATCTGTAATACTTTCAACAATAACAATAATTTTTTTTTAAAAAAACAAGAAACCAAATGCTACTGGCAGGAGAAAAGAAGTAAATCAATAATGGTATATTCATATGCTGAAATATAATACAGCTGTGAAAACTAATTAACATTAATTAATATGTATGGCATAATGTATATATGTATAAGTTCATTTTATTATAATACTAGAGGCCCGGTGCAAGAAAATTCATACACTGTAGGGGGGGGGGGTCCCTCAGCTCGGCTTGCCCCTCTCACAGTCCGGGAGCCCTCAGGGGTGAGAGGTGACCTGGCAATCAGGGGAAGGCGACGCCCCATCACACCTCTGCTGCTGCCACTACCAGCAGCGCAAGCCTTAGCCGGCCCTGGTTACCTGAGCCTTGGGCAGCCCTGGGTGGCTGGGCAGCCGCCATCTGAGGCTTGCCTATGCCTCGGGCTGGCCCTGGGCAGCTGGGGTTGCTGAGGGCACTGGGTGAGGGTCAATTAGCATATTCCCTCTTTATTAGACAGGTTGAATGACAAAGGGATATAATGTTAAATGAAAAAGAAAGTCCCAAAAGGGGAAATTTAATATGATTATAGAGTCCAAAAGCATGCTAAACAATGTATATTTACAGATGCAAACATGTGTCAAACCATGATGTTAAAAGCCAAAAATAACAAATGACAAGTCTAGTATAAAGTCACTGCAGGACTAGGGGAGGACAGAGATATAACAGAGGAGAGGCATTTACATAGATAAAAGTGTATACAAAAGCAATGAGGATATTAAAAACATATAGAAAAGAAAGAATGGTGTATGGATAGCTGGCATAAAGGGTAAGCATGACAAATTATGACTGTACCATGAGTCAATAATTTTGACAAATATCCTATCTAATAAAGAGGGTATATGCTAATTGACCCTCACACCATTGCAAATATGGCGGCACCCACAGCCAATAAGGAGGGAATATGTTAATTGACTGTCCTACTCTCAGAGATGGTGGTGCCTACAAGCCAATAAGGAGGGAATATGCTAATTGACTGTCATGCCTTCAAAGATGGTGGCTCCCACAGCCACAAGTTGGCAGCGCCCAGTCCCCTCAGCCCCACCGGGGAAACTGCCTCTGGAGTCCCCCAGTCCCCTCAGCCCCCCAGTGCCCAGGGGTGGCCTGAGGTGCAGGCAAGCCTTGGATGGTGGCTGCCCAGCCACCCAGGGCCAACCGAGGCTCAGGCCGAGGCTCAGGTAACCAGGGCCGGCCGAGGCTTGCGCTGCCGGCAGTGGCAGCAGCAGAGGTGTGATGGGGCATCACCTTCCCCTGATTGCTGGGTCACCTCCCACCCCTGTGGGCTCCCGGACTGTGAGAGGGGGCAGGCCGGGCTGAGGGATCCCCTCCCCAGTGCATGAATTTTCATGCACTGGGTCTCTAATATATATATTTACACACACACACACACACACACACACACACACACTGAGTGGCCAGATTATTATGATCTCTGAATGCATAATAATCTGGCCACTCAGTGTATATCCTATATAATAAAAGGCTAATATGCAAATTGTCCCCTCGACCAGAAGTTCGATCAGCAGGCAGGCCGGCCAACCACCCATGTCCCCTCCCACTGGCCAGGCTGGCTGGACCCCACCCATGCAAGAATTTGTGCACCAGGCCTCTAATATATATATCTGTATGTGTATTGTGTGTGTGTGTGTATATATATATATATATATATATATATATATATATATACCAGAGCTTTTATAAAGCAATGATAATGCTATACTTATTAAATTTTAATCATTATTAGTGTTTATAAATATATTTCTATAGTGACTTAATACTTGATAAAAAGTTTTAAAGATATAAAAATGTAAAAATATTTTGTTTAGAATGCAAATTTTGTTTGGAATTATTAACTTGAAATGAAATGGTGTGTAATTTTTTTTTACTGAAACTTAAAGACCATAAATATAGACCAATATCATCCTCTCTAATAAAATGGTAATATGCAAATTAACCATCACTCCGCTACATAAGCCACGCCCACCAGCCAAGCCACGCCCACCAGCCAATCAGAGCGAGTATGCAAATTAACCCCAATCCAAGATGGCTACAGCCACAGAGAGCAAGGTTTCCTAGGTAACAGAGGAAGCCAAGCTTTCTGCCAGCCATTGCAGGCCTAAGCCTCCACTCAAGCTACAAAGTTTCAATTATAGAAGGTAAACAAATTCAAACAAATGGCGGCAGAATGGAGCTTGAGAGAGCAGGCCAGGGTTGCCGGCGGCAACAGGGGAAGCAAAGCTTTCCGCACACCCTGGCCTGGCCCACCTGCTTAAGGCAACAAAGTTTCAATTGTAGAAGGTGAATTAACTGCCACAGAAATAGCTGCCGCCCCGGAGGGAACAGCAGGCTTGGCTCCACTCCAGGCTACAAAGTTTCAATTGTAGAAGGAAAATAAATTCCAGATACCAGGGCCTCCTCTTGGGTCGCCAGGGTGCGTGGCTGGCCTGCAAACCACCACAGGCCCCTCGCTCAGGCCGCCCCACGCCCCAAGGGAACCCCACCCTGATCTGGGATGCCCTTCAGGGCAAACCAGCTGGCCCCCACCCCTGTACAAGGCCTCTATTCTATCTAATAAAAGAGTAATATACAGATTGATCATCACTGCAACACACAATATAGCTGCCTCCATGTGGTCAAAGATCCTGCCCCCATGTGGACACAAGATGGCCACCACAAGATGGCCAGCAGGAGAGAGCAGTTGGGAGGCACCCGGCCTGCAAGGGAGGGCAGTTGTGAGGGACCAAGCCTGCAAGGGAGGGCAGTTGTGAGGGACCAGGCCTGCAAGGGAGGGCAGTTGAGAGGGACCAGATTTGCAAGGGAGGGCAGTTGGAGGTGATCAACCCTGCAGGAGAGGGAAGTTAGGGGTGACCAGGCTGGCAGAGGAGGGAAGTTGGGGGCAAACAGGCTGGCAGGGGAGCAGTTAAGCATCAACCAGGCTGGCAGTGGAATGGTTAGGGGGTGATCAGGCTGGCAGGCAGAAGCGGTTAGGGGCAATCAGGAAGGCAGGCAGGCAAGCAGTTGGGAACCAGCAGTCCTGGATTGTGAGAGGGATGTCCGACTGCCCGTTTAGGCCCGATCCTGGTGGGATCGGGCCTAAACGGGCAGTCGGACATCCCTCCAGGAGTCCCAGATTGGAGAGGGTACAGGCTGGGCTGAGGGACAACCCCCCGCCGTGCACGAATTTCGTGCACTGGTCTTCTAGTCAATGAATAATAATATATTTTTCTTATGATTTAATGTGTATAAGGTTCTTCTACATATAAAGCCCAATATAAATCTGTTCTCTGGCATTGTTATGTATAGTATACATTAAGAAAATATATTTAAGAGGTTTTATTTAAAAATTAAAGTAGAAAACTCTAGGACTTCAGGTTCCAATTATATTGTTGCAGTTCTTATTATCCCTAGTATATGTATATCGCCATAATGTTTAACAACAAATATTTTGGGGTACCTTTTGATAAACTAAATGTATATATCTATATATCTATATCTCTATATCTCTATATCTCTATATCTCTATATCTCTATATCTCTATCTCTATCTCTATCTCTATCTCTATCTCTATCTCTATCTCTATCTCTATCTCTATCTATATCCATATCTATATCTATATCTATATCTATATCTATATCTATATCTATATCTATATCTATATCATCTATATCCTAATAATATAAAGCTTACATATGGTGAATACTGGCTATAATAAAACAAAAAATAATATTTGTAAATTGTTCATATAAAACTAGAAGCCCGGTGCATGAAATTAATGCACGGGGGTGGGGGGGAGTCCCTCAGCCTGGCCTGCACCCTCTCGCAATCCAGGACCCTGTGGGATTGGGCCTAAACCGGCAGTTGGACATTCCTCTCACAATCTGGGACCACTGGCTCCTAACCGCTGGCCTGCCTGGCTGCCTGATCACCCTTAACCACTGGCCTGCCTGCACCATCGCCCCTAACCCCTGGCCTACCTGTCCAATCACCCCTAATTGCTTGCCTGCCTGCCTGATGGCCCCTAACCACCTCTGCCTGCCTGCCTGATCACCCCTAACTGCTCGTCAGTCTGCCTGATATGCCCCTAACTGCCCGCTTGCCTGCCTGATGGCCCAAACTGCTTCTGCCTCGGCCCCCACCTCCGTGGCTTCATCCGGAAGGACGTCCGGAATGATGTCCAGTCTAATTAGCATATTACACTTTTATTATTATAAATGGTTAAACTAAGTTCCAAGACCATCATTTTCCCCATCGACAAACTAGAGTGTTACCACAATGAATTTGTCAATGTTCCCACTCTTATACATTCTCTTTTTAATATTTTTAAATCATCGAAGACTTCACTAGCCACAGAACTTCAATCTGGTGAAGAGCACTTTGACTGATCTTCATAATTGGTCAATTACCAAGAGTGAGTTTTCAACTGTTTTCTATGTGGTATCAATCTAAGATCAGCTTTAAAAACCAAAGTGGCTATCAAGTTGATCAAATAATCAGTTCATGATTCTCTAATCCATCATGGATCAGAAAGCAAATATATTGCTTCGAAGACATTTGGTGTAATCAGACCACTACACTTGAACAATACTGAAGGAAATTTTTATTTCTGCCAGAACTAAAATCAACATAATATGAAGTAAAGAGTCATGAAATATTTTTTTTCTTTCTTTCTTTTCTAGGAGGTTGTCTGTGGACATTTGAATTTACTGTGCTAAATAATACTGTTCCAAGTAAAAAGCCTCTGTGAATTGCTGAAAACATTGGAAAATAAAATAAAACTCTGTACACTTACTGAAAATATTTTTTTCTTCACTTAACATGATTATACAATGTGTCAATTATCTAGTCACTTAGAATTCTCAGGAAGAAAGAAACAACTTTCTCTATAGAGAATCAGTTGGCTTTCATAATACTCAGGGAATATTTGCATAATAACACTGCTAAAGCTGCAAGGTTAAATCCATTAATTTATTGGGAACAGAACAGGCTGTTCTGGTTGGCTGTTACAAAAATTGCTTTTTGCACTTGTCTTCTCCACCATCAAGTATTTGCTGGGAGCACACAATTACCATAGGAAAGCCTATGTTGCCAAGCGAGGAACCTTATTTAACATGGAAAGTGGTGAACACTTCACTTTCTGAAAATGAAAAAAAAATTAATCTTGAAAAGCTTCCTAATTAACATTTTCTCCTTCACCAGTTGTTTCATAGGATAAAGTAGAGGATGGCAATTCAGATGAAGGTTAACTACATGAACCCATTTCTGCATCACGTCATCCCTCAACAGTCTCTTTTTGGAACTAGAAATAACCTCATGGCTTCTTTAGGTACCTTTTCCCCTAAATGATCAATTTAAAAATAGGATACTTATTTTCAAAAGTCATCAAATGAACAAAGCACCCCTTGAAGTTTACTTTACACATTCAAGAACTGTTTCATAAAAGTAGGGCAAATTCACAGCATTTTTATGAATTCATAGCAGAAATCATTAAAACGAAAAAGGGGTAGACCAAGAGTTAAATCACATCTGAAAAACAAACTTCATTCAGCCAAGTATCAATAATTCAATAATGCATATCACCTATAATATAACTAAACTGAGAAACTTGTCCTGTCTGGGTTTGCTAAGTCAGAGGAAACAAAAATTAGAGAATTTATAAAATGCTTACCTTTTTTTAAAAAAAAGGATAAATAAAGTCAACTATAAATATAAATAATAGCAGACACTTATGCATTGCATTCACGTTATGCATTGAATTCCAGGGTGAGAGGAGAAAGAGTCAGACAAAATAGTAGAGACAAAGAAAGATAGTAGAGGGAGATAGGAAGTAGAGAGGAGAGAAAAGGGATAGTATAAAAATAAACCCTTTTACTTCATCAACCCGATCACATGCCTTTTCAGTATTATGTTGAAATCCTTTATGTTGAAATACATATGGGTGGGATGGGAGGGCATTTGGATAAAAGTAGAACATTGTCCCCTGAAACAAGGAAGCTCAATATTACATTATCTGTGCATTTTAAGAATCTTCAATAATAAGGCATTTCTGTGCTTTGGTTTGAAATGCCTGTCTTTCCATCCTTTTAATCTGCCAATGTTCTACTATACCTTCTGGGTTTCAGTCAAATGTATTCCCATCTATGAAGATAACCCAGACCTTCTCAGCCTAAATTAAATGTTCCTTCTTCCAAATCCCCATACTATTTATTCTTACTTCTATTATGAAACTATATTTGTATTAGAGTTAAATTGTTTCTTTTTTTGTTCCATTTATTTATTACATTTTTATATGTTTATTTATTTTGATTGTTAAGGTATTATATAAGTGTCCTTATTCCCTCTTGTCCCACCCACTATCCCACTCATGCCCTCACCACCCTGGTGTCTGTGTCCATTGGTAGGTTTACATGCATGCATACAAGTCTTTTGGTTGATCTCTCCCCCTTACCCCCACCCTCCCCTACCTTCCCTCTGAGGTTTGAGGGTCTGATTGATGCTTCTCTGTCTCTAGATCTGTTTTTGTTCATCGGTTTATGTTGTTTATTATATGCCAGAAATGAGTGAGATCATGTGATATTTAACTTTCTCTGACTGGCTTATTTCGCTTAGCATAATGCTCTCCAGGTCCATCCATGCTGTTGCAAATGGTAGGAGTTCCTTCCTTTTTACAGCAGCATAGTATTCTATTGTGTAGATGTACCAGTTTTTTAATCCACTCACCTGCTGATGGGCATTTAGGCTGTTTCCAAATCTTAGCTATTGCAAATTGTGCTGCTATGAACATAGGGGTGAATGTATTCTTTCTGATTAGTGTTTCTAGTTTCTTGGGATATATTCCTAGAAGTGGGATCACTGGGTGAAAAAATTGCTTCTTGAAGGAGGATTTACATATTGGCACCAGCACCTTGAATAATTTCAACATAATGTTGTAAAATGTATTTGGTGATTGTTATGTGTTGAAATTCCTCCAGCAGGAGGTATTCTGTTGGCCTAATTCTCATATGTCAAAACTAGAGGCCCAGTGCATGAATTGGTGCATGGGTGAGGTCCAGCCAGCCCGGCCCCACCCCAATCCGTGGATTGGGACTGGGCCTGTCAGGAGGAGGAGACCGCGGGAGGTTGACCAGCGGGCCCACCCCGATCTGGCCCAATCAGGGCCGGGCCAGCTGGTGGGAAGGGCCAAGGGCAATTGGCCTGCGGGCCCCACCTCCAATTGGGGTGGGAGGGCCGATTGGGGGTGGGGCTGGCTGGGGGAGGGGCTGTGGGTTGTGGGCTGGCCGGCCTCACCCCCTATTGGGGTAGGAGGGTCAGTAAGGTTGGGGCCACCCGGGGGGAGGGGCTGTGGGCATATCAGGGTGGTGGGGGCCCATCAGGGGTGGGGCCGGCTGGGGGGAGGGGTTGTGGGCCAATCAGGGTGGGGCTGGCCGATTGGGGGTGGGGCCACCCTGGGGGATAAGGCCACAGCGGGGGGGGGGGGGGGGGTTAGCTGGCTACCCGGCCCTCAATCAGGGTGGAAGAGGCTGATCAGGGGCAGGGCCAGCTCGGGGGAGGGGCAGCAGGAGGTTGGCCAGCTAGCCCCATCCCCAGATGGGCCTGTTCTGCTAGCCGCAGTGGGTGTGATAGCGACTGGGCGTTCATTCTGGTCGTTACAGCATTATGGTCGCTGGCTTTTTATATATATAGATGTCTTCTTTTCTTTCATTAAAAAAAAAACAACAATAATCCACACATCATGAACTTAGACTGACCATCCTTTAAAGTGACCTAGTCAATACAGCAGCCAGAGTGATTGTGTGAAAGGATTTATCAAAGTGTGTCATACAACTCTAGTCACAAGCACATGATGGTTTCCCATTTCACTCATGGAACAAGCCAGAGGTTTTAAATAACCAACAAGCCAGAGTCTTTTAATGACCTACAAGTCCCATGACCCTCTGACCTGCTTCCATTCCCCTCCTCTTCCATTCTCTTCTCATCCCTCTGTTTGAGTCACAGTGACCTCTTCCCTAAGCTTACCTAACCATAGGGCTTTTGCCTTTGTTGCTCTCACTGCCTAGAAGGCTCTTCTCTTAGATAAAAGATGGTCCACTCTTTGACCTCCTTTAGATCTTTACTCAAAAGTCACCTGTTAGAACTTTTGTTAGCTACCTTATATAAAATCATGCTCCCTGACACTCTCTATTCTCCTCTACTCTGTTTTTCTCATTAGTATTTCTGCCTGAAATATAATACACAAACAGACACATCATCATTGGAGTCATTGTCATCATCATTGCCGTCATCACCATCAACATCATCATCACTTTCATATTTACTTATATATCTCAAGGACATACAAGTTCCAGAATGGCAGGAATTTCTTTTTTCTCATAGACTAACTGTTCCATTCCCAAACAATAGATAGAGTCTGACCCATAGAAGGCCCTCAAATAAATAGAAACTAAATGTTAATTGAATCAGTAAAGCTTCTATACATCTTTTGGCAAAGTGCCTTTGAGTAGACAAACAGATTTTTGTTGGCATTTTCAGCCCTGTTATACTTTTAAACTTTTCACAGAAATGGCTATATTCAAAGGCTGGAAGGTAGAGAACCAAAGTTTAGTTATTTTCCAGTATGGGAGAGAGGAAACGTGAACATTGAAATGCATTCTGTGTTGAGGCAGCAGAGTCATTCAAGAACAGAAAACAGCCGAAACCTGTTTGGCTCAGTGGATAGAGCGTCGGTCTGCGGACTGAGGGGTCCCGGGTTCGATTCTGGTCAAGGGCATGTACATTGGTTGCAGGCACATCCCCGGTGGGTGGTGTGCAGGAGGCAGCTGGTCGATGTTTCTCTCTCATGGATGTTTCTAGCTCACTGTCCCTCTCCCTTCCTCTCTGTAAAAAATCAATAAAATATATTAAAAAAAAAAAGAACAGAAAACATCTGAATCTCAGTTGACTCTTGGCTTACCTTAATCAATAAGAAAGTTTCTAACATCCTCAAATTAGAACTTAGGTAATGTATATACACATATCAGATAATTCCTAGAGATATTTGCACATCTATGTTCATAGCAGCACTAATCAAAATAGCCAGGAGGTGGAAGCAATTCTTATATCCATGGACAGAAGGATGTATACAGAGTATGCAGTCTATACATATGATGGGGTAGTATGAAGTCTTAAAAAAGAAGAAAGTCCTGTCCACATGCTGCTGTATGAATGAACTTTGAGGACCTTGTGCTAGTGAAATAAGCAACTCACAAAAGGACAAATACTGTAGGATTTCATTTATATGAAGTATTTAAAGTAGTCAAACTGGTAGAAACAGAATGTAGAATAATGATTGTCACTGGCTGAGGGGAGGAGAAAGTGGGGAGTCGTTTTTCAAATGGTATAGCGTTTTAGTTTTGCAGGAGAGAAAAAAATAGAGATATGTTGTACAACAATGTGAATATATTTAACACTACTTACCTGTACACTTAAATATGATTAAAATGGTCAATTTTATGTCATGTGTTTTTAACCACAATTAAATATGTTTTTTTTTTATAAAGAACAAAAGGAATGGTGGCTGTAACTCTGCAGTTGCAGATAACTCAGACCTGCATCCACCAATGCATATTTGTGCTTTGTTTTCAAAGACTGTTTTCATGTTGGTTTATTTTTCAAAAGTAGATATTACACATAAGTAAAATAATTTAATGACAACTGGAAGCCATGGATTTTACACCATTCTTCACGGGCAATTACCTATAAAGACTTTGTCTTAAAAATGATAATAAATTTTATGTGAGAATATAGTTATTTTAAATTAGAAAAGACTTTGTATTTGTTTTAGAAGTGATAATTCCATAATTGTAATTTTGTAAAACTTTAAAATTCACTTTTGGTGCTTGCAAATTGTCAAAAATAATTTGGGTTTATTATCTTACCACTGGCAATTGCAGTACATCTATGATTACTGCCTAGACACCTTTACTGGGAATGTTAATTATCAAAATCCATTTTTTACTTTAGAAACATCTGGTATTGATAATGCCATTTTGCTGTTCCATGCTAACTATATCCAAATACAGACAAGTGTGTATTATGCATTTTCCTGCATGTGTAGGTTGCAGACTGAATTGTATCTCCTATATAGATCTGTTGAAGTACTAATTCCTGAGACCTGTGTATGTAAACTTATTTGGGAAAAAGGTCTTTACAGAAGTAATCAAGTTAAATCAAAGTCATACTGGATCACCGTGGGCCCTAAATGCCATGACTAATGTCCTTATAAGAAGAGAGAAAGTTAAAGACAGAGAGATTGCCATGTGAAGACAGACTCAGAGAACAGAGTGATGCATCTACAAGCCACGAATATAAAAAATCTATAACAACCACCAGAAGACAGAAGAGAAGCATGGAACAGAATCTCTCTCAGAGCCTTCTATAGGAATGAACATTCTCAACACCTTGATTTTGGAATTCTAGCCTCCAGATTATGAAAAAATAAATTTATCTGTGTTAAGCCATACATTTTTTGATATTTTTATGGCATCTCTAGAAAAGTAATACAATGCATAAACAGTGCATCAGCCAGAGAACAAAATTTGCACGAAGGAGCATGGGCACTGGAATTTAAAAATCCTTAATTCAAACTTTGTTCTATTGATTACTTTCAATGTGATTTTGAGCAAGTTACTTATCCTCTCTGACACCCATTTTCTCCTATAATACTGAATTAATTGCATTATGAAGATTAACTGAAATAATATGTAATGACTAGAACCTGCCACAGGATGAGTTCAACAAATAAAAGTAAGAACACCTAACATTAGAGCTAGGTCACATACATTACACTCAAATGAGCCAGTATTTTTACTCAACTTCATGTTTTCTTTATGTTAAATATATTAAAACTAGTTTCTCGAGGGAAAAAAAAAGATCATTTACCTAAAATCAATATCTACATATTTTAAAACCGCAAACTGTCTAATGCAAAATGAATGATTGCAAACACCAATACATACTTGTGTTTTCAATGACCACCTTCATTTACTACTCAGTTATATGCTTTATTATTTCTTATAAAAATGGGCTATGTCCTTGGCTCTTTATTAAATCATGACTTGCATTTCTATAGAATATTTTCCCTTGATAGCAGAGCTGCTTCCCATTAATTATAGTACTTATTCAACCTTGAAAATTAATAATTGTTTATAGATCATAGTGGTTGCAATTCAGCATTTCAGGATGATACATAGAAAACTAAATGCAATTTTAGACATCACAGATTTAGAAAGTCAATGACAAATTTAAGTATGTCCATAGAAATATGTATAGAAGAGCGAATGGTCTAGCGAGCAAGACAAATGTGAAATGGTTGAGAAAAGTAGATTTACCCTTCAGTCATAGAACCTAAGGGCACAAGAGAAATAATGCTGCTCAAATACATAAAGATTTGACAGATGGAAGTGTCAATTTATTCTGTGTTGCTCAAAAAATATTTGGGTCATCAGACCAAAATTATACGAATGCCGATTTTGAATCAATAAGAAATTGCTTTATAACAATCTGAACTCTCCCAAAATTGAATGGGCTGATTCAAAAATAGTATAGATATCATCATCTGTTGAGGACATTGAATGATAGGGCTAGGGAAACTTTTGAGTCACATGATTTCATGGCATTTTAGATAAGAGCAATGAAACTCATTTGATAGCTATCTTGCAGTAATGTAAACTTTCATAGAGCCAACCATTACACTGCAAATCCATTGATAAAATTTGGCTTCCCTGACTCATAAGTTACATTTTAAAAGATGCCTAATAAATGTATAAAAAGTTGATAAACTTATTGGCCATCTAGAAAAAAACAAAAACACCATTCACCCACCAGAATGGCTAATATTAAACATTCTGACAATATAAAGCCTTTATAAACAAGTATTATTACTGGAACTATAATGTATTGTTGCTGGGTATGTAAATCAGAACACCCATTTTGGAAAACTCGCTGATGTCCAGTAAAGCTGAAAATATGAATATAACATAATCTGAAAATTACACTCTAGGTATATATCTACCACAAATTCATATAAATATTTACTAAAAGATCTGTATACAAATATTCAGAGCAATAATATTCATAGAAACAGTCAATGCCTGTCAATAAGATAAATAAACTGATATATTCATTCAATAGAATAATATATATTAACTAGAGGCCCAGTTCATGAAAATTCGTAAACTCAGGGGGGGTCCTTCAGCCCAGCATGTGCCCTCTCGCAGTCCAGGACCCCTCAGGGGATGTACAACTGACAGTTTAGGCCCATGCCCCAGGAGATCGGGCCTAAGTTGGCAGTCAGACATCCCTCTGGCAGCCCAGAAGCCCTCAAGGGATGTCTGATTCCGCTGCCAAGGAAGCGGAAGAGGCTCCTGCCACTGCTGCTGCACTCGCAGTCATCAGCCTGGCTTGTGGCTGAGCGGAGCTCCCCCTGTGGGAGCACAGTAATCACCAGGAGGCAGCTCCTACATTGAGCGTCTGCCCCCTGGTGGTCAGTGCATGTCATAGTTACTGGTTATTCCTGGTTGTTCTGCCATTAGGGTCAATATGCATATTATCCTTTTATTGTATAGGATAAAAACAAATGGACTGCTGACCCACCAGCAATATGGGTAAATCTCAGAAATATAATTTTGAATGAACAAAGTCCAACATACAAAACCACATACTGTATGATTACACATGATAGAGTTCAAGAAGAGATAAATTTAATTCACAGTGTTAAAAATTAGGATGATGGCTAACTCTGAGTGGAAGGAGAGTTTCTGGAGTAATTATAATTTTCTACTTTGTAATGGGTGAAGAATTCATGTTATAATTTTTTACTCTAAAATATAATTTAAGCTTAACATATTTAATTGGCACATTTAATATATGTTATGTTTCAATATTATGTTTAATTTTTTAAAGTTAGTTTGCTGTGTATTAAATCTGAAGAATATATGTGGAAATCCAGAAAAGAATATCTATATGTCTCATCTAATCCCAAGACAATTTAGTAAAACCATTTAAATTTCTTGTAAAATGTTGCTTACCAGATATAAAGCTATATTACAAAGCCATTCTTCTCAAAACTGCCTGGTACTGGCACAAGAACAGACATATAGACCAGTGGAACAGAACAGAGAACCCAGAAAGTGACACAAGCCATTATGTTCAATTAATATTTGACAAAGGAGGCAAGGTCATACAATGGAGTCAAGACAGTCTCTTCAATAAATGGTGCTGAGAAAATTGGACAGATACATGCAAAAAAAATGAAACTAGATCACCAACTTACACCACACACAAAAATAAACTCAAAATGGATAAAAGACTTAAACATAAGACTGGAAACCATAAAAATCTTAGAAGAATTCATAGGCAGCAAAATATCAGACATAAGTTGTAGCAATATCTTTACCGATACAGCTCCTAGGGCAATGGAAACTTAGGAGAAAATAAACAAATGGAACTACATCAAAATAAAAAGCTCTGCACAGCAAAAGAAACCATCAATAAAACAACAAGAGAGACCACTCCTGGGAGAACTATTTGTTAATGTTATCTCTGATAAGGGTTTAATCTCCAAAATTTATAGGGAACTCATACAACTTAACAAAAGGAAAATAAACAATCCAATAAAAAAATGGGCAAAGGACTTAAATAGACACTTTTCAAAAGAATACATACAGAAGGCTGAGAGACATATGAAAACAAAAAATTCGTGCACTTAGGGGGGTGGGGTGTGTGTGTTGCTCAGCCTGGATTGTGAGAGGGTGCCGGCCAGGCCGAGGGACCCCACCGGTGCATGATCGGGGCTGGGGAGGGACACAAGAGGTTGGCCAGCCAGGGAGGGACTGCGGGAGGGCTCCAGGGTGTTTCCAGCCCATCTTGCTCAGTTCCTATCGACCAGACCCCAGCAGCAAGCTAACCTACTGGTTGGAGTGTCTGCCCCCTGGTGGTCAGTGCATGTCATAGCGAGCAGTTGAGCGGTCTTAGCATATCATTAGCATATTACACTTTGATTGGTTGAACAGACGACCAGATGACAGGACACTTAGCATATTAGACTTTTATTATATAGGATAAGAGTTTAATATCCAAAATTTATAAGGAACTCATACAACTGAACAAAAGGAAGATAAAAAACCCAATCAAAAAATGGGTAAAGGACCTAGACACTTTTTGAAAGAGGACACACAGAAGGCCAAGAGACATATGAAACATGCTCAAAGCCACTAATCATACATAAGATGCAAATCAAAACAACAATGAAGTACCATGGCTATCATCAACAAATCAACCAAGGACAAGTGCTGGTGAGGATGTGGAGAAAAAGGAACCCTCTTGTACTGCTGATGGAAATGCAGACTGGTGCAGCCAATGTGTAAGACAGTATGGTGTTTCCTCAAAAAATTAAAAATGGAACTCCTATTTGACCCAGTAATCCCACTTCTAGGACTATGTCCTAAGAAATCAGAAACACCAATCAGAAAGAATATATGCACCCCTATGTTCATAGCAGCAAAATTTACCATAGCTAAGATTTGGGAACAGCCTAAGTTCCCATCAGCAGATGAGTGGATTAAAAAACCATGGTACATCTGCACAATGGAATACTACACTGCTGTAAGAAAGAAGGCTTTATTACCATATCCAACAGCATGGATGGACCTGGAGAACATTATGCTAAGCAAAATAAGCCAGTTGGAGAAAAATAAATATCACATGATCTCACTCATTTGTGGAATATAATGAACAACATAAACTGATGAACCAAAATAGATCCAGAGACAGAGAAGCGTCGAACAAACTGTCCAACCTCAGAGGGAAGGCAGGGGAGGGGGAGGGTGGTATGAGGTCAACCAAAGGACTTGTATGCATGCATATTAGCATAACCCATGGACACAAACTGTAGTGGAGTGAGGACATGTGCTGGGGGGTGGGAATGGCCAGGGAGAGATCAATGGGGAAAAAGGAGACATATAATACTTTAAACAAGAATTTAAATAAAACTTAACTAGATGACAGTGTGTTTCCAAATAGAATATATGTGCTGATATGACATTATCTTCAAATAGAAATGACACTAAAATTATCTGTAGAAAATTAACATTAATTGAAAATAAATCTCTAAGACGAATTTATAAAAAGAAGAAAGAAGTACAGAATATTAGCAGAGGGAAGGAGGCTTGGGAAAAGGTGGGCAAAGTGGGGTTTGGGGGGAATGAGGGCACCTGTAATATTGTCAACAATTAAAATAAAAAGAAATACAGAATATCAGAACCTGATCTGTCCCAAAGTCAAGTGTGGGGGCTAGAAGAAAACTACAGGAAAGAAATTGAGATCCAAAGGAGCTATATTTCCTAAAATTAATTAATAGCTAGATGCAGAGTCAGGCCCAGAACTTAGGTACCTGACCTCAAGTCCAGTGATTTCCCTCTCTACCTTGGAAATCCAGGATTTTCCATTCTTAACAACAAGGCTATTTCTTTCTATTTTTTTTTCTTAATTGTTGGCAGAAAATTGTCTACATACTTATCATGATAATTAAAGGAAAATATCTTTCCCTTAATTTGTGGGTAAACAAGTTTTAATTTCCTCTTTCTTCCCAAGTCTGCTGAGAAGTGCTGCATAAATGTTCAAGACATAGACACAATTTCCACAAGACTAAGTTTGAGTCTACCTTGAAATGAAAAATGTTGCTGATATTTAGAGAGTGAAAAATAGCGAGCTAGCCTTGTGGCTCAGTAACTGAATGTTCCACTCTGGCACAAGTTGCTTGGTATGCTGTAAATTCTTCCCATCGTAATCTCTGAAAGACAGAAGAAAGACCTGGGGGACTTTTTTGGTTCCAGTGATCTATCAAGTAACTTCAGGAGCTGAAAAATTTGCATCATTTGGCGTGTGTAATGCCAGATACATTCAACCCAGTGAGATAGTAAATCAATATTCCCTTAAATTATGAGACAAAGCCACTATCAAAGGAGCATAGCACCTGCCAGAGATAAGAGCGCCAAACAGAATTGTCATTCAACCTAAACATCAGAAACTAAACATTCA
Source organism: Cnephaeus nilssonii (assembly GCF_951640355.1). Lineage (NCBI taxonomy): Eukaryota > Metazoa > Chordata > Mammalia > Chiroptera > Vespertilionidae > Cnephaeus > Cnephaeus nilssonii. Next base: position 34,267,164 of record NC_137074.1, on the reverse strand, counting down.
GACCAGTAAACTGCCCACCGTGATACACTGAATAAATAACATGCAAACATATATTGGTATATACATTTTAAAATATATACAGTATTTCACTGATGCCATCAAAAAGACATCAACTGATGCTAGTATTTATAACTAGCCATTAAAAAGTCATTAATTGCTTATCAGTATGAGACTCTATGTTTAAAAAAAAACAATAAAAAGATGCTCATAGTTCATGATTTATGCATTGATAAACCGTTAGAGTCAATGTGAGACTATTTGCTTAACCTCAAGCCGGCTATCTTATGTGCAATATGTCAAGTAGCTATAGGAAAATGTAATGGAAAACTATGATTTATGACTTGGGGAAAATAAACTATTTTAGAGGTTATGAAGAAGCAAGGCCACTTTATTAATCACTTTAAACTTGTATTCCACATGTACTTTTCCATTTAATTACAACTACTACTTTTTGCTTGTCACATTTTGGAGGGACTGGTGAATTGCAGTTGACCAAGAATCATGGTAAATATGACAAACAAAAGTCTCTATCGCTTTTCAGTGTCATTTTCACAACTCAATATATTGTCTTCCAAAGACATGTATCTATCAAGATTTAAAGCCAATTTATCTATTTGTACTTCATTCATTGTTGAAAAGGAGTTGCAATAACTTCAGGGGGAAAACATGGTTTTCTCCAGTGATAAACTACTATATTTAGATAGACATTTAATTTTCACTTTTTTATATAATTTTTTTAGCTCTTTTTAAGGGCAATGGAATGCATTTTTAAACAACAGTAATTTGTATAGAAAATTTACTTTGTAAGCAATTGTTATTATTTAATACTAAAATTTGCTATGAAAAAGCAGCTACATAATAGCAATTGGGCTTTATATCACAAACTTTTCTTCCTTTCTTATCTGAGAGTAATCTTGTAAAACACATGGATTTCAGTACATTATAAACAAAAGGCCACATATAAGGTCATGAAGATTGTCCTGAACAATTTTAAAGGGATGCCACCTATTCCTTGGCTTCTAAAAATGGACCAACTACAATAGTACAGAGGACACCCTACATGCCATATGCAATGGCCCCAAATAAGTGCCATAGCAAATATTTCAAATGTAATTGGAATAACACAGCCTAGCTACACTTCCTATGAAGAGAATTTCTGCATACTTACCACAATATTAGGATTTTTCTGACTGTTTTCCTACAGATCATCTCATCATAATATAATTTTCATTTATCTATTCCCATCTTTCCTCTCAACAGAAATGCTTTTATTAACTCCAGAAGTAATCTTGCCTCACTGTTGGGCCAAATATTTCTTTGCAACTCATTAGGCCTCAGGACACAATCATATTTCTGCAAAATAACTGAAACTGTTAATAACCATGAGTCAGCTAGGAAAGGTTAGATTTTGTTTTAAGCTTCCTGATTAACAAGAAAAGCAATTGTGTAATAAATCTGTCTAAACTTTCTCCTATGAATCCTCATAAAGGAAATATAACTTTGATGATATCCTTAATAACGTTTTATAATAAATCTAGAAACAAATTTCATACTGCTTATATTTTTTTCATTTCAAGCTGGGATAGTAAGAAGTTCAAGGAATTCAGTAAAAGTGTTTCTAAAAGAACAAAGCTTTTTCTGAGCTAAAGTTTAAAAATACATCTATACGTATATATAAAAGTCTAATATGCAAAGTGTCCCCTTGGGTGTTCAACCTGGCGACCGGGAGTTTGATCGCTTGCTATGATGTGTGCTGACCACTAGGGGGTGGTGTGGAATGAAGGAAGGCCTGGCCAGCAGCCAGGGAAGGAAGGCCCCAGACGGCAGCCGGAAGGCCCCAACCTAGGAACCCTACCCATGCATGAATTTCATGCACCCAGCTTCTAGTTAACTATAAAATAACAATCACAATTAATAGCAAATATTGAATGTTTACCATATATAAGGCACTATGCTAGAAATTTTAGATAACTTCTTAAAATACAAAAATAACTGTTTTTTTGTTGTAATTTAAACACTCCTATAGGTGAGAACTTGTTCTGAAATTGAGCAATAGCCCGTGTCATTCTAAACCCTACATCTCCACCATTGCTCAACTTGTGGGAGAAAAAGTACAAATGTCACCAAGAGGCATCAGGGCAAGTTGTAGGAAGTCCACATGCTTCCAACATTTAGATACGTCCTGTGTAGGTAGGGTTCCTCCTGATTCTAAGTCACTAGAGTAAAGACTTACTAATTGGAAAATGTCCTGTCCCTCACATGTATCAGTCAAGAACAAAGTTTTAGCCAACAGCAATAATGCAGAAGAATTAATAAACTGTATGTCCTTCAAGTAATCCTTTAATGTTACTTATAAAAATAAACTAATCACACAGGTTGGGAAGTTACAAGTTCAATTCTAATATTTTCTAAGAATTGAATGTAATGTTCTGTTATTGATTAAAAATCAGGTCAGTGGACTCGGGTTGACACTAAAGTCTTTTCATCTAAACCCATCCTGACTTGATGCCACCTGAGGCAATAACTGTGGACAAGGCCAAGATTTTCCTCAGAAAATAGTTATAGGTATGTTTCAACCACAAATGGATGAACAATTTAGGTGCCAAAGACTTTAATGAAACTGAATCTTTTCTTTTAAGCATATTTAATTGAGAGTGAGACCTCTATACATGCAGAGGCCACACTTTCCCTATCAAATAACAATCAGGAATGATACACCATTTTCATCCTGTTCATAAGCATTTCAATATTGATTTTCCTGACAGTTTTAAATAATGCTTTTCTATTAATAACATGAAAGAAATTATAGGCTCAAACACATATTACTTTTAAGATAAACTAATTGTACTTAAAAAAAGGTCTCTGGGTCAATGGCTTTTCATTTAATAGAGAATATTAATGCCCTTGCTCCAAAAATGAATATACTTTACTAGCTTTAATAATAAGACAAAATTTATGTTCCTCTTGTTTATTAAAAAAAAGTACAATGTGCTTTCTTCTTAATAGAACTGAGCAGAGGAAATGACTATTTGTTTCAGATGATGAAGGTAGAAAGATGAAAAAGTGTCCAATAATGAACTTCTAATATTGGATATGACATTTTTAATAAATCATTCTTTCTTGTCCTCAGAGATGCAACATATTGTTATCATAATAAAATGGAAAAGAGGTCTTTTATATCAATATTCAAAACCAACCTAAAAATTTTAATACATACTATGATTTTAAAATGTATAAATATGATTTTGAATCACTTTATATCTTGGTGACAGTTTTTATATTTAATCAATATAAATAATAACTTTCCAATGTAAAATGACCAATCGTAGAGTATCTTAAAACTCTCTAAGTGAAAAAAAAGTATATATTAACACCAAATTAAATAATGTTATTCAGTGAAAATTGCATTCTGTCATTCAAAAAGGATAGTAGAAAACATTGAGGAATTTGAGACATCCGACAAACAGCTTAACTAAATTGAAAATGCAATAATTTAAATAAACGCCTTCTATTAATCTTTTTAAAATAATAAAACCATGTTATTCTAATATATATATATATATATATATATATATATATATATATAATATAATATAATATAATATAAAAATGGAAAATATTCTAGAAAAGTAACCACCTATTACATTTCTAATGGCCTACAATGCATTACAGGCATCCTATCATTTTTAATGAAATATTTATTATATTCCATATATTCTGATTTTTACATTCATTTCAAAATTCTGTCTCAGATAACATAAACCAAACTAGGAGCCCAGTACACGAATTCATGCACCTTGAAAGGAACTGTGGGCCACGAGGCTGTGGTGGGCACAGGGGTGAGTCTTGGCCCATCCTCTGCGCCCCCGCCCGGCCCCTCCCACTGCGGCCCCCTGTCTGCCAGCAGCCCCACTCCCTCCACTGTGGCTCCCATGCGCTGACAGTGTGGAGCAATTGGGCTCAGCGCCAGCAGTGGGTACAAGCAGCGGTTGCTGCCCTGATCACCCCTTAGGAGCAGGATGAGGTGGAAAAGCCCTCAGGGATGATAGGGGCCTGTAGCCACCGCTCGCATCCACTGATGGTGCCAAGTGATCAGGACCGGCGCTGGGCGCCAGCAGCGCGTGCAAGCGGTGGCTCTGGCGCTGGCAGCTGGTGCGAGCGGGGCTGTCGCTGGCAGTGGGTGCAAGAGGCAGCTGCTGGCCCCACTTGCCCCTCAGGAGCAGGGGAAGGTGGAGAAGCCCTGAGGGGCAATCATGGCCAGCAGCTGCTGTTCACACCCGCTGACAGCGCCAGCAGTGGGTGTGAGCGGCAGCTCTGGTGCCAACAGCAGCTGTGAGAGCCTGGTGGGACCATGGCGCGGGGGAGCAAAGAATTTTCAGTAACCACCAGAGGTTCGCCATGATGGCAGTGACCAGCGCCCCGCCTTTGTGTAGCGCCCCTGCTCACCTGCTCCACCATCTCGCTGCAGCCGATGCCCGCCATGTTCTGTGCTCTGCCACCTGCTGCCAAAGCCCACCATGTTCTGTGCGTGCCCCCTGGTAGTCAGCGCACATCATAGCGACCAGTTGCTCAGTTGTTCAATTGTTTAGTTATTCCACCGTTAGGTCTATTTGCATATTAGGGTTTTATATATATAGATATTAACTGTTTCAAAAAAGTTCTGGAAGTACACAGAGGGCTCATTATATAGAGTTAAGAGCTGGGTTAGGGGATCTAACAATAAAGTACATGAGGACTAATAAGAATAGAATGATTAATCAGGGGACTTAAAGGCATATATGCATATCCCATGAACACAGACAATGGAGCGGTGAAGGCTTGGGGTGGATGCAGGGGACATCTGTAATACTTTCATCAATAAAGATAAATTTTAAAAAAATAGAATGTCTCTGGGTCTTAAAAGTGGTAGGGAGAGGGGGCAGTATTACTAGAACCTACTAAGAGTGGGAGCTGTTGAAATGGTCACATGACAGGACTTTGCTTCCATCTGTCAAACATAAACCCACAGGGATTACGAATGAACATCCTGAGCTCTCCCTCCTCTCAACCACCAAACACTTGTTTCTGCCTCCTACTTATTTTGTTCATTATATTCCACATCTGAGTGAGATCATATGATACTTGCCTTTCTCTGACTGGTGTATTTTGCTTAGCATAATATTCTCCAGGTCCCTCCATGCTGTTTCAAAGGGTAAGATATCCTTCTTTTTTACTGCCTCATATTATTCTATGTTGTAAATATACCACAGCTTTTTTATCCACTCATATACTAATGGGCACTTGGGCTGTTTCCAGATCTTAGCTATTGTAAATAGCACTGCTATGAACATAGGGGTGCATATATTCTTTCTGATTGGTGTTTCAGGATTCTTAGGATATATTCCTAGAAGTGGGATCACTGGGTCAATGGCAGTTCTATTTTTCATTTTTGAGTAAACCCCATACTGTTTTCCACAGTGGCTGCACCAGTCTGCATTCTTACCAGCAGTGTACTAGGGTTCCCTTTTCTCCCCAGCCTCGCCAGCATTTGTCATTTATTGATTTATTGGTGGTAACCCTTCTGACAGGTGTGAGGTAATTCCTCATTGTGATTTTAATTTCATCTCTCTGATGACTAGTGACTTTGAGCATTTTTTCATGTTTCTTGGTCATCTGCATATCTGCTTTGGAGAAGTATCTAGGCCCTTTGCCCACTTTTAAATTGGATTGTTTGTCTTCTTTTTGTTAAGTTGTATGAGTTTTTTACATATTTTAGAAAGATTTTTGTATGTGCCCTGACTGGAGATCTAGCCAACAAACTTGTTGAACCAGGACAATGCTTTAACCAACTGAGCTACCCAACCAGAGCTATAATAATAATTCTTAGTATTTTTTAGATAGCAAATTTCTTTGAAAGTATGATTAAAATTATACAAACTTTGTCCACAAGAGTGCACACAAAATTTGGCAAGGAAAGTACATGCACTGATTAAGGACATAAATAAGCAATATATTGGAATTCATCACAGCCTTTAACTATAGTTTTTGAGAAAGCAATACAAATAAGTACACATACTAAAATTTGATAGAATGGAAAAAAGGCGATCTTTAATTACTGCAATTTCAACACAAAAGAAACTCAGACAATTGAAAGCTTACTCTTACTAATAGGTAATAATGGAGCTTACAACAGGATGATGTTATAAAACTACATTTATAATTTTTGTTATTGTTTACATTATATTGCATCAATTCCAACATGCCGTCCGTTGTGGATGAACCATTTCTTATGTACCAATACAAGAATGAAAACTGACTACTGATGAAACTATACAAAATGCTTTCTTATCACTTAGAATATTTTATTTTACTTATTAAAATGTATCATTAGAAATAATTTTATAATTACATGTCTATATATAAAAAGTAAAATATAAGCTAAATAAATTTGTTAAAATATCCCTAAACCTCACTTTTAGAGCCCAAATATTCTGAATTTCTTTTTGACTCGGAGTTATAAACTTTCCTAATTTTCCACACTATGGTCTGTCTCATCAAAAATAATGGTGATATAGTATTTCTTAAAGTAATGCTCCAATTTTCTCTCTGGAATTTTCTTCCCAGTGGTTAACACTAATTCTATGTGTTTTGGTGACGATGTTACCCTATTCGCTTATATTTTCTTTTTTTCTCAACTAAATCTTATCTAGCTTGAAGTTAAACAGCTTTTGTTCAAAGTCAGTAGGAAGTTTGCTAATTCAACAACTTGCACAATACATGAATCAGTTATATTAGTCTGTCTGCTTTAACATTTCTTTTCCCTATTTTGAGATATGTGGCAATTTCTTTCCTTCCTTCAGTTCCATTTCTCTGTGTTTGATGGGCTATCCTTTTACATAAATCTTAGTAACAAAATGTAATAAACCTTCATCCTCTTCAGGATATTTTCTTTTCATCCATGTAAAGTACTTTATGGTTGCTTTGTAAGAAAATATAAGGTTGTAGTTCTTCCTTCAATGACAGATATTTGCTCCATTGATATAAAATACATGTTCAACTGTTTTGCCTTGCCTTTCTGTATACACAATGACTTTTCATTTCAATGTCAAATCACAGAGCTATATTCCTGAAGACAATTTAAATAGCAATTAAACCCAATGTGTGTGAAGTACTATTAATACACATTGTTCAGTTGATGTGATGTTAATATGAACAGCTATGACAAGTTTATACATGCACAGGCGATAGTGTGAATGCACACCCTCAGCCTGATGCTAGCAGTTTTAAAGCACATTTGGTAATAGGGCAAGACCTGATTTCAGAGATCTAAAAATGTGTTTTAAAATATTTGCATTGAGCCCAGCCAGTGTAGCTCAGTGGTTGAGTGTATACCAATGAACCAGAGGTCATGTTTTGATTCCCTGTCAGGGCACATGCTCAAGTTTGGGGCTTGATCCTCAGTAGAGGGGGTGCAGGAGGCAGCCAATCCATGATTCTCTCTCATCATTGATGTTTCTATCTCTTTCTCCCTCTCCCTTCTTCTCTGAAATCAATAAAAATACATTTTTTTAATTTTTTAAATAAAAATCAACATATTTGCATTTTACAACTGGTAAAATACAATAGTTTAAATCCTCTTTATTACTTAAGTAGCCAAACATATAAAGTATAAGTTCAGCAGCTAAAAATATAAAAATAACTTTTAATATAAAGTAAATCTTATGAGCCAACATGAATTTACAATAACACTCTATTCTATACCTGTTTCCTTTGACCAGAATAAATGACTGATTTCACAATTAAAAAAATAATAAAATAAAATAAAGTAAATCTTATATTAAAGTATCTAAATTTTCCTTTTTTCACTTCACAACAAGGTTATGTTGTAGTTAATTACATTAAAATTATTGAAATTTTAATAGTTTAATGTGAAAAGGTATTCATAGACTTATAACTCAATTGTTAATACTCATTGATTATTTGCTATTTATCAAAGCACTTCATCATTAACTCTTTACCATTTAATATTTATAAAATCTGAAGTATTATGAGTCAAGTTCAAAATAATAATTGAGAGGATACCTATTGAGATTTTCCTAGTCTAAATTGGAATTCTAAAGAAAATATTATAGTGATTTTCTAACAACCAAACAATTTAAATAATTATTGTTACTGTTCTAAATATTAACCTAGATATGCAAAAACTTAACATTTTTAGTTAATATTATTTTATGTCTTTACATATAAGGTGAATTTCTTTTATATTCAATCAATTTTGGATTAAAAATACAAGTACATGTTGTCAATCAATATAATACTAGTGTTGGTCAAAAATAAAGTGAAATAAAATCCTAAAATAAGTAACTTTATTACAAGGCTCATATACTTGTCCTGGAATCAATGCAAAAGAGTATATGGTTCATAGGCCAGGTGGGGGTTTGTGGAGATGGGATCAAATGGGGACATCTATAATACTTTCAACAATATAGATACATTTTTTTAAAAGAGAGTATGGTTCAATCAAAAAGATGTGCAATATAAAAGCAGTTTCTCAATTTGAGATTTTTCTGAAGGAAAGTCATTGTTTAGATACATTTTTCTGACACATAGATACATTTTTTGCTATTTTTTATTAAAATAGCAAAATCACTTCTTTTTTCTTTTTTGCCAGATCTCATACATCTAGCAGGTTGCAACTAATTATTTTCTTAGGAATGGTTATAAAACTTGAGAAAAATAAAACTGTAATAATACCAAGTTAGCCCTTTCAAATTCACTACTAATACAACAAGATTCTTCATTAATTTTAGGATGGCCATTGATTTCATTATCTTAATCTCATATTAATTTTGTTTAAAACATCACAAATAAAAAACAGCTTTGAAAAGTTAAATGCTCTTTATACTTTTTTTTCCCCTGAGAGTGGTAGTTTCTAACTCTTACTATTATAATATTTATTGGACACACATGTGTACTTCACTAATTTTATAGAAAATATGGCACATCCTGACAGAGTTTTAGTAAAATTTAGTTGATCAAAAGCATGGCAGAGTAGAATGAAACAAAAGGGTTTAAACACTTTCTCCTCTTTTGCATACCAAGAGGAATTTAGCTAAGGGCATAAATGATATAAAACACATGCCTACCACACCATAAGCAAACCATCCACTACTAAATATTATGATATACCAGAAGAGGAAGGCTAGAAAAAAAATAACTCTTCAGATAGTCTGTGACTGCTTTCCTGGAAATAAGTGAAAGAAAAAAAATGTATTCAATGAACTTATCAGATTCATAGAAGCTCAGAATTCTTAAGTATCATTGACATTAAGTAGAAGAAAGAGGAACAGAACATGAGGTTGATTGACAGACTGTAAAGTTATAAACCAATACTTCCCCAATACCTCAATTTATACGTTTTTGGGTATTTGGCGAATGCCATTAAAAGCCTTCCAATATCTATTTGCAAATACTTTTCAAACCTTTTGCTGAACACTACCTTAAACTCAGATAATCTAAGTTCCACTCTTCTTTGTCCATACATACAAATGGTATTCATAATTCAAGAATCAGTTTATATGCTCCCTCCCTTATAAAATCTACTGACATTGACCTGCCTGTGTGGCTCAATGGTTGAGTGTCAACCTATGAAAGAGGAGGTCACAGTTAGATTCCCAGTCAAGGGCACATGCCAGGTTGAGGGCTCGGTCCCCAGTAGGGGTCATGCAGGAGGCAGCCAATCAATGATTCTCTCTCATCATTGATGTTTCTCTTTCTCTCCCTCTCCCTTCCTCTCTAAAATCAATAAATTATTTTTAAGTTTTTTAAATCTACTGACATCACTAAGAAAATCACTTATTGTACTGAAATCACAGGTACTAGTTTTTAGCTTCTCTTTCAACACTTAAAAAATTATACTTACATTAGAGTATTTCCTTTACATGTTTTTCTTTCCTATAAAATTATAAACACCCAAAGGACAGAAATTCCTGAATTTATTCTACCCCAATACTGGTTCTACCGACTACACAACAACAAAAGCATGAAAATGGGGAAGAGCCCAAAAGTAATAAACAGACTAAAAAATGAAAGGAGCACTTTCTTATTTCAATTACTTATAGTATTCTATTGTATGAATGATTATACCATAATTGAATTATCCATTCTACTGTGGGTGAACATGTGGGTTGTTTGCAGTTTAGGGCTATTTTAAACAATGCTGCTGTGGGCATTCTTGTATATGACTTTTGAAGCAAATATGTACTTTGGAAATTAAGATATGTATACATTCATCTGTAGTAAATAGTGACAGTTTTCCAAAATGGTCTTATGAATTTAAGCTTCCATCAGTACTGTATGAGAATTCCAGTTGCTTGACATTAATGCCAAAATTTTAAGTTAGTAATTTACATGGAATCATTATGGTATGTGTGTAGTGGTATTTCAATATGGTTTTATTTGTATTTGCTTGATCATGAATATAAATAAACTAGAGGCCTGGTGCATGAAATTCATGCACGGGGCGGGGGGGGGGGGGTCCCCTCAGCCCAGCCTAAACCCTCTCCAATCCGGGACCCCTCGAGGGATGTCTGACTGCTGGTGTAAGCACAGTCCAGGACCACTGGCTCCTAACTGTTCACCTGCCTGCCTGCCTGATTGCCTCTAACTGCTCCCCCGCCAGACAGGTTGCCCCTTACTGCCTCCCATGCTGGCCTGTTTACCCCATGCAGCCTGCTGCTTGGTCGTTTAGTTGCCCCTCATTAACCCTTCTACTGGCCTGGTCAGCCCACGCAGCCTGTTCAGTCGTCCGTTCAGTTGCAATGGTTGCTTAGGCTTTTATATATATAGATATTTTATATGGCTTCTGACTAGTTGAATATTCTGTGAACTGCCCATTTAAGAATTTGCCAGTTTTTCAATTGTGCTATCATTTTTTACTGTTTTGATTTCTAGAAATTCTGTATATTTGCTACATATGTGTTCTTTTTTGACTATGTGCATTGCAAATATCTGTTCTCATCCTGTGGTTTTTCTTCTCATTCTCTTAACGATGTCTTTTGATTTACAGAAGTTTTTAATTGAATGAGGTATGATTTTTGTTTCATTTTATGATTGGAGTTTTCTGTCCTCTTAAAGAAATCTCTGTCAATCACAGAATTATGAAGATGTCCTCCCTATAGCATTGCAGCAGTAATGACTCTCTAACTCTGAGGAACATAATTAATGGGTGGCCCCAACTGTTGCACTCTGAACTCCATCATCATATTCAGAGAGTCAATGCTTCTCAGTCTACTCCCAGCTAATGACACGGAGTGGCAGGGGTGCTACAGCAGACCTGCTCCTGGGAGGTGTGAGATACAGTGATGTGTGGGTTTGGCCATAGGACTCCACTGAACTTGCTTAACTTTCTAAGTTCTCTCTGGTAGTCCAATACTTCCCCACACAACCATCCTTCCTTTCTCCTTGATTAGTCTTCCATTATTCCTCAAAAGTATTTTTCCTAATAATTCTCTTCTACTTCTAATCCCATTTTAGTGTCTACTTCTCAAATGACCCAGACTAACAGAGTTATCTTCTCAAATCCTTGCTGTTTTATAATTCACATTTAGATCTGTAGTCCACCTGGAAAAGATTTTTGTGTATGGTGCAAGGTTGGAATCAAGATTTCTTCTTCCCGTATGGATATTAAACTGACCTGGGACTATTTATTGAAAATGATATCCATTCTCTAATGATCTTCATAGTCATCTTTCCATAAATCAAATGTCTTTATATATGTGTTTCTTGGTGTGTATGTGTGTGTTTTGGACTCACTATCTGCATCAATGTGAATGAAAAAATGTGAATGAAATAAGCTAGGAATAAACACAAATTCATAGATAATTTCATTTATATAAAGCTATTAGATACCAAAACTAATCTATGATGTTGGACTTTAGCATAGTGGTTATTTTTAGGAAGGAAAAACTAGTAACTCGGATGGCTATGAAAGGGGCTTTTGGGATGCTGGTGATGCATCGTTCCTTGATTGGGGTGATGAATTACATGTTTGTGCTCATTTTGTGAAATTTCATTAAGTTGTAAATCTATGATCTGCTTGTTTATGTATGTTATGATCCATTAAGTAATTTTACTTTAAAATATCATTTAAAAATAAAGAAAGAGGCAGAAGCCACCAATTCAAACATTAAATAGAGATTACAAAATAGAATATACTTTTTTGCATATGAGTTGAAGAACATGAAAGTCTAACTTTAGAAAAAGCATAAACAGAAGGTTAGAAAAAATGTTTCAGTCTTAGCACTGTCCCTTTATAATATTTAGTAAGTCACTAAATATTATCAGTGTCCCAGTTTTTTCCGCTCATACAATGGGAATAATAATGCTTAATGTATTGCTTTAATTAAAAAAAAAACACACAGAGAGAAAGAGAAAGCATTTACATAATCAGATTTTTAAAGAATGCTATATAAATTCAAAGATCTATTAGTATAAGATGCTCAAAAACTATTTTTTAACTTTCTTTCAATGACCCTTCCTATAGTTTTTGTTCCTAGGCAATATGGACTTCACTACAGGTTGCATAGATTATATCCATCCAAGATTTTAACTTGCCCCTATGAGAGTTGACATAACAGAGTTGTCTCCTCAATTACAACTTTATAAAGGTCAATAGCCTAGATCAGTGATGGGCAACCTTTTGAGCTTGGTGTGTCAAACTTCGCCAAAAAACTGAGCATAACTCGGGTAGTGTGTCACTTTGAGGAAAAAACATTATTTTGCAAATGTTTCATCCTCAGGAGCAGCAAATGTTTCATCCTCGGCATGCGGCCGCCTTAGCGGCCGCGTGTCATCAGAAATGGCTACGCGTGTCAGTGCTGACACGTGTCATAGGTTCGCCATCACTGGGCCTAGATCCGTGGTCAGCAAACTGTGGCTCGTGAGCCACATGCAGCTCTTTGGCCCCTTGAGTGTGGCTCCTCCACAAAATACCACAGCCTGGGCGAGTCTATTTTTAAGAAGTGGCATTAGAAGAAGTTTAAGTTTAAAAATTTGGCTCTCAAAAGAAATTTCAATCGTTGTACTGTTGATATTTGGCTCTGTTGACTAATGAGTTTGCCGACCTCTGGCCTAGATAATGCTAAAACAGACATTAACTAGCAATTGTGTGTTGGTTACCAAGAAGCTCAATTACAAGCATTGATAACACGTAAGCAGAAAATATGTAGTTCAATGACATCACATGGACATATCACCAAACTTCCTGAACAACTGTTAAATCATGTTCTAAATGGAAGCACAACTCTGAAATGATCAAAAGCTAAAGAACAGGACTCATGACCAAAAGTAACGAGAAATAACAGATCTCCTAAAAAAGTATTTGTTTTCTTCCTAAAAAAGGCAAGGGAACACCTAGACTTTATGAAAAACTAATCAGTTATTCTTCTAGCAAGGATAAAATGAGTGAATGGAGCCAAATGCAGAAAGAAAAAAAGAGAAGAAGATTTAGGCTAAATACAACAAATTATTTTTATTATAGAGTATCATATCACAATCAATCAATGTCAATACCCAAAAAGGAAAACACAACTTCACTGGATCTTGGTGTTTTAGTTTGTTAAGGCATATCTGTTTATATCTTCCCATATTATACATTGTTGATTTCCTTTACAAATAACTGTGACTGTCTACCCACATGTCCTATAACATGAAGTCATTCCTCAGCAATAGTTGGCGATTACAACCGTGACTACCTATTTGCTGTTATAATCGTACTGAAAAGGAAAATAAATTACTTTTAAATTTTAATTTATTGGGTGACATTGGTTAATAAAACCATGTAGGTTTCAGGTGTACAGTTCTATAATACATCATCTGTATATTGAATTGTGTGTTCACCACCCCAAGCCAAGTCTCCTTCCATCAGCATTTATCCTCCTTTACCCTTTTCTACCTCTCCCACCCTTCTTCCCCTGTGGTAATCACCACACTGCTATCTGTGTCTATGAGGTTTTGGTTTTCCTTTGCTTAATCCGTTCCCCTTTTTCACCCAGTCCCCCAACACCCCTCCCCTCTGACAGCTGTCAGTCTGTTCTTTGTATCTGTGATTCTGTTTCTATTTTGTTTGTTAGTTTATTTTGTTCATTACTACTCAGCCATATAAAAGAAGGAAATCTTACCCTTTGTGACAGCACGGATAGACCTGGAGAGTATTACTAGTATACTAAGTGAAATAAGCCAGTCAGAGAAAGACAAGTACCATATGAGTTCACTTATATTGGAAACTAATGGAAAATGAGTTTCTTAAGAGTAGCTCTACACTCCCAGAGCTGATTTTTACCAAGTATCTTCTTCTTAACAAAATTCTATGAAATGTTAATACAGTTATTAGGAGAAAAGGGGCCAATGGTAAAATGATGTAGAGAAACACTGGGTTAAACTAAATTCAACAGCTTCTTAACGGTGGGTATATTATAACCTTTAAAGACTCTCTTAAGAGTCTTTAATATGTTTACAAAGGCTATAAATTTCCACAAGAGGAAATGGGCCTATAGCATTTTTCACATTTATTTAATCAGTTTTTTAGTCGAGCATCTTGAAGAATATTATTTGAGGAACAATAATCTATGGACGTTCAAAGTCCCTCACAGCAATTTCAAAGGCAAGGATACACACACAAATAGGTTCTTATCAATAGAAAGTACCTTTGGATTGTTATATTTCCCCTCCTAACCCCTGGTCCATAATCCAACACCACCAGAAGGTTCATATCAAAACAATATAGTTTAAAAATGTTAGGTATCATGGCTATTATTGTTGACTTGCTGCTTGCATTGAGACAGCCAGCTTTATAAGAGCAGACTTACAAATTTTCCTTCAGCTATGAGCTTTATAACATATCTCTAATTCTCAGACAGTGTGCAGGAAATATTATTGGCATGTATGATAGACAGGGATAATGGCTTGACAGAGAAGAAGAAAAGGTTTTTAATAGTCTAAAACAAGGTCATATTTTAGCCAAAAGAGGTATGAGAAATAGGCACCCCAGGTCGCATCTCAGTTCCTATGTGAACTCATTCTGCCACAGGAGAAACAGGACCAGTTCATATTCAACTCAACCATCTGTGTCTGTGTGTCTGTATATTATGTGTGTAAGGAAATGCTTTATTTCCTTCTCTCTGCTATTCTTTCCCTCTCTCCCCCCTAGCCTATTTCCAATAAGAATGTAATAGTGCTTGAAACAAAAGATATATATGATTTCTCAGGGAACTGAGAATAAGCCTCTAATAATCACAAACTATGAAGAGCTAAGATTTTCTATGCCTGGTATGCATATGCATGTATAAAAAGGTATAAAATAGAAAATCATGTATTAATTATTTTAAAAATATTTCTTGTTGAAAGTATTACATATGTCCCTTTTTTCCCCATTGACCCCTTCTAGCCTCCCCACCCCCACCCCCGCCCCAGGTCTTCACCACACTATTCTGTGTCCATGGGTTATGAATGGGTGTTTCCATCCACATTATGCATACAAGTTCTTTGTTTGATCTTTTCCCTCCAACCCTCCCCTCCCCTGCCTTCCCTCTGAGATTCTTCAGTCTGTTCCATGCTTCTATGTCTCTGGATCTATTTTGTTCATCAGTTTATTTTGTTCATTAGATTCCACATCTGAGTGAGATCCCATGATACTTGTCTTTCTCTGACTGGCTTATTTCACTTAGCATAATAAAAATGTATATAAAAGTTATATAAAAATGTATACATTTAGAAAATCAGAACTAAAGAAAACTTCAAGTATGCCAATATAAAGTCATATATCCAATGAGGCTCTGAATTCTAACAGAAGGGGAAAGAGAAATACAGTCACAGGTTTTCATCACTGGACTCAGTGCAATTCATCAAATGCTATAAAATACCTCTCACTTTCTCTCTTTCCCTCCCTGCATCTCTCCCTAACTCCTTTCCTCCTTCTCTCTCTCAATCTCAACTTACACACACACACACACACACACACACACACACACACACACACACCAACTCTTGTATATTATTCCTACAGATATATCCATGCAAGAGTTAAATATACACAATTTTAATTTTTAATCTATTGTGTATTTTGTACTTTCATATTTTCAAATATGGATGAAAGCCTTCTGTGGCATCAAAAAAGAAAAAATATATTAAAAGTATGGCTAGAAAATACAAAGATACTGAAAATCCAGGTTGTGATTAAGTATTAAACATTCCACCTAGTATTATTCTGCCTGCACAGAAACAAGATAGTACTAGACTAGAATCTTACCTTAGTTTTTAAAATATATTTTATTGATTTTTTACAGAAAGGAAGGGAGAGGGATAGAGAGTTAGAAACATTGATGAGAGAGAAACATCAATCAGCTGCCTCCTGCACAACCCCTACTGGGGATGTGTCTGCAACCAAGGTACATGCCCTTGACTGGAATCGAACCTGGAACCCTTCAGTCCGCAGGCCGACGCTCTATCCACTGAGCCAAACCGGTCAGGGCTCTTATTTTTAAAAAATAAGGTAAGATTTTTATCTGAAGGTTGCCTATGTAAGGGAGAGTAGCATGAAACAGTGAAATACATGTTTACAGTAATTTTTTATTTTCTCACACATGTGGACATACACATGCACAAAACACCGTTTAACTTCTGTGTAAAAGGGAACGCAGTTTCACACTGGAAACATATATTTGCAAATGCTACCTTCACCATGAAGCTTTCCATTTTGCTTGCAACAACCCCCGTTTATGGAGATGCACTGGCCACTAGAATGCTTGGGATGGGTAGTACATAATATTCTTCTTTGCCTCACAGTGCCAGGTACATGACTAGCATGCAATATATTTGGGTTATAGAAATGAAAGAATAAACTCTCCATCATGGAAATAACCTGATAAAGACCATCCCTAAATACTCTGTAGTTATACTAGTAAATGCTGGGTCTACCCCACAGAATGGGATTCGGGGTGATATCTCCACCACCTCTCACTAGCGATATGAATAATCAGGCGCCGCCCACACACTCCACAGAAGACTTAAGATCTACCACAAGTTGTAAATTGACAGCAGCATCAGCCCTCCGACTTGTCTTCCCTAGGCCTTTTTTTTTCTTTTCAATTTTTGAATTAATTGCCAACATTTAAAAAGATGCATTTCACATAAAATTTGGATTGTGAGCTTCTCTTAAACAATTAAAAGTGTGGCAAGTCTGTCCCCAGGGTTGCTCAAAGCAACAAGGTTACACCCAAAATGCAGTTGCTCCCTTCAGACAGGGCTTGGGGTTCCCAGATAATAACATCCCCCACCCCGCCCCCGCCGTCTTGTGCTTCGTCTGCTTCACCATTTGCTTTCACTCCTGCCGACATCTGACTCTGTAGACTCTGCTATGCACATAAAAGCGCTCATGGCGAGTCCACATCTTAATTTTGATAATTACTAGCAATGCAACCCTGAGCAAGTAATTTATCCTCAGGGAGTCTCAATTTCATCACCTATAAAGCTGTGCAAGTAACCCTCTGCCACATCACAGAGAGGCTGTGAGAAGTAAATGAGGATATACATGAAAAGCATTGGTGAACTATAAAGGCCACGTATACCTAAACTGCTATTATTTTTGTTATTAAAGTGCTAGTAAGTAAAAATGTGATCATATTTAAAGTATAATATATTCCTAAACTGTTAAGTCCTTAAGTAAAAAGCTAGGGAAAGAAACTGCAAATGTTAACAGTGATTCTGATGTATAATTTAAAACTGGAATGCAAGCAGAGAAAACAAAATCGGAATCGGGGTTATTTTTGTCTAATCCATTTCTGCTATAGATAATTTAACCAAATGTACTGTTATTTAAGAAAAAATTAATACCAATTATTAAAATAAAATATACAGTAGGCAGGATATATAAATAATTTCATTAATTATTCTCAGCTGATCTACAAAATAAATATTTGCTTTCAGTATAAAACAGTAATGATAAATTTTGAACACATTTAATGTTAAGGTATCAAAAGCAACCATGCTTTAAAAAACTCTACAATAAAGAATTATAGAATTAAAATCTAAATATCAGTTACTTAAAATTTTATGCTATAGTCTTAATTTTAAATGTATTATTGTACTCTTTATCACTATTCTTTTTGTTTCAATTAAATTCTCTCTTGAATGAATATGGGTGTGTATGTGCATTCAGTATTAAAAACTGTACCCCTCTTTTGGAACAAATTTCGAAAACTAATTCCTATTCACGGCATATAGGTGAAAATTACAGTTTTGAGCTTTCCTTCTTCATAGCGCTACTTTTCCTTTCATTAACTTTGTTTTCTTGTCCTCAGTGGTTATCCAACTTTAAATTTTTAGTATCTGGTACTTACATATGTTTGATATTGCAGGGGTGTTTCCATCCAAATTATGCAAAAAATGCTATGCTGTCATGTAGTAATATCTTTCTAAGCAAAAAAAAAAAAAAAAAAAAAGATTTCCCTTTGGCCATTTTTTTTTATTACTGAATACATAAATGTCACTGGGTTCTCATTTACTTAATGGATTTCATTAACTGGATAAAAACCTATTGCTAGAGTGAACTCTTTAGATTCATATAACAACAAATCTCATCATTTTTTCTCTGGATTCTTACTGAGTTTTGGCAAGAATGATCATACCTTTAACAATATGTGACTGTACAAAGACATATTTTTCACATTCTCCATAATTTACTATGATATATCCCTATTTGATGTACCATTAACAATCTATAAATATAATAGCCTAAGTGACCATTCGACCTGTCAACTCAACCAGTCTACCAGTCCCTATGACACGCACTGACCACCAGGGGGCAGATGCTCAATGCAGGAGCTGCCCCCTGGTGGTAAGTGAGCTCCCACACCAGGAGCGTCACTCAGCTGACCGATGGGCGGGCGCCAGATGCAGGGCTCAAGGCTGGCTGCTGCAGCCCAGAGACCACAGCAGAGTGACAGCAAGCCTACCAAGCAGTGGCTGCAGGCACAGTGGGGCCGGGATGAGCAGGAGCAGCAGGCAGTGTTGGACTGCCAGTTTTGGCCCAATTCCCACAAGCCACACCGAGGGACCCCACAGGTACACGAATCTGTGCACTGGGCCTCTAGTATTGAATATTAGAATACAAGGAGCTCATTGTTATTTTTATCTTTATTGGCCATAATAATTACCATGTATTGAATGCTTATCTTGAGCAGGGGATTTACACAGTAAGTCACTGAATCCGTGCCATAACCCTATGAGATAAATATTATCACACTAGAAGCCTGGTGCACGAAATTCGTGCACGGCAGGGCATTGTCCCTCAACCCAGCCTGTACCCTCTCCAATCTGGGACTCCTGGAGGGATGTCCGACTGCCCGTTTAGGCCCGATCCCACCAGGATCGGGCCTAAACGGGCAGTCGGACATCCCTCTCACAATCCAGGACTGCTGGCTCCCAACTGCTTGCCTGCCTGCCTTCCTGATTGCCCCTAACCGCTTCTGCCTGCCAGCCTGATCACCCCCTAACCACTCCGCTGCCAGCCTGGTTGATGCTTAACTGCTCCCCTGCCAGCCTGTTTGCCCCCAACTTCCCTCCTCTGCCAGCCTGGTCACCCCTAACTGCCCTCTCCTGCAGGGTTGATCACCTCCAATTGCCCTCCCTTGCAAGCCTGGTCCCTCTCAACTGCCCTCCCTTGCAGGCCGGGTGCCTCCCAACTTCCCTCCCCTGCTGGCCATCTTGTAGTGGCCATCTTGTGTCCACATGGGGGCAGGATCTTTGACCACATGGGGGCAGCTATATTGTGTGTTGCAGTGATGATCAATCTGTATATTACTCTTTTATTAGATAAGATAGAGGCCTGGTGCACGGGTGGGGGCCAGCTGGTTTGCCCTGAAGGGTGTCCCAGATCAGGGTGGGGTTCCCTTGGGGTGTGGGGTGGCCTGAGCGAGGGGCCTGTGGTGGTTTGCAGGCGGGCCACGCCCCCTGGCAACCTAAGCGGAGGCCCTGGTATCTGGGATTTATTTTCCTTCTACAATTGAAACTTTGTAGCCTGGAGCAGAGCCAAGCCTGCTGTTCCCTCCAGGGTGGCAGCCATCTCTGTGGCAGTTAATTCACCTTCTACAGTTGAAACATTGTTGCCTTAAGCGGGTGGGCCTGGCCAGGGTGTGCTTTAAAGCTTTGCTTCCCCTGTTGCCGCCGGCAACCCTGGCCTGCTCTCTCAAGCTCCATTCTGCCGCCATTTGTTTGAATTTGTTTACCTTCTATAATTGAAACTTTGTAGCTTGAGTGGAGGCTTAGGCCTGCAACGGCTATGGAAAGCTTGGCTTGCTCTGTTACCTGGGAAACCTTGCTCTCTGTGGCTGTAGCCATCTTGGTTTGGGTTAATTTGCATACTCGCCCTGATTGGCTGGTGGGCGTGGCTTGGCTGGTGGGCGTGGCTTATGTAGCGGAGTGATGGTTAATTTGCATATTACCATTTTATTAGAGAAGATTAGTTTACAAATGAGGAAAATGAAGCTCAATAAAGGTTTAGTAACTTGGTCACTGCCTCACCATTCATAAGCCAATGGCAGAGACAGGATTATAACCAATCTTTCAGGTCCCAAAGCCCCGAATTCTTTCCAAAACATGCTTCCAAGCAAAGCCCCAAATGATGTCAAGCTATATTCACTGTCTTTAGGGTGAATAAACTCCATAAAACTGACAGTGGACAGAGAGATATCCTTATATAAATAGAAGGAGCTGAAAAAAAATCTTTGTAGTTTTATGAGTCCATTTTGAAGGCAGCATAAATTATGTGATAAATAATTATGTGTGAAATAATGTATAAATTTCTTTCAATTCACATATTTAATCAAAAACAGGAAGGAGTAAGTTCAAAAAATAAAGAGTGATTTTATTATAAAGAGATACATTTTATAGCCTAATTAATTTTTCTTCACCAACGACATGCTTATAGTGACAATATAATCTCATTTAGAAAAGTAAATCCAAAAATTATATTTACTTTACTATATTTGTCCTTAGATGCATTTTTGTATGTCACTTTATTTATTCATGAATTAAGAAAGAATAACACTCCACTCAAGGACATAACATCTAAATATCACTTTTTATGAGTTATTTATGAGCTATTACAAGTTTTACATAAAAGTGTAAAGTAGTAACATTTTTACGGAGTAGACTTTTTGTAAGAGGACAAATTCTAATCCAAACCCCAAAGCCTGACATATAAAGTTGGTCCTGAAGTCTTTGTTCTCCTTTTAGTCCTACATGTTCCAGTTTAGTCCTAAATTGGTAACAAGTTAAAATATATAGTGTAGAAATACATATCCCTATGACTCAGTTTACTTACTAGTATATCTATTTATTGATTCATTCATTTTTGTACTCTATTTGCCACCAAAAAATTATTTGTGAGTCCAGATTTCTCATGTTAATAGGCATCCATGCAATCAGGCTGCTAAAATTAAGAAGTAGTTACTGAAATTGAATATTAAATTTTTCTTTGAGGCCCGATAGCCACAGAAAAAAGAAAGGTAATAATACCACAAATATCTCTTCAGCTTTCATCATAATTGAAAATATTTTTCAGATTTTGATAAATGTTTAAACATTACAACATTTTTAAGATTACTAAGGATGTACAATAATACATATGCACATAATATGTAATGATACATAGGTAATGTTTGTAAGTTATTAGGAGAGGCCATCAACATTAACATAAAAATGCTGCCACAAAAATGTTAATGATAGAAATGCTCTAATTTAACAGTGATGGATTAAATTCACTTCTATTTGTTACAGAATCATATTTGACTTCCCAAGCTAAATTATTATACTTTGAGTTTAAACCACACATTCTGCATCTGAGTTAAATTAAGCAAACAATAACTGCTTGCTAGCTTTTAGCCTTTGTGATATGTGAGGTGTGTAGTAAACACCACAGAATGCCGGACGTTGGGCAACATTTAACGGTGGTGGTCTTGATATGGCATCTAGAAGGGTTCAGCAATCTGGAGAAAGGGCTGTGCATAGATTAAATAAGAGTCCAGAGATGAAACATAATTTTGAAAGGCATATTGGGGGAGGCAGAGGAGCCTGGCTAAAGAAACCAAGTTCTCCTTGTCTCAGGACCCCTTGCTTTTTATTAACACAAATTGCCCTAAGGCAAGGTGGAGATATACATTTCAAAGGGTAGGGTTTCGTACAGAAGCATTGTCAGAATAGGGAATAGCCTACGGGGTGAACAGGAGGCAATAATATGTAGATTAAGATGCCCTGAGCTGTCTAGCAGCAAACAATCAATTTAATGTATCCTTTTTAGGTTTGGGGAAATGCCTTTAGCCATTGAGTCCCCAAGTTCCATCAACCTTTTGATGAAACTCTTGCAATTATGACATGCTGGAATTGGCTTCCAGCAACAGAAGGGCTTTAAGGGGGGAAAAATACAAGAGAATCAGTTGGTAGTTTCAGGCAAAGAATTGATAAGTTATTGGAAAATACTTGCTTCACCATGTGCAATGTTAATAGGAATATACAATACTGACACCTGCTAAGTGAAACATTGCAGACACAAAACAACTATTATATAATTGTACTTATATAATGAACCTAGAGCAAGTTCACAAAGACAGGAAATAGAACAGTGGTTGCCAGAAGATGTGGAAGGAAATAGGGACTTATGGGGTTTAACGAGTACATAATTTCGGTGTTGGAACATGAATAAGTTCTGGAAATGAATGGTGGTGATGGTTGCACCACAATGTCAATGTGTTTAATGCCACGGAACTGCACATCTAAACATGGTTAAAATTGCAAATTTGTTATTTATATTTTACTAAAATTAAAACAAAAACAAAATAAAAAATAATACTTAGTCCACTCTTCTAATAATTTTTGTTTGCTTATATTGATTTTATTCATCATTCACTAGCTTTAAAAGTATCACTTAGTTTTTGATGTGTTCCTTTGGCCAAATCAGAAAGCATTGTGAAAGAGGAAGTTTCTATCTTCTATTTCCTATTGTATTTCTATTGTACACTATCCCATGACCTAATATAGCAGTGTTTCTCAAACATAACCTTATTTAAAAATTACATAGTCCAAGGCCACACCAGAATTACAGAATCAGAATTTTTGAAGGGTCCTGCTTAATAATTGTTTTTGAAGTCCCTAGTAATCTATCTATAATAATAATCTATAAGAATAAAAGCATAATATGCAATTAGACTGGACATCCTTCCGGACGACCTTCCGGACGACCTTCCGGACTAAGCTGGGGCTGCGAGGGAAGCCTGGCTCCTGGGTGCCAAAGGAAAGCTGGTGCTGGCAGCCGGGTAAGGAAGGCGTACCCTTGAATGAATTTCATGCATTGGGCCTCTAGTCTATATATATAAAAAGCCAGTGACCATAACATAGTAATGACCCTAACAACCAGTCGCTATGACGCCCACTGTGGCCAGCGAACTGGCCTGATCAGGGGGTTGGGCCGGCACGCCAACCTTGCAGCCCCTCCCCCCAGCCAGCCCGCCCCTGATTGGACTCTCCCACTTGATCTAGGGCGGGGCCGGCCAGCCAAATGTCCCCTTCCCTTCCCCCCCCCCCCGGCTAGCCCGGCCCCCATCAGCCTGCCCCACCACGATAGACCTGCAAGCCCTCGTCCTGGCCAGCCCTGCCCCTGATCACACTCCCTACCCCAATAGAGGTTGGGACTGGCCAGCCAACCTCGTTCAGCCCCTCCTCCTGGCCTGCCCTGGGCTCCCACCACCCTGACTGGCCCACAGCCCCTCCCCCTGGCGGGCCCTGTCCCTGATCACCCCCCAATCCCAATAGAGGGTGGGGCCAACCAGCCAACCTCCTATAATCCCTACCCCCACCCGGTCCTACCCCATATCGGTCCCCCAACTCTTGTCAGGGGTAGGGCTGGCTGGCCAACCACCCATGGCCTCTCCTCCAGGCCTCTGTCCAATGATTGGCATCCCCACCCCATTCTGGGATGGGCTGGCTGGCCAACCTCCACCATCTCCTCCTCCCGACAGGCCCAGCCCTGATCGGCCCTTGTGTGCCAGCCCACCGAGGCACTATCCAGCCAGACTCCTGCAGCGGCCTGTGCTGCACAAGTCAAGCTTGGGTCCTGGCCCCTGGCAGTGCCTTCTGGCCTAACTCCCACAGCAGCCGGTGCTGCATGAGTCAGGCAAGGGTCCCAGCCCCCCGCGGGGTGCTTCTTTGCACAGTGAGAGGCAGGGTGCCTCCTTGCACAGCTGGGCCCTAGTCTACACTAATAAAAGAGAAACATGCAAATTGACCATAACTCCGCTACACCCACCAGCCAATCAGGAGTGAGTATGCAAATTAACCCAACAAAGATGGAGGCAGCCACGGAGCTGGAGCAAGCAGGAGGCTTGGGCTGCCCCCAGAGACAGAGGAAGACAAGCTTCCCGCCTGCCCTGGCCTCCGCTCAAGGAGTGGCTGGGGGCCTGGGTCGCCAGGGGCATGGACAGCCTGAAAATGGCCCTCAGCCCCTTACCCTGGTTGTCCAGGCATCCCAGCAGGGACCCCCACCATGAAGGGGGTGTGAACAGCCTCCAAAAAGCCATCAGCTCCTCACCCAGGCTGACCAGGCACCCCAGTGGGGACCCCCACCATAAAGGGGGTGTGGCCAGCCTGAAAATGGCCCTCACCCAGGCTAGCCACTCCCCCATGGAGTAAGAGTCCCCTCTGGGGGGCGTGGCCAGCCTGAAAACAGCCATCAGCCCCTCACTCAGGCTGGCCAAGCACCCCAGCGGGAACCCCCAACCTGAAGGGGGTGTGGCAAACTTGAAAGCAGCCCTCAGCCCCTCACCCAGGCTGGCCACGCCCCCCCCAACGGGGACCCTCACCCCATGGGGGCGTGGCCAGCCTGCAAACCACAATAGGCCCCTCGCCCAGGCTGCCCCACACCCCAAGGGAACCCACACCCTGATCCACGACACCCTTGAGGGCAAACCAGCCGGCCCCCACCTGTGCACCAGGCCTCTATCTATACTAATAAAAGGGTGATGTGCTAATTAGACTGGGAGACCTCCCAGCAGACCTTCCAGACATTCTTCTGGACAAAGCCATGGTGGCGGGGCTGAGGTAGAGGCGATTAGAGGCCAAGAGGGGAGGGCAGTTGTGGGTGATCAGGCCAGTGGGGGGGCAGTTGGGGGTGATCAGACCAGCAGGGGGGCCAGTTAGTGGTGAGAAGGCCATCTGGAGGGGCAGTTTGGAGTGAGAAGGCCAACAGGGGGGCAGTTGGGGGCGAGCAGGCCAGTGTGGGGGGGAGTTGGGGGCAAGCACACTGGCACAGGGAGCAGTTTGGAGTGATAGGGCTGGCAGGGGGCGGGCATTTGGGGCGAGCAGGCCGGCGGCAGGGGGCTGTTGGGGGCGAGCAGGCCGGCGGCAGGGGGCAGTTGGGGGCGAGCAGGCCGGCAGGCAGTGTGGTTAGGGGCAATCAGGCAGGCAGGCAGGCAGGTGAGTAGTTAGGAGCCAGCAGTCCTGGATTGTGAGAGGGATGTCCGACTGCTGGTTTAGGCCTGTTCCCTATAAACTGGCAGTAGGAAATCCTTCGAGGGGTCCCAGATTGGAGAGGGTGCAGGCCAGGCTGAGGGACACCACCACCCCCCGTGCACAAATTTCGTGCACCGGGCCACTAGTAAATATATAAAAGTGTAATATGCAAGTAGACCAGACGGCAGAATGACCAGTAGGCTACGACACACACTGACCACCAGGGGGCAGATGCTCAAAGCAGGAGCTGTCCCCAGCCCGCAGGCCCCATTTGCCCAATCGGGGCCTGTTGGCCAACATCTCGGTCTTCCCCCTGGCCATTAGGCTCTGATCGCCCAATGGGGAACAGGGAACCGGGGGTGGGTAGCAGCAAATATGGGGAGCACTGGGGCCCCAATCGCCCCGCCAGTCACCTCACACACAGAGGGCAACCAGTGTTGGAGACGGCTGCCAGCAGCCAGGGAAGATCGGCTCTGATCACAGGCCAGGCCTAGGGACCCTACCTGTTCACAAATTTCATGCACCAGACTTCTAGTTCTGATTATAAAACCTCATTGGAAACCACTTTAGTGTTTTATTTGGTATTTGGTGTGTGGTCTCAGCTGAATGCCAGTGGATAAACTGATTTTTCAGGGCTGTTGAAACACCATTTTCTAATTCACTCATTAGGAAATAAGTACATTTAGAAATAAAGGAAGCTTCTAAGATTCTTTTTCATACTGATTAATATAACGTGAAAGCTTGCTTGCATTATTTTCCATCCACTATCTAGCCTCTTGTGGCTAGCAAAAAGAAATTATATATTCATTCTACACCTAAGGCCTTTATAAAAACAGCATGGTTCCAGAAAGTCTAATACTCTCCATTGATCCATAAAATTTGATGGCAATATCATTATGAATCCACCCTAAACTGTAATTTCCTTTAATATATGCATGAATTATATTTTTCAGACATAGTATATAAGGTTGAAATTCTCTTAGTTGGGCTGATATTGGAAAATACACATATAAAACATATAATGGCCTTGCCAGAAAATATGTTTAAATCGACCCAAGATTTCTAATATATATATGAAAAAAACTTTATAAAAAACAAGTTATCTTTAGAAGTTTTACAGTACATTAGAAAACTGTATTTCTAAGGGGAAAATATTACCAATTACATGGGCATAGATTCTCGTTTCTTCTCCTCCAAACCAATTATTCACATAAACATCAAATAAATGCTTTTAATACACAACTCTGAGCAAGGCATTCTTGTAATTAAAACAATATGAACAAAAAAGTGCCCATTTTTCAAGTTCTTTACCTGTTAAAACAAAGCCCAAACTCTTTAGCATTTATTTTTTAGGGACTGTTATGGGCACACAACATTTAATATTTATCACAACAAAGTTGAAATTACAAGACACCAAAAGACTGAGATGGGTTCCATTCTTCACTCATTCTTCCTTTACATAGTACCCAGCAATGCCTCAATTTATGCTGTGCTCCTCCTTCCTGCTACCTGATGTTAGGGTTCTTTATATGTGTCAACTCGGCCCAGAGCTGAGCCACTCTCTCTGTAATCAGTGAGTGACCAGGAACTGCTCTTGCTTTAGGAACACTGCCTGCCTGAGAGGCTGGAAGAATGAAAGAAAAGGCATTCCCATCCTTCCATTACTTTCCAGAGAAAGTGCCCCCGTCATGGATTCCAGTCACAACTCAGATCTCCTGTCATCTCTTTTAGAAGTGCAATCTGTAAACAAAATTTTCAAAGAGGCATAATTTTTAACCAAAAAGTACTTTCAATGAAGAATTTACAGATGACATATGTTCCACTATTTGCAGCTTATTTTTTAGAAGAGGCACACATCTCTTAGCAAACCCTGTTTAAAAACAACAGCTAACACTCATAGCTTTTAAAAATCCTATCTGCATCTCCCAAGAAAGAAAAATCATATATAGAGAGTCTCAGGGTCCACTCAGGGGATATTCCTGAGGTCTCCCACAGTATAGGTTAACCTTCCCCAAAGTTGTTTATATTATTCCTCTTGAGCCCCAATAACGTGGTCTATGTTTCTTAAACAATCTTATACCTTCCTGCCCGGCCTGTGTGGTTCAGTTGGTTGAGAAGAGGTCGCCACTTTGAATCCTGGTCAGGGCACATGCCCAGGTTGCAGGCTTGGTACCCAGTAGGGGGTGTGCACGAAGCAGCCAATCGATGTTTCTCCCTCATCAATGTTTCTGTCTCTCTCTTCCTCTCCTGTCCTCTCTTTCTCTCTCTCTCAAATCAATAAAAACATATAATTATACCTTCCTATGTACTTGCTTACACTTATTCTACATTTCCTACCTGGACACCCTTCATTGCGTTCCCCACCTTGTGACACATCCCTCCTTTGGGCCTGAATGGAGCCCTGGGGCCAGCACCCCTGCTGGCTCGGCTGGCTGGTCCCCATTGTCAAGGCTCAGGAGAGAAGGGAGAGCAGAGGTCCACCTAACTAGGCTTCTCTGGGTGGAGGCCGACCACCCCTTTCCTCTTCCCACATTCTGACCAGGATTTTATAAAAATGACCTGGGTGCTTTGTCTGTTTAAAGAAACCTCAGATAGCCAATAACTAGTTCCCCAGACACGAGCTGCCAGGACTTCCTGGGACACACGGCCTTCAAGGGTTGGAACTCTCCTGTGAAGCAGGGCTAAAGGAGAACCAATTCTCTCTTTTTTGACTCGGCACTTTGCAGAGCACATTTGTCAGGGCCCATGAAAGGCAGTTAAGGACAGGAACTAAGAACAGGGTTTGGGAGCCGACGGCGGCTCAGGTGATTCAGATGGGCAACACTGATTAAGAAGCCTTCAGGACCTTTGGCCTTTCTAGACCACATCAGATTGTATGCCTACCTCTCCTCCCCCTGACGCATTTTGTAAAAACATTTGTATTGATTTTTTTAAAAATATATTTTATTGATTTTTTACAGAGAGGAAGAGAGAGGGATAGAGAGTTAGAAACATCGATGAGAGAGAAACATCGATCAGCTGCCTCTTGCACACCCCCTACTGGGGATGTGCCCGCAACCAAGGTACATGCCCTTGACCGGAATCGAACCTGGGACCCTTGAGTTCGCAGGCCGACGCTCTATCCACTGAGCCAAACCTGTTTCGGCTGTATTGATTTTTTAAGAGAGAAAGGGAGAGGGATAGAGAGATAGAAACATCAATGAGAGAGAAACATCATCAGCTGCCTCCTGCACGAACCCCACAGGGGGTTTAGCTCACAAGCTGGGCATGTGCCCTAGTGGGGAATCGAACTGGTGGCCTCTTGGTTCCTGGCTCAACACTCAACCACTTAGCTACACCAGCTGGGCCCCCTGACCTATTTTTAAAGGTTTACAAGTAACAAGCCAACCTTGGTAAGAGGTTAGAAAAGGATAGTGTGAGAGGTAGTGGAGGGAAGTTAAATACACATGCTTCAGGACTTCTAAACACCAGCTGCTTAATGCGATTTCAAGAGGAAAAAAATTATGTATGTTTTCTAGTTAATAAAGAGCTTGCTCAAGTATTTTTACATAGATGATGATAGGTGTCAAATTATTATATTTAGATTCCATTGGATACAATTAATAGCAATATTAACAAGAAATTCCATCTTTTGCAACAATGAAACTAATGAAAAGCCTCAATATGTATTTTTAAAATATGCAAGAAGATACATAATTTTCAAAATTCTTTTAGGAGAACCCCTGCGTTGTTTAATTTCCCTTTTTTTTTAACATGATATGAAAAGTTCTATCATATGAAAGAACTCAATAATATATAAACTTATTGTACAATGCATATGAACAATGTTTTAAAAAAAACATTAGAATTATCTATCTATAATAATAAAAGTGTAATATGCTAATTAGACCAGATGTCATTCCAGACAACCTTCCAGACGAAGCTGAGGCTGCAGGGAAGCCCAGGTCCTGGGTGCCAGAGGGAAGCCGGTGCCAGCAGCCAGGGGAAGGAAGACCTACTCTTGCACGAATTTCATGCATTGGGCCTCTAGTCTACAAATAATCTATACTGTAATGCCACCAACCTTAATTAAGCAATCCAGAAAATAAGTGACAAAGATTTTTAACTAGACAAAGGAGTTATCATAAATTCCAAAGTTGATTAAGTCAAAGGAAATAGGTTGTAGAAGGACTAGTAGAAATAGGTTCAGGGCTTCTTACCAGGAGAAAGATGAGTAAAAAGAGCAATCATGAGAATGACAAAAATAAAGGCATTAAAAGAAAGGACAAATAGTTCTAGCTATCCAAATAAATAGTCCAGGAAGACACAACTATATATAAACTTCAAAAACTCCAAAAGAAGCAAAACAGGCACAGGGGAAAAACATGTTTGTTTAATGAAGCAAAAAGGAGTGTAATATATACTTTTCAAGAATGAATAAAGTGTCCCTCCGTAAACATTTATTGGAAAATTCATTCACGTGGAACAATTCCTTCACTATTTCTGAATATGGTGTTAATATGCAGAAGCATATTTTATACTTACGTTTTTATGACTGTAATATGATATTCATATACAGTTTCCTTAATTGATTATACTCATACTGTTAACATAATATTATCAGTTTCTTTCCACAGTCTAATCTTCCTTCTGTAATTTCTCCTAGTGTCATGGATGTATTTCTGCTCATATGGGCTTGCATGTGAAAATGCCCTTCACCCTCTTCCTTCATTCTTGACCCCTGTTTCCAATCAGGGTGATATGCATCACTATAGCCTTCCTTAATAACTGCAGTTAGAGTTAGGTTTCTTTGTCCCATAACTCTCTATATGTACTTCTAATATATTAGTAAAATTGCTCTTTAGTAAATTCTTCTTTAACAACAATAGAAAACCCATTTCTTATTCCTTTTATTATCTCCTTGGCCTACCAAAGAGCCTAATACTTACCAAAGAGCCTGATACAAACTAGACATGCCATAATGACCTACCGTATGAAGGCCATACCGAAAAGCCTAAAATCTTGCCAGAGACAGAGAAGCATCTATCAGACCATCAAACCTCAGAGGGAAGGTAGGGGAGGGTGGGGGGAAGGGGAAGAGATCAACCAAAGGACTTGTATGCATCCATATAAGCCTAACCAATGGACACAGACACCAGGGGGGTGAGGGCATGAGTGGGGGGATGGGGGATAATGAGGGAATAAGGACACATATGTAACGCCTTAATCAATAAAGAAATTTTTAAAAATTAAAAATAAAATAAATAAAAGATATGTGATTTGATAAAAAAATAAAAATAACACAATACACTTGTGTTATACATCTGAATAACCAAAACAACAGCAATTATTTTTATTTCATCTAAATAGCAGTAAAAGGCAGCCTGTTTGAAGGGGTAAAATGCAATAATCACCCTGTTACTGAAATTTTATTTAAAAACACAATTAGTGTGTTTGTTGATACATATTTATTTTACAGAAAAATGAGCACTTTTAATGTTTGTTATTTTAATAATAAACTACACACTTTGATTATTTCAGAAACAGCACTCACAAAAGAATCACCAAGATCAAGCATCCATAAATTCAAAAGATTCCTGTTCTATGGGAATGTACATAAGATCATTTTCAAGGCCATATTATTTCTAAAAATGATTTGAAAAAGTAAAAATAACATTATCAGAAGAAATTAAGTTATATCCAGCTTTATTAAACCCTGAAATATATGCATATATATGAAAGTATGTGTGCATGTGCATATTTCTATAAATTAAAACTGAGATCAAAGTGAATATACAGTTGTATATTTTTAACATAGCATTTTTGAGTGAATATTTCCTCTGTCATAAACTAATCATAAAATATTCTTAAAAGTTGTATAATGTCTAATATATAGATATACTATAAATGATTTAACCGTCCTTATACTTGGCTACTCTTCACAAATATAAATATTCTTCAGTGAACAGTATATATATCTCTGATTACCTGGCTAAGAAAAACTGGTTTTGCTTTTTTCAACCATTTGGGCATTTTTTTCAGATTTTTTTTTTTTAAGTAAAAGCAAAATGCCTTCAACATGAAAATAATAACACTTGCATTTTAATATTATGATGACTGTTTTCAGTGATGGTATTTATTTTATGGATAGCAAATGAAATGACTTGAAAATGTTTCTATTAAATCACAGAAACTTAACAGTAATAGGTTTCTCAGGACATTATCTAGATCACTCTGTATATGAATATTCATCCTTTCAGATCACATGTAAAAATGTCATCAACAGGTAAAAATATCCTAAAGAGACTGCAAAATAATAATGTTCCTTGATAAACAATAGCAATGTGAACATAAAAACATAACAATGTTCCAAATAAACTGCTTAATTTTGGAAATACCTACTTACTTTAAAATAATGCTAATTAATAGCAAATGAATTGTAAAAGTAAATAAGTAGATAGCACCAAAAACATTTGAATACTAGGCACTGTCAAAGCCACATATAAGCAACAAGTCTGAACCTTGCTTTTTAGCACTTGCAACCTAGGTAACTAACTGCTAATTTTCTTGGCACAGGATCAGTACAGCCCAATCTCCACAGGATACCAATTATTTTACAGCTGATCTTCAAAACAGATTGTCATGAAATGAAACATTCACTGAACATAAAATCAGAGACCATTATACATTAAAAAATAATATAGGCTTTTTTAATGTTCACATGTTCAAAGATTAATAAAGTTTAGAAATGTGTATCAAAATAATTTGTAGCAATGACATATTTTTATCAATAGTTTTTAAAATATCAAAATAGTATTAATGAGAAATCAAATACTATTTAATTTTATAAAATCCTGATAATTTAGAACTTGAAGAGTGATTAAAATCCCAAATAAATATTGAAAATAACACTGTGTGATCCTGTAACAATAAGAAGCACTATTATAAATTTAAGTTCACAGCACATCGAGGAAAGTGATAACAATATTTTAATATGGAGTAAAAATTGGAAAAAGTAAAACTCAATCACCTATAAACTTAATCTATCCACAATAAGGAAGATTAAAAGTGAAGAGCACAGCAACGAACTCCATTTTCTACTTATTGGCCCACCTCCGCTTATTATCCTACAGACCAAAGCAATAACTGCCGCCAGAAAGGAAAGATGGAAGACTTGTATTTTGCAGTTATGATGGGGAAACTGTCATGACTACCATCCAAAAGCAAGTAAATCATGAACAATATTATAAATACGTGTATTTGAGAGTAGGGCCTATTCGGTAGTGGACTTTTAAATATTAGATTATAATGATTTAATTGAATAGAAATTGTATTTTAAATACACTGGCACTCAAATAACCCAAATACTGTCCACCAGCACTACTCCTGTGCACAAGCGTGTTAGTCTACAGCTCTGCTCTCTTACATTTACCACATGATTTTTTAAAAAATAGACATTTGACACACAAGAGTTGTGTAGGCTGCAGCTTAATGTAGAGCCTTCAAATAGGACATGATCTTCTGGGGCAACAGACTATGAGTTTAAAAAAAAAAATCAGAGAAAGAGAGGGAACAGGAAAGAGCACTAATGTTTCCTTGGCACCTTCTATAACAGGTTACGGAAATTGCAACACCTAGTCTTCAAACTCAACAACTAAACTCCTATATATTTATCTTCTATCTTGAGATCTTTAAATCATCCATAGGTAGTATTTACTTATTGACACTAAAAAATAAGGTCCAGATCTTTATAAACACTATTTAACCTAATCCTCTCAGCAATTCAATTAAGTTAGTATTACTACTTGCATTTTACAAGCCCCCCAAAAAGAATCTCAGGACATTAGGTAATTTATCCAGAATCATACTCAGAAGTAGTAGAGTCAAATGGAGATCATTCTAGCTCCAAGTCTAGGCTTTCATAATGCGCCCCATTGCCTACCATATGGAAAAGTATGCATTTGTCAACACTTTTGTTTAATAATGAACGATGACCAGAATCCTCAATGGAAGTCATTCTCTAGTGTACCAAGCATTAGGATTCAGTGGGCAATCACCTCACATCAAACCTCATAACTGTGGTCTTTCACGGAGGAATCTCTGGGTTCTGAGGGTAAGGCAGCTGATCCTCAAGTAATTTGCTTCTAAAAGGAAGTAGTCTATTACCTTGCCTTAAATAATGCAGCATTCAGTTATTATTTCCTGCCATAGTGACAGTTTAAGCACAAGGCAATAGAAAAACTGTTTTCTCCTGTTCTGGCTGTCTGTTATTTATAGCCTCATACACTACTTGTCTGGAATTGATGGATAAATATTTGAAAGGAAAGATGCATCATTCCGGATGCTCCATGAAATTCAAGATGGATAAAAGTCAATGTTTCAGGCTCATCTATTTTATGCTTTCTTTATATAATAAGCTAAAAACAAGCTTTAACTGTTTCAAAAGACTCTGCTAGTAAGAAAACAAACAAGTAAAAAAATTTGGCTTTATCAGTTTCTGTATGGATTTTTTAAATAATAGTTTCTATTCTAATAAGTTAAGTGTTTTTAAAGTATTTTGGGGAAAAGTATCTGAAAAAATTGTCTTTCTGACAAGATTTTGAGTCTGACTTATTCTTTGTATTATGTTTTCACAGAACAAGAAAGTCTAGTACTATCAACTCAGTGGCATGCCATTTCCATGATCACAAAGTGGAACCACAAAGTTCACATCAAAATTATTTTCTTAATAACAAAATAATTAATTCATTTATAACAATACTTGCTAGCACTTATTCAACACTTACTGTACTTTGAGCCAGCAACTGTGCTAAGACATTTTTTTACATAAATTATCACATTTAATGTGATAGTTCTTCCCCATGATATCTAGTGCCTCTCCCTCACCTCCTTAAGCCTTTGCTTAAAATAATCTCCTTAATTAAGCTATTCCTTATCACTTTACTTGAAATTACAACCCTCTCTTTCCCAGTACCCTATTGTCCTTCCTTGTTTTATTTTTTTCCAAAGCATTTATCACTATCATACATAGAATGTATTTTACTGATCTATTTTTTATTGCCTATCTCTCCAAACTTGGATGTAATCACCATAAGGGTATGGATATTTTGTTTATGATTTATTTATACCTGTTTTCTTCAGTAGTGTAGGCACAGTGCCTATAATAGTGCCTGGCCCCAAAATACCAGTTTAATGAAGGTGTTTAGTCTTTACAAAACAAGGGTTTTGTGACTTTGATATTAATTAGCCCATATTGTTGGGGGGAAAAAAACTAAAGCTGAAAAGATAAAGTAACTTACTGAGTCATATGATAAGTAACTACGGAGGCAGCTTTGTGGACCCAAGTTGAATCCTCTCTAACCACTGTACTTGTGGAAAAAGGAGTCATCCCACCACCCACGTTTGTCTATTTGTTCTATAAACTTATATACCTTTGAGTAAGTTGTGAACATGGCTGGAAATTATATCAGGCGAATACACCTTTTAAATACCCTTCACAACTGGTCTTCTTTCAGAAGGTCAGGCAGCTTTGGAAGGGACACAGGCGGAGTGGGGAGGGAGACCAGGGACCCGCGCAGACCATCTGCGTGGACCCTGGGAATCACCGTGCCGACAGATGTCGCAGCCAGTTTCCCTCATAGCCAGTAACCTGAATGTCATGAAACATTGCTGACACGAGAAAGTAAGTTATACACAATATTTAAGCTTATGTAAGGACTTTATTTGAAATTAAAAACTAGTTAAAAACAACCCCCATTTTAAGTCTTCAGACTCCATTATCATACGGACTTAATATCACACACATTCATTCTCTATGTCTTACTTCCTTCATTTATTTATTTATTTTTATTTATCTACCTCTGGCCCATTTTGAAAATAAAATTAAGTAATTCAATGTCCCATGACACATAGCACATATTCACCTGCTATTCTCCCCTGCCACTCTCCACCCTGCTTTCAAACAACAATCAGAGCCGCGTGTTTAATCAGCATTTGAGGAACTTGATGAGGAGAATGTATTTTGCCATTGCCCGAACAGGGAGAGATGGTTAAGTTCTGAAAAAATCTACTTCAAAGAAAATCTTCCAGCCAAAAGGAGGGTGAAAGAATCAATAATCATCCAGAGGCTCCTACTTTTCCTACTGACTGTTTTCTTCTCGTGGGCTGAAAAGATAAAGTAACTTAACTGAGTCATATGATAAGTAACTAAGTCATATCATAACTCCCCTGGACTAGAGTAACAAAGTTATCATAACATTAGTGGGGACTTTAAAACTAGAATTTTATAGTGAATACAGTTGAACAACTTTTTAGGAAGAGTGTTCCTGAACCATTCAGTCTATTCTTTTGTATCTAAATGCATCTTTTACTCTTTATGACACTATTAAATAAAGTAGAAGATTTAACCAGATACAGTAAAGAATATGTAACCAAGAGAAACAAAGAATCTGACCAATAAAGGATGTTAACAATATGTAGGGAATCTTTGGGAACTGAGAATGGTTACTCCCTAGAATTTATTAGTCACACAAAAGACTGTCATGCCAGGTCAGGTCTTCTGGAGTGGGAGAGGGGGGTGTAAAACAGAGCCAAAATAAACCCAAACCTCCTGAAAGTAAAAAAAAAAAAAAAATGGAATGAACTGAGTCTTTACCCAGGAAAACTGAAAATTATAAAACTGAGTCCAAAAAAGTTCTACTAGGAAGACTCATTTAGCTTTATGAGTTGGTACATCCCACCTAAAGTCCAAGGGACCTGATTGTAAAACAGGCAACAAAAGAATATTCTAGAGATAAGGTACAGCTCCCAATATTGGTTTAAATTCACCTCTGATTTTCAGTCTAACAAATTATTTAGTAAACAGACAGAGCCACTGAAGAAATTAATGTAATCATTTCTGTCCATCCTCCTCTCCTCCCACTGATCTATTTCTTTTACACCAAATTTGAAATGTGTCAAAATCTTGCTAATGGTAGTGGTGGAGAATATGAAAGAGAAAGGCTGGAAAAGGAAAGTGAATATGATCAAAATGATTGAATATTTTCTTCTATTCCTGTTGTTCTGAACTTGAAAAATATCAGGAAAAGTGAGGATAAATTGCATAAGCATCATGTATTACAGATTTATGCAGAATTATATTAGCTTTTAAATGAGTTGGAAATTTGGGAAACAATCTTAGTAAAATTTATTTTAACATGATATGAGTGATGGTTAAAATATGTATCAGGTTTTCTCCAGAAAGGATAACCCAAGAGCTGTTATGTACTTTAATAAAAGAGCAATCCTTTACGTCTTCCTGAAAAGGCAAAATACCTACTAAATTCCTAATCAGTGACTTCAGGGCAAGTCACTAAATGATTAATAATGAAAATCATACTCTAATGGTGTTTTATATAATATTTTATTTTAACCAACAAAATGAAAAATTACAATAATATTGGTGTTTCAGAAATATGTAGTTTGGTTTTTAAATGAGTAAGCATTATACACATAATGCATTACCTTTCATTTATACGATAGGAAAATCTAATTAAAAAGTAACCACTATACCATAATATATTCAAAAGTGCCCCAAATGGCATATCATATTGAAAGTTGTAGAGTGACATCCACCCCATTTCTTATGCATAGCATTATGCTAATAACTATCCTTTCAAGTTCAGAATTCCAGTGCTAATCAGTCACTTGTGGTCCAGGGTGAAATTGCTCATTTTCTTGCCCACTTATCAAGAACTACATGCTTATGTGAACTTTGGCTTCGCGTGCACAGGACTCACAGAGTCTCCGTAACATATGCATATATAAATGCATAAGAAAGGAATGCTAATCCCGTGGGCAGCAGCCCACAAGGGAGATGAGGGACAGTCCCTAGAGAGAGGTACCCTATGGAATACAAAAAGGGCAGAATGGTGTCAGATTTAGGATCTAAGAGAATATACCTTCCTGAAAGATTATTGTTTTTTCAGAATTTACCCATTATTAAGATTATACTATAAATACAGCACAGCATAAAATTTAAGTTCAAGAGGATTCTGATCATAAAATTCAGTTTCACACTCTTTATACATTGTGTGCGAATTAAAAGAGCGCTTGTCAATGCCACTAAAGAATTACTGAGCAGAATTAAATAGAATAAACCTTAAAAGTCAAATGCTTAAGTCAATGATCAAGCTATTTATTTTTCTCTATTCTGAAACACTGGTGCTGTCATCAAGAGATAAACTGCTCTTAGCACTTGCTCGGCCCTCATCTTAAGGGCATGGCAACTAAAGGTCGTACTTCACTAATTAATCAACTACAGACCCATTTAGGACCTTAAAAATAATGCTTTCCTTTTTCCAATCTTTGTTTACACAGCAAAGAAGTCCAACTTATTAAATATAAACATAACATTATAGCCTCATCTGTATGTTCATTTATTTCTGTGATGAGGATAATGGTGTGCAGTGCATTAGATACTAGTGATTGACTAAAGAAAGTTTCCTATTGAGGTTTTTTAAAATTTTTATTTAGTAGGATTTAATACATGTTTTAAAACTATTATGTTTATAATCCTGTCTGTCTTGTCTCTGTTTTTCATCATCAACCATGCAGGTATTTTAAGACCAACTTTCAGAACTCTTACAAATGCACATAGGAAGAAAAAAATGACTCTTCTCTCTCTATTGTTATCCCTACAGAAAGTCTATAATCAGGGCACATAAAAGGCAGAATCTGACAGTGAAGAGAACTGATATCCATGAAGAGAAAATCCCTTAATGAGAATGGAGAGATATGGGAGATGGGAGAACAGAGAGTTTTATAATGCACATTAAAACATGGTCAGCTCTCAAAATAATGTAATCTTGCTACAGAATGTTAGAAGATGAAGAAGCAAAAATAGCTCTATCACCATGAATCTTTTTTCATATTATGGAAATAACTTGATAAGCCTAAATGCAAGAATCATTTGGCAATCCAGGTTTTAATATGAACTCAAGATGTGACTTAAATTAAGCCATTTAATTTCTGTGTATCACAGTGTTCCAATATGTAAAATAAGGGGTTGGAGTTAATATAATTTCCAACACCAATACTCAATAACCTGTATATTCAAATACTTGAGGAATGAAAGTCTCTTTTTAACAAGAATGTAAGAACAAAACTTCTCTTTACAAACTTCTTGAAATAATGTATTCATCACTTCATTATTCTAATATTCTATCACAATATAGATCTCTAATAGATTTATGTTTTTAATTTGCATATAAATATAAGTGGCCTCAATTTTGAGATTTCTGGGGTCAGAGATCCTGAACCATAACTGTCTATTACTGAGCAGCTCTTAATAAATCAGCACTGCACTCATGAAAGAATGAGTAAAAGAAGAGGGACAATAATAGTTCTGTGAATGAACGAATCTCTTTTGTCCATTATTCACATTTTAACAATCTGGATTTATTTTATTTATCAAGTATAGAGGGAAATTATATTTGATAAAATTTGTCCTTCATATCAGCTGGAATAAGACCATTATTCAAAAATTAGTATTAAGAATTCTGAATGTTCATCCTATATAATAAAAGGCTAATATGCAAATCAACCAAATGGCAGAACCAGTCGCTATGACACACACTGACCACCAGGAGGCAGACGCTCGACACAGGAGCTGCCCCCTGTGGTCAGTGCACTCCCACAGGGGGAGTGCTGCTCAGCCAGAAGCCCAGAAGCCAGGCTTACAGCTGGCCAGCGCAGCGGTGGTGGCAGGAGCCTCTCCTGCATCTGCGGCAGCGCTAAAGATGTCTGACTGCCTGCTTAGACCCACTCCCCGGGGGGAGGGGGCCTAAGCCTTCAGTTGGACATCCCCTGAGGCCTCCTGGACTGCGAGAAGGCGCAGGCCGGGCTGAG
Source organism: Cnephaeus nilssonii (assembly GCF_951640355.1). Taxonomy (NCBI): domain Eukaryota; kingdom Metazoa; phylum Chordata; class Mammalia; order Chiroptera; family Vespertilionidae; genus Cnephaeus; species Cnephaeus nilssonii. The sequence continues at coordinate 34,227,762 of NC_137074.1, read as the reverse complement.
GGTCGCCCCCCCCCCCCCAGTGCATGAATCTTGTGCACCGGGCCTCTAGTTGAAAAATAAAAGCAAAAGTGGCACTTATCATTTCTTTCTTTACTGATTTCAGCAAAACAAATTCCAAGAATATAAAAAATTTCATTGGAGATATTCAAACTTAAAATGCTAGAATAAGCTAGTAAATATTTTGTATACTAGCTTTGGTGATAAAGCTAGTATACAAATATTTTGGTGATAAAGACCCCTCTAAACTTGTTCCACAACCATGAAAGTATTAACTGTTATGATATATTTAACCATGATATATTTAACTACTTTTAAAAATCCCAATGCCCAACTGGTGAGGCTCAGTGGTTGGGCGTCAATCCATGAATCAAGAGCTTGCTGGTCTGATTCCTAGCCAGGGCACATGTCTAGGTTGAAGGCTGGGTCCCCAGGAGGGCGTGTGCAGGAGGCTCTCTCAACATTGATGTTTCTCTCTCTAATTGATGTTTCTATCTGTCTATCACTCTCTCTCTAAAAAATTAATTAAAACGTATTTTTAAAAATCATTATGATGTGTGGAAAATGGTTAGTATAAATAAGGCTTTAAAACTAAAAAAGGTGGAAATAAAAAAGGGGGAATATTGATAGAAAAGGTCTATTACACAAAGAACTTTTGTAAACCATAAAACCATAGCATACTAACAGAAAATCAGGCAACATATATAAATATACACAGGTATGATAAAAATGCTGGTCAATTAATAGAATGTAGCTTCATCTTGTTATATCCAAAGAATGGAACTTAGAATTAATGGTTCCCATATCAGGCAGATAAAGGTGAAATCAATTATAACATTCAAAATTGTTAAAGGTATAAAAGAAATCAAACACAGCTGGTGGAATTTTCTAAAAGACTATGTAGTAGGTTCAAACTTTAAGTTGACTTTAGCTTTGATCCCAAATCCCAGAAAACTTCATCTAAAAGAGCAAAGACAGCTGTCACATGTTTTTTTCTGTTGCTTTCTTTTCTTTTCTTTTCTTTTCTTTTCTTTTCTTTTCTTTTCTTTTCTTTTCTTTTCTTTTCTTTTCTTTCTTTTCTTTTCTTTCTTTTCTTTTCTTTTCTTTTCTTTTCTTTTCTTTTCTTTTCTTTTCTTTTCTTTTCTTTCCTCTCTTCTCTTCTCTTCTCTTCTCTTCTCTTCTCTTCTCTTCTCTTCTCTTTTCTTTTCTTTTCTTTTCTTTTCTTTTCTTTTCTTTTCTTTTACCCCTCGTCCTGTACAATCTTGAGCCAGGAGGAGATCTTGACATTTCCATGCCAAGGATAGTGAAGCAGAAAGCAAAATGCTAATGATATAATGAAGTTACCTTACCAGATAAGCACTGCAAGTATATTTTTTATAATGCAAGAAAAAATAACTTGTACTAAGGTATATCTTACCAGTCACTCTTTTACTAGCATTCAAATGTGACTAATCAAGTTTATTATATACAAGGCTCTGTTCTAAAAGTTTTACCTATGTTGCCTCATTTACTCCATTCTACAATGTTGTTTTATAGTGTAGAAACTGAGGCCCAACAAGGTTAGGTAACAAGCTAAAGGCCATATTTCCAAATAAATGGCAGAAACAAGGTTTGAGTCCAGATCTTTGGTTAATCAGAGCAGTCTGTTTATAATGCCACCATATGTGTAATCATATATTTTATAAATATTATTTTCTCCTATCTCAGTTCCACCTAATGGATTACTCATATTTTCCCATCCTTCACTCCCTCATGTGGTGATATGAAACGTATAGTTAAGTCTTAGCTCTGAGATAATGGGAGCAAGTCCCAGTGGTAATCTCTCTAATCTTCCAGAAAATGATCCAACTGCTATTTTTCATTGATTCTTTTAAATTTTTCCTTGAAAGCAAACTTTGGCAATAAAAATTCTCCCTCTTGTCAACAAATCCTCTTAGCATCACATAATCATCTTTTCATGGAAAAAAAAAAAACAGTAACAAGAGGAACGTTGCTAGCAATTTGAACATGCTACAGGCATCAAATTACTAGAGAAGCTGGAAGCAATTCTGAACCATAGAAGACTAGATGAGTGTAGACATTGAACTGTCAAACACATCCCTCCCTCAGATTTACAGTTATTTTTCTATGAGATGTCTACCCATCGCAGAGATGCTATAATCATATATTCTTAAAGTGACAGCATAATATGCTCTTCCTATTCAGTACATTCAGTTTGCCTAAGGTTAAAAGCAATGGAATAAAGCATAAAAAATGTCATCTTCAAATTAATAAGATTGATGTCCCATTATGTTTTTATTATTTAGACATAAGCCAAATCGTATAATTAGCTGCCTAAAAGAAAGCATTTTGTCCTATTTCTTAAAAACTTTTATAATCTGATTTCCCATTAGCTATTATCCTGAAGCCACTCAAGCTCATTTAAATTAGATGTATTTAAATATCTTTGTGATAACAACATACAAGTATTTCTGTGTATCCATTTTGATATCATTTTCAAAATCAATTTCATAGTCCCAGTTTGTTCTGAATCTTAAGGACCTATAATTGTTCCCTAGTTCAGTTTTGTTTATTGGAGTCTTTACATTTTTTTCTGATGGAAATATCAAACTACCTTCCCTGGGCCAGAGATACCCAAACTCTCTCGGTCCCTGGTGTCCTTAGTCATTTTTATTCCATAGTATTCTAGCCAAAAGAAATACTGAATAGCTTTATTTTTTTTAAAGGTCATCTCTAAATACCTCAAGAAGTGTTTGTTAATTTAGTAGCCATTTGAAAAAAGCACATAAGTTGAAAGTAGTTCATGTAATGTATGATAAATGTTGCTGTGTTTGACATAAAAATTGTAATATTTTGCAGCACCCTGTGCATTTGCTGCAGCACTTGGAATGACATGGTGCACAGTTTGGTATCCACTGTCTTAGGCACTGTTGACATTTATTTCATTGATCTGTAAGCATTTCAAGGTCAGGGACTGGACTCATTCATGTTTGCATGCCCGGAGACTTACACGATATCTGGCACATAGTAAATATCAATTAATATTTGTCGAATGAGAGAGGATGAATATGGATGAATGACAAAGGGGACTAATGTTGGGTTAAGTAAAACGGTTATCCTTAGATGGGGCACTTTGTAATAAAGGGTGGTGACAGAGCACAGCGATAGAGAATATGAACTAGATTACTTTTTAAATATATAACTTTGCTTCCATCATTTATAAAATGGGGATGGTGGCAGTAAGAACGTCATAGAACTCACAGGAGAATTAAATGAGAAATACATGTAATTTAGTAATAGTACACAGTACACAGTAAGTGTTTTGATAAATATTATTGTTATTATTTTGTTATTTTGTGCTTATCTCAATAGATGGGAAGACATTGGACTCTGGAAATTGTGGGGAGAGATTAGAGAATAAAGCCTGCAAACATGAAGAAGACAAGCAGGGAAATAACTATATTTAAAAATGAAGCTCTGGTTACAAACAGAATAAGAAAGCACAGTTACTATTTGTTTGGAAAACAAATTCAAAGTGCAGGCTCTTCGTGACTAGATTTAGAAAGCTGCAGGGTGACTGAAATTTACTGTCTGCCAAAACTGAGACAAACTCAAAGCCCTTCATTTCATGGCCTGAAATTGAAGACTAAAAGCATCTCTTATTTCTAATCACATTCCTAATTACAGAAACACAGGCTCGCACCCCTTTGTATAAGGGGCTGCCAGTATTTCCATTATCAGTTCCCATTTTCAGGGCTTATTACTAAAAAGCACACACTCCAGGGAGATTGTTGGCATAGAGGATCACAGCATGGAAGAGAACATGTTTTATAAAATTTGGCATCAACTTTTCAACTGTAAATACAGAGAGATAGAAAGGCAACAATGAAAAGTCAAGAAAACTCAGGTTGCTAGTATTGGAAAGCGTGTTCAAGCTAATTTCAAATAAAATGTATAAATGAACACCCTGCTCAGAGCACTTAAAGAGAAAAATACATATTTGAATTTAAACAATATGACCAAACATCTGTAACAAAAGGGTAGTCGTAATGTGATTTACCCTTCTGTGTCCCATTAGTAAATACTGGCATAAATCTAATTTTAATATCTATGAAGGATTGCTTCTGCTTCAACCTTGGCCAGAGTGTTGAAAAGGATAGCAATTGTTCTTGTTTTGAAACATCTCTGCATTACCTTTTTTAAATAGAGTAAGACACCATTATTTATTTGTAAGCTTTCTGGAATACGCACAGAATGGCAAAGGTACTGTTTTAGTTTTTTAAATATCCTTTGCTGTGACTAGTTTTACAAACAATTGTTAGTTTTAGAAACTGAAGTTAGTGCTAGAGGTTGTTACAATTACATAAAGCAAGGTGTAGTTTTCTTTTAACAGTTGTTCTGATAACTAAGATAATACTTATAAGAATTCGGTCTTAATGTAGATTAGAACACAAATGATCTTTTTGAAGATTTATATCAAGACATTTAAGGTGCTTTTGAATTTATATTCTGTTGTGGTCATCAAATAAAGTAGAAGCTATAAAGAAAACTTTATAAGATTTTCCTCTTGGCCCTGGTAGGGTAGCTCAGTTGGTTGGAGCGACATGTGGATACAACAAGGTTGTGGGTTTAATTCCCATCAGGGCACATACAAAAATCAACCAACTAAAGCATAAATAAGTAGAACAACAAATCTCTCTCTCTCTCTCTCTCTCTCTCTCTCTCTCTCTCTCTCTCTCCTCTCTCTCTCTCTCTCTCCCCCCCACCCCAATATTTTTTAAAAAATTAAAAAAAAATATTTGGTTCAATAAAAAAATGGAAAGATATTAAGGGTTTGTTTTGGACTATAATATTGTAAAAACTTCCATGTGTTTCTTGATATCTCTCAGTAGATCAACTCAAGATTGAGTCTTAAGCTTGTTGGTTCATATAGTCCTTAGGACAGGAAATAACTGCTTTAACTCAAAACCCTTTCCCTTTGGGTACTGCTGTGATATAGTAAACAAAAATCTAATTTGTGTCTGGGATACCTAATTAAACAGAGGGAATAAAAGTTTATAAAGCCCCAGTGAGTGGAGATCATGGAGAGTTCATAGAATTTAATACTTTGATACTTAGCTCACACCTCTTTCCACAATAGCATCACTGAATTTATGAGAATTTTCATTCAACCTTCTCTCTAGGAAATATAGCCATTTACTAAAAGTGGACAAGCAATTTATGGAACAAATTTTAAAACGGGTAATGAAAGCACAGAATTATGGAGCAGTACTGACCTCAGGAAATCATTTGTATATACCCTTCAAGAAACGACTACACCTAAACCATCCATATTGAGTTACTACCTATTGCATTCTTAAAAGGCACAAAGAAAGAAAAATGTAAAACCTCTTTGATAGCCAGTTCTGGATTTAATGCTATCAAGAATTCCTTCTTTGTGTCTAAACTAGTAAACAAGTGTCTTCCTCTATAATTTAAGATGCTTTCCTCTTAACTTCAGTGGGGAGGGAAAATAGCTCATTATGATCCATTTTAAAAGACAAGTTCACATGTGATAACTTCCTTCTTAGATATTCTATAGGCTACATCAAGATTTAAAGTGTATAAACATAGTTATACTAATAGATATTTAAATTGTATTAATAAGAATATAGGTCCATTCCCCACCCAATTAATAAATTCTCCTTGGATAATCAGCCTAGATTCTTGCAACTGCTAACTAGGAGTTTCTATACAGAATCGCAGGTGCCTGTTTCATCTAACCTTCCAGGGAACTTCAGGCTTCATTGATATCTATCATAGAAGGAAAAACTACTGGGTGGATGTAGATCTAGTTAAAAATGACAGGATGATCTCTTTTGGACTCTGATTATTTATGTACAGTTTGTTTTTATTACTTCCCAAAGTCAGATTGAAGGTCAAATAATCCTGTGCTACATAAAAAATACTTTCCAGCCCAGGCCGGTATCTTTCAGTGATTAGAGCATTGGCCCCAGGCACCAAAGGATTGTGGGTTCAATTCTTGACCAAGGGCACATACCTGGGTTGCAGGTTTTATCATTGGCCCCAGTGGGGACCCATACTGGAGACAACCAATTGATGTGTCTCTCTCATAAGTATTTCTCTCTTTCTCTTTCCCTCTCCCTTCCTCCTTTCCACTCTCTCGAGAAAATCAATGGAAAAAATATCCTCATATGAAGATTAATTATTTTTTCCAGTAAAGAAGCATTTTTACTACTACACCATTTCTTACATTGAATTGTACAATGTCTGCAAATGTCCAAAAGTTTCTATCTACATACAAAACCTTAATTCAAAGAAGACTTAATGTTTAAATGACTACATTTATGATTTATTTTTGTTTTTAGTGTTTGTTGTAAGATACACAGTAGCACAGAGCTTGGCACCTAGCAGACATAATTTATTTTTAAATGCTAAATTATTTTCATAAGTATCCCAAATTATTGAGTTAGATAAGAAAAAGTGGATCACATTTTGTCAACCAAGTTGACTCCCTCCGTGAGTTTAAATGGTTGACTAGAAGTCATCCCCATTAGATTTATTGCTTTAATGCAAAAACTATCTTTGTAGTCCTCAGTTTTTCCAGAATGTTTGGTACCCCAAAGAAGTTAAATGACTAAAGTCAATTAACAACTTCAAATTGTATTATTTTGTCATTTACCCTTGATATTGAGGCCACTAATGCTACTTTTTTCACAATGAGTACTAATATTTAATGAACACTAAAACTGTATCGCATGTTATATAAGTATATACAATTAAACACACAAAACTCTAAATGTGTGTATATTGGAGTGTTAACCTTCTATATAAGTAATCAAGAATGCCGAGACACCAGGAGTAGATAGAAACCAGGTACGCTTCTATCCTGGGGAACATCTGACTGTCCCTGGGATCCACTTTTCCATCCTAGGAGCAGCTGGCACTCACTTCACAGGCTTTCCTAGGGGGAGACTTTCCAGTATCTACTTTTGTGGCAGTCCCCAAACAGCTAAACAGCGGAGAATGGGATTTGTGTTATTTTGATGTCAGATTTAATAACCAACCAGTGTGTACTGTGGAGACTGACATGAATAGGAGACAGTTTCCTATTTCATACTATGAGGGAGTCTACACACACCCCTTGGTACCAGTAATTGAAATTCCCAGCTTCAATTCGGCATGGCCCTGAATGAACTGTCCCAGAACTCCACAGAAATACTCTGAGGTGATATATAAACAATCAGCCATCACTCAGAGCCTGTGCAAATAATGGCATTGCTATTCTTAATTTAAAAACAATAAAGCACAATGTTACAATCTTCACTCGACTCCCAACTTCACTTTAAACCACTGTATATTTATATATTTATATATTCTGTTGCTTTCTTAAGTGTAATCTAAAGTATTGGGATAAATCCCCTAATAAAAAACAGTGTTAAAGTTAATGAGCATTTCACATTTCCCATCTGATCTATTATGTGTTTAACAAACATGTTCTCCTTACATTTGCAATCTCAAATACTATGTTATGTACCCTGTGGGCATTCTGTAAATACTCTGAGACACATATCTGTGCACTGGAGGTGAAATTGGGTTCTCTTTGAGTGGAAACTAGTTCCTTTGTATTAATATGGGATTTACATGATTTTATTAAACAACTGGCATAAATGCAACATATATCGTTTCAATTTATTTCTGTGCTTTGGGGTTAAGCTTCCACAGAACATTTTCAATGTACTATATAAGATTATGGTTCCATGTGTTCTAGCAATTTTAAGTGCCTCTAGCAATTTTAGTTATCTAGCAATTTTAAGTGCCTCCTACATATTAGGTATAAATCTTACTTTCAAATGTCTATTTAATATCCTAGCACAGATCTCAGATGTGGTTAATAGTAGGAGAGAGAGAGACAGAGTTAGAGAGGAAGAGAGGCAGTAGGAGGTGAAGGGATGGGAGAGAGAAACTGAGATTAAATGTCAGTTATTAGTGGCACACACTTTGCTAATATAATCAATGACATAGATCCCCAAGAAAAGCAAACCAAATTCTCCTGCAGTTTTTCCTTGGGCTCATAAGAAGTTAAAAAAGTATTCTTCAATACCCCAGAGAACATTCTTCTAAATCCTTTCCGTGGTGGGACTCGTTCTTTGCGACCGTTTCCTGAATTCCCTGTGTCTTCCAATCTATTTTTGTTAATGGAAGGAGTGGAGAGAGAAAAAGCACCTCTGTCGATTGCTGGCACACTAACATTTCAAGGGAACCACCGGCAGAAAAGGCTGGGGCAGGATGATTTGTGGGATGCTGTCTTGTCCATCACTAGAAGATGACTTTCTAGTCACTGAAAGAAGAACAGTCCCAGTCTCTCTTAAAGGAAAGTGTACACATTTAATTTTTTAAAGTCACCTAACAGCATCTTCCCAATCAACACGCTGGTGGACCTGTGGGTGAGCCTTTTCTGGGTCACTTTCTCATTCAACAAAAACATTCACTTCTCCTACAATAATAAAGTAATTTTTCTTGCCCGGGAAAAACCTTGCTTGCAAAATGGGCTACAGCAGGATATAGTCACCTGCACGAGGTAAATGCACTATTAGAGAGCACTGAGTTATGTGTAAGGTTACTGCTTTTAGGTCTCTAACTGCTGGCTATGTCGTTGAAGAGTTAATTAGTTCCATTCTGGAGAACAGTTTTATTATAGCATAAAATCTCCGCCACCCAGCTGAATAAAATTCTTCCTCATCTTTAGAACATGAACTGAAAGAATATATGTAACAAAAATAACATAGAACAAAATAACAATATTCTAAGAATTCCTCATATACAACCAAAATGTGTTTTATCCTATGAGATCGAAAAGCTTTGGGGACAAGAGTGCAACTTAATTTCCAAATCGATATAGTTACTAACATCTGCAAAAGTGTGTTTCAAAACCAAACCCAAACTTACCTATTTCACCGAACTGCTGTTAGGCATAATATACCCAATGAGGCATTATAAGGGGTGATTATATTATAAGAACTTATAACTTTTTTGAAAAATAACCAGAAAACTATAATGAATAAGCTATCCCCATTTGCAATTTCTTTAAAGAATTCAATTTCTAAACTTCCATCAAAATTAATTTTCAAACTTGTAAACAAATTATCTTTCCACCACTGTAATGTCCAGTGAGCACAGGTAGGATATTAAAACTGCCTATACTTGGAGCACCACAGTTTTTATTGGCTTTTCAAGACAAATTTAAGGTATATGTTTAGAAAAGTGGTATTTGCAACACCTAGAGAAGAACTGTCACACTTATACCTTTCTGTGAAGGAAAAAAATAAAGGAACATGAGGGCATAATACAGTTGAATACAATGCATAAGTGCAATACTGCAGGGATGCTTACATTGTGTAGGCGTTTGGTGATTGAGAAACTATGGCCCTGAGAACATAAGGTTTGGACTCACACACTGAACAGCAGAAGCTAATGGTAAACCACTGTTATGTTTTCTTGTCTTATTCTTTTTGTTTGTTTGTTTGTATATTTTACCTTGAAAACTCGATGATGAGACAGTCCAAAATATATATGAGCTAGTGCTGAAACATGCAACTCCCAGGTCAGAAAGCACTCAAACAGTTACTGGGAAAGTGCAAAGAACAAGTATGAATAGCATTGCTGCTAACAACAAAACAAACAAAGCGGGAAGGACATTGAGCAGTTGATGTGCACAAGGTGAAAGGCAAGTACACTGCCAGACCACACACACTATCAGATCTTGGAATGGAAGATGCACAGACCAAGGTCAACTGGAAATTGCAAAGCAAAAAGTGGAATGTCCAAGCATTGCAGTGCTTGGTGTTAAAAAACTAACATTGACATTTCTAGTCAGACAATTTCAAAGTGCTCTACTCTAGAAATGACAAACTTGGAAGAAACAAAGTGGCTTTAATACGGAGGCAAGGCATTGTACGGGCAATTAGAAACTATAATACAAGGACTGACTAAATAATATCAATTAGACTTCTAGGAAAACCTATTAACATAACTATTCAACTCCATGCTCTAACCACAGACACTGTAAAAAATGAAGTTGAGAGCTTTTATGCAAGTATTTAAGAAATGAATCACACACCAAAACAAGACATGCTGGTAAACATAGGTGACTAGACTGCAAAAGTAGAAAATAAAGCAGAATCAAATGTTGTCGGGAAATTTGGACTAAGGGTCAGAAATGAAGCAATCAATTGCCTCGAGTGTTTCTGCAAAGCCAACTTGTCCATCACAAACACATGCTTCAAACAACTGAACAGATGACTGTACACATGGGCGTCACCAGATGGCCAATATAGAAATCATATAGGCTGTCAGTGGAAGCAGGAGATGGAGAAGCTGCCAAAACAAGAGCAGGAGCAGATTGTGGTACTGGCCATGAACTGTTAATATCAAACATTAGAGTAAAGCTGAAGAAGGGCACTAAAATATTTGTAGTGCCAAAATGTAATGTAAATAGCATTCTTGATGGATTTAAAGTCCCCATAAAAAAACAGATTTGCACTGGTAAATTTAATTGACTGAGAAGCAGAACTGTGGACTGAAATTAGAAATATTGTTTGGGAAGAATGTGAAAAGACAATGCCAGAAATAAAAAGGCAAGAAAAATTGAGATGGATAATAGAAGAACACTAAAAATTGTTAAAAACAGGTAAGAGACAAGGGTTAAAGGTGATAAAAGCAAGTTTAGAAACCTGAACACAGCTTTATAATGACTGACACATAAAATCAAAGAGAACTATTACAGCAGTTAATGTAAGGACACAGAAGGGAACAAAAAGGGACAACGAAAGATCTCTATGACAAGATTCAAGAAATAAAAGGGAAATTCAAACCTAGAGTACAAATGCTGACTGTTCAACAAAGAAGCATAATAGCTGACCAGGAGAAAATAAAGGGAAGGTGAAAATCTAAACAGAAGAGTCTAAAGGATGGCAGATAGCTTTGAAGACAATGTCTATAAGGAAGAACCTATAATTCCAGAAAGAGAAGTGCAAGATGTCCTGAAAATACTGGGAAGAAGTAAATCACAAGGAGTAGATGGGATACTAATAGAAATGTTTCAAGTCACAGAGACTGAATTTGTCAAAATCCTAACAAGAACATGCCAATAAATATGGAAAACAAATAGTAACCTGCAGACTGGAAACATTCAATAAACATCCTGATCATCAAGAAAGGAGATGCCAAGGAGTGCAGTAACTATAGGTCGTTTGCTCTAATTTCCCACACAAAGTGACACTAAAGGTGATGCAATGAAGTTGTCTACCTTATATGGAGCAAGAGAGGCCAGATGTCCAAACTAGATTCAGAAAAAGAAGGGACACTCTAGACCTAATTGCAAGCATTGGTTGGATACTGGGGTGCTCCAAAGATTTTCAGAAAAAGGTTAGTCTACATATTACAGACTACAGTAAAGCCTTTGACTGCATGGATCATGAAAAAACCCAGGGGTTGCTCTGAAAGAAATGGGTGTGGCTTAGTCAACACTTAACTGTCCTGATGTGTAACCTGTGTTGTGGACAGGAAGTCACTGTCGAGATATGTGGAAAAACAAAATGGTTTCCTATAGGCCAAGGTGTCAGACAAAGGTGCATTTTTTCTTACTATTTGTTTAATCTGTACACAGTACATTATACCAAAAAGAAAAAAAAATGAAGTAAAACAAAGTAAAAAAATAAACTGGGCTAGACTCAGAGGAAATAGGGGTAAAAATTGGTTAAAAATATCAATAATGTAAGATATGTGCAGATGACCCCATCTTACTGGCAGAACATTGAAATAAAACTTTTTTTTTCCAAACAAGTTCTGATCAAAATGAAAGAAGAAAATGCCAAAGCAGGACTGTATTTGAACATAGATAAAACAAAAATAATGACTACAGAAGACATAACTGAAGGTAGACCATGAAGACACTGAAATTATTAAAGTTTTTGCTTATTTGGCTCAGTGATCAATTCAAGTGGATACTGCAACCAAGAAACTCAAAGGAGTCTGAGACCCAGAGGGCGGCAATAGAATTAGGAAAGATCACCAACAGCAAAGATGTGTCATCGCAGTCCATGGCTAAGGTCATCCACACCCTCGAATTCCCAATTACTATGTGGATGCAACTATATGGATGATGAGGAAGGCTTCATTTGAAATACAGGGTTGGAGGAGCACTCTACAAATACCTTGGATCACCAGAGAGATGAATAAGTGGATCCTAGAAGCAAATTAAGCCTCGTATATTGCTGGAGGCAAAAGTGACAAAACTAAAGCTGTCCTGTTTCTGGCACATCATAAGAACAGAGTTCTTTGGAAACAAAATAATGCTGGGAAAAAGTAAAAGGCAGCAAGAAAAGAGAAAGACCAAGCATGAGGTGGATTGACTCCATAAAAGAAACCATGGGCATGAGTTCCAGCAGCTGAGCAGGGCTGGTGAGGACAGGACATTGTGAACATCACTCATTCATAGAATCACCAGGAACTGGAGCTGAGTCAATGTCACATAACACACATAAATATACGAAGAAATAGCTTAAAGGAATTCCTATCCATTTAAAGGAGAAAAAAATCATAATTATATTTCCCCATATGTTTGAAAATAATCAGGTATTAGTATTTCCAATGATCTGATGTTGCCTAAATATAGAATCCTTTTTTACTTTCTTTGAAATTCACTTCAACACATGTTCTCTGCATGTAGCTTTCACTAATGCACACACACTTAAATGTAGATATAGTTAGTAGAGACATGTCCCTTTCATGCTTATACCATTTGCACCAAGAGACTATAAATAATTATAAGTTGAGAAAAAAGCTATCAACCACTTCCCCATCTACAAAGTCAGTGTTCTGCTATTTAGGGACATATCTGCAGCCTAACTTAAAGTAAATAATTGCTAGAAAATCTGTTATGAGATAAATTATGCCATAGCCTATCATAGCTATCAACCTTGTACTCACTCTACTAAAACTGAGAGATCTACTACCTGTCGATGAGTGAAGGCACTCAGTCGAGCAATCCACAACTGGAGAGGATTAGCTTACAACTGCTGCCACTATCAGCAAAACAGCAAGGAGCAGGCAGTTCATTTTACAAAAACTTAATGGACTGTATGGCTCTCGCTGTTTAATACAAGCACTGTCAAGGCATCTAAGCAAAAAGTCTCAGCTGTCACCACTGACAAGCTGAGTAGAATTATTTGTCACAGTAGACTAGATAAGGCACCATTAGAATGGCACGTGGGTCTGCCACCATACGTCTCCATATTGAAGAAAGAACAACATGCTCATGGTTGCCACAGACATATAACAATGGCATGTCCTCAAAATATTTTTTTATCCCATAATAGATATGAGAATTTAACATTTCGCCTGTAGCATTTCGAAAGAGATAGTGGCACACAGTCTTGATCATTTCTTTGTAAGTATGTACATTTGCTTAACAATCCATATATTCATTTTATATTTATATAGAGAAATTATATATGCATATATACATACTGAGTCAACTTCTCTTTGGTTAACTTTTGCTATCCAAATCTAAGAGCTCTTAATTTTACTACTAAGAACATATATACAGGTTAATCCTGAAGACCTGACAAACACTAAAAATTGTTTAGCATGAACAAATTATATAGTCTCATTATTCTCCTTATTAGGACACTAAGAGTATATATCTTTGCCTAACTGATTAAAATATATAAAAATGTCACTTGAGAGAACTAATTAGGTTTCTGTTATGAAGAAATAACATAATTTCCTAGCTGAGTAAAAATTCACCATTTTCACTTAATCTTAAAAATATTTTCTGTGTATATAGCATATATGGGAGTGGGGTGGGGGGGCAATGGTAAGATATGTACACATATAATACCTTAATAAAAAAATGAAAAAAAAGTATGTTCTGTGTATATAATTTAGCACAACTCTAATGAAACAACAATTCCACTGAAATGTGGTTTTAGAGGGAGAAAATGAAAATAAAAGCCTCTAACTACTTAAAAATTGATGCAAAGAGTAAAAAAAAAAGGCACTTAAATCTAGTTTCACAAAATCAAAGTCTATGACTAGATCTCTTAAAATTAGAGACTTGTAATTAATGTCTAATTAAATATATTGCTAATCTCCTTTTAGTTTATTAGGATTTTTAATCTGAAAAATATTTACAAATGACCACCCATAAAATTAGATAAATAGCTAGTCAGGATAAAGTACAGACCATTACTTTTCACTTTTAGTCATTTATTCACTCCTCCAATGTATTTACTAAAAGCTAAGTGCTACATATTGAGCTATGGGGATTAATTTGAGTAATAAAAAGAGAGAGACATGCATGGTTTCCTCAAAGAGCTTATAATATGGAGGAGAAACATACACTTAAACAAATATAATATAGAAGAGAAAGTGATGTGCTATGAGAGGAAAGCTTAAATTGTTAAGACACCTCAAAGCAAAGAGAGATCAACTCTGTGCAGAAAATGAGAATTCCCAACCACAGCATTCATTGGGAACCTCTTATGAGTCCTAAAGTTAAAATAAGTGAGTGGATATCTCAGATTACAAAATCAGAACACATTAATTGCAATAATAATTATGATCCCAAAGATCTCTCCCAGTGAATCCCCTTTTGCCCATTTATTGAGAAATAGAAGATACACTGTAAAGAATTTTAAGCCAAGGAATGATAAGATCGTATTTGCATTTTAAATGGCTCTCTCTGAGGCAGTGTGGAGATGGAACTGACAGAGAACAAGACTGTATACAGAAAGGCTCATTAGAAGGTACAGAGAAGGGTTAACGAAACATGCCAGAGACAAGTATCCTTACAAGAGCCTGTTTACAAGGTTGGCCCTTAGCTGGCATCTGTGAATTTTGATTTCAGGATAGTTCCCGTCATTCTCTGGTAAGAATAACTAACTGTATAAACTACACAAACAGTAAAGTTTATACTGAACACCTGATTTCCTTCTGTGAGACTAGAATCTCGGTATGTGTTTAGGCAGAAGGTGTCTATGTGGTCAATCTCCAACAAAACCCCTGGGCACTAAGTCTCCAATGAGCTTCCCTCATGGTCAACATTTTACCCATGTTGTTACAACTCACTGCGGGAAGACTGACGCATGTCCAATGTGACTCCATTGGAAAAGGACTCTTGGAATCCTGTGTTTGGTTTCCTCCAGACTCCAGCCAATGTCTTCCACCTTTATTGATTTTGTTTGCTATCTTTTCACTGTAAAAAATCGTGGCCATCAATATACCTATATGTTGAGGTTGTGAATCCTTCTAGATAAACTTCGGACTTGAGGATGGTCTTGAGCACCCAGAAACAGAAAGCTTCATCTTCTCAGAGATGAAGGAGGTCTGAACTAATGCAATGGTAAAAGGGACAAGAATCTGATAAAAGCAGGAGCATTTAATCCAAACATATTTAGCTGCAAATTTCAGCTCCACCACTGACTAGCCATGGACAAGGCATGTTTTCCTTCAGAACATATATCGGTGTCTAGCACATAGTTGGATGTCCTAACCTGAAGCTAGCCATGAGATCTGTAAGAGACAAACATTTCTGCAGTCAGACATTATAAGATTTGAGCCCATGTAAAGATAGAAGTCCACCTAGAGAGAATGTCTTTAAGTGAGAAGAGTAAGCCCACATCTAAATCACAGATCATATTAACATTTAGGGGCAGGAAGTAAAAGAGGAACCCAAGATAGCATTAGAGCGGCTATTTTTGAAGTGTGGTTCCTAGACCAATAGGATCCGCATCACCTGGAAAATGGTTAGAAATGCTCATTTTTTATGCATCACCAAGACCTACAGAATAAGAGAACTTGGGCCCAGTCATCTGTGATTTAACAAACTTTCCAGATGGTTCTGAGACATGCTATCATTTCAGAACCACAGAAACAGTGGGTAGAAATCTGTTAAGTCAGAGTTGAGATAAACAGCTGAGTAGCTGAAGAGAACCAGGCCAGCAATGTGCATTGTAGTGGATGAGAAGACAGCTAAGGGATGAATTAGCCATGTCAATGGCAATAGAAAAGTCCAGTAAAACATGGAGACTGATGTTCCCATTGCATTTGGCAATGTGGCTTTACAAAGAATACTTTGACTATAGTGGTAGGGGCCAAAATCAAATGGCAGAGGGTGAAGAAAAAAGAATGGAAGGTAAGGAAATAAACAGAGAACCTACTTCTCTTTCAAAAATTTTAAGTGCAAAAGACCAGGATTGGATAGTAATCTGATGCAATCATGGTAGTGTTTGTTGTCGACATTGGTTTCATTGATGTTTAAGGTATGAGAAACTTGGTCACAGCAACAGAGAGAAAGAAGCTAAGAACACATAGAGGAAAGAAAATAGGTAACCAGTAGAGCAAAGTACAGAACACACACAAAAAAGAATATGTACACAGGTGAAGTGAAGAGAGGAATAATAGGAAGTGCTGGGGAGTTCAACTAAAGTATAAACCACTCTTTCAGAGTATAGCCATATTTTTTTCCAAACTGCATGATTTTTCCTTCCAGGTTGGGCAGATATAAAGCATAGATTGAATTGTAATAATTCCTGGCACCTAATACAGTAGAGAGTCAATAAATAACTCATAAAAAAATTTGTTAAGAAGGTAAATCTCATATTGTGTCCTGTAAAACAAAAAGTAAAATAAAATAATGAATAAATGATATAATAATTCATTCCACTTGAGAGAGAGAGAGAGAGAGAGAGAGAGAGAGAGAGAGAGAGAGAGAGAAGTGGGGGGAGGGGATAAGAAGGGAAGGAGTGGGAAAGCAAGGAGAGAAAAACTGATGGATGTGAGACTGGTGCTGAAACAGTTCCTTCCAGCTCAACACAGAACACATACCTCTCTTCTCAATGCTGCCTTTCTGGAGAACCTGTGGTTAAAAATTACCAGCAAGCCACTAGGAAGTGCTAAGAGGTACGTGTTCTACACACACACAACAAATGGAGACACATTTCAGCACATTAAATTCAAATCTTTAGCTAAATAATTGACCCTTGCAAGAAAAACATTACGCCATACTAGATCCTACAGGAAGAATTTAGACCTAACTCTCAGGGCTTATAAAAACTTATGTTTTGCAGAACAATGAGGCAAGGAATTAGCAGGTTAATGTTTACTTACTCTGGATTCCATCAGCAAAACTAAGAAAAGAGGAACTAACATCCATATTAGGCACCTATAAACTAGGTCTCATAAAGTATTTTTAGCACTGTTTAGTGGCACAGGGATTTATGAACTCCATAAGTTATTCCTATGTTTTTTATGCTTGCCTTATCAAAATCATCTTGATCTCTGGTTAATATCTATCATCTATCTATCTATCTATCTATCTATCTATCTATCTATCTATCTATCTATCTATCATCTATAGTCATGGCAGTTTTATTGTCAAGATTGGTTTCATTGATGTATATATGCTATGTCCCACTCCAGGGCTAGTAAATCAGAATCTCTAAAAAAAAAAAGGACATGGAAATTTATATGATCTACATAATTCTTAACAGCAGACAAATCTGGAAAATACTAACTACAGCAGATCACACTGTCTCCACAGGCCCTTCAAGAATAAAAACTTGGTACTAGATAGTAATATGTATTATAGTTCTTGGTAACATGGAATAGGAAAAGAAGGAGGAGGAAGAACGGCCCCTAAAAGTCAGAGAGAAGTTGCAGAGACTCAGGACCATTCTCAGCATTATCCTTTGGTCAATGATCAGGACCTTGCAAACACTCCCAACAATGCCCATGTAATAATTTCTATTTTACAGTGGAGGAAAAGGCTTGTGTGGAAATAAGAAATCATCGTAGGGTCTCATCAGGGGAAAATAGTAGACAGAATTTAAACAATTGGATTGTCCCATGTGCCAGTCACTTTTCCAGGTTGCCGTTCCATCCTTTGAAGATTACAGTTTTAGAAAACAAATTTCAATACTGGCAATGATTACGTCAAAGTATTGTATTTGACACAGATACTAAAACTAATCAAGTCTTTTTTCTCCCTTTAAGCTACACTCCAAAGTGGCTAAAGAAAAAATAATCCTGTCAGTCTTTTTAAAAATATATTTTTTTATTGATTTTAGAGAGAGGAAAGGAGAGAGAGAAAAACATCAATGATGAGAGAAAATCATTGATCGGCTGCCTCCTGCACTCCCCACACTGGGGATTGAGTCCACAACCCGGGCATGTGCCCTGACCAAGAAATGAACCATGACCTCCCGGTTCATAGATTGATACTCAACCACTGAGCCACACTGGTCGGGCTCCTGTCAGTCTTATTAATCATTTGTAATCACTTACCATCTTACTTGGTTAGTTGGAAGTAGAGGAGCTAATAGCTGGGAAAACTAAAATCTCTCTCTCTCTCTCTCTCTCTCTCTCTCTCTCACACACACACACACACACACACACACACTCACACACCATCTCACACACACAACAAATGGAGACACATTTCAGCACATTAAATTCAAATCTTTAGCTAAATAATTTACCCTTGCAAGAAAAACATTACGCCATACTAGATCCTACAGGAAGAATTTAGACCTAACTCTCAGGGCTTATGAAAACTATTATTTAGGGACATTGTTGTCCAGATAAATAATGGAAACAAGAATTTATCAGAAGCAAAGATCTCTATTGGTGAAGAGCCACATTAGAAAACTTTGTAGTTCTGCAATAACTTCTTATACATTCTCTAGATGAGATCAAGTAAATGTATTAACTTTAAATATCTGATTAATCACCTATAGCTGAAAAAGGCTCTAAGAGCAGATCCCCTGATAACAGAATTATGTAGATCATCCCTGGTCACTGGTCCAGATCCTTACCTAACTACTGATTCTAATTACCTTCTCCTAGATTGCTCCCTCAGGAAAGCCTAAAAATATAGCCTACTACCCTATCTTTAAAAAAGAAATATGCCATTTCAAAAGTAAAATGCCATTAGCCTATAAAACTCTAGGCCATATTTCTTCGTAATAAATTGCTAAATAACACCTGTCAATCAGGCAATTTATACTATGAAAATTTGAACATGACTCACTATTATACCTATTTTATGCTGAATATCACTTTTACTAGTAAAAAATAACTCAAGCGGGTATATCACTTATTTAATACTTAGGGCATTTCCTTAAGAATAGTATTAAAGCAACAGTACAATGTTTAAAAATCATTTCAGCTGAGAGAACAAAAATTTTGATAATTGTTGAGTAATGCACAGACTTATGTTAATGGTATATTATGGCCAAGAAAAACAAATTTAACCGCCCCCCAAAAAAAAAACAAAAACAAAAAACAAAAAAAACACCCACAACACCAAAACTCATACACCAACTAAACAAACAAAAAACTAGAGATGTGCTCTTTGAAGATGTCTGTATATTCTGCTCTAACATTGCATTCCAACATAAGAATTTGAAACTCATGACTATAAAAAGACTAAACTTTCTGAAAGAGGAAATAAGTACAAAATGTGTTCTACTATAGCAATCCTGAGATAATAACCAACATTTGTCTAAGGTGTGTGTGATGACGTGTGCCCTCGAATCTTATTCCATTTACTCATCTGAGCATCAGGTGCCCTGTAGAAAAGATGAGAGGAAGTTTTCATTTCCATGCTCTATCCATCAGGTTTGCTACCAACTTCAAATGGCAAGTTTTCTTTCACAATAGAGCCATCCTCTGAAACCACTATACTATGGCAGAGTAATACTGAATATTTATGGTAACACACTACCATAGAACCATGAATTAGGAAGTATTTTGTCGTCTGTTGTGATTTTACTTATCCTGGACTGTTTTTTTGTACTTGTCCAGCTAATCTAAATACAATTCCATATTCAACCTCCTACCTCTTAGGGACTTAAGAAATACATGCAGAGGGCTAGGTTGAAAAAGAATATAGTTGGTGGCCCTATTCTCAGAAGAACTCTGGAAGGCTGATGGTGTCTTGTCCATCTCAAGATTAACAAGAAAAGTTATTCTTGGGTATCTTTCACTTTGTCTATCCCCAGAGGCTCAGCCAATGTTCTTAGTCTATCAACTTCTTTCACAGCCTTCAGATAATGAATAATGTCTGTTGAATCAGGGGCTCCCTCTTGAAGAGATGTTAGGTCTCCTTTCTCCTCAGTCACAGCTGCTGTTGCTGTGCTTGTATTATTAGGAAGGGGAAATCTGTTCACCTCTCTGGATTCCGTACCAGCAGCAACTGTGGAGAAAGGAAACATGTGATACTAATGGAAACCTGTTTTTAAAGTTTTTTTCCTTGCATTTCACTAAAATGGCTATAGCTAGCATGTATATATTTCCTGCCATATAGTGTTAAATGTTTCCATGCATTATCTCAATTAATCCCTACTCCAAAACCAAAACAAAACAAAACTGAAGAACTAGGAAAACAGTCCTGTTACTATGTCCATTTTACACATAAAGTCATTAAGGTTTAGAGGAGTTATACAACTAATCCAAGGAAATAGTGGTGTTGAAGTATGGACCCAGAAGACTAAAACCCAAACCTAATAACTTAAAAAGTATGTTATCCTTACTGAAAGGGAAATACTTACTGCTCTCTTCATTTATGTAATTGTCCTTTTTGTTTTGTTGAAATTCAATAAGCCATACTCCTTTTTTTTAGTCCGTTTGTTTGTTTTTAATACTGAGATGGACACAATGAGTAACATATAAAACTTAATTCTCTTTAAAAATGACTTTTAAAACATTTGGATAGTTTATATTTATAATCAATTCATAATTTTATTTCAAATTTTAAAATCCAAGCAACAAAAGCAGTATATAGTAACCTTTTAAATCTTACCTATCAGACAGTTGCTAAATATTAAGTAATTTTAAATACCAGGTTTAAAGGTGGAGTTGTAAATATGTTGTAACTATGTACTCCAACATGGAACAAATAATGAGTTAATGACATTGTTTTATCACATTCAACATAAAACAAAAAAGATCAAGTTGGACTGATTATCAAGACAACCCTTTAAAAGAATTGCATATCTCCATGGAGAAAAGTCTATGGCTCTCATTAATTAATTGATTAAGAAGGATCCAAAGGGAGGAGTAGATAGAATCACTCTTGTAGACAGGAGGGAGCTTTAGGAAATAAGCCTAGTTTCCAAGAAAATTCCAAGAAAGAAATTTTGTTCTTCGTTTTTCTAATGCTACTCTTTGAGGTATAGTGGGAATATCTAGCACAAACCCCAAGTAACAAGATGTTTTGGGCCTTATCAACGAATGTAAACAGATACAAATAATGCCATAACTTCTATGTGAAAGAAATAAAGAGATTTTTTTATTTGTGGCATTTTCAAATCTATGTATATATAAAAGCCTAATGTTCAAAGTGTCCCCTTGGGAGTTTGACCCACCAGGAGTTCGATTGCTCACTATGATGTGTGCTGACCACCAGGGGGTGATGTGGAATTAAGAAAGGTCCTGGCTGGCAGCCAGCAGCCAGGGAAGGGAGACCCCGGCTGGCAGCCAGCAGCCGCTAGGAACTTTACCCTGCACAAATTTCATGCACTGGGCCTCTAGTATTTAAATAATTGCTTAGCTTCTAAAAAAATACCTAACAGTCAATACAAACAAATATTTAAAAACATCTTGGACCCTGATATTTAATAATCTAGTATTCTACTTGCTGCAGGTTTACCAAAGTGATTAACTTGGTAACAAAAATTTTCAAAACTGTTTTGATTTATTGATTGCTTTCTTATTGGCTTCCTACCTTTCTAATGTCTCATGTTGGTTTGAAATTCTCAAGTTATCCTCCTGAAATGACTTATGCCTCATTCAACTACATTTGCTCAAGATCTTTGCCTTTCATTCTCATTCACTGGTGTGAGAATTCCCTGAATGATAATTTGTCCGTGAATAACAAAAACCTTTGAAATCTGCATATCTTTAGCCAAAGAAACTTCTAGAAATTCATTATGGATGTGTGTACATAATTAGCTACAAAAATTAAAATCAGCCGAAACCGGTTTGGCTCAGTGGATAGAGCGTCGGCCTGCGGACTCAAGGGTCCCAGGTTCGATTCCTGTCAAGGGCATGTACCTTGGTTGCGGGCACATCCCCAGTAAGGGGTGTGCAAGAGGCAGCTGGTCGATGTTTCTCTCTCATCGATGTTTCTAACTCTCTAACCCTCTCTCTTCCTCTCTGTAAAAAATCAATAAAATATATTTTTTAAAAAATTAAAATCATTTCTAATGAATACTACCAGGGAGCTGAATAAATAAAATGCAATATGATCTATACAATAGAATACTACTAAAAAATTAACTTAGATGGACAGTGCTTGCCACAGTCAGTACTCAATAATTACTTAATCTATAGATAAATATTCAAGGAGATTTGCAATTGTTGACAAAGCTGCTCAACATTGGTGGCTTTATCCAATCTTTGTTAATTTTTTTTACACATTTAACAATATAGTTTGCACCTACAGAGTCCTTGTTATGTGTAAGGCACTATTCTAAATGCCTTACATATAGTAATGCATTTACTCTTCATAACATCCCAATGAGAGACAATACTATTATTATTCCCACTCTATAGGCTAAAAAATACACAAAACAAAACAGAAGCATAAGCAAAGTAAGTACCTTGCCCAAGGTCTTAGAGCTAAGTCAGTAACAAGACAAAGATTCAAAGCTAGTAAATCTAGCTCCAGAGTCTGTGCTCTTAACCAGAAAATATACTTGCCTCATATAATATTCTACTATATCTATTGAAAAGTCTGAATAATGTGAAAGTGGTTATTTCTGCTTATCAGATTATTATCATTATTTTTATAATAAATGTGAATCATTGTGTCATTCTTTTTTAAGTGAAAAAAAAATTTGATTGCAGAATGAGAATGAGCTAGAGATAAGAACACTGTGCGGTCTTATGACTGAGAACTGCTAACACAGCTGCAAGGTAGGAGTTCTGACATCCCAGGGCTCTACATCTTTAGATGTCTCTGAATTGACAAGGAATTTGGGCAATGACTCCTTCAGAATCTTGACATCTTATAGGGTAGAAGAGCAATATTGTCCTAATCCAACAATGTTGTTCTCTTGCTCTTGTCCATTCAAAGTCATGTTACTGGTGTCTATTTTCTTCTTTAAGACTAGCACAAAGTTTTTATGCTTCTGCCCTCTGCCTTTCACTGGCAGAAGATTGAAATCAATATTTTAGGATATTTCTATGATATAGTGAGCTCAGCTGATACTCTTAAAATATAGCCTCATGTAGTGCTTCTTGACCCTAGCTACTGTATTTTTTTTAAATTCCACAAGTGATTCTAATGCAGAGCCTGGGTTGAAAGCTTCTCCAGAATATATATTATAGCATTAACTTGTTAATCCATTTATGGTACTTTAGTATTAGCAAATGAAACTAACAGCCAATTTCAGAATATGTGTTATTATACATATTGTTATGTGTTCAAATAATAAAAAGCTTTGTATTTTCTCTTAGAATGAGAAAATAAATATGAATAATAAGAATGGGTTATTAAATATAAATCATTATATCCTATTAAAATGTAGAATTTTATTAAAGTGTAGGAGAGTAAGTATAAATGTAAAACTGAAAACCAGGAGAAAGGGATTTCTGAAGTTGACCAAGTTAGTGCATTTCCAGTGAATAATCTCAGACTCATTGACCAACTGAAACAGTTCTAAGTGAAATCATGTTGGCTTGATAAGTAATACAGCATTAATATGCACACAGTGATATCTAAGATTTAGTGACAATTCAAAAATGACCAACAACATAAATAGCAGCAAGAAAAAATACCTGAGAATGGTGCAAATAAAAATTAATCATATTCTTCCACAGAATACTTAACCATCATGCAGGATGCAAATTTGAACTTAAAGGTATGCTAGAGTAGTTGACCATCACATTTTGAACCAGTAAAGATAAAAACAAAAATATATTTTAAGTACCAATAACAGAACTTAAAAGTAATTTTAAGAGTAAATTTGTAGGAAGTTAACTATACACAAAATATTTAAAACACACAGACACAATATCCTCACGTATTTGTTCTTCATCCTATTCCCAGCTCTACTAGGTGTGCGTGCGTGTGTGTGTGTGCACGTGTGTGTGTGTGTGTGTGTGTGTGTGTGTGTGTGTTGTGTACTTTCTTTCACTTAGGCGTTAGTTTGGGGTTAAAGTAAAATTGTCTTGGTTGCCTTTTTCTTGAACATATCCTTCATTTGCATATGTAGCCTGGTGTTCCAACTACTTCACCAGATGTTCTTTCTCAGAGAGTACAAAAATGGAAGTCTTATTGATCTATTAACTCTTTGGGGATGACCTCATTCAATACCATGGTTTTAAATACCACCTATATGCAGAAAATATCAAACTTTTTGACACTAGCCCTGGACTCTCCCAGAAAACCCTGACACATCTGTGTTCATGGCAGCTATATCTGTATATCTAATAGGCTTCTCAGCTCACTAGTAGAACTCATGAACCCTTCTCCCACAATGCAATGTATTCTTCTACAAGTTGTCTTCTCAGCAAATGGAACCCAGATATTACAAACAAAAATGTAAATGATACAGTTGATTCCTTGATGTCCTCTATCTCCCAAATGTAACCTATTGTTAAATCCAGAACTCATCTACCTTTCTACCTCTTCACTGTTATCACTCAAAATTTTCCAAGCCCTATTTCCACTACACTAGATGTTTGCAACTGTCTTCTGATTTACACTTCCTCTTCAAATAATATATTATTGAAACAGCAACTAGTGAGATCTTTTTAAAATGCAAATCAGACCATGCCACTCGCCTGTTTAAAACCCTCCTATAATTTCCACTTTCAGATAGAATAAAAATCCAAGTACGTAAGTCTGACCTACAGCTCTACACAATCCTGCTCCTGCCAAACCTCCTCTTATTCTATTCTGCCCTTATTCACTATGGTCTTCTCCCAGTGACCTTCTTACCATTTCACAAACAGCCAAAATCAATTTCCAAGTCTGTGTCTCCACACTCTTCCTGGCGACCTTCATATAATATTGCAGGGCTGAAGGGGTGGGGGAAGAGGAGGAGGATAGTGCTTCTTTCTCATTCCGAATGTTTCTGAACAGGTGAAGTGACCTCCACTACTATGACGCGTTTTGCCTTTCATCAGCCCTTTTCTCTCTTCTGGATGTTAAGTTTCAGAAGAATAGCTGGACATGCTCTGCTTCACTCTGCCTTCCTTCCCCTGGACAG
The DNA here is from genome assembly GCF_951640355.1 of Cnephaeus nilssonii. NCBI lineage: Eukaryota > Metazoa > Chordata > Mammalia > Chiroptera > Vespertilionidae > Cnephaeus > Cnephaeus nilssonii. The sequence continues at coordinate 34,202,482 of NC_137074.1, read as the reverse complement.
CGCTCCTGCTCACCCAGCACATGAGCTCTCTCTGTAGAGCACAGGGAATGTGCTGTAGGTAAAGCCTTCCTACCTGAAGAAATTGTCAGGTTCTAGGCTTGTGAGTCTGGCAAACTTGGCTGTCACAGTATGCTATCTCCTTCAATCTGGCCCCCATTAGAAAAATGTGCTATTTCCATATTTAATTCTATTTTATTTTCAATTTGTTCAGAAACCAGCATAAAAAGTGGTGTCTTAATCCATTCAGGCTGCTACAACAAAATAGCAGATACTAGCTGGCTTATAAGCAACAGAAATGTACTTATCACAGTTTTTTTGAGGCCACAAGTCCAAGGTCATGGTGCCAGTACAGTAAGGTGAGGGCCCTCTTCCAGGTCACAGATTTCCCATTCTATCTCACATGGTGGAAGGGGCTAGGAACTATGTGGGATCTCTTTTATAAGAGCACTAATCCCAATCATGAGGGCTCCACTGTGACCTAATCACCTCACAAAGGCCTTACCTCCTAAAAGCATGACATTGGGAATTAGTATAGACCATAGCAGAGGTGTGTTTTTTTAATTGGGGTCACCCATAGAGACTTCACGATACCATTGGATCCTTCATGTATGTTTTAGATAACCATACATGTCACCTCTTCAGAGAGGCTCTTCTTGATGACTTAATCTACAGAATCTTTCATGTTGCTGATTATCATAACACTCCCATTTTCATGCCCTGCATATCACTCATTATTATGTTACTTTTCTATTATTGTTGTTTCTATATCCCACCTCCTATTATGATTCATGAAAGTATGGACTTTGCTCTCTTTCCTGTTTACCGTAGCATCCCTGGTCCTGAGAAGAGTGCCTGGAATATTGTAGGCTCTCAGTAAATATTTGATGAATGAATGAATGAATTCCCATTTGCCAACCTGCACTGACTAGTATAGTTTTGCAGTGAAACACAGACTATCTCAAGAGATGCAGACCTCGCTACGACTATAGGTCCCCTATCCTCACAGATTTTTCTCTCTCATTCTAGGTCCACTAATCCTAAATAATCACAGATAATGTAATATATGCCTTATAGATATTGTTTTCATTGGGGATCAGCATAGGCAGTAGGCCTCCAAAGATTATCTCACTTGCTCAGACTTTGCTAAGATCAGAGGTGAGAAGCTGCCATTACCCTCGGGCACAAATAAATTAAGAAACACAGATGACACATGCATGATCTTAAATTGCATACCTTTTAAAAGTAACCAAAAACTAGGCAGTCAGGAAAGCACCATCGATTTATGTGTCATACTAATTACTGTGTCCAGGAAAGTACTCAAATTTGTTTATTTTCAAAAAATTGTATATAGTTAACCTTCAGAAAACTTAGATAGGAATAAGAATAATCAGGTCCCTGTTCAATTATACTGTTCCAAACTATAATAATAAAATTACTTATGGCAAATAAAGACTTTGATCATTTTTGGTTTTTAATTATATTAATGGCTTCATCATGCCTTTTCTTATAACGTGAGTCTAATTAAATACTTAATTTAAGGAAAACATTTAAAAAATATAAACAGATGAGAATGGTAAAATGCTGATGCTGTTTTCCTGAAACTAGAGTGATCTAACATACTCTCTGACAAAATATAACTGATATTCCTCTTGAGCATATCTTTAAACTTTCAAATTTCCAGCCTTCAAAATGAAAGAAGATAACTAAGAACACAGGTCAACTACTGTATATGGGTTCAATTACTATTTTAAAATGCAAACTATTTAACAAAAACACAAATAAATTCAAAATAGAACCCAAACCATAATATATCCACTGACTGAGCCATATACTACAGATTCACACACACACACACACACACACACACACACACACAATAATGAAATCAAAATGTCTTCTTGGATAAGTGAAATTTGTAAGAATTTGGCAAGATTGTGTATTTACCAGATAGCTGAGTGAAGGAAAGAATAGATTCACATTCCTCTTGCTGTAACTTCAATAAATAAATGATTTAAACAGTTCCATGAAACCTCCAAGCAATACCAAATTCTTAAATTTTATTTTATGTCTTAGACTGTAAGAATCCTGCTGACAGTAATTATGCCTAATATCTTAGTTGATAAAAGACAATCACCTCATTAAATTATGCTCCTTTAAAATAATAACAAATCAATGAACAAAAAAGTATGACAGAATAAATAGGTTTAAGCTTACTTATGGGAAATATAAAACATTGTGCTGCTCATTAATTTTGAAGGTGGAAGTCAGAAACAATAGATGTGGTCCTTGTGATGAGTCCCTCAGATTCAAAGATCTAAAACATTTGGAAAATCATTCCCTTTTCTGTGATATGGCATTATTTTTTTTCTTTCAGACTACATTCATTTCAACCTTTAAAACTAAGTTCTAACATTCAAGTAAAGAAAGATATAAATCCTTACTTTTTCAAGTACTATGTGGATTATAGACAAAAGCTTTAAAAGAGAGGAAAAGAAAAAAATATAATAGCATCCAACCTCAATGTGTGCCCAAGAGGCTGAGACATTATCATAATGCCTCTATTATAGCAATTGCTGAAATTAAATGCCTGCAGATTTGACCCTAAGGAGTATAATGCAGTGTTTGCTGTAAGGAAACACTTACTGTAAATGCTCAACCTTGAATAGATCCTATATTAATACAAGTCTACAATAGATATTTTGACACTGTCACTATATATTTAATAAATAAGCCACATTGAATCATACCATGTTACTTTTTTGGTTATCTGATATATCTTGCTTTCTCCTTGCAAGTGTATATTACTTTCCAGTATCTGTATTAAGATTATACATATACTATATGAATAAAAGAATGGCCTGGTACTTTGGTGAGTAATCGAGATTTGAAAAACTTAATAGAAAAAATTGTTCATGGAGCATGTTCAAAAGTATACACAGTTAACTGTTTGAGAGATTATATAAAACTCAGAATGAAATTATATAATTGGCAGCACTTAACATATTATAGATTTGAGCTGAACTTTGCCATCACTTTGCACTAGTGTTATCTCAGCTGCTTGCTATTTAATAAACTTGAATTAAGTGATTATGTTTCATTTACAGGTGACAATGAAAAAAGTTGTAAATATGCCTTTACTTGCATTTGCAGAACAACCACAATGGACAATGTGTCTACCTTGCAGTTTAAATTAGATTTGAATTGTTAGCTAAATAGACCTAGATGTTTCCTGTTTCATTCTTCAAATATCAGATTTAGAAACCTAAAATTAATGTTTTCAAAAGTAGTCAAATAAGAACTGAAGTGTTAGAAACAAATGGTAAGTGGTCTCACATAATTGTCATATAAATTGAAGATAGAATTTTAAAAAGAAAGCAGAAATGGCTTTAGTCCTATTATCCAATGAGAATATTTTATTCCCTGAGGTTGTTTGTATATTCTATTAAATGTAGTCATAGATTTTGATTTGTTTTGTTTTTTATACTACATTAACTTCACTTTCTGATAATATAGCTTGAAATTTTTTCTTAAAATTGAAGCAAATATGTTTACATTTTGCACATTCAGATATTTCATAGTCAGCTAGTCTAGTACTGTAATTCATGATGTTGATTTCAATACTAGTTGTCTCTACTTCCATGCCCCCCATTTACTCTGTAGTCTATTGGTATACTTTCCTTCCTCATCATGTCACCAAAACTATCCTCTTAAAGATCACAAATGGCAACCTAAGTATTAAAGCCAATAGGTTATATTTTATACAACTCATTAGCCTATTTTACTCTTTCTCACTTGGTACTTTTAATAAATCCTATTGAGTCTACCATCCTACTATCTTTAAAAACATATCCTTCTCAGTCATAATATACTTAATCATGCTACAAAAACAACTTTCAAATCACCATGGCTTAACACAATGGATATTTGTGGCTTGCACCCTGCTTCTATTGTGAGTTGTAGTTTGCACCCTGCTTCTATTGTGGTTGCAGGAGACTCTGTTCATAGTAGTCACTCAAAGAACATGGTGTATCCATGATGCTTAGTGCTGCCTATCATTGGAGCAAAAGGAAAGAGAGCTCTAGAAATTTTGCATCAGCTTTTAAGGCTTAAGTACAGAGATGAAAAGCATCACAATTTATTAGCCAGATTGTGTAACTGGAAAAAAAGATAAAGAAGACATTAAAGATAATTTTACATGGCATTTTCTTAATCCTGGTTGATTAATCCAAGGACAATTAGATGAGTGAAACAAACCAGGAAAAAGATGGAAAGAGAAGATCAACAGATCTTAGTAATTATAATAGAAGTCAAAACATATTATTTTATTGTACTGTATGTTGTTAAGTCAAAAAATATATAAGAAAAACAAAAAACTAATTTAATCAAATCTAAAAGACTAAAGAATAATATTTTATCTAAATATGAAAATGTTACAGAGGGAACAATAGTGAAGTGTTCCCTTTCCTGTCAATCTCAGATTTAAGAAAATGAATTTGCTCTCTCAGAGTTAAAACTAGTAAAATCCAGACATAATGATGAAATTAGCATTGAGGAATCTATTCTAATCATAGAGGAATATGCAAATTGTCTAGGATGCCATCACAATAACAGTAATGACCAAACAGCAGGCTGCGTGGGGCGACCAGGCTGGCAGGGGGGTTAGTGAGGGACAACCAAATGACTGAACAGCAGGCTGTATGGGGTGACCAGGCCGGCAGGGGGGGGGGCAGTTGGGGGCAACCAGGCTGGCAGGGGGGGCAGTTGGGGGCAACCAGGCCAGCAGAGGGGGAGTAAGGGGCAACCAGGCTGGCAGGGGGTAGAAAGTTAGGGACGACCAGGACAGCAGAGGGGGGCAGTTGGGGGTGACCAGGCTGGCGGGGGGGCAGTTGGTGGTGACCAGACCAGCAGGGGGGGCAGTAAGGGGTGACCAGGCCACCGGGGGGGCAGTTAGGGGTGACCAGGCCAGCAGAGGGGGGAAGTTGGGGACAACCAGGCTGCTGGCAGGGGCAGTTAGGGGTGATCAGTCTGGCAGGCAGAGGCAGTTACAGGTGATCAGCTGGCAGGGGGGGCAGTTAGGGGTTATCAGGCAAGCAGGCAGGTAAGCAGTTAGGAGCCAGCAGTCCCGGATTGTGAGAAGGATGTCCGACTGACGGTGTAGGCCCGATCCCCTGATGGGTCCTGAATTGGAGAGGGTGCAGGCTGGGCTGAGGGTCCCCCCCCCATGCACAAATTTCATGCACCGGGCCTTTAGTTTAGAAATAAAGAAAAATGAACAAGACACTTAGATACATCAACCTGATTTCAATTTAGAAAGCAGAAATCTTCTATTGGCCCTTGTTTGAAGAAAACTAAGTGTGAACATAAAAATGTAGAGTCAGCTGCTCTACAGCATGAAGGTGAGAAGTTCAAAGACTCAGAGGTAAGAATGTATATCAAACATTGTCTAATGAAAATAAAAGTAAGTCCTTAGAAAAAATATATTTATGTTTCTGAAGAGGTCTGTTCAGTATGATTCTTCAAGGCCTTATTCAGTCTGTATGAAATACCCATATCCTTAAAACTTTCTGCCAAAGAATTTAAAGAGAAGCAAATGCCTCTATAATATATGAAAAAGCCTTCAAGCTCACTTAGAGAAATTCAGTTGAAATCGACACTAATATATTGTTTTCATATCCACCGATTGGAAAAAATATAAAATTTGACAATATACTTTAATGGTTTTGCAAGAGGGAAAATTAAATTCCATGTATTATTTGGAATAGTATAAATTGAAACAACCACATAGAGACAGTAAGATGACTTTTTTTTCAAAAATGTAACATACTGTGGCCCAGCAATCCTCTTGGAATTTATGTTACTGATATAATTGACATGTGCTAAATTATATGTAAACTGCAATAAAGTTTGTAATAGCAAAAGTTAGAAACAACCCAAATGCCCAGTTAGAGATACTGATCAAATTAACTATTAGATGTAGATACATATGGATAGATATATGTGTATGTGTATGTGTATGTGTATGTTTAAACAGTACATACAAATCAATGGAACAGAACAGATAGCTCAGAAATAAACCCACACATACATTGCCCATTATCTTATGATAAAGGATCCAACAATATATAATTGGGAAAGGAAATATCTTCAACAATGATACTAGGGAAATAGAGAGCCACCTGCAAGAGAATGAAACTGAACCAATATCTTACACCATATAAAACAACTAACTAGAAATGAATTAAAGACTTGAATGTAAGACCAAAGCCATAAAAGTTCTAGAAGAACATATAGGCAATAAGCTCCTTCACATAGGTCTTGACAATGATTTTTTTTAAATACCAAAAGCAAAGGCAACAAAAGCAAAATTAACAAGTGGGACTACATCATATTAAAACATTTTTGTACAACAAAGGAAACCATCAGCAAAATTAAAAAGTAACCTACTGAATGGAAAAATATATTTGCAAATTATATTTCTGAAAATAAGTTAATAGCTGAAATATATGAATAACTCATAGAACTCAATAGCAAAAAATAAGCAATCCTATTTAAACATATACAGAGGATTTGAACAAACATTTTTTTTTCAAAGAAGACATACAGATGGCCATCAGGTTCATTAAAAAATGTTCAACATCACTAATCATCAATAAAATGCAAATCAAAGGCAATGAGATATCAGCTCACACTTGTTAGACTATCTAGTATCAAAAATAAAAGAAATAACAAGTATCAGCAAGGGTGTGGGGGAAAAGGAATCCTTGTTGGATTGACTGGAATGTAAATTGGTGAAGCCACTATAGAAAACAGTATGGCATTTTCTCAAAAAATTCAAAATAGAACTACCAGGTGGTCTGGGTATTCACTGAAAGAAAATAAGAATACTAACTCAAAAATATGTATGTACCCTCATGTTCACTGCAGCATTACTTTCAATTGCCAAGATATAAAAACAATGTAAGTGTCCATCAACAGATGAGTAGATAAATAAGATGTGGTATATATCTGCAATGGAATTTTATTCAACATGAAAAGAATAAAATCTTGCCATTTGTCATAAAAAGGATGGACAATGGCATTATGCTAAGAAAAATAAGTCAGAGAGAGAAAGACAAATAATATATCATCTCATTTATATGTGTAGAATCAAAACAAAACAAGCTCATAGATAGAGAACAGATGGTGATTGCCAGAGGCAGGAGGTGGACGGTGGGAAAAAAATGGGTGAAGGGAATCAAAATGTACCAACTTCATGAGGATGCATGAGGACACCCCTGGCTGGTGTGACTCAGTTGATTGAGCGTCATCCTTTGCACCAAAAGGTTGCTGGTCCAATTCTTGGTCAAGGCACATGCCTGGGTTGCAGGTTCCAACACCAGTAGGGGGCAAGCAGGAGGCAGCTGCTCTCACATGGATGCTTCTCTTTCTCTCTCCCTCTCCCTTTCTCTGACTCTGAAAATCAATAAAAATATTTTTTCAATGAACCAACTTCTGGTTATGAAATAAATAAGTTGTGGGAATGTAATGTACAACATGATGAATATAGTAAATAATACTATATCCCATATTTGAACATTGCTAATGGAATGAATCTTTAAAGTTCTTATCACCAGGAAAAAAATTACAACTACATATAGTGATGGGTGTTAACTAGAATTATTGTGGTGATCATTTTGCAATATATACAAATATCAAATCATTATTCTGTATACCCAAAACATATAATGTTTATAAATTATACCTCAAGAAAAAAGAAACTTTATAATTGATAATATGAAAATATTTTCAAGATTTATTGTTAAAAGGAAAATACAAGAAATAGTCTCTAGTATGTAACCTTTTGTATATAAATATGGAAAAGATTATGCATTTGCATTTTTCTGTATTTACACAAAGAAAAAAATGGTGAAAATCAAATAGATATTGACCCTAATGTCCATGACTGACATAGAGACTTCACAGATCATGATCAGAAACTGATCAGATTGGTGCTCTCTTGTAAATGACCTGCTCATTAACAGGAGAAGTTATTAATTTCATCCCCGTAAAGTCTCTGCCTGGAAGAGCGCCACATTTGTGAGCAGTGTTAATGTCTGACAAACAAGATGTTGGAAAACAACTGTGCTTCATTTCAGAGCCAGGGAAAATCACATTCATTTAGTGGGCAGCTGTCATCTGGGTGATACCAAAAACTGCACATAAGAAATGATGCCTAGAAATTATTCCCCCTGAATTTCAGAGATGAGGGAAAAATCAAGGAGCAGAAAAAACGTGCAAAGACAAACAGAAGGAAATATAGGAATCAATGAAAGAAAGAACATTTTTGCCTTAACTGGTTTGGCTCAGTGGATAGAGCGTCAGCCTGTGAACTGAAGGGTCCCAGATTCGATTCCGGTCAAGGGCATGTACCTTGGTTGTGGGCACATCCCCAGTAGGGGGTGTGCAGGAGGCAGCTGATCGATGTTTCTAACTCTCTATCCCTCTCCCTTCCTCTCTGTAAAAAAATCAATAAAATATATTTTTTTAAAAAAGAAAGAACATTTTTCTTCTCTACTGTAAGGAATATATTGCTAGACCCGTTACAAAACATTGGTTAGCTGATCACTTAGAATTCATCATCTTTAAGAGGAAAGGTGGTGAAAACTGTTGCATACTCAACATCTGTGGGGAAGCATTGGACTTGGTTGGAAAGTCTGTAAGGAGGATTCTATGAAAGGTTTGGGGCCTCTAGGGGGACCTTACTGAAAGTGGCATCCCCTGCCTTGACTTTTCCAAACAAGTCCGAGCCCCCGGGTGTTTTATTGGAATCTCTATGCTTAATCTTTAGACCCGACCTTGTAGAAGCATGTGCTTTCTCAAGGATACTTATTCTGCTGATTGTATCTAGAGGTTAATTTTAGTTCAAGTTGTTGCTACAATAAAAGCCTAAGGAGGCAGGTGAATGGGGCTGTCTGGTTCCTTTAGCCAGGCAGTCCCTTAGCCCTCTCTTTCACAGAAACGTGTGCCAGGGTAATCAATCATCTGTCTGTCACTCAGGGTCTGCTGGTCAGGCCCGGCAAACATCTGTTTTGGTGTTAGTTGGTATATAATACTTTTTAAAACATAAAACTACAAATGTTAAATGCATGATAAATGAGGTAAAAGGAGGGAAGGCCTATTAATCGGTGAATGCAAATCCCTAGGGACAAACGTGTGATTGAGAAAGGACAGAGACAAAGACTGTAATTAACTGGACGATTATTGGACAGAGAGATTAATTTAGCACTGGTAAATGTTTCATGTCACCTTGCATGGTCCCTAGCACATAACTTAATAAATGTGCTTAATAACACGCTTAATAAATGTGTTCGGTTGCAGGCACAGAGAAGTGTTTTAATTATTTATGTTTGCTTTAGAAGCACCATTTTTTTAATCTTCAGTTGCCTTGCATTCATAAGCGTTCATAATAGACTACAAATACAGGTCAGTAAGTACTATAAACTATCGTGCAAAAATATATATATAAAGTGGGAGGACTATTATTGCATTCGTTTAGCTTTGGAAACTATTAAGTATCAGTTAGTGGAAGAGAAAAGGTAGAAATAAATGACCCATAATAATTATCAAGAAAAGCCTTGAATTCTAACACATGAGATGTTTAGATAAGAGCAATGTGGAAAACAGACATTTCATAAGTATTCTCCCCCTCTTATCTCCTGGCTTTGATGCATGAGGACACCCCCATGATCTACCAACATGGAAAAGGGCCAGAAAACTGCTCAAACGATCTGGTCCCCCACAGTGGGGGAACGGCTGGTATCTTCTCCCCCACCTAAGCAATCAACTGAATAGGCTGCCTTCTCCATATACTAGTATAACTCAACATAAAAAATATGTGACCATGTAAAGTCCAAATAAGTTCTAGTTTTTCCTAAAATGACTAATACTTATACCCTTAAAAATATGTCCCATTGTTTTTGCTTGTTTTGTTTAAGTACTCTTCCTTTAGTATCTTAAAATATATCCAGTTCACCTAGTATAAACGAATTGCTTAAATATCTCTCTCTCTCTCTCTCTCTCTCTCTCTCTCTCTCTCTCTCTCTCTCTCTCTCTCTCTCTCTCATTCTGTGTGTGATTGTAAATCTAAGAAAACAGATATATAGGAAAGAAGGAAAAACAGTCAACAGATTTTTAAAAGCCTGAATTTCCATAATAGGCCTGCATTCCTTCTAAAGAGCATTGTGGTAAAAGGGAGAAAAGCTAAGAAAATTGGGTTTTTGGGAATTCTAATAAAAGATGAAGTTAAATAAAAATGAGGAAATTTATATCACTTCAAAAATTCACTTTTCATTTTAGTAAATTTCCTATTATAATTGGCAAATTAATAGTGTTAAAAATAATAAAATTGTTTAGTATCTTTACTGGTAGAAGAAATTATATAAATTTTCAACATATCAAGCAGGAAAATTATCTTTTCCATCCGAAGTCCATGCTAAGTTCATATAAGATTCACTTATTATACTTCTTACATTTAACTGAACAAACATGTGCCTTAAGATTTGACCCTCAGCTGTATTAGCATATTTTTACTATCACTCCTTCACCACTAAAATAGCATTTGATCTAGCTCATTTACCCACCTATGCTGAACAGTAGAGGATAAAAATTATAGAATATAACTTTATTTTTTACTTATATCAAATACCCAAAGCCATACACTCCATATTTATGATCATCACAATTCCCACAAAAAGTCACTTAATCATAGATTTTCCAAAGAGAATGAGCAATTACCACCAAAAAATAATTTCTTATGAATAATTTGGGTATTAAAATGTATTCTCAAACATAAAAAAGATAATAAGTCCTTTCTTATTACTCCAAATTACAAGAGGTTATAATTTTTTATCTATCTTTGTCTACTTTATTTTGCTGTGCTATTACTCATTGTCTCAATTTCCAAATATCTATTCATGATATAAAAAGAAATGTGATGTAGAGGTGGAGATGAAAACCACCTATTATTTGGTGATTGTGGTAGTCACTATTCTAAAGCCTTCTTAACTATGAACACTCTTTCCCTCAGATCTCTAAAATGGGAGCAAAAGAGTCAACTAACATACAAACAAAAAATATCCCCAAAACACAAAAATGGTAATAAATAAGAAGCATTATAATTTGTTGTACTTTTCTATATGTAGTTGTTACCTATTATACGTCCAGCTAAATAGTGCTATCAAGATCAATACATAATTAAATTTTGATTCTTGATTTTTCATTAAAATATTTCCAACTTAAATAAGATTAACTTCTATGAACACTGCAAAATTTTATTTTATTTGAAATATATCTACTTCAGGTGAAAGCAATTCCATTTTCCTTCTAAAACATAAGGTTAAATTTTAAGAAACAATATATATATATATATATATAAATGATATCTTCAATCATTTTAAAATTCAGTAATGTTTTTTTAAGTTATTTGAACAAATTGTAGAAAAAAACCAGTCACAATATGCTGTGTAATGGCATCAAGAATGAAAAATAAGTAGAAGAGAATAAAGAGTAAGAAGTTAACCCATAATTATAAGAACATTTAATTTGCAAAAAGATGTAATGGCAATCCATTGGAGCAACGCGTCTTTTATCATATGGATATATGAGAATACTAGTATATTGATATTCCCAAATCAAGTTTGATCTATAACTTACACTAAATACAAAAATTAATTCACAATGGAACCTTGAACTAAATTTAACATAAAAGAAAAACCTTTGTTATTTTGGGTTCAGCAAAGACTGTCTAGATAGGACCCTAAAAGACTGATTCAAAGTGAGGAGAAAAATGATTTAAAAAATACAAGATTTGTGGTCTTTGAAAGATACTGTTAAGAGAATGAAAAAGACAAGCCACAGGCCAGGATAAAATACTTATACAGCATACTGCTGATAAAGAACCTGTATCCAGAATATAAGAATCCTCAAAGATCAATAATTAGAAAACAAACACAATTTTAAAATGAACACAATTATATACATACTTCACCAAAGAAAATATACAGATGGCAAATAAGCATATGAAAAGATGCTTGACCACATTACCATTAAAATAATGCAAATTAGCCAAAACCGGTTTGGCTCAGTGGATAGAGCATCAGCCTGCGGACCGAGGGGTCCCAGGTTCGATTCTGGTCAAGGGCATGTACCTTGGTTGCAGGGGGGCATGTACCTTGGTTGCAGGCACATCCCCGGTGGGGGGTGTGCAGGAGGCAGCTGATCGATGTTTCTAGCTTTCTATCCCTCTCCCTTCCTCTCTGTAAAAAATCAATAAAATATATATTTTTAAAAAAGATAATGCAAATTAAAGCTACAAGACACCACTGCCACTATTAGAATAGACAAAATTAAAAACACTCAGGTGAGGATATAAAGGAAATGGAACTTTCATATATTGCTGGTTGGAATTGGCAGTTTCTTTAAAAGTCAAAATACACCAAAAATAAAATCCAACCATTCCACTATTAGCTATTTCCCCAAGAGAAATGAAAGCATATTACCTATACAAATCTTGTATTCAAATGTTCACAGATCAAATTTGAAAACAACCCAAAATCCTTCAACGTAAATGGATAAACAAATTGTAGAATATGCATATCATGTAATACTACTCAGAAATAAAAAGAAATGAAGTTTCAAAATACAGTAAAACATGGAGGAACCTCAAAATAATTATATAATTATGTGTGGGGGGGGGGGGAGAGAGAGAGAATGGGAATAATATAGTGACAAAAAGTAGATGCGTGGCTGCCTGGGACAAATGTTGGGGCAGGGAGCAGTGGCAGAGAAAGATTAAAAGGAGTGATGGGCAGGTTCATTAACTTCAGTGCAGTGATGATCTCACATATATATACACGAGTCAAAATTCATAAATTATACACTTTTTATCTATAGTTTACTATATATCAAATACTCCTGTGTAACTCTGTTTTTAAAATGTTTAGTAGATTTTCTAATGCAACCATTAAAATAAGCCGTGCGTGTGTTTCTCATCTAGGAGATATTTCAGACAGAATTTTGAGAGGAATACAGGAATTGTTGAGAACTAAAAGCCTTTCCACATGATAAAATATACAAATGTTTAAAACAAATGTCACCTTTTGTTACCATGACTACTCCGTAGCTCCACAGAATGTTTTTAATTAAATGGTTATTTTCTGTTATACATTTCTGTAAGATCAGATACTTGTGTTTATATCCTTACATATTATTTAATTTTCTTTTTATTGTTGACACTGTTACAGATGTCTTCATTTTCCTGTTTGCCCACCTCTACCCATCCAGCCCCTGCCCACTTCCCTCTGGCCACTAGCACACTGCTGTCTGTATCTAGGGGTTATGCATATATGTTCTTTGACTCATTCTTCACCTTCTTCCATCCGGTGTCCCCTCTGCCATCTGTCAGTCCGTTCCATGTATCCATGCCTCTGTTTCTATGTACAACAGCCATGATCTGTAAACAGCCCCAGTGCCCATCAGTAGATGAGTGGATGTAAAAGCTGTGGTACATTTACACAATGAAATACTATGCCGCCAAAAAAAAGAAGAAAATCTTACCTTTTGTGACAGCATGGATGGACATGGAGATTATTATGCTAAGTGAAATAAGCCACTCAGAGAAAGATAAGTACGATATGATCTCACTTATATGTGAAATCTAATGAACAAAATGAACGGACAAACAAAACACATATTTTCTTTTGCAGATACAATAATGTTAAATATCCATCAATGATTTAAAACAAACAAAAATGTAAGTCCAGTAATGTAAAAGTTAAGTCTTATTTAGTACTAATTGTATAATTAATTATTTCAGTAAAAATAAAGAATTTGTGCAAACAACAGATTTAATATTTAATACCTAACTTTTTGATTCTTTGAATTTTATTTGCTTAGGAGGAAATATATATATCAATTATTGTGTCAGAATCACCCTCCAAAATGAAATACCTTTTAAAGGTAATGTGCCTTGCAGCTAAAAATAAACATACTAATCATGTTTATCAAAATAGAAAGAGAGCATCACTACTATGGTAAAAACAAAGTTAATTTGAATTATTGAGAGTTTGGCATTAGCATCCTAAAAGACAAAATGTACTTAAAAGTGAACATTTTAATGTTCCAAATTTTATAGATGCAATTGTAAAACCTGGGTTAAGATAAAAATTGTAATGTATGGCCCGGCCCGTGTGGCTCAGTGATTGAGCGTCCACCCATGAACCAGGAGGTCACAAATCAATTCCTGGTCAGGGCCCATGCCCAGGTTGCAGGCACGATCCCCAGAAGAGGGTGTGCATGAGGGAGCAGCCAATCAATGTTTCTTTTTCATCATTGATGTCTCTCTCTCTCTCTCTCCCTCTCCCTTCCTGTATCTGAAATCAATAAAAACATGTTTTGTTTTGTTTTTAATTGTAACATATGTCTGTAGAACAAAACACCAATATAGATATTAATTGTGCTATATCATCTTAATTTTCTAAACAATTCTGAAGCATGAGTCTAGTCTCAAATTAACACAGCAGTAACATTGAAAATTGATTAAATCAGGTGCTAGTTGTGAAGTAGATTGACTTGTGTGTGTTTTTTAGGGTTAGTATGATTTGCAAATTGACTTCCACACAGGTTAGCTCCTTACACTACTTCGACAACTCCATGTGGGAATCAGAGACAACTTACAAATAACATCCCCTACAATGCTCAGTCCTCAGTTCTCAAGCCCACTGATGTTACTAAGACACACAAAGCTGACCTATCTCACTGCTTCCCTTTTAAGTTAAGTGGGCAGAGGGACAACTAATTTACAACTTGGAATGTAAACATGTGTATTTTGGAACACAATAACCTTAAAATGTCTGAGAAAAACAGATTATTACCTTTCAGAGAAAAAAGGAATTACTTACTTTTTCCTCTCAGTGGATATATTATCACAAATTAGAATAAGGTACATGGTTTTTGTAGGCTACACACACAACAGACATGTCTACATAATAATATGTCATGCATCTAAGCATCTCAGCTATGACTACCATCCAATATACAAATGCGTTAAAAATACTCATCCCAGTAACCCTGATTTTTTTGTAGTGATTACACTTTTCCTATGCCATATCTAGAAGGCTGTTTAACATTCTTTTTATTTGTTTTTCAAACGTCTTTATTGCTTTTCATTGCTGTGATTTGAGTGCTTATTTCCCTTATAGATCATAGATTTTATTTACTTATAAGTGCAAACTTTTCTTTAGGAAGTATATATTCAAATCTTTTCTTGAATTTTAATTATCTTTTTTTTTAGTTTCATGACAAATCCTTTGTCAAATATATATTTTGTGAATTCTTTCACCCAGTTTATTGTGCCTTACCTAGCATCTCCTTTTTAAATGGAGTCGCAGGTAACCAAAAGTTTTATTTTTGTTGAAATCTCATTTACAGAATTACATGTGCTACTCTTCATTTCTTCCTATCTATCAACGTTACAGTCTATTATTCCAAATCCTGAAGAGTTTGTTAAGTGCAGATCTGCTCTTAACAAATTCATTCAATTTTTTAAGTGAACATACCTTTGTTTCATCTTCATATTGAGGAATATTTTCATAAGATATAAAATTGAATTTTTGTGTTGTTGTTGTTTTTCCTTTTAGCATTCTAAGTTATTTTCCTGTCTGCTGTCCTCCTTTGTTCCTCAAGAAAAGTTAGCAATAACTTATGTCATATTTCCCCTGTATATAATTAGTTGTTTTTCTCCAGCCACTTTCTGTATTTTCTTCTGGTACTTGTTTTTCTGGAGTTAACCAATGATGTGTCTATGTGTGATATACCTTGTATTTATACTGTTTCAGTTCCCTGAACTTGGATTTAAATAAATTAATTTCACAAAAACAGAGACTTTTTTGGCCAGTATTATCTTCATATACATGTTAGTCCTCATTAGTTATTTCTTCTTTTCTCAGTGAAATACACATACCTTAAGCCCTTGATGTTGTTTATAGATTACCAAGAATGTGTTCTTTATTTAATCTTTTACTATCTGTCCTTCAGATTAGATAATCCATTAATTATCTTCACAATTCTTCTGCATTGGTAGCTGCTTTGGGGCCAACTCAATGAATTATTTATTTTATATATTGTACTTTCTAATTCTAAAATGTTTATTTTAAAAATACAGTTTCTATTTATCTGTTATGATTCTCCATGTCTTCCCTCACTGGGCCTTTTTAAGTCCTTACAAAAATACAGTAAGTGTAAGTGCTGCTTTAAAACTCTTGTCAGATAATTTCAACATCTGGTTCATCTCAGAGTCTCTATTTCTAGTTTTTCTTGATTATGACTAATATTTTTCTGTTTCTTCACATATCTAGTAAAATTTTATTGTGTAATGTAAGTCTATAATTATTCTCTAAAATGGTTGATTTATATTCTAGCAGATATTTAACTTTGTTAGACTGAGAAACTCATCTTCCTTGCATTGGTCAGCATCTGAATCCTCTGCAAAGCCCTTTAATCTTCCAGCTGTTCCTTCCTATGAGAGCTCTGGACCGTAGCATACTATGTATAGTCTAGAGGTAAAGGATTTGGCAGAATTTACAGACAACTATTTTCATAGATTCCAGTCACCTTGCCTAAGGTAAACTGACAAGTACCCTTGAGTGACCAATTCTATAAATGTAAGTATCCCCTTTATTTGCTGTCAATTTTTAATCCTGTCTTTCCAATACTTGCTTTTATTTTTATTTGATATCTACTGGCAGGTTAGTAAATGATCATTTATATCACCATCAATAAAATTCTAACATTTGTTTATTTATTTTTTTACCTAGTTGATTATCTAATCATGAGCTAATTTATGCAAAAGTCACCAAGAGAAATTTAGACATTTATCCTAAAGCTCTCTGTATAATAATGTTTAATATCTGCTCAAATGTTTTTACAGTTTCTTTATGACAGGCATTTCAGCTATCTCCATTTGAAAAAATATACCTGTCTCTTCAGACTAAAAGCACTATATTTCATTCTATTTACATTGCAGAATGCTTTGTCTGTCACAGGAAAGGCATCAGCATACCAATTAAATGAGAACATAAGTACTTGTACTTTTCTTAGGATATGGGGCAAGCTTTCATTTAAACCTTATAATAGATGTGTTATATTGCACAAGTTCTCTAAAAAGGACTGCCGCCAAGCTATCAAGGGATCAACCAAAACAGAGTGGCCATATTCCCTGAGGGTGTGTTTAAATGTAAAATTAGGTAAAAATACTAAAGAAATATAATGCAATTAAGTAAAGAACTCTTAGCCTGTTATGCATTCAACCATAAGTATATATAAGTACAAAACTATCTGAAACTGTGTGTATAGTTAATATCTAAATATAAATATTTAAATGTTTTTCATGTCAAGAAAGAAACATACATTAGACCCACAATATTGTTTGTAGATTACTGAGAATCTGCTCTTCTTTTAATTTTTGAAACTCAACAGAATTATATCATTTAGAAGAGCACAGATGTTGTACAGATGTGAAGAAAGTAACTCCACACTCTCCAGGCAGTGATCTAACCCAAGGGTAAATATATACCATAAAATCAAGAGTATCTGAAAATACTAAATGAAGCAATCTACTAGTACAAGCACACCATATTCTCACGTAATTTCCCTTTATAGTACTTATTTCAAGTTTTTATATTTGTGCATCTGCTTCTTTATTTTTTTCCTTTTTATTGAATTTATTGGGGTGACACGGGTTAACAAAATTATACAGGTTTCAGATGCATTTTCACAACACATCATCTGTATTGTGTGTTGACCACCTGATGTTGAGTTTCCTTCCATCACCATTTATCCCCACTATATATGTCTGTTTCTTTCATTTCCATCTACTCTACTAAACAATAAGCTTCTAGAACTCAGTGATTACATATAGTTTATTCAGCACAATATATCCACCGTGTAGCTCAGTGTCTGTCACATTATAACCATTTAATAAATATGAATTGAATAAATGAATGAATACATGGGTGAATGCTTACATGCAAAATATTTGCTCATTCCCTCTCCAAAACAAACATATGCCTTACTACAATAATTTGATTATACAAAGTATATGTAAGATACTTTCACGTTTCACCATATAGATTTTTCTTACGATATTTAACTATATCCGTCTCTGGAATTTCTGGCCATTTTTGCACAAAATTACCAGTTTACACATCTGGTTACAATATTCATAAAGTTAAGATATTAAAAATCAGACCAATAAATCACATATTTCTAATAATTATAATCACTGATAAGTAGTGATTATTAGGCAAATCCACCCCTAATTAGGAAAATCTTAGGCTTTACTTAAACCTATAATCACATAGCATAATTCAAAGAATTTACCACAAGGTCCCAAAGGCACTGAAGAAGTGGAAGTGAAAGGAGAAAGCCAGATATGTATATTTTAGGTAGAAATCTTTAAGTGTTTACAGATTTCATAATTTTTCCAATGATATAATATTGTTGTATTTTTAATTCATATCAAATTATCTATAAAATACTACTTAAATCTCATCTACTCATTATGTTTTAAAGTTTTGGATTTGACTGAGAAAACTGAGAACTTCTAATACTAAGTTACTTAAGTAACATTTTTTGAGAAGTTATCTTTTTTTTTTAATCTTTATTGTGGAAAGTATTACATATGTACCATTTTTTCCCCATTGAATCCTCCCAGAAATCCCCCACCCCAGGCCTTAACTAAAATTGAATGATCAATTTGTAAAACCATTTGTCAGTTTCTTAAAAAATTGAATATACATCAGCCTTAGGACACAATAATTATATTCCTAATTAATTATTCAAAATAAATGAAAATATATGTCCACAGAAACCCCTTACATATTTAGACTATCTTCATTCATAATAGCCCACAACTGGAAATAACCTGGATATTCATCAAGAGGAGAATGGCTACATAAACTTTTTGCTTTCATAAATATTAGGAAATAAAATGAAGCAATCTACTAGTACAAGCAACATCATAGATGGACCTCAAAAGTGAAAGTTGCCAAGGGTACCTTTATTTGAAATTCTATACAAGGCCCACCTAACCTGTGAAAGATATTTGCTTTTGTGGAAAGAATTGACTAGAAAGGGACACAAGGAAACTTAATGAAGTGATGGAAATATTCATAAACTTGATATACATTCATCATATCTGATTGATAGCTATACCTAATGTCTGAATACTGCACTGCATATCCTATATAATAAAGAGGTAATATGAAAATTGACCCTCATGCCCTCACAAGATGGCTGTCTACTACCAGGCCGCAGGGGGGTTAGTGAGGGACGACCAAACGACTGAACAAACAGGCTGCATGGGGTGACCAGGCCGGCGGGGGGTTACTGAGGGACGACCAAATGACTGAACAAGCAGGCTGTGTGGGGTGACCAGGCCAGCAGGGGGGTTAGTGAGGGACGATCAAATAACTGAACAGCAGTCTGCGTGGGGCGACCAGGCCAGCAGGGGGGCTGTGAGAGGCAACTAGGCCAGCAGGGAGGGCAGTAAGAGGCAACCAGGCTGGCTGGGGGTGGCAGGGATGACCAGGCCAGCGGAGGGGTACAGTTGGGGGTGACCAGGCCAGCAGGGGGGCAGTAAGGGGTGACCAGGACGGTGCGGGGGCAGTTAGGAGCGATCATGCCAGCAGGGAGGGAGCAGTTGGGGGCAACCTGACCAGCAGCGGGGGGCAGTTAGGGGTGACCAGGCTGGCAGGGGGAGCAGTTAGGGGCAACCAGGCAGGCAGGCAGGTGAGCTATTAGGAGCCAGCGGTCCAGGATTGTGAGAGAGATGCCCAACTGCCGGTTTAGGCCCGATCCAGGGATCAGGCCTAAACCAGCAGTCAAACATCACCCGAGGAGTCCCAGATTGGAGAGGGTGCAGGCTGGGCTGAGAGGACCGCCCCCCCCACCCCATGCATGAATTTCATGCACCGGGCCTCTAGTAAATTATAACTCAATTAAAAAACATTATCTAGATAATTGCATAACAGAACACTATTATTTTGTGATCAGATTTCTTTATCATGACATTCAATTCTAAAATATAATGCTTAAAATAATACTTGTAACATACTTTTATCTACATTACACATAGAAAAGAAAAATCATTCATTACTACTCACTCTGCCATAAAGAAACATAATTATCTAATCATTTTCCAGAGAGGATAGCTGAAGCAAAGTTAAAATAATCATTACAAGACAGGCTCAAAAAAATATAATGCATAGGAAGTACTGTGTGAGATAAAATTTTATGTATTACACTAGAGGCCCGGTACATGAAATTTGTGCATGGGGGGAGGGGGGGTGTCCCTCAGCCCAGCCTGCACCCTCTCCAATCTGGGACCCCTCGAGGGATGTCCAACTACCCACTGGGATCGGGCCTAAACGGGCAGTCGGACATCCCTCTCACAATCCAGGACTGCTGGCTTCCAACTGCTCGCCTGCCTGCCTTCCTGATTGCCCCTAACCGCTTCTGCCTGCCAGCCTGATCACCCCCTAACCACTCCCCTGACAGCCTGTTTGCCCCTAACTTCCTCCCCTGCAGGCCTGGTCACCCCTAACTGCCCTCCCCTGTAGGCCTGGTCCTCCCCAACTGCTCTCCCCTGCAGGCCTGGGTCCCCTGCAACTGCCCTTCCCTGCAGGCCCGGTCACCCCCAACTTCCCTCCTCTCCCAGCCTGGTCACCCCTAACTTCCCTCCCCTGCAGGCTTGATAGCCCCCAACTGCCCTCCCCTGCTGGCCTGATCACCCACAACTGCCCTCCCTTGCTGGCCTGGTCCCTCCCAACTGCCCGCCCCTTGCTGGCCATCTTGTGTCCACATGGGGCAGCCATCTTTGACCACATGGGGGCAGCCATATTGTGTGTTGGAATGATGGTCAATCTGCATATTACTCTTTTATTAGATAGAATATGGATATAAGGAAACTTTTATCAAAGTTATATAAAATTATTTAAAATTTGCCTCTTAGAATTTTTAAAAAAGCTTTTAAGCAGGTACTAATGTAAGTCATAAAACTATATCAATTGGCCCAATTTAGTTAGAAGATGAATAAAAATTTTGTAAAAAACAACAACAACAACTACTAAGCAAACCTGAAAAATTATTTAAAATTCATAGGTAATTATGCATTCTTTAAAGGGGCACTTTATTTCAAAAAGGACTTAACTGGCATAAATTCTAAGGTTAGAGGTATATTGGAGCCAGCTTGCACTGCTCCAAAGAACTGATTGTGTGACTTTCTCCCCAACCCTGTGTCAATAATGTCATACTGAGAGCTTGAAATTAACCAAGTGAGAATAGCTGGACGGTTCCCATCATGGAAATCAGCAAATGTTACAAAAGCACCTTCCAAACTGTAGCACAATAATGTAGAAACCAAGAAAGCAAAAAGTATCACTGAATTTAAGCAACAGACATTAGTGTTTGGGAACGACGGGGAAGCTAGAATTTGCAGAGCTGAGTATTACAGTTGACAAAGCTACATGGAGTAAAAGCACTAGGAAGCTGCTCAGGGGTTCTCTGAGTTGTTTGTTCAATAATAAGTTGTTCACATATAGGATGAAACTCCATGAGCCTGAGCAAAGAACAAGCAGGGAGAGTTTTAAGTGGAACAGTTCCCAAAGCTCTTACTAACTAGGCAAAATGAAGAGATATCCTTGAATATCCAAGGCATTCAGTTGAGAACCTAAAAGCATTGCAAGGCATCAGTAGAGACAAACCAGCCCAGGATAAACTGTATTTTAAACCCATCTGAATAGCTTATCATTGTTTAACTGGCTATCAAAACAAATTTCAACAATCTTTAAAACAACAAATCTCATATTATCCCCTAATCAAAAATATTAGACCTGTGCAGAAACAGGGAAATAACATCCATCACCAGGAGAAAAATCAGACAATAGCAACAGGTCCTCAAATGAGCGATTTCGGCATTGATAGACAGGACTTTGAAACAGCTATTGCAAATATGTAGTGATAGTTACAAGGCTACTCATATTTGTCAAAATTCATTTAACTTCACAATTAGAATGAGTGTTTTTATATGTAAACTAGTAGCCCGTTTGCACAAAGATTCGTGCAATAGACCTTCATTCACCTGGCTCCCTGCACCAGTTTTCTGCCGGCACCAGGGACCCAGGCCTTGGCTGTGGCCACCGCCTTCTGCCTTTTTCAGGGTCAGGGCTTGGCCCCGGGCGGTGGCCTTGGGCTCGGCGGCACCCAACATCCTTGCTAAGGATCGCAGGAGCCGACCCCCAATGGTTTCCTACGATCCATGCAGGCTGCCCACTGGTGCCCAAGGCCGGGAAAGCCTCCGCCCCAGGCTTTCCCGGCCTTGGGCTCACCGCACCCAGCGTCCCTGCTACCGATCACAGGAGCCGACCCCCAGTGGTTTCCTGCGATGGGTGCAGGCTCCCCGCTGGTGCCCAAGGCCCGGAAAGCCTCGGCCCCTGGGACCCCCGGGAACGGCGGGAGGGGCCGGGAAACGGCCCCCCAGGTGGCCGATCGCCTCCGGGACCCCGGAAGGGGCGGGAGGGGTGGGAGGGGCCCGGACACGCCCCCCTAGGTGGCCGATTGCCCCAGGCACCCTGGGGAGTGGTGGCATGGGCCCGGCCACGCCCCCTGGGGTGCCGATCGCCCCAGGCACCCCGGGGAGCGGCTGCATGGGTCCGGCCACGCCCCCCCGGGGTGCAGATGGGCCCGGCCACGCCCCCCGGGGTGCCGATGGGCCCGGCCACGCCCCCGGGGTGCCGATCGCCCCAAGCACCCCGGGGAGCGGCGGCATGGGTCCGGCCACGCCCCCCCAGGGTGCCAATCGCCCCAGGCACCCCGGGGAGCGGCAGCATGGGCCCAGCCACGCCCCCCCAGGGTGCCGATTGCTCCAGGCACCCCGGGGAGCGGCGGCATGGGCCTGGCCACTGGGCACCGCCATCTTGATCTTCTCAACGGCGGATATGCCACTCGGAGTCCCGCTCCCCGCCTCCCGCCGGCCCAATCGTGGGCATAGTGGAGGTGCGGTCAATTTGCATGTTTCTCTATTATAAGGTAAGACTAGAGGCCTGAAATTCATGCACGGGGGGGGGGGGGGGGGGGGTTCCCTCAGCCCAGCCTGCACCCTCTCCAATCTGGGACCCCTCAAGGGATGTCCAACTGCCCATTTAGGCCCGATCCTGGCAGGTGGACATCCCTCTCACAACCCAGAACTGCTGGCTCCCAACTGCTCGCCTGTCTGCTTTCCTGATTGCCCCTAACCGCTTCTGCCTGCCAGCGTGATCACCCCCTAACCACTCCCCTGTCAGCCTGATTGATGCCTAACTGCTACTCTGCCAGCCTGTTTGCCCCTAACTACCCTCCCCTGCAGGCCTGGTCACCCCTAACTGCCCTCCCCTGCATGCCTGGGTCCCCCCCAACTGCCCTTCCCTGCAGGCCCGGTCACCCCCAACTTCCCTCCTCTGCTGGCCTGGTCATCCCTAACTGCCCTCCCCTGCAGGCTTGATCGCCCCCAAATGCCCTCCCCTGCTGGCCTAATCACCCACAACTGCCCTCCCCTGCTGGCCTGGTCCCTCCCAACTGCCCTGCCCTGCTGGCTATCTTGTGGTGGCCATCTTGTGTCCACATGGGGCAGCCATCTTTGACCACATGGGGGCAGCCATCTGTGTGTTGGAGTGATGGTCAATTTTCATATTATTCTTTTATTAGATAGGATTAGATAGGATAGAGGCCTGGTGCACGGGTGGGGGCTGGCTGGTTTGCCCTGAAGGTTGTCCTGGATCAGGGTGGGGGTTCCCTTGGGGCATGGGACAGCCTGGGTGAGGGGCGTGTGGTGGTTTGCAGGCTGGCCACGCCCCCTGGCAATCCAAGTGGAGGCCCTGGTATCTGGGACTTATTTATCTTCTATAACTGAAACTTTGTAGCCATAAGCAGAGGCCAAGGCAGGCCAGGGCAGGCGGAAAGCTTGGCTTCCTCCATTGCCGGGGAAATCCAAGACTCCTGCTCTCTCCGTGACCACAGCCATTTTGGTTGGGTTAATTTGCATACTCGCTCCTGATTGGCTGGTGGGCATGGCTTGTGGGTGTCGTGGAGGTACAGTCAATTTGCATATTACTCTTTTATTAGATAGGATTATTCTTTAAGTAGTTTGCTTTATTTAAATGTCACTATTTTTAATTTCTATCTCATACTTACAACATTATTAATTTTACTCATTTAATGAATTCTGCTTGGATCGATACTTTTTCCTTATTGAAAAGAGTATTTCTTATTTAAAAAATACAAATAAAGCTGATTTTTTACAAATATAATGTGCATGCAATATGCTTTCTTCTGCAATTTTTGTTTGAAAATATTACACTTTAATATAATAACATTCATTAAAGTTATAATATTATCAATCACTGGTGGCATATTTTTTGACTGAGAAGGTGTAGCATGAATGAGGTGACTTACTTTTTATGTAAGATGTTGAAAACTTTTCAATATAGATTTAATTATAGTATAATTTAAAGAGTATCCTTATAAAGACTAATTCAACTATATCTTATAAAATAGCTTACTTTTTAAAAAGGGATAATGATAATAAGGACTAATCCACAAGGATTTTCAATAATTGTGCCTTATGTTATATCTCATGGGGATACAGAAAACTAAAAATAATACTTCCTACCAACATGAGCTTACAGTCTAAATGAGGAAATAAGATATCCCAAAGCAGACATGTCCCAGAGATATAAACATATGACAGTGCTAATAAAAATCACAAAATATGTCATAGTGTCTTCTGCATTGCTAAGCATGATTTGACAATTAATCATGCATTGCCTTCTTAAATGGATAAGTCCTTTTCACTTATCTTCCTTTGTTTTGAACTGTTACTAAATCACTCAATCACTCACTACATTTGAACTTTTCATATGTTCATGAAACTTCAGGTCAAAGACCATGTTTTATGGCAAAGCAATTTGCTGTGGCAAAACAAAATTCTATGTAACTGATTCAAACTGAGTTCTAATCTGTGCTATTGTACTAATAAAACTTCCTTATACCTCCAAAAGTAACATCTTAGAATCATTCATAAGACCCGGGTAGTGATCTTTATAGAGTACACATATAATCAATATTAAATTATTAATATCAATAATTAAATTATTAATCTGTTGTATCAAAACCAGAGGACAGGAAAAGTAGAGATCAGTGTATTTGTGAACACTATATCAATGAACCTGTTTGTTTTTCAAAAGAGGACATAGTAGCTCAAAAATGACATGAACACTTAAAATGCATTCACAGATGGATACCACCTACCCAATAATTTCAATTTGATATGGATTTATTTATTTATTTTGTAGCTATAAACACTCCAAACACACAGAAATAATATTGAACAAACACAGCAGAGGTAATTTTTATTTTAGGTTTCACATTTGCAATAAAGTTTATGTAACTTCAAAGAAAAATACTCAAAGGATGAAAAATCTTGCAAGTATCTGTTTATTAATAATAATAATAAGCCCATCACATGTTTCCTTTCTTGGGAAAATGGTGGGGACCACATACTATGCAGGACTATTTTTTAAAAATATGTTTTATTGATTTTTAGAGACAAAGGAAGGGAGAGGGAGAGAGAGATAGAAACATCAATGAGAGAGCAAAACATCTCAAAACATCTCATATAGAATTTATATGAATAGATTTAATAATAAAACTTCAAATTACTGATGTTTAAAAATATCTCCTTCTTATGATGCCAAATAGTTAAGTACAGAACTATAAATGTGCTTTATTAAATATGGTACTAAAATTATAAGATACAGTGCTAAAACAGACTCTTGATGTCAACATATAATATTTTCATGTTGGAATTACTTTTTATATTCAACTAGAGGCCTAGTGCATGAAATTCATACTTGGGGGGATGGGGGGTGTCCCTCAGCCGGGCCTGCACCCTCTCCATTCCAGGATCCCTCGGGGGATGTCCAGCTGCCGGTTTAGGCCCGATCCCATAGGAACCGGGCCTAAACCGGCAGTCAGACATCCCTCTCACAATCCAGGACCCCTGGCTCCTAACCGCTCGGCTGCCTACCTGCCTGCCTGATTGCCCCTAACTGTCTCTGCCTGCCTGCCTGATCACCCCTAACTGCCTCTGCCTGCCTGCCTGATCACCCGTAACCCCTCTGCCTGCCTGCCTGATCACCCCTAACTGCCTCTGCCTGCCTGCCTGATCGCCCTTAACTCCTCTGCCTGCCTAATCACCCCCTAACTGCTGCCCTGTCGGCCTGATCGTCCCTAACTGCTCCCCTGCTGACCTGATCACCCCTAACCGCCTCTGCCTCAGCCTCTGCCACTGCAGCTGTCCAGAAGGATGTCCAGAATGACGTCCCGAAGGTTGTTTGGTCTAATTAGCATATTATGCTTTTATTAGTATAGATTATATGCATCTTTTGAAATAACTTAATAGGTACATTTTAATCCCAAAAAAATGAGTTACAGTGTTTATTTACCTTGTAGCTCTAAAAAAATATTTCAAAATAGAATTATTCCTATATTGCCAAAGAACTTTTAAACAAAATAAAATTCCCTAACTGTACCTGAAGAGCTTTTTTTTAAGTCCAGCTAAAAAGGGAAATGGCAGTACAGGGCATTTAAAGTATTGTAAGAAATAATACAGTAGCACCATAATTCTCTTTCACTTACAAGAACCCTTGAACACATTTTCCACCAGAGTGGCCACTGATTTGAAAATGGTAAATTGCTTTATTTTATTCTATCATAGGGTTTTCTTTGAAATAATGTTTTTGGAAGCTTCTATCTCAAAGATGGCTTGAGCAGTGACAAAGCGAAATATTTATCTGTTCCAAACTAGAAAGGTACATAAAAGTGAACCAGGAGACCAAATAAAATTTATAATTTACCAGGTAGCCATCCCCCCAGCTTCCTGAGAGAAGTGAGGCAAGTAAAGGAGAAACTGGTAGAAAAGGCACAAAACTAATGTACTAAGGAAAAGGGATGAAGTTTCTAACAGCAAAAGCCAGGTCCAAGATGAATTGAAAACACAAAAGGTAATTATAAAAACCATCAATCAAATCATAGCAGAATATTAGAATGAAGAATTTTTTTGATAACTGTGTTCTCAAAAAGTTTTGTTGAATGAGAGAATGAATTGTTCCAAGTTCATACAACTATTATCCATCTAACACTTATTGAGCCACACTTATGCTCCAGTCACTGAAGGCACAGCATGAAAAAAAAGTCTCTAAGAATGACCTGTCAGGTAGTTAGTTAGAAATACATTCTATTTAGGCCGTATGATGTATTACCTGTGCAGATATTTACAAGTTAATTATTCTAAGTTACTGTGCTCTCCTCTGTTAAATAGAAATTAAATACTTGCCTTGTCACCTTTCATATCTATTGTCTTTATTTTTTTAAATATACTTTCATTGCTTTCAGAGAAAAAGGGAGAGGGAGAGAGAGAGAGAAACGTCAATGGTGACATAGCATCATTGACCAGCTGCCTTCTGCATACACCCTACTGGGAATTGAGCCTGCAACCCAGGCATGTGCCCTGACTAGGTAGGAATCAAACTGTGACCTCCTGGTTCATAGGTTGATGCTCAACCACAGAGCCACACCAGCTGGGCCCTATGGTCTTTAAGACTATGCAGTCAATAATGTAATTTCTCCATTTGGATTTGTAATATATAAGATACAATTTTGCTTATGGATATGAAAATTATTAAAGTAGGAAAAAGCATAACAGGAATAACTTAAGTGCAATAGAAGCTTCTAATCCTCATCTACTAGTATATTAAACCACCATTGGAAGCTAGAGTAAAAAGTAATTAAAAACCTACATAGACCAAGAAATAAATCTATATAAAATTTAGATTTCAATTACTAGATAATCATAAATTATTTCTAATATTATCTAGATATCTTGTTATTTAAGAGAGAAGAAAATTTCGATTTGAAAATGTAGAAGTGATTTGCTCAAAAACATATTATGTTTGTGGTAGAGACCATGAATTTCAGGAGGGTTTCCACCATTCCCAAAGCGGTTGAAAGGCTCACTGTGCCTACACTTTGTGTATAAATAATCTAGTTTATACTGAACATCTGCTTTTCTTCCAGTGTCTATAACTGTATGGGTCAGGCAGAAGGAGCCTACATGACCATCACCCTATAAAACTCTGGTTGTTGAGCATCTAAGAAACTTCCTTGGTTGGCAACATTCCATGCCTGTGTCAACTCATTGCTGTAGGAATCAAGGACTTCCTATGTGACTTCACGGGAAGGGGACTCTGAAAGTGGTGCTTGGTTCCTCCCAGACATCTCTGGGTGCGCCCTCTCCTTTGTCTGTAATAGATCATGGCCATGACTAAAATGCTGAGTCTTGTGAGTGCTCCTGGTGAGTCAATAAACCTTGGGGTGATATTGGGGTCCTCCTGAGAAAGAGATACTTTTAAAATAAATACAAAAATGGTTCAACTTTTTATATATCAGCTCCCCACCAACCAGTAGTGCAGGCTCCTTCCAGATTCCTACCCCATGATGTTAGAAACTGGCTAGTGAGTAGATGAAAACATTTCTCCAAGAGCAAATGTGAAAAATTCCTTGGCATATTTACTGAAAACCTAATGAAGAAGTAACTCTTAAAGGATTCCTCTATAATAAAAATATTACAGTGTGGGGGGAAAAAACAACAACAACAAGGAAATGATCCCCATAATTTTAAAGACTTCACATTTTAACACAGAAAAGTCTTACTTCTGATGTTAATCAGACACAGGAACAGTATAACAGGCCCTTGAGATATTTTTTTAAACTTTCTCAAGAGATAATACATGAGATGAAACTCCTGAGAAAGTTAAATTTCTTATATTCACAACAGTAATATTCATAGTAGTCTAAAAGTAAAGTTGTATTTTTTTAAAAATCAATTCACAAATTTATGGTGCTTGATGGTCTATAATCTCATGTAGGCCAATGAATAAGAAACTTAAGTTTCTTTCAGGAGGGTAAAAAGGCCCAAACAAAATGTAATTTGTAACATGTTTTGAACATAATTATTAATATTTTAACAAAATGAGTTTATATGACTTCAAAGTTTATTTTTATAATGTAATTACAGATTGTTATTTAAACCAAATGTATTTCTATAAAAATGCACTATAAATTTTACAATTTCACTCAATATATGAATCTTTGCTTTCCAAAAACACATATTCTAAAAAAGTGATTCTCACAGATATCATGCTCTCCTTAATATAAATTATTTTCTGAGAAAAAAATTGAACAATTCTATAAGCATTTTATTAAATATTAAGGAAGACAACTACCAGATTTGAAAACCTGGTCAATATTTTCTAAAATTGCTTCTTTTTTTCAAATAAGAAAATGTATATTTTTTAATTAAGAAACAGGAAAATATTTTTTACAGTGAGAAGGGACAAATGAAAGAAGAATGTTATCTAGTTTTTCCAATCACGTTAAATATTCAAATAAGAAATTTTAATACTGACATGTAAATAAAAATAACACAATTGTAATGTATACTTGCTAAAATTATAAGAAAATTCAGCATCAGTTCCCCAAAATATTTTAAACCTTTTTCATGTAAGGATAAAACATAGCAGACAGAAGACTCATTTAGGTGGTGAATCACTCCACTTTGTTCTGTGGACCCTTTAACCTTAATTGCTACAGATATTCCTTTTCCTGACATCTAAACTAAAATTGTTCACAATTTCATGATGCAATTATCTACCATCTTAAATTTGTATTATATTAAGGAAAACCTTATTGAACTATGGCTACTTAAGGACAGAGAAGTTAAACTATTAGAATTAAAGTAAGAAACGAGAAAGCCAGAGAAAGAAGTCATATAGTGTATAGTAGGAACCTGCAGTAGCTTGGGCTTAAGTAAGCCAAGACAGGGACTCTCTCTGATTCCTTTTTTACTTCTTGAGCTTCTTTATTAATCATCAAAGTCACTATCTTCCTCAAGAAACCTCTTATTCAACCATACTAATCATAGCATTCAATCAGCACAGCTCTATTTTTTTTTAAAGACAGGCAGTATGCTTACTGATTAAGATTATAAGCTTTGAAGCCACAGAGACTTTAAAGACTGCTCTAAGTCTCAGTTTCTTTATGAGTAAAACAGGATAATGGTTGTAGTATCTAAACATAGGTGATGTTAAATAAGTTAATGTTATAAAACACTTAGCTGGAACATAGTTAACCATGTGCCTGTAGTTAACTAACATTCTCACAGCAGTAGTCTTTGTAGTATTGAAGGAAGGAAGGAAGGAAGGAAGGAAGGAAGGAAGGAAGGAAGGAAGGAAGGAAGGAAGGAAGGGAGGGAGGGAGGGAGGGAGGGAGGGAGGGAGGGAGGGAGGGAGGGAGGGAGGGAGGGAATGAGTAAGTTATTTCAATGTTCAACAATATATTAGATAAATTGTGGTAGAATTTATTCTATAGCAGCGGTTGCTAACCGGTGGTCTGCGGACCACTGGTGGTCCCTGTGGTCCGAAAGGTTGGCAACTGCTATTCTATAGTATATCTATTAAATTGCAGCCATTATATTATGTTGTAGAAGAATATTTAATAATATTAAAATATATTCAAAATATATTGTTAACTAAAAATGTCATCTTAGAAAGCCATGAAATATCTGATACCATTTTATTTATAGACTAGAGGCCTGGTGCACGTATTGGTGCACTAGTGAGATCCTTCAGCCTGGCCTGCACCCTCTCGCAATCCGGGACGCCTCGGGGGATGTTGGACAGCCAGTTTTGGTCCAATCCCCGCAGGCTGGCAGTCTGACATCCCCCAAGGGATGTAGTAGTGCTCAAAGTGGCAGGCAGCTGGGTAGGAGCCCAAGCCCGAGCCGGTCGCTGCACCACTCCTGCAAATCCTGGGCCCTGTGGTGCCTGCTGCTGCTGCCCTGTAGTGCTGCCATGGAGGCGGGAGAGGCTCGCGCCACTGCAGCTGCACTTGCCAGCCATGAGCCCAGCGTCTGGCGCCCATCGGTCAGCTTAGCCATGCTCCCGCTGTGGGAGCTCACTGACCACCAGCAGGCAGTTCCTGTGTTGAGCATCTGCTCCCTGGTGGTCAGTGTGCATCACAGCAACCAGTGAACCAGTCATTTGGTTGTTCGGTTGCTTAGGCTTTTATATATATAGATAGATAGAAAAGCTAAATGAGTGACAGAAGAATGTGTAATTTTTATTTAGTTTTTCTTTTGTTTCCTAGAAAAATATAAATATTTTAAAGGATATTTTGCCCTGGCCTAGTAGCTCAGTTAGTTAGAGAGTCGACCCCATATTCCAAGGTTGTGGGTTCAATCTATGATCAAAGCACAATCAAGAAGGAACCAAGGAATGCATGGTTGAGTAGAATAGCAAATGGATGTTTCTCCCTCTCTCTCCCTTCTCTCTCTCTAGAATCATTTTTAAAAAATATATTTGTAAAATATGTGATAGCTCCATCCAACTGTAAAATTTCATGAACTATGTGAAAAAATGAGTGAATTTTTCAGACAGTTTTTATTGTATTTAACAGCAGAGAATTACCTAACACTCATCTGATAGCAATACCTTTAAGAAGCCACACATTTCTTAAAATAAACAAATGGGACTACATCAAAATAAAAGCTTCTGCACAGCAAAAGAAACCATCAACAAAACAACAAGAAAGCCCACTGCATGGGAGAACATATTTGCCAATGTTATCTCTGATAAGGGATTAATCTCCAACATTTATAGGGACCTCATACAACTTAACAAAAGGAAGATAAACAATGTGATCAAAAGATGGGCAAATGATCTAAATAGACACGTTTCGAAAGAGGACATACAGAAGGCTGAGAGACATGAAAACATGCTCAAAGTCACTAATCATCTGAGAGATACAAATCAAAATGACAATGAGGTACCATCTCACACCTGTCAGAATGGCTATTATCAACAAATCAACAAATGACAAGTGCTGGAAAGGATGCAGAGAAAAAGGAACCCTCTTGCACTGCTGGTGGGAATGCAGACTGGTGCAGCTACTGTGGAAAACAGTATGGAATTTCCTCAAAAAACTAAAAATGGAACTCCCATTTGACCCAGTAATCCCACGTCTAGGAATATATACCAAGAAAACAGAAACATCAATCAGAAAGGATATATGCACCTCTATGTTCATAGAAGCACAATTTACAATAGCTAATATTTGGAAACAGCCTAAGTGCCCATCAGCAGATGAGTGGATTAAAAACTGTGGTACATCTACACAATGGAATACTAAGCTGCGGTAAAAAAGAAGGAATTCTTACCATTTGCAACAGCATGGATGGGTCTGGAGAGCATTATGCTAAGCGAAATAAGCCAGTCGGAGAAAGATAAATATCACATGATCTCACTCATATGTGGGATATAATGAACAACATAAACTGATGAACAAAAATGGAACCAGAGTTATAAAAGCATAGAACAGACAGTCTAATCTTTGAGGGAAGGCAGGGGTGTGGGAGGGAGGGGGTAAGAAATCAACCAAAGGATTTGTATGCATGCATATGAGCATAACCAATGGACACAGACAGTAGAGGGGTGAGGGCATGTGCTGGGGGGAGGGAGTGGCCGGAAAGAGGTCAATGGGAGAAAAGGGAGACATATGTAATACTTTAAACAATAAAGAATTTAAATTAAAAAAAATAATTTAAAAAAATTAACTGGCCCCTAAATGTAGTGCTAAAGTGCTGTCCCATGTTCCTAAGCACACACACACACACACCAAAAAAAAAAAAAAAAAGAAGAAGAAGAAAAAAAAAGGAAGAAAAAAGAAACCACCCGTTACTGAAAAGAATGTTCCTAGAAATCCCAGTCTGCCATTTTCTGAATGAATCACAAGAAATAGAAAATGACACTAATTCCAAACCCTATATACTCAATGATTTTTTTCAGGAACAGATGAAAGCAAAGGAAGAATTTATCTTCTTTTTACTGTACTATTTAAAGTAGTTTGGAGCTAAGTGTCCTAGATGAAGATAAATACATCAAATTCAAGGATATTATTAAAACTCATTAAACCTAATTCCCACCTAAACATAAGTGGAATGAATTAAGACACAGAACTAAGTTTCCCATCTTCTAAACTTAATGAATACATAAGCATTTCTATTAAGCATCAATAGGTAGTTACATTGTCTTGCTTAATTATTTTTCCTTATCATAAAATTTGGCACATTGTAGAGTGCACTCATTAAGTCCATAATCCCTTTAGAACAAAAATGTAGTATGTCATTTGTAAATGCTACTAGCCAACTCTATCTAGAACAGTCTAGTTTTAGTGTTTCCATTAGCTGCACATTGTGTAAAACCTGTAGTGAAGTATTTGAACACCCCGGATTAATTCATACCAAGCATTATTTTGGCAAATTGTTCTTAGCACAGACTATAATTACTAAATGAAACTCCTACTAACTTTAAATTCTAAGAAAACAATGGTCACTTTTAGTTTTCTTTCACATAAATCATAACACCTTTTAGGAGTTTCATTGACTAAGTATACAATCCAGATTTGTTTTGTTTTCTTATATGTCCTATCACACTATGTTCTCAATTATTATAACACTTGGATATTACACTTTCCACATGGTCATTTAAAATCATTTTTGTTACTCCCCACCCTCCCAAGCTTTAAAATCACTCAAGCTATGGTTTTTATATGCAATTCATATTTAATAAATAAAACTATAGAGAACTAAACATTTATTTTTTTCACATGTTTTATCATTATTTAAAATGTGAAATCTGTATTGGATTCTCTGCTAATACAAGGGGAAAAGTGAATGTCTGCCCCAGAAAAATGAACAACAAGGTAAAACTTCTTTTTGGAACAAAATGCTTTAATAGGACACATCCCAAGCATACCTTAAACACTTCTTGTACTTCAGAACAAGAGACTTAGTTGAATCTCTGACTTTATCCTGGATAACACACATCAATGGTCATAATTTACCGTATTTCATAAATGAAGCTGTGCTTTCAGTGTTAAAAAAGGGCGGGGGAGAAAAATTGCCTGCTTCACAAAGTGTTTAATATTTTAGCCAACAGAAAATAAGTCGGTGGCTTTAAGTTTTTCTTTAAACTGCATTGCAGAATGAGGTCTTCAGAAAATCTTTTTGATAATGTAAACAAAGTGAACCTGGGAGCAGGAGCAGAACTTTGAGAAGATCACCACATGGGGAAATAGAGTGGAATATAGGATTTGTGCCCAGGAGGACCTACAGTTTGTGACAATTTTGAGGCTGACTGAAAGCTCCAATTAAGAAAGCATAAACCACCTCAGTAAGGCCACTTATTTGGTCCACCTCAGTTTGGTGGATGAGAATGCAAAGTTGTTTAAATCAAACCTACAATATTAGAGTTAAAAGCATCCTTCTAAACTTGTAAACTAGCAAATTTATAACTAATTGTGAATTCAGTTAGGCCAAATATAAGATTCTTCAACCTACAGGGGGAGGTGTCAAAATTAGAAGTATCTGTGTCTTTTAATTTACCATATTTCATAAATGAAGCTGTGCTGAAAATGCTCTTTGCCTCTGACCTTAAGCACTATTTTTATGTTGCTGCTTTAATAATAGCAATCTGCCAAGATTTTATTATAGTAATATAAAGTACCAGCCAGTATGTTTTATAATTCCATTTTCAATGAAGTGAGCAGGGCTTCAGCTCTTGGATGCTAAATAAATGTTTGCACATTGATTAGAGAGAAAACACACATTTCAATCTCTCTTAAATATTCAAGAACACATTCTGCCCTTCCATATATGAATTAAATATTTAATTTGAACAAATTAATTATGCTTTGAATTTTATAATACATACATATTAAAATACTATTTCAAAAAACTTTCTGTCATTAAAACTGTTTCCACAGTTCTGGCAATGCTTGCTTATGTAATTTCTATTCCAGAAGAATTCAGTATAGCTGAGATTCATATAAGTGTAATATCTATATTCCCATCCATTTCACTTCATTTCACCATCATGCATTCTTTAATTCTTATTTCCTAAAGATTTTTATAGAGCTTGCAAAGGAAAGCCAGGTGTTTAAAATCACTGCAATTAGTAATTAAATTACATAAACTGACTTTACATAGCACAAATGTCTAAAAGCTAGACCAGTATTACGTACAGATAATCATGATGATTTTCCCCCTTTTTATTCATAAAACCCAGTTATACATCTTTAACTTCTCTTATATATAATATTTGTCACTATAAAATTTTATAGATCTTCACAAAATATTTCAGAAACCAGTTCTAATTGGTAAATCATATTTATAGTTGCATTATAAATAAAAGTGTACAATAAATTTAAAATATACATTAGCAACCTAATCCATATTTATGACAATCAAATGATGAGTGTTAATTAAGGTAGAGAAAATGAAACAATAGAGTTAGGGAATGGGAAAAAGGGGGCAATAAAGATGACTGGAGTCCATACTTTTTCCTAAATTAGAACATTCTTAATAACAATACAGTGCAGGAAAGAGCCCAGCTCTGTCCCATTAGCACTATCCCTACATGGGAATATGATGTAGAAAAGACTGGTGAGATACTATCTGTTTTCCTTTTAAGTGCTTTTAAAGACTTTTCTTGCCTTAGCTGGTTTAGTGGATAGTGTCGGCCTGCAGACTGTAAGGGTCCCAGGTTTGATTCCAGTCAAGGGCACATGCCTGGGTTGCTGGCTCGATCGCCAGTAGGGGCGTGCAGGAGGCAGCCGATCAAAGATTCTCTCTCATCATTGATGTTTCTATCTCTCCTCTCCCTTCCTATCTGAAATCAATAAAAGTATATTTAAAAAAGACTTTTATCAGTATTAAAGTAATATATAGTTATTATAGGAAATCTGGAAATTAAAGAATAGCATCAATGAGAATACTTAAACTTCCTAGAATTCAAGAATCTAGAAACAAATGCTATTTAAAATTTGCTGTATTTTCTTCCAGTTTCTTTTCTATGCACATGTACATGAATTTTAACCTACTTTGCACTGTACTGAGCGCAATTTAGAATTCTGCTTTTTCACTTTACATAGCAGACATTTTCTTATTGATATTTTAAGTACCCTTTAAAAACATCATGCCTAAGAGCTGCAGAATACTTTGTCATAATAGCTTTACTATAACTTATTTTAAAATATTTCCATTTTAGGAATTCAGGTTGTTTCTAATTTTGTGTTTGCATATTTAATAATGAACATCATAGTTTTGAAGATTTATTTGTAGTTTTATTTATACCTGTGACTTCCTTCTTTAGAAGTCATTTCTAAAAGTAAATGTATAAGTCATAGGTATCAACTTCTAAAGGCTGTTGATGTATATTATCAAATTGCTTTTCAAAAGATTCTATCTACACTAATAAAAGAGAAACATGCAAATTAACCATCACTCTGCTACATAAGCCATGCCCACCAGCCAATCAGGAGTGAGTATGCAAATTAACCCAACCAAGATGGTGGCCTGCCACAGAGCTGGAGCAAGCAGGAGGCTTGGGTTGCCCCCGGCAATGGAGGAAGCCAAGCTTCCCGCCAGCCCTGGCCAGCCCTGGCCTCCACTCAAGGCTACAAAGTTTCAATCATAGAAGATAAATAAATCCTAGATACTTGCTTCCAGCCAGCCCTGGCCGCCGCTCAAGGAGGCACTGAAAAAAAAAAAAGGAGGGGCTGGGACTTTCGGTCGCCGGGGGGGTGATCAGGCCAGGATGGGACAGCAGGGGTCATTGGGGGTAAGCAGACCAGCAGGGAGCAGGCCATCAGGGGGGCAGTTGGGGGTGACCAGGCCAGTGAGGAGGAAAAGTGGGGGTGAGCAGGCCAGCAGGGGGGGCAGTTGGGGGTGATCAGGCTGGTGGGGAGGCATTTGGGGGCGAGTAGGCAGGTGGCGGGGGCAGTTGGGGATGAGCAGGCCAGCAGGCAGAGTGGTTAGGGGCAATCAGGCAGGCAGGTGAGCAGCTGGAGCCAGCAGTCCCGGATTGTGAGAGGGATGTCCAACTGCCGGTTTAGGCCCTATCCCTGTAAACCAGCAGTAGGAAATCCTTCGAGGGGTCCCAGATTGGAGAGGGTGCAGGCCGGGCTGAGGAACACCCCCACCTCGTGCATGAATTTCATGTACCAGGCCACTAATTTATATTGATATTTGATTACCAAATTTATGAAGGTGCTTCCTTTTCTACTTCTAGTTTTATGCAAGAATGTGGTGACTCAGCAAAGTAGAACCTGGTGAAGCATTTTCAATTCATTTGTAATTAACTATTCCAACCTTTATTTTAAATGCTATAACCCTTGTTTTAATCCTAACCCAAAGATATGGCTTTATTGATTTGGAGAGAGAGAGAGTGGGGAAGAGGAGAGAGAGAGAGAGAGAGAGATTGGTTATATTGCCTCCTGATCTGGGATGGAACCAGCAACCTTTTGGTATACAGGATGGCTCCAATCAATTGAACCACCCCACCAGGCCATAAACTGAAAGTCTTCAGACAGAATTTCCAATGTATGTATAAATATGCTCAGTTACCTTTAATCTTCAGTTTAAAGAGCTGTGACTATTTCACCAAACTTTACCATAATGCCACTTGACTCAGAACTGTATCTCCAAAAGGAAAAAAAATTAATTATTTCTTATAAGGAATGTAAACTTTGAGTCATTTAGAGTTAATGGAAAAACAGAGTATTGCACCTAATGAGATGTGTCACTTGGAAAAAAAAATTACTTAACTTCATTTTGACTGTTTCTTCAGCACTAAAATGGGAGAAATATCTATTCTGAGTTATTACACACACACACACACACACACACACACACACACACACACACCATCAGGTACTTAAAATGAAAAGGCTCATTCTATAGTACAACTCACCAGAAAACAAATCCCGCATAAGTTATCAGCTTTTATTGTTTCATTTTAAAAATAAGCATTTAAGAATTAGTAAATATATGAGGAATGCTTCCAACACACACACACAAAAAGAGTAAAACAAACAACCAAAAAAGGGACCAGGAGGAAAAGACTATGCAAAATGAGAAAGACTTCAACAAAATATAGTTAATATACTGTACCAATCAAGGACAGGACACCATAAAATAAGAACAATCACAAAATTAAAAGTTCATAAAAATTAAAAAAATAATAATAAGAGATTAAATCAGGGAAATCACCAGAAACAAAAGAAATGAGAAGTAGGAGGGAGGGGGATATGAAAAAATCAAAGAGTTAAATAAGGATAGCCAACATTTTTTATAGTAGGAGTTCCAGAAATAAAGAGCAAAATCAGAAGAAATTCACAATAAAAAAATATAACAATAACAACAACAATAATGATAGCAGGAACATTACAAAACTGAAAGAGCAGTTTGCAAGACACACAGATATTCAAAAAAGAGATCATAAAATTTCCCGAGAAAAGAAGCATCAACCACTACAGTGTCCTCTGACTTCTCAGCACAAGTACTACAAGAATAGAAGCCTCAGAATTCTGAGAGGAAGCTGCCTATGCTCACGCAAACTAGCAATCAAGCATGAGAGTAGAATTAAAGACTTTCAAGCTTTTAAAGAGTCAGAAAACATTCCCAGGCACCCTTTCTTAGAAAGCCATTGGAGAAAAAAAAATAAGATGCAGGTAACATGGATCCTAATACAAAAAACAGAGGCTTTCCAGGATGGCCACTGTACCAGGTTTAGAAACAAGAGTTAAAACCTACGCAGGAGGATGAAGGGATACAATAGAATATCTCCGGGACAAACATAAAAATGTTTAATATCGCTAATAGATTAACTTGTCTGGATCCATTCCCTTCCTGTTCATAATCTTTATCTCCCTCCCCATCAAATTCAAGAGGACTATATTTTTTTGGTTTTCAGAAGAACACTTTTACTAGTTTCTCTTGAGTTCTTTTGTTTTCTTCATTTCCTAAGATTAGGACTAAGATCTTTACTTGTACTTCTGTCTTTAACAATAAAGGTGAGGAAGGTCATTTTTTTCTGAGAACAATGACCACAAAAATCATTTTAAAATGTTATTGATAGCCATTTACTATTCTAGAACATTTTGGGAACAAATAGGAACAGATGTAAAGAAAACTAAGCAAACAAGAAAGGAAAATGTTAATTTCAGGAAAATTTTAAAATATATGAGAAAGAAACATTCATAGAACATGCCCTAATTTAGAAGTAAACAATATTCACTTAGTAATTATATATGTAAAAAACCATTAATTTCACAAAGTGTGATATAATTTTGTAATTAAAATAAAGAGAGGATATTTGGGGTCAATGAGCATGAGATCTTAAAAAGCATTCTCACCATAACAACAAGAAGTCAATGATAATATCAATAATTTATAAATTAAGAAATAACTCTAAAAGCATAGAGCTAGCAGAAGAAAGAATTAGAACAGTTGAAAATGGTTGTCTTTTAGGAGCAGAACTGGGGATATATATAACAAGGTTGCTATGCTTTCATTTTAAGTCTGTGATTTTAAAATATGTTTAGGTAATACTTTATTAAATGATAAATGAATACTAAAATAATTTAATAAAAGCCACCCTAAAAGTTTGCTTTTTTAGATGAGAAAGTGGAAAGGAAAGGACAGAGAAAAGGGCCAAGGGAAGAAGAGAGAGAGGGAAAGAATGAAGCAACAGCGAAAGAGAAACGATGGAAAGAGTAGATTATCAAACACCTTAGAAAGTAGTTTTTAAAGATGTTTTTCATTAAATGTAAAAGAGGTAATCAAAATAATTTAACCTGATTGCTAATTACTGTCTCTGGAATGTGTTAAATTTGTAAATAAGAAATAAGTATCAGTAAAATATAGCTTAATTGCTTACACTGTATTGCTTCATTCACTCCTCCCATCAGTAACCTAATTCAATTTACTCCTCTGTGCATAGATAGAGGTCCCTCCCAGCCAGCCAGGGTGCCTCTCATCCACCTCATGTTCATTTCACAGAAGACCATATCTTCATAATGTCAATCTCAGCTCAAGCACTTACAGCAGTCCTTTGCCCAGGTTTAAACTACTCTGCCTGGCTCCTCACATTCAGTAACTTCCCAGGACAAATCTTTTGTTCCAGTCATTAAAGTCTCCTGCTTACACTGTCATTCTCCCTCTCAGTACCTCCTAAATCATTGCCTTTATGGTTCATGCTGTTTGGTCACCGAAGGGGAAAAAAATATAAAGTTCTCTATTTACCAATCTCATCTACCCAAATTCTCCCCATCTATCATAGTATACATAGCTCAAGACATGTGGTCTAAAATGCCTTCTCTGAATATTCTACAAAACACAGATTTAACCCTTTTCTTTTATATATATACTAGTGGTCCAGTGCACAAAATTTGTGCATGGGGGGGAGTCCCTGAGCCCAGCCTGCACCCTCTCCAATCAGGGACTGCTGACTCCTAACTGCTCACCTGCCTGCCTGCTTGATCACCCCTAATTGCCTCTGCATGCCTGCCTGATTGCCCCTAACCCCTCTGCCTGCCTGCCTGGTCGCCCCTAACCTCTCTACCTGCCTGCCTGATCACCTCTAACCTCTCTGCCTGCCTGCCTAATCGCTCCTAATTGCCTCTGCCTGCCTGCCTGATCGCACCTAACCTCTCTGACTGCCTGCCTGATCACCCCTAACCTCTCTGCCTGCCTGCCTGATTACCCCTAATTGCCCTTTCCTGCTGGCCTGATCTCACCCCCAACTGCTCTCCCCTGACAGCTTGGTTGCCCCCAACTTCCCTCCCCTGGCGGCCTGATCTCACCCCCAACTGCCCTCTCTGCCTTGGCCCCCACCACCATGGCTTTGTCCGGAAGGAAGTCAGACGTCTGGAAGATGGCTGGTCGACCCGGTCTAATTAGCATATTACCCTTTTATTAGTATAGATAGATTATATAGGATAGAATTGCTTAAATGGGGGGGGGGGGGCAGAAGGAAGCCTTTTTCAGCAGGAGGAGATGCTCTTGGCAGACAAAAATACGTATTCCCTATATCTGGACTGATAGCCAGCCGTATGCACTATACTGCCAAACCAGTCATTAAAAAATTGAACTGCTTTCTTACACCTTAAACCATACAGCTGTTGCCCTTAAAACACCTCAGCCCCCACCTTAGGTTCTGCCTTCGCAGTTCCCCCAGATTAGGTTCTGATTGGTTGGTTTCTATACCAGTCAGTGTCAAAAGCTCCACCTCCTAGGCAGCCACTGGCTCCTCACAGTTCACCCAGATTTGGTTCTGATTTGTCGGTGTCTATGCCAGTCAGCATCTCCGGGCCTATCTCTGGGCCTGATCAGAGAGGCGGGGCTGATCAGCAGCCCCCACTGAAGCCCGGAGAGAAAGAGGCACAGCTGCTGGAGAAGCCCGAAGAGAAAGAGAGAGGCAACGGCTGATCAACAGCTGCCATGGAGGCTGCAGATCAGACCCTGCCTCTCTCTCCCTGGGCCTCTCTCCAGGCCTCATCCATAGCCCCCTTGGCAGTCAGTGCTGGGTCACCATGGCAACCCAGCACTGACTGCAGGACTGACTCCCGGTTGGTCAAGCCTTCGGTCATTTTGTGCATTACAGTGTTACAGACCCTGGGTTTTTATATATTAGGATATAGATATATACATATATACATATATATATATGTGTGTATATATATATATATATATATA
Organism: Cnephaeus nilssonii; assembly: GCF_951640355.1. Lineage (NCBI taxonomy): Eukaryota > Metazoa > Chordata > Mammalia > Chiroptera > Vespertilionidae > Cnephaeus > Cnephaeus nilssonii. The sequence continues at coordinate 34,160,703 of NC_137074.1, read as the reverse complement.
TATATATATATATATATTTGAAAGAGGAAGGGAGAGGGAGAGAGAAATAGAAACATCAATGATGAGAGAGAATCATTGATCGGCTACCTTCTGCACGCCCCCTACTGGGAATCGAGCCCACAACCCTGGCATGTGCCCTTGACCAGAATCAAACCTGGGATCCTTCAGTCCACAGGCCTACACTCTATTCACTGAGGCAAACCAGCTAGGGCTAACCCTTTTCTAATAACTCTCACTAATGTCTTCACCTCATAAAAAGCATCTACTTAAATATACTCCTATTCTCTATTTTTGTCAATATTTGTTTTCCTATAATGGTAATTAACTTTATAGCAGAAAACATACTGAACTCCTCTGAACCTTCCATAATAATGAAAATCATAAATGGAGTCCACTAATGCATCCTGAATGTTTTTAAAAAATGTTTCATAGCATCCAGTGTATTTTCATGCACATGCCACATATTCAGGATACACTGAATGGTTGATTGTTTAACCCACTTTAAATTTACTAAGTAAACATATTCTACTTTCACATACATCAAATCTCTACACAAACACCCTTTTTGTTATTTAACTTTTTAGCTTTCTGACCTTAATTTGTGTTTTAGTACATATCTAGCTATATTGTCACACATTCCAATTTTCTACTTTAGAAAAAAATAAACCAGTATATAAAAATTTTACAAACTATCATTCAGCTATATGGTGATAAAAAATAATTTCTATCAGGATTCTTCATAAAATTATCTTCATAATTTTTATGTTATTTCATTTCAAATTAAAAATAAATGAATTTTAAATAAAATGAAATGTGGGATGCTGTGAAGTAATGGATACTGAGAGAAATGAAATAATTTCTGAAAAGTTTCCTTGGAAATTCATGTTACCTGAATTTTAATAAATATCTAGTAAGAATTTGGAGTTAAAGGCAAGCAATGTAGTAAGAGAAAGAAATGTGAGAAGTGTTGTGGTTCTATGCGCAAAACTTTATTTTCAGTAAGACATTTGTGTCCAAAACTGTGTTATTCCAGTTTTGAGGCATGTTTTAATTCTCCCGTTTCATCTTTGTGGCAAAATATATATGGATGGGTGGCAACTATTAAGAGAAAAAAAATTTATGAAAATTTCTATAGAAGAATTCAAAATACATATTATTAGAAAAAGCCAATTGTAAATTCCCTCATCTCCAGGCAAAAAGTTGTCATTAGCCACACTGTATTGCTGGGAAAAGGCTTTGAACTAATGTAAAAGAACTGCTTTTTTGTCTCAGTTCCTGGGAATAGTATAGCTACATTAAAGAAAAAGAAAAGCCACATGCAGCATGTTAGCATTAATAGTCTTTCAATAAATAGTAATGGAATGGAGGAGATTTACACTCCTTTGTCAAGACAATGGAAGTCTTCTTAGTCAAGAAGCCAGCTTCTGATGCTGTGGATAAAATTTCACAAGAGGTCTTCTGAAAGTAATATAGTTGCTCTCATAGAAAGCTGTTTGGTCTTATCCTACTTGCTCTGAAAGATATTTTGTTGTTTGTGATTGTTTGTTCATTCATTCATTTGTTTGTTTTTAACAATTAATTGCCTTTGGTAACTTAAGAAGAAAATTTGTTAAAGACAAGTGGTAAGGCTGCCTGCCAAGGTAATGGTATAGAAGAGGTGCTGTCAGAGTCAGAGTTAGAAGCAAATGAAGAAAACCAACAGACAAGGCAGCCTGTGCCTCATACTATTACCACCTAACTTACTAGGGGAAGAGAAGGGGGAGAAAGGGCAGTTATAGAAAAGCAAATTACTTTATGGAAAGACTAGCGGCCTGGTGCAGAAATTCATGCATGGGGGAATCCTTCAGCCTGGCCGGCGATCAGGGTCAATCAGGGCCAGGGGGAGGGGCTGTGTGAGGTTGACCGGCTGGCCCAATCGGGGCCATTGGGGCAAGCTGGCCATGGGGAGGGGACATAGGAGGTTGGCTGGAGAGTGGGAGGGTCTGCAGGAGGTTCCAATCGAGGCCATCGGGGCCGGCTGGCCGGGGGAAGAGGCCGCGGGAGGTTGGCCAGCTGCGGGAGGTTAGCTGTGGGAGCACACTGACCACCAGGGAGCAGCTCCTGCATTGAGCATCTGCCCCCTGGTGGTCAGTGTGCATCATAGCAACTGGTCGACCAATCATTCGGTCATTCGGTCTTTCGGTCGTTAGGTTGCTTAGACTTTTATATATAGAGATAAAAGGGCCCTTAGGAGAATAAGATGGGGAACAGGATAGCCTTGTGACAATGTCTGGGTTTAGTTGACACTGTTGCAATTACCTGGTTATCAATAATAGGAAAGGAGCAAAGGGGGAAGGCCAGACAAAAGCATGTCATTTGAGCAGCTTCACCAGGAAGCTGCAATTTCACACTCCCCAGGGACCCAACAAAGGGAAGACAGACATGCCCAGTAAACTTGGGGTGACATAGGGAAGGTACTTGTCTGTCAATCACACCTGGGGACAGAGATGGTTGGCCAAATGGGCATGACCACTGCAAGCATGCAAACCTGTGGGAACACACAATCCCCTAAACAAAGGAGTTCACTCTCTTTTTGCTCCTCTTTTGGACTCTTGTTGCTTACGTGGCTCTTGGCTCTTATCTCTCTTGCATTCGATCCACAGCCATGTGGATCCCACATGCAAAGGACTAATGGACTGCAGTGGGAAATACAGGCTAAGCCAGACTGATGCTGTATTGGACCCGGCTCCGATATGGAAATGAAACTCTGGACACTGGCACCGATTTTGGCTCTGCTGAAAACCTAGCTACACTTCTGACTGGACTGAGGAAAATAGGACTTTGGAAACCCAGGAGTATAATTCCACAGAAATATAGCTTTCTACTCTATTGCATTCTCCTGTGGAGTCTCAGGAAATTCCTTTTCTCAGGATATCACAAGAACTCCACCCCGAGTGGCAACAGGGGGAGACGAACTCCTCTCCTACCCTGTAACATAGTGAGATTAGAGTTACTACCCAGAAGAGGATGTAATGACTTCTGGATTCTTTTGAGAGATTCTGCTTTTAGGCAGATAAGGCAACTGCCTTTAGCTCAAATAGGTCTTATTCCAAACAGGCATATTTTGGGGTGGCATATCCAGATCCCCTTCACAACACTCCCAGTTTTCTTGACCTGCATTTTGACTGATAGCAGCCCAGACAAATGCCAATTCTTCCAAAATACCAGGCATCATTTCTTTGAGAACTGACTCCTCTTCATTTGAAATAGCCAAAATGTTAAATTTTTAGTTAACTATAGAAAATATATAGTCAAAATACATTATAAATGTTTTATTTTGTAATGAGATATAGAGATGAAATAATAACAATCATTAAATTAATCTGATATTATAAGATAATGTATTTAATTTAATGAGGAGCCTTTAAAAACATGGTAGTTCATAAATTACCAAATTACTTTTATCTATATATATAAAACCCTAATATGCAAATAGACTGAATGGCAGAACAACCGAATAATTGGTCACTATGATGTGCAATGTCTACCAGGGGGAGCGTGCGGAATATGGTGGGCATTGGCCACGGCGGGATGGTGGAGCAGGTGAGCAGGTGAGCTCATGAACTGTCCCTTCCTTAATTCTTTAGACATATCTCTCTATCTTAAATACTATACTTTAGTTGTCATAAATTACTTTTTAACTAAATATTCTTCCACCTTCCATTACCACTTCACTCCCTGAACATCTATTCCTAGCCTGGTTATATGTTCACCTCATTTCCTATGCTTATCCTTATTGTTTTCACTCATCACACTAAGTTGTACTTGCCGATCGTCTTGACTGACTGGCACTAAACTGTAAACTCTTGAGAAGTAGATACATGTATTTCACCATCATGTCATCAATGTAAAGTAGCTGCACTGAATGAATGCTCAATAAATATTAGTTGAATGAAAGAGTGATTACTTCAACTTCTATTTTCCAAGAGAAAGAGAATATAGCTAATTAGTTCATTCCATGATCTTTTAAGTAGAGAGCTAAATAATCTCATATGATAGCATGATCTATAACTAATTATATTGATTTAAATCTCTTAAAATATATTTATGTGAAGATTTACTTTCCTTTAATGCAATATCCATAATAAAAACTGCTGGCAATTTCTAATTAGTTTTTTTTCAAATCCATATTAACTGAGAATTCAAATACCACTGTGAAACATTCACATACGCTAATTCATATAATTGCTTAGCACAGTAAACGGCCTCAATAATGTTAACATGATAGCAGTTTTGCTGGTAGACTGATTTAAGGTGATGGCAATAATGAATGAATAATCAATTATCTTTTATGTAAATTGTATGACAGACTTATGTATTCAAGATAAAGTTATTTTTGAAAGAGTGATAAAAATTTAGACATCTATAGAGTTCTTTGAAAGTATAGGAAAAGCATACCCAGATATCCTCTTTACAAGTAACATTGTTGTTAGCTTTATTATTAGATTAAGCATGAGGACAATTTAAAAAAACACACATTGTACTGGGAAAGATAATGTGAAATAAAATTGTATAATTTGACAATGTTTTATAATGCATGAAATAATTTTCCCCAATGTCCAAAATGTAAGTAAATGATATCAATATCTGAATGCTTTTTGACAAAAACATCAGTTACAGAAAGAAGTAGGAAATAAGGTTTCTATATTCTCAAATTGCTGGATGGTTTTATAAACATTTATAAAAGGTCACCAACAGAAGGCTTACCTGGGTCAAGTGAGAGTCCCTAAACATCAAGAGCTATTTCCAGTGTCCAGCTGGGAGATCTATCTAAAACAGAGAGTAAAAAAAGACAGCTCGTGACAAAGCTGACACACAGTATTCTGGAAGGAGTAAAATCAATTGTGACATTTTTCATTTATTTGTAAATGTCTCTTTGGCAGTACACTCACTCAAAAACGACAGTTGCTTCTTACAGAATAGGGGAGAGGAGGGTAAAATAGAGGTATCCTGACAGTTTCTTAATAAGATTTTGCATTAGGGCTACTCTAACACTTTCCCCCAACAATGAGCTTGCCCTTCATTTTCAATATCATAACTCAGTAATTTAAAAAGTGTGATCTCTATGAAAAACTAAACTAACCAGTCCTCAACAGTCATTGCCCAGTTTATTTTCCTCTTGTCTTTCAATTAGAAAACATTCTAAAGCAGGTGTCTAAATAAATGTCAGCCATACAAAGCAATTACCTCTTTTTTTATTAAAAAGAGTATTGTGTTTATTAAAAACAGCAATATGGAGTGTGACTGACCAATTCAAGACAGATTTTCCAGTAACTCAGTGTTTGTATGGAAATATCAGCAAACACAATTTAAGTTAGTCTTAAAAGGCTTTGATTTTTTATATTCTAAATTCCCAAGAAAAATGAAATTATCAGCAAGGTAAAATTTCACTAGACTTTGTAACTTGAGAAATCCCAAATTAAGCAGTCTAAATATTTCACTTTATTTATTCATTCTATTGTTCTTTGATCATATGCTAAGTGCTTGGTGCAGTAGCAAAGCAACTGTAAACCCACTTCTGAAAAACGAACACACATAAAGTATAATGTTCAGTGAAAATGCAGTCCAATCCAAGAACTACCCCAGTACCTTCACCTATTAGTCATAGGTATTTGCTGAACTGGGAAACTGCATAAAATAAAATGTGCGCATAGCAAATAAAAAGAACAGTCGCTTTGGCCATTTTATATGCCAACACAACCATAGCATTCTGGGCTCAAATTCTAGATCCCAGAGAAATGACCTAATTATAGAAATCCACAACATAAGGAACTCCCTAGGTTCTAATTTATCTACAGAGTTATTTTAAATATATTTTTAAAAGATTAGCTTAAGTTGTATTTGCTGATATTTCCATACAAATATTGAGTTACTGGAAAGTGTGTCTTGTATTTGTTGTAACAATTAAATAAATGCTGGTGCATTCATCTGGAATTCCAAGTTCCGTTTCTGGTATGGTTTTCATTCTTTGAAAGATGGGAGCTTAAGTCATAGCAATGGACCTACACACTCTAAAAGTTGTATGTACTCATGTCTGTCTTCAATCCTCTTCATCCACACACAGAGATCTGACATCATCACTGCATTCCCTACAATCTGAACAGGGATTTCACAAAGTAGACAATAAATGGCTGGTGCATTGAACTATATTACAAATAAAGTACCAATTGTTTACTCCGTTTCTACTTATACTAGAACTAGCTTTGAAGAATGATTTCATCTACCCTGCAGAGCATTTAAACACAACCATTAGGGTCACATATTTTATTTCAGAAGTACAAAAACAGCATTGATTTTTAAAATTCTACATATTTTTTGTTGTTGTTAATCCTCACCCCAGGACATTGTTTCCTTTGAATTTTTTTTTAGAGAGAGTGGAAGGGAAGGAGGAAGGGGGAGAGAGAGAAACATAGATGTGAGAGACACAAGGATTGGTTGTCTCTTGCACATGATCTCACTGGGGCCCGGGATCAAAGCTGCAACCCAGGTAGGTACCCTTGACCCGGAGTCCACTCATGACCCTTCAGTGCTTCGGTCAATGCTCTAACCATTGTGTAACTGGTCAGGGTGAAAGTTGTACACCTGTTTAAGAGGAATTTAATATTTTTATCTCAGAGGCAAGCCCTTACTTCTTGTGAATCCCATTTGATACATAGAAATATATGACATGTCTTAAGATCCTTTGGTGTTTCAAATGTAAATATTAAATTGCATTACAATGCAGACAGGTAATCCTGAGGCCCAGCAGAGCAATAATGATTAACAATATGCTCTAGAGAATACATTTTAATAGTATCACTCATAAAATCCATGTTTCAAAGGTTACAAACAGACTCAAGTTTGCCAGAAAGCAAATAAATCACCTTGCTTTGGGGTTTTTCATCTCTGATTTTTAAATAATCAGCATCATCTCCTGAGAGCAGGTAAACTATACTTATGTGCAAATGAACTACAGGAAGTGCTGAAATCCTTCCAGAGGGCTAACTCTCACTGGATTCTGCTTCTAGTAAAGTCCACTCCCAGTGTTCATTCGAATTTATTTTAAAAAATGAGAAAGGAGACTTTAGGGAGGTGGCTTTTACATGGATTTTATTTGCTGATGATTATGATACACAATACCTCTCACAAGATGACAGGGGTTGGAAGCCAATCCCACTATCACTCTTGCACTGTTGAGAGCTCTAGTGGAGTGTACTCAATTCTGACTCCAAACTAAGAGAGAATGTAAAGAGTCCAATAAAATATGTAGAGGGTGCCCGAGCCGGTTTGGCTCAGTGGATAGAGCATCAGCCTGCAGACTGAAGGGTCCTGGGTTCGATTCCAGTCAAGGGCATGTACCTTGGTTGTGGGTACATCCCCAGTAGGGGGTTTGCAGGAGGCAGCTGATCGATGTTTCTCTCTCATCGATGTTTCTAACTCTCTATCCCTCTCCCTTCCTCTCTGTAAAAAATCAATAAAATTATATATATATATATATGTGTGTGTGTGTGTGTGTGTGTGGAAAAATAATACCTAACAAGGATAGAACTAAATGAGCAAAAGTGAAAGAAAATTTGATGAAAATTGGTGCAAAATGCTGAGGAGAAACATACCATATATACAAAAACAGGGCTAAATGAACTCAAACATCAATAAACAGGGTTATATTTAATAATGCTAATGGGAACTAACTAGATGATGCTCATAAAAAGCTTTCTTTAGTGCTTTGTAATACTCATAATTTTATACCTTTTTTCCAAGTCATATGAACTATTAAGTCAATGTGCTATTTTTTACCTCAATAAATTGCTTCAACAAATTAAGAGATTCACAAAATAATGAGATCATATAAACGATGAATCTGTTGTCCCATTTAATATTTTTATAGTCACATTTCCTACTTTCTATTTGCAATCTTTTATATTTTCTATAAGGATATTTCTGCAATGCTAATCACCCTATGGGAGTTTATCATCTAAATGAAAAGGAAAAGACTAGCACACATGAAACAGTAGTGTTTCTAATCAATACTCAGAGTAAAATCTTATGGGGAAAATTAATTTTCCCTGCAGAGAAAGTATGAGACATCAAGTTGAAATAAGCGCTCAAATGTGTATTTAAATCTGTTTACTGCGGAACTAGCGAACTTTTTTTTTTTTCTGTAAAGGTCCAGATAGTAAATGTTTTTGGCTCTGCTGTCCCTATGGTCTCTGTTGCAACTATGCTGTTTGCTGTTACAATGTGAAGCAGCCATAGACAATATGTAAACAACTGAGCATAGTTGTGTGTATTCCAATAAAACTTTGATTATGGAAATAGATTGAGGAACAAATGTGGCTTGCAGGAACATAACTTGACAGTCCCCGGTCTAGTGTATCATTTTGAGAAGTAATTCATCCCATTTTCAATAAGAAGCAGAGAGCAAGAAATGAACTGAGGCCAAGTGGAATTTTTGTAGATATACTCTGAAATCCCAGAACACCAGAAACACTTATATTTGAATACAATTCAATAAAATGTGATGGATGTTTTTATTGGCTATTGTTTTATATTACCCAAGCAAATTCCTCTCTCCATTGAGATTCTTTAAAACCTGCCAACTAGGCAAAGCTCTTCCTAAGTTTGCTGTCATTGAATTTCCTTGGCACTTAAGATAGATTTGATAAAACAGTATACACATCAAAATTTGACAATTAAAAGCTTAATTACATTTTTTAAATTAAAAGAACTTTATCTATCTCTGAGATGTGGTTCAATGTTGTACCTCTTTCCTATAAATCCAAATATTTCACTATATAAGAAAGTAGAACAGAAAAAAATTACTACAAGTAACCTTAACCCTTTTCACTCGCTTGCTTTTTTCTTGATTCCTTTATTCTACTCGGGATTTAATTTTTTAAATACCCCAGATTTTACAAAGCGCAGCAGTAGAATAAAAAACTGGAGTTTCTTTTCATACAAACTTATTTATTTGGATTTTTTTATATTTCAAATTATTGATACATTCAAAGAGTAATTTTAATCTCTATAATTTTTCATGGTGTGATATTTTTTGAAACATTCACCCACATGAAGACTTGGTTTACATTCACATGTTTCGCAAATATAAATCGTCTCTCTTCTTCCTCCTTTGATTTTTCTGTTAGAACAAACAACACAATCTTTGTGGTTTTTGTTAGGGTGAGGTGTGATTATATGGAGCTTTCCATCTAAACATTGCTCTAAGTTAGTGGATAATAATCTACCCCTGGAAGTTAGTGTACCATCTCAGAATTCTCCAACAAGATCATGTACTAGTTTCCTAATAAATTTCACATGCGTTATCGGTTTTTCATTTTTTCTTTTTTGGCATCAGTTGAGTTGGCATTTACATCTTACTTGTCCTTTCATGCTAATGAAAACAAGAAAAGATACTGGAAAAATAGACAAAAATCCCTCTTCCCCCCGTGGTGAAACTACGAGTCGAGTGTGGCTCGACATACGAGCTGCTACCGATGCTAACCGTGTCGAGTCACACTCGACAACCGAGTGCAAAAGGTTAAGCATCATGACAACTTTCTCTTTGAACTCTACCCTCCATCATCCTACCTAATAATAGACAAATATGCAAATTGACCGCACCTTTGCTACGCCCAAGCCACGCCCACCAGCCAAGCCACGCCCACCAGCCAATCAGGACGAGTATGCAAATTACCCCAACAAAGATGGTGCCTAATTTGCATATCAAGACAGCGTAGAAAGAAGCCAAGAGCTGCAGAAGGGAGCAAAGCTGCGGAGAAGCAAGCAAGCCGAGGGGAGGAGAAGGGAGGAGTGGAGGCGGGGCCGGGGGAGAAGGGAGGAGAGCGGGCGGGCTGGCGGAGAAGGGAGAAAAGCATGGGGGCTGGCGGAGAAGGCGGGGCGGGGGACAAGGGAGGAGAGCAGGCGGGGCGGGGTAGGTTGCAGCAGGAAACCCTATTGCAGGATTTTTCCTGCAATGGGAACACTAGTGTAATATAATATAACACATTCAAAATTCTGAATAGAAAATGTTAGTAATTGTAATATGGTTCTCAATTATTTCAGTGATAAATCACTAATAAAAATTTCACTGTTACAAAATGTTAAAATTCAGCTTATTAACACTCCTTCTCTTAAGTAATTGTTTCCTATAGAAAAGTTATAAAAATGATCATGACGTTACTATCTATATATATAAAAGCCTAAGCGACCATTCGACCATTCAACCGTTCGACCGGTAGTTATGATGTGCACTGACCACCAGAGGGAAGATGCTCAATGCACAGGCATGGAAACATGGAACAGAATGATGAATCTCAGAGGGGAGGCGGGTAAGAGATTAACCAAAGTTCTTATATGCATACTAGAGGCCTGGTGTACAAATTCATGCACTGGTAAGGTCCCTTGGCCTGGCCTGTGGGGATCGGGCAGAAACTGGCAGTCCAACATCCCCCGAGGGGTCCCAGATTGCAAGAGGGTGCAGGCCAGGCCGAGGGACCTCACCAGTGCACGAATCTGTGCACCAGGCCTCTAAGTTAATAATAATAGCTAATAACTATTAATTAATTAAATTCCATTTAATATTCAAAGCAATCCTATGTAATGCAGGCACTATTATTACCTTCATTGTATAATGATGAAGACACTGTGCCTCAGACAGGTGCTTGTCCAAGGCATAGGGTTAGTAAGCAGCAAAGCTGGGATTTAAAAGCAGATGTTCTAGGTTCTAGATGCTAGTGAGGCCAAGACCATGATTCAGTGTCTCCACAGAACTAACAGCCTGCTGACACAGCCAATATGCCCTACACTTTGTCTGGACAAGACATCACTGGCAAAAAGGATCATGAAACAGGAGCTGGAGGTGAATGCAGAGAAGTACACGTCAAACGTGGACGATGGAGAATAAGAGGGAAACTCCTAAAAGCTTAAACTGGGAATCCCAAAACTAGTTATTCAAAAAATGCTACATGTCAGTAATCTTCCTTAGAGACATGACAAACACATTTATTTCAGGCTATGAAATCATGTGGGCCTTTGAAAAATCCTAGATCCACTATTTACAAGGTAGTTTTTTGATTACTTAAAATGTATGAAGCTCAGACTCCTCTAATACAAATTAAGGAAAATGATCAGGGTTGTTTCGTAGGGATGTTACAGGATAAAATGAGCTCATGTGGGCCTGATAAATACTGGGTTCCCCCAAGTGGTAGCTGCTATTATTATTCAGGGTTTTGTATTTTTATTTTTAACTAGAGGCCCAGTACACAAAATTCAGGCACGGGGGGTGGGGTGGGCGGGGTGTGTGTGTCCCTCAGGCCAGCCTGCACCCTCTCCAATCTGGGACCCCTCGAGGGATGTCTAACTGCCCGTTTAGCCCCGATCCTGGTGGGATCGGGCCTAAACGGACAGTCGGACATCCCTCTCACAATCCAGGACTGCTGGCTCCCAACTACTCGCCTGCCTACCTTCCTGATTGCCCCTAACCGCTTCTGCCTGCCAGCCTGATCACCCCTTAACCACTCTCCTGCCAGCCTGTTTGATGTCTAACTGCTCCCCTGCCAGCCTGTTTGCCCCCAGCTTCCCTCCTCTGACAGCCTGGTCACCCCTAACTGCCCTCCCCTGCAGGCTTGATCGCCCCCAACTGCCCTCCCTTGCAGGCCTGGTCCCTCCCAACTGCCCTCCCCTGCTGGCCTGATCACCCACAACTGCCCTCCCTTGCAGGCCTGGTCCCTCCCAACTGCCCTACTCTGCTGGCCATCTTGTGGTGGCCATCTTGTGTCCACATGGGGGCAGGATCATTGACCACATGGGGGCAGCAATCTTGTGTTTTGGAGTGATGGTTAATCTGCATATTACTATTTTATTAGATAGGATAGAGGCCTGGTGCATGGGTGAGGGCCAGCTGGTTTGCCCTGAAGGATGTCCCGGATCAGGGTAGGGGTTCCCTTGGTGCATGGGGCAGCCTGGGCGAGGAGCCTGTGGTGGTTTGCAGGCCAGCCATGATCCCCGGCAACCCAAGTGGAGGCCCTGGTATCTGGAATTTATTTATCTTCTACAATTGAAACTTTGTAGCCTGGAGCAGAGCCAAGCCTTCTGCTAGCTCTGTGGCGGCAGCCATTTCTGTTCGAATTTATGTATCTCCTATAATTGAAACTCTGTAGCCTGGAGCAAAGTCCTGGGCTGGCCAGGGCTGCAGAGGCTTGGCTTCCTCCATTGCCAGGGGCAACCCTGGGCTCCTGCTCTCTCCAGCTCTGTGGCCGCAGCCATTTCTGTTTGGATTTATGTAATTTCTATATTTGAAACTTTGTAGCCTTAAGCGAAGGCCTGGGCTGGCCAGGGTGTGCGGAGAGCTTGGCTTCCTCCATTGCCGGGGAAACCCAAGCCTCCCTCCTGCTCTCTCTGTGGCTGCAGCCATTTTGGTTGGGTTTATTTGCATAGTCGCTCCTGATTGGCTGGTGGGCGTGGCTTGTTGGCATGGCTTGTGGGTGTAGCGGAGTGATGGTTAATTTGCATATTACTCTTTTATTAGATAGGATTATAGAAGTGGTAAATAGTGGCTATGGTAACGAGTTTAAAGATGCCAGATTTCTGGATAAAAATTGAAAACATACCCAATCATTTGAATGTCTTATCTATGTAACTTTGGGCTTCTCAAATTTCATGTGTTAGAAACAACATTTGGGGGGAAAACAATTTTGATCAGTCAAAAAGACAGAAGATTCACTGATTCTTTCACTTTCATCTGAAGACATATGTATACAACTATTAAGCTGTTTCAATTTATAGATCTTCCTACCTTGTCTCTCCATTTTCCCCCAATATACCATAGAAATATCCTTTCATCACTGTCCTAGTATACCTTGATACACCAAAGATAGAAAAGAATTGTACTACTGAATGCATCTGATATATTCATCATTAAATAAGGAAGAAGTGACAATTATATATTAACTAGTAGCCCCTTGCAGGAAGATTCCTGCAATAGGGCTTTCTGCTGTGCTCTCCCCCACCCCACCTGCTTGCCTCCCTTCTCTGCCGGCCCCGTCTGCTTACTTCTCTGCAGCTTTGCTCCTACGCTGTCTTGATATGCAAACTAACTGCCATCTTGGTTGGGTTAATTTGCATACTTGCCCTGATTGGCTGGTGGGCGTGGCTTAGGCGTAGGAAAGGTGCGGTCAATTTGGATATTACTCTTTTATTAGGTAGGATGTCATACTCCAGTAAAATGTTTAACATGTGGTGATATTTAACATATAACATTGGGCATAATCATAAAGAAGCAGATTATATTACAAGGAGATTTTTTAACTCAAAAGAGAAAAATGAGGTGCGTTTCCCTTTCCCTTCTCTCTCCCCTCCCCTGCCCCAGGCACATTACATTAGCTTCCTCACTCCTAAGCTCCAAGAGCCTTTCCTTTAAGTCCATAACTTGTTTCCTAAGACCATGGCTTCTAGGAATTACTTTATCTACCTCTGTAATTTACCCAATAAACGTTCTCTTATTAAAAAAAAAGGAGAAAGGTTATATAGAAAAAGATAGATATGTGGGAAAAAGAGAGAATTTCATACTCATGAAATAAATTCTTTTTATTATTTTTTTTTTGCAGTTTTCTCTTAAAAGTATAGTCTAAACAGAGATTTTTTTCTGATTGTCTGAATAAACATTTCCCAGAGAAGATATACAAAAAACCAAGAGGTACATGAAGAGATGTTCAACACCATTAATCATCAGGGAAATGCAAATCAAAACCATAATGAGATATCACTTCACACTTGTTTCAATAGTTTTATCCAAAAAACCAAGACATAACAAGTGTTGTGAAGATGTGGGGAAAAGGGAACTACTGTGCACTGTTGGTGGGAATGCAAATTGGTGCATCCATTATAAATAACAGTAAAGAGGTTCCTCAAATTTTAAAATAGAACTACCATATGATTCAGTGATTCCACTTCTGGGTAATTACCCCCCCCAAAAAAAAAAAAACACAAAAAAAAAACAAAACAAAAAAGAAATACACTAATTTGAAAAGATATATGCACAACCATGCTCATTTCATGGAAACATTATTTACAAACTAGAGGCCTGGTGCACAAATTCATGCACGAGTGGAGTCCCCTGGCCTGGTGGGCAATCGGGGCCGATTTGGGTCATCTTGCCCAGTCCCAATCGGGGCTGATGGGGGCTGGCCGGCCAGGGAGGGACCACGGGAGGATGGTGGGACTATGGGAGGGCTCCAGGGTGTGTCTGGCCCTCTTGCCCAGTCTTGATCGGCCATATCCCAGCAGCAAGCTAACCTACAGGTCGGAGGATCTTCCCCTTGGTGGTCAGTGCATGTCAGAATGACTGGTTGAGCAGTTGACCAAATGGTCAACCAATCGGTCAGACACTTAGCATATTACACTTTTGTTATAAAGGATAGTCAAGATATGAAAATAACCTAAATGTCTGTCAATGGTTACATAAATGGAATATTAATCAGCCATAAAAAAGAATTATATCTTGTCATTTGCTACAACACGGATGAACTTTGGGAGAATTTGTTAAAAGTGAAATAAATCAGACAGAAAAAGACAAATACCAGCCTAGCCAGCATGGCTCAGTGGTTGAAAGTCAACCTATGAACCAGGAGGTCACGGTTTTATTCCTGGCCAGGTCACATTCCCAGAGTTGCAGGCTCGATCCCCAATGTGGGGCATGCAGGAAGCAGCTTATCAATAATTCTCTCTCATCATTGATATTTCTATCTCTCTCTCCCCTTCTCTCTGAAATCAATAAAAATATATATTTTTAAAAACGGTAAATAAATATGATCTTAGTTATGTGTGGAATCTAAAAACAAAACTGAGCTCATAAATATGGAGAAAAGATTGGTGGTTGCATGAGGAAGGGGTAAGTGAAATGGGTTAAAGAGGTTAAAAGGTACAAATTTCCACTTATTAATGACTAAATCATGGGAATGTAGTATAGCATGATGACAATAGTAAATAATATTTTATCACATATTTGAAAGTAGCTAGGAAAGTGGATCTTAAAAGATCTCATCACACACACACAAAAAAAGTTGTAACTATGTATGGTGACTAATGTTAACTGGATTTACTGTGATTATCATTTTGCAATATATACCCACATTGAATCATTACATCATATACATGAAATATATAATGTTATAGCAATTATCCTATATAAAAAAAAGCCTAATATGCTAAGTGTCTGGTCGGCCTCTAGGCTGCTCAACCAATCAAAGCGTAATATGGTAATGATATGCTAAGGCCGCTCAACTGCTCACTATGATGTGCACTTACCACCAGGAGGCAGACAGTCAACCAGTCGACCAGTCACTATGATGTGCACTGACCTCCAGGGGACAGATGCTCCAACTGATAGGTTAGCTTGCTGCTGGGGTCCAGCAGATCAGGACTGAGCGAGACGGGCCGGACACACCCTGGAGCCCTCCCACAGTCCCTCCCCGGCTGGCCAACCTCCCGAGTCCCTCCCTAGCCCCAATTGTGCACTGGTGGGGTCCCTCGAGGGATGTCGGAGAGCAGGTTTTGGCCGGACGGTGGAACAACTGGTTGCTATGATGTGTAATGACCACCAGGGGGCAGGAGCTCAATGCAGGAACTGCCCCCTGGTGGTCAGTGCGCTCCCACAGGGGAAGTGCCGCTCAGCCAGAAGCTGGGCTCATGGCTGACGAGCACAGTGGTGGTGGTGGGAGCCTCTCCCACCTCCACAGCAGTCAGACATCCCCCAAGGGCTCCCAGACTGTGAGAGGGCGCAGGCAGGGCTGAGGAACCCCCCCAAGTGCACGAATTTCATGCACTGGGCCTCTAGTTACTCAATAAAAAGAGAGAGAAGTACCTATTGTACTTCTGTTCACAAGCTGAATTTTATAAAGAATAAAAAAGCAAAATAATCTTACAAAATCATATGATTATAATGAATAAAATAATAAGACATAATTATGTAGTGATATTTACGCACTATTTGGCAATGACCTAGCAATATAAGAGTACCAAAGACATAAATAAGGAAAGACATTTCCCACAGATGAGATAAATAGGCAGTATAAAGCCTTGGGTAGGTTAAAATAAATGGGATTAGTTCCGGCAGGCAGCAAAATCCTATGAGATAGAACTTATCTTTCATCTGTTTTCAATTCATTCAGCTGGTAATAAGCAGCTATTTTTGTGTCACTCCATTGTTGTCATCCTGTTTTAAGTTCTGTTTTCAAACTTAGACCAACCTATTACATAGTTTGTTTTAGGAAAGCTTAAAGGAAACATTTGTAAAAGAGATTGCAGAATGCTTCATTAGGTTACCATCACTGACCTGTTTCTTCAGAGATTATTTTTGTGTGAATTAAACCAAAATTACTTTGAAATTACAGAATATGAGTTATGACTATAAAATTTGAATTTATTAAATATAACCAGAATTTATGTACACACATTTGTTTTCCTCATGGGATACTCTACATGGATTTCAATTGTGATGCCATTGTCTAAGCATTTTAATAAATGAGAGTTTGTTAAAAAGCAGTCTTATCACCTAATAAAGTTAGTTGTCTCAAAGTTCAGGGTAATGTGATATGAAGGCAAAAATAGTCCATTCAACCATATTAACCCTAGAATAAAGTAGAGGACACATAATATAATGATTCCACTGTACTCTGTGGGATATATAGAATGCCATTGTATGTGACCTTTTTTTTAAGGGATGCTGAAAACAGAAGGGTAAGAAAAGGGCAATGAAAGAAAGACAGAAAACACATACCACCACCACTTCCCCACCCTCACCACCCCCCCCCCAAAAAAAAAAAAGCCGTTCATGCATTCACTCATTTCAACAACTTTGCTTAGGGCTAACCTTGATCTTAATGTTGAAGATTTTGAATTATTTGCATTTTAAAAAAAACAACCTATGAGAAAATTATTTCCTTTGGAAACGCTAACCCCATGTTTAAGAATATAAAATCTGTATATTGAACACACTCTCTAAGTGTTGGTTTGAGCCATGATTATTACCAGTAATAAAATGATCATTAATATTTTGGTTTGCTGTGATGTCTTGTAGATAGGATGTTTGTGTGTGAGTGTGAGTGTGTGTGTGTGTGTGTGTGTGTGTGTAAAAGAAACAGAAAGATGAACAGAGAGACACAAGGGGAAAAGGAGATACCTTGCTGACTCACAGAAATTAAAATATCCTATATAATAAAAGGGTAATATGCCAATTGACCGAACAGTGGAACGACCAGTTGCTATGATACGCACTGACCACAAGGGGGCAGATGCTCAATGCAGGTCATTGAGCTCCCCGTGTGGCAGCGCTGCTCAGCCAGAAGCCAGGCTGACAGTTGGCAAGTGCAGCGGTGGTGGCAGGAACCTCTCCCACCTCCGCGGCAGTGCTAAGGATGTCCGACTGACATCCCCCAAGGGCTCCCAGACTGCGAGAGGGCGCAGGCCAGGCTGAGGGACACCCACCCCCCTCAAGTGCATGAATGTCATTCACTAGGCCTCTAGTATCTTTATAATGCCAGAGTTTTTCCTACTCTGGAAAATTCAAATAACTGAGCCTTTGCCTTAAAGCAAGTCCAGCCTGGCCAGTGTTGCTCAGTGGTTGAGCATCGACCTATGAACCAGGAGGTCATAGTTGGACTTCCATTCAGAGTACAAGAGTACATGCCCGGGTTGTAGGTTTGATTCCCAATAGGTGGGGGGGCATGCAGGAGGCAACCATTCAATAATTCTCATCATTGATGATTCTATCTCTCTCTCCCTCTCCCTTCCTCTTTAAAATCAATTTTAAAAATTTTTAATAAAAAAAAACGTCCAGACTACAGAGCCAAATAAGATAGGAGTTGCTATCTCTACTTTCTTAAAAAGTTTACCAGGCTCGCCCTGGCCACATGGCTCAGGTGGTTGGAGCATCCTGCCACATACCAAAAGGTTGCAGGTTCACTCTCGGGTCAGGCCAAATACTTAGGCTGCAGTTTGATCCCTGGTTGGGGTGCATACTTGGAGGCAGCCAACTGATGTTTCTCTCTTCCTCTCTCTCTGTAAAAATCAATAAAAACATATTCTTGGGTGAGGATTAAAAAAAAATTTATTGACTTAACTGGGGTGACATCTATAATAATAAAAGCGTAATATGCTAATTAGACCAGATGTCATTCTGGATGACCTTCCCCATGAAGCTGGGGCTGGCAGCCCAGGGAAGGAAGGCCTACTCTTGCAAGAATTTTGTGCATCGGGCCTCTAGTTCATTAATAAAGTTATATGCTTGAAGCATACAATTCTATAATACAGACACACAGATTTTTAACTTCTCTATGTAACTGGAATATCTAGCAACTCTGGCCCATAACACTCACTCAGTAAAGACTGGCTAAAGCTGGTTAGAGCAGGTACTCCAGTTTTCTAGAGATTAACTACCTACTTTTTTCCCAACATAGAGGCCTTGTGTTTAGTTACCAGAGATCACCTTTACACTTCACTTATCCATTTTACCAACATGGTTTCAATAGACATTTGCATTTCACACATTTTTTAAATGACATTTTGGTTTCAGGAGGAAATCACTGAGTGACAAAAACATAACATACTGGGAGTTCTGATAAAAATATGTACAAGGACATGAGCAAGTTAATAGAATAATAATCTACTGTGCCATCAATTAAGGAGTAATCCCAGGGCATTTTTCAGCTTGGCACCATGTATCTCTAGGTGCCATGTTGGTCTTATAACTAAAACTAATGTTTTCTCTTCAAAAAAGATTTATTTTTATGTCTATTTGAGGCAAACTAATGACATGTGTCAGGGAGCAAGATTTCAAATGCTCCCCAAAAGAGAAAAATTTTAAATGTTGATCTTGAATTTAAAATTTTCCAAAACTTACCCAAGGCCGGCCCCGCCCCCAATAGGCCTCCCCACCCCAATTGGGGCGGGGCTCACCAGCCAATCTCTAGCAGCCCATCTCCCCAGCTGGCCAGCCCTGATTTGGACCCAATTGGGGCAGGCTGGCCGGCCAACCTCCTGCCAACTCCTCCTCCCTACAGGCCCAGTGCCAATCCACCGATCCGGGCCGGCCGGACACCACCCATGCACAAATTCATGGACCGGGCCTCTAGAATTCTCATATAATAGGTTTTCAAATTTATACACTTCTTGAATTTTTCCTTATTCAAATTTTGTGACTTATTTTCAAATTTCAAAAGGAAATTACTATTTTTGGGGTGTATAAACAGCATTTAAAAATGACTTACGTTTGACAATTGTGCCCATTAAGCATAAAAAACATGCATTTCATAACTTTCTCCTTTCATTGAATAAAAATTAATAGAAGTTTTACAAAAATGTAGCTATATATCATAGAGCTTGTTCCAAGCTACTCATTCCCATGGTTTTAAACAAAGATAAAATAAAAATAAACCACTTTTATTAGACAATGGTATACAGATAAATTTTTATCATCTCTGTTCAATTAATAATTTCACAGATAGCTTTTCAAATTATCCAAATGAATTATACTAAGATATACATTCAGTGAGGTGGTTCTCCTAGGTCAGTGGTCGGCAAACTCATTAGTCAACAGAGCCAAATATCAACAGTACAATGATTAAAATTTCTTTTGAGAGCCAAATTTTTTAAACTTAAACTTTTTCTAGCGCCACTTCTTCAAAATAGACTCGCCCAGGCCGTGGCATTTTGTGGAAGAGCCACACTCAAGGGGCCAAAGAGCCGCATGTGGCTCGCGAGCCGCTGTTTGCCGACCACGGTCCTAGGGCAGCTATGAGAAAGGAGTTGTCAGTTCCCCAGGGAATTCATAAAGGGCCTGTGTGCACTTTCAAAAACAAGTCTTGGTTAATAAAGTAAAATTATCAGGTAGAATTTAAATGTTTGCAAAAAGAAGTGAGCTACTTTGTATTGATATCAAAGTAGTCATTTCTATGTTCTCTGCCCATATTTTGATTGGATAGATTATATTTTTGTATCTAGTTGTATGAGTTCCTTATATATTTTGGATATCAACCATTTATCAGATATATAATTTGCAAATATATTCACACATTCAGTAGATTGTCTTTTTGTTTTGTTGGTTTCCTTCACTGTGCAGAAATTTTTAGTTTGATTAAATCTCATTTGTTTATTTTGCTTTTGTTTGCCTTGAGAAGACATATCCAAAATGATATTACTCAGACTGATGTCAAATAGTTTACTCCCTATGTTTTCTTCTAGGAGTTTATAGTTTCAGGATTTATATATCCACTTCTGGGTATTTATCTAAAGAAAAGAAAAACTCTAATTAAATAAGATATATGTACCCCTTTGTTCTCACAGCATTATTTACAAACCCAAGACATGGAAGTAACCTAGTTGTCTATTGATAAATGAATGGAAAAAAGATGTGGTGTTTACACACACACACACACACACACACACACACACACACACACACACACTGAAATATTATACAGCAATAACAAAGATTAAGATCTTTCCATTTGCTACAACATGATG
The DNA here is from genome assembly GCF_951640355.1 of Cnephaeus nilssonii. Taxonomy (NCBI): domain Eukaryota; kingdom Metazoa; phylum Chordata; class Mammalia; order Chiroptera; family Vespertilionidae; genus Cnephaeus; species Cnephaeus nilssonii. The sequence goes on along the minus strand of NC_137074.1, from coordinate 34,140,168 downwards.
GACTTAGAAGGTATTATGCTAAATGAAGTAAGTCAGACAGAGAAAGAAAAATATCATATGTTTTCATTTATATGAGGAATCTAACAAAACAAAGCAAATGAAAAACAAAACTAAACAAAAACAGACTCACCCAGAAGGAATGGCTCAGCATCTACCTATGAACCAGGAGGTTGAGCATCTACCTATGAACCAGGAGGTTATGGTTCAATTCACAGTCAGGGCACATGCCTGGGTCGCGGGCTCCATCCCCAGTAGGAGGCATTCCAATCAATGGTTCTCTCTCATGGTCTATGTTTCTATCTCTCTCTACCTCTCCCTTCCTCTCTGAAATTAATAAAAATATATTTTAAAAAACAAAACAAAACAAAAAAAACACAGACTCATAGAAACAGAGACCAAAGGAATGGTTGCCACAGGAGAAGGGTACGGGGGATAGGTCAACATTTTAGAGGTACTTGCTCCTGGAATGTAACATTTACAGCTCCACTAAGAGAAAACAAAGGGATGCAGTACAGAGCACATAAATCACTGAAATGTGTTACTGTTTGCTGATGTTGAAGCATTCTGGTATCAAAAACTGTACTTGGGTCAACCTTACATTTTTCTCTATATACACATTTTAACCTATTTATTTTACTGTCTTCTCCTACTCTACATCTTTCACTTATCTCTTTTGTTCATGCTAAATGTGTATGGTTGTCTGAGGATAATATTAAAACTTATCTAAAGAGAGTTCTTTCCTCTTTCTAAGTCATCATATTTAGACAGTTTACAAACTATTCTCAGACAATCTTAACCTACTGCTGCCAAGGATGTTTCTCAAGCATAATTCCATCAATAATCAAAATTCTATGCAATATAAATTCCTTCACCCTTAGTTCCCAATTTTATTGAGATATAATTGACATACATCTCTGAATAAATTTAAGATGTACAGCATAATGGCTTTATTTACATATATAGGATAGGTGAAAAGTAGGTGTACAGTTGTTCGCTTGGAAAATAATACAATACTTAAAAAGTCATGATGCAAGAATAAACTCTGTGTTTCATGTACTCACAACTGTAAACCTGAAATGATTACTGCAGTAACTTTAATTAGCATCTCATATAGACACAATAGAAACAGGAAGCAAAAATATTTATTTTTCCTCGTAATAAAAACTCTTAGGATTTACTCTCTTAACTTTCATATACAAGGTGTGACAAAAGTAGGTTTACAGTTGTGAGAAAGTTTGATGTTAATTCTTGATGATAAAATTCAACAGTGAAACCATTTGGCCCCAACCTTTTCTTCTTTGGGAAAGTTTTGATTACTGATTAAATGTCATTACTAGTAATTGGTCTATTCAGACTTTCTATTTTCTCTTTACTCAATGTTGGTAGTTTGTATGTTTCTAAGAATTTTTCCATATCTTCTAGGTCATCCAGTTTGTTGGTATATACTTGTTCCTAGTAGCATGTTATGATTCTTTTTATTTCTGTGGTATCAGTTTAATGTCTGTTTTCATTTATAATTTTGTTGATCTGGGTCCTCTTTTTTCCTTAGTCTAGCTAAAAGTTTCTCAATTGTGTTTACTTTTTTCAAAGAAACAACTTAGTTTAGTTAATCTTTTCTACTGTTTTCCTGTTCTCTATTTCACTTACTTCTGCTCTAATTTTTACTATATTCTTCCTTTTGCTAACTTTGAGCTGTTTGTTCTTTTTCTAGTTCCTTATGGCATAAAGTTATTTGAGATCTTTTTGCTTAACATAGGTATTTATTGCTATACATTTTTCTCTTAGAACTTTTTCCCTTTAACATCTTTGATTTATTGCTTGTTCAGATGAGTTTTGTTTAATTTCCATATATTGATGCATCTTCAAATTTTCTTCTTGATATTGATTTCTAGTTTCATACCATTGTAATCAGAGAAAATATTTGGTATGATTTCAATATTCTTCAATTTGTTAAGACTTCTTTTGTGGCCTATAATCTATCCTAGAAATTCCATGTGCACTTGTGAATCATGTGTATTCTCCCTGTTCTCAGAATGTTTTGTGTATGTATGTTAGGTCCATTTGATCTCTAGTCTTATAGAAATTCACTATTCCCATATCGATTCTCTGTCTGGATGATTTATCCATTGTTGACAATGGGGTATTAAAGCCCCCAATTATTAATGAACTGTGTCTTATTTCTCCCTTTAGTTCTGTTAGTTTTATGTATTTAGGTATTTCAAAGTTGAGTGCATATTAACAATTGTTATATCTTCTTGACATATCGGGCTTTTTAATCATTTTATAATGACCTTCTTTGTCTCTTTCTTACCATATCGGGTTAAAAGCCTATTAATAGGTGATATATCTATCTTTGGGCTTTTTTGTTTGTGGTTTTTTTGTGTACTTTTTTAAATTAACATTTGCTTAACATATTTTCCATTCCTCCAGTCTATGTGTTTCTTTAAGGCTAAAATGAGTCTCTTGTAAGCAGCAAATGATTGAATCTTGTAATTTTTTTTTCTTTACGCTACTTTATCTTCTGGTTAGAGAATTTAATCCATATGCTTAAAGTAATTATTAATAAATAAGGATTTAACTATTTCCCTTTTGTTGATTATTTTCTGGTTATTTTGTAGGTCCATTGTTTCTTGTTTCTTATTCTGCTATTTTGGTGTTTTGTTGTCTCCTGGCATCAGTGTGCTGGCTTCTTTATCATATCTTTTGTGTAATTACTACAGGATTTTCCATTGTGGTTACCATGAGGCTTACATAAGATAGCTTAAAATTATAACAACTGCCCTAACCGGTTTGGCTCAGTCGGCCTGTGGACTCAAGGGTCCAAGGTTCGATTCCGGCCAAGGGCATGTACCTTGGTTGTGGGCACATCCCCAGTGGGGGATGTGCAGGAGGCAGCTGATTGATGTTTCTCTCTCATTGATGTTTCTAACTCTCTATCCCTCTCCCTTCCTCTCTGTAAAAAATCAATAAAATATATTTTTTTAAAAATTGTAACACCTGATTGTCTACAATAAAAGAGTAAGATGCAAATTGACTGTACTTTTGTGATGCCCACCAGCCAATCAGGAGTGAGTATGCAAATTAACTCAACAAAGATGGTGGGTTAATTTGCATACACAGGTGTCATGCGGCCAGGGGCGGGGCGGGACACTTGCATTGTTGCCAGGGCGACAACACAGGCATTCCACACTGCTCTGGGCCTCTGGGCAGCTTGGGAAGGAAGAAAGGTGGCTCCGGGCCAGAGCAAAGGCGGTGCCAGCAGCCAGGGGAAGGAAGGCCCATTCTTGCATGAATCTCCATGCATCGGGCCTCTAGTAAACTAATAACAGTTAAACTTCAATAGAATTCTTAAGCTTTACACTTTTAATTCTCTCTCACAGTTTAGGTTATTGATCCTAATTAAAATTTACATTTTTATTTTTATGTAACTAATAACAGATTACAATAGTTATGTTCATTTTTACTACAATTGTTTATTAACTTTTAGAATTATATATGAATAATGCTCAACCATTGCCATTTACAAAATCTGACTTTTACAATATGACTTCAATTACAGGTGATTTTTACACTGCCTTTTAGGTGTTTAGGTTATTTATTACTATCCTTCTATTTTTCATTAAAAGAACTACCTTTAGTATTTAGCATTTCTTATAAGGTTTAGTGGTGATAAGTCCCTTTAGATTTCATTTCTTCTGGAAAGTATCACTCCTTCATTTCTGAAAACAGCTTCACTAGGTAGAATGTTTTTGGTTGACACTCCTTTTCTTTCAATATTTTGAATATGGCATTTAATTCTCTTCTGACCTGAAAGGTTTCTGTTGAAAATCTACCATAATATTCTATGGGTTCCCTTGTATATAACTTCTCTCTTTTCTCTTGCTGTTTTTAATATTCTTTCTTTGTCCAGCCGGTATGGCTCAGTGGTTGAGTGTCGACCTATGAACTGGGAGATCAAGATTCAATTCTCACTCATGGCACATGCCCAGCTTACAGGCTTGGTCCCCAGTGTTGGGCATGCAGGAGGCAGTCAATCAATGATTCTCTCTCATCATTGATATTTCTCTCTCTCTCTCCCTCTCCCTTCCTCTCTGAAATAAATAAAAAATACATTTAAAAATTGACTTTTGACAATTACAATGTCTCTCTCTAGCCCTATTCAGGATCTACCTATTGGGGTCCTTGGATCTGAATGTCATTCTCTCTCCCAAGCTTTGGGAAGTTTTCAGCCATTGTGGGTTTAAGTATACTTTGTGTCTCTGTCTCTTTCTATTCTCCTTCTAGAACTCATATAATATAAATATTATTCATTTTTTCTTTTTGTTCCTCCAACTGGACAATTTCAAATGTCCTATCTTCCATGTAATTTATTCTTTCTTCTGTGTGGAATTATTTGGTTAAGTTAATATATTTTTGGGCTCCAGGATTTCTGGGAGGTGGTTGCTAATTCCAATTCTGTGTCACACTTTTCATTGTGTTCATGTATTGTTTTTCTAGTTTTGTGTAGCTGTCCTTGTGTTCTTATAGTTCAAAAACTTATTTAAGTGGATTATTCTGAACTGAATACTCCACCTGACAGTTCATAAATCTCTATTCTTTAAGATCAGTTATTACAGCTCTATTGGTTTCCTTTGTCAGCATCATATTTACCTGACTTCTCTTTATGCTTGATTCCTTAAATTGTCTCCTCTTTTAGACTGTGCAGATTCACTTCGGCAGATAAAATTTTCACCAGTCAATTCATTTGGGTTGCTGGATGTATCTGCTGGTAATTGCCTTGGGCATGTGGGGACTGCTATTAGAACCTATTTTGGGGTGATGTGACCGATCAAGCACTGATGTTTGTGGTGGGGTCATGCCACTGACTGAGAACAGCTGGATATGACTGCTGGCTTGATTCCCTGGCCAAGTACGGCTGTAATATGAATTCATGGTTGCTTGGATACTCTGGTCAGGCTTTCTAGATAAGCAGGACAGGGTGCTACACTATAGTCAGCAGTGGGTGGGCTATGAATTTGGCCTGGTGGAGGAGCAGGATCAGACCCAAGACCTGCATGAAACATTGTTAGGGAACCCTAATCAGGCAAGAATGTGTGCACTCAACATCCTGGTCAGGTGAGGTCATCAGTTTTGCTCAGCAGGCATGGAAAGCCACGAGCAGTATTCTTTGCTCATATGTAAGCAGTATTCTTTGTTCATATGTAAATTGGATGGGCTACACAGCTTCCTCTGTGCTCTGGTAGGATTCTCTGGTTGCGGGAGCTGAAGTTATATTCAGCAATAAGTGGAACTATGAATTAATTTTCCTGCCAGGGCACAGAGGGAGAAGCAACTCCATGCTCACTAATGCTGACCTGTGTCCCAAATTCACTGGACAAATAGGGCCACTGGCTTTGATCTGGGGGTAATCAGCTCTGTCTGCCTACCTCTTAAGAGTTTATAGGTTTTGCAGCTTCTAGGTGTTCTTACCAGCCTCTCTTGTCTGATGATGTTGGGGGCCACACCTCTAAGCAGGAGGGGCTGACTTACGCTCCTGCCTGGGCAAGACTGGGGAAACCCACTTCAAGAAAAATCCCAATTTTTCCTGAGAAAATTTTCTGGTCCTGAGACCACAATCAGCAGTGGGTGGGGCTATGACTAGGCCCTTTTGCCTAATTTGGGGACCCAAATTAGATAGAACTGCACCTTACTGAGTTCCCTGGTAAGACTGCCACTAACTTGGTTCTACAGATGAGCAAAGCTGCTGGTTGTCTCATCCTAGGACAAGACCCAAGTGCTGAATTTTGCAGGCCTCTCCCCACTTCTGTCACAGTAAGATTCCCGGTGGTTGGGCTCCACAAATTTCCTTGTGGTCCCTGTAGAGTTAAACCAGAGTATGGCTCTTGTGAAGCAAACCACAATGCTGGGAAGAGGGTGCTGGATGCCACCTTTGGGCTCTCTCAACCTGAGAAACCAGAGATTCTGGGTAGACCACTCAGCGTGGTGCTACACCAGCCTTGGGGAACAGCAATGGGGTTAGCAGGCAGCCATTACTCCTACCTTTCTAATGCAGCTTGTTTTGGTCTCTGTGCTTCACCCTCACATAAGGGTGCTTCAACCTCACTTCCATGTACTAAAACTCTCTCAGTGGTGGCTTGTCCATGAATAGTCGTTAGTTGTTTTTTCTGTGCTGGGCAGCGAAGTCAGGAATGACCTTTGTTACCATCTTGGTGATGCTACTTCTCCCTACTTCTAAGACTGTAAGATTTTCCTCTATCTCTTCTCTGATTTCAACCAGTTACTTCTCCTAAAGGTTTTTCTACTTTGGACAAATAATTACTTGTTTTAAAAATGATTACATACCTATAATATTTGTCAATATAGTACCTGGTATAAAAACTGCCCTTTCAAAGAATGACAGACTACCACAGTGACAAGTAAGCACTGTAAAATATGCTAACTACTGTTCATAATGCAAGCACATACTAAGAGTTAAAATGTAATTAACTTAGTGATTTGCCCAGCTCTGGCAAAAGACTTTAGATGCATCATTGCATTTCATCCTCAGATAGGTTAACTTGGCTCCCATTTTTTAAAGATGAGGAAAACAAAGCGTGTTCATGGACACAGAGCCAGTATGGGGTGGAACAGAATTTGAAGCAATATTTGACTCCAAATCTACATTTTTAATGGTCACAGGTTGTAAAAGAAGAATAAGTATAAGCCCAACAGAAAAGGGCCATCCTTTGCATTTACTGTGATCAAGCCATCCCCTATGCTTTAGTAAATTACATTCTTCACCGTTGGATATGCCTTTCTCTGAAATACGATTTTCCTTGCATTTAGCACTTATTCCAAACTCAACTCATGATGCCTTTCTAATTAATACTGCTCCACTCTGATTGCTCCCTTAGAGTCTTTGCTTCATTTCTAAAATCTACTAAGAGTATTAAATCTGAACTCATTTGTACACATTATTTATAAGTAATTTCACAAGTGAATATTCTGTGACCTCATCTAGATATTAAGGCCCTTGGAAGAAGGTACAAACCAATATTTTTTTTTGACAGCCTCATGGTTCCTAGTGTAGTAATTTACAAATTATGACATATAAGCTATACTTTTCAGAGCACAACCCAATAAAAAAGTAATATTACTGAATAAAAAGAAGCACTGTTATTTTTCCAAATTGTCTTTATTTATTCTTTTCAATTTTTAATAATAAAAGTGTAATATGCTACTGAGACCGAATGTCCTTCTGGACGTCCTTCCTTCTGAACAAAGTCACAGCAGGCAGGGGCCGTGGCAGAGGAGGCAGAGGCAGCAGAGGCCCCCAGCCGTGGCCACAGACGTGGCGGGTGGGGGCCGGGGCCAAAGCCCTTGCATGAATTTCGTGTATCAGGCCTCTAATTGTTAATAAAAAAAAACACATACATATGATCAAGGAAACAATAAGAACATTTATAAAAATTTGAGGAAACAATAAGCAATAATATAAAAGCAAACTTTACTTTCATGAAAGAAGCACCCTTATGATATATAATTTATCCTATTCATGTAGATAGCTGATTTTCCTTAAAAAAAGATTATATAAAACTATTTAGTAATCAATCAATTGTATTAATACCAAAACATAAGAATGTAGACAATCTTCAATTAAAACAATGGGCAGGAATGAACATACACATTTAATATCAAATGTCTTGAAGTGGAGAATTTATACTGCAATTAGTCATACACAGTAGATATTTTCAAATTATTCTTCCTATGATTTTTTAAATGAAATAAACACATTAGTAAATTTTTGTTACTTTTGCTCAAAACTACAGGTAAGGCTGCAGCATCGGGAATGCCACCACAGCCACCAAATATCTGAGGAATAATGCACATCTTCAGTTTTAAAAACTAAAATAGAAATACAAAATGCAAAAATATAGAGCATCATTTTTTCAAATAAAGTGGGGTGAAAAAGCCACTATCTTAACAGTGGACACAAGAATTTATTTAAAAAATCAATGATGATGTAGTGGATTAAAGTAGGACCAGAGGTTTTACTACAATAAGTTCTAATATAACCAAGGAGATAGCTAAACTTCTTTTCACCGGAAATGATCAAAATTTTAAAGGTGGGTGGTTAGAGAGAAGAGAGTTGAGGAAAAGAGAGTTACACATAAAATAAATTAGACTCTTGCCTCAAATCACACATAAAAATAAATTTCCCATGGAATAATCATTTAACATAAGAAAATTACCAGGAGAATATGGAAAATTATTAGTCAAATAACTTTGTGTAGGGCAAGCTTTTATAAGCATGGCTCCACAGCTAGAAACAATAAGAAAAAGATTAACACATATTCAGGGAAAAGATAAATAAAATTAGAATTGACAATATGAAAAATTTTTAAAACAAAGGTAAGACAAAAGATTAACATCCTTAAAAATATAGATCTGTTATTAAATAGCAATAAGAAAAATAAAGAAATACTAATAGAAGAAAATTGACAAACATGAACAAGAAATCCACAAAAGATAGTGCAATAGCTACTAAACATTTGAAAATGTATTGAACATCACTAATAAGCAGTCCAACAATGCTAAGATATCAGAGTTAACCTACCTAATAAAATACCCTTGTTATAAGAATATGGCTCTGGTGGAAGTATATACTTACACCTTTTTGTATCAGTAACATTTCACTCATCTTTTAAATTTATTTTATAATCTGATTTAGGAATCTTTATTTATTTCATATGATGTTTATATGATGAAAAACTATAAAATGTTCATCAATATCAGATTCTATGGGTGCTACCTGAAGCCATTACACATGAGGATGTAAACCAGTAATTACTGACATAGAAAGATGTCTATGGTAAGTTGCTAGATAAAATATGAATATATCATCAGTGTGAACTCATTTAAGAAATATCTGTTTCCTACTCATATGTCTTGTTCTCCACATACATGTACATAGACATACAGAGATACATGCATTGGTGTGAAGAGTATACATAAAAATTCAACAAAATTTATCTGTGATTGGTAAAATTAAGGAAAAACTTTATTTTCTTTTTATATTTGTCTATATTAACTGAATTATTTAAGTTTAAGAAAAATGATATTAATTTTTAAAGGATTAGTTACAATATAATTTCAAATTGGCAAGAGAAAGTAAATTTCCATTTCCTAGATGTTGACGAGTCATCATAATAAACTATATATATAAAAGCCTAAGCGACCGTTACAACTGGTCCACCACTCGACTGGTCAACCGGTCACTATGATGCACACTGACCACCAGGGGGAAGACACTCAATGCAGGAACTGCCCCCTGGTGGTCAGTGCGCTACCACAGCCAACCTCCGTGGCTGGCCAACCTCCCGCTGTCCCTCCCCCTGGCCGGCCCCAATCAGGGTGAGATGGCCCCAATCAGGAGTGAGCGAGACGGCCCCAATTGGGCCCGATCGCAGGCCAGGCTGAGGGACACCACCTGTGTACATATTTGTGCACCAGGTCTCTAGTGTTTATATAAAACATAATCTACAATTATTTTATTTTTAATCATCAGACTAAAATTCTAGGAAACTGGGAACTTATTTTGCACAAAAATGCTATTTAAGGGCTTACTAAATAGTGTCCTTCTGCTACTCTTATCCCTGGTATTTCACATTAGAATAACTTTATTTCTCCAATAAAAGAGAGCACCAGCTTTAAGTTTCATTTATTTGAAAATTGTTTTCTGCTAGGTCTTAAGAAAATAAAGTGGTTTGTGTCTTATTTGAGAAAAATAGATAACCTGGAGTCTTAAACCTTCTCTGGCGGTTTCTTGATCTTCACTAACCACGGCCAAGGCAGAAAGGTCTCATCTGCAAATTACTAAAAATAATCAGCTCTGAGAAGTGACCTTGGATGAAGCAATGTTAAATTGGCCAGGAAATTTTTTTGAGGCATCACTGTTATTAACTTGCAATTTTTTCATTTCACTCTGCCACTGATGCTTGGCAGGTTATAATTTTTCATTTTCGCACTTGGATGAAACTCAGTGAAGTAGAGATTATGGAGATAGTGGTAGAGAATTTTTACAAAGGGATTTCCCCCCTTACTCTATAATATTGGATCTCTATTTGAGATAACTTATCAGCTAAAGATACATAATCAAACTGTTAAGATAACAGTAATGACCTAAACCATTAAATTTTTTTAAAGTGCTGCCTTCTGTATACAAAGTTGATGTGATAACCAACTTATATACTTGAAAATATTTTCATTAGTAGAGATAGTTTGGGCTGGATCTCCTTTCCACAACTTCATACTTTAAACAATTTGCTAGGGTTAATGAAAATGTCTGTGAAAAAAAAAAAACACACACACACACTTCTTCAGGCAGAGATGTCCAGTGATACAAACTGGAAATAAACTTGTACTACTACTAATGAATGAAAAACTACTCTTAGACAGCAACTCTTTTTTGTGCATCATCCCTACTTCTTTTCCTCCATAAGAGGAATCTCAATGCCAGATGTCTGATGTCTATTTATATCCATACTCATTCAGAAACTCCTTTCAGCATGCTAATTACTAAACAGGTAATCAACTACTAAATGGCTACTAAATTATTAAGTAGGTACTCAAGAAGTATAAATTGGCATTCCCTTAAATAAAAGAGGAAAGAAAACTCACTTAAAAAATAAAGAGTATTATAACAGAGGGTACAGAAAATCAGAGAACAAATGTATCCTATATAATAAAAGCCTAATATGCTAACTGTCCAGTCAACCGGTCGGCCATTCAACCAATCAAAGTGTAATATGCTAATGTTATGCTAAGGCCACTCAACCACTCGCTATGACGTGCACTGACCAATAGGAGGAAGACGCTTAGACTGGTAGGTTACCTTGCTGCTGGGGTCCGGCCAATCAGGATTGAGCAAGACAGGCCAGACACCTCCCGCAGTACCTCCCCAGCTGGCCAACCTCCCGCCCGATCATGCACCAGTGTGATCCCTCAGCTTGGCCTGCACCCTCTCACAATCCAGAACCCCTTGGGGGATGTCCGAGAGTCGGTTTTGTCACAATCCTGCAAGTGAGGCCAAGGGACCACACTGGTGCATGAATTTATGCACCAGGCCTCGAGTTGGAAATAATTCCTCAGAACAGAATTGAGACCAGTCTTCTCTAGTCTGGAAAAATGAAGAAATGCCCACTTGACTCACCAATCCTCTTAACTTGGGATTTGACCATTAGCATCCAATTGGTAGTGTCAAGTTTGTAATATCAAACTAGAAACAACTACTTGCTAGGAAAACCATTTAGTTTCATAACTTCCCTAAGTTCTTTAAGTGTGTCATCACCATTGTATTATCTTTGAATTCTTTAAAAGGAAAATTAAATTGCTATACTTCTCCAAAGCATCTGAATTTGGAGTTTTGGATCTAACTGTGGAATAAATTATTATGTTCCCCTGAAGAAAACTGAGTTATACATTATTTCACAATAGAACATTATGATTACCTTACAATATAATTTTGATATATTGGGACTTTTAACTGATCTTTTTTGTCCAACCATTGGCAAAATATGTAAATTGATAAAATAGCTGCATATGCGTGACTACAGTACTCTATAATTGACCAAACAGATCATGTGTTTTTGCAGCAACAGCTTAGCATAAGTAACACTGTGTTTTAACATAAGTTCCAAAAAATTATGCTGGAATAAGATTAATTATTACATTGAGGAGAAGAGGGCAAATCTAAACTTTAAAAAGAGCAAATTGGCAAAAATGATAATATCAAATATGTATCTTCTTTAGTAATCTGTACTGAATACTGTACATACCGAAGTTGTAAAAAATTATATGACTAATAAAATTATTTAATATAAATAATAAATGTAAAAGTGATAAAACATTTTTATTAGTTTTATTTTATTTATTTAAATTAGATATTTCTGAATTAATTTTTAGAGTGACAATAAAATGTTTTCTTAACTACTAATTAATAGCAAATAGACTACAAACCAGCACAGTTGACAATAATTTCTTTTTTCTACCAGCCCCAGGAGTGAAAAAAAAAAAGGAAAGAAAAGGAAAAAGAAGAAGAGGAAGGGATTGCTCTTTTCCTTATTTCTCTGAAACTCTAAGGACACAAATACAATCCTCCCAAGATTAGAATCAGCTCTACTTTTATCCTACCAGCCAGGGCCCTTGATTTTCTCTTCTATAAAAGACAGTAACAGGGAAAAGAAAAGTTAGCCCAGATGTGCTATTCATTTGAGGCAGCAGCATTTGGTGAAGAAGCTACAGAGAAACCTACCTCTAGCTTTTTCTCTCTCTCTCTCTCTCTCTCTCTCTCTCTCTCTTTGAGAAATAATGTCAAGCTTCATTACCTATATTGTTTTTCTTTTTTCACTCTTTGAGAAATAATGTCAAGTTTCATTATCTTTATCTCAAAAATTGATTTGACTCTTCCACAGAATTCTTGAAAATTGAAAGACCAAATAGTATACAATGACTCAGCTGAGCATTAACTCCCAGAAAACAGAAATGGTGTAAAGTTTATTAGAAGATATATTGCAAGAGAGATTCTTTATATTCTAATAATATAAGAAAAATTCTGAGTCAAAATTTGGAAATCTCTTTATCTTACAAAATCAGTAAATATTTAAAAGAAATTAATTTTGTTTTTATATTACAGGACAATTTAATAAAATGTTTACCACCTACAGTAGTTTCATTTGTATAAAATTGCATTCTTTTAAAAATAGCAGTTCCAGTATTAATTTAAGCACAAATCTTAGATAAATTATTAAATTAACATTACAAAAAAGTATGGTTAAGGACCATAAATATTGTCAGGAAAATAGAGTTTGGACAATAAAATTTTCTTCTCAATAAGGTTAACTAAACCAAATCTCCAAAATTAAATATTATGTTTCTATCCCTTAAGATAAATGTTAATTTTAGTAACTTCTTTTTATGTTGTTTTTATCATTGGCTGAAGTAATAACATGGTTAGGTTTTCTTAAAAAAACACATATATCATACATTTACCAGATGCCTGTAACATCTAGTAAATACTATGTAAATACAGAAATAAGGCATATATTTTTTATACTGTTACTAGAGACCCGGTGCACAAAATTCGTGGACGGAGGGGGGTGTCCCTCAGCCCAGCCTGCACCCTCTCCAATCTGGGACCTCTGAGGGATGTCCGACTGCCTGTTTAGGCCCGATCCCACTGGCAGGTTATAATTTTTCATTTAATTATAAATGAAAAACTAATCCGTGTCTGCCGCCACTGGGATCGGGCCTAAACGGGCAGTCGGACATCCCTCTCACAATCCAGGACTGCTGGCTCCCAACTGCTTGCCTGCCTGCCTTCCTGATTGCCCCTAACCGCTTCTGCCTGCCAGCCTGATCACCCCCTAACCACTCCCCTGCCATCCTGATTGATGCCTAACTGCTCCCCTGCCAGCCTGTTTGCCCCCAACTTTCCTCCCCTGCTGGCTTGATCACCCCCAACTGCCCTCCCTTGCAGGTCTGGTGCCTCCCAACTGCCCTGCCCTGCTGGCCATCTTGTGCCAGCCATCTTGTGTCCACATGGGGGCAGGATCTTTGACCACATGGGGGCAGCCATCTTGTGTGTTGGAGTGATGGTCAATCTGCATATTACTCTTTTATTAGATAGGATAGAGGTCTGGTGCACAGGTGGGGGCCAGCTGGTTTGCCCTGAAGGGTGTCCTGGATCAGGATGGGGGTTCCTTTGGGGTGTGGGGTGGCCTGAGCAAGGGGCCTGTGGTAGTTTGCAGGCCAGCCATGCCCCCTGGCGACCCAAGCAGAGGCCCTGGTATCTGGAATTTATTTACCTTCTACAATTGAAACTTTGTATCCTGGAGTGGAGCCAAGCCTCCTGCTTGCTCCGTGGCCGGCAGCTATTTCTGTTGGGGTTAATTCACCTTCTATAATTGAAACTTTGTAGCTTGAGTGGAGGCTTAGGCCAGGCAAGGGCAGGTGGAAAGCTTGGCTTCCTCTGTTGCCTGGGAAACCTTGCTCTCTGTGGCTGTAACCATCTTGGTTGGGCTTATTTGCATACTCACTCTGATCGGCTGGTGGGCGTGGCTGGTGGGCGTGGCTTACAGGTGTAGCGAAGGTACGGTCAATTTGCATATTGCTCTATTATTAGGTAGGATAGTACTGAGGCATGCTAGCTGGGGGCTGGGGGGAATAGAAGACATGTAATACATGTCCTCACTGCCATGCCACTTCTATCTTCAACTTTCAGAAATCTGATTGATTAAGCACTCAAATAACATATTTCCATTTCTCCAACTTCCAAATTGACTTAAAGCTATAAAAATCTGTGATACAAAAAAAAAAATCCTTTCTAAAAGAACAAAGTGACAAACTGGATTTCATCAATATTGAAAACTTCTATTTAAAAGATACTGTTTAAGAATGAAAAGAGAAACCACGGACTAGAAAAATGCATTTGCAAGTTACATATCTAATAAAGAACTTGTATTTCAAATGTCCAAAAATCTCAAATCTCAACAGTATAACAAACTTTCAAAACTCAACAGCCCGAGGGGGACCGGCCGCCGCTGCCGCCGCCCGCGTGGTGCTGGGCGGAGAGCAGAGTAGTAGAGCCAGTGGAGAGTGGAGCGGCTTGGGGAACTTCACTTCCCAAGCCACCAGACAGAGAGCAGAGAGGGAGAGCTGGCGGAGAGTGGAGCGGCTTGGGGAACTTCACTTCCCAAGCCACCAGACAGAGAGCAGAGAGGGAGAGCTGGCGGTTTGGAGGAATTGGCAGAGCGAGAGGCCTTGGGATGGAGACAGAGCAGGAAGGGAAAACCAAGACTGCGGGGAGCACCAGGAATGCTGGGAATCGTAGTTCTGGTGGCAGACAGATCTCCTAGACACTAGAGCAAAGTGAGTCTGTAGCAAGTTACTGTTGCAGTGGGAAATGGAGGGAAAGCAAAGGTGAGAGACATAAGTAAAATCAGAGTGTCTAGGAAAAATTAAAGGGAAGATATCCTAAAACTTCCAGGAAATCTCCACCAATGGATTAAAGAAAAAAAAAAAGCCTCTATTATTCTGTGAGAAACAAACCAAACTGGGTTGGGGTGTCAGACAATTCGCTCATATGATTGCAAAGACAGACAGAAACTCCCGGATTGAAGAGGGCTCCCAGATTGGAGAGGGTGCAGGTCGGGCTGAGGGACCCACCTCCTGTGCATGAATCTTCATGCACCGGGCCCCTAGTACTATATATAAATGGCAATATGCAAATAAAAAGATGCTCAACATCATTAGTCATTAAAGAAATGAACATTAAAACCACAGAGATGTACTACTACTCCCCTACTGAAATGCCTAAAATTAAAAGTCTGACCACAGAAAGTGTTATCAAGAATGTGGAAAACATGAAATGCAAAGATAAAACCATTTGGGAACTTAGTTTGGCACTCGTAAAAATTTAAACATATAAGTACCATAAAATCCAGACATTCCACTCTTAGATGCTTCGCCAAGAGAAATGAAAGCATAGGTCCATATACAGTCTCATATATAAAGGTTCATAGCAGCTTTATGAGAGTTAAAAATTAGAAAATCTGAAATGGTTGTCAACAGAGGAATAAACAAACTGTAGCATATTCATACAATGGAATGCTATGCAATGAAAGAAGGAAATAAACTATTACTGTACATATCAACAAATCTGAAATCTAGGCTTAAAAAAGCAAAAATCATTAGTACATACCATATGATTCCATTTACGTGAAACTATAGACAATAAAAATGAATATATAATGACAGAATGCAGATCAGTGGTTTCCTGGGAACAGGGGACAAGGCCCATGGCAGGAGGGAGGGATTATAAAGAGGCGTGAGGAAACTTTAGGGGATGATGGGGATGTTCACTACAATGTGATGATGGTTTTGTGGTGTATACCGGTCAGAACTTCACAAACTGTACCCCTTAAATATATGCACATTATTATTTATCAATTATACCTTAATAAAACTATCAAAAATAAATTAAGCTTCTAAAATGTTAGGATTCACTGATTTTCACTTGAATCATTTAACATGTTTAGATTGAAAATGTTTATTTTCCTTCCAAAGATACTATTCATCAGATTCATCTTTCAGTTTCTGTCATTACACTGTAGCACTAAAAAGTATCAGAATTAAATGCATTGTCACTTGTTTAAGTCAAAGTGCTCTGATTTTTAAAATGATCACAAGCAATAAACCAGGAATGGTAGCTATCATTTATTCACTGAAAAAAAGAAGTGTGTTACATCTACACCATATAAGATACTTAAAAGTTTAATCATTCTAATCTTGAGTATTGAACAGACCCTAGCATAAATAAATAGATGGCCAAAGTATTCCTTTCCTGACACGCGTGTGTGTGTGTGTGTGTGTGTGTGTGTGTGTGTGTGTGTAACAGTATATCCACTAGTATCTATATAAAGTAAGCTAACATCAATGAATACATATCTTTAAGAGAGAATTCAATGTCTCTCATTCTAGGCAAAGAGAAAATAAACTCTTACAGTTTATGATCATGAAAATAGCCAAGAAATGAGTCAAATACATTATCAGCATCTAATGTCAACACAGAGAGAGCCAAAGGGCTAATGGAAGTTACTTTCACTCTTTGGCATATTCCGCTTTTTGAGATGTGGCCAATGTTTTCACAGCACAGCAAATGAGAAAATGTTAGGGTGGGGACAGTGTGTGCATAGACTGGGTGGAGGAATACTGAGGGGTGCCTAAGGAGGTCATATAACAACACATCAATGCAGCTGGCCTTCTGACTGTTCATTAGTCAGCATATAAAAGCCAGAGGTGCCTCACCTAGAGCAGCTGACAAACCAAAAGAAAGCATCACTGGAGTTCAAGAGCACAAGCTTCATACACTCAGAGAATTTTAGAGCTGGCAAGGCTCTGAGAGGTCATGTAGGTCAGTGTCCACAAATCTGTAGGTAGTTGCTGCAGTTCAGTGATTCTATGAACTTCTTGAAATCATAAGCAAAGTTTTGTGTGTACTTTCATAAGAACCACAGATCTAGCGCAACAATTTCATTTAACTCTTAGGAACCAGTTCCACTGATATTAAATCCCAGATCACTGGTACTCCACTGGAGAGAGGTTCTACAGTCTGAACTATTTGCTTTTCCTGTCCTAATACATCGCCTCCTATTAAGTATTAAAAACCTTAACTTTAGCAGAAAAAGACAGACATCAGGGATCCCTAATCCCTGATTCTCTAAAAGATTACCCCCTGTGTAATCACTTAATAAGCTCTCCACGAGTCGATTTATACTGTCCTTCCTTGTCCAAGTGCCTCATGTTGCCTAACCTGTGTGATGTCTGTATTCTGGCAGCCCTTGCAATTGACACAAGTATCTACTCACGTCCTAGTGGTATCTCAGAAACCAAAAGTAGTCTGCCAGAATACTCAAGGGAGTAATTAGAAGAACAGAAAAAAGTTTTGAGAATATAAGTGTTCACAGGGCTGTGTAGTTACTAAGAGTGCATTGTATATAGTTGATGCTGAGCAAATGTTTGTTGAACTGAATTAAATTGAATAAACCATCTAATAAATGGACACCCTGCCCATTCCCCAAGAAATAATTCTTGCTCAAGAAATGCCTCCCTTATGGATGCATGAAGGTTATTTTTTTAAAAAACTGGCTTTACTTAGGCAACTCGATGCATATTGATAAATCTTTGAGTTATTCCAAAATGGCTCTGAATTTACAAATAAATGCCAAAATATTTTATGTTGAATAAATTAACATGAATTTATCATACACACACACACACACACACACACACACACACGTATCTCCTGCAAGATGTTTTGGCTAATGATTATGAATTTCTCATCAAACACCATTAAATTCACTTTCAAAGGTTTAACTGTGGTCTTTAGGGTCTGGTAATATATTTCTGACTTGGGCAAGTTGCCACTAGACTGAACATCAATTTATACAAAGTAAATTCTGCAAAACCTACTTCTTTTCCTATATTAACTATTGTGATTAGTGGCATTATAATTTATCTAGTCCCCAATCCAAAACGTTTACTAAACTTTCCTCTCCCTCACCTAAAATTATACTGAATAATGATATCCAAGCAAATATATCTTATAAACATCAAAGTAGTGCATTCTTTTTTTCCCATGGCCATTATCTGATTGTAAGCCCTAATAGCCCTGAGCTTGAACTCAGTTCTTCCTACCTTTAATTGCTTCAGTTCTAGCTTTTCCTGCATATGGATCAGAATTAGTTTTCTAAAAAGTAAATTCTCAGAAACATTGTTAGAGATTGTCACTAGGGGGAAGTCTTCTTTTCCAGAGGTTAAATTTAAATTGCCATAAATCTTATAATAGCACATTTCTGAATATATTAGAACATACATGTCTTGTCAAAACACAAAATTTCCCCTTCTAAATCAGTCGTATCTGAAAACACAACCAATCAATGTTTTTAAAATATATTGTTAAATATAATTTTAAAAGTTTCATCATAAATATATCATAAGGTTTCCAAATGCAAAATGAAAATAAGCCACATTTCAAACAACTGATAATTGAGGGAAATGGCCATTTTCTTTTCAGCTAAATGTAGTAACCTCCTCTTAAGTCCTCATTATACTCTTCTTGCATAGATAGAGATAGCCAATGACTTTTCTCCATTAATCAAGGTAGCCCGTTTTCTTTTCTACCATGTTTATACTACAGTTGTTCCTTAATAGTTACCACAGAAAAACTAATGGATAGCAGTGAAAAAAATAATACCTGAAAGAATAGTTCCTTAGGACAATATTCACTACTCTGTAATGTTCATAAACCAAGAATGCTAAGTCTCTTTAGCTCACTGACTTGCCAGTTTTAATCCTTCCCTAGAGGAAATCTATGTGTGGGTAATTTTTGCTCGAGGGTCCTTGCGGATTTGTTCCTGATAATAAGAACTGAACAGCTAAGCTAGAGCATGCAAAAATCCTGCTCTGGAAATATGTTTTTTAATGCTGTAGCTGTTATTCTTTCAAAAACAAATTAAACCAGGGAGTTCTGAAGAAAGCTAATTAACCAATTTAAGCAGCAACTTAATGCAAATCACTGTCCCTTAACTTTCACTCAACATGATGCTCTGTGATTCTAAGATGTCAATCTCTAAGTGTGCAACCGTAACAAGTGACTGTTTAAAAATGACTCATGGTGCCTATATAAGCATTCCACTGGGACACACACATTAAGTATGAGTCTTGACTTATTTTTACTTCCTACCTTTGTCATGTGGCTTTATTTCTTCAATGTCCTGTTAGAAACAACATACAACAATGTGGAGAAAGAGCACAGAGCTAAGGATCATCTCAAAAGAGAGTTCAACCCTAGCTCCATATCAATGAAAGCATATTTGGTCCAACACTAATTACATGAAAGAATTACCATAAAGAGACTCTCCTAAATTGAAGACTGTATGCACATTTTGGATGATTTTGCTGTATGTTTTGCTCTTTAATTTTCATAGAACTTTAGTACTCATTATAAGCCATATGGGTCAATTTTAACAGAAAATATTTAGTCAGACCTAGCTCAAAAGACATCTGGTTCCTGAGGCTTCCACACCTGCCCTAGACAATTAGTTTCTTTGATACTATTTCCTATTTAAAACACTTTCATTTGCTGAGTGAAGTTCAATTGGGTATAATTCATGAAATCACTTCATTCAATGCATAAACAAGTATCCAGTGATCAGCAGAATAAAATGAACACAAAGCAATAAATAAAATACAGATTCTGACAAGTAGGAAATAGTTTATAAGAAAAGAACTTAAATGTAAGATGGCAAACCATAAAAATCTTAGAAGAATCCATAGGCAGCAAAATATCAGACATATGTCATAGCAGTATCTTTACCAATACAGCTCCTAAGGCAATGGAAACTAAGGAGAAAATAAACAAATGGGACTACATCAAAATAAAAAGCTTCTGCACAGCAAAAGAAACCATCAGCAAAACAAGAAAGCCCACTACATGGGAGAACATATTTTCCAATGTTATATCTGATAAGGGTTTAATCTCCAAAGTTTACAGGGAACTCATACAACATAACAAAAGAAAGATAAGCAACCCAATCAAAAAATGGGCAAAGGACCTAAATAGACACTTTTCAAAAGAGGACATACAGAAGGCCAAGACATATGAAAACATGCTCAAAGTCACTAATCACCCAAGAGATGCAAATCAAAATGACAATGAGGTACATCTCACACCTGTCAGAATGGCTATCATAAAAAAATCAACAAACTACAAGTGCTGGCGAGGATGCAGAGAAAAAAGAACCCTCATGCTTTGCTGGTGGGAATGCAGACTGAAACCACTGTGGAGAACAGTATGGCGTTTCCTCAAAAAATTAAAAATGGAACTTCCATTTGACCCAGTAATCCCACTTCTAGGAATATATCATAAGAACTAGAAACACCAATCAGAAAGAATATATACACCCCTATGTTCATAGCAGCACAATTTATAATAGCTACGATTTGGAAACAGCCTAAGTGCCCATTAGCAGATGAGTGGATTAAAAAACTGTGGTACGTCTACACAATAGAATACTATAATGCAGTAAAAAAGAAGGAATTCTTACCATTTGCGACAGCATGAATGGACCTGGAGAGCATTATGCTAAGTGAAATAAGTCAGTTGGAGAAAGATAAATATCACATGACTTCATTCATTTGTGGAATATAATGAACAACATAAACTGATGAACAAAAACAGATCCAGAGACACAGAAGCATCAAACAGACCATCAACCCTCAGAGGGAAAGCAGAGGGTGGGGCAAGGGGGATGTAAGAGATCAACCAAAGGACTGGTATGCATGCATATAAGCATAACCCATGGACACAGAAAGTAGGGGGTGAGGGCACAAGCTGGGGGGGTTGGGGAACCTGGGGAGAGGTCAATGGGGGAAAAAGAAGACATATGTAATACTTTCAACAAAAAAGAATTTAAATTAAAAAAAAAGAATTAACTCATATCAGAGCTTTTATTTACTCTAGTTAAAGTATAGTAAATAAATATAGTAAAATATAACATGCAAAATGTATAGTTTATTTCAAAGTTTATACAGCACACAAACATGTTTTAAGAATCATACTCATTTCTAGGCATTTCTATACTAGAAAAAATTTAAATGTAAAAATGAATGTACCACTTAAATAAACTTTGAGAGAATTGGAACATTATAATACAACATTACAGAAGAGATTACATTAACTATAAAATGGAAATAAAACTAAAAAAAAGGAAGACTGAAAATGACAAGGAAGAAATATGACAGGACAAATAAAAAGCAAGTATTAAATGAAAATAACAGCCCAACACAGAAAAAATACAGCACATAACTGATCTATATAAAGGTTTTGGCTATTATGCTCCTCTCCTGATGTACATATTCTATCAGTAATAACTGTCCTTTATATAAAAAAAAATAAGGCTGTTCTAATTTTCTAATTTTCACCTTTGAATAACCAATCTCAGGAACAAATTTTTGGTAAAATCATCTTATGCTACCTAATAAAAGAGTAATATGCAAATTAACCATCACTCTGCTACACCCACAAGCCATGCCCACCAGCCACACCTACCAGCCAATCAGAGCGAGTATGCAAATAAACCAAACCAAGATGGCTACAGCCACAGAGAGCAGGAGGGAGGCTTGGGTTTCCCAGGCAATGGAGGAAGCCAAGCTTTCTGCTTGCCCTTGCCGGCCTAAGCCTCCACTCAAGGCTACAAAGTTTCAATTATAGAAGGTAAACAAATCCAAACAGAAATGGCAGCAGCCATGGAGCTGGACAGATTGGGAGGCTAGGGTTGCCCCTGGCAATGGAGGAAGCAAAGCTTTCCGCACACCCTGGCCGGCCCAGGCCTCCACTCCAGGCTACAAAGTTTCAATTATAGAAAATACATAAATTCCAACAGAAATGGCTGCTGGCCATGGAGCGAACAGGAGGCTTGGCTCCGCTCCAGGCTACAAAGTTTCAATTGTAGAAGGTAAATAAATTCCAGATACCAGGGCCTCCGCTTGGGTCACCAGGGGGTGGGGTCAGCCTGAAAACCACCACAGGTCCCTCACCCAGGCCGCCCCACGCCCCAAGGGAATCTCCACCCTGATCCGGGACACCCTTCAGGGCAAACCAGCTGGCCCCCACCCATGCACCAGGCCTCTATCCTATCTAATAAAAGAGTAATATGTAGATTGACCATCACTCCAACACACAATATGGCTGCCCCCATGTGGTCAAAGATCCTGCCCCCATGTGGACACAAGATGGCTGGCACAAGATGGCCAGCAGGGGAGGGCAGTTGGGAGGGACCAGGCCTGCAAGGGAGGGCAGTTGTGGGTGATCAGGCAAGCAGGGGAGGGCAGTTGGGAGGCACCAGGCCTGCAAGGGAGGGCAGTTGGGGGCAATCAACCCTGCAGGGGAGGGCAGTTAGTGGTGACCAGGCCAGCAGAGGAGGGAAGTTGGGGGGCAAACAGACTGGCAGGGGAGCAGTTAGACATCAATCAGGCTGGCATGGGAGTGGTTAGGGGGTGATCAGGCTGGCAGGCAGAAGCGGTTAGGGGCAATCAGGAAGGCAGGCAGGTGAGCAGTTGGGAGCCAGCAGTCCTGGACTGTGAGAGGGATGTCCGACTGCTCGTTTAGGGATCGGGCCTAAATGGGCAGTGGACAAGTGGGATCAGGCCTAAATGGGCAGTCGGACAGTGGAATCGGGACTAAATGCGCAGTCGGGCATCCCTTGAGGGGTCCCAAATTGGAGAGGGTGCAGGCTGGGCTGAGGGACACCCCCTCCCGTGCACGAATTTCATGCACCAGGCCTCTACTACCTTAATAAACTTGAATAGGGTCTCTGACAAGTAATGATGTTATCACAAGGATGTGATTATTTCATTCATTAAGCATTATATTTAGACAGAACAAGTACATTTTTAATTGTTAAGAATGTAGAAAGTAAATAAGTAAAATGCATTAACATTTTGCTGTTAACTTTTAGACTATACTAACTCAGTGTACATTTCCCTTCATGGAGCTAGGATTGTATTCTCTGGAATAACTTCAATCTCTTGTATCACTTAACACAGTGGTCGGCAAACCACGGCTCGAGAGCCACATCTGGCTCTTTGGCCCCTTGAGTGTTCTAACGCCACTTCTTCAAAATAGATTCCCCCAGGCCAAAAACCGACTTCTGCGCATGGGCCACGAAGTTTCAATCGCACTGTACGTGCACGCCCGCACATCATATTTTGTGGAAGAGCCACACTCAAGGGGTCAAAGAGCCGCATGTGGCTTGTGAGCCGTGGTTTGCCGACCACTGACTTAACAAATCAACAAACAATAAGTGCTATCCATTCCCTCTGTCCATCTCTTTGTATAACTCCTAAATGACAGTCTCATTTTTTATCTTAAAATCCCTACACCTACCACCAGGTTCTATGCCTTCCAGGAACTCAATCTGTTTTGTTTTGTTTTGTTTGTCTTGTTTTATTTTTTGATGGACAGATGAGTAGATGGATTGATGAACTAGCCTTACAAAAAAAAAAAAGAGAGAGAGAGGAAGAAATGGGAGGAAAGGTGTTCTATCTCTGAGCTGTTTCCTTGAGAAATAGCTTTTTATTATTCACTAGAGGCCCAGTGCATGAAATTCGTGCACTTGGGGCAGAGGTCCCTCAGCCCAGCCTGTGCCCTCTCACAGTCAGGAGCCCTCGGGGGATGTCCAACTGACAGACATCAGTCAGACAATCCTTAGCGCTGCCACAGAGGCGGGAGAGGCTCCTGCCACCACTGCTGTGCTCACCAGCCATGAGCCCTGGCTTCTGGCTGAGTGGCAATCCCCCTGTGGGAGCACACTGACCACCAGGGGGCAGCTCCCGCATTGAGCGTCTGCCCCCTGGTGGTCGTGCGCGTCATAGTGACCAGTCGTTCCGCCGTTCGGTCAATTTGCATATTAGCCTTGTATTATATAGGATACTTATCATTTTAGCAGTTAGTATGGTATCTGGAATATATTAAATCTTCAAATAATGTTTGCAGAATGAGTGCCTGATTTATGTTGGCATTTCACAGAGTATGTGATTCTTTCACTGTAACAGTTTGTATCATTAATTAGAAACTTAGTCAATCCTTCCATAAATTACTCCCTTCTGTTCTTAGTCCCTACAACCACTTTTGTATGACACTAAAAGAAACAAATTGTATAAACTATATAATAGACTGGTTATTTTTATGATTATCCCTTATATCTTATTAATTAATTTAATATTTTCTCTGAAATGGATTTTATATATGCTGCAACGTCAGTATTGTCCACTTTGTTTTCTGCAAATAATTCATTTTTGTTCCCTTTCAATTATTTTATGCAAATAAATTTTAATTTAATCAAATCAGTCCATCTTTTCCTTAATGACATACTCTTTTGCCTTTAGGCTTTGAAATTCGCTTCCAGATGTTTAATAAATATTCAATTTTACTTTTTCTAATTCATCAGTAGCTTGTTTTTTTAACTATTATCTTGGAATTTTTTTGCTATTAACTGTTAAGTGACAAGCTAAATATTTTCCCAATCCCTATGAAAAAGTCTCTCCTCCCAAATTTGAGTTGTTTCCTTGATAATATCTTTTTTTTTTTTTTTTACATATAACCAAGTCTTATTCTAAGGACAATTCTATATCAAATTGTGAATGACTAATAAACAGGGAAGGATGGTGCCTGTGCTGCATCCAATACAATGGGTAAAGAAACAAACAAACTGCTAAGCATTTAATAAATGCTTCCTATTAACAAAATTCTCAACTATTTTACCTGCTCTGAGATTTCAATAGAATGATGAAAATGCCTATGTATTTCTTCTGTAGCATTCTAGAAGATCTTTGAAAGTAAAATACCTGTCTCACTCATTTTCAAATCCCACACTTAGTACAGTGCCTGACCCAGACATTCAACAAGCATTGGAGAAATGAACATAATTATGATAAGTCTGAAAAAGAGGGTCCTATGAGAAAGAAAGAAGGGATTAGAAAAAGAACATATATGCATACCCCATGGACAGGGACAGTAGTTTGGTGAAGGCCAAGGGAGGTGAAGGTGAAAGTGAAAGTGGGTGGAGGTGGGCAAAGGAAGGGGAAAAGGGGACATCTGCAATTATGTGAAAATTAAAAATTTTAATTAAAAATGTAAAATAAATAAATGTAAGAAAGGCCCTAGCTGGTTTGGCTCAGTGGATAGAGTGCCAGCCTGTGGACTGAAGGGTCCTGGGTTCGATTCCAGTCAAGGGCACATGCTCAGATTGTGGGCTTGATCCCCATTAGGGGGCGTGCAGGAGACAGCTGATCAATGATTCTCTCTCATCATTGATGCTTCTATCTCCCTCTCCTTTCCTCTCTGAGATCAATAAAAATACATTTTAAAAAAATAAAAAATAAATAAATGTAAGAAAGTAAAAGATTTTTTCCAAGTAAATAAAAAATTAAGTGGTAGTAGGAGAATTTTACAAGAAATAAAAGTATAAAATACAGATTCCATCAACTGTCTATTCACTCCAATTACTATGTAAATATTACTGACTTTCAAATACTCCCGTTTATAGGTTAGGTTGGTTCACACTTACAGTAATGACAAAAATCACTGGCAAAATACACTTTAATTCTCATTCCTCATTAACTACTACACTATAATTCTTCAGTCAAAAATGCTCATCTCTAATATGACTTGCGAATGTTTCATTTATAAATGGAAACTTGTGACCTGAATTTTCAAACTCCATCCTCATGACTACATTCAGTGTTTTTAAAAGAATCTTACTTTCAACTTTGTTAATTAAAATTTGTGAATCAATAGCCTGAAGAAATTTTCACTAGAAATATGTTATATTCAGTGAGGCATTATTTAGAGAATGTTATGTAATTTCCATTAAGCCGAGTTGTGAAGGACGTTTTTTATATTAGTCTCAAAATATGAATTTATCAAATAACATCTAATACAATATTGAATTCCAAAACAAATAGTTTTTTATCTTTCTTAGCCCAAGGTTATTATTACCATATCAGGCCTTTCCACCCCACTCTCCCCATCACCCCCCACAACAAAACAAAACAAAACAAAACATAGACACCTCCTGCAACTTTTATATCATTCTCATGAGATAAGGAACTATCCTAATGACTAATTTAATTTTAATGGCCCTTAAATATGTCTAGGCACATGATTATCTTTTCAGTAAGAACAACTGGTTGGCAAGTAAACAGAGTAATCCTGAAAGGGAAACAATTCAGTCTCCCAACTATGAAACCGAATTCCATTGACACATAAAATAAGTCAAGTTCACAGGAAGAAAAGGTTTCATTTAGAAAGTCAGGTGACTCTTACTATTAGCCAGAGGAGAAAATAACATGTGATTATGGCACTTGACACTGAAAAGTGAGTATAGAACTCAAAAGTCCTTTGTAGAGTTGACTTAGTTAAGCAGAAAATTGTATTTTCTTTTTTTTTTAATTTCTTTATTGATTAAGGTATTACATATGCGTACTTACCCCCCCCCACTTCCCCCCTTACCCCCCCAACACTCATGCCCTAAGGTTTTCAAAATTCAACAATCCTGTAGCCTCTCTGCCTTATGGCTGAGATCAAACGCAGTAACAATCCTCAATCACTAACCAGATCTACTGATTCAAGTTGACCAGCAGGGCAGGGCAAACAGTAGGAGATAAAGGAAAGTTCACCAAGATAAGTATTATTAGCCCCATTTTGCAAATTTGGATATTTAGGTTTGAAGTTTTTAACAAACACAGGGAATATCTGAGGGCTAACTGGAGGAGGAATTGGCGGCCTTTGGACACAAATCCCTCTAATTCCAAAGACTATGCCCTTTATACTGGGCCACATTCATGCTTCTGTCAGAAAAAAATTTTTTAAAAATTTATACAGTCCTAGGTGGAAAATTATAGGATTCAACCTAAGTTGATATTTTCATTTATCCTATCCATTGAAGGTAGTGATATAGGAAAATACGTAAACACAAATATGGGAAGGGAACATCTGGTTCTGAACAACACTTGGGATTCATATCTCTGTGAGATACAACGCATGCTTAGTGGTGTAGGCTGAGATTAAGATGGTTGGCAGAAAACAATGATGTTGTCCTCAAGTTTAATAAAATCATAAATACACTAAAGCAAAGAAACAAAGAGATCTTAAAAACTGAAAACAAAGAGAAACACTATAAATGGAATTTTGTGATGCCTCCCTCTTTCTGTGATTCTCACTAATCCCCCCCAAACGCATACACACACGCACACTGGTACTCTCTGAGGACAAGTCTGGTTTCCAGGGCCTTTTCCTCAAGCATCCTGAGCAATGCTGTGTACTTAGTGGGTCAATAAACACTTGCTGAATGAATGGAAACAAATGATACTGAAAATGAAACTATTCAATTCCTATTTACTTCTATCAAACAGAATGATCTTCAAACTGGACAAGGTATAATAAACATGATTAAGAACTAACTGAAGGCTAAGATAGATGGAGAGACAGTAAGAGCGCCTGGCTGCCTTACACGAATGATTTCAATTCCTCAGTTCCAGACAAATTCTAACTCAGAATTTTCTCATGAAGTACAGATGTGACCACTGAATGTGCCAGAAGATAGATAGTAGAAAATAAATCCTGATTCTCAAAAACGGCAATTTCATAAGGATAAAATTAAGATTCCTAAGAGATTTCTTAGAGCGTAATCCCTAAATAAAAATGTTTTGGTTCCACCATATTCATTTGTAATTTTGTGGGAGATATTTTAGGTACTTACAAACACATATGAATATATGTTATCATATTCCCTTTTTACACGGGAGTCTTATCACATAATATTTTTCTGAACTTTTTTTTTCACATCATACTAAATCATAGAGTTTTTCATTTCAATATTTATTTTTTAATTTACTTATTGTATAAAGTTTTACATATGTCTCTTTTATCCACAATTGACACCCCCCCCCTCCAACCATTCCCACCCCAGACATGCCCCCACCACCCCAGTGTCTGTGTCCATTGGTTATGCTAATATGCATGCATACAAGTCTTTGGTTGCTCTCTAACGCACCCCCCCCCCCGCCATTTGTCTCTGGATCTATTCTTGTTCATCAAATTATGTTGATCATTATATCCCACATATGAGTGAGATCATGTGATATTTATCTTTCTCCAACTAGCTTATTTCACTTAGCATAATGCTCTCCAGTTCCATCCATGCTGTTGCAATTGGTAAAAGTTCCTTCTTTTTTATCCCATTTCAATATTTAAACAGCTTCATCATTTTATATAGCTACACAGTATTCCATTTTTTTAAAAATTAAGTTGTTAATTTAACCAGTCCCTAACTGATGGTTATTCAGGATGTTTCCAATCGTTACTATTATAAACAATATCACAACAAGCAACCTTATAAATACATCATGTCTCACGTCCAAGTATACATATAGAAATAGAAATGCTGTATTAAGAGGTAAATGCATTCATAAGTTTCATAAATATTAACAAATTGCTCTCCAAATGATTGATATTTTAGGCTCCCACCAGCAATACACAGAGTCCATGAATTCCATGGGCTTCTACAATGCAGTGAGTTCCACAGTGCTTTCATGTGAAAAGCCTTGCATTCCCAGATGGAATATATAAATCACAAAGAAAAAAAACATTCTAATAAGTTCTGAATTCATTAATCTAAGACGTTACAGACAATGGACTATATACTGAAAGCATCATTGGGAATTAGAGTTCACCAAAGTTCTGTGAAAGAAAATGAAAAATTATATCAGTAACCGTAACATTAAGAAAAATTATTGTTTAACAATTAAATACTCAGATGCCCTGTGTATGAAACCCAATCTCCCTTAATATAACCCCTCCAAACCAAATTCTATTGAGATTGATGCTAAAAGGCAAGTCCTTACATGGGCTCACCCACATCTTAAACAAAATGAATGTTTCCTAAGATTTACCTTCCTCATTGGGAGTCTTACTAGTATGTTTAAAACACCATGCTGCTAGGTCACAGCAGACACATTCCACACAAAAAATTATTGCTGTGTCCTTCCCTTGATGCTTTTCTTAATTGCCCCATAGGACAAATGAAACAAGACTACCAACTAGCATAATCCTATATAATAAAGAGGTAATATGCAAATTGACCCTCATGCCCTTGCATCACAAGATGGCCACCACAAGATGGCCACCCCCATGTCATCACAAGATGGCCACCCCCACATCATAAGATGACTGCCACAAGATGGCCACCCCCACATCATCACAAGATGGCTGCCACAAGATGGCCGCCCCCACATCATCACAAGATGGTCACCCCCATGTTGTCACAAGATGGCCAGCAGAGGAGAGCAGTCAGGGGTGACCAGGCCTGCAGGGGAGGGCAGTTGGGGGCGATTGGGCCGGCAGAGGAGGGCAGTTGGGAACAATCGGGCCAGAAGGGGAGCAGTTAGGTGTCAATCAGGCTGGCAGGGGAGCAGTTAGGAGGTTATCAGGCTGGCAGGCAGAGTGGTTAAGAACAATCAGGCAGGCAGGCAGACAGGCGAGTGGTTAGGAGCCAGCAGTCCCGGATTGTGAGAGGGATGTCCAACTGCCGGTTTAGACCCAATTCCTGTGGGATCGGGCCTAAACCGGCAGTCAGAAACCTCCCGAGGGGTCCCAGATTGGAGAGGGTGCAGGCCAGGCTGAGGGCCACCCCCCCCCCCCAGTGCACAAATTTCGTGCACTGGGTCTCTGGTATAATATAAGTGCAATTTGAAAATTAGTAGTGGCCACCTAAATCCATTTTACCCTTGCTTTATAGAAACAGAATTTAAGCTGAATGAATGGACATCTTATAGAGACTGCCCTTCCCAGCTTCCTTGAAGTCATATGTAGTCATGTGACAAAGTTCTAACCAACGGAATGTCAAAATGTTGGCCAGTTGCTTAAAAGGAAATTGTGTGCCTTGTACTTCTGCCCTTTCTTCCCTTTTCTAAAACTAGAATGCAGACATGGCAGTGATTCAGATTTAACCTTGCACACAGGGACAACATCTAAGATAAAATAACCTTGGGACTAGTAACCTTGTGAGGCTAACCACTTTGACAGCCTGGATTACCGTACCATCGATTTGTGGAAAAATAAGCTTCTATCTTATTCAACCCAATGTCAGTTTTCGGTGTCTTTGTTATAGCAATCTTATCTCTACAAATACACACACAAACAGGCACATATACTACAGATTGAGCAGTGGAAGTACTCAAGAAAAGTGAAAAAATTGAAATAAAAATAAAAGGAAAAAAGTGCATGCATTTTTTTAGGCATTAGGGCATAAGACTACAAGAAATAAAGTTGAGTATACATTAATAAGCAGAAGGAAAATATTGAAGAACTATCCAAAATAAAAGACTGATATCAGAAACAGATATTTGCTATGCACAGAAAATTGACGTAATATAGGAAAAGTATTAGAAGGAAAAGTGCATTGTATTTCAGACACCTGATTTTTTATTCAAATGATTACTCCTCACGCAGAAAAGCACAGTAATTCAAATATAATTAGCAACTGTATTTGGAAACATTTAAATTTGTTTGAACTTTCAATGGATTATATAACAAATTTGGTATCTTAGCTTGATTAAATAGTGACAAGTCAGCCTCTGTGAGATAAAATGCTGAAACTCATTCAGTAAACATCACTGAATATGTACTGTGAACTAGACAGACACTTGTGCTGGACTTAGGGATGCAATGGTGAATGAAAAACAGTTCCTGTTTGGGAAAGGATCACTAGCAAATTTTATTAATTGTGTTGACATGTGAAGATAAGAGTTTTACAGTTCAACTGTGTAAAATTACTTTTTTTAAGATCAATTACTTGAACAATTATTTTTAAGAAACATATGCCCAATCTCTTTAATGTAAGGATTCTTCAAGAAAAAGTTTTTCGTTTGAGAAAAGATAAATTTCAAAATCATCAATACCTTTTAATCATTAAAGCACTTTTCCTGAAGCAAGATACCAAGGTTTCTTAGATCTTTATAAATAAAGCACTGCTCAATAAATATTGTAAAATGCTTAAATATGACAGTGTGATCACTTCTTCCTTTATATTCTATAAGAATTTATTCTAATTATTACAAGAAGGAAAATATCAGCAATACTTTGATATCTCATGTAACATATTCACTTGGAAAGTGAATCATAATGATACTGTTATAATTAACAGGAAAGGAACAAAGGGAAGGCCCGATAATATGGGCATGACATCTGTGCCAGGAGGCTGCAGGTTAACATTCTCCGGGTCTGTTCCCTGCAGATCCTCGGGTAAGGGACTGGACAAAGAGAGAATAGACCCATGCCCAGTAAAGCCTAGGTGACAGGAAAAGGTGATTATCTGTCAGTCACACCTGGGAGCAGGTCATTAGCCAGAATAGGCGTGGCTATTGCAAGTGTATGAAATCTGAGCTACATAAGCTCCTCCACAAAGGGCGTTTCCTCTCTTGGCCCTCTTGCTCTCTTGGGACTCTTGTTGCAGGGGGTGTGCTCTCACACCCACAGCCATGTGGACCCACGCACAGTGGACTCATGGGCTGCGATTAGCCTGATGCTGTGCCGGCCTCAACTCCACCATGGATGGAAACTCTGGACACTGGCTTTGCTTCTAGCTCTACTGAAGCCCCAGCTGCACATTTTCCTGGACTGGTTTAAGAGAAATAGGATTTTTGAAACTGAGGGATATGACTTCTCACAAGTAAAGCTTTCTACCACATCTCATACGCCCATGGGGACCTCTGGAAATTCTTATTTCAGCGGCATCCCGAGAATCCCACTCCCACTGGCAATGGAGAAATTCCACCAGTGCAATTCTCTGATAACAATAATAGTCTATCTTAAAGTATTATCTACTTGAAAATGACAGTTAATCCAATAAAATAATCTATACAATAATCTAATTTAACATTTACTTGTAATTTTGTCAAAACCCAACATTCCATTTAACTGACTTTAATGCATTAAAATCCTGGAGTGACTGGTTATTATATTCGACAAATTCTGTCAAATGAAAACATAATTGCAACAATTTTATTTTTAAAAATTGTTTGAAGCTTATAAACTACCCTACCACTATGTGAAGCAGAAATAAGTTTCTTCCTTAAGACAATGTGTATGGCATAATGACAAGACAGATTTGTCTCCCCTCAAAAATTCCAGAAATTACAATAAGTAAATATAAGATATTAGGGTAAAATCACACCCAAATAAAGAATCTAACAACTAACCTTAACATTATTTCATAGTTTAACTTATGGGTAAAGTCCTTCTACTATAAAACTAATCACTGTTTAACTTTAAACTAAAAGTTGTTACAGATATAGGTTAGAATACGGCACTACGGTCTCACATACTTTAAATATAAAATACTTATAAAGGACTTGAACATTAGTTTGTGGAATCAGCCTACAAACTAAAGACAATAAGGTCTAAATCAAGAAAATAATAAAGGTTAAAACCAAGAAATATTATAACTCAGAAATATTCAGTTTTCTGGAATTCCTTATTTTTTCTACCCATACATATCAGCTTCATAATTTCCAAAATTGGCCTTCTAAGCTTTAGTGATTACTTTTAAATTTATTTCTTAATCAACTGCATTCTTTAGTCACATCTAGTTCTTTATAAACAGGTGCTTAAGAGAGAAAGTAAATTAAAATTCTGACTACAGAGAGAAACCAAGATGGCGGCATAGGTAAACACCTATACTGCAGCCTCACACAACAATTTCAAAACTGCAACTGGAAGACAGAGTGGACATCGTCCAGAACCACCAGAAAGCGGGATGAGTGGAAATTCTACAACTAAAAGGAAAGATAAAAGTACACTGAGACCCAGAGGAGCTGTGGAGGACAGAAGTGCGGAGACCCACATGCGTGGAAAGGGCGGGCAGCTGAATACGCAGCTGGCTTACGCGTGGCGCGCGAAGAGGGCCGCGCGAATAGCTGTCTTGTTCAGGAGGAAAACAAAACCTCCAGACTGCACTGAAATCCAGTTCCGGGTGAGACTTTGAGTATCCAGACTCATTTGGGGAGAAACTGGACTGTCTGGCAGCGGGAAAAACTCGAGGGCAGCCTTCTCTCAGAGGTGCGTGCAGCCATTTCCGAGGGACACTGAGACACAGGGGCCTCGGAGGGCGGAGCTGACAGGAAACCAAGGCTCTCTGTTCCACCCTGAGACTCCGCCCCATCCAAGCTGAGCACAGAAGCTCTCCCAGCGGAGACACAGCTGATCCTCACAGCCAACTGGCCTGGAGGTCAACTCCCTCCAGTGATACTAACAACAATCTAGGCTTAACTAGAACAAGACTGCACACACAGCCCACAAAGGGGCACACCAAGAGTGTCCACCTCAGGTAACTGGGGAGGCTGTGCCACTGGGCCCTGCTAGGACACCTAGCACACAAAGCCATTCCATCAACTCAGGGAAGCAGCCAAAATGCAGAGACAAAGAGGCAGGTCACAAATGAAGGAAATGGAGGAAAGTAAATGACTGGATATAGAGTTCAAAACCACGGTTATAAGGTTTTTCAAGAATTTCCTAGAAAAGGCTGATAAATTTAGCCAGACCCTCGAGGAAAAGAAAAAGGATCAACTTGAAATTAAGCATACGCTGACTGAAATAAAAAATATTATACAGAGACATAAAAGTAGACTAGAGGATTGCAAGAATCAAGTCAAAGATTTGGAATACAAAGAAACAAAAAACACTCAACCAGAAAAGCAAAAAGAAAAAAGAATCCAAAAAGTTGAAGATAGTGTAAGAAGCCTCTGGGACAACTTCAAGCGTACCAGAAGAAGAGAGAGAGCAAGATACTGAAAACCTATTTGAAGAAATAGTGACTGAAAACTTCCCCCACCTGGTGAAAGAAATAGACTTACAAGTCCAGGAAGCACACAGAACCCCAAACAAAAGGAATCCAAAGAGGACCACACCAAGACACATCATAATTAAAATGCCAAGAGCAAAAGACAAAGAGAGAATATTAAAAGCAGCAAGAGAAAAACAGTTAGTTACCTACAAGGGAGCACCCATATGATTGTCAGGTGATTTCTCAACAGAAACTATGC
Source organism: Cnephaeus nilssonii (assembly GCF_951640355.1). Taxonomy (NCBI): domain Eukaryota; kingdom Metazoa; phylum Chordata; class Mammalia; order Chiroptera; family Vespertilionidae; genus Cnephaeus; species Cnephaeus nilssonii. Next base: position 34,105,968 of record NC_137074.1, on the reverse strand, counting down.
AGGCCAGATGGGAATGGCAAGAAATATTCAAAGTGATGTATAGTAAGAAACTACAACTAAGATTACTCTACCCAGCAAAGCTATCATTCAGAATTGAAGGTCAGATAAAGAGCTTCACAGATAAGAAAAAGCTAAAGGAGTTCATCACCACCAAACCAGAATTATATGAAATGCTGAAAGGTATTCTTTAAGAAGAGGAAGAAGAAGAAAAACATATAGATAAAAATTATGAACAACGAATACGTATCTATCAACAAGTGAATCTGAAAACCAAGGAAATAAAATATCTGATGAACAGATAAACTGGTGAATATAATAGAATCAGGGGCATAGAAAGGGAGTGGACTGACAATTCTTGGGGGAAAATGGGAGTGGGGGTGTGGGAAGAGACTGGACAAAAAAGTGTACAACTATGGATGAGGACAGTGGAGGGGAGGTAAGAGCAGAGGGTGGGGTAGGAACCTGGTAGAGGGGAGCTATGGGGGGGAAAAGAGGAACAATTGTAATAATCTGAACAATAAAGATTTATTAAATTAAAAATAAATGAATAAAATAAAAATCTGAGTACAAAATTTAAAAAAATGGAGGGAGATATTAAACTGTACCATTAAATTTAGTATTTAGTATTATTACACAAAAAGCCTTCAAATAAACCTGCAAATCAGGTATTCTTTACTCAACCTAATGGTTTTCTCCCCTTCCAATTTGATAGCTATTTCTTAAAATAAAGAGTATATGCAGGCCGGGGGTGGGGTGGGAGCCAGGTGGAAGGGGGCAATGAGTGGAAAGAAAGGGGGAGGGCATCCGTAATACTCTGAACAATAAAGACACATTTTTTTAAAAAATAGAAATAAAACCACCATACAATACCAGTGCATACTGGTAGCTACATAAAACTAACTGGAAATTTAAAGAAAACGTATGCCAAATCATATCAGCTTATCTAACCACCCTTCAACTTGACTTCCAGTCTTCTTGCCAAGCTTGACTATGAGGTCCTTCTCATGTAGTTGATATTTTCCATTAACCTTTTGTCCTTTCCTTTCAGTTTTGCTCCTGTTTCCAGAAAGTGGAAGACTTTTTACAGAGTAGGACAAGTGCATACAGAGCAGAGACAGTTGAGAACCACAAACAGTCCTGCTGGCTCTTCCCCACGGAGATAATGTGCTGTAATGCAGATTTTGCTGGATTCTCTGCAGGATCTCACAAAAATCTGTAAATCTCTCCTTCCAGACCCAGCAACAAAACTGTACTTTCCTATGTGTTCTGTACAACAGTCTGTTTTATGTGGCATTCATCTAAAGAAGGTGATTCTCTCTGCCCAAGTTATCAGAGGCTGAACAATTACTTTCACTTTAAGCTCTGCATGTTCTCATGGCTAATTAAAGCCCAGAGATACATAGACTGTTCACACATAGCTTTATAACTATATGACAAAACAGTGAATTGGGATTATTGAATTACCATTTTTATAAACTAGAGTCTACAAGTATCTCTCTGTTACAAATCAATCAAACAATTAAAAGGAAAACAAAAACTTAATTTCATAAATCTAACTCTGTAATCTGTTTGGCTCATTTTAGCTAACTTCATTGTGTGTTGTTCTAAAGGGTCCTTTCACCTTTTCTTTCTTTCAATTCAAGAGTGTGCCATGAGAGCAATTAACTCCTAACTCCAAGGAGTATATCCTGACAACTCTCTCCCAACACTCTCTAAATGATACAGACTTGTCAATTTTGACTCCAGATCTATCTTTATTTTTCAGAGCAACGGCCATTTCACATAGAGAAACATATACAATACTGAAGATTTTTCCATTTCATCTTAGGAACTTTTCATTGATTTTCATAGTACTTCTATTTCTGTTCCTAAAAAATCTTTAAAAGTGTCCATAGTAATGGATATTTGTTAAATATTTTGAGAATTACTCTATTATTAAATTAACTAAAAAAAACATAGGAAAAGAAAGTTTAATTACGATGTTAGTAGATTTATGAAAACAAATTGGTAACAAATTCTGATTTGATTTCCATTTGGAAAATAGGGGATGCATCATTATTTCCACCTCAAATTATTCTTTTAATGAGATGTGACATTCATAGTACATAGTGGCAGATTAGCTATTCATTCTTTAAACTAATTTTAACAGAGATATTTGAAGAACAAAACTCACACATACACACATACATGCGTACACATACACACAGAGAATATCGTCTTAGAATTATTTAAGTACTAGAGGCCCGGTGCACAAATTTGTGCACTAGTGGGGTCCCTTAGCCTGGCCTGTGGGATCAGGCCAAAATTGGCTCTCCTACATCCCTGAGGGGTCCTGGATTGAAAGAGGGTGGAGGCCAGGCCGAGGGACCCTACTGGTGCACAATTGGAGCTGGGGAGAGACACGGGAGGTTGGCTAGCCGGGGAGGTACTGCGAGAGAGCTCAAGGGCATGTCTGGCCCATCTCGCTCAGTCCCGATAGGCCAGACCCCAACAGCAAGCTAACCTGCCAGTTGGAGCGTCTGCCCCCTGGTTGTCAGTGCAGGTCATAGTGAGTGGTTGAGCAGCCTTAGCATATCATTAGCATATTATGTTTTGATTGGTTGAATGGATGACCGGACACTTAGCATATTAGGTTTTTATTATATAGGATATAAGATAAATGTGGAAGAGAAACTCTAATAACATCAAAAAATGTAAACCTTGATTTATAAACATATTTTGTGACTACTTCCAAAAATAATTTCAACATTCAATTAAATTTTATTTCACAAAGTTTTTTCAAAATAATTACCATAGAGCTTGCAGAAAAAAATGTTTAGGAAAATTTCCCAAAAATATACATATTCATTTGAATAGCAATCTACTTTGGCACAAAGTAGCAGTATTCTTTCCAATATAAATACAAAGATCTTAAACCAGGAAAAAATCCACACATCCTTATCAAGGAATCTGAAAAACAAGCATTTCAATAATCTTGTCCTCAACACTATCCATCTTTTCCTACAAAACAATAAAATGTATTGAAAAAAATATAATTATTAAACTCAGATATGAACCAAATAGCCAATAGAATGTTTATGATACTGACAAACTCTTGTTGTACTCTTGAGATCAATCCTCTCTAATAAAATGGTAATATGCAAATTAACCATCACTCCGCTACATAAGCCACGCCCACCAGCCAAGCCACACCCACCAGCCAATCAGGGCGAGTATGCAAATTAACCCCAATCCAAGATGGCTACAGCCACAGAGAGCAAGGTTTCCCAAAGTAACAGAGCAAGCCAAGCTTTCCATAGCCGTTGCAGGCCTAAGCCTCCACTCAAGCTACAAAGTTTCAATTATAGAAGGTAAACAAATTCAAACAGAAATGTCAGCAGAATGGAGCTTGAGAGAGCAGGCCAGCCAGGGTTGCCGGCGGCAACAGGGGAAGCAAAGCTTTCCGCACACCCTGGCCGGGCTCACCCGCTTAAGGCTACAAAGTTTCAATTGTAGAAGGTGAATTAACTGCCACAGAAATAGCTGCCGCCCCAGAAATGGCTGCCGCCCCAGGCTACAAAGTTTCAATTGTAGAAGGAAAATAAATTCCAGATACCTGGGCCTCCCCTTGGGTTGCGAGGAGGCGTGGCCGGCCTGCAAACCACCACAGGCCCCTCGCTCAGGCCGCCCCACACCCCAGGGGAACCCCCACCCTTATCTGTGACACCCTTCAGGGCAAACCAGTTGGCCCCCACCCGTGCACCAGGCCTCTATCCTATCTAATAAAAGAGTAATATACAGATTGATCATCACTGCAACACACAATATAGCTGCCCCCATGTGGTCAAAGATCCTGTCCCCATGTGGACACAAGATGGCCACTACAAGATGGCCAGCAGGAGAGGGCAGTTGTGAGGCACCCGGCCTGCAAGGGAGGGCAGTTGTGAGGGACCAGGCCTGCAAGGGAGGGCAGTTGAGAGGGACCAGGCTTGCAAGGGAGGGCAGTTGGAGGTGATCAACCCTGCAGGAGAGGGCAGTTAGGGGTGACCAGGCTGGCAGAGGAGGGAAGTTGGGGGCAAACAGGCTGGCAGAGGAGCAGTTAAGCATCAACCAGGCTGGCAGCGGAGTGGTTAGGGGGTGATCAGGCTGGCAGGCAGAAGCGGTTAGGGGCAATCAGGAAGGCAGGCAGGCGAGCAGTTGGGAGCCATTAGTCCTGGATTGTGAGAGGGATGTCCGACTGCCCGTTTGGGATCGGGCCTAAACGGGCAGTCGGACATCCCTCCAGGAGTCCCAGATTGGAGAGGGTACAGGCTGGGCTGAGGGACAACCCCTGCCATGCACGAATTTCGTGCACCAGGCTTCTAGTAAAAAATAAATTATACATTAAAAATCAATAATTAGTATAGCCATTGGTATTATTATTGGCATAAAACACTTCATTTTGCATATAGCTGATGTAAATGCTAGATAGTAGCAAAAAAATGTAAACTGTATAGTGAATAAGGAGTATTTAATTCCTTACATTCTAATTAGGTCCTTTGTATATATTCTCTCAAGTATATTCATGGCTCTCCAGCTGAATGAAGATATCCTATTGAGGTTCATGGTAACTTAGTGAAAGGAGACATATATACTTTGTACAACTGCAATACAGCCATAACAACTAAGCTAAAGTTGGCATACCAGCAGGGAACAACAATGAGTGTTTCATATTACAAAGAATGGGGAAGGAAAAATTCCAGGAATTAGCTAGCATGTAATTGAGAGGATGAAAGGAGCAATGAAAAAATCTAATCTTAAAAAGAGTCTTTTCAATAAACTTGCTCAATTGAAGAGGAAAAACTCAACAAAACAAACTTGCATTAATTTAAAATTGTAATAGTTATGCAAGTAACTTAATGTCCAACAACAGAGAAATAGTTAGGTTTATTTTGGTCAAGTGAGGTATATCATGCAGTCATGATAAAGTTTAAAATAATATTTAAAACATTCTATATATGTTATGTTGAAAAAGCAGAATGTCACAATTTCTGGTATAATCTAAAAATATAAGGAAAAAACAAAATAGAAAAAATCAGAAGAAAAATGGTGAAATTTTAAAGGGCAACTCTAGATAGTACATTTTTCTATTTATTTATACATTTCTAGGCTTTCTGAATATTCTGCAATGACTATTGTTTTAATTAGAAAAAAATGTTTGTACACAAAATGTTTGTGTGTGTGTTTTTTAAAAAAATGCTCGCTGAAACTCATTTTGAATTTAATGTAATAAGAATTAGAGTAATACTATTTTTATTTTTTAATTTCTTTATTGATTAAGGTATTACATATGTGTCCTCATACCCCCATTGAACCCAACCCTCCCCCACTCATGCCCTTACCCCCCCGTTGTCTGTGTCCATTGGTTAGGCTTATATGCATGCATACAAGTCCTTTGGTTGATCTCTCTCCCTTACCCCCACCGCCCCTACCTTCCCTCTGAGGTTTGACAGTCTGATCGATGCTTCTCTGTCTCTAGATCTGTTTTTGTTCATCAGTTTATGTTGTTCATTATATTCCACAAATGAGGGAGATCATGTGATATTTATCTTTCTCTGACTGGCTTATTTCACTTAGCATAATGCTCTCCAGTTCCATCCATGCTGTTGCAAATGGTAAGAATTCCTTCTTTTTTACTGCAGCATAGTATTCCATTGTGCAGATCAGTGATGGCGAACCTATGACACGCGTGTCAGCACAGACACACGTAGCCATTTCTGATGACACGTGGCCGCTGAGGCGGCCGCATGCCGAGGATGAAACATTTGCTGCTGTGGAGGATGAAACATTTGTGACTAGAGTCTTGGAGTTAAGAGTCTAACTCCAAGACTCTAGTCGCAAATGTTTCATCCTCCCCTATTAGACACTCTGTGCCGGAGGTCTGTAGGCCAAAACAACAGAAGTCCGGCACAGATCGTCTAGTTCTGGGACTTCTGGTTAAGCCGGGATCTTTGCCCTCACTTCCGCCGGTAGAGCAGGGAGCAGCTGAACGCAGTGGGGGACGCATCTCTGGGGGCCCTGCCATTACCAGTAACCAAATACCAGTTAACCACAGCAACCATTATCTACTGTTCTGGGGTGTCATGGATTTCTAATCCATCATTACTGAGATAAGTGAGGGGGAGGCTGGGAGAGGCGAGGGTTTATGGCGTGCTATGGGTGCCGTTTCCCGCCATTAGAAATAGCGGAAGCCATTTTAATTCACATAAGGAACACCATCTTGCTCCATAGTGCAGACTCCATTTCACCACTATTACTGTTGTGCATCCTTATTAACCCCTATTTCTGCTTATTAACCCTGCCCTTTCCTAAAAGACAGTTATATGCACCATTTTGTGGTTAGTTAGGCTAGTTAACCCCTAATTGCCTGCAGGCCTAACAAGCTATCTATAATTCTATCTTCTGTCACTGCCCCCCTGATGGAGAACCCAAAAAATAAAAAACTAAGGTTAAGTAAAGGAAGTGGTAGTAGCAGTGGCCGACCCTTTCAAGAGACATGGACCGAGATGTATGGCTTTATAGAAAAAAATGGCAGATCATTTTGCGTTCTATGTACTGAAACGGTAGTAAGCAGAACATGGAATATAAATAGACATTTTGAAAGTAATCATTCCCAGCTCTTGGAAAAAAGTGAGGATGAAAGGAAGGAATACATTTCCAGGCAGCTACACCTTTATAAGAGCCAATCTAATTCCATCCTTAAATTTATGAAAGGCGCTACAAATTTAACATCTGCAAGTTTGAGCATTGCTCACTCCATAGCTCAGCATGGAAAAGCGCTCAGTGAGGGAGAATTTATTAAAGAAACTCTCCTAAGATGTGCACCAGTTCTATTTCACGATATGCAGAATAAAGATGCAATTATTAAGAGAATATCTGAGTTACCACTCAGTAGAAATATCATAAAAGACCGAATAATGAGACTGAACACAAACGTACAACATCAATTAAAGAGAGACATAAGGAAGTGTAAATATTTTTCGATCTCTCTTGATGAAACTACTGATGTCACATCACATGCTCAGTTGGCCATTATTGGTCGATATTCTGATGGTCTCACAATGAGAGAAGAGTTGATAAAGTTAGTATCAGTGCCAACAAGTAAATCAGGAAGCGAAATATGTAAGGTTGTTATACAAACATTTTGTGACCTAAGCATTGATATCTCTAAAGGTGTGTCAGTGACGACAGATGGGGCACCAAATATGGTGGGGGGAAAAGTCGGATTTGTCAAATTGTTTACAGAAGCTATTGGACATCGATTGTGCCTTTTCATTGTATTATCCATCAGGAGGCTTTATGTGCCAAGGCAGGATTCACCGACTTAAACGACTTAATGTCAGTTGTTACAAAAATAGTTAATTTAATAGCTGCTCACCCCCTTCACAAGCGAGAATTTTCGGCACTTTTACTGGAGGTTCATTCCACCTACAGTGGACTGCTGATGTACAATAATGTAAGATGGCTGAGCCGAGGCAAAGTTCTTGAGCGCTTTGTGGAGTGCTTTGAAGAAATTAAGGTATTTCTTGATGATAAGGATCTGGGAAACTTTCCTCAGCTTAATGATGATAAGTGGGTCAACACCCTGATGTTTTTTACAGATCTCTCTGTTCATATTAGTGAACTGAACTTAAAGTTACAAGGTTTTGGCAAAAGTATTGACGTTATGTTTGGATACATAAAAGCTTTTGAAAGTAAAGTTAAAATTTTCAAGCGAGATGTAGAAACTAAAACTTATAAGTATTTTTCTCGAGTAACAAAGTATTTTGAGAAGGCCAGTGCAGCTGTACAAAATGAAATGGAACTCTTGCATATGAAGTACCAGCATGTTTTAGACTCATTACTTGACCAGTTTAGTGATAGATTTAGTCAATTTAGAAGTCTAGAACAGACCATGAAAATAATTAAGTATCCTGATGTAGTAGTCTACAGTAGTTTGGAATTAAATGGTTTCCAATGGATGCAAATTGATGATTTGGAGATGCAACTTGCAGAATTTCAAGACAGTATCTGGGCTCAGGTGTTTGTCGACTTGAGGTCAAAGCTTGAGAATCTGGAAAGGTGCCGCTTGGAGAATCAAGAGGAGTGCCACTAGGAACAGGAAATTTGGAGTGCCTGGAACCGACTACCAGATACTTTTAGCACCCTGAAAAATATAGCAATGGCTTTACTCACAATTTTCCCCTCTACATACTTTTGTGAGGCCTTATTCTCAGCATTAAATAATATCAAAACCAACAAAAGAAACAGATTGACAGATGAAGTTAGTAGCGCTTGCTTGGGCCTGAAGTGTACAAAATACCAACCTTCAATTGAAGATTTAGCCAATGAAATTCAGCAACAAAAAAGTCACTAATAGGCAGGTTAGTTAAAGAATTCCCCCTCCCCCTCACTTATCTTAGTTCATGGCACCCCACACAAGCTAAATAATATCAAGACCAACAAAAGAAACCAACTGACGGATGAACAAAGAAGTCACTAAGCAGGTAAGTTAAATATTTAGTTTTTGGTTTATTAAGTACAATTATATATAACAATTATACATTTATGTTATTTAAACTATAAATATCACGAAATAATGTTTTTCATTATTCAAAGTGACACACTACCCGAGTTATGCTCAGTTTTTTGGCAAAGTTTGACACACCAAGCTCAAAAGGTTGCCCATCACTGGTGTAGATGTACCACAGTTTTTTAATCCACTCATCTGTTGATGGGCACTTAGGCTGTTTCCAAATCTTAGCGATGGTGAATTGTGCTGCTATGAACATAGGAGTGCATATATCCTTTCTGATTGGTGTTTCTAGCTTCTTGGGATATATTCTAGATTCTTGGTCAAATGGGAGTTCCATTTTTAGTTTTTTGAGGAAACTTCATACTGTTCTCCACAGTGGCTTCACCAGTCCGCATTCCCACCAGCAGTGCAAAAGGGTTCCTTTTTCTCCGAATCCTCACCAACATTTGTCGTTTGTTGGTTTGTTGATGATAGCCATTCTGACAGGTATGAGATGGTACCGCATTGTCATTTTGATTTGCATCTCTCAGATAATTAGTGACTTTGAGCATATTTTCATGTCTCTTGGCCTTCTTCTGTCTTCTTTCAAAAAGTACCTATTTAGGTCCGTTGCCCATGTTTTGATTGGATTGTTTATCTCCCTTTGGTTAAGTTGTATGAGTTCCCTGTAAATGTTGGAGATTAAACCCTTATCAGTGATAACATTGGCAAATATGTTCTCCCATGCAGTGGGCTTTCTTGTTGTTTTGTTGATGGTTTCCTTTGCTGTGCAAAGGCTTTTATTTTGATGTAGTCCCATTTGTTTATTTTCTCTTTAGTTTCCATTGCAGTAGGAGCAGTATACTCTATATTTAAATAGTTGTGCTTCACTATCAGAAAATGGCACAATAAGTAAACAAGTCTTAAATGATTGACCTATATCACTTGGATCTTTCCATCCAAACTTCTTCAAATAAGAATAAATGCTGGCCCAGCCAGAGTGGCTCAGTGATTGCGTGTTGACCTATGAAGCCAGAAGATCAAGGTTTGATTCCTGGTCAGGCCATATGCCTGGGTTTCGGGCTTGATCCCCAGTGCGGGACATGCAGGAGGCAGTGGATCAATGATTCTTTCTTATCACTGACCAGAGGCCTGGTGCATGGATGCTGGGGTCCCTCAGTGCGTCTGTGGGGATTGAGCCAAAACCAGCAGCACAATGCCGCCTGCCACTCCTGCCTGCCGCTCCTGCTCACCCTGGCCCCGCTGTGCCTGCTGCTGCCACTCAGTAGGCTCACTGTCACTCAGTAGGCTCGCTGCCCCTCCACTACGGTCTCCGGGCTGCGGCCTCCAGGCTGTGGCCTCCAGGCTGTGGCGGCCAGCCATGAGCCCTACGTCTGGTGCCTGTTGGTCAGCTGAGTGGTGCTCCCGCTGTGGGAGCACATTGACCACCAGGGGACAGCTCCTGTGTTGAGCATCTGCCCACTGGTGGTCAGTGCATGCCATAGCAACCAGTTGATCTGTTGATAGGTCACTTAGGCTTTTATATATATAGACTAGAGACCCAGTGAACGAAATTCGTGCATTCGGAGTGGGGGTAGTCCCTCAGCCCGGATTACGAGAGGGTGCAGGCCAACCCGAGGGACCCCACCAGTGCATGATTGGGGCCGGATAGGGATGAGGGAGGTTGGCCAGCCGGGGAGGGGCCACGGGAGGGCTCCAGGGCGTGTCCAGCCCATTTCACTCAGTCTTGATCGAGCGGACTCCAGCAGCAAGCTAACCTACCAGTCAAAGCATTTGCCCCCAGGTGGTCAGTACATGTCATAGCAACTGGTCAACTGGTGGATTGTCTGTCCCCTGGTGGTCAGTGCACGTCATAGCGAGTAGTTGAGCGGCCTTAACATATCATTAGCATATTACACTTGGATTTGTTGAACGGACGACCAGACGACTGAACACTTAGCATATCAGGCTTTTATTATATAGGATGTTTCTCTCTCCCTCTCCCTTCCTCTCTGAAATCAACAAAAATGTATTTTTAAAAACAGAATGCTAAATATTCCCATTTTCCCCACACTGCTTTTATACACAAACAAAACTGCTAACCAAACACAAAATTAAACTTTGAATTCTTTATCTTCCTGATCCCAGAGGAAAACACATTTAGGGCTTTGATGATCTGAAAAAAAAGTAGCTATCATTATGCTTTATTCTATGTTCGATACCAGATGCCATAACTCTTGAATGTACTGGAGTATATCCTCTCATTTGTTGGGGATTATTTATGGATGTCATTGGCGGGGTGGGATAGTTTTGGGTTTTGTTTTCTTATTTTGCTCTAGCATGCGTAGATGTCCCTATAAAGTCAGAACATCTGTAAAGCAGCTCTGAACTTTAATCTCAGTAATGTTGCCAGTATCGCATTAACAATGTAAAGGCAACTTTCCAAAAAATTAAGGAATTTTTTTTCAAATTGCTTCATAACTATAGAGCACATATGATATGACATGCAGGTGGTTTTGGAAACATGAATAAACTATACGTTTGTTGTCATTATGAACTCTAATGCCACTTTGAAAAGCTCCAGGTGAATCCCATTTCAAAGTGAAGAAACTGTATCCAAATGAAGAGACTACCTTTGAAGCTGACAGTGGTACACTTCATTTGAGAATCCTAAAGTGCTTTAAAAATCAGCAATTCCTATTCTGAGGGTGAAGCACTCACAGATACTACAACTGAGCTAAGATTACTGAATGAAATCAGTGCAAATACTTAGAATTCTAAATAACCATTCTTCCTAGCCACTGTCCACTGCAAGTTCCTCCTATGTCACCTTTATTTGACACTGGATCTGAGAAAGCCAACTAAAGAAACACCCTTCAGTTTCTCTACCCCCCCCCCCCCCCGCCACAATCCTCAAACCTGACAACTCTGTTTTAAAACATATCCGTCTCTTCTCACCTTTCTCATCCCAGGCATCTAATCCCTCATATCTCCCAGTCTTCTATTAAGAGGGCTCATCTGGGTCTTTTCTCTTTCAATAGCTCTACAGATTCTGAATGAATCTTTTGGACTTGATGGACCCATACATTTACTAAGCTAAGCGAGCCAGATACTGGACTGGACTATAATAAGGAGCAGAAATTCTGGGTAGTGGCCTTAATTCTGGCCCTACTGAAGACAAGATTGGACTTCTTCCATGGAGAAACAGACAGAGATGAGACTCTTTAGGGGACCTCCCTTAATTTTACATCAACTATAAAGCTTTCCACAAAACCCCATCCTCCCTGGGGGCCTCAGGAAATTATTTTCCTCACAGCATCCCAAGGACTCCACCTTCACCGATAACACTAGCACGGTATGACTTCAGCTGTGACTTACTAGAAAAGGGCTTATTCTAGGAACCAAAGCCTCCCTGGGAAACATCACTTACACAGTCTCACCTCCACAAGAAACAGTAAAGCCTTGAGGCATTTTTACAAACATGCACACACACAAGAGTAGTAGGCTTCCTGCATAATTAGCAGCCATTTTGCTTGAAAATACCTTGTTCTTATTTGGAATGTTTTCTGGGAATTCAGCGAAATTAAATTCAGGGAAATGGCCCAAGACTATAAGGCTTCTTAAGTCGTTCTCAATCAGATTCACATCACTTGAGGAGGTTGGATAAAGGATGCTTTCATCACCTAAATGTAATTAAAAATTTCAAGCTGACTTCTACGACCCGTATTTCAAAGACGTATTGCCGGTGCACCAGACGGGGGTTACTTTGGTTACACTCTTCAAGTCCGGAAGCCTGGAGGGGAATACCTTTCAGATTTTGTTCAAGAAATTAATGGTGCCAGAGCTTCTTAGAACCAGGAGATGCCCCAGGAAGTTGTCAAGTTACTGAGTAGCATGTTAAATAAACACACACACACACACACACACACACACAAACTATTACAGAGAAATTATGATTTGTTTAAAAGTGTTTCTGACTGAGTTTTCTGTTCGTTTGTTGTTGAGCTTTATGAGTTCTTTAGATATATTGGAAATTAAACCTTTGTCGGAGTGCAGATATCATCTCCCAAATCATTGGCTGCCTCTTTTTTTGTTTTATTGTCTGTTTCTTTTGCTGTGCAGTAGCTTTTTAGTTTGATATAGTCCCAATCTTTTTCTTTTTCTGCCTTTACTTCCTTTGCCTTTGGGATCAAGTTCATAAAATGTTCTCTACGACCAAGGTCCATATGTTTGGTACTTAAATTTTCTTCTTTGTAACTTATTGTTTTAGGTCTTATATTTAGGTCTTTCATCCATTTTGAATTAATTTTTGTACATGGGGACAAACTGTAATTCAGTTTCATTCATTTGCATGTGGCTTTCCAGTTTTCCCAGCACCATTTATTGAAGAGACTATCTTTACTCCATTGTGTGATTCTGGCTCCTTTGTCTAAAATTATCTGTCCATATAAATGTAGTTTTATAGCTGGGCGCTCTCTTCTGTTCTATTGATCTGTGTGTCTGTTTCTCTGCCAATTCCACACTGTTTTGATTATCATAGCTCTGTAGTATAATTTGAAGTTGGGTAGCAGTGATACCTCCAGCTTTGTTCTTTTTTCTCAGGATTGCTTTGGCTATTCGGGGTTTTTTATGGTCCCATACAAATCCGATGATTTATCGTTCTATTTCTTTAAAAAATGACATTGGGATTTTGATGGCGATTGCAGTAAGTCTGTATATTGCTTTGGGTATTATGGCCATTTTAACTATGTTGATTCTTCCAATCACTGAACATAGGATATTTTTCCATTTTGATGTATCTTTTTCTATTTCTTTTAATAATGCTTTGTTATTTTCAGTATACAGATCTTTCATTTACTGTGTTAAGTTTATTCCTAGGTAATTTATTCTTTTGGTTGCAATGCTGTTCACTGCAGCATTATTCATAGTGGCCAAGACGTAGAAACAAAGTGTCCTGTAATAGAGGACTAGATAAAGAAGATGTGGTACATATACACAATGAAATACTACTCGGCCATAAAAAAGGATGAAATACTGCCATTTGTAACAGCTTGGATAGACCTTGAGAACATCATGATAAGTGAAATACGTCAGTCAGGAAAAGCTAAGAACCATATGATTTCACTCTTATGTGGGATATAAAACTGAAATTAGTGAACACAAACAGCAGTGTAGGTATTGCCAGAGGGAAGGGGGTGGGGGGAGAAGAAGGTCCTAACATATGGTGACAGGAGAAGATCTGACTTTGTGGTGGTGGGCACAGGTGTAATATATAGATTTTGTAACATAGAAACCCATACCTGAAACTTATATGATCATGTTGACTAATGTCACCCCAATAAATTTAATAAAAATCTTACCTAATAATAGACAAACATGTAAATTGACCGTACCTCCACTATGCCACCAGCCAATCAAGAGTGATATGCAAATTAACCCAACAAAGATGGTGGTTAATTTGCATACACAGGCGCAAGTGACAGGGGTGGGACACTGCTCCACCCCCGGTCTCTCAGAGCCTCTGGGCAGCGTGGGAAGGCGGGGCTGGAGCGGAAAGAGGTGGCTCCGGGGCCTGAGTGGAAAGGGGCTGGGCCAGAGTGGAAAGGTGGTGCTGGCAGCCAGGGAAAGGAAAGCCCATTCTAGCACGAATCTTCGTGCATCAGGCTTCTAGTATTTAAATAAATAAATAAAAATGCTTCTGGTTTGTGTTTTTTTCTTCTCGTTTCTAAGTGTAAAAAAGATAAGGAATCCAAAAGTACATTTAGGAATGCATTATTTGAGATTATGTTATCGCCAGTGATAACTGGATTCATTACATAGGAATAAGTGAGCACAGATTACGCAGAATTATAAATTTACCAATAGGTAAGTCCTAAAACTGAAGAATTTCATGAATAATTTTAAATGTCAAGGTTTTAAAAAGACAAAAATCCATCTGTAATATGGAAAACACTTAACATTTTATTGCAGACAATGAAAGTAAGTCAAAATATGGAATAAATTTTCATTATCTGTCTTTAAAGGATTCATAGCTTTCCTAAAGTTTTTTCATGCCTGAAATATCTATGAAATAAAATATCTGTAATATATTCCTATCAAATCACATTTTGGTAATTAATACTGAGAGCTTGCATTTCCATTATGATTAAAACCTAACTTTTTAAAAATTGAAACCACATTTATAAACAAGTAGTTAGGGAAAAACCATGCTGAGCTCAAAATACCAGGTCTCTCTGCAAGATAAATCACCTTTCTTATCTGAATCATTCAGATCAAAATGTCAAAACAATTAAATTACAATTTTGTCTGACATCAATATCCCAGACAACAGTGCAAAACAGAAAACCCTGACTTCAGGCATACTGTTTGCTTTTTAACTGGCAAACAAATTGAGCAATGAATCAAATTTTGCTCAACAAAATATGAGATATGCTTCCAGATCACAGAGGTCAAGGAATTCATCAAGCCTCACTTTCCACATAACTGTGTTTTTGGGTCGGGGGGGGGGGGATTTTATCTATTCCCTCAAACAAATACAAAAACACAAATATAAGAACAGATGGTTAAATGCCTGTACACCAAATACAACTATAAATCACATTGATTTTATAATTATATGTAGAGGCTTATGTTTATGTTTATACATATCTGTACATGTGTTTATGTGTGTATAGAGAGAAAAAAAAGGAAGCTTAAATATTTGACTTAACAAAACTGTTGTTACCTCATCTATTTCTCTGAATGTACCCCGTAAAAATTATACAATCCTATTTCTGAGTTGTAGGAAGTCCTCAAATAAGCTACCTCCTCATTTTGCAGTTAAAAAAAAAAAATGATGGCCAGACAAGGCAGGGGCACAGAAGCTAGTTGGGCAAGAACTGGGACTAAAACCCTTGGGCCCTACCTCCTAATCTTTTTTCATCAATCATGTCACATGCTAGAGATGGGCTCCTAAAAACTGATAAATATTGCCATAAGGGTCAATAATAGGCTCCTAGTGTTGTATCATTTTATATTTACTTACTTTTTAAGTAAAGTGTTTTGCTTTCAAAAATCCAGTAAGGCTTCATGAGAAAATGATGATGCACTAGAATTTTCTATCCAGGCACATTTGAATTTCATACACTTTTCAGCTGTAATGTACATTCAGGATTAGTCAGCATCTTAAAGCCAATGCATCTGTAATCACAATATAGGATTTTACTTGAGTGCAAATCATTGATTTATGAATTAATTTTCATTCTATGATTGGATAAACTACTTTACATATATAGGTATTTGTTCTGTGAATCTAAAGAAAATGCAGCATTATTGTTAAGGATATGGATGCTGAAAGAAAGATTGCCTGGATCCAGTATTTATTACTATGAAACTTTGCCCACCTTATACCTTAGTTTCATTTACAGAAATAACAGAATGTACAAGATCGAGTTTGGGAAATTAATTGAGCTACCACATACAAAACAAAATAACAGTGTTGGCTCTTAGTAAATGCTCAAATAATATTAGCTATTATTACTAATTTGAGCTAAAGGAATCTCAGAGATCATGCAGAATAGGATTTGGAAAGCATTTTGTAAAGGGTTAGACAATAAATATTTTAGGCTTCTCTCACCATACCCTCTCTGTCTCAACAACTCAACTCTAAGTCTATGACAAACGCAGACACACACAACAAACTGACGGATGTAGTTTTGTTCCAATAAAACTTTAATACTGGTACACAAGCAGGCTGGATTTGACCTGAGGCCTGTAGCTTGCAACTTCCTGATGTAGGTAGAGTAACAATCGCATTTAACAGAGAAAGGAAAGAATAAAGAGATCAAATGAGCAACAAAAAGTTACACAGCAAGCCCAGCAGGTACAGCCCAGAACCAAGAACTCTACAATTTACTTTGATGTTCTTTCTTCCTTTCCATATAGGAGAGGCTTCATGATGTCCTTCCTGATGTACAAACAGAAACAATGTCTCCCTTCTCTACTCTCCCACACCAAGCAAGATCAACAGAATACTGATAAGGTTGATGAGTACACTAGAGTTTATTATACTATTTTCTCTATTTTTGAGTGTCTAATAATTTCCATAATAATTTTTAAATCTCTCAAAGCCTTCAGTACTCTTCATAAGGCATTCATCAAGTTTCTCAGAATGTTGGTGTACATTCTTTTCTTTTACCTCTACTAGTAATGGTTTTGACAGCAGGATCCTGCCATTTTCACCTTGGTATCACCAGCCCCTGCCAAGATCTCATATAGGAACCTGTTTTATAATTAGGATTCAATAAACAAATGGTCCCTAAGTAACTGAAAGTCATCTCAAACAAGTTACTATTTCTAGCTGCAACAATTCTCTCCATCTTGTCAAATTGCTCAATATCCATGAGCAATGTTGTCAAAATATTATCTTTCCCCTACACCCAATTTGTTGTCGATCCAGTCTTACCATATCATTTTCAAAATACAACCTGAGATCTATTCCAAGCTATCATCTCTTTCCAGCAGTATTAGACTCTGATATTGCCTCTTAATAAGTAGATTCACCACCAACAACACTGTTGTCCATTAGATCACTTTGGTCTTAAAAAGTATCTCAGTGATATGACTAATATTCTTAGAACTTTACTACAGTTATATAACAGCACTGGAGTTAAGATTCAATGTTTTTACCTTTCTCATCATAGCCTTCCCCAGATTTCATGATGTGATCTTGCTTAACTTATATCCTTCTTTGCATCGACCTTTTATTTTATAATCTCAACTTGCTTTTCAAGTCTTCTACCAAGGAGCAATCAAGGTAGAAGTTCTTCCACATCTTTCCTTAACAAAATACTAAGTTCTTTGTTTCAAGATATTTTCAGTATCTCAAAGTACTCTCTCATCAAATAGATCCCTGACCAAATTGGAAAAAAGAACATTTCCCACTCACCATGATGAGAAAAGAGAAATGATCCAAAGAGAACATCCACACCCTCCACCTCATCTGTGTCCATACAGTCTGCCTTCTTTCTTATTACTATAGATAAGTAGCCCATTATCTAACAACAGACAATCTCTTCTGTTGCATCCACCCTAACATACGTATCGTGGACCCTGAGAAAGAAGATACCTAAGAAGGGCTCTCAGTGTTTCAACTGGGCTCAATTAAAAACAAATAATAAAATAAAAAACAACTAGAGGCTTGGAGCCATTTCTGTACAGGGTCCTATCACACCAAAGGGCACTTCAGGGAAAATCTTGCGCTATGCTTTCTGCCCCCCACACAGAAATGCTTGCCTGCACTATGTTCATGCCATCTGTGCCAGCCTTTATTGTCACCAACCAATCAGAGCAGCTCCACTCTGACCATTCAGAACAGTGCTTTTTAGACCAATAAAACTGTGAGGATTTGGAGTCCTCATTTGCATGAGGACAGACCAATCAGGGATTAGAGGTAGGGACTTTTGTCTATATAAATCAGCTACCCTCTGGCTCATTGAGTGCACTTTCACTTTCCACTGAAGACTGAGATTCCTGGCTAGAGATGAAACACCAAAGATATTTATACTGCGTAGAGTGGAGCCGCCATAGCTGTCTAGCTATAAAGGGGCCTTGCTCTGGGGCTGCCTCACAGCAGGGCTGTTCTATAAGCCATGCTATATCACACTTGAGCTATTTACTCTGAATAAAGTTTCCTTTTTCACTACGCCCAAAACTGGGAAGTCCTGTTGTTGTTGAGTTGACCCCAGTGAATATCAGTTAACATTATGAACACTGCTCCCCTCTCCTATATCATCAATTTTGTATCTCTAGTGGCTCTTTCTCATTAGCATCACAACATACCATTAGTTTGCACATGTTTAAAACTGTTTACCATATCCAATAGCCCTCCAACTTATGTTCCATTTCTCTCTCTCCCTTTTCAATAAAATTCAAGAGATATACACTATCAATTTGTTCAATATCGCCCTGACCAGTTTGGCTCAGTGGATAGAGCGTTGGCCTGTGGACTGAAGGGTCCCAGGTTCGATTCCGGTCAAGGGCATGTACCCTGGTTGCGGGCACATCCCCAGTAGGGGGTGTGCAGGAGGCAGCTGGTCGATGTTTCTCTCTCATAGATGTTTCTGGCTCTCTATCCCTTTCCCTTCCTCTCTGTAAAAAATCAATAAAATATATTTTTTAAAAATTGTTCAATATCTCTTATTTTACTCTGTCAAACATTCTAAACAAGCTTTCACCACCCACCACTCTGGAAACTGCTACCATCAGAGTCACTAATTGAGAACTGATTTAATAAATCAATTGAAACATTTGACCAGGCCCTTCAAACACATCCTTTGTTTGACTTCTAGGATTCCACCCTCTTCTGCTCTTCTTACTTAGCATACAGCTTTTTCAGCATCCTTTGGTAGGTGTTCCTCATCTCATAATGTTGGAGTGCCCCAAGGTTCAGTCTTTGGTCCTCTTCACTTTTCTAAAAACTCATGCATTTTTAACGAATTTACCCAATCTTCTTGCTTTTAAAACAAGTTGTATGCTGAAGAGTCTTAAATGTATATAGTTAGCCTGGCCTTCAGACTACACGATTGACATCCCTTCTTGGATATGTAAAATCCATCTAACTTTTTTTAATTGATTTTTTTATTGATTAAGGTATTACATATGTGTCCATATCCCCCCATTGTCCCCCACCCCTCCCGTACATGCCCTCACACCCCTGCTGTCTCTGTCCATTGGTTATGCTTATACGCATGCAAACTTTTAATATTTCCAAATCCAAGTTCTTTATCCTCACAACCACATCTTTCTCCTGCTCTTTTTCCCATCTCAGTAAATGGGAATTATATATTTTCATTAAGTTAGGCAATTAAGTCCTTCATTTCTTTTGGTCTCACACTCCAGATACAGTCTGTCAGCAAATCCTATGGATTGTACCATCAAAAACACAAGGCAGGGCAAAAGTAAGTTTACAGTCGTGGGTACACACAACAGAGTTTATTCTTGTATTATCATTTATTAACTATTGTATTATTTTTCCATACGAACAACTGTAAACCTACTTTTGCCCCACCCTGTATATCCAGAATCTGAATTTTCCACCAACTCACTGTTACCATCCTGGTCTAAGCCACCATCATCTGTCACATGGATGTTATTATAGCCTAATTGGCACCCCTGCACTGCCCCTCGCCTTCCTTCAATCTGTTCTCAACACAATAGCCAGAGTGAGGCTGTAAATAGTTCTGTTATAAACAGTTGTGATGGAAACGCCCCAAAGGCTTCCCATATCACTTCAAGTAAAAGACACTCATTACACTGGCTTACTAAAACATCAGAACTATCTAGTCTCTGTTTTATCTCACTTCCCTCCTTTCTCCACTCCACTCCATCCACACTGGCTTCTCTGCCGATTATTGAACACACCAGTATGCAGGGCCTCTGCATTTTCTGTTCTCTGAGCCTGGAAAGCTCTTGCTCCAAGTATCACATGACTCACTCCCTTACACTTCTACTCTAAACTGCTACACACACATACACACACACACACACACACACACACACACACACACACACACCCTTCTGTGCTTTATGTTATGTATCTTAACAGCACTTATGACAGTATCACCTAGTATTTTTCTATTTATTATATATACTCTCTCCCTCTACTACATGCATATTCCAAGAAGGCAGTGCCCAAAACAAATGCCTGGCACTGGACAAATACTTGTTGACTAAATAAATAAACATTGCCCTCTTGACTTGAACCTCAAAATGCTTTATGTAAGCAACTAATAAATCGTATCATTTCACTCTTGTTGGTCCTATAATAAACGTCTATAATACACTAGATTACCTTGGTGAAGAGAAGTTACTTTTATATTTCCCAGAAGTCTTGAGAGATCGGAGTTACTCCAATATATATATTGGAGG
This sequence comes from Cnephaeus nilssonii, assembly GCF_951640355.1. Lineage (NCBI taxonomy): Eukaryota > Metazoa > Chordata > Mammalia > Chiroptera > Vespertilionidae > Cnephaeus > Cnephaeus nilssonii. Next base: position 34,085,549 of record NC_137074.1, on the reverse strand, counting down.
GCAGTAACTGAATCTTTTCTCTTTCTTAATCGGTCACCAGCTATCCATGATTAACAAAGAACTGTTAGTGGACTGAAGTGAATGGAGTGAATACTACACTCACCTACGATATAACTGCTTATGCTTGTCTAGACGTAGTCTATTAACAGCCGCAGCACCATTACCTAGGTGTTTAAGGTCAGTTTCATACACACCCATGTCCTATGTCCTTCATGGTTAATTGAAGTTTCAGGACAGTCCAATAACTCAGTCGCATGTACAGGCCCAGGATCCATCACTCTGCTCCTCAGGATGTACAAGCCATGGTAAGCAAAGACTAACTGCTAAGAACTAGAGTAAAAATAAAGAATACTGTATGTGCACTTGCTATTCGAACAGAGAGGGACTAAAGAGCACACTCAAGACACCAAAAGGTCAGATACCCCAAAAAGAGGGAAAATGGGAGATAAACAGGTAAGAAAGTGGGGGAAAGAGACTGGGGGAGGACTAGAGGATGGCGAGCGAGGGAAGAATGAGACCATATGGCAAATGTGGGAGTCAGCCAGGCGCTAGGAGAGAGCCCGGCGCAGGCTCCAGGAACAGGCTGCTCTTTCAACAGCGTCTCCCGGACTTCCTCTGGCGCGTGGTCCGGGGCGCATTCCACGCGCGAGGGCGTCACTCGGGAGCCGGCCCAGCGCGCAGCGCGCAGCGCCGCCCGGCTCCCTGCGCCCGCGAGGGTGCCTCGTGGGCCAGCGCAGCGGGCACGTGCGCGTGTGCGGCCACGTGAGAGACGGGCACTGGGGGCTGCCCGCCCGGCTCCGCTCTGCAGACCAGCGGCTCGCGGAGGTGGGCGGGGGGCCCCCGAGGCGGGGCTGGGGGCCGGCGTGGGCCCGGAAGCGACCTGAGCCAAGTGCCCCGCGCCCCCCCTCGGAGCAGCTCCCGCCCCGCGCCCCTCGGCCCCGGGACTAGATGCCAGGTCGGCGCCCGGGACCCAGGCAGGGGTGCGGCCAGCGCCTCCGCGCGCCCGTCTGGGCGGGAGGGAGGCCGGAAGCTGCGCCGAGACCGCGCAGTCTCGGAGCGCCGAGCTGCTCGGGGCGAAACTTTGAAAACAGAAAGACTCCGTTACCTGAGCGGCGCGGGCGCGGGCCCGAGTGCGGCGGCTGCCGGGCGGCCGGGCTTCCAGCTGCCGTAAAGCGGGCGGAGCGCGGAGCCGAGCCGCGGAGCCCTCGCCCCCAGCGGCCGCCGGCGCCTCCGCGAGCGGCCCCCGCCTGGCGAGCGGGCTGCGCTGAGTCATAATAAAAGACACGTTGGCCGAGAACTTGGAAGAGGGGCCCCGAGGAGCCCTGTTAAATGGCAAGAGCCCCCCCCCCCCCCCCCCAAATAGGGAAGGGTTTTCTTTTCTTTTCTTTTTAAGTGGACAAAACTGGAAAAGTTGTCTCAGGGTGGGAGAGAGAGAGAGAGGAGTTCTTTTATAATTTGCTTATGTTGTACAGATGTTCTTTGTGGAAAACAAAACTTTTCCAAAAGTGCATTGTCTCCGGGGCCAGCTCTAGGACCTTACGCAAGATCCTTGAATTCGGTACCTTTATTTCTCATCCGTGGAACAGGATAGTGGAGGTACCTCCCTCAGGAGACGGGATGCTGGGAGGGTACTGCCTACCTTGCCTGCCCTTTGCACTCAGTAAACGTGAATTATGCTGATTTAAAAATAAAGGGGGCAGATGATAAGTGAAAAGGAGCCTAGATGAACAGCTTGAAAAGGGAGGAAGACAAGAAGAGAAAAGCAAGATTTATTTTTTTCAAATGGTGTAAATTTGACAGATGTCTCAAAAGAAAATAGAAATTGGAGCCTTCCAGGAACAAATGAGTCCAAGAGACTGAGTTGATCTTGTGGGGTGGGGGGTTGAAGGAAGGGGGAATAGGGTCAGTGGCCAAAAAGATGGAGCATTATGGGCAAGGAAGGAAGAGTATGCTTATTTAGAGAATCTTGGCAAGCTCCCACTGCTGAGAGAGATTTTAAAAAATAAAATATTTAAGCAGATAAACAACTATCTAAAAATGAGCCCCAAATCCAATGAATGAGATTTGGCAGTTCTGCAAAATGAGGAAATTCTTCTTCCCTGAGCTGCATCTTGGGGTGAGTCATCAAACCCACAGCAAAAATTAGTGGGCTGGATTCCTGAAAGGCACGCCAGATGGATGCATTCTGCTTAGTCTTAATAACTATGATGTTCCCTCTGTGCTGTCAATTTAGAAGAAGGAAATCTGACAAGATTTGAGGGGTGAACTTAAAAGGCAAAGTAGTTACAGTACTTGCTATATGAGTATCCACACACAATGATACAGCTAAAGATTCCCAACAAGTAACCATCTATCCTACTTTCATTCTCCCTCCCCTTTGTTTCTGCTTTCACTGTATTTCTTTTTATTTACTTTTATTATATTATTTTTATACAATGCAACTGCCTCAGGGAAAGGTGGTTTTAGTTAATACTAAAGAATGGAAAGAATTTTAGCTATGCCTGTCTAACTAGGGTGAAACTTTTTGAAAGAAAGATTTTTCAGTTAAAGTTTTAATGAGAGCAAGGGTAAATTGGCAGATGTGAAATCACAAGTTGTTTCAGACAAACAAGAAAACAGTAAGACTGGCATAAAAGAAAAATGAAATAAAAATTAGAAACGGTTCTATTTCTTAATTACTGTAAGCACCAAAGACTAGAGCATAGTTTTCTCTAGCAAGTAAAAATGGATGCTTTGCTCTACTACCCAGCCTTTCAAACAGAAACAAAAGAAAGAAAAAAGAGAGGAGAAAAAAACAACCTCTAGCAGATTCTTGTAATAATTTGCATTTTCCTAGGAGTTCTCCTGCAGTATAAAAGACTTGAAGGTGCCTCTGAAAGTGAAATATTTGAGGGGATTAACCTTTCCAGAATTGGGAAAACCCTAAGTAAAATGAGAAGCCTACTCTTTGTTCCAGTTTTGCTAAGCCTTGGGGCTGAAGCAAACATGGTCCTTAAACCTTTAATAATGTGAAACAAAGAGTTAAAACCTTAAATGGTGTGAAGCCCTTAAACTAAAAGCAAGAAAACAAAACCAAAGCCCAGAAAATAAAGAGATTAGGAAGCTTTGCTAAGAGAACCTTTGAACTTTTTGGCTGTAATGTGAATGCATGTGACTTGCTGTAGACAAACAGGCAATACAAACCAAAGCTGGGAACCAAGACCTGGTCAAATCAGATTTTTTTAAAAGCCCGCCTTGACTGAGATATTTTGGTCTAAGAAGATAATTCTATTCCTTTTGGGTGGAGACGAAAACTCAACAGTTAAGTTTGTGAGTATTACTAGTAACTCCTAAATCCACTTCAATGTACTTTTTAGTTGAACTCATGGCATTCTGTAGACTGGCTTTTGAGCATTTTGTGAATTTATCCAAAGGTTGATTTTGACTAACTAACATTTGCTTTTGAAACTTTTAAATGCATCATCAATTCATGTTAATAATGTAAAGCATAGAGAGATCCACTTTTCAAGTTGTTTTATAGATTATAATAGTTATAATTAAACTATATCCATTTGATGACATTACAAGTCTCTGTTACACAACTGAATTTAACCTTGGTGTGCTAGTATGAGTTTTATTTAAGACTAGAGGCCTGGTGCATGAATTCGTGCACTGGTGGGGTCCCTCTGCCTGGCCAGCAATTGGGGCCAATCAGGGCCATCTTGCCCAGTCCCGATCCAGGCTGATGGGGGCTGACTGGCTGGGGAGGCACCACGGTAGGACTCCAGGGCATGTCCGGCCCGTCTCACCCAGTCCCAATAGTCCGGACCCCAGAAGCAAGCTAACTTAATGGTCGGAGTGTCTGTTCCCTGGTGGTCAGTGTGCATCATAGTGACTGGTCAAGCAGTCAACTGAATGGTTGACCAATGAGTCGGACATTTAGCATATTAGGCTTTTATATATGTAGATTTTACATAAGATGATATTGGAAAGGATTATTTAGATTGCAAAAGGCTGCATTTTTCAGTATGACTTAAAACCAGAGTAGAGAGGACTTCGTGCTATTGTGGGCAGTTAGACAGACATGGGCCAGGTACAGAAAGTCAGCATGGCAGAAAGTCTTAGGTGCCTAACAATGGACAAACCTGGGAAAACAAGGACCTCATCCTGGGTAACCTTTCCTCCCCTAGCATATCATTACTCATGTGGTTTAGACCCCTGACCTTTCATATCACTGGTCACATGGTTCTAATCCTCCCCTGACCTTTCCTCCCCTGGTATGTCTCTAGTCATACCGTAGACCCGCTTGGAGGAGGAACAAGGGGCCCCAAACCCCGTTGAATGACCACTCCCTTAAGCATTAAACCCTAGGAATAACAATTAGACTTCCGTTGTGTTTCAGCTCGAGGTCCAGAAAAGCAGCAAAACCAGACAAGGGACACTTTGGCTGATATCAGGATTTTCCTGTTTTGGGGGAGTGAGGTCCTTGAGGTGCCACTGAAAGAAGCATTTTCAGAAGTCCCCAAGGGAAGATGGAATGTGGAAGAAGGCTTTATTTGGGTAAAGTTGCATTTCTCAGGCTCCAACGTCCCCTGCCCCTTAAGCCAGTCCTAGAAAAGGTGCAGCTGGGAGTTCAATAGTTAGAAACAAGGCCAGTGTCCAGAGTTTCTGTTCCATGTTGCAGCCGGGTGTGGTTCAGCCTTGAGGCCAGATTAAAGTCTATTAGTCCAGGTGTGAAGCCTAAGGTGGCCGTATGCCATGCGGGAGCAGGAGAGTGCAGCCCTCTGAAGCAGGAACCTCCAGAGGGCCCCTGCCTTGGAGCCAAGAGAGCATGGCTCCTTTGTCTAGAAGTTTTAGATATATTTAGATTTCACACACTTGCAATGGCCACACCTATCCTGACCAATTACCCATTTTCAGTTGTGATTGACAGGCAAGCACTTTCCCATGTCACTCAGACCTTACTGGGCATGTATCTAAACTGCTTTTCTCCAGTCCCTTCCCCTATGGATCAGCAGAGAACAGACTTGGAAAGTGTTAAATGCAGCTTGGCACAAAGCTGTATAAATGGCATGTCTGTATTTACTTTTCCCTTTCACTCCTTTTCTGTTAAATCATAACCAGATTATTTTAATGGTATCAAACTGACTAAGGACCCCCTGTCCTGGTGCCCACCAATCAATAGAGACCACAACACTGAAAGGACACACCTGGAAAGCTGATGAATATTCTATTGGGATCCTCCCCTGTGACCCCCAGATAAATACCCTTAAAATGGAGGACCCAGCTCCACTCTCTCTCCTGGGGGCATGACCTTGCCTTTCTCCTCTCTTCTTCTCTGCAGGTGTATTACCTTACTTTTCTCTCTCCTAAGTTTTAAGGGCCCTTCTGTAACTTGCTCCCTGACCCCATTTTTTTCTACAGCTCACTTCTTCTACCTCTTACTTTCTCAATAAACTTTCTCTTATAGCTTGAATCTTGACTGTGAATTCTTTCTTAGCCAGAACTCAAGTACCAAGGTCACTGAACCAAGGTCCGGTCTGACTCCTCTGATCTAATACCCGGGGTCGTTTTCACACTACCAACAATGCCACACTCCAGACACTGTTACAACACTATTGTTGCTAAATCACTACATAACAGAAGCAATAGATAACTAGCCAGAGATCCTCAAAAAATGTATAGTTTTAGAAACTAATTTCAGGAATGCTACTAAAGACTGTATCAAAGCTGAAGTGAGATTCATGAGCCAAATTTGAACTTTAGCTGAGAACGTGTTTCAAGATGGCCAGCTTTCAGCTCAATAAGGGAGGACAGTCTTAAAGATACAGATCATTGTTCTTCATTGTCAACAGCATATACAGTATATACTAATGGAATCTGTTGTACATATTTTAGAAAAGATCTACTTGAAACTATTGAAATCCACAGCACTCTGGTCTTTTTTGGCATTTAAGGTCAATTAAAGAATGGTCACTTTATGGTTTGGATTTTTAGACAATGTCACATCTAGAAATTTTCAGGTAATTAAAATTTTCATTGGAAAAATAAACAACTGTAGGAAATAGGCACTCCCATTTATTTCTGATTGGAGTGTGAATTGTTACAATCCCCAGTAAAGAACAATTTGGTAACAATCCTACCTAATAAAAGAGAAATATGCAAATTGACTGTACCTAGCTAGACCCACCAACCACGCCCACCAGCCACGCCCACCAGCCAATCAGAGCAAGTATGCAAATAAACCTAACCAAGAGTTTCCCAGGCAATGGAGGAAGCCAAGTTTTCCAACGGCCCTTGCCAGCCTAGGCCTCCACTCAAGGCTAAAAGTTTCAATTATAGAAGGTAAACAAATCCAAACAGAAATGGCGGCAGCCACGGAGCTGGAGAGAGCAGCTAGGGTTTCCCCCAGCAACAGAGGAAGCCAAGCTTTCCACCTGCCCTGGCTGGCCTAGGCCTCCACTCCAGGCTACAAAGTTTCAATTATAGAAGGTGAATTAACCCCAACAGAAATGGCTGCTACCACACCACAGAGCGAGCAGAAGGCTTGGCTCCACTCCAGGCTACAAAGTTTAAATTGTAGAAGGTAAATAAATTCCAGATACTAAGGCCTCGGCTTGGGTCACCAGGGGGCATGACTGGCCTGCAAACCACCACAGGCCTCTTGCTCAGGCTGCCCCATGCCCCAAGGGAACGCCCACCCTGATCCGGGACACCCTTCAGGGCAAACCAGCTGGCCCCCATCCGTGCACCAGGCCTCTATCCTATCTAATAAAAGAGTAATATGCAGATTGACCATAACTCCAACACACAATATGGCTGCCCCCAAGTGGTCAAAGATCCTGCCCCCATGTGGACACAAGATGGCCACCACAAGATGGCCATCAGGAGAGGGCAGTTGGGAGGCACCTGACCTGCAAGGGAGGGCAGTTGAGAGGGACCAAGCCTGCAAGGGAGGGCAGTTGGAGGTGATCAACCCTGCAGGAGAGGGCAGTTAGGGGTGACCAGGCCGGCAGAGGAGGGAAGTTGGGGGAAAACAGGCTGGCAGCGGAGTGGTTAGGGGGTGATCAGGCTGGCAGGCAAAAGAGGTTAGGGGCAATCAGGAAGGCAGGCAGGCGAGCAGTTGGGAGCCAGCAGTCCTGGATTGTGAGAGGGATGTCCAACTGCACGTTTATGCCTGATCCTACCGGGCCCAAACGGGCAGTTGGACATCCCTTGAGGGGTCCCAGATTGGAGAGGGTGCAGGCTGGGCTAAGGGACACCCCCACTCTGTGCACAAATTTCGTGCACCGGGCTTCTAGTCAAAACTATAAACACCAAAATGGTATTCCCCTTGAACCAACTAAGAGCAGTATTACTCATCATAACCACAAAAGTTTGGAAATAACATAAAAGTCTATCTATAGGAGGCTACTTAAATTAATTATTAAAATTATAGAATAATATACAATAGAATGTGCTCTATGCAACTGTAGGAGGAGGAAAGAAAAAGAAATAAAATGAGAAACTATTCTGTAAACAGTTTTGGGAAATACAAAATATGTAAATTGGGGGGGAAATAAAACAAGGTACAGAACAATGTGAAAAATATAGTACCTTTGTATAAAGAGCAGTAAGTTTACATTTACTTGTACACATATAAAGAAATTCTGGAAGGAAACATAAAAAACAAACAATAAGGTTTGCTCATGTAATGAGGAGGTCAAATGTATTGATTGGACTGAGGTAAAGATGAAAAGGAGACATTTTTTTCTGGAGAACAAGAAAGAAAGGTTTATTCACATTATGCTTTTAAGCTTATTTGTTTGTTTTAAGTTTTATTTTTTTTTGTTTAAAGTATTACATATAGTATTACATATGTCTCCTTTTTCCCTCATTGTCTTACACATTTTTGTCTTGTGGAGGGGCATACACATATATGTTTGGAAAAAAAATTAGTTAAAAAAGATGCCACCAATGGACTAGAACAGAGATTCCAGAAATTGGCCCACACCATTATGGTTAATTAATATTTGACAAAGGAGGCAAGAATATACAATGGAGTAAACACAGTCTCTTCAACAAATGGTGTTGGGAAAACTGGACAGACATATGTAAAAAGATGAAACTAGACCACCAACATACACCATACACAAGAGTAAGCTCAAAATGGATAAAATACTTAAATGGAAGTCATGAAACCATAAAAATCCTAGAAGAAAATATAGGCAGTAAAATCTCAGACATCTTACATAGCAGAATTTTTGCCAATATGTCTCCTAGGGCAAGGGAAATAAAAGAAGGAATAAACAACTACATCAAAATAGAAAGCTTCTGCACAGCAAAAGAAACTGCCATCAAAATGAAAAGGGAACCCATTGTATTGGAGAACATATTTGCCAATAATACATCTGGTCATGGATTAATCTCCATATTAAGTACTCATACAACTCAACAAAAGGAAGATAAACAATCCAATTAAAAAATGGGCAGATGACCTGAATACACATTTCTCCAAAAAGGAAATACAAATGACCAAGAGGCATGCTAAAAAATGCTCAAAGTCACTAATCATCAGACAAATGTAAATTAAATCACCAGATATCACCTCACACCTATCAGAATTGCTATCATCAATAAATCAATAAACAACAAGTGCCGTCGGTGATCTGGGAATGCAAATTGGTGCAGCCACTATGGAAAAAATTAAAAATGGAACTGCCATTTGACCCAGAGATCCCACTTCTGAGAATATATCCTAAAAAACCCAAAACACTAATCAGAAAGAATATATGCACCCCTATGTTCATAGCAGTGTTATTTATAATAGCTAAGATTTGGAAACAACCCAAGTGCTCATCGGTGGATGAATGGATAAAAAAGTTGTGAGACATTTACACAATGGAATACTATGCAGCTGTAAAAAAGAGGACTCTCTTATCCTTTTGGAAAGCATAGAAGGACCTAGAGAGTATCATGCTAAGTGAAATAAGCCAATCTGAGAAGGAAAAATATCACATGATCTCACTTATTTGTGGAATCTAAAGAGCAAAATGAATTGACCAACAAAATAAGACTTGAAGCATGGAGACATGGAATAGACTGACATTCCTCTAAGTGGGTGTGGGGGGAAGAGAAAACATAAAGCAAAGAATTTATGTTCTTATATGAATAGCCCACCAACATGAAAATAGGGTAGTGAAGACCTGGAGCATTTGGTAGGGGCTGGGCAGAGGCAGGTAAAGGGAGAGAAAATGGGAGACATCTGTAATATTGTCAACAGCAACAACAATAATAATGATGATGATGATGATGCCAACTAGTATTCATAAGGTGTAAAAAGATAAAGTTGGAAAAGTTATTTGAAATTGAATTATCTCCCTCTCTTATCTCCAAAAGTACTGAAGTTTTCTATTATGAATCCCTGCTAATAGAACTATGAATTCTATGTATACCTGTTTTAACTATAAAGACGACCAGTATTTGAAAATATTAGGTAAACCTTCACACACAAATAAAATCCATTTTCATTTTTCTCCAATTAGTTTAAAGTTTCAAATAATAGAGAAATTATTCATAATGTAGTATGTCTTATGGTAAAATAATTATCCAGAGTTTCCACATTTTACTATTATTTTGCTGAAAATGCTATTTAGTCAACTACTGAATTTTAATTTATAATGACTAAAAGAAAATAATTTTTATATTAAAGTACCTTTGAAGCACAGACTTTGTTGTTAACTATATAAAGTTTCTTCTATTTCCAATGCTTTTCAGGAAATTAATGGCTTCAATGTGAGAAACTTGATAAAAAAAAATAAATCAATTCAAGTCACTCTGCTTACAGAGTGTTTTGAGTTTTTGCAGAAATTTATTTGTGTAGCAGAAGTTACTTAGCTGAGAAAGTGGTATCCAGGAGGTGTTGACAATGTGTGTGTGACGGAAAATTAAGTAGTGTGGCAGAAACTGTTAGTCTCACTAATAGCTTTGTGCAGTATTCCCCTTCCTCCCACTTATGCACAGTTTAGCTTTCCACGATTTCAGTTACCTGTGGTCAAGTTTTGTATGAAAATACTAAGTGTTAAATTCCAGCCCAGCCAGAATGGCTCAGTGGTTGAGAGTGGACCTATGAACCAGGAAGTCACAGTTCGATTCCCAGTCAGGGCACATGCCAGGGTAGCAGGCTTGAACACCAGTAGAGAGTGTGCGGCAGCCAATTGATGATTCTCTCTCATCATTGATGTTTCTATCTCTCTCTCTCCCTCTCCCTTCCTCTCTCAAATCAATTAAAACATGGTTTTCTTTTTAATGTTAAATTCCAGAAATAATTTATAAGTTTTAAGTTGTGTGCAGTTCTAGGTAGCATGATGAAATCTTCTGCCATCTAGCTCCATCCCCGCCCAGGATATGAAACATCCCTTTGTCCAGTGTGTATACACACTGCATATGCTACCCTCCCTTTAGTCACTTAGTAGCCATCTAGATTATCAAATCGACTATCATGGTATTGTAGTACTTATGTTCAAGTAATCCTTATTTTACTTAACAATGGCACCAAAGTGCAAGAGTAGTGATGCTGGCAATTCAGATTTGGGAAGGAGAAGCTGTAAGTGAAAAGGTATGTATGTAAAGGAGAAAATATAGTACATATAAGGGAGAAAATATAGTACATATAAGGGAGGGACCCCAGAAGATGGAACTCTGATCTCTTGACAGGAGCACAGTTGGCTGCAGCTGACACCTCTGAGAACACAACACCAGTTCTGGGAATGGCAAAAGACAATTGAGACCATGTCAAACTGTTGCTGCTCAAATCATGCTGACAAGAAAAAAGAAAGTCCCTTTTCTCCTTTTCCTTTTTTTGTGCCACCTGTTAGCAAAAATTGGATGGTGTCTCTGAAGTGTAACCTATCCTAGCCTCAGCATTACAGAGACACTATGGAAGGGGGGGGGGGAGTAGGAGCAGAGTCAATGAGCAAATATTCAACACACTCCTCACCTTTGTCGTCTCAACATCTGTTCACATCCTTTCTCATATTTTTTAAAAATTCTATAGCAACAGGTGCATGCTTCTCCATTTATTCAAACAAAAATACTCTCACCCTCTCCTGAAAAAAAGGGGAGACACAGGCATGAGTATCAACATTACCTTCTTGATCTATTGCTTAGGTTAGTGCCTGTATTGGTTCAGTCACAGCCCCACCTTGGATGCTCTATAACAGAACATGAATGTAAAAACACTAACCACCATCACCAATCCTTATTTAAAGTAAGAGTGACAGGGGAGGAAAGAGGAAAAGTATTTAAGCAAAATTATTAAAGTATTTGTTTCTGTAACTCCCAGAAGGAAGGTGATGATTATAGCTATTCTTCTATTACCCATTGCTTATTCCTTTCATCTCAGCAAGTGTCTTTGCTGGTCATGGCTATTGAGCAAGTAGAGTACTTAAATCTTTATTCCTGAAGAACCCTATACCTTAGTAATTTGGTCTTTACTGATATATTATTGGTCCATTAAATTTTATTATTAAACATGGACACACGAAGAAGTAACCCAGATAACACACTAGTTCTAGATCTAGTCCTCTCTGACCCCATTGTACAGCACCAGACCACTCTCTGCTTGGTACTCAGGATTAATCACTTCAGTCAGTTAATTCAGTAATATGAAAAGCTCACAGTGACCAGGTGACAGTCTCAACTTTTGATTCAAGGGAACAACAGTTGCTGTGTGCCATGGTGGGAATATTCTTTAGTTCCTTGGGAACTGATATAACTAAATCACAGAGTCCAAATGTTAGAGACAAAAAGAAAACTTTTTCAAATGGATAATTAGGTGTTATAATTAGGTGTCAGATTTATCCTTGATTCTCAGAGACTTACATTCTGACTTTGGGAGAAGCAGCAACATATGTTTCAAAACATGCTGTATGCTGCAGGAGAGTATCGTAGCCAGTGATGTTCATGGGAAGACCACGAAATGCCATTCTACCCCAATTCTTTTGCTGTGAAACAATGTTGTGGGTGACTTTATTATGGTGAATTTAGGTATTTTGTAAGTATATGAATGGTTCTACTGGCCAAAGCATTGCAGGCAGATAAAGAAAACCTATAGCCAGAATAAATGTGAATGCCTCTGAAGTCAGAGTTCTGTCTCTTTCATGCAGACAGAGATGAAAAGAGCCTGGGTCCTTGACTTTCTCCTTAGAAAAGATCCACAGAACCAAAAACATTTGCTTTGGGTGATCCAAGATGGCTGCTGACAGGATGGCAGGCTGCAAGATAGTGTGAGAGTGAGAGAACGAAATGAGAGTGCATGGACATGTGGGGAGTGTCTGTATTTGTGAGTGAGGGACAGCTATATTCCACAGGACTGTTGGGGACTGGCAGACTGGGCTCCCCTGGCTTGGCAGCCTCTACTACTGCTGAAATCTCTCCCAGAGCAGCTAGCTCTGCCGCAGAAACTGCACCAGCTAGAAGGAGAGACCAGCTGTGATCAGAAGCCCAGCCTTACCTTCAACCAGGGAGACCTCAGATACCTCCCGGGACCCTATGACCACAATGCCCAAGGACCAGCTGCCTCAGCTGCGAACCCGCAAACACCAGGACTCCAGCATCCCCGACTGCGGGTGTCTAAAATGTCTGTCCAGGCAAAACCGGTTTGCCTCAGTGGATAGAGCGTCGGCCTGCAGACTCAAGGGTCTCGGGTTCAGTTCCAGTCAAGGGCATGTACCTTGGTTGCGGGCACATCCCCAGTAGGGGGTGTGCAAGAGGCAGTTGATCGATGCTTCTCTCTCATCGATGTTTCTAACTCTCTATTCCTCTCTCTTCCTCTCTGTAAAAAAATCAATAAAATATATTTAAAAATAAAAATAAAAATAAAAAAAATAAAATAAAATGTCTGTCCAGGGGAGACAAAGCAGTGCCAAATACGCAGACAGGCCCTGTGCCTTCTCACAGAGAAGATAGAAGGAACAGCTGAATAGAACAACACCCACCTGGAATGGGCAAATTAAACACAGCTTGTGAGGCAATCTGTGGATGGAAAGGTCAGATATCACCTAGAGAAAGTCAACACAGGAGATAGAGAGCTACATAACCAGACACCCTGAGAGGAGCAATCCTAGGGAGACAAAGAAACAGCCCACATATGAAAGAAAAGGAGGAATCACCAGAAAAGGAAGTAAATGAAATGGAGGCCAACAACATGTCAGAGAAAGAATTCAGAGCAATGGTCATGAGGACACTGTAAAGGATGGAAGACAAATTCAACAATATATGTAAGAACCAAAAGGAAATGAAGAAGAACCAAGAAGAAATGAAAAATGACATTGCTACAATAAATAACATAATAGAAAGCATCAACTGTAGACTAGAAGAAGCAGAGGACCATATCAGTGAGCAAGAAGACAAGGTAGGAAAAAATACCCAAGCAGAGCAGCATCTAGAAAAAAAAAACAACAACTTAAAAAACAGGAGGATAGCCTAAGGGAACGTTGGGACAACATGAAATGAAACAACATCCACATAACAGGGGTGCCAGAAGGAGAGGAAACTGAGCAAGGAATAGAAAACCTGTTTAAAGAAATAATGACAGAAAACTTTCAGGATATAAGGAAGAAAAAACTCACACAAGTCCAATAAGCTCACAGAGTCCCAAACAAGATGAACCTCAAAAGACCAACACCAAGACACATTATAATTAATCTGGCAAACACCAATGACAAAGTAAGAATCTTTTTAAAAAATATATTTTATTGATTTTATACAGAGAGGAAGGGGGAGGGATAGAGAGTTAGAAACATCGATGTGAGAGAAACATCGATCAGCTGCCTCCTGCACACCCCCTACTGGGGATGTGCCTGAAACCAAGGTACATGCCCTTGACTGGAATTGAACCTGGACCCTTCCATCCACAGGCCAATGCTCTATCCACTGAGCCAAACCAGTTAGGGACAAAGTAAGAATCTTAAAGGCTGCCAGAGGGAGACAGAAAGTTACCTACAAGGGATCTCCCATCAGACTATCAACAAATTTTTCAACAGAAACACATCAGGCCAGAAGGGAATGAAATGAAATATACAAAGTCATGCAAAGCAAAGATCTGAATCCAAGAATACTGTACCCATCAGGCTATCAATCAAAGTGGAGGGTGCAATCAGGAGCTTCACAGACAAAAAAATGACTAAGGCAGTTTATTACCACCAAACCAGCAATGCAAGCAATGCTAAAGGGTCTGCTATAAAAAGAAGAAATAGGAAGGGAAGAAGGAATACAGACATAAAGAATAAAAATGGCAACAAACAAGTACCTATAAATAATAACTTTAAATGTAAATGGACTAAATGCTTCAATCAAAAGACATAGGGTAGCTGAGTGGATAAGAAAACATAACCCATATTTCTGCTGTCTATAGGAGACCCACCTCTGAACAAAGGACTCACACAGACTGATGGTGAAGGGATGGAAAAAAGTTTTTCAGGTGAATGGAAATGAAAAAAAAAACTGGGGTAGCAATACTTATACCTGACAAATTAGACCTCAAAGTGAAGGCCATAACAAGAGATAAGGCCACTTCGTAATGCTACAGGGAGCAATTCAACAAGAAGATATAACTCTGGTAAGCATATATGCATCTAATACAAGTGCACCCTGATACATAGAAAAACTTCTGGAGGATATCAAGGGAGAGATTGACAGCAATACAGTCATAGTAGGGGACTTTAATACCCACTAACACTGCTGGACAAATCCTCTAAACAAAAAATTAGCAAAGAAACATCAATCTTAAATGACTCACTAGATCAGATGGAATTAATTGACATCTTCAGAACATTTCACCCCAAATCCACAGAATATACATTCCTTTCAAGTGCACATGGGTCATTTTCAAAGATAGACCATATATTGGGTCACAGGCAAAGTCTCTTCAAATCAAAGAAGATAGAAAGCATATCAAGCATCTTCTCAGATCACAATGGCATAAAACTAGGAATCAACTACAATAAAAACAATCAAAAGAAATCAAACACCTGGAGACTAAATAGCATGCTATTAAACAATGGCTGGGTTACCAGAGAGATCAAAGAAGAAATAAAAAGCATCATTTCAACAAACGACGATGAAAACACAACAATCCAAAATCTATGGGACACAATGAAAGCAGTCTTGAGAGGGAAGTTCACAGCTCTACAAGCCTACAGCAAAAAACAAGAAACAACGGTAATAAATTACCTAACCCTACAACTCAAAGAGTTAGAAAGAAAACAACAAGAAAAGCCCAACGTAAGCAGAAGGAAGAAAATAATAAAGATCAGAGAGAGATAAATGAAATAGAGACCAAAAACAAAACAAAACAATACATAAGATCAACAAAATCAATAGCTGTTTCTTTGAAAGGATAAACAAGATTGATGAACCTCTAGCCAGGCTCACAAAGAAGCAAAGAGAGAGGACCCAAATAAAAAATAATCAGAAATGAAAGAGGTGAAATAACAACCGATCCCACAGAAATACAAATAATTATGAAAAAAATACTATGAACAACTCAATTCCAACAAAATGGACAACCTAGATGAAATGAACATATCCCTAGGAATATACAAGCTATCAAAACTCAACCAAGAAGAAGCAAAAAACCTGAATAGGCCAATAACTACCAAAGAAATTGAAACAGTGATCAAAAATCTTCCAGCAAACAAAAGCCCTGGTCCGGATGGCTTTACAGGGGAGTTCTACCAAGCATTCAAATAATAATTAAAACCTATCCTCCTCAGACTATTCCAAAAAATTCAAGAGGAAGGCACACTTCCAAGCTCTTTCTATGAAGCCAGGATTACCCTAATACCAAAACCAGATAAAGACACCACAAAAAAAAAAAAAAAAACAGAACTACAGGTCAATATCCTTAATGAATATAGATGCTAAAATCCTCAACAAAATTCTAGAAAATCGTATTCAGCAATACATTAGAAATATCATGTCCAAGTGGGATTTATACCGGGAATGGAAGGATGGTACAATATCTCTAAATCAATAAGTGTGATACATCACATAAACAGAGAGACAAAAATCACATAATCATATCAATTGATGCAGAAAAAGCATTTGACAAAATCCAACACCCTTTGTTGATAAAAACTCTCAGCAAAGTGGGAATAGAGGGATCATACCTCAACATAATAAAATCCCTATATGACAAACCTACAACCAACATCATACTCAATGGGCAAAAACTAAACCCATTTCCCCTAAGAACAGGAACAAGACAAGTATGCCCACTTTCACCACTCCTGTTCTACATAGTATTAGAAGTACTAGCAATAGTGATCAGACAAGAAGAAGAAATAAAAGGCATCCAGATTGTAAAAGAAGAAGTAAAACTGTCCTTATTCGCAGATGACATGATACTATACATAGAAAATCCCAAAGACTCCATCAAAAAACTGCTACACCTAATAAATGATTTTGGCAATGTAGCAGGATACAAAATCAATGCCCAGAAATCTATGGCTTTTTTCTACACCAATAATGAACTCACAGAAAGAGAAATGAAAAAAACCATCCCATTTACCATTGCACCAAAAATAATAATAATAAGATTCGTAGAAATAAACTTAACTAAGGATGTAAAAGACCTGTACTCAGAAAACTACAGGACATCGAAAAAAGAGATAGAGGAAGACATAAACAAATGGAAGAACATACCAGGTTCATGGATTGGTAGAATCAACATAATTAAAATGTCAGTACTACCCAAAGCAATCTACAGATTCAATGCAATCCCCATTAAAATATCAACCACATATTTCAAAGATCTAGAACAAACTCTCCAAAAATTCATCTGGAATAAAAAAAAAAGACCCCAAATAGCCACAGCAATCCTGAGAAAGAAGAACAAAGTTGTAGGGATCACAATACCAGATATCAAGCTATATTACCAAGCCATGGTTCTCAAAACTGCCTAGTACTGGCACAAGAACAGACATGTAGACCATTGAACAGAAAAGAGAACCCAGAAATTGACTCAAACCATAATGCTCAATTAATATTTGACAAAGGAGGCAAGAGCATACAATGGAATCAAGACAGTCTCTTCAATAAATTGTACTGGGAAATTTGGTCAGATACATGCAAAAAAAAAAATGAAACTATATCAGCAACTTACAACATACACACACACAAAAATAACTCAAAATGGATAAAGGACTTAAATGTAAGACGGGAAATGATAAAAATACTGCAAGACTCCATAGGCAGCAAAATAGCAGACATATATCATAGCAATATCTTTACAAACACAGCTCATAGGGCAATGGAGACTAAATAGAAAATAAACAAATGAGACTACATCAAAATAAAAAACTTCTGCACAGCAAAAGAAACCATCAACAAAACAACAAGAATGCCCACTGCATCGGAGAACATATTTGCCAATGATATTTCCGATAAGGGTTTAATCTCCAAAATTTACAGAGAACTCATACAACTTAACAAAAGGAAGATACATGATCCAATCAAAAAATGGTCAAAGGATCTAAATAGATACTTTACAAAAGAGGGCATACAGAAGGCCAGAGACATATGAAAACACTAGAGGCCCGGTGCACGAAATACGTGCAACGGGGGGCAGAGGGTGTCCCTCAGCCCAGCCTGCACCCTCTACAATCTGGGACCCCTCGAGGGTAGGATCAGGCCTAAATGGGCAGTTGGACATCCCTCTCAAAATCCAGGACTGCTTGCTCCCAACTGCTCGCCTGCCTGCCTTCCTGATTGCCCCTAACTGCTTCTGCCTGCCAGCCGATCACCTCCTAACCCAGTGATGGCGAACCTATGACACGCGTGTCAGCACTGACACGCGTAGCCATTTCTGATGACACGTGGCCGCTGAGGCGGCCGCATGCCAAGGATGAAACATTTGCTGCTCCTGGGGATGAAACATTTGCGAAATAATGTTTTTTCCTCAAAGTGACACACTACTCGAGTTATGCTCAGTTTTTTGGCGACGTTTGACACACCAAGCTCAAAAGGTTGCCCATCACTGTCCTAACCACTCTCCTGCCAGCCTGATTGATTCCTAACTGCTCTCCTGCCAGCCTGTTTGCCCCTTACTGCATTCCCCTGCAGGCCTGATTGCCCACAACTGCCCTCCCTTGCAGGCCTGGTGCCTGCCAACTGCCCTCCCCTGCTGGCCATCTTGTGTTGGCCATCTTGTGTCCACATGGGGGCAGCCATCTTTGACCACATGCGGGCAGCCATCTTGTGTGTTGGAGTGATGGTCAATCTGCATATTACTCTTTTATTAGATAGGATAGAGTCCTGGTGCATGGGTGGGGGCTGGCTGGTTTGCCCTGAAGGGTGTCCCAGATCAGGGTGGGGGTTTCCTTGGGGTGTCGGGTGGCCTGAGCAAGGGGCCTGGGGTGGTTTGCAGGCTGGCCACGCCCCCCAGTGACCATAGCGGAGGCCCTGGTATCTGGGATTTATTTATCTTCTATAATTGAAACTTTGTAGCCTTAAGCAGAGGCCAGGGCAAGCCAGGGCTGTAGAAGCTTGGCTTCCTCCATCGCCGAGGGCAACCCTAGCCTCCTACTCTCTCCAGCTCTGTGGATGTAGCCATTTTTGTTGGGATTTATTTATCTTCTATCATTGAAGCTTTGTAGCATTGAGTGGAGGCCTGGGTTGGCCAGGGTGTGCAGAAAGCTTGGCTTCCTCCATTGATGGGGAAACCAAAGCCTCCCACTTGCTCTCTCTGTGGTCGCAGCCATCTTGGTTGGGTTTATTTGCATATTGGCATCTGATTGGCTGGTAGGCGTGGCTTGTGGGTGTAGTGGAGGTACAGTCAATTTGCATATTATCTTTTATTAGATAGTATGTTCAAAGTTACTAATCATCCAAGAGATGCAAATCAAAACAACAATGAGAAACCATCTCACACCTGTCAGATTGGCTATCATCAACAAATCAACAAATGACAAGTGCTGTCAAGGATGTGGAGAAAAAGGAACCCTCATGCACTACTGGTGGAAATGCAGACTGGTACAGCCACTGTGGAAGACTGTATGGAGTTTTCTCAAAAAGTTAAAAATGGAGCTCTCATTTGACCCAGTGATCCCACTTCTAGGACTATATCCCCGGGAACCAGAAACACCAATCAGAAAGGATATGTGCAACCCTATGTTCATAGCATCACAATTTACCATAGTTAAGATTTGGAAACAGCCTAAGTGCCCATCAGCAGATGAGTGGATTAGAAAACTGTGGTACATCTACATAATGGAATATTATGCTGCTATATAAAAAAAGGAACTTTTACCATTTGCAACAGCATTGATGGAACTGGAGACCATTATGCTAATTGAAATAAGCCAGTTGGATAAAGATAAATATCACATGATTTCACTCATATGTGGTATACAATGATCAACATACCGTAATTTGATGAATAAGAATAGATCCAGAGACAAATGGCGGGCCGGGGCGGGGGGCAAGGGGGAGGGTTAGAGAGCAACCAAAGAACTTGTATGCATGCATATTAGCATAAACAATGGACACAGACACTGGGCCAGTGGGGGCTACCTCAAAGTGGGAATGGCTGGAGAGGGGGGATCAATTGGAGAAAAAGAAAACATATGTAAAGCGTTAGACAATAAAACAAACAAACAAACCAAAAACATCTGCTTTGGATGTTGTGTGCAGGCAATAAGCTTTTATTGCATTAGGTAACTGAGATTTTGTTCTTACCTAATGCAATAAAAGCTTATTTTGAGTAATTCAAGTGGGAAATTTTCTTTCAATAAAAAATTAAATAATTCCAAAAACTCATGGAAAAATTGAACAAGCAGTTATTATACACAAAAACTTTATGCTTTTAACATTGAGTATTAAGAAATACACATATTTCTGTTTGATCTATTTATTAAGTTTTCTATCCTCATGTCTGAAATCATGAGGATAATTTTTAAAATTTTTATTACTACTATTATTTATTAATTTTGCTACTATGATTACTATTATCCTCGATTGATTTTTTCAAAATAATACTTTAAGTACCTCAATATGATTTTATCTCCATAAAAATATGTGTTTTATTAAAAAATCAGACCAAACTACACTTGAAATAAACATTTTAAATTACTAACAAGAAAAAAAAATTAAAGTCAAGTTGTTTTTTATCTCTATTCTTTTTTTCTTATTATTCATGGTGCAATTTAATTATTTTCTTATTATAATTCAGATATTATCAAATGGTTTAATAACTGATAGGTTAACTGTGATTTCTAATATTCTTTTATATCACACTAAAGGCCCGGTCCATGAATTTCATGCACGGGGTGGCCCCTTCTGCTGGACTGGTTGCCCCTCAGTGCCCCCCAATGCCAGCCTGGTTGCCCCACACAGCCTGATGTTCAATCATTTGATAGCCCCTCACTACCCTTCCCCTCTACCGACCTGGTTGCTCCATGCAGTCTGCTGTTCAGTTGTTTGGTCGTCCCTCAATGAACTCCTGCCGGCCTGGTTGCCCCATCAGCCTGCTGTTCAGTCATTTGGTCGTCCCTCACTAACCCCCCTGCCGGCCTGGTCACCCCACGCAACCTGATGTTTGGTCATTACTGTGAGGGCATCCTGACCAATTTGCATATTACCCTTTTATTAGTATAGATTATAAACTTAAAATATGATTACATCTTGAAAATTAATTTTTTAAAAAAATTATTGTTAAATGACTACACTGTAACATGAAAAGAAGACTTGAGAATTCCCTTTTCCTGCTGTGTCAATATACAAAAAATAAAAAAACAGAAAAATATTAAATGGTATGTGCAGCCCAAGTGCTGTTGTTTGGATGGCTTAGCATAAATATCTGTGAGAATTTTCTATACTAAGGCATGTCTTGAATAGCTATAGCAAAACATTCCTAAATATGATTTAGAATTCACTTCAATATAGAAGTAAAATGACTGGGGAAACCAAGATGGCGGCATAGGTAAATCCCTAAACTGCTGCCTCGCACAACAATTTCAAAACTACAACTAAAAGACAGAACGGACATCATCCAGAACCACAGGAAAGCTGGCTGAGTGGAAATTCTACAACTAGAAGGAAAGAGAAAAGCTCATGGAGAATCAGAGGAGCTGCAAAGGGCTGAGGTATGGAGACACATGCGCAGAGAGGAAGGGCAGCTGAGTTCCTGGCTGGCTTTCTCTGGTGGGAGAGAGAAGGAAGCTCCCAACTGCACTGAACCCCAGTTCTGACTGCACTGAGCCCCAGTTCTGGGCGAAACCCTGTGGACCCAGGCTCATATGGGGGGAGTCTGGACTGTCAGGTAGAGAGAAAGGCACACGGAGACTCAGAGACTCGGGGAGCCACAGCGGGCAGGGGTCTGGAAGCATGTGCGCAAGTGTGCGCAGAGAAGACTGACTGCTGAGGTTGCCGCTGGCTTTTCCTAGCGGGAGGGAGTTGGAAGCTCCCGACTTCATTGAACCCCAGTTCCGGGCGAGCCCCTGGGGACCCACGCTCTTACGGGGGGAATCTGGACTGTCAGGTGGAAACTCAGGGGAGCCACGAAAGGCAGAGGTCTGTAGGCACGCACGCAAGTGTGCGCAGAGAGGACTGACTGCTGAGTGTACCGCTGGCTTTCTCTAGCTGGAGGGAACTGGAAGCTCCCAACTGCTCTGAACTCCAGTTCCGGGCAAAAATCTGGGAATCCAGATTCATTACGGGAGAAACTGGACTGTCTGGCAGTGGGAGAAACTCAAGTGTGGCTTTCTCTCAGAGGTGCTTGCAGCAATTACCTAGGGACACTGAGACCCAGGGGCCTCATAGAGCAGGCCGGATGGAAAGCCAAGACTGTCTGCTCAGCCCTGAGACTCTGGTCCATCCAAGCAGAGCACAGAGGCTTTTGCAATGTTGAAAGTCTTGTCTCATAAGGCTGTCTCCAGCACAGAAGTTCTCCCGGCGTAGACACAGCTGATCCTCACAGCCAACTGGCCTGGAGTTCAATTCCTCCCAGTGATACCAACAACAATTAAGACTTTTAACTACAACAAGGCTGTACACACAGTCCACAAAGGGGTGTACCAAGAGTGTCTGCCTCAGGTAACTGGGGAAGCTGACCCACTGGGCCATATAGGACAACTAGTACACAAAGCTACCCTACCAACTCAGGGAAGCAGCAAAAATGCGGAGACAAAGAATCAGATCACAAACAAAAGAAATGGAGGAAAACAAATGACTAGATATGGAGTTCAAAACCACGGTTATAAGGTTTTTCAAGAATTTCCTAGAAAAGGCTGATCAATTTAGCCAGACCCTTGAGGATATGAAAAAGGACCAACTAGAAATTAAACATACACTGACTGAATTAAAAAATATTATATAGAGACCCAACAGCAGACTAGAGGAACACAAGAATCAAGTCAAAGATTTGAAATACAAAGAAGCAAAAAACTCCTCAACCGGAAAAGCAAAAAGAAAAAAGAATCCAAAAATTTGAAGATAGTGTAAGAAGCCTCTGTGACAACTTCAAGCGTACCAACATCCGAATTATGGGGGTGCCAGAAGAAGAGAGAGAGCAAGATACTGAAAAACCTATTTGACTGAAAACTCCCCACTTGGTGAACAAAATAGACTTACAAGTCCAGGAAGCGCACAGAACCCCAAACAAAAGGAATCCAAAGAGGACCACACCAAGACACATCATAATTAAAATGCCAAGAGCAAAAGACAAAGAGAGAATATTAAAAGCAGCAAGAGAAAAACAGTTAATTACCTACAAGGGAGCACCCATAGCCAGATGGGAGTGGCAAGAAATATTCAAAGTGGTGAATAGCAAGAACCTACAACCAAGATTACTCTACCCAGCAAAGTAATCATTCAGAATTGAAGGTCAGATAAAGAGCTTCACAGATAAGAAAAAGCTAAAGGAGTTCATCACCACCAAACCAGTATTATGTGAAATGCTGAAAGGTATTCTTTAAGAAGAGGAAGAAGAAAAAAGTAAAGATAAAAATTATGAACAACAAATACATATCTATCAACAAGTGAACCTAAAAATCAAGTGAATTAAAAATCTGAGGAACAGAATAAACTGGTGAATATAATAGAATCAGGGGCATAGAAAGGGAGTGGACTGATAATTCTCAGGGGGAAATGGGTATGAGGGATGCAGGAAGAGACTGGACAAAAATTGTACACCTATGAATGAGGAGAGTGTGGGGGAGGTAAGGGCAGAGGGTGGGGTGGGAACCGGGTGGAGGGGAGCTATGGGGGGAAAAAGGAGAAACAATTGTAATAATCTGAACAATAAAGATTTATTAAATTTAAAAAAAATTAAAAAAAGAAATAGAATGACTAATGATTGAGAAAGATAAAGACTATTATAATACAGAATGGTTTAAATGACTTAGTAAGTTTTCTAAGGCAAAGACAAAATAACCCATTCCAAATATTACATTACATTTTTTCTTCCAAATTTATTTTATAGCATATCTATTGTGTACCCAAAAAAATTATGTATACGTGCATTGAATTATTATAAAAGCAGTGTTTGTTTAAATACATTTCATTTTCAAACTTGAGCTATCAGCTATTAAAAGTGTTTATACATTTGGGGGGACATCCTGTATATTTAAGGTTTCTTCTATTCATCACTTTCATGATTTTTTTCTAATAAGTATAAGATTTATCTTTTCCATCCTAGCATTCCGGTTTGCACAATGAGCATATGCTACATTTTCTCTCCTACTTGATGTCCCTGCCTTTGGGAAATGGTTTTCTTTACCCCAAATGAATCTGATAAGATTATCTAGAAAAAGACACTGCTTCCACCTTCAGAGACTAATTCATGATCCCAAAGTACCAACTGAAAAGCAGTGGTAAGTGTGATCCTCTCAATGGACAGAACATCAGCTAGTTCATCTTTCCATTCACTTTGTGTAGAGAAGTCCAAAGTAAGAGTATGGCTGGACTTTAGGCTGTGGTGGATGGTTCATCCTTTTGATCAGAAGTCTGGAAGAAGCATGATTGGAAGACGGGTCCAGTAGGTCTAGAAAAGAGACCTATGGGAGTGGGTATACAGTGTGAACATCTTTGCATTACGTGCTAACAACTCTCCCCACCCCATTTTATGCCATTTCTCATTAAAGCTACCAGATCATTTATACTGCAGAACTTCTCACATTTTTCCATTGGACTGATTATATCAGTGTAGTATTACTTAACATGTTTTTTCAAACCCATGTTTTCAATTAATTTGGCAGTAGATCCTGACTTGATTAGATTCGGCTTTGCTTCTCTCTCTCTCTCTCTCTCTCTCTCTCTCTCAGCCCTCTCTTTCTACAATAATAAACCACAGAGATATGTACTTTCTATCCCATCTTATCAAAGAACATAATATGATTGTCCCACTTTTATTTAGTTTAAGATGGCTCAAATGTTATCATCAGCCATTAACATTTTTTTTTTCCTGTAAACCTTTCACCTAATAGTTTTAACATTTATTATTTTATTATGTTCTACAAAGTGGTGATATTACAATTTTAGTATTTCTCCTGAATTTACTAGTTATGATTCTTTTATGAAGAAGAACTTTCATCATTTTGGGGTGGCATTCTGAAATACAGTCTAAATAAGAAAGAATAAATAAATGTGTACTTTTTTATTTTATTATTATAATAATGAGTGTCTGTGTCAACAACCATCAGAGTTGACCCATGAGTTTTATTTTAAATACTAGCGTTCCCGTTGCAGGAAAAATCCTGCAATAGGGTTTCCTGCTGCACTCTACCCCACCCTGCCTGCTCTCCTCCCTTGTCCCCTGCCCCGAGATCTCCGCCAGCCCCCCTGCTTTTCTAACTTCTCCGCCAGCCCGCTCTTCTCCCTTCTCCCCCAGCCCCGCCTCCACTCCTCCCTTCTCCCCCGGCCCCCCCGGCCCCGCCTCCGCTCCTTCCTTCTCCCCCGGCCCCGCCTCTGCTCCTCCCTTCTCCCCCGGCCCTGCCCCTTCTCCCCCGGCCCCGCCTGCTCAACGTCCTTCTCCCCCGGCCCCGCCTCCGCTCCTCCCTTCTACTCCCCCCCCCCCGGCTTGCTTGCTTCTCTGCAGCTTTGCTCCCTTCTGCAGCTCTTGGCTTCTTTCTACCCTGTCACGATATGCAAATTAGCCGCCATCTTTGTTGGTATAATTTGCATATCCATCCTGATTGGTTGGTGGGCGTGGCTTGGCCGGTGGGCGTGGTTTGGGCGTAGCGAAGGTGCGGTCAATTTGCATATTTGTCTATTATTAGATTAGATAAATATATATATATATATATATATATATATATATATATATATAATCTTATACAGGGTGGGGGAAAAGTAGGTTTACTGTTGTTCATATGGAAAATAATACAATAATTAATAAGTAATAATATAAGAATAAACTCTGATTCATGCACTCACAACTGTAAATCTACTTTCGCCTCAGCCTGTATATATCAGACATTTTGATTTTTGCAGTCACTTACTTTTTACTGCTATTTGTTCTATCATTTGAAAATGGTGCTAGGAAATAATATTTTAGAGATAAATAAAGCATAAGTTTGTTATTATTTTACTAATTTATTTGATTTTATATTTCTACTAGAGGCCCATGTACTGGTAGGATCCCTCAGCCTGGCCTGTGGGGATCGGGCCAAAACTGGCCTGATGCACAGATTCGTCCAGGATGTGTCTGGCCTGTCTTGGCCAGTCCTGATTGGCTGGATGCCAGCAGAAAGCTAACCTACACATCAAACAGTTGGACACTTAGCATATTAGGCTTTTATTATATAGGACTAGAGGCCTGGTGCACGGATTCATGCACTGGTGGGGTCCCTCAGTCTGGCCTGTGGGGATCTGGCCAAAACCGGCTCTCCAACATCCCCTGAGGGGTCCCAGATTGTGAGAGAGTGCAGGCCAGGACAAGGGACCCCACCAGTGCATGACTGAGACTGGGGAGGGACTGTGGGAGGGCTCCAGGGCGTGTCATGCCCATCTCATCCAGTCCCGATCAGCCGGATCCAAGCAGCAAGCTAACCTACCATCCAAAGCATCTGCCCCCTGGTGGTCAGTGTGCATCATAGCGACTGGTCAAACCATCAAATGAATGGTTGGACACTTAGCATATTAGGCTTTTATTATATAGGATATTTTCTGCACCTTTGAGAAATGATGTTTCCTAATGGCATAAATAGAATTATTTATTTGCTTTATATATCTATGTATCTATACCTATGTATCTATCTATCTATCTATCTATCTATCTATATCTATCAATATAAATGTATAAATAATGTGTATACCAAATACTAAAATAGTGATACCAACATTGCTACAAATAAGACCACTGAATACAATTTCAGGGTTTTATTTTCCTTAGGATACATCCACTAAGGATGTAGTGTCAAAACACTATGTTTTAAAGTTATTTGAAATAATTCTGATCTGTGCAGTTATGGCACCAACCAATTTTACACTTAGGTTGATTTATTTTACTTTATTATCAAATTTGAGGCTTGGTTTGTTCTGTCACTCTTTGATTTATTATTTTTTTCAAAAATATGTATGTGCCCTATCCAGTTTTGCTCAGTGGATAGAGCATCGCCTGTGGACTGAAGGGTCCAGGGCTCAGTACTGGTCAAGGACACATGCCCGGGTTGCTGGCTCAGTCCCCAGTGTGATATCATTGATATTTCTATCTTTCTCTCCCTCTCTCTTCCACTCTGAAATCAATAAAAACATATTTAAAAATTTAAAAAATATGTATGACATTTATACAATTTTCAACTCAAAACTAGCTTCCATCCTGGGCTGACTCTCTTGTTCTTTCCATGTTCCTTAGGTAAAGCATTTTAATTCATTTTTGGCTTCCTATTGTTTTGGATTCAAACACAGGTAGTGTTTTTCCTTAGTCCATGGCCTTAAACAAAATAATAGAGTGAAACTGCTCCATCAGAAATTACCAAATCCTTTTTTTTTTTTTTTTAGGGGTCAGGGTGGGGTGAAGTTGAAAATTATGTACAGGGGTGAGCAAAAGTAGATTTATAGTTGTGAGTCCTCAAAACACAGAGTTTATTCTTGTATTATCATTCATTAATTATTGTATTGTTTTCCATACAAACAACTGCAAGCATACGTACTTTTGCTCACCCCTGTATATTTGTAGCTAGTTCTTAAGATGTAAACTTGAAAAATATCATTCCACTCCTCTCCACAAGTCTCACCTTCTCCTTCACCACTACCACCCCCCACCCCTTGCAATTTAAAGCCACCAGGCAGCAGCTAAAAGCCTCTTTTATAGCTCTTTGTGTTCCAAAGCTTATAGCCTTAACCCAGATACCTACTTTATAGATTCATAGCATGCAAGCTTTGCAGATATTCTTTTGAAGTTTGCATTTATAAGCCTTTGTGTACCAGCCTCTGTGAATTTCCATGTGACCTGTCTGAACTTCTTGAAGACAGAGTGTGAACAAACATTATAAGCTTTTTGTGAAAGAGAACGTAGGCTCCATATAAAAGGTTTTTCCTAAATCCCATTATATCTCCTTGAACCGTGCCTGTTCGTTCTCACAAATTTTCACTACCCTCAGTTACTATTACATAGCCCTCTCTCCTCTTCTACTTTAGCTTCCATTCCTCCCTGTGTCTGGGAATCTCTCAAAAAGTCTGTTCAGATAGCTCAAGGCCCACTCAGCATAACAAAAGGCTGATAGCAGATGGAATAGCTTTAGAAACAAAAGTACCAAAACTGGTTTGTTAGCCACAGTCTAACCACCTATTGTTCTTTATGAATGCCCTTGGGAGTCCTCAGTTTATCCACTTACACTTCAAATTTCTTATGACCTTTGAACTAGTAACTTCTCTTCTGAGAATCTAGTCCAGTAGAGTAATGCAAATTGGTATAAAAAATTGTCTACAAAGATGTTCATTGCAAATTTTATATGAAAATGAAAGTTTGTTTCTACCTAAGTATACAACAATAAGAGGATGATTAAATGATGATACTTATACTAGGCTATTAAGGATTACTTATATAGGCTATATTATATTAGTTATATTATGCTATAAAGACAAACATCTTAATAACATAAAAACTCTTAGTAATAAAGTATAAAGTGATATATAAGGGAAATATATCAATTATTGACAGTATTTTAAAAAATCATTAATAATGATAAATAGCATTAAAATCTGTATTTTCCAAATTTTCACAAGTGAAGATATATTACTTTCATTAGTAGTGTGGACAAAAGGGGCCACATGCTGACCTGACAAGCTCAGGGGAGGCCTGCATGGCAGTCTTGCAAACTCAGAGACTTAAAGTAACCACAAAGGATGGTCTGAAATTAAACTTTAACTAAAAGCAGTTATGGTGGGCAGTTACATCCTAGGCCGGTATCTTCATTGACAAGGTCAACCTTTACCTTAACTGAGCCTATCTGTCTTTTTGCATTTATGATAACATACCCTTAAAAATGTCTGGGTAACTTGTAACTTCCCTTTTTCTGGAGCCCCTGGGGCACAACCAAATGTGGTGGGCTCCAGGACAGATACCACAAATCACAAATTCCTTCATTATCATGTTAATTGTTCCTGCACCCACCTAAGTATGTGTCAATCATTTTACTTTTTATCCAAATTCAGGGGTTCCCTGACACCCCCCCACCCCCCGCTGCTTTGCTTTATCCCACCTCCTTAATCTATCACCAATGAATTTCATGTAACCCACCTACTTCCCTCCTTTGATTGCAATATATAAATACAAATGTAACCCACCATTCTTCGGAGCATTATCTCAATTCATTGAGGTTCTGCTTCCTGGCATATGTCGACAGTTTGGCTCAAATAAACTCACAAAAATTCTTTACAGGTTTCAATGTTTTTTTTTGTTTTTTTTTATGTTAACATTACTACACACACACACACACACACACACACACCACTGGAGTATAAGCTTGTGAGCTGGATTTTCAAACTTTTTATATCTATAAGAGACTGATCTGAAGGACAATAGTCCACAGTGAAAAGACGGGGCTTATAGAGTATTATAGCTTGAAGATGTGAGCTTCAAAGGAGGACAGTTTTTAAATGAAGACAGACAAAGTCCAGATCTGGAAAAGATAATGAAAGAACGCAGCTGACATCTCCTGGCCTTATGGTAGCTGGGATCTAAGGGAAAGCATAGCACATACTGGAGGAAGTGACAATGAAATTGGAGTTTTTAATAAAAATCAATATTACCTTAAGGTAGCACTTCTTACACTGAAGTCATTCTGGATATTTGCCATTTCCACTTTCTATATATACTATTGTTTTTCTCAATATTTTTCTTTAAACCATCTCATCACCTCTGTCATTTTTGAAAAAAAAAATCAATGTGAAAAAATGACTGATATATATTTTTCTAATATACATTAAAATAAAATACTATTGAAATGTAAATATTCATCCAATGTACAGCTTAAAGTTATTGTTGAGGTATTACTTTAGAGCAAGGACAGAAAGAGAACTTTCTCTAAAGAGACTGAATATGCAGATAGGAATAGTTGACAATGGAGTAAGTGAAAGGGTTTATGGGGGGTAGGTTGGTGTGGGCAGAATAGATCTTCAAATGAGAGAACAGAGTACTATGCCAGAAGAATCTGCATTTTTGGGTATGCTTAAGTATGAAAGATGAGAAGCATGAATTAAATTATTTGATCTTTAAGCATTCGCCTTTGATTAAAGTTATATTAAAAATGTGCAGTCTACTGGTGGTATGGACTCTGCAGGTATTGTGTCCTTGGAGCAGGGCAGGAAATGCCTTTGTGGCCTAATGGTACTAGAACATTGACTCCAGGTAGTAACTAAGCCCTGAGCTAGGTATTAATCTCAGATTGTTGGCTGAAACTCCTCTCTGGTTTCAGAAGGTAAAAGCTACTTCATATTTTCTCCCAAGTTATCAACAAAACCAAACTTTACTTTATAACATGTGCACCTAATTTTGTAAGGAAGAGAAGAGGAAGATTATACCTTTCTTGAAAGTGAGTCACTGTGTCAGAAGTTTAACACAAATGCCTGAGGTTTCTGATTTTCTATGTCTGAGGTGCTATTTTACACATCTACTTAAAAGACATGGGAAGAAGGAATAAAATGAATAAAATTCTCTGCATTAAATAAAAATTATCTTTAAAGTCATTTATGAGATTTTAGTCAGTAACCTAGATCACAGCTCATTAAGGAATAACCAAATTAATAGGTATACTCCCACAGTCCATCAGCATGAGGGGACTAAAAAATCAATAAATATTGATAACATACTAAAAAGAAATGCATAATTGTCTCTAGTGAAAGTGCCCCGGCCAGCGGGGTCTTCTAACGAGGGTACCGAGGCAGTGCACCTAAGAGAATGAGAGACAGACAAGGGACACAGAAGAATGGAGGCAAGACAAAAGGGTTTCTGATCAAGCCTCCAATTTTATTTTTTACAGCGTTCCTTATATGTGGTTGCTAGTAGGGGTGGGGGCTGGACGAGCTATGTGGGCTTATGTGATTGGCTAAGGTATATTAGGTAAAGGTGGTGACTATAGATAGGGTATGTGGCGGTTGAAGGGCGGCTACAGAAGGAATGCTTTGTCCTTAGGCAAGAGGAAGTGGGCCTGCGGTTGGGACCTAATTTCCGTGAGTTTCTGTTTCAGTAACTTACTGAAGTAAGATCTGAGTTAATCCTTTAACCAACTCTTGGCTCCTGACATGAAAGCCCTCAACCAATAATTTCAAGAATCTTAATATTTCCCAAATCACTTCCATTTCCTAACAGGGTACCAGTTTTGTGCTTGTTATGGCTTTAATATGAGCATTTATATATATAAAAGCCCAGCTACCATTATGGTGGAACGGCCAGAATGACCAGTAGACTGGTCGTTATGTCGCACACTGACCACCAGGGGGCAGGATGCTCAACGCAACAGCTGCCCCCTGGTGGTCAGTGCATTCCCATAGCAGAAGCGCCGCTCAGCCAGAAGCCAGACTCACAGCTGGCGAGCGCAACGGTGGTGGTGGGAGCCTCTCCTGCCTCCGTGGCAGCGCTAAGGAGCGGTGAGGAGTGAGCGGGCAGTCAGTAAGGAGCGGCGAGCCAAGTGGTAAGGAGCAAGCAGGTGGGCGGTAAAGAGTGATCAGGTGGATAGTTAGGAGCGAGGGGTCCCAGATTGCAGGAGGACGCAGGCTGGGCTGAGGGACCCCCCAGCCCCACCCTGCATGATTTTCGTACATTAGGCCTCTAGTCTCCCTATGAAATGCTACAAACAGGGTCACATCTCTAGTCATTCCCACCCTGGCTCCTTCCTTTTTTTCTAATCCAGCTTTTCTCTCTTAAAGTGGTTGATGCTATCAGTAAGTATTGCACTGAGCCCCTATGTTTTTTCTGACTCAGGACGCACTTATTCTTTCCTGGGACTGGTAAATCAGTCAAACCCACGGTATTGTGGCTGGGATAGGTAGTGATTTTTCTCAAGGCAGTGGAACTGTTAACACCCATTTCCATCTCAGTGACATGGGAAGGCTGAAGCTGCCTCTTCTCTTTATTTATAAGCTTGAAACATTTCTATTTTACACTCATTCCTAACACCTCTGTTTATCCTCCTTTTCCCAAGGCTCAGGAAGCGTCTATGGAGTACTTTTCCACCACTAATAATTAATCAATTCCATCAGTCAGAAATATTTGTTTAATGAACCTCTGTTCTTTGTCAGTTCCTCTTCCAGGCACTGAAGATACAGAGGTAAACAAGACAGTAACATTCCCTTCTCTCATGGAAATTATATTTCAGTAAGCAAATTAATAAAAATAATATTCAGTGATATGAAAAATATAAAACAGAATAGTGCCTGCTAACAAAGCAGTTACCATTATAATTATATCCATTTGATGCTCTAATCTAATAAAGTTAATATTCATTTCAATATCTATGAGGAGACCCAAAAATTAGGCACCAGAGACATAATTCCTTTACTTTGCCCATGTGTGAGATCAGGTTTGTTTTCTCTATCTTCCTTACAGCTGAGCAGGGCACTCTTCCTCAAAGTTACTCTGGATTCAGTACTTGCAAGGTCTATTTCTACTTGTTAGCTTTTCATTATCTGTAGATCCTAGGATTGCCTCTGTCGGCCAACACACTCCCTATTTAGAAATAATCTTGTAATGGTAGGTTGCCACGAATTGGTCTTATTGTTTAAGGTCCCAATTCTCACTTCTCTTCATGCCTCCCCCCCTTTTTTTCTCATTTAAAATTTCCTTTTAATGGTGTTCCATTGGGACACATTCACCAAACAGCATCTTTTATTTTTTATTTATTTATTTTTAATTTTTTAAAATTAATTTCAGAGAGGAAGGGAGAGGGAGAAATAGAAACATCAATGATGAATGAGTCTCATTGACCGGCTGCCCCCTGCATGCCCCCACTGGGGATTGAACCCACAATCTGGGCATGTGTCCTTGACCAGAATAAAACCTGAGACTCTTCAGTCACTGGCTGATGCTCTATCCACTGAGCCAAACCAGCTAGGGCCAACCAGCACCTTTTAAATAGAACAGAGAAGCAGGCAATCAGTGTTATATAGTATGAGAGGCCAGATGCACAACATTCGTGCACTAGTGGGGATCCCTCAGCCCAGCCTGCGCCCTCTTGCAGTCCAGAACCCCTAGGGGGATGTCCGCCTGCAGGCTTAGGCCCACTTATATACATTGATATTGGTATAATATTATTGATTAGTTTTCCCTTGATATCTTTATTTCAAAATAGGTATGAGAAGGCAGGTAGTATGGGGGATGAAAGAAAAAAATTCAATCACAGAGGAGAAATTTGTCAAGCTTTTGTAGTCTTATTTTTATAGCTCTTAGAATACTTTATACTCTTCACTTTCATTAACAAGCACAAGGAGATTTATCAGTGTCGATATTAATTTGTACCCAAATTCCTCCACTTATCCATTCCTTAATTTATCAAAATCATGATAACTATAATAGAACTAGAAGCCCGGTGCACGAAATTCGTGCACGGCGGGGGGTTGTCCCTCAGCCCAGCCTGTACCCTCTCCTATCTGGGACTCCTGGAGGGATGTCCAACTGCCCATTTAAACGGGCAGTCGGACATCCCTCTCACAATCCAGG
Source organism: Cnephaeus nilssonii (assembly GCF_951640355.1). Lineage (NCBI taxonomy): Eukaryota > Metazoa > Chordata > Mammalia > Chiroptera > Vespertilionidae > Cnephaeus > Cnephaeus nilssonii. The sequence continues at coordinate 34,052,434 of NC_137074.1, read as the reverse complement.
ACTGCTGGCTCCCAACTGCTTGCCTGCCTGCCTTCCTGATTGCCCCTAACCGCTTCTGCCTGCCAGCCTGATCACCCCCTAACCACTCCACTGCCAGCCTGGTTGATGCTTAACTGCTCCCCTGCCAGCCTGTTTGCCCCAAACTTCCCTCCTCTGCCAGCCTGGTCACCCCTAACTGCCCTCTCCTGCAGGGTTGATCACCTCTAACTGCCCTCCTCTGCCGGCCTGGTCACCCCTAACTGCCCTCTCCTGCAGGGTTGATCACCTCCAACTGCCTTCCCTTGCAAGCCTGGTCCCTCTCAACTGTCCTCCCTTGCAGGCCGGGTGCCTCCCAACTGCCCTCCCCTGCTGGCCATCTTGTAGTGGCCATCTTGTGTCCACATGGGGGCAGGATCTATGACCACATGGGGACAGCTATATTGTGTGTTGCAGTGATGATCAATCTGCATATTACTCTTTTATTAGATAAGATAGAGGCCTGGTGCATGGGTGGGGGCCAGCTGGTTTGTCCTGAAGGGTGTCCCGGATCAGGGTGGGGTTCCCTTGCGGCATGGGGCGGCTTGAGTGAGGGGCCTGTGGTGGTTTGCATATATTTCTTTTTATGTACTGAAGCAACTTCAATTTTTCCTGAAAACTGTAATATAAAGGATCTTAAATTAAACAATTTTACTGTTCGTTTAAATGAGAAATTTTATGCTGTGTTCCCTTTCAATCCAAGGTAGCCAAAAAATGTTCATAGATAGAAAAACATTTCTCAATTAAACAACAAAAACAAGGTAATATAAGTAATAACAAATAAAAATGAAGGTAAACACAGTTTGTACCAAAATGTAATGTAACTGCCATTTATTGCACCTGCCAATAGAAGGAGAGAGATTTAATAAAATATGGTGAATAGTAGAGTGAAGACAATAAGTACAAGGGACTCATTCTTTGACAGGTGTATTTTCCTTTTTATACCTTCTTTTTGTGATGCTTTTCTCCTTTTTATATCATTTAAAAACCCTTCTTTTTTCAGTCCATCTAAAGCTCATGGATACTTTACATAAAACTTCACTTAAGTTATAGCTCAGACAAACAGTTTTAGGACAGAGGTATTTAGGGCAAAATAGAGCCGAAATGTGCATGGTACAAAATATTTGGCCATAGTCCAAGTTCACAATAGACCAAAAAATATCAAAGAAGATATTATTTCACTTATTTTTAGTATATCCAAACATAGTATACAATTCAAATTTTTTCATATGATATTCTCTCACTAGACAATCTTATGATAAGTAGGTTAGTGTGTCTTTGCCTGAAACAATAATGTTAAAGTATCATCTAATGTACAAAAGTTATCTAAGGTGTTTGGGAATTTAAAAAAAAAAAAAGGTGTAATACTGAGAAAAAATAATTGTCTGAAAAATGAAATAATTTTTCAAGGATCTTATTGATGAAAGTACTTACCTGAATAGTCACTCTGTATGGTTAAGACTGTAGTTTTCTACTAACCTCTCTTTTGGATCCCTATCTGAAGCTGAAAAAGAAAAAAAGACACTTTCTGAAGCCATTCATAGGGCTACTGAAGTGCCTCTGCTCAGATTCTTCGCTTTTGAAAATAGATACACATGCTTTCATCCAGACTGTTAAACAAAAATTCTGCAAAGAAAAAAAAAATCAACAAGCAGAAACTGAGTTTGATAGGATCAGCTATGCCTTATACCCCCATTTCATGGGAATGTAGACTCAGCGACAACTGATATTAAACCATAATTTAGGAAGACTTATCCTACACTAATACGAATACTGTTTGTGTTAGATGTCTATCTCACGTTGTCTCATACTTAGGTAGAATTTTCCTAGACATAAGTAAGACACTGGCAATTCATATTTGCAAGGGAATTATTTTGCCAAGTGCAAATTCAAATGAACTTCTCTGTGCCTACATTTCCTCACCTGTAAAATGGATATGGTAATATGCATTTCCTTCATAGCAGGGATAAAACAAGGGAATATAACAAAGCTTTTAGATCTGTGTTTGATGTATTACTGTCCACATCCTTCACCACTAAGAGAACAACTTATTTAACAAGCCACCAGAAACTATCCTCCTTTCTTTTCTTTTCTTTTCTTTTCTTTTCTTTTCTTTTCTTTTCTTTTCTTTTCTTTTCTTTTCTTTTCTTTTCTTTTCTTTTCTTTTCTTTTCTTTTCTTTTTTCTTTTCTTTTCTTTTCTTTTCTTTTCTTTTCTTTTCTTTTTTTTCTTTTCTTTCTTTTTTTTTTTTTGCCTTTGATCATATTTTTATTCAAAATTAGCTGTCCAAAGTGATTTGACCTTCATGGAAGAAGCAAATTTAAGTTTATGCCACAGGCTTTTCTTCTGTGGTGGGTTTCTTTTCTGCGGGCTTCTTCTCAGCTGCTGGTTTCTTGGTAGCTGCAGCCTTTTTCTCCACCAAAGGCTTCTTCTGCTTCTTGATGCCCACAGCCTTCTTTCCTTTCTTCCCAACCACAGGCTTCTTGCCTGGAACCCCCTTCTCATCTGATTGGGCTTCTAGTGCTGCTGCTGCTGCTTTATCCACCCGGAGCTTGTGGTTCTTGGCCTGGCTAAGAATGGAGTTACGGCGCATGGTCTTTGCATATGGGTTTAGCTTCAACATGATCCTCAGGGTTTTCAGTGGATTCTTCTTCAGGACTCTGCGGTGAATCTTCTTGCGTGGTGCTCGGAGGGCTCTTTGTATCTCTGGGCTTTTCAAGACTCTGCTGAGGTCTGTGCTGAGCACCTTGTGCCTGGGAAGGCTGTAGTTACTCTTGAGGGAGGCAGCTCCACGCCAAGTGCCATACAGCTCATCCAACTTTCAGTCCAAATGCAGAAACGGCCCACATGCCCTCCAGGTGCAAGTTTCAAAATGTTCAGTTTGCTGACATTAAGCAGAGTAATTCCAGGGATGTTTCTGAAGGCTTTGATGATACCGTTGTCCTCATTATAGACGATGCAAGGTCCCCTGTGCTGGATATGAAGACGGTTTCTCATTTTGCCCTTGCCAGCCCTCATTCGCTGAGAGGCATGGCCCTTTTTTTTAATATCATTCCAGGCCTTAAGTTTCTTAAGTAGCAAAACGGCCTGCTTGGTTTTCTTGCAGCCTTCAACTTTATCTTCAACCACCAAAGGAAGTTCCGGAACTTCTGCAATACGGTGACCTTTCGACATGACCAGTGCAGGTAAGGCCGAAGCAGCCAGGACAGAGCAGATGGCATATCGTTTCTGTGTTGTGTTCACTCTGCGGTGTGGCCCCCACATACATATTTCCAAAAGCACTCAGGCTGGAACGATTTCTACCACCTTGAACTCTGGGAATTCAAGCCATAGCTCGGCCAGTGCCCTAGGACTCGGCACTGGTTTGATGACCTGCCAATTCACTGACAGCATAGGGCTGTCTATTGTTTTTGCGCAAGTTGGTGTGAACCACGTTTCCAATATCTGGTCGAATGGGAGCCTTGAACACAGCAGGCAAAGTGACATTTTTGCCAGATGTTTCCCCCTTTTCGGAGTACACAGCTAACAGTGGAGGAGCACAGGCCATGGCGGGGAGAGGCGAAGGCCACTATCCTCTTTTTCTTAACAGTGGACAGTTTAAATGCCAGAGTTAAACCGAGTTTAGACTCTTCCTATAGAAGAACATGATAGTTGATGGTAGACAAGAATGGGGCAAGAGATCAAAATCACCTGAGATTTTGCAAATATCCCTTAGGGCATACCTCAGGCACCAGGAGACTGAAGTACTTGGGACACTGAAGAGACTGATCAGCTTTAAAGTGAGAACATTTTATGAGTACCGGTTAATAAGTTTTGCTTCTGTCTATCATTATGGATTATTTGTGAAACTGGATTTTGGTCATGGCAAGGCAGGAAGCATCTCTCGACCCTCACTAAACAGAGTGTCTGGTCTACAAATTATACCAATGGTTCTCAAACTATCATATCCAATGGCTCCCCTTTTTAATATATTTTATTGATTTTTACAGAGAGGAAGGGAGAGGGATAGAGAGTTAGAAACATTGATGAGAGAGAAACATCAATCAGCTGCCTCCTGCACACTCCCTACTGGGGATGTGCCCGCAACCAAGGTACATGCCTTTGACCGTAATCGAACCTGGGACGCTTCAGTCTGAAGGCCGACGCTCTAGCCACTGAGCCAAACCAGTTAGGGCAGCTCCCCTTTTTAACAAATACTTTTAATACTGTCTTTATCATGCAAAAGTTAGATTCATCGTGGATATTGGATATAACCTACCTATCTTATATAATATGCAAATGGTCGTTACACCGTGAAGCATAATGACTGGATGACGGATCAGCAGGAGGGTGGGGCAACGAGCTACAAGTGGATGATGGAGAGCTACAGGAGGGGGCAGGGCAGTAAGCTATGAGGGGTTAGGGCGGGGGTGTGGAGGGACAGCGGGTGGAGAGCTACAGGAGGGTGGCAGCGAGCAACTGGCTACAAGTGAGCAGTGGAGAGCTACAAGAGGAGTCAGGGCAGCAAGCTATGGGGGACAGGGAGAAGGGGGGCAGGGGGAGTACAGGAGGGTGGAACAGTGGGCGGAGAGCTACTGAAGGGCAGCAGCGAGATACTGGTGAGCTACTGGCGCATGGATTTGTGCGCCGGGCTACTAGTCAATAATAAAAATCAATCTATATATAATGTAATTAATATAAAGGAGAAATCAAAGGAATGCAATTTATTTTTACCTAAAGAAAATGTAACCTAATGCTGTGGCTTAAATGACTACATAGGATTAATCCCCTCCCCCCACACACATACCATTTTCCAGTACCTGATGACTTATGAATTCCAGACAGTTTAGCTCTACTGCCAAAATAATTATCAATAGTGTGAAATGCCTCAGGGAATGATGCAAAAGCTAATTGCAATATCAAGGCTTCTTGTGACCTTAGGGAAAACAAACTTCATGGAGTTATGTGTTGCCATAGGAGATGTGCTTGGGAAGTGATGATACGGGACCAAGGATGCCTGGCTATGAAAGAAAAGAAATATATATATTTTTTGTCTCTTGCTAATCTCAAGTTTCATTTGCAGGCCTCCAAATACTCAGCATAAGAGGGTATAGAAAAAGTATTTTTCTACCTGGACAATAGTGTACTAGCTAGAGGAAACTGAGAAGCAGAGAGGAGTATTTTGTGTTTGAAGATAGAAGAAACTTAGGTTTATATGCCAAGAGGAGAGGGTCAGTAGAGAGAAAATGGTTGACATAATGAAGTTGATCAATGAAAGGTGCATTTCTTGTACACACAGCAAGATGAATGGGAAAAAATTGTGAAGGAATTTTTCTTAGACTACAGAAGAAAGTAGCCAGGGGAATCATACAAAAATATTCGTGAATATAAAATCAACTCAAGGAGAAAGTTTGAGAATTCTTGAGTTTTATCCAATATGTATAATCATTAAATTTAAATTATACCTTAAGTAGATCTTCAGGGGATTTATTAACTTAGTTTCAATGAATTCTTTGTAGTTATTTTATTGACCATTTAAGTAAATTATAATACAAACAAATAAAATTGTATGAATCATAAAATTATAGCTTAATAATTTTTCACAAACTGTATAAACCCTTATAATCATCATCCAGGTCAAGAGACAGAATGTTATCACACTCCCTAACAGCCCACCTTGCCCTTTTTTAGTCATTATCTCTTCCCAATGGTAACCACTCATCTAAATACTAAACCAGAGATTACTTTTGCATGTTTTTTTTAACTTCATAAAAGATATGGAATGCTACAATATATACTTTTTCTTATCTGACTTCTTCCACTCAACATGTTTTTGAGATTTGTTGTGTGTGGTTGTAGTTATTTCATTCTCATCGCTGCATAATTTTCCATTGTGTATAGTATATACCCCCAATGCATTTATTTACCATTCTACTCTTTTTTTAATCATTCTTTATTGCTGAAAGTATTACACATGTCCTCTTTTATTCCCCATTGACCCCCTCCAGCCTGCCCCTGCCTCTCCCCCAACCCCCCAGGCCTTAAGCACCCTATTGTCTATGTCCATGGGTTAGGCATATATGCATACAAGGTCTTTGGTTGATTACATCCTACCTATCCACCCTCCCCCACCTTCCCTCTGAGATTCCACACTTTGTTCCATGCTTCCATACCTCTGGATCCACTTCATTCATCAGTTTATTTTGTTACTTAGATTTCACATATGAGTGCTATCATGCGATACTTGTCTTTCTCTGACTGACATATTTCATTTAGCATGATATTCTCCAGGTCCCTCCATGCTGTCTCAAAGGGTAAGAGATTCTTCTTTTTTACTGATGCATAGTATTCCATGGTATAAATGTACCACAGCTTTTTATCCACTCATCTACTGATGGTCATTTGAGCTGTTTTCAGATTTTAGCCATTGTAAATTGTGCTGCTATGAACCTAGGGATGCATACATTCTTTATTATTGGTGCTTCAGATTTCTTAAGATATATTCCTAGAAGTGGGATCACTGGGTCAAATGGCAGTTCCACATTTAATTTTTTGAGGAAACTCCATACTGTTTTCCATAATGGTTGCACGAGTCTACATTCCCTTTAACAGTTTACTAGGGTTCCCTTTTCTCCACATTCTTGCCAACACTTTTTATTTGTTGATGGTAGCCATTCTGACAGGTGTGAGATGGTACCTCATTGTCATTTTGATTTGCATCTCTCGGATGTTTAGTGACTTTGAGCATTTTTTCATAAGTCTCTTGGCCATTTGTATGTCCTCTTTGGAGAAGTGTCTATATAGGTCTTTTGACCATTTTTTAATTGGATTATTTGTCTTCCTTTTGTTAAGTTGTATGAGTTCCTTATATATTTTGGATATTAACCCTTTTTCAGATGTAACATTGCCAAATATGTTCTCCCATACAGTGGGCTCTCTTTTCATTCTGTTGATGGTTGCTTTTGGAGTGCAGAAGTTTTTTATTTTGATGTAGTCCCTTTTGTTTATTTTCTCCTTAGTTTCCTTTGCCTTAGTATATATATCTAAACATATTGCTACAAGAGATGTCTGAGATTTTGTTGCCTATGGTTTCTTCTAAGATTTTTATGGTTTCATGACTTACATTTAAGTCTATTATCCATTTTAGTTTATTCTTGTGTATGGTGTAATTTGGTGGTCTAGTTTCATTTTTTTGGGATATATCTGTCCAATTTTCCCAACACCACTTATTGAAGAGACTCTCTTGACTCCATTGTATCCTCTTGCCTCCTTTGTCAAATACTATGTGGGTGTACTGGTTAATAATGCGGATTTTTTTCAATAGATGGAGTTACACATATGTTGATATATATGCAATTTGATATGTATGCTATTTTGTTGTATTGACAACAAGCTTCAAAACTTCATATGTCAAATTTTCTGAAGGTTTTAACATCATAGATATTTTTACACTTAAAAATGTCAAATTTCATGCCCAAAAAAAAGAGCATTTGAGAGAAGTTTTAATTCATTACTTCATTTTGAAGAAAAGTGCTGCTGAAAGTTATCGTATATTTTGGGAAGCTTATGGTGAACATGCTCCATCTCAAGATACTTGTGAAAGCTGGTTTAAATGCTTTAAAAGTGATGATTTCGATGTGAAAGACAAAGAACATCCAGGTCAATCTGAACCACACTTGGATGGTAAAATGACTAGACTGGGACAGAAGACACAGCAAAGTAATTTTGCTTCCTGATAATGCACCATCACACACTTCAAAACCAGTTAAAGACACCTTAAAAGATCTTGCCTGGGAAGTATTAACCCACCTGCTGTATTCACCAGACCTTGCTCCTTCAGATTACCACTTGTTCCGATCCATGGCACACACACTTTCTGAGCAGCACTTCAAAATGTATGAAGAAGTGGAAAATTGGGTCTCTGAATGGTTTGCCTCAAAACAAGAAAAGTTCTATTGGGACGGTATCCACAAATTACCTGAAAGATGGGGGATGTGTAGCTAACGATGGACATACTTTGAATAAAGCACTTTTTATGTTTCTCTTGAAATTATCGTGTTTTCTTTGATTATAAAATCTGCATTATTAACCTATGTTAATTGAGCATAATAGCTTGGGTCGATTTCTGGGTTCTCTGTTCTGTTCCATTGATCTATATGCCTGTTCTTGTGCTAGTACCAGGCTGTTTTGATTATGGTGGCTTTGTAGTATAACTTGAAATCTGGTATTGTGATTCCTCCAACTTTGTTTTTCTTTCTCAAAATTGCTTCAGCTATTCATGGTCTTTTTGATTCTATATAAAATTTTGGAGTATTTGTTCTAGCTCTGGGAAATATGTCATTGGTATTTTAATAGGGATTGCATTGAGTCTGTAGATTGCCTTGGGTAGCATGGTGGACATTTTAATAATGTTGATTCTACAAATGCATGAACACAGTATGTTCTTCCACTTGTTTATATCTTCTATCTCTTTTTTCAATGTCCTGTAGTTTTCTGAGTATAGTTCTTTTGCCTCCTTGGTTAAGTTTATTCTTAAGTATGTTAATTTTTTGTTGCAATGGTAAATGGGATTGTTTGTTTAATTTCTCTTTTTGAGAATTTATTATTGGTGTATAAAGAAGCCATTGATTTTTAGGTGTTGATTTTGTATCCTGCTACATTGCCAAATTCATTTATTAAATCTAGTAGTTTTTTGGTGGAGTCTTTAGGGTTTTCTATGTACAATATCATGTCATCTGTGAATAATGACAATTTTACTTCTTCCTTTCTAATTTGGATGCCTTTTATTTCTTTTTCATTTTTATTTTTTGTCTGATCGCTGTGTCTAGAACTTCCAGTACTATGTTGAATAAGAGTGGTGAGAGTGGGCATCCCTGTTCTTAGAGAAAATGATTTTACTTTTTGCCCATTGAGCATGATGTTGGCTGTAGGTTTGTCATATATGGCCTTTATCATGTGGTGGTATGCTCCTTTTAGTCCCACTTTGCTAAGAGATTTTATAAAAAATGGGCATTGGATTTTGAGGGATGCTTTTTCTACATCAATTGATATGATCATGTGATTTTTGTCTTTCAATTTGTTTATGTAATGTATCACATTTATTGATTTGTGAATATTCTACCAGCCTTGCATCCCTGAAATAAATCTCACTTGGTCATGGTATATGATCTTTTTAATATATTGCTAGATGCGTACCATTATACTCTTGATTGGCATTTGGGAAATTTCTAGTTTTGAATATTATGAATAGCGCCACTATGAATATTTGTGGTCTTGTTTTTTGTTGTTGTTGTTGTTGTTGTTTCTTTTACACATACATTTCTGCTGAATATGCACTTAAGAATAGAAATATAGAGTCAATTGTTCTTTTTTTAACTGCCAAAATTTGTTGGTCCATTTTACTAGCATGGAGAAACAGTGACATCTGGTGCGTGAAATAATAAATTTCAGGTCTTAGTGTATATTTGAAAACTTTTAAGGAATCTATTCTTAAAGGTAGTTTGTAATCTAATTCTAATAAGAATCATTATGTACAATCAGCTTATAGCTCCTGCTTTTAATATTAAAACTAACCTAAAATGTATTCACTTGGGACATTTAATTTGAAGATAAAATTTTTAAAACTTAAATAATTGACAAAACCAAGTAATTAAAAAAGATTAATAGATTTGTGGAAGAAATGCTATATTGACATATACTAATGACAGTATTTTTAAAGCAAATTGTTACCCTTAAAGTTGCTACACATGAAATATTTTTTAGGGTTTGTGAAGTACATAATTTTCTTTCTAACTTAAACCAGTGAAATCTGAACAAAATAAAATACTAATACATGTAATATGTTTATAATGTAATTAGAATGTATGATTAATTGATATATAGGAATTTTATTGAATTCAATTAATGGTGCTCCCTGTCCCTTGGAAATGTTTCTAGCTCTCCTAAAAGAGCTACACTTTATTTCCATTATATCATATGGTTAGGAAACATACATGAGTATAATACTTTATTTTTTGCTTGTATGTGATCTTTGTTGTCACAAAATAGGTGGAGTGGTTTAGATACGTCTTTTAAGACATTGTTTGGATTTACAGTTCTAGTTCCAGAAGGATGATATAGTTTTCTTCCTTGACACCATGAAGCTCATAAATCAAGGTTTATCACTCTGAAACTTAATGCTTTTCAATATTTATTCCAACGTTTATCATAAACTTTTATTTGCCAAGCATGTTAGCTAGTGAAGTACTGGGTGAAATTTCTCTTTCTCCCTCCTGCCCTCTCTGACTGACTCCATTCCTTTGCTTCTTTCGTTCCTTCCTTCTTTCTTTCCTCTATCTCTCTAAATATGAGAAAAACCCAAGTTACATGCTCACAAAAACAAATCACCTTGATAACTGGAGATGCTGAAGACACAGGAGAGACCTGGATAATTTATGAAACAGAGAAAGCAAAGAAGCAAGAATGGAGGCCATTAACTTTAGTTAGGGGAAAGAACCCCTTTCGAATTGTGTCAGGGGAAAAAGAAGAATGGGGGAGTGTAAAATAACAACAGAGTGGCAAGAAGTTGAGGAAAAATTGGCTGCTAATTTCTGTAAAGTAATGACTAAGATTATTTTCTGAAAGTGACATTTGAAGAGGTATCTTATTAGCTGAAGAAAGTTTATGGTAGTAACTGTTGACAATGGTTGAAAGTGGAATCAACTCAAATAAATAGACAGGATTCCTGACAAGCACCGAAGGCCTAGTTGAGGCACAAGTTCTTGAATGTGATGGTGCTAATCATCAGCAGTGCGCATCAAGCAAAGTTTAGTCAGAGAGAAGGAGGGCAGGTGCATTAAGTTGGGTTGAGTTTCTTAAAGCCTATACATAATGAAAGATGAAGGGCCAGAGAGATGATCTGAAAAATTATTATGAAAATATTTCATGGAGTTGATGTGGATCTGAAGACCAGGCGTGTTTTACAGTTGGATTTTGACAGACAGAGAATATTGATGATTCTTAGGTACTTGGCACTTAGATGATTACAAAGTATTATGGTAACAATGATATAGGAGAGCTGGTAAGATGAGAGAGGTTAAGGTCAGAGGGAAATTGTAGATATATAAGTTTAAGAAATATTTGCAGCGATGAGTGAGGTAGGTGTGTATGGCAAATATGAAGCAAAGATGGAAGTCATTGAAAGTGAGAAAGTCAATAAAATGAGAGGCAAAGGTATTAGATGGATATTGATAGATAACCAGAATAATTGCAGAACTTAAGAAAGTTGGAGTGATTTTAAAAAGCCTTTAATAAATGAGGGGCAGTGATCAGGATGTTAGTAAATGAGAGTAGTATTGGTGAGAACCAAAAGTAAGTGATTGAAAGACATTAATAATTTTCAATATAAGAACATTAACTGATGAATAAGCCTATAAAATAATGTTCAACTTTATAATTAATAAAATATTTGTAAATTGAAAAAATTAGAAACAATTTATTTTGCCTATGAAATTAACGGAGATAAAATCATTGTCAAAGGTATAATGAAATAGACACTCGAATAATGTGGATGCAAACTATTCAAACACTTCAGAAAGCAATTTATCAATATTTATTAAGTATGTATCAATACCACCCAGCCCGCGGGCTCAGTGGTTGAGCGCTGACCTATTAGCCTGTAGGTCATGGTTTGATTCCCTGTCAGGACATATGCCTGGGCTTGATCCCCAGTAGGGGGCATGCAGGAGGCAGCCAATCAATGATTCTCTCTCATCATTGATGTTTCTATCTCTCTCTCCCTTACTCTCTGAAATCAATATAAATTGTGATCCCTGAGGAAAGAAAAGCAAACTATTGTGAAGTTTATACTACATGTAGAAATAAATATATGACACATTATTGCCAAAAATAGGAGCAGTGCATACTGAATTTTACCACTGTTTCTTACATAATATGTGGTGACATAATATTAATTCAAGAAAACTGTGATTAATTAGAGATGTATATTGTAAACCCTAGAGGAAACATGCCAAAACCAACAATAAATAAACAAACAACAAAAATGAGCAAAACACTTCACAAAGCAGTATTATATAAATAGCCAATTGAAGAGATAGTATAAAATATTAAAAATTTTACTAACCCCAAAGACAGAAAAAGAAGAAAGAAATAAAGAGCAAATAGAAAGCAAATAATATCATGGATATTTTATCTCAATTCCACAAATAATTTGAATTCAGAGTTTATCAGACTGCATAAAAAAACAAATACTGACTATTTGCTTGCCTACAAGAGAACCACTGTAAATATAATAATAAAGATACATATGATATAAAAGAATGGAAAAATACACTATGCAAACACTAAGAATATGAAAACTGGTATGCTCTTCAATGTCAGACAACATTGACTTTAAGACAACAAGTATCATTAGACATAAAAGTGTCATTTTATAATCACAAAATAGTCATTAAGACATAACAATTCTAACGTGAATACACTCAATAATAATATTTTAAAATACACAAAGCAAAAAAGGATAGAATTAATGAGAACAATAGATAAATTCCGAAAGTTAGAGATTTTAATATTTCTCTCAGTGTATAATGAGTATACAAAATATCAGTACAGATCATAGTAGAATATTTAAAAAACACTATCAATCAACTTGATCTAAGTGGCATTTACAGAACCCTATATCCAATAACTGCAAAATACTCATTTCAAGAAAACATGTAATATGCACTAAAATAAATCACATGCTGAACCATAAAACATATACACTGCATTTACAAATTTCAAAGTTTTGAAATCATGTTTCCCATCCACAATCAAAATAAATTTTAAAAAGTAGTAAAACAACATAGATAATTTGATCCAAATTATGTTAAACAGTTAACCCTCCAAAACAGTGTACTATTAAGCTATAAAAATGTTCACGTACATGTATAAAATATAACTGGCAAAATATAGGTCACAGATGCATTTTAAAGTAGAACAGAAGGGGAAAAGAGAGTCAAGAGGAACATTCATGCTTTATTTATATGTATATTTTTATTGTCAGATTGTTTTTATTCCCTTATCACGTTTTGATACAATATGTCTTGTAAATAATAAATAAGTGAAAACAAGAGTCCATAACATGTTTGAAATAGCAGCACAGTGAAGAAGGACCTGCCCTACCTCTATCAAAGAGTTTTAGATAGCTATGGTACTTGAGGTACAGTTATAGGAAGAAATAAAATCCTAATAAAATAGAGTTCAATAACAGACGAATTACATATGAGAATTAAGTAGATGATAAAGGTGGCATTTAAAATTGCTGGGCAATCCGGGTGAGGCCGGGTCCCGGGTCCGGGTGAGGCCACACCCCTGGGTCCGGGAGAGGCCACGCGCCCCTGGGTCCGGGTGAAGCTGGATCCCGGGTCCGGGTGAGGCCGTGCGCCCCTGGATCCGGGTGAGGCTGGGTCCCGGGTCCGGGTGAGGCCGTGCGCCCCTGGATCTGGGTGAGGCTGGGTCCCGGGTCCGGGGGAAGCTGGATCCTGGGTCTGGGTGAGGCTGTGCACCCCTGGATCCGGGTGAGGCTGGGTCCCGGGTCCGGGTGAGGCCGTGTCACTGGGTCCGGGAGAGGCCACGCACCCCTGGGTCTGGGTGAGGCCACGCGCCCCTGGGTCCGGGTGAGGCTGGATCCTGGGACCAGGTGAGGCCGCACACACCTGGGTCCAGGTGAGGCCATGTGCCCCTGGATCCGGGTGAGGCTGGGTCCCAGGTCCGGGGGAAGCTGGATCCCGGGTCCGGGTGAGGCCGTGCACCCCTGGATCCGGGTGAGGCTGGGTCCCGGGTCCGGGTGAGGCCGTGCCCCTGGGTCCGGGAGAGGCCACACGCCCCTGGGTCTGGGTGAGGCCGCACGCCCCTAAGTCCGGGAGAAGCTGCGCCCCTGCATCCAGGCGAGACCAAACCAGAGGGAGTCGGACCTGCATTACCACCATTTGTCCACCATCCAGAGCTGAAAAGTCAGTGCCGACATGTACACATAAGGAACTGGTGGACATTGAAATTGGGTCTCCAAAGAACTGTTGGTCCAGAAAGAAACTTACTACAGACTGATTCATTTGCCTGTCAGCATAACTACTATTGCTCGTCTCACATTCGGTTCTTATAAGTATATTTCTAGTAACACATGATCTCACTCATCTAGGGGAAATGATGAACAACATAGACTGATAAACAAGAACAGACCCAGAAACAAGGAGGCATCAATCGGACTATCGGGCCTCAGAGGGAGGGTAGGAGAGGGTGGGGGTAGGGGGGAGAGATCAACCAAGGGACTTGTGTGCATGCATACGAGCCTAACCAATAGTTAAGGACAACAGGGGGGTGGGGGCATCCGTGGGAAGGGGTGGGGGATGGGAATGGGGGGATGAGGACAAATATGTGACACCTTAATCAATAAAGAAATTTTAAAAAAAATTGCTGGGCAAATAATGTAATAAATAAATGGTGTTAGAAAAATTACCTAAACACTTGGGGGAATCTTAGACACTGTTGCAGCTGTACACTCCTTTATACACTGTTAACTCTCTATTTTGGGGCACATGGTTGGATTTTATTTCCTCACCATCTTTGAAGTTAGGTGTGGCTCTGTGACTTATTTTGGCCAATTCTTTCCTGCTGTTGCAGTAATAACTGAAGTCTATATTGAGACAGGGCTTCTGTCAGACTGGCTCTTTGAGGGACACAATGAGCAGAATGCCCTCTACCTGACTGCGTGCGACAGAAAGCACCCGGGAAAAGTACATTTTATTGTGATTAGTCACTAGAGTTTTGGTGGGTTTGCTATTACACTCTAAAATGATTAGTGTAAAAATTGATATCTAGAATTTTGGAGGCACTGTAATAGAAAACCCAAAATTTCTTGCATTGGCATAAAGGCTGGGAAGCAGGTGGGAAGAAAATTGTTATTTGATGTTGGAATATTTCTCCCTACTTTGCGGTAGTAAAACTTATCATAAAACTTTTGCTCAAAGTGATGTGGATGACTAATTATGTATCTAATGAACTTTTTGTCCTAAGGGGGAAATATTGGAAAACAGAGTGATAGGAACAGGCTTTGGCTGACAGAGCCCGAGTCTGGCAAAATAGTAGAAGAAGGTTAGCTCAGATAGAAAATGCTACATTGCAAGCATAAACAAAAAATTATAGAATCTATGAATCTGTGAATTTGTAGGGATTGGGAAAGGAAATTGCTCCTCAACTTCAAAGAGCTAAATGTAAAAATGAAAAATAATTTGAACAACAAAAGTAATTTAAAACTCAGCCTTAGTTTATTTATAATTGCCCCAAACTGTAAATAACTCAAATGCCCTTCAATGAGAGAATGGAGAACTCACACAACTGGAAAACACTATAGTGTATCCATTCAATGGAATGCTATTAAAAGGAACAAATGACCAATACTTGCAACAAAATGGAGAAAGTTCAAATGCATTAAACAAAATGAAAGAAGTTAGACTTAAAAGGCTACATATTCCATTTATATGACTTTTTTTGTAAAGGCAAAACTATAAGACTAGAAAACGGATCAATGATTGCCAGAGACTGAGGTTAAAGAGAAGGCTCAGAGGAAATTTTTGGGGGTAATTGAACTTTATTTTTCTTGTGGTGGTGGTTATATGTCAGTATTCATTTATTGAATATTATAGAGTTGTACATGAACAGGTTTGTAAGCCCAGGAGGAACCTTTTTTTAATGATTAAAAAGCTGAGCATTTGTGGAGGGCATTTGGTGATCCTGGAGAAGATGGGATAAATTAGCATTCCTAAGGAGGAAATACACTTTTTCCTCAGAGATAAAAATAATAACTAATTCTTGAGCACTTATGGTGTGCCAACTAGAACCAATCTACTAAACACACTTATATAGAGAGGTATACTTTATCCTGAATCCTTACAACATCCTGTGGTGGAAGTATTGTTATTCCCATTTTAAGGATACTGATGATCAGAGAGATTAAATAATTTGCACGAGATTGTTTAGCTAGGAAGTATTGGACCCAGGCAGATCTGTCTGACTGTTAAGTCCTGGTAGCTATCTCTATATAACGCAGAGCATAGAATGAGTGATCATAGAGATTTTCAGGTGGGAAAAGGAAGTTGAGTAAATTATAATCAAGAGACTATATTATAGCAACATTATAAGATTGGGCCATCTGTTGATTGTGAGGGGATTAATGAGGGAAAGTCAAGTTGAGCCTTGAGTGGAGTGGGAGAAATGAAAAGAAGTTGTGATGATTTTGACATTATTTGTTAAAGTCTTTGTCCTTAAACCTTCGGGTTGAGATACCATTCCTTTCTCAGTTACATTACAAAGAAGAAATCCTGCAGCGTGTTGCAGGAGACCCCCAATAGTATTCATTCAGTGCAGATTATCTTAAGAATGTGCAATTTGAGGCCCTTCTATTTTGCAAAGACCAATTCTAATCCATTCCCCAAGTCCCATTCATTTCTGTGTTCTGTTTATAAAGAGCATGTCATTGAAATTATTGTGTATTCCTGAGGGTGGGAGAGAAACTTTGAAGTGTAAAAAGAAATTCTAATTTGCAAATGAATGTCATACTGATCTCTGATGGATTGATTAACCTTGATTTCTCAACAAGTTTTTAGAATCTCAGAACAGAACTGGAAAACATAAAGTGTAAGATCAAAACACCCATAACGTTAATGAAACACAGGCTTGGTTCAGAAATATCTTTTCTATGAATATCACACCACTAAATTATAAAGTTCATATCAGTTTTCTTTTATAAAGGAAGCCCTGGATGTTTCCATGTTGGATTTGGTGGGTAACATGGTAACATTTAGTGTTGAAAGTATTAGGGAACTTTCATAAAGCAAAATTGAATTGATTCAAATATAGTCAATACGAAGAAATTTTAGAAATCATCTAGTTCAATTTCTTCATTTTGCTTGTGAGTAAAATAGCATAAGTTTAACAATTTTATTTTAACTCATGAAAACTTGTTAATCAATTGCAGCATACCTATAAATAAATTTGTATTGCATTTATATACTCCTTTATCACCCTTTCTTTTACTGTACCTACAAGGTGACAGACTAACAAAGTAAAAAGACAAAATTACTCTAAATAGTAATGGAGGAAGGCATTTAACATTACTATTACATGCATTATATTTTTTGTTCACTTTGAGGCAGAATAACTGGAAAGAATATTGGGTTAATAGAAGACAGAGTTCCAATCCACTCTTCAGGACTCAGTTTCCTCATTTTATGTTCTTGGTTTCTCTAGTAAATAAAATCCTAAAGTTTTTTAAATAAAAATTATTAAAATAAGTGGGGTTTTAGAGGGATAAATAGAACCTCTTTCTATAATTGGATGATTTTAAAACCATGGATAATTATGGGATTTCTGTCCTGGAATGTTTATGAAGAAAACAAATAGCCCTAGCCGATTTGGCTCAGTGAATAGAGCATCAGCTCACAGACTGAAGGACCCAGGTTTTGATTCTGGTCAAAGGCATATACCTCAGTTGCAGGATCAATCCCAGGCCTAGGTTGGCCCGTGTGAGAGGCAATCAATGATGTATATCTCTCACGTCGATGTTTCTCTGTCTCTCCTCCTCCCTTCCACTCTCTAAAAAGCAATGGAAAAATATCCTCAGGTGAGGATTAACATATATATTATATGAAAAAAGAAAACAAACAACCATTAATCTTGAATAGTATTGAGATATTTGGAGAGAAATGTCTGAATCTGATAGTCTCTAGAGGCTTCTTCTAGATCTATAGTCTTATGATTATGCCCCCAATGTAGTAGGTGAAATAAGTGCTCATTGTTGCAGAGTTTATCTATAGATTCATGAAATCTTACTGCATTGCTATTGGTTCACACATGTGCCCTAGCAACACAGATGACATCAAGGCTGTAAGTAGATAAACTTTTGAACTTTTATAAGGAAATAATTTAAGTAGCACTGCACTGAATAGCATAAAACTAGTATTTACTGTATCAGAGCTAGAGTATTGGTTAGAAACTGAGTCCTGAAATCACAGTTGAAAGTTTTCAGAGATATCTTATAAAATGGATAGAACTATTACAAAAGGGGGGGGGGAAATAAAATGGAAAAAGACCCTTAAACATAAAAGAGTTTTTCTTTACACAGGAATGATAATGACAACACCACTGCTCCTTTACAGTCTCTCTGGGAGTTTTTCTCACCACAGCTGTTACGGAAGAATGAAAGCCTCAGGCCTTGGGAATGCTGCATTTTTATGTCTTGTAGCTCTTCCATTAGGTCACACTGTTAAAGGCACAGCTCTTTCCTGAGGGAGACTTTTCCTGCTTCATAGCAGCCCCTTAAATTCTGCCTGCAGCTGCTCTGTTCCCTTCTACTCCATGCAGACCAACCTCATTAAAACAGGGTAAAAATGGTTCCTATGGAATGTCTATCACTGTTGGCTTAACCACTTATTATAAATATAAAATATATAGTTTTGAATTTTGGAAAATAAGAGAAACTGTCTTACAAGTTGTATCTGGACAACTCTAGGAATAAACAGGCATGAAATAAGACTGCTAGCATTTTCACAGCACATATGCTTAGCTTCCTCTATTATGGTGCACAGGAAAGGTATAAAGATGATGCCACACACCCTGAAGGATAAGAAAGGAAAACGCCCAATGTTCAAAGTTTATTCTCATTTACCTATATGCCAAACAATGTCAGGATCCTCCCATAGAAGAACGAGGAGTAGAGAATATGGTGATCCCGCCCTCTTTTCATTATTTATATATTTTTTCTTTTTTATGAAGTATGGTAGCAACCATACTTAGGTAAAAACTGCTGTTTGAATTTTAACCCTGCTATTCTGGCTTCTGTACACACTTGCTTGCTTGGACAATAGGGTGGTTACCTCAGCTTCCAGACTGAGACCTGGAGACTCACAGAGGTAATTTTCCTGTGCCTGTGGACCAGGACTGCAGGAGATTGATTCCCACTGACTCAGTGGCTCCAGGAGTAGAAACTGTAGATAACCTTTAGAGATTACCGACTCCGCTTGGGTCTGCTTCTGTAAAAACCTGCTTTCCCAAGATAGGGCCACATTCCAATAATGTCCAGCAGGGGCTGGGAACCCCCCTGCAGGCTGTTCCCAGACTTTAGAATTTAGAACTTAGAATAAAGGAAATTTTTTGTGGTTTGGACCTTTAAAAGGACTGCCTACACCTGGGACAGCACGGTCGTGAGGGTGGCCACCTGCGTGTGGTGCCCTCGCAGCCGTCCTGGCCAGTTCAATAAATCCTTGCTGCTTTTTAAAATCAATCAGCAGCCTCCGGTGGTCTTATTTTTGACTCCAGGGTTCGACCCCACAACATTTTAGTTATTCAGGACCCCAAGTTTTAAAATATCATCTTACTTTCAGTGAAATGTCAAAGGAAGTTTCCTCAGAATGCTAACTCTTTCCCCTTACAACTCAGTGATGCAATTTCATCTGATTTTTCCCTTCTTTTTTCTGCTTAAAATCTGGGCTCTTGACCGAAACTTAGATCAGACTCACAGGTATTAAACTTAAAAATATGTATGCATTTTTTTATTATCTTGAACACCACCCTTGGCTAAAAAAATATAGTAGATAGAGGCTTTCTTTGTATTTGAAGATGGGAACTGGAACATGTCCCCCAAATCCAAATCAATAGCAAACTACATTTCCTGAGCCAAGCAGCTGTTAGACCAACTGACTGGGGCCTGGAGGGTATAGACAGGCCTCAGCTCTTCCAAGAACAGATGGAGAGAAATGAAAGACCTTTTGTCCTTCTGGTCTTAGAATGCCTCTGGAGATCAATGATGGAAAGCTATGAGGTGCTGATCAAAATTGTGGAGAGTTTGCCCTACAGAGACCAACAATTGCCCAGGAGGAAAGATGAGTGTTCCTGAGAAAACCTACTGGTCTCCGCCAGCTAGCAAGAATAGCCAAACAGGTGGTGTGTATCCTTTCTAATACCAAGGCCTGGGAAATGATAGTTTTTGCTCATGGATGCAAGCAGAAAAAGTCTCCATAATGCATCTATTTGGGACCAACAAACTGCTGTTTGGTATAAACTAGTCCCTTGCTATGCATAATGCTGTCCTTGACCTCCCAAAACAATGGTATCACCTGGTTGCTTAATAAAATGTAGAATCAAAGGCCCCAACACAGATTTATGGAATTAGAACCAGGATTTTAATAAGATTTCCAGGTGACCATAGGCACATTAAAGCTTTAGGAGCCTACAGATGCAGAGACAGCTCCATTTCTCTTCACCCATGGTATTATCACATTAAGGTTGATTAGAGGCTGAACCCAAACACCTCTGAGAAAATTAAAATCCCACCAATGGCGGCTCTTAACTAAGGACTGCTGAAGGGTACGAATAAGCACATCAAGAGATAAATAACATTGTTGATATTGAGAAACTTGGTGTTTGAAATAAAAAGTTAATAGATTATTGTGAAAATATAATGGTCATTGTTAAGACTTGAATGAGTGGTCTTAAATATTAAATTTAAAAAATGCTTCAAAACAAAGTAAAAAAAAAACAAAAACAAAAAACCCACAAATGGAAATAATGAGGAAAATCATAAAAGAGAAAAATTCAAAAATCCTAAAAGTCAAATAACATTGGTTCTAGAGGGGGAAAAAAATGAGTGGACATAAAAGAAATTATTTAATTTCACAAGTAGTAGAAGAAAATGCCCAATTCTGAAGGTAAATTGGAATCAGATTGACAGGATTTAGCAAATCCCATGCAAAATTGAGAGGAAAAGACAGATCAGACATGTCATGATAAAGATCCCTGGATTCTGAGATTACTGAGGGCATTTTACAAACTGTAGCTGGCAAGAAAAAGTTGCTTACTAAATAAAAGATTGACATTCTTTTATTAGGAAGTTAATGGAGTTAGAGACATAGACCCCTGAAAGTATAGGTTGTAATTGTTAGGGAGGAAAAATATTTTCTTCTACCTTCTAGGTTTCTTGGCTGGTCAAATTAACATAAGAAAATTAATAAGAAAAAAATGAACTTTGATTGTATGGGACTCCATAACATCATGAGGGCCCAAAGGCAATCAGATAATTGAGATTTATATGCCATCCAGAGTTAAGGAGAAAGGAGTAGTAGGGGCCAGGGTCTTCTAAGAGGAGAAAAGCAATTCACATAGAGATGAAAAAACAAGTGTTTGGCAAAAAAAAAAAAAAAAAAAAAAAAAAAAAAACCTACCCACACAGACACACACAATAAAAACATGCTAGAGACATTGGGACACAGAAAAGACTTTGGACAAGCACTACATGCTAAGTTTCTACCAGTCCATCACAAAGAATAAAATCTTCTTTGTAGTTATCTCTGGTGATAGCTTTAACATATTTTTTAGAAAGATATTTTTTACTATTTATTCTACAATATGATCATAATATGATAAAATTAGAAATAAATAATAAACTTAAAACTTTAATGATTTGGAGATTAAGGAATACACTCTTTTTTATTTTTTAATTTTTTAAATATATTTTATTGATTTTTTACAGAGAGGAAGAGAGAGGGATAGAGAGTTAGAAACATCGATGAGAGAGAAACATCAATCAGCTGCCTCTTGCACATCCCCTACTGGGGATGTGCCTGCAACCAAGGTACATGCCCTTGACCGGAATCGAACCTGGGACCTTTCAGTCTGCAGGCCGACGCTCTATCCACAGAGCCAAACCGGTTTCGGCAAGGAATACACTCTTGAATAATTCTAAACTCAAAACTCAATGGTAAAATAAAAGCTTAATTATAAACCATAGAGTATTACTGAGGAATACTGCAAAAATACCCAAGGGAACATATTAAGTCTTAAATATCCTGGTAGTTAAAGATATAAAGAAAGGAAATGTCTCAGGCAACAACAACAACAACAAAATAGAAGGGCATGCATAAAGCTAAAGCTGAAATTAATAAGATGGAAAAATTATAACTAGAATAATTAAGTCCAAAAGCTGATTCTCGAAAAGTCTAATAAACCAGGAAGATTTCTTAAAACTTTGATTAATACATTTGCAATGGATATACTTAATGATTTGGAAGAAAATTTTGAAGGTTTGGGAGAAAAATTTTAACCAAGATAGAAAACTCAAAATATATTAAAGAAAAGATAGACATATTTAGGTATATAAACATTAAGACACTAGAGACCTGGTGCACGAAATTTGTGCATGGGGGTGTGTGTCTCTCAGCCCAGCCTGCACCCTCTCCAATCTGGGAACCCTCGATGGATGTCCAACTGCCCGGGATCGGGCCTAAACAGGCAGTCGGACATCCCTCTCACAATCCAGGACTGCTGGCTCCCAACTGCTCACCTGCCTGCCTTCCTGATTGCCCCTAACTGCTTCTGCCTGCCAGCCTGATCACCCCCTAAACACTCCCCTGCCAGCCTGATTGATTCCTAACTGCTCCCTTGCCAGCCCAATTGCCTCTAACTGCCCTCTCCTGCTGGCCTGGTCACCCCTAACTGCCCTCCCCTGCCAGCCTGTTCACCCCTAACTGCCCTCTCCTGCTGGCCTGATCCCCCCTAACTGCCCTCCCCTGCAGGCCTGGACTCCCCAACTGCTCTCCCCTGCAGGCCTGGGTCATCCCCCCCACACACTGCCCTTCCCTGCAGGCCCAGTCACCCCCAACTTCCCTCTTCTGCCAGCCTGGTCACCCCTAACTGCCCTCCCCTGCAGGCTTGATTGCCCCCAACTACCCTCCCTTGCAGGCCTGGTCCCTCCCTACTGCCCTCCCCTGTTGGCCATCTTGTGACGGCCATCTTGTGTCCTCATGGGGACAGCCATCTTTGACCACATGGGGGCAGCCATCTTGTGTGTTGGAGTGATGGTCAATTTGCATATTACTCTTTTTTAGATAGGATAGTGCGTGAAAAAAGCATACCATACACAAAGTTGATATGCAAATTATAAATAATAAAACATTTGAAACATATGATAGATAAAAAGCAATGTCTATACACAAAATCTCATATAAATACATCATAAGCAAATGAATATCTTATTAGAAAAATTACAAGACTATTAAAATGCAGTTTATAAAGGAGCACATCTAAGTGACTACTAAACATTAAAAATGTGCTAAACATCTCTAATAGTAGAGAAAATGAAAATAAAAAAACAAAGACAATGAGCTATGCCATTTTATATCCAGCAGAATGGTAAAATTTAAAAGTAGTATTAGTCACAAATGTTAGTAAGCATGAGAAGAAAAAGTTATATAAATTGTTGATAGGTGCGTAAAAGGTTATAATCCTTTTGGAAAGCAATGTGTCAAGAGATTTTAAATAAAAAAATGTATACATAGTATTTGGTCTGCAATTCTACTCTTGGAAATCTATCCTGCAAAACTAAAATAAATAAAAGAAAGCATTAGTGTGTGTGTGTGTGTGTGCATTATACAGCATATTTCTTATGTTAACAAAAAACAGAAGCAAATAAATCCTCCTTAATAAGGGTATATTTGAATAAAATTTTAAATAGAAAACTCTTTATTAAAGAAAAATTAAGCATACATAAAAGTGTATAGAATAATACAATGAACCTCCTTCGGTGACCCTAAGAGAAATTTAAACGTGGTGGTAAGATTTCATTGTGAATTAAGAGGAACTAATGCACCCTCAGGGTGGCTTCTGTTCATTCTCCCTATGTTTTCTTGGTTTAGGCAAAGGACAAAGGACCATTTGAATTATCCTACTCAAACTTCTAACTTTTCATATGCTTGGATCGGTCCCTCCTCCCATAAAATTCTGTTGGGGTTTCATGCCCTCTACCCAATCCAATTACCTTTTGGATTGTTCCCACACCAGGTCCTGGCCCTCTGTTTCCTCACCCTGACTCCCACTGAGCATGTCCAAAAGTTTCATTATATCATCTAGAGCAGAGGAATTTCCTCCCCCCACCTTTCTACAGAGGTTTCCTGTCCCTGGACCAGTGGCAACCCCCCTAGAGTGTGTTAATGGGTCTGCTTCCCACGACCTAGATGGAAATTCTGTCCTGTTATTTGTATCTGCTTCCAAGTTTATTAAAATTATTTAATTTCCTTTTGTTTTCTTCCTTATATGAATAACTAACTGCCTATGCTAACTAACTGCCTATCACTTTAAGGCTATTTGTTCCAGTCCTTAAACAATATTTCCTTCTTTAAAGTCCCTGCTGTATTTAATTCATTCCCATGTCAGTGCACAGGGATGTACCTTAGTTCCTTGCCTTATAATACCTAACAATCCTTCCCCTCTCACCTTTTATTGCCATTCCTACTGCCATCTGAGAAAAGTGGTTTTCATCTCCTAGTTTCAGCCAATCTCCATCCTACCTAGAGATCAATAAGCAGATTCAGCTCAAGGATATTGTCCTTCAGGATTTTGTCAACTGGAAGGCATCCTCTCTCAATCCTGTCTAAAAATTTCAAAGACATTAAATGTTTCAGCCCATTCCAAGGATATCATACTGATAATGTTGTAATAACCCAGCTTACTATTTAACAGGAACCGAGGAGAAGGAGAGTATAGGCATGCCATCAATACAGCTTTGCCCCAAAACTACATTTAACATTCTCCAAGTCCGTTCCCTGCTGACTGATGGGGGAAGAGACTAGACAAAGTTGTTTAGGCACATGTGTGGTAAGGTCTGAGTGACATGGAGAAATGCTTGCCTGTCAATCATACCTGGAAACAAATAATTGGCCAGATTTTGTAAGCATGCAAAATCTAAATATATAAACTTCCAAACAAAGGAAGTCCAAGTCTTCTTCTTCCTTCCTCTCTTGGCTCCAGGGCTCCGGGCCCTCTTGGGACTCCCGCTGCAGTGGCACGCTCCCCTGTGCCCCACAGGTTCCTGGCCATGTGGGCTCCACATGTGGACTCCTGGACTTGCATTAACTTGGATGCTGAACCACACTCGGCTGCAATAGAACGGAAACTCTAGACACTGGGACTGCTTCTGACTTTTCTGAACTCCCCAATGCCACTCTCTCAAGACTGGCTTTAGGAGCAGGGGACTTTGGAACAAATAAAGCCTTCTTTCGCATTCCATCCTCCCATGGGGGCTTCTGAAGATGTGCCCAAAAAATCCATTGGCAACAGATGGTGATCCAGCCAGGAGTGAGGATGCTTCAGTGGACAGCTTGAAAAAAGTGAACCCTGCCTGCCAAAGCCAGCACAAAAAAGCCAAGAAGGTGAAGGCTGACCAAGACTCTAGGGAGCCAGGTAGTTAGCCTCTCTGTCCTGGGAATTCTATCATGCATCCTTCCTTGTCTCCCCCATTCTAATATCCATGTGGGCAATTTGCTTCCTCCTCTCTGCTTTTTGCAGCCTCAGATTCTGCTGTCTCAGACCCAGGGTGGCACCCCAAGAACCCCACTCCCCAAAACCACAGGGGAGTTTCATCCACTGGCAACAATACTTTCTCATTATTTCCTCTTTCTTTACCTAGCAGTTGCTGTTGCTGCTTTCCAGAACTTATATACTGAAGACCTATTGTGGGGGAGCACAGGAGACTTTGGTTGGAAAGTTTGTAAGGAGGAAATTCCGACCTAGGGGAGTTGGCTAAAGGCGGCCACCCCAATTTTTCCTTGACCTTTCCAAACAAGTCTGTGCACATGGGACCCTTAGATGTTTATCGGAATCCTTATGCTTAATCTTTAGGTGTCCTTGCTTAAAGGATACTGCAGACACATGTGTCCTCCCAAGATTACTTACCCTACTGATTGTATCTAAAAGATAAACTTTATCTTAAACTGCTGTTACAATAAAAGCTTGAAGAGGCAGGTGAACGAGGCTGTCTGATTCCTCTAGCCAGGCAGTCCCTTAGCCCTCTCTTTCACAGAAACTCGTGTCAGAGAAATCATTCATCCATCACTCAGGGTCTGCTGGTCAGCCCGGGCAACCTATCCTGAGCAGAAGCCAGGATTAAACCACAAACCACACAGTAGAGCTGATAGTTCCTAAATGCATTATCTTCTGTTCTGAATAGTCCCCTCAAATCCCAAACTCAAATATCCAAATGCCAGTTATTTGTTAGGCATCTTGAACTTCACAGGTTCAAAAATTGCAGATAAAATTGTAGGTATCATCTCTCTACCTTCCAGCCTTTTTTGTGACCCTTCCTAAATTATGACACTAGAAAACACCTAGTATCTTGTTCCAGACTCAGGGGCTTTGCACTGTCTGTTCTCTCCATCATGAAGACTCTTCCTTCAGATCTGCACATTGTGGGGTCCCCTTCATCATCCAGGTCTCATTGATAATGGCATGTCCTCAGAAGACCCTTCCGGACTAAACTAACTGAAGCAGCCCCTTCTCCATTATTATCTTGCAAAGGAAAATGGAGGGGCTTGTGACCTAGTTCAGTATCTGGTTAAAACTGTAGTCTGACTTCCCCACTCTGACTTGGGCAGAGCTGCGGGGACCCTCAGGGGCCCGCCACTGGAGGAGATATATAGGTCAGAGCCTCCCCACAAGTTCAGTTCAGGCTTTGGATCTGGAATTCCCCTGGACTAGCAGATCTGCGAAATAAAGGTTAAACTTTCCTCCCTCAGAGTGTTGGCTGATTGTTCTCCCGTGCATTCTGCCACAACAATCTATTCCACTGTTTTATTTTATGCATAGTCTTTTCACTGTTTGAGTGTTTGTTATATTTACTTGTTTACTCTCTGGCCCTCTTCACTATTTCCATGCACTATTAGAGCAGAGACATTGTCTTCTTTACCACGTATCTTTAGGCAACAGGAAAGAACGGTGTGACCCATAGTAGCTGCACAATAAGAAATTTTTTTTCTTCATCAAATGATTGAATAATACCATTTAAAAAAAATCCAACACAACCAGTTGTTGTTTTTGTAAACTGTAGAACATACCACTATTTCTTGTGTTGAGCATTAAAGGAAATATTTGGTTTATAAAAAGGCTGTGCTATACAAATAGTGTATATCTTTAATTCCTAGATTCAAATTAAGAGTGGTAAAATGTGGCACAGGGGATCTGAGCCCCACAAAGGAAAAAGCAGATTTACATTTTGTTTCCCTCTCACACTGTGGTTTCTCCGATTATAGCTTTAGCTTCACTTTATTCTGCCCTCCTGATAGATAAGATTTATTGAGATACCCAATTATAGAATTAGCCCTGCTTTCTGATAGAAATCAATTTACTGCAAAGCCTGACTTCCTTAGACCCTCTCCAAAATCACTCAACCAACATCTAAATCCTTTAATAAGTCCTTTCTGACAACCTCTTGCTGAGACACCCCAGGATTCCCTATGATGCCTGTTCTCTCTTCAGGAAACCAGTAATAAACTTAACTTGTTCAATTACATGTGTTTTGGTTCTTTGGCTGTAGGACATGACATTGTTATACATGACTGTTTATTACACCTGGTGGCAATTGGTAAAATCTCATCTATACCCAGGTAACCCCACATAAAGGGAAATTCTAGCACTCTTTGTGTTACTTGACATAGCAGTAATACATTACAACTAAGCAGAGAGCTGCAGCTGCCAAGATCTGCTGATGGAAATACTGCTTCCTTTTTTCTCCAAAAGACCAGCCTTGTGTCTGAGAGCAGTGGTGTTCAATCTATAATATGCATATTAGTCATCTGGAGATTCTGTTTTTTTAAAAAAAAATGCAGGGAAAGGAGTTGGAGGCTGGGTGAAAGAGTGAAGGGATTAAGCAAAGAAATAAAAAATAATAATAAAACACATGAACATAGACCACAATAGGGTAATTACCAGAGGGAAAGGAGGAGAGGGGAGGGTAGAAGAAGAGGGTAAAGGGGCTCAAATGGTAATGGATGAAACTTGACATGGGGTGGTAAACACACATTCCAATATACACATGATGTATTGTAGAACTGTACTCCTAAAATCTACATAATTTTATTAACCAATGTCAACCCAATAAATTCAATAAGAAAAAGAATGTCATGAACCAGAGATATAATTAATCCAGCTCTGAGTAGCTGTGGTCTAATACAAGATACAAATTAAGTAAAATAAATCACTCTTTAAAATGTAAAAAATAAAAATTAAAAAAACAGGACTATTCAGTAGGTATGGGTGGGCTCTGACATTATGTTTTCCTAATAAGCTTTAGAGTGATACTAAGGACTAAACTTCGAGTAGCAAGTTTTTAAAGGACCTAGAAACTGCAGACATGAGCTTCCATTCCCTTTTTCCTCAGCTGAGATGCTCAGATGACCACCAGATAGGTAAGATGTGGCTTGTATCCTGAAATTATAGACTTTTGACCTTCCTTTTTATTTTGGGCCAAGAGGTTAGAAAAAGAAGCTTTGCTTTTGAATTAAAAGTCTATTCATATGTTTGTGTTCCCAATCTTTAGGCACATCCAAGAGCAAGAAAATAGTTGAGATTAATGTATATAACAAGATTTGTTATTGAGTGTCTTTGTTTGGAATCCTCTGGAAGCAAACACTCAAAGATTTGAGAGTCAGTAGGGAGGTAGTCCCAGGAAACACCACTAGGGGAGTGGGGAAGTGAAGCTGAAAAGAGAAGGAAGGCAACAGAGGGCACATTTTATAACTGTGAGCAGCTGGAGCTTGAGTCCATCAGGGAACTCTGGGAGTATTGCAGATCATACCTTGAAATTGTCTGTAGAGGGAGAGGAACATTCTTCATTGTTTGAAGCCTGCTTCTAGGAGAATGAACTCCTATCGCATTTGTCTTGCCATGATAAGTGGCATAATGTGCTACAAAGCTGAGTGGGTGGTGCAGGGGGGCAGGGTAGCAAATAAGAATTAGCACTTATTCACAGCAAGCAGCCTTCAGTTTAGAAGTGAGCACTGAGAAGATATGGGTGGGACATGGACAGCAAGTGCTCCCTGAGTAGCAGAGGCCTTTGCTAACACATAGGTGAAAAATAATTTATATATTATCCTCAAGAAACTGTAGGTGTTTCCGATAAAGAAAAGAAAGTTCCTGTCACAAACAAACTTTTTCAGTGAGGGTTTATAGCAGGGCCTCCTGGGAGAGGCTAAGGCAAACTTTCAAATGGATGCAACCTTGCTCTTCTGGTAAAAGCTCTCTTTCCTTTATCATCATCAGCTATAACTGCTATCTGATAATACCCACTCTGCAAATCTGACAAGGTGAACTCTAGGTGTTCTTAACAAGAAATCTATTGATTGCTTTTAGTTGGACAATTAACAGTATGATAATTCACACACTCAATTTTTTTCAGACTCCTTTTTCACTATCACAATTGAAGAGGCATATGGACTATGATTCTGTAATGATCCTATTAACCAACAGTTCTTTGAAATGATCCCTTAGGTCATTAATCTCCCACAAAGTAATCCTCCTAGATTGTTCTGGAAATGCCCTTGAGTCATTTAACAGGATGATGTGCTGCTCCCCTTGGGCATATCCCACAGCCAGGCTTGTAGAGACTGACTTCAGTTCTCACCTCAACCTCACCTTATGCTCAGATGCTGAAGATATCAAAAAATGCAAGAAGAGGAGACCTAGGTCATGGGTGTTTCTAAAACAATGCTAAAGAGAAGGAAACAAAGGATCATTTTTTCCCTATCTCCCCCACAATTCAGGTATTATACCTTAGGCATGTTCTATAGGTTTAAATGTCTCCTGGTGCTTGGTGCTAGGCCATTGTGTTCTACAAGCTATAGAGAGAATTAACCTGCAACACAGACTCACTACTACCCAACCTGGTGAAGCAGTGCATATCACACAGCTGCTTACTACTGTGGAAGACCACAGTCTCTTGAAGGTATTCCAATATCATGATAATGCACCTGGTGGGACATGCTCATGATCCAGTCTTGGTTGGATCAGATGTTTAATCTTGAAGCAATTGAACATCATATTTATCCAGATTCATGTGGCATGGTCTTTCTCCTAATTTCTGGATATCCTGCAGTTCCTGAGGGTAGAGGCAACAGATCTGAGTTGAGTCTATTCTTAGGAAGGTTCTCTCCTATTCCAGAGGGTTATTCCATTGTTAAACTTCTGTAGTAACTTTCTGAATTGCCTTTTGTAGTCCCTAAGTCCTGATAGTCAGAGGGTAGATTTCTTGGTATTACCACTGATATTTATTCTTGGAAATTTCTCTATATCTCTAGCAAAAAGAAATGTTCATAGTGACATTCCAGGCCTAGTTTCTTTCTTTTGAGGGAAGGGATAAGGAAAAGAAAGGGGATTAGGTTGTTTTTGGGGAGACGGAAGGGCATCTGGCCACTCATACTTACAGAAACCTCTATGTCATAGATTTGATGCCAGGTTCTAGACCCATATCCACAGCGATGTCCATCACCAGACCTAGGCTATGCCACAGCTACTAGTTCTGTTGTTTGACTTGGTCCCTTAAACTTCTAAATTTGCTGCTTTTGATATTTCCTCTGGGCTAAAAATCATTATTAGTGTGTCATATATTCATAAGATTTCACAGCTTTCTAAGCTCATGTTAATGAGAAAGTTCCTGTTTTTGCTGCCTTAAATAATACTGATTTGTTAATTTTAACTCAAAAGAGGTTGTTTGTTGCTCTTTACAACAGACTTTCTAGCACAAATGCTGAACTAAAGATGTTTTACTCATTCCTGGTGTGAATTAAACTTCCAAATCCCTCTTATAATGTTCACTCATTTTGTTGACCTAGTCAACTATAGCCCTAGAGATTTCCATGAACTGGTCCCAGCCATCTATACCACATCAACTATAGAAACTGAAGCCTGAGAAATCCTTGTGCTTCTTTCCATTGCCCTGTGCTGTGGGATAAGAATGCTTCATTCTCTACTGGTGCAATGTGGCTTATCAGTACCCAGGACTGACCTGCTAGGATGTCAACTCCTGCACTGGATGGCCTTTCCCACTCCCATACTTTCACTTTCCCCATGCAGCTGGCTATGCAGCAAAGGGGCTGACCCAAAGAATTCTTTCTTTTCCCACCGAATACTGGTCAAAGATAGTTCTATCTACTTTAAGCCTGCCACTTCCATCCAGTTTCCTGAGTAGATTTTAATTTCAGACATTTACCCAACAAATGTAGGTATTGTTCTCTTTGCTATGATTTTATTTTTTTACATATGCAGCTGGCTCATGTTGTTCCCTTTACTTAAAGAGTGTGCCCAACTCATCTCCATCAGTTAAGATCCATTGTCATGTCTTCAAGAACATCTATGTTTCCACCATTTTCATCACAGCTTTCTTTTTTTTTTTTTTTCGAAAGCTGTCCTTCTCCAACTTAAAATATTGAAACTTAATATAGCACTGGTAGGAAAAATATTATTAAAAAATAATGCAACCTATTCTTTCTTAGATGAAGATACTACTATTCAGAAAGTTGTGACTACGCAGATGGCAGACAGCTATTTAGTGGCAGAGACATAGGACCAGACTGTGGAATCTCAGAGGGAAGGTGTGTGTGTGTGGGTGGGTAGGAAGAGATCAACCAAAGAACTTGTATGCATATATGCATAACCCATGAACACGGAAAATAGGGGGTTGAAGGCCTGGGGAGGAGAGCAAGGATGGGCTAGAAGGGGTCAAAGTGGCGCGGGGGGGGGGGGGGAAGGGACATATGTAATACTTTCAACAATAAAGATTTAAAAATAAATAAATAAATAAATAAATAAATACCGAATCCAATATACCAGAGTTGTATCAAATGCTCTTTTCTCAAAGAGAGAAGTCTTGTAGGTTGTAAACACCTGACTTTTGGTCAATATATGCTACTTATTACATTTTGTCATTTATTTATCAATATTTGTTTCATTGTCTTATATTACTTATGTGATTGTAAACACTTTCCAGGCAGATTTTGTGTCTCACTCATCTCCATATTTCCTTTATTATTAAGCACAATGTCCTGCCCTGGAAAAAAGTTGGTGCTTACTAAGGGTTTAACCAATAAACAATGCATGAACAAATGAGTGAATGCTCTTCCACTAACTGTTATAAGGCAATACAATTAAATTGGAAGAAGTAATGGGTGATTTGGAATGCCAGTTGTTTTGTATGACGTTACTCAAACAGCTGGCTAATTTAAAAGTAATATGAGTCAAACCAATGCTTTGTCATCACATAGACAAAAATTGGCTCATTAACTGGATTGTTCACTTTCCCATTTGTGGTGGTGAGATCATGTAGTTAGAAATTCATAGTGTTTTGTCTTTTTTCTAGATAAAGCGATGTTTAATTGAGTGATCTTGACCAAGTAAATTAAAATCCCCCTGGGCCTTCTCTCCATCTGCTAAACAGTGTAGTCAAGTCTACCCGCTCATTGACACACAGGAAATTGCCATGCCAACATTTTTATAAAAGAGGATTTTATATAGAGAAATAAAGGACCAAGTGGCCTGGTTCCTGTCTCCTCCCAAAGAAGATTCTGTAAATGAGTGATTTTATTCTAACTCATCAACCCAGCTTTGTGTTAGAGCTATAGCAATTTGTGAGGCATGAACTCCTCAGCAGCATCCTTATTTTCACATCCTCATTGTTTGTTTGAATTACTAAGTAATGCGATTAAAAATAAAAATACTTTATAGGTTTTCTTAGGTTCTTTGATTTGTATGGTTTCTTGGACTATAGCACATGCGTGTGCATGCGCGCGCGCACACACACACACACACACACACACACACATAGAAAAAGAGAAAGAGAGAGAAAGAGAAAAAAAGAGATAGAGAGACTTGCTTTTGAACATCTATAAGTTCTTTGGTTATTGGATATTTTCTTTTGCCAGGAAAGAAAAATAGAAAGAAAAAAATCAATATTGACCTACTCTGACACATGATCTATTTTTGTGAGTTTTCAAAAGAGAAAGTTCTAAGTTCTAAAGGGAATCAACACATAACCCAAACACCTGACCTATTCACACATGATATACATTGCTCCTTTCTCTTCATGCATTCTACCAAGTCTGCTGAGTCTCAGTGTTCGTAAGCTTTTTCTATCTACCTCTATTTTCTTCCTCTTTCAAATCATCATGTACATTACCACCAAGCCATCTTCAAAATACCTTCTTTGATCAAATCCTTCTCAAGTACCTTCAATCATTTATTATTGACTACTGCAGGAGCTGGCAAACTTTGGCATGAGGAACTAATCCAATCTACTCTCTGTTTTTATAAATGAAATTTGCTGTAACACATACATTCTTATTCACTTACTTATTGCCTATGGCTGTTGTTCAGCTATAGCAGTCGAGTTGAGTAAGTGCTCCAGACAACATATACCCCACAAAGCCTAAAATATCCACTATCTTGCCCTTTACAGAAAAGAAAAAGTTAGCTGACCTCTGGACAAGAGGATAAAATTAAAACAAAACAAAACAAAACAAAACTCTACAGCCTGGCATTTCTTTCATAAATGGTAGTTAGCAGGTGATCAATAAAAGCATAATCTAGGTACAAATTTATGTTGGCAACATCCTGTCTTATTAATTCCTAGCACAGTCTCCCAGCTCCAGCCATCTCCTGTCCCATTGGAGACAGTGTGTAGTGAGTTGTCATGGCATGTACATAGCCTGAGTTCAAGTTGAAACTTCAGCATTTATTAACTGTGTGACTGACTCTTGTTTTATGAGCCCTGGTTTCCTCATTTGTAAAATGACTTCATGGGATTCTAAGAATACAATGAAGTAACACATCTAAAGTACCTAGTACAATGCCTGGAATATAATAGTTCATACTCAAGAAAGACTATTGCATAGTTTCTTAATTAGTCCAGGAATTAGGATTGCTTGAAAGATGTACTGGTCAACTCAGGCTGCCATAACAAAATACCCAACTGGTTGCTTCAATAACAGAAATTTATGTCCTCATAGTTCTTGAGGCTGTGAAGTGTAAGCTCAAGGTGTTGGCTGATGATGCTCAAGGTTTCTGATGAAGGCTTTCTTCCCATCTGGCAGATGGCCACTTTCTCAAGGTGCTCTCACATAGTGGAGAGAGAATGATCTCTCTGGTATTTTTTCTTATAAGGACACTAACTCTATGGGGTTAGAGACCCACCCTCATAATCTCATTTAACCTTAATTACCTCCTAATAGTCCCTGTCTCCAAATACAGTCACATTGGATTTATAGTTTCAATGTATGAATTTGAGGGGCTACAATTCAGTCCATAGCAGATGGCATAGATAGAGTGGTGGTTGATTTAAGATTAACCAATATTTGGTCCCCTCCAAAACACCCACTGAGCCATTTGACCCATGTCAAAAGATTCTTGATATTTGTCTTGTCCAATACAGACATTGCTCCATGCCAACCCATCTACCTAACCTCAAGAACACTTGAATTGTTTTGACATTTTGCCTATTATGAATAACTCTGCTATGAATATTCATATGCAGGGCTTTGTATGGACCTATGGTTTTATTTCCCTTGGGTAGGATCTTAAAAGTGGAATTACTGGGTTGTATAAAAAACTTGTATTTAACTTTATATGAAACTGCTCTATTTTTTTCTTTGTAATTTGGTTTTTGATTTATACAAATGTGGGATAAGAGCAGCTACCTCTTTGACTTCCTTAAGTTGTGCAACCTGGAGTCAGTTTCTTATGGCCTCTACATCTGTTTCATCTATACAATGGGAACACAAATAGAACTTGTGTCATGGAACTGTTGCAAGAATTAAAGTTGTGATATGTAAAATACTTGTAATGGTGCTTAATATGTGTGAGTATTAAGTAACATTAGCTGTTATTATGGAGTATGTTTAGATGATTGGAATTCCAAGTCAAATTCCTAACAAAAGCATTATATAAAACCATACTAAAAATATAATATAAAATATAAAATCATTTATTATTTACTTCTTATAGTTTCTACAGTAAAATAATATTTGCAAACTCTTCCTAGATTTTTTTTAGTATTTTTCCTCCAAATCTTTCCATTCCATAGCTTACTCCGTATTTGATGATCTTTATTTAGTTTTTCCTAAAACATTCACTTAGTTTTTATGTAAATGAATTGTTATAAAGACATTAACTCTCATTCATTTTGCATTCATGTCTTATATTTATGCTTCACTATTTTAAGCAATTATGTGTCTCAAATATTTGTGGAGTTGAGTAGCTTACTGAACATGAGTGTTCATGCACTGGAAATATTAGCAAGTTTTATGAAGTAAATGGATGTTTCCAGTAAATCTAATAGGTGATTGACTAGAACTTGGTAAAAATCTTTAACTTTATATGGCAATATATGGATTAATTTTTACTAATTGCAAAACTGAAAAAAGAGAAAATAA
Organism: Cnephaeus nilssonii; assembly: GCF_951640355.1. Taxonomy (NCBI): domain Eukaryota; kingdom Metazoa; phylum Chordata; class Mammalia; order Chiroptera; family Vespertilionidae; genus Cnephaeus; species Cnephaeus nilssonii. The sequence goes on along the minus strand of NC_137074.1, from coordinate 34,017,168 downwards.
CAATACATGCTTAGCTCCACATTCTGCATAATATGAAGCAGAACTTGGCATATTTATTACCTAAGATAAAATACGTACATCAATACTTGAGGTAATTTTTTCAAAGCCTGCAAAAATATATCAAGATTTAAATGTTGGACACAAATAAATCTTGAGGAGGAAACTGTGGCTCTAAGGGATAGAATTATAGGTTAATATTTTTCCTGCATGGCTGTACTTTTCTCTATTTATTAAAACTTATAATGTGGACAGGTTTGGTAAATAGACAAAAAGTAAATAGAACTTCTGATTTCTCTTTCTGAGTCCCAACATGGTGGGATCTTGAAAATCTATAGTGGTTTTTTTTTACCCACAGCAAGAAAGAGCTAAATAAATGGAAAAAACAACAACTTACCTTGAAACCATAAAATAATTATCACGGGACAAAGTGACACTGGAAAACTGTAAAGATAGATACATTCAGAAAGTCACAGTCAAGATCTTCTTACCTGAAATGGAAGCAACTGGAACCATAATCTGGTCGGACACCTAAATGATAATTGTGATGAATTGTTAGAGGTTGAGTGTAGTGCAAAAAACCTTTTATGGATTATTCATAATCACCCAAAACTGGCACAAACAAGATGTCCTAGTTGAATGAATAAAAATTGTGTGGTACACCATATAATGCAATGTTATTTAACAGTAAATGAAAAGAAACCATCAAACCACCAAAAAATACATGAATGAATCTGAACTGTATATTGCTAAGTTGACGAAGTCCATTTGAAAAGGCTACATACCGTATAAGTGTAATTATGACACTTGGAAAAGGCATAACTATAACGACAATAAAAATTCAGTGGCTTGCAGGGGTTTGGTGGTGGTGGGAATAGGTAAGTCACAGAGGACACATTTAGAGCAGTTAAACTATTTGTTTCTAGAGATCTGGTGCACAAATTCGTGCACAGGTGGGGTCCTTCTGGGTGGCCTGCAGGGAATGGGTCCAAACCCACAGTCCAGAGTCACCTTCAGCTCCTGCCTGCTGCTCCCACTCATCCTGGCCCCACTGTGCCTGCCACGGGCTTGTGCCCAGGCAGTCCCGATAGATAGGGAGAGGCTCGTGCTGCCACAAGGGGAGTGGCCAGTGGGATCGGACTGAAACCAGCTCTCTAACATCCCCTAAGGGGTCCCAGATTGCAAGAGGGCGCACACCAGGCTGAGGGACCCCACTGGTGCATGATCAGGCCGGGGCGGAACCGGGGGGAGGGCTCCAAGGCATGTCTGGCCCATCTCACTCAGTCCCGATTGGCCAGACCCCAGCAGCAGGCTAACCTACCAGTCGGAGCATCTGCCCCCTGGTGGTCAGTGCATGTCATAGTGACTGGTCGACCAGTTGACTGTTTGCTCCTGGTGGTCAGTGAACGTCATAGTGAGTGGTGGAGCAGCCTTAGCATATCATTAGCATATTATGCTTTGATTGGTTGGTTGGTTGTTCTGCCGTTTGGTCTATTTGCATATTATCCTTTTATTATATAGATGAAACTATAATGTCAGATACATGACACTATGCTTCTGTCAAAACCCATAGAACTTTATAGCATAAAAAGTGAACCTTAATGTACAGAACTATAATTTAAAAAATTAGGAGGTTAGTGTTTCTCAGTAAGAATTGCACACTGTGACAAGAAAATTTAACTCTATTACAAATGTATAAAATAACCTCATTGAATAGGGTGGGAAGGAAAGGTGCTGACATGAGCACTTTTGGAAATGAGTGGCTTCTGTAAGACTAAAAGCAAAGGAAATTCACATAAGCACTGTACATTCTCAAGTTGACAAAAATGTGCCCAGGAGGGGATAGGCTGATGATTCTGAAACTTGTATACATGCATACTGGACTTGAACATTAAGTAAATGTGGTGGATAGTGGGAGCCAAATGTCTCACTGGTGGAATAGGAATGTAGAGATAAGCAAGCGCAGGAGGCTAGAATGATCCATGTGGTAATGAAATGGAGACATCAGTATAAACTCTCATTTAGTTGATAGAGATGCACATGGTTACAAATAGAAAGGTTTATAGCTAAGTGCGTATATATGGGTTAGTGTCAGATACATTTCCTTGTTCTATAGTTTGGACCTAGAAGGAATGATTACCCCTAGAACCCTGAAATTTGTTTTTATTTCTAGTTCCCAGTTAAATAAACTAGGGCTGTTTGGAGAAATGGTTGATTCTAAGACTGGAACAGGAAATATATATGAAGATCCTGGAGAATCTACTAGTGCCAGAAAGAAAGGGTTTTTATTTTTTAAAAAAATACAACAACACAGTAATGAGTACATGTCAATGAGACACAGGAGCCAATTGAAATTGGCTCTCAAATATTCATAGGACTATCTATATATATAAAACGAATATGCAAATAGACCAAACAGCAGAACAACCAAACAACCGAACAACCGAACAACCGAACAACCAGTCACTATGATGTGTGCTGACTACCAGGAGGCATGCACGAAACATAGTGGGTATTGGCAGCAGGTGGAAGAGCACAGAACATGGCAGGCATTGGCCACGGTGGGATGGTAGAGGAGGTGAGCAGGGGTGCCAGACCAAGGCAGGGCACCAATCGATGTCATCGGGGTGAGCCTCTGGTGGTTACTGAAAATTCTTTGCTCCTGCGCACTGAGGTCTCTCACACCTGCTGCCTGCGCAGGCCCCACTTGCACCCACTGCTAGTGCCACCGCTCGTACCCGCTGTGTGTTGGTGGCGGCGGGAGCAGGGCTGCTGGCAGAGAGGGGACCAGGGGCCATGGTGGGAGGGGCTGGGCGCGGGCATGGAGGATGAGCCGAGACCTGACCCTGTGCCCACCACAGCCTAGAGGCCTACAGTTCCTTTCAAGGTGCACAAATTCATGCACTGGGCCCTAGTACTGTTATAAATTTTAAAAAGTCAGTAGATAAAGATTTGGGGTGAAAGAATCAAATAGTAATGTCTATGGTACAATTAGTACAAAATTGCTTGCTAGTCTCCCATGCTTTTGTAGGTAGACTGCATATTTCTTTTGGGTATCCCAGCAGTCAAATCAGAGCCTGAAGCAAATTCTAAAACTCCTAGCGTATATGAGCATATATAAAAGCCAAGTTATTTGTTCAGAAAGCCAGCTTTTCTTGAAAATGATATTCAAGAGACATTTCTTTCTTGGTTTTTCACAGCATCCTTACAATAAATATAAAAAGTTATAGTAACATTTTCCCTATAGAAAGTTAATAGCAAAATTGTTTAATTAGTTCCCTATTGCACATGTATCAGATAATGTTTATAGGTAGTATAATTTGTACATGTAGAAAACCTAAAATCATCACTTGTTTCTAAAGGGGATGTTTTGGTTATTTTGAATTCTTGAAATCATATGTGGCAGAAATGGGTAAAAAATAGAAGATTTAAACATAATTTTAAATTTTATTTATTTTTTATAATTCTGACTTTTTCCTGAAATTTAAGAAATTGACCTGTTAATAATACATATTTCCAATTTTAATCCTGTTTTACATACATATCTTACCTAATAATAGACAAACATGTAAATTGACTGTACCTCCGCTACGCCCACAGCCAATCAGAGTGAGTATGCAAATTAGAAGGCCAAAGATGGTGGCCGCCCAGCTGCTCCAAGCGCGGAGTGGCCAGGCAGGGCAGGACACCTGTGATAAGAGGGAAAGCGGGGGTGGGGGTGGGGCGAAGGGATCTACAGGAGCGGAGTGCCAACAAAGACAAGACTGCAGACTCCGAAGTCTGTAGCAAAGACGAAGAAGGCAGACTTTGCCAGAGCGAAGGCCTGGGTCCCGGATGACGGAGGAAAACCGGTGCTGGAAGCCAAGGGAAGGAAGGCCTATTGCACGAATCTCTTTGTGCAACTGGCCTCTAGTATATAATAAGGAATATGATCCCAGCTACTGACATTAATCTCTTCTTTTAATACAATGGCATTCTATTGTGGTCACAAATCTCTGCTGCTCTCCAGTTACTCTCATAATTTCACCTAAAAGCCAGAATGGTGCCCAGTCAGTGTGGATCAGCGGTTGAGCATCAACACGTGAACCAGGAGGTCAAGGTTTGATTTCCAGGCAGGGCACGTGCCCCGGTTGTTGGCTCAATCCCCAGTGGGCGGTGTGTAGGAGGCAGCCAATCTATGGTTTTCTCTCATCATTGATGTTTCTTTCTCTCCCTCTCCCTTCCTCTCTCTCTGAAATGAATAAAAAAATAAAAGCCAGAATGGCTCCAGATTTATTTAGATAGGTGGTTTATGGGTTGAAAGGAATACATTTTCATCAACTCTGAAGTTGTTTTTCTAACTAAGATTGGCTTCACTTTCTAATCTCCTGGAGTGGTAGTACAAGGCTGTGAGATCCCACTGGAAGCGGTCAGTTGGTGCCCTGCAGTGCTCACTTGCACAAGAAGAGTGAGCAGCACTGGTGGGTGGCTTAGACGACATTAGGTCTAAACAGAAAACCAATCTATATTCACCCCATTGAGGATTGAAACTGGGGGGGGGGGGGGCTAATTTGTTCCAAGTGGGAAAGAAATACTACAGATTCCTTGCTGTACGCTGTGTGGGTTCTTGTCATTGAACTCATCCTGGGGCATCCCACAGAAGCTGAGCTGGGATTGTTGTGGAATGAGACTACAAAGACAGATGTTTGTAGTCATACTCTATGTAACTGTTTCCATCAAATGTCACATTTAAATTACAGTATGTTTTAATAGTCATTCAAGTACTGTTTCTATAAACAGAGCTGCTGCATAATTTGCAACACTTCCATTACTTATAACACTTTATCCCAAATTGGGAGGCAATATCTAGGAAGTGATTGACAAGATGACTGAGGCTCCTTTTTCTTGTGTTAAAAGACCAAGACCTATATACTCTTCACTGTGTAATTTAGTAGCCTATGATTATAATGATTGTCTTAGATCCAATTATTTTGTCAGGTATGAAATAAACTCCAGTAAAACTGAACATTATCCTCTTGGTATTTGTCAGTAGGGTATTATTTAATTTAAGAGAGCTTTAGCAACTCCCCTTTCAAAGCTGTAGCAGATATTTTAACTGAGAAATAAATTTTTCAAAGTATGTCCTTCCCTTCATCAAACCTCTGTTATGGTGCATTTAATTTCCAGGGGAATACATTTCTTCTCATATATTTGTGTCTTTAAAGTGTATTATAACTTGAGGGCATTCTTTTCTTATTTATTACCTAGGATCTGAAGAGGACAAGATTAAAAATACCAGCTTAATCAGCAGAGTACTTATGTAAACCTAAATGTTTATATTTAAAACAGACCCTTTAGCCTGGCTGGCATGGCTCAATGGTTGAGTGTGGATCTATGAACCAGGAGGTTGCTGTTCAATTCCTGGTCAGGGCACATGCCCGGGTTGTAAGATTCCATCCTGGGTAGGGGTCATTCAGGAGGCAGCTGATCAATAATTCTCTCTCATTATTGATGTCTCCACCTCTTTCCCTTTCCCTTCCTCTCTGAAATCAATAAAAAAAGAAAAATAAAGCAGACTCTTTACACATTTGTATTGATCAGTAGTAGTAAACCCCATGATACACAGATACAATAGGATGATATTGCTTTCACTTACATAGATACAAGGTGAAACAGAACTTCAAATATAGAAGTGGTCATTAAGTAACTAGAGTGGAAAGAAAACAATAGTTGCAGAACTGAAAAGTTAATTGGGAAAAAGTTTCTATTGAGGGGACACACTTTTACTTTAAATTGTTATTATCCAATTCCAGATTCCATTGGGTCTGGCCCCTTTTAGAATGTTTACCTCGCTTCTCATTCTGATATCGTTTATCTTTTTCTCTCTGTCAGCTACTTCTATAAACATTTTTAATTAACCTCAGTTCAAAAAGCAACTTCCTTTGAACCTCTTCTCTTCTGTCTATTGTATAATAACTCTTCTTTCGTTCATTCACTTGTAAAATGGTAAAACCTTACTCATCTATCATTTATGATGCAATTTTTTGAAAACTGTCATTTATAACTGTTTTTATTTTATTATTTATTACCTTCATATTGTCAGGTCTTTTTAAATTATCTTTTGATAGGAACTCTGTCTCCTGCATGTACCTTGCTCCTGCTTACCACAGGAAATAGCTCCTATGTTCATGGCTTCCTGGGTAACACTGTAATTTTTTCCTTACCAAGCTTTTTGTTCCCTTGTGAATGTTTTTCATCTTTCTTTGATGCTTCCTCTATGCCTGACCCTAAAGTTTGCTCTCTAGCCTTCTCAATCTGTGGCATTGCTGAGTGATCTCCCCTATTACTAGGGTTGCTAATGAATCCAAAACCTAAGCAGAGCAGACAAAGGAAAGTTAGACTAATTTAAGAAGAAAACCTGGACATTCTGGGTCATAGAAGTGAAAGGATAATTTTATAAAGGTTATGAAAGAATACTCAATATATTTGATTACAATGTAGATTTACAGACTTTGGCTATTAAAGAAAATAACCCGACACACTGTAGAGGATATAGAACATAATGGAATTTCTTAAAATTAAGATCAAAGAGTCATTCTAGTTTCTAGAGCTCAAAGATGTTCCCCCTTCTTCACTGGATGGAGCAGGAAGCTCTTGATCTATGGCTTCCCTGTAGTTTGTACTAAATAACATAAAATGTCATCTTATTAACCTTTTGCACTCGGATGTCGAGTGTGACTCGACACGGTTAGCATTAGAATAAAGGAATCGGGAAAAAAGCAAGCGAGTGCAAAGGGTTAAATTTTCTGGCTATGGAGCTTGTGAGGTAGGGAGAAGGAACTAGAAAACAGACAATACCAAACATCAGGATTTCTGAATCTGTCATAAAGTATGCTATTACAACATCTTAAAGTGACAAAATAGGATGAGTATGCAGATGACTTAACAATATTAAGGCTAACTGGTCCAGCAGTCATTGCTGACTCACTGGGAGGCATAAGCTACAAAGTTGAAAGCAAAACCTGAAAAAATTGCCTGAGTCAGAAGTGGGGTTCATGGGTTGGGTAGTAGTAATTTGTGGAATGTGCAGTGCAGCTTAAGAAGGGAGCCAGGGCTCAGTGAGAAAACTATACAGAGTATAGTGTAACTCTTCATATTTTAAAAACAAAAGAGTTTTATTGATTGAGTAAAGTCAATACAGACATAGTATTAAAATTCAGACTTCCCTTTTCTGGGCCATCATACCAAGCAGCCTCTAAAAAATAAGGAGGGTTAGAGAAATTTAAGGACACTCTTTCTGTTTGAAAACCACTTTAACAATGCTCTTCTCCAAACAAATAAACACTAGCATTTATTAAACTAAATGCCTTAATTCATATGAAGGGAGGCTGGCAAATGTTTTCTTGATCCTTCTACTGTTCTGCCTAGGGAGCCTGTTCAGCATCAGACTGCTGGCACAACTACCACTTTCAAAGTTCTCTAAATTTAGAGCTGAGATGCTCTGAAAATCATTCATCACACATAAATGAATAGCCTGATGGTTATTTCCAAAACATAGAAAATATTGGAAAAGAACAGGAACACAAACTTTTTTTGAAGTATATAGTGACTTTGCTGTGTGGACCTCAACAGTAAAGGGGGTGTATTTGGCTTCTGTTTAGATAAAACCATAGCTCATTTCTATTGGACAAATCAAGTAGATTTTTTCCAGTGGGATTATTCCACCACAGACTTCTCTTTCTCATTTAGCTTGATTATTAGCAATTTAGAAATATCTACAAATGTTGCAAATGATCCAATTTAATTAAAAATACAATATAGATGAGAGGCATATATTGAATTAGATTTTGTAATAAAGGTAGTCCAACTTTAAATGAGAAAGGCCCAATTCATACATAGCCCATGAATAAATTGATTCTTATCACTTTTGGTCCATCCTTCCAGCACTGGAAATCACTGGATGGGTGCTGTACTTGGTTCTTAAAGGTACAGGCCATGTTGATTGGGATTTGGGAAATGTTCTTGACTTCATTTTATTATGCAATCTGAAATTCCTATACTTAGAATATTTGAGCTCAAAAAAGAATACTCTGATAAAATTGCCACCTTTCTGGAAACCGTAAATGGGTTTTAGGCATTTGCATGTTAGTATGGATTTATTTAATTGGGTTGTTTTCATCCTAAACTCATCCAGCCCTTGACAGTATGAGTTTTTGTTTGCAGAAAAGAAAGCAAATCATTTGAAAACATAACACTTGGGTTGTTGTGGACCAGGCCTGGGTGGGCAACATTGTAGGGCAGGAATGACACTGAAGATAAATGTGATGAATTAAAAGAAAAGAGATTTTTAAAAAACCTGTTCTCTGTTTTCTTTGTGGGTGCATGCACGCACGCATTCACACACACGTGCACACATGCAGAGGATATATTCAAGACCTCTGTTTTACCAGGAACTAGAACTCAGGGAATACCAATAACACTATAACAATGAGCTAGTTTATGTCTTAAACAACTTTTATGGACTGGTCTAGAACATCTTTGTGAATTTCAAATTACAGACAAAAATAATGAGGCTTTGCAATCTAATTGGATTATAAATTTTGGTGTCTCTCGGCAGCAATAAATAAAAGGGGAGGCTCTTGGATAATATTGTATATAATGAAATTATTTTATAGTTTCATACCCCAGAAGGGTTTTTCTGTCTTGAAGAACTGGAAAGTTTCCTTTAATCAGATAAGAATTTTGTAACTCTTTTGTTTTGATCTTTAATAAATTCAAATCTGAGGCCTAATTGTATTAACAAAACTGGCTCTTGCATTGGCTTATATGCCACTCATTTCTTTTAATTACTTTGACTTTCAATTTCTAATAAAGAAACTTAATTACAAGCTGCCTTAATTCTTTTAAAAAATATGGTAACTAAGAGAAGAGGAAGAAGAAACAGAATGCTAATATGAGCATATGCTACATGTTATACATGTATTACCTCTGTTATTCTTCCCAACAGCCCATGACCTAGGTCTTATTATCCCACTTTCATGAATGAAGCTGGGTTCAAACAGATCTGGAGTGACAGTATTAATATTCAGACTTCTCTATATATAACCACTTTGTTGAATGAGCGTTATTCTAATAGGTTATAATCAGGACACAGATTTTTGTTCCTTCCATGTTTGCATTCGAAAAAGATTCCTTGTGTCTCCCCATCACTTGATCAGGAAATCGCACAATTTTCAAGTAACTTTCAGCTTAAGGATATGTTTGATTTCCAGGTATTACCAAGTCAAATCCTTCTCAATAAAGCTTCAAACATCCATGCCATTCTAAATTTTCCCCAGGTCTCCTCTAAGGTTTGAGCTGGGCATCAGAGATCAGAAGTGATAAAGCTGCCCTAGGCTTTTAGCTCCTTCTCTCCACTTACTTTGTAGTTGGCTGCTTCAGAGTCAGGGTGGGGGGCTAGGGGATGTGGAGAGGGATGGGGGTAGGAGGAAAAAGTAATGTCTCTCCTGCAGAAGGGCTCTAGTGATTCACATCTCGGTGTCCTCTTTGATGGTAAACTTCCAAATGCTGGCAGACACAGGAGCTTCACTTCCTGGCTGACTGCTTACACTCCACTTCCCCCACAGACAGAAACATTTTCGGCTTCCTCCTGTGGCATGCCCTTCTGGCTGGGCCCAGCCATATGTTTTGAACTCTACCTCCCGAGTAATCCGTTTTGCACGAAGGAACGCAAACTTGCCTCACTAAACAAGTTACGTGCAGAGTGCTCCCCACTGCTGCCCTCTCGACTTGCCTTGCCATCACATCAGTTTAAGCACTTTCCCTGTAGAACTCCCCAGGTGAGAGGCAGGGACCAGTCTCCATGTTTGTCTAGGTCCCCGGGTTAGGTCAGGTTCTCGCTCCAGTCAGCTGGGGAGTGAGATTCCCAGTGTTCCCTTTTAGAGACACCTAATGTTGTCGCTATCTAAAAAATTTCTTCTCACTTATCTTGATGGTGGGGTGGGACTGGTCTGGTGGCATACTTCATTGAGGCAGATAACACTTTATTTATTATTTTTTTAATACAGAGGATATGTTTACTGATTTTAGAGAGGAAGGGAGAGAAAGAGAAAAAACATCAACGTGAGAGAAACATAGATCAGTTGCCTCCCATACACCTGGGGATTGAACCCACAGCCTAGGCATGTGCCCTGACAGGGAATGGAAGCTGAAACCTTTCGGTGTAGAGGATGATGCTCAAAGCAAGTGAACCACCCAGCCGGGGCGAGGCTGATAACTTTTACCATGATACACCTTTTTAATGAACTAGTTTCTAGGAAGTTGCTTCAATGATTTTGCTGCCTGAAGTTATAGTCCATATGGGTGTGTGTAATACTTTTTTTTAGAAGGTAGGGAGTAGCTATATCCATTTTTTCTCAGACTTGGGGCTCCAGCTGAAATTTAGAGGCAATAGGACAAGACCTTGCAAAATTGTTAATAGGCTTCATAATGATTTCATTGTAACGGGCTATTTCCCCAATTTTACCTTAAGTGAGTCTACTCACATTCTTCAAATGCCCGCCTATACTATGACAATACATGTTAATGTAATGTGTAAAGTGAACAGACCTTATATTGTGAAATTCTTTTTTTCCTGTTGTCATTTATGAACACCAAAGACAAGTTTTCTGCTACACATATAATAATGAACAGCAGGTATAGATTGTCAAAATGTCAGTATTTGCCAAACCAAAAAAAAAAAAAAAAATTCTATGGTCGTAATTGTAAGCAAGCATTAAGGACTTTACCACTTAATTCTGATTTCTTTTCAACTTGGCCACTAGTTGGCCAGTCAAAAGCGTTCTGCAAAGAATCGCTCTTTGAAAAAAGGTATAGATCTTATTTTTGGCCTTAGTGCTACAAAGCTGTGTGAACTTGGCAAATATGTTAATCTCTCTTCCACTCAGGGTTCTTATAATTAAAGACTCATGCTAGTAATCTCCATAGCCACGAAAGGTTAACCGTGCACATAGTGCTTAGACGAACCATTTCAATGAAGCACTGAAATCTTTCTAAATAAAGCCAGGGCCACTGAAGCTGCTGACTACAAAATAACCCCTGACTGGTAATATGTCTGGACAAGCCATTATCCAGGAGGGGTTGCTTTGATTTCAGTAAAGTGAAGTGCTAATCTAAGCAGTTCATTCCTCAGAGTTTTCAGAGACTTATAGGCAATTACAAAGCATGTTATTTCTTTTCTTTTTTTAAAAAAAATATTTTATTGATTTTTAGAGAGAGAGGAAGGCACAGGGAAAGAAAGAAGCATCAATCAGCTGCACCCCACTGGGGATCAAGCAGCCAACCTGGGCATGCAGCCTGACTTGGGACTGAACCAGCAACCAGCAACCTTTCAGTGCATGGGACAACACCCAACCCACTGAGCCACACTGGCCAAGGCTCATGTTATTTCTTAAACTGTGCATGTGTTCACAAGTTAATAAATAGTATTCTGACTTTTTAACAAGTAATAAACTAATATTTATATATACATATGTTTTCAAAATGTGGATGAATATACATTGGTTCCAGAATAAAAATCAAACTCCTTGGCATAAATTATTAGGATGTCTTACGATGTGACTTCGGCTAATCTCTTCAGTCTTGTCTCTTGCCTTGCCCTGACTCAAACTCTATCCTTTGATTATTCTCAGCTACTTGTTCTTGCTTGGAAACACCAGCTTGTTGTAGGCCTCCATAGTTTGTCACAGGCCGCTCCCATGTTCTTCTGTTCTAGTTATTTTCTGCTTTATAATAACACTTAGGGGTAGTCCTGGAGTTGATGGCACTTAGCTAGGTGGTTCTTACTCAGTGAGGTCTCTCGTGTGGACATAATCAGATGGTGGCTGGAACTGGGATTGTCTGAGACTTATTAACTCACATGTTGGCTCCTAGACTTGAATGACTCAAACAACTGGAATCTGAAACAGCGGTCTCCTTGGGTACCTCTATGTGTTCTCTTGAAATGGTCTATTCAGCATGGTAGCTTTAGGAGAATCAGACTTCTGCAGGATGGCTTGGGCCTTCAAAAAGATGGTTATCAACAGAACAAGAGAGTCAGATGGGAGCTATATCATCTTTTATGACTAGCCTTGAAAGTCATACAGTGTTACTTCTGTTGCATTCTACTCATTAGTAGTAATGACAACCCATGTTCAAGAGCAGGGGAATTAGACTTCATTTCTTGGTGGAGGGAGTGGCAAGGAATGTGTGGACCTGTTTCTAGATCACCACACACACATGGCAAACCTGTTACCTTTCAAGACTCAGCTCAAGAGACATCTTCATTATGAGGCCTTTGGACCATATTCCCATTCCACCTTACTTTTTCCTGTCTCAAATTGACCATTTGCTCCATTGTACTTCTACTCTTTCTTCTATTACCATATGTATGCTATCTTTTTTGTATTTATATTAGTTTATGTTTATCTGACCTATTAAAACACACAAATCTTAAAGGCAAGAAACATTTCTATATCCTCTTCTTTAGCCCAGTGCCTGAAAAAAGAGAGGTGTGTTCATTGAAAAACTAATGAATTGAATAGAATATCAAATTTAAAAATGTGAGGGTATATATGAAGCTTATTGATATTAGAACATTAATTTCTTACAGAAAAGATTTACTTTTTAAAATAATATTACATTATTTTTTCCAATGCTAAAAACATTTGGTTTTGGGCATTGTGAAAATTACAATTTGCTTACTACTTTGTCCATGTTGAGCAACAAGTGACTGGAAATCCTGAACTCATTTGTTTTCCTTGCTAGAATTATAACCATTGAAAACAAATTGTCCTGGTCCAGATTAAGAGATCACACTCTTTGTTTTGAGGCACTGAAAAAAATTAGAGAATAATGTTGAATACATTCATCATTTTTCTCTCAGAACTTTAGTCTATGTTAAGCTTGTAGATCCTCTATACCAATTACTATGAGAGCCATCAAAGGTCCATAAAAGCTCAATACAATAATGGAAGAAGGAACTTCTCCAAAATGAATTTAAGATGTGATGGATTTGCAAAATGTAATGGTTAACTTCCTGGCAATTGTGCAATGAATGATCAACAGAAATTAAGCAATGTTATTCTATTTGCTTTAGATTTACATGTTTGCCTTTTGGATTCATCCTGGCCACTTAAATTGACAGTATTAATCTTTGGCATCTTCCTTTCATCTCCTATGTAAAAACTGGTTTAAAAAGTTGTTGCAACTCTCACCCAAATTAGTGGAAGCAAGGCTATTTATATTTAATATTCCCAAGAGCCAGACTTTCTACTTCCTATGTATTTCTATATCAATATTAGCCCTTTGTATGTTGAGAAATTTAAAAGTTAGTTTACTGGCATATTTTGGCAACCCAAGATCTCTGCGACCTGCAATTGCGATTGCATGGGGAATGGGTAATTATTCTTTAATAGTAGAAAAATAGTAGGGGTCACAATTGGCTCAGAGTCATGGGTAGCATTTTCATTAAATATCTCCCTGTAGTCATTACTCATTGCACACTTTAGCAAGACAGCTGATGAGGAAGGGCGATAGAACAGGCACATTGCCATAAGCAGGCAGAGCACGCACAGATTCAAGAGTGTAATTTGGTTCGACTAGTACTTGGAGACACTTACTGTCACATTATGCCACCCTACAACTAAAAAGAGTTTAGGGGATAAAAAATATTGTTTAGGGAAAATGTGTGGTTGTCTGATGGCACTTCAAATTCTTTTCAAATAAAAGCTAAGGCAAGTGAGAGATTCCACCCATTTTATTAGGCCTTTGATGAAGGCAGAGCCCACAATTTAATAATGTTTCTATAGATAATATATGCAATACTGTCTTTCACACAAGTAACATGAAGTAGACATAATGCCCAATCTATAATAATAAAAAGCATAATATGCTAATTAGACCGGACGTCCTTTTGGACGACCTTCCGGATGAAGCTGGGGCTGCCAGGGAAGCCAGGGTCCTGGGTGCCAGAGGGAAGCTGGTGCCAGCAGCTGGGGGAAGGAAGGCCTACCCTTGCATGAATTTCATGCATTGGGCCTCTAGTCATCTATATATATAAAAAACCGCGACTGGAATGCCGGAATGATGGTCCAGTTGCTATGATGCCCACTGCGGCCAGGGAACTGGCCCAATCGGGGGGTGGGGTCGGCTGGCCAACCTCCTGCAGCCCCTCCCCCGGCTGGCCCCGCCCCCGATGGGCCCCCACCAACCTGATAAGCCAGCAGCCACTCCCCCAGCCAGCTCTGCCCCTATTAACCCCCCACTCTGATCAGGTGCAGGGCTGTTTGGCCAACCACCCATGGCCCCTCCCCCCAGCTGGCCTGGCCATGATTGGGCCTTGATCGGGGCAGGCCGGCTGGCCAACCTCCTGCCATCTCCTCCTCCCGACAGGCCTGGCCCCAATCTGCTGATTGGGGCTGGGCTGGCCGGACCCCACCCATGCACGAATTTGTGCACTGGGCCTCTAGTCTATACTAATAAAAGGGTAATATGCTAATTAGACTGGACATATTCTGGATGTTCTTCCAGACAAAGCCGCAGCAGCTGTGAGGGCCAAGGGCTGGTGGCACAAGAGAGGTGGGGTGGTGCTGGTGGGCCCGGGCCAATCCCACCCAAGCTGTGCAGCCCCTCTGTCCACAGAGGCGGGTGCTGGGAGAGGTGGCGCAGTCTGCAGTCCTGGAGCATCCACAGAGGCTGGATGGGGTGTGACCGCAGTGCTTCAACCTCCCACAGCCCCTCCCACAGCCGGCCTGGCCCCAGATAGCCCCCTCACATACACACAAGTGTGTGGGTAGCAGGGCCAGCACTAAGAAGCGAGGGCTGAGGGAGTGAGCCTAAGCCGTCAGTAGGACATCCCCTGAGGGCTCTCAGACTGTGAGAGGGGGCAGGCCAGGCTGAGGGAACCCCCACAGTGCACAAATTTTCATGCACCGGGCCTCTAGTTATACATAAAGCTTGGATATAAAGGGAGGTAGAGGCAGGGCTCTTTTACTAATTTTCCTATACCTTTGAATATAGTATGAAGAAACTTTTACACTGATTCCCATCATTGTTATTTTATATAATTTCACTTTTTCTGGTTCAGAAAATATGGTTACTCATTAATGTTTAGACATTTTAATTCTAATTCTTTGCTTTGTCATTTTTGATGTGTTCATAAAGTGAAAACCAAACCCAAAAATCTCAACAAGGCAGGCACAGGTAGTGTTTAGTGTCAGCACACCTGGATGGCTTGAGCAGATTTATCCCCTTCACAATCTCTATCAACCACATTTCTCTCCTTAAGCTTTACCCAAAGAAAACATACTCTCCAACAAATCATCGAGCATTCATGGCCAACATATCCCTCAGGTAAGTTTCTGAGTCTCAGATTCCAGTCAAATGACTGCCCCTAAGTCCTTTCTGCATCACAATTCTCACATTGTCACTGTTACGTTATTTTCGTTGGAATGCCTAGCTTCCTATAAAAATGTTCTAGTTCTTCAAATTGATACTTGCAGAGGATGAGAAAAATATTAAGTCTGAATATGTATTATTTGTAATAATCTCTTATTTAAATTATGACAACAAGGTAAAGTTACAATACTGTTATTTCCCTAAGTTTATAAACTTATTTTGGGGAAATTCTCTCTTTTACTTCATGCTTCATGTTTTTGCTAGTTTCTTATCTAGATGTTGAGTTAGAGTGATCAGTGTTGGTCTATGTTTCTGGCCAATGATGCTTTCTCTCACTCGCTCATGTGATAAGAAAGAAGAGTAGAAAATAAGGCAAAAGATTCACTTCAAAAGAGAGGTCATGATTTGGAAAGTGGCAACCAACAGATTCTGTCTTTCTCTTTGCCCTATGTAGGTTTTCTGTCAGAGTTTCCCTTTTCCTGCCGATTGTTTTTAATTTGACCTCTGCCTTCCAGATGACCTCAGTAGCATTTGTAATCTTTTACTTTCTCATTTTTTTAAAATGGTGACTATATTATGCAATGCATACAATGCAATGTAGTTTTAAAAATAATTATACATACCCTGTATATACTATCTATACCAAGAGCTGAATCACATGTGGCCCCATCCTCAATAAATTTACAATTTTAGTGGGAAAGAGAAAACAAATTGACTGAGTATTATAAATATTTTGAAAGACACATGAATACATATAAAAAGTAGACACTAAAAACAGGGCATGGTCAATTGTATTCATCGAATAGAGAAAAGATATATCAGGGATGGCTTCATAGATAAAATTGCAGGTTAGTCTTAAAAAGGCAATGGGCAATTGCCAGGTGAACAATTAGGTAGTTCTGGATTCTATCAGTGAGGAATGAGGTGTGAAAAATCTTAACATGTTTTAAAATCACAACCAGGATTATGGGATGTAGGGTCAGAGAGGGCCTGAGTGCCTTACATGTTCTCTGGAATCTCAGTTCTAAAGTTTAGCAGGACAAACCTGGATGCAGAGTGGCCCAATGCAAGGATGTTTGGTAATCTAGAAAAAGATGAAAGTATAGGTTAGGAAACATGAAAACATTATACATATTTGAGGATTTGAAAACAAAGTCAATTTGAAAAAAAAGTACAATTTTAAAGAATTGATGATGAATTGGATGTAGAGTGTAATGAAAGGAGGATATAAGAATCGGCCCCAAGTTTTTATTCTAAGAGCTAGATACCCCTTAGGTTGATAGTGATATCACCAGGTAAGATAAAAAATTTAGTAAATTTGATCCTTAACACGAATTTGGATATAATGGCCTTTATGATTGGTTCCAATTGTCATCTCAGCCTCAGTTCTCAAAGAGGGAAACACAAGCGCAAGGAGAAAAATATATTTAAAAAAAAATAGAGGGAAGAAACATGGAGAAGGAATTGCTGGGAAATGGGTGCCTCATGATCATTTGAGACTTTCTCAGTGTGTGGTCATTCATATTCTATATATATATATTTCACTATCTTTACTCTTGTGCCTATTACAATTTTTTAGGATGGCTTTTTAATTAACATTACAATAATGTGACCTTGAATTTTATCTGACACAATTTTTTTGACACCCACATGTTTTTGTTAGTTTCTTATCTAGATGTTGAGTTAGAGTGATCAGTTTTGGTCTATTTCTGGTGTGGCTCTATTTGAACAGGAAGGAGAGAGGGTCAAAGATGTTGAATTTAGTTTTGATATTGAGTGTATAGTGCTTATCATACATGGACATAGAACCCATTAAATAGTTATATGAATGCATATATTTGAATGTCAAAACTGTTAGAGATGAAAATACAGATTTTTGACCATCGGTATATATATATTGATACTTGAAATTATTATATTTATTTCTTATAATATATTTTTTATTGATTTCAGAGAGAAGGGAGAGGGAGAGAGAGATAGAAACATCAATGATGAGAGAGAATCATTGATCAGCTGCTTCCTGCATGCCCCACACCGGGGATTGAGCTCGCAACCTAGGCATATGTCCTGATCAGCAATAGAACTGTGATCTCCTGGTTCATAGGTCTACGTTCAATCACTGAAGCATGCTGGCTGGGCTGATTATATTTCTTGTGGAAATAGTCATTTTAATTATAGGCAGAAGAAGAGAAACCCACACATAAGGCAGAAAAAATGATCTTGATAAAAATATTTCAGGTTATCAAATGAGCACAGAATAATGGAAACTGAAAGAATGGGGAGTTTTTGGAAAGAAAAGAAATGAGGCAGTCACATAAGATTGAAAATTCCCTCTGTATTTGATAATGAGGAAGCAATCTGTGCCCTTGGTAAGAGCCATTTTGGTATCATTCTGGGAGTGGAGGGCAGAATGTCACGAGATAAGAAACAAATGAAGCTAATAAAGTGAGACGAGTATTTTTTTTCAAACTGTTTGAATGAGAAGAAGAGTATAGCATTTGGAGGTAGTTATTCAAGTACATAGGATGAAGAGATTTTAAGAAGGAAGTCACTTGAGCCTGTTTGTGGTACCAGTAGCTAGAGAGACATCTAAGCTTCAGGAGAAAGGGTAGGTTATAGATATTGATGAGAATTAGATCAAGTGCCAGGATGGCAGCTGGGTTTACAAAAGAGAAGCTCCACCTTTTTTCTTAGCTTAACTAAGAGGAAATTAGGATAAAGTTATATGATAAAAGTAATCAGAAGTGGATCTGAAGGAATCAGAAACAAAACATGAACTTGACTGCTGGTCTCTAGTCTTTTCAGGAGATAGGATGGAAGGGTTGATGACAAACCAACAAAAGTGGCTCTTGAATGTAAACTAACCATTCAAGGATGGTTAATGTGTGTTAGTGAGAAAACTACCATAATGTACTAGAATGCTTTCTGTTTTCTTAAGCAATTTTATAAAGCTACCTTGTTGTCTTAATTGCTACAAGATGTATTGAGGAAAGACTTGCTGTAAAAGAAAGAGCGCTAGACTGAGAGAGAGTCTGGAGACTGGCTGCTGATATCAGTCTCGCCATATTCCCAGCTTCGTTATGTTAGTCAAGCCAAATTAACAGCCTTCTCATCTGAAAAGGGAGAGCTGAACTATATGACCTCTAAAAGTCCTTCCTGAATCAAAACTAACTTTTCTGTTTTAATTTTGATAAAGGCAACTAAAAAGTATGAAGAAATGTGTAAGCCACACTATTTAATTTATAGACCCAACCATGCTGAGGACACCTGGTAGGAGATTAAACTAAAGCTTCAGGTTTGGGGGAGAATTTTTTAAAATTTATTTCAAAAATACTTACGGCATTTCTACTTTGAGTCAAGTACTGTGCTAGGTATTGTGTGAATAAAAAGATATATTAAATGGGTTTGAGTCCTCGAGGGAGCTTACAAACCAGTGAAAGAGTGGGATATCCATCTTTCAAATGTTGAAACTATAAAACTAAAGACACAGAGACAATAAACATTTCAGGACTGAGCATAACAACATAGATAGTCTTTGTTCCCAGGCTGTTTGTTAATTGCCACAGACATTTGCCGTTAATTGGCCAGGACATTTTCCAGTTCAGTTCATGTGATGTGCTGCTAGTTCCCTCTTGTCTACTAAATCTGTTGCCACCATAGCCTGGAGAGATTCTAAAAGTACCACAGAAGACTACAGAAATGTTATCTCCCTGCAGAGGGAATTGGTTTGGGCATGAACTCATGAGCAGTTTAATGTCATTCAACTGCTGCCTTGTGTTATCCTTGAGCTAACTAAACTCTGCCATCAGAATCAGGGCTGCTGCTTGGGGCCTGGGGATTGGGGGGTTTCAAAAAATAGTATTCTATTAAACTCTGCTTTATTTCCTTCTCTGCATTTCTGAAAACCAAATGAATCCAACACTCCCTTCCTCCCCCCTTTCTTCCCTCTCTTCTTTCCTGACTTTCTCTCTCTTTTGTTCCTCCTTCTTTATTTGCCCATGTCATCTATAAATATGTATCCCAATTTTATTGAGCCCTGTGCTAGATGATAAGAATGCAAAGATAAAAAGTATGGTTTCTGTTATCGAGTTCATAGTCACAGGAAGAACACAAACAAACAGTAATAATACACCTTGATAAGTATTTTGGGGGAATTTTGCAATAAAAAGAAAGAGGAATGATCCATCTGGAGAAGAGAGAGGAAAGGGACAATGGTCAGGGAAGGCATTCTCAGCTGAGTATTGAAACACAGATGTGTGTGCACATGTGCGTTGGCGTTTGCTTTCTGGGGAGAAGTCATTGCCTCTGCAGAAGTCCTGAAGCAAAGAAAGGGCCATATGTG
Source organism: Cnephaeus nilssonii (assembly GCF_951640355.1). Classification (NCBI taxonomy): domain Eukaryota; kingdom Metazoa; phylum Chordata; class Mammalia; order Chiroptera; family Vespertilionidae; genus Cnephaeus; species Cnephaeus nilssonii. Next base: position 33,997,415 of record NC_137074.1, on the reverse strand, counting down.
GGAGCTGATGAAGGTCTAAGTATTCTGTATCTGCTTCAGATGGTGGAAAAGAAGTTGGGAGCTTCAATCCTACTTCTGCTACTCACCTACCAAACTAGAGTACATCCCTCCTTCTCTTCTATTCTATGATACCTTCTCTCCTCAAAAGACATTTCATCAAAAGGCACCTTCTCCACGTACACCCATTGGTCCTAGGAGCTTGTCTTATTCTGTTGGAACTGCTCATAGGAAAAAGAAGAAAAATCACCATATATATATATTTGCAAAGTGTCTATGCACTGCCACCCATTTTTACTAGTCAGACTGCTGAGAACAGGACAGGGTCATTAAGGGAAGTGCCAGTGGTTTGGAAAGGCTATAGGATACACGGAAGTAAGAGTGCAAGGCATGAGGTAGAAAAGGTATATAGGGGTCAGAGATTGAGATGCCTCGTATAGATGTTACTCTGAAGTTGATGAGAGCCACAGAAGATGTTTAAGGAAGGGAAAGACACACTCAAACCTACATTTTATAATGGACATAATTAATCATATTTCCTAATGTATAGTTAAGAATTTGGCATTGCTCATAGAGGGGTCTGGCCTTTGCCCTCAGCTTCTGGGAGGCTTCTGTGCCAAACATGATAGTAGTATATTTGGTCAGGGTGGGGGATGACTTTACCAACTCTTAGGGTGGGGCCAGTCACATCTGATAATCCAGCAAGCATGTGGTGCGGCCATGGATATCAGTCCACCTGGAGGCTGAGATTAATCACATGGGAAACCAGTTAATCCTATGTAAAGCAACGCCAATAAAATCTCTGAATTCTGATACTTGGATGAGCTTCCCTGGGTGGCAATATTCCATGAGTATTGTCACATGTTGACGCTGGGAAAGTAATGCATCCTGATTCCATGGGGAGCAGACCAAGGAAGCTCACATTTGGGGCTCTCCCAGACGCTGCCCTTTTCTATTTCTGTACTTTCCCTGTAATAAATTGTAGCCATGGATACAATAGATTTCAGTGAGTGTTGTGAATCCCTTAGTGAATTATTGAAAGTGCGGGAAGCTTTGGGAGCCTCTCTCGCCTAAACTTGCAATTGGTGTCCAAGTTGAGGGCAGACTTGGGACTGCACCCTCTATCTTTGAAGTTAGCTGAACCTTCTTGCCCATAGTACAAGCTTTGGAGTCAGACCTGGGTATAAATCCTAGCGTGGCTACGTTGCTCGGTTACTTTAATCGCAAAGATTTACTTTCTTTATCAGAAACAGATGCCGTTGGTGCTCTGTCACTTCCCCTGCTTACCTTGGATTTAGATGCAGCTGTGCTTCGCAGTTCCAGGTGAGCTCAGACTCACCTGCTATGGTAATAGTGTGTGTTGTATATCTTTAAGTGTATGCTGTTTATCTTTTCTCTTTCTGACCCTGGGCTGTGGGAATCTCTCAGTCAATGCAAACATGGCACAAGGCCAGTTCTTACCAAGGGAGACAGCAGCTGAAGTTTACCCTAAACTCTTACCTATTGGATGGCCATTTATTGGAGGCATTCTGTTTGTTTCTCAGGTATGCCAGGTCCTGTTGCTTATAGTAGTAACCATGATAATGTTCCTTATAATGGCTTTTCTTTCTCATTCCCTCACTTCTGCTTTTTACCCAAGACCTTTCTCATGCACTATTTTAGAAGTTAAAATAAGACACTATTTCACACTGATGATAAAGATTAAGTGAGGTAACATATTTACTTGAAAGAGATTTAATGCTTAGTATATAAAGGCTGCTATTAGAAAAATATATAAATCAAGGCTGTATTTATAGAGATAGAGATAAGGGGATTCATTTGGAAGATTTTGGGGGCTCATCTGAGAGATTTTTAAAATACTGGTCAGGTTTAACATATGGTTAGATTTGCTAAAGGATAGTGAAGAATACAAAATGACTCACAGGTTTTTGACCTTGCCATTCTTTGAGAAAGAGACTGTAAGAGAGGGGAGGTTTAATGGTAAAAAGTGCTGAATTTAATATTTGACATCTGAAGCTTGATATTCCTGTGGGTAGACAAGTGTGACTGTTAATTATGATGTTCTTTCTATGTATATAGAGTTAAAAAGACAAGTGGTCTAAAACTCAAGGTACCACTGGTCCTAAGTAACGCTTGACATCATCAGAGAGATGTATATAGATAGAACAGATGTTATAAACTGGAACTGCTAGTCAGACACACAGTGGCTTTTGTTTGGTCTGAATAGCATTTCCCAGACAAAGATTTACCATATTAAAAAATCCCCAGACTCTAATATCCTCAAAATGAGTATTGTCTCATTTTTATCCAAAAACGGTAACTTTAGGATATAAGGTGATATAGTGGTGAACATGCTCTCAGATCCCTAACTGTGGTGAATATCCTTCAAGTATGGCCTCGCTGCTGCACTCTGAAATCCAAGAACACAATCCAGACAACACAGCACTGGTCTCTGGCTGCAGGTACAGGAGTGGGGACCAGAACTCTGCACTGGGAACTTGGCCTGCATGCGCCTTTGAGAACATAACACACTAGCAGATGGTGGTGAACTAGGCACACAGGACCAAAACTTATTACTTGAAACATGCATATCTGTGTTTGCATGGTATAAAAGGATGTGTTGGCATGCTATAAATGGCAGCAATGAAGGAAATTAATTTGATATGGTTGAGGGTTAGGTTCTTGGCTCTAGTCCATCCTCCGCTAACAGTATATGACCCCAGTTTGAAGTTTTTCTTCCATTCTCCCACATTCTGGGTTCCTTTTTCTTGTCCTCTTCAAGGGTCTGATTTTTAAATCTTCCCCTCCCTCTCACATACTGCATCTGCTGCCACTCACATGGGTTCTTCTCTGAAGCACATAAGCATTTTTAATAGTCTTCCATCTAAATAAACAAAACTCAAAAGACCACACCTTTTCCACCTATCTCACAGGAATATTCTGGATGGTCATGAAGACGGCATGTCTGTAAACTCCATGCAAACAGGGACCATATACATCTATCTTAATCTGTGCTGCATCCCCAGCCTCTTGTCTACTACTTGAATAATGACAGAAAACAAACAAACAATTATCTGGCCGAAACCGGTTTGGCTCAGTGGATAGAGCGTCGGCCTGCGGACTCAAGGGTCCCAGGTTCCTTTCTGGTCAAGGGCATGTACCTTAGTTGCGGGCACATCCCCAGTAGGGGGTGTGCAAGAGGCAGCTGATCGATGTTTCTCTCTCATCGATGTTTCTAACTCTCTATTCTTCTCCCTTCCTCTCTGTAAAAATCAATAACATATATATATATATATATATATATATATATATATATATATATATTTTTTTTTTTTTAAATTTTAAATGTAATTTGGATTTTAATAAGAAAAATATTTGCAATGTAGAAATATCTTCTACCCCAATCTGGCTTTATTAAGGAATTTAAATAGTTGCTATTTTATTGAGAGAAGGGGAAACAACATTTTATATAGTGAGGAGAAATATAATGGGGAACACATAAATTTACTTTTAGCGTGTTTCAACTTTATATTTTCATATTCTTTAAATATACATTTTATAAGGATTTACATATATAACTAATAAATGTATTCCTATAATTATGAATTATATCATTATCTGAGATATAATATACATATAATGAAGTACAAGTAGAAGGACTTCCATAAAAATGTGTTGTTAAATGTCTATATAATGCATATAATACGTATCATGTACATTTTATAACCAACTAACTACATTATTAAAAGTTCTATTGACCACACAGTTCCTCACAGGTGAAGAAATTGTACAGTAATTTTTATTCTGATTTCCACAGTGATAGCCTACCTACACTATTAAGGAAGTAATTATTGTTTTCTCTAGGTGCTTACACAAGTGACCTCGTGTTTTGTTATTCAACCTTCACTGAAATGTGTCATGAAGTGTAAGAGAGAACAGGACTATTATATTACTAGATAAGCATACCTGTCTCCTGGCTAGTTCAAAAGGACATTGTAAGAATTAATGAGATTATATCATGGAAGTACTTTTAGATACTGGAAAATTCAAGCTATGTGAGTGGTTATGACTTTAAAATGATCACCAAAGGTGTATTTTGGGAGTTTGATTGTATTCCATTCAAAAATTATTATGTCAATAAATTAGCTTTATAATGTCACTTTTACTAAATTAAAAGGGTAGAGTCTTGAACTGATTTAACTTTTGTGAGAGAGACCTTTCCTATAAGGCAGATTTTCTCAGTTGCATGTCTAAAACCCCAGCCCAAAGAAGCTAGCTATTAAAGGGAATTGATTGGCTCCAGTAATTGAAAAGGCTCTGACTTTAAGATAGCATGGAGGGACCTGGAGGGTATTATGCTAAGTGAAATAAGCCAGTCAGAGAAAGACAAGTATCATGTGATCTTACTCTTATGTGGAATCTAATGAACAAAATAAACTGAAGAACAAAATAGATCCTAGAAGTAAGGAATAGATTGTCAAAGCTTAGAGGGAAGGCAGGGGAGGGTGGGTGAGTGGTCAGAGTTCAACCAAAAAACTTGTATGCATATATGCATAACCCATGGATACAGACAATAGGATGGTAAAGGCCTGGGGTCGGGGGCAGGTGCTGGCTAGAAGAGGTCAATGGGGGAAAAATGGGGACATATGTAATACTTTCAACAATAAAGATTAAAAAAACTGTAATGTAAAAAAAAAAAGGAAAGGCTGGGGGTAGTATACCTTCAGGCATGGCTAAGTGTAGAGTCTCAAAGGATGGAATAATGAAATAGTCACTCTCTCCTCAGTTTTGCTTTCTCCTAGATTATTGTCATTCTCACATAAGTGCTCCTGTGTAAGAGCAGGTTTGGTCAATTAACAGCTTCAGAAGTTTCTCAAACCCTGTGGAAACCCCAGAGGAAAAGGACAGCTTATCTTTCCCCACAGTTTTATGAAAGTCTCCAGATTATTACTAGTCCACAATAGCAACGTGTTCCCCACTGTGGTCATTGAGATATGGCCTCTGTTAGCCAGGACTGGGTCTCCCGTGTATTCTGAAGTCAACAGTTCTCAGTATTGGCTGATCCATTGATAGAGTGGGAAAAGCCTGGCCACCCAGATGAAGACCAGGTGCTGCTACCAGATGATAAGGCTAAAGGCAAAACTGATGAAGAACCAAGATTCCCCTCACCTATATGAAATCAGAAAGTCTAAAAAGAGAAATTCTTCCGCCAAAACCACTTTTATTTTTAACCTTTTTTGAAGATTGAGAAAACGGTGAACAGTTTGTGTTTAAATATTCTGCCATTCTAAATTACCTCCTAAACTTAGCAAAACTGCTTGTCAAAATCTTACTGAATCTGTGTTTCAGAGATTCACTGCCACATTTTTCCTCAGCAAGATCACAACTATACATGTGTTCATCTGGACATTTGGGACCCATAATTGAACAATTAAAGAATATGTAAGGCAAATCAGACGACCTTGTCAGGCTTGAGCACATATGAATTAGAAAGCGGTGAGGTTTCAGAGAGCGAGGGACACGTTAAAAACTCCAATAGTTAGAGGAAGACTAGAAGACCAATCAACCCAATTTTATCTGTAGAAGAGAGTCTCTACAAATAAATAATTAAAAAGGAATTCAGAGCCTCAAGGGAAAAATTAAAGATCTTATAGCATAGTAGGAAAAAGTAACAAGGGCAAAGAAAGTCAAATGACAACAGATGTACTTGTTGGTGGGTCATTTGAATTTTGCTGGCGGGGTAACCCCAGCAGGAGGGGTATTTTCACATCGTTTAGCAGAGGCCACAGCAGGGATAAGAAGCTCTAATCACTTTATTAGAATCCCAGTGTCATTAAAGGAAGCATGGGCATGTGGGAACTATTTATAGAAATATTCAATGAAATGCTTGTGTGACTACGAGAAATAATGGCAAGTAGATGTAACTCATGAACACATTAAGAGAGAAAAAAGGATTTATTTTGGCTGAATAGACTCATGAGATTCTCTGGTGAAGAAGAGAGTTGTTCTGAGAATGAGGTCTTAGGCTAGCAGATTTAGGGTACAATCTTGGGCCATGGACTCCCATCACATTCTTATGCCTCCTTGGTTATAGAGATTAAAATATTAATCAACCTTACAATGTTGACTATAACATAAACTTAACAGAGTTTTTAAAAATCACTCCTGATAAAGGAGTTTTGAACTATTTGGAATTTTATTTTCCTATCAATCATTTCTTAATGAATTTTTTTTTTTAAAACTAAACACAACTGACCATAGTGATTCTATAAACCTCACTTGGCTATTTAAAATCTGATGACTCATAACACCAATCTCATTCATATGCATGTTTCAGAGAAGCCAAGTTTGGATCAGAGTGGCTGTGCTTAAAGAGCACCTATCAACCCTAAGCCAGAGTCACTTTGGTGCAACATAGGTATGGATTAGTTTTCTATTGCTGTGAAACAAATCACTATAATTTAGCAGCTTAAAATAAAACCTATTTGTTAGCCCACAGTTTTGTAGGCCAGAATTTCAGACATATAATAACTGAATTTTCTGCTCAGGGTTTTTCAGAGCTTAAAGCAAAGTGTTGGCCAGCTCTATTTTCATTTGAGGGCTCTGGAACAAAATTGGTTCATTGAGGTTGCTGACTAAATTCAGTTCCTTGTGGTTGTAAGACTGCAGTCCCTGTTTATTTATTGTTAGGGCGTCCTTTCCACTCCTAGTGACTGTGAGCATAACTTGCCACATGGCCCCTTTTTCCTGCAAACCCAGCAGTGGGAAATCTTGTGAAGTCTCTCTTAAGTGTTGAATCTCAGGCTTCAGAAAGAGCACATGTTCCATTTAAGGTCTCACCTGATCAGGTATGACTCACCCAGGATAAGCTCTCTTTCTTAAAATCATCTATCCTATATAATATAATCTAATAATGATAAAAAAAAACTCATCATATTCACAGTTTCAGGGACTATGCAGGTAATGTACATATTATGGGTCATCTTAGAATTATGCCTACCACAGGTAGGATAACATCATTTTTTACCTAAATGCAGGTGGCTAAGTCTATAATGGTATATATTTCAAGCAAATAAATAACACTCCAGTTTTCAATCTATTTTTACTTATCTGTCATTGCCTCCCCAACCATGAAAATTTTCAAACTATTGTTATTGTTGTAATTAGCTAGTTATTAATATCCTAATGTATAAAAACCCTGGCCTTTTACCTCATCATTAATTTAAAACCTGTGTCATAATGACCAGTAACAACCAGAAGCTGACCAACCAGAAGTCAGTGCTGGCCCTGCCCCCAAGCAAGAGGTAAGGGGCAATCAGGCAGGCAGGCAGAGGGGTTAGGGGTGATAAGGTAGGCAGGCAAGCGGTTAGGGGTGATCAGGTAGGCAGTTAAGTGGTTAGGGGAGATCAGATAAGCAGACAGCCCCTCGCAGGGCTGGTCCTGCCCCCCAGCAAAGAAAGAGGGAGGCCCAGGCCAGCCAAGCCATTGCACCCTAGCCTGTCACCTGCAGAGGAAGGCCACCAGTGGTGGGGGTGCGGGGGTGGCGCCAGCTGCCTGCAGCCTGGGGAAGGAAAGCCCTGATAGGCCCTGATCTCAGGCCAGGCCTAGGGACCCTACCCAAGGGGTCCAGGATTGTGAAAAGGTGCAGGCTGGGCTGAGGGACCCCTCCCCCCCCCCCCCGAGTGCATGGATTTTCGTGCACCGGGCCTCTAGTTATTAATAAAAAGAGAGCAAAGGGGAGAAGACATTATAATCATAGCCATCTGAACAGCTTTACTAAGAAGCTACAACTTCATACTGCCCAGGAGATCACTGGGGGAAGGGATCAAACAAAGGGGAGGTAGGCACATATGCAGTGAAGTCAGTGAAGTGGGATGCCATAGGAAATGTGTTTGCCCGTCAGTCTAGCCTGGGGAACAACAGATTGGCGAGGAGGGTAGAGCCACTGCAAGTGTGCAAAATCTTGAAAGGGTAAAATCCCCAAGACAAAGTGTTCCCTCTCTCTTGTTCTGCTTCGTGAGCCACACTTTCCTGTTCTCTCTCAATAGCCATGTGGCCTTAGAAGCCACATGGCCCATGGCCACGGGGACTCCACACACAGGATGCTAGACTGAACTGTGCTTTAATATGGAGTGAAGACTTTGGGCAGTGGCCTTAATTCTAGCCCTGATGGAGATAAGATGGCAAGTTGGAGGGAAATATGACATTGGAAGCCCAGGGGTTTAATTCCATGGAAATAAAGATCACTCATCCTCCCACGTGAGTCACAGGAAATTCCTTTCCTTGCAACGTTGCAAGAACTCCACTTCCTCTGGCAACAGATAAGGTTGCAGATGGCACTCCACCAATAACACCATGACACAACACTAGGTAGTGGTTCCCAATCTTGTGTGACTGAGTCTCCTAGGAAAATTACTAAATTTTTGAATTGCTGGCTACCGCTCCTAAGAAATTCTGGCTCAATAGTTCTTAGAGAGAGGCCAGGAGTATGTATTTTAACAGTGATTCTGATGCATTCACAGTTCAAGAACCACTGTGGCTTCAGAATCTGTGTAGTGATCTTGGCAGTCTGGTGTGGCCACATAGGATATGTATAGCCTGGTGTACATACTTGTAGCATTGTTTGAACTGAAAGACAGTAGCATTTAAAGCAATATTTGAGAACCAAATTTGAGACCCACTTTATCTCGTTTTTGAAAATGGCAAGTTATTTTAATGTAAAGCAACTTTGGATGGGAAACATAAAGCATGAAAAAACAAGACAGCTACTAAAGAAGAATTCATTTTCTTAAAGAGTTTTTATTCTATTCCTTTGAGCATCATTATTAAAATTGTCATTTTCCCATCTGTACTATATTTTGTTTGATTTACATTAGTCATTCTTCATTGAGATGGCATGCCATGAACACTTATTGCATTTTGCCTTTATTAATATTTATTAATAATCATGGTACAAAACATAAAGAAAGTGCTATAGATGCTACAATATGGTGAAATAACCATTGTATTTTGAGATCATAAGTTAGCATTTAAATACAGAGCCAAAAACTTGATTTGTGAAGAGAAATGAAAAATAGTATCCAAATAAGGAACACACTCAAAATGAATGATATATTTTTTAAAGACAACAATTTTTGGAATCACTCTGAAATAGGGTTGTTTCATCCATTTTTAATTTTAGTGACTTCAGTATATTCATATTTTATTTTTTCAGGCCTTTTACCTCATCATTAATTTAAAACCTGTTTGCCTCTGGAAAGTATTAAACACTACTTTTGTGTGCATTTCAACTGAGACAATAAAGTGTACAGTGAATTCCCCTCATGGTTATGCCACTCTTTGAAAAGCAAAGCAGTAGATACAAACTAAGATACTCTTTTCAGGAATTGTGATCCATATAATATATGCTTCCTTGTTTTACCTGGTGAAATGCAAATAAATCTTTTCAATTACCACTAGTAGCAATGATTGTGGTAATAAATGAGTATGAATACCCAGCTTCACTTTCACATACCCATTCACATAAACCAATATAATTGAAATTTATTACATTTTCATGCCCACTAGATAGAAATATTGGCTTTATAAAAGCAGAGTAACATTTGAAACCTAAACATTTTATATGACACTTACTGAAATTTATCAATATCAAAATATATGTGATGATAATACTAGTATATGATAATTACCAAACAAGTAAATTCCAGAACATATAATTCAGCTAATATGGTTGGAAGTGCAACATAGATCAGAGATTTTTTTTTTGGGGGCCACTGCCTTTTCATACAAATTTTTTCCAGGAAACATATTTTTTGTCTTTTGACATTATACCTTCCAAATTCACCCTCCAATGAATTGAAAGGCAGGTGTGTTTTTCTCTCTAAAGTTCAGATCTTCCTTTAATATCTCCTATAAGCACTTGACCCTTTCTTTCCTATACTCTCTCCTCTTTTCCTTCTGAATTTCACTAAGGTGTTGGAAGACAAAAGTGATGATTTAAGTAATTTCTACAATCTTCATCACCTTTATCATCACCCTTATCATCTGAAGACATGGCATATGACCTTCCCTCCTATTTTACTGAGTAAAACCTAAGCTCTCATACATAAATAAACTCCCTCTGATTTCTTCTCTGCAACTCAAAGTATACTCATATAGCATCCCCTGCTTGCCTGAGAGAGAAATGCCTTATTGGCTTAATGTTCATTTCTTTGGCTCTGGTCGACTCCAGATGATCATGTCTCTTCTAGGAACTGTTCTATCACCACCTGCTTTTGGATTTTCAGTTTGACTACTAACTTTTTCTCTTTAACTCTGTAGGAAAGGAAAATTCATTTTACCTCTACCTTTCTAGATTCTTGGCTGAGACAACCCTGTAATAAATAACAGATTGACACAAGAGAAAAGGTACATAAGTTATTACGTACATAAGTACAGGAGCCACAAGAAGGAATGAGATTCAAAAGGCAGCCAGGTAATTGATTCTTATGTAGGACACAGCTAAGGAAAAGGGTAGGAGTCTGGGGTTTCAAAAGCAGGAAGGCAGTTCATGGGAAGGTGAGAAGAGGAAATGTTTGGTAAACAAACTTTGCCCTGCCATGCAGATAAGACTCTCTGGTAAAATAGTGTTCTCTGGTAATAGTTCTCTTCCTGGTACAGTCCCCCTTAAAATGTGAATTTTTCTTATAAAAGGAGAATTTCTACACTTTTCAGAGCTTCCTTTGTGTCTGTGATTTCTCAAAATAATCAGCTCAAAATAATCCTTTGCCAAAGAGGCATATTTTTTGGGTAGTACATTCTGTTCCCCTTCATCTCATAAGCACACTCAAGTCTCTTTTAATTAATTCTCCCACAAGAAAAGAACAAAAAAATAAATTACCTGCACCTGCTGACTACTCCTCCTACCGTCAAGTTTTTCTAAAAGGTTAGTGTACATAAACTTTCTCCATTTCTGATCTTTTGCTAACAATCCCCTATATTCTAGCTTTTCCTCCTATAAGCTCCCACTTTTCTTCTGAAACATTTCTCTTTCCGGTCTTTTCTCTTTCTATTCTAACTTTGCTCCTTTTGGTATTGACTCTATCCATTTGGGAAATGTCTTACATAGATCAATATCACTCTGGTGCTATTCCAGCATTTTTCTTTTTCTATTATTTTATATCCACCTCTACACCATTCTAACTTAATCTTCTTGTTTACTTTTACAATTGTATTCTTATAAATAGCAGTGTTCTAGTTTTTGTCTTTGGGTGTTTTCTCTTATTCTATTCTCTTTCGCTTGGTAATTTCATATATGATAATAGCTGGAAAAATAACTTCCTAAATAGAATTCTCTTAGGTTTACTTCTCTCTTGAATTTAAAAACAACAACAACACCTTTTCAATTGTTTTCTTGCATATTTCACAAGGATAATCTACCTGAATCAAAGTTTCAACATATCCAGAATTGCCCCCATCATCACACAAGTCACTTTTCCAGAATGCTGCTCCTTCCTGTTCATCTTTGTATTCCTATTGCTTGGCGCTGGGAAGAACTCAAGAGTTAAACAAAATACTTGCAAGGCTTAAAGCTTTTCTGAAATCAAGGGTTTACTAAGTCATATGCTAGCCTCTCCCACCCATACCCCCTCAAAAAAGACCAGGTCCTGGGGCATACAGTCTGAAGCAGCAGCAGCAGGACTAGGTGGACAAGACATACATGTCTTAGTACTGGAATTGATGGGCTCTTTAATGGAAATAGTTTGAAGAAGAAAGAATTCACGCTGTCTATGAATAGAGGGGGTGGGAAAAGGTAAAGCAGAGCTAGTTCTGGAACAGGTACATTGTCTGTAAGGAAGAGCTGTTTCCTCCTTTGGATTGGTGGTGGTCAACACTCGGAAAGCTATTGTATAAGTAAGAAGCAGAAGCTTCTGGTGGGCGATTGTACCTGGCTATTCTCTTTCAGACAATCATGGAAATGGCCATCTGGAAGTTAATTCAAATTTCTAATATATATTCAGGAATGCAAGCAGTCTTTTGTTGGCTTTTCCCTGTTGTTAGCTGGTTAACCTCTCCTGTCTCTTCCTTCCACCGTCCTGCCTACTATCATCAATTTAGGACATATGAGAATTTTCTCCTTGTCACAACAATAAGTTGCTCTTTTTCTACCAATGGCCTTTTTACATTACTTGTTACTTAGGTTTAAAGCCGTAGAATTTTTTTTGGGGAAATTCTTCCTTTCCTTGACCATCAATATCAAGAAGGTTCGGCCAACTCAGTCTTTGCAATACCTCCTGCTGTCACAGTCCTTTTCTTTTCCTATTGCTTTTGCCTTCAATTACTAAAATGTGAGACACAGAGGAAAAAGATGTTAGTCTATTGTTCACAATATTTAGCCTAAGCACCTTAGACGAATACTTGGTATACAGTCAGTGCTTAATAAATGTTTATTGAATTGAACCAAAGGTTCTTTATTTTTTCATGGGCTATTACAATAGACTTCCACCTGAACTCTCTGTATCCAGTCATTTCTCTATCATCCTTCACATCACTGTCATTTACACACTCTATCACCCTCTGTCTTGGTATAACAATTCTCATTTCTTTTTGAAGTATATGCCACCCTTTATTTCTACTCATAACTGTCATTGACCAAACTCCTGGTTATTCCCCAATATTCACCTAAGCTTTAGATACATAAAACATTTTTTCTTTTTCATTTCAAATTCTTCCATCACTTCAAGTACTTTAATATCTATGCGTATTACCCTTTAACATTAACTACCACAATTTCTAGTTTACTGTATCAACCATCCAGAAATTGTTGAGTATCTTTTCATTTAAAAATATGAAGTCTAGCCCTGGACAAATGGCTCAGTTGGTTGGAGCATCACCCTGTATACCCCAAACAGAGCACATACCCAGGTTGAGGGTTTGATCCTTGGTGAGAGTGGATACAGGAGGCAACCCATCAATATTTCTCTCTCACATTGATCTCTCTCTCTCTCTCTCTCTCTCTCTCTCTCTCTCTCTCTCTCTCAAGAAAAATCAATAAAAATATCATCAGGTGAGTATTTAAAACAAAATAATGCAGTCTAAGCCTTTGCTGAGGTATCTCTGCACTTTTTAGTTTTCCCAGTGGTTTTGGTTTTTCCCCCTGAAGTTTTCCAGAATGATGCTAAAATCAGAAAATAGCTTTAGTAGCTATATGAGCTTTCATTATACTTTGGTTCCATGAAACCAAATTGAATCCCCAAAAGACCATGTCTCTACCTCTCTGATGTGGAAGAGAGTTGGATAGGAATCAAGAAGCTCATTTTAAATCAAATTACAAATGATTAACTTAATATATTGAGATGATATTCCATAAATAATATTGCCAGACATAGTAGAGACGTTGCTTTGTGTTCTTATGAGCAGATCTCCTGGGAAAAACAAATTATTTTCTGAATCTGAGTTGCCAATCTATTTATCTTAAACTTTAATCAGATTAGCAAGACTATTTTTCATTTTACTCTTTGCATTATACCTGAATATAATATTACTCTAAAACATTATCTCTTAATTGGCTTTATAAATATTTGATCGATGGTGATCCTACTTTATGCTCTAGATCTATGTTCTGAAAAGGATGCATATAAAATGGGAACCATTTTTAGAGTCAAGTTTGTGTTTACATCTATTTAATTTTATTCTCATGGAATGGGATTCCTTTGTCATTTAACAGAATATGGTCCTTGAACTCTCTCCCATATTCCAAGTATAATTTGCATAATTTTTTATATTCTACATGTTACAAAAAACTTAAGCATAATTCTCTTTACACATTGAGTTATTATCACTCATTGTCATTTAATAGTTTAAGGTATCTTCTTGCCACTACCTGGAGTCTTTTGCAGAAATCTTGGAATAGAAATTTTATTAAGATACTTCTGGTAATTGAGTTCATACCAACATTAGTAGCTTTATCATAGATGCAACAGTTTGCATATTTCAACTCTGACTTGATAGCATAACTAAGGTGAGTTACTTAATAATTCTAGTTCAAAAGAAAGCCAACAAGATTAAAATTAAGAAATAAAATAAAAAGAATAAAAGTTTAAGTTGGAAAACCTTAATGAAATGGATTATTTTCTGGGAAAGTATAAGTTGCAAAATTAGAATCAGGAATAATGTTAAAAATATAATTAGAACAACATAGAAAATGTATAATTGTATAAAATAATTATTTCTAGCGTATCTCTGAAGCAAGATGGCTTGTTGGCCAATTATTTAAAACTTCAAAAGACATATAATACTTATACTACATAATACATTACATAGCATAGTAAAAAGGAGAAAACTATCCAAATTGATTTTTAAAACTAGAAAACCTTGATACCAAAACTTGACAAAAATACAAAATAAACTTTAGGTCAATATAATTTAGTGATATAAATTATAAGTAAACATTAAATTATAAATAAAACATGAGCATGTCAAATTATAAATAAATATATAAGCATATCAAATTTAACTTCACATTAAAAACCATCATCTATCATGTCCAAATAGAGTTTATTCCAGGAACGTATAGATGATTCAAGCTTAAGAAATCTATTAATATAATTCATCATTTCAAACTGTCAAGGGAAAAAAGTCTTATGATCATCCCAGTCAAGTCTAAAAATGTTATTTCCTGAGAATACCTCTAAGAAAACAGGAAAAAAAGCTTACTTAAGATCATAAACAATATCAACTTTAGCCAATAGTTCATGTCATAATGGTGAAACATTTAGAAGATTGCCTTTAGAAATCATAAACAAGATAAAGATGGCTCTGGTTGTCATTTCTAGCGGAAATATGGCCAGGATCACTAAGTCTTCTAATCTTTTCCAATCATCAGTTGCTGATATAGTTGTTGCTGCCTAGCCTTAGTTTTTGAAAATAAAATATGACACCTTTTCTTGTATGCTGTGGCTTCAACCATGCTATCATTGAGGATACATGAATCTGAAATATAAAATGTGGCCCATTATGTGGTTTACTTACTAGTGAGAAGGGAGTTAGTCAGGTAGGAATCCCATGTGTCAATATTATTAAACCATCTGCATAACTGTCTAATACAAAGACCAAAACTAATCTTTCTTGGTGGCTCTCTAACTAATATAGGATGTCCCCAAAAATGTATACACACACTTTGAATAATTATAAAGGCAGTGTTTATCAAAATACACTTAATTTTCAAAATTGAGCTATCAGATGTTAAAGTGTGCATACAATTTATTTTGGGGGGACACCCTGTATATATGAATAAGATCCACTGGTGAAATGGAGAAAATAAGAAAAATGAAGCTCGGCTGGTGTTGCTCAGTGGTTGAGCATCAATCTATGAACCAGGAGGTCGCAGTTTGATTTCTGGTCATGGCACATGCCCGGTTTGCAGGCTCGACCCCTAGTAGCTGGGGTGTAGGAGGCAGCTGACCAATGATTCTCTCTCATCATTGATGTTTCTATCTCTACCTCTCTTTTCCTCTCTGAAAGCAATGAAAATATTCTTAAAAAAAAGAAAAATGGAGTGATTGTTTATTTAATTATTACTTACTCTAAGTAGCTGAGACTTTCCAGGTGTTACCAGTAAATTAATATGAAATGTAAATGCCAAATATATTCTATAATTATCTTAACCAAACTTCCTGGTTGTTAAACAAACTGTATGAGATGCCAGTTATCAGAAAGTTGAGGTGAGCCTATACTCAGAAAGAGGAGTATAGTGACATCATTTTAATTTACAGTGATAGTAACTGCTGGAGGCTAATTCCAGCATCCAATATAATAAAATGGTAATATGTAAATTACCATCACTCCGCTACGCCCACGATTGGGCCAGCAGGAGGCGCAGGGGGCGGGACTCAGGGTGGCCGGAGTAGCTGATTGGGCCAGTGGCGCCGCGAGCTCAGCGTCTGTGTCATGGCTGCCGGAGGCTTTCGGAAGGCCTGGGGCACCAGCGGACAGCCGGCCAGGTCCCCCGCGATCAAAGGCCAAAGCGGGGGACCTGGCCGGCTGTCTGCTCCGGCGCAAGGCCTTTCGAAAGCCTCCGCAGCGCCGGAGGCTTTCGGAAGGCCTGGGGCACCCGCGGACAGCCAGCCCGCTGGTGCACCAGGTGCATGATTAAATCATGCACTGGGCCTCTAGTCCTAATATATAAAAATTCTGGGTCTGTCACATCTGCAATGATCAGGAGGCTCGGCCATTCACCAGGCTGCACGTGCAGCAGGTGAGTGAGCTGAACTGCTGACCTCTCGGAGAGAGAGAGAGGCGGGGCTGATCAGCAGTGGCAGAAGCTGCTGGAATTCTGGGAGAGAGAAGCAGGGTGATCAGACCCTGCTTCTCTCTCCGGGCCTTGCCAGTAGCCAAGCCTCTCTCTCTCTCTCTCCCAGAAGTCAGCAGTTCAGCTGCTGGCCAGCAGCCTGGGGTGGCTGCTGGTCAGCCCCGCCTCTATGATCAGGCCCAGAGATAGGCCTGGAGATGCTGACTGGCATAGAAACAGACCAATCAGAACCAAATCTGGGTGAATTACAAGGAGCCAGTGGCTGCCTAGGAGGCTGAGCTTTTGATACTGACTGGCATAGAAACCGACCAATCAGAACCAAATCTGGATCAACGGTGAGGAGCAAATGGCTGCCTAGGAGGTGGAGCTTCTGACATTGACTGGCACAGAAACTGACCAATCAGAACCAAATTGGCTGGCAGAAGAGGGCAGTTGGGGACAAGATCAGGCCTGCAAGGGAGGGCAGTTAGGGGTGATCAGGCAGGCAGACGCAGTTAGGGGCCATCAGGCCTGCAGGGAAGGGCAGTTGGGGGTGAGATCAGGCCAGCAGGGGAGGGCAATTGGGGGCAACCAGACCAACAGGGTAGGGCAGTTGGCGGGGACCAGGCTGGCAGGGGAGGGCAGTTGGGGGCCATCAGGCCAGCAGAGGAGGGGAGTTGGGGGTGAGATCAGGCTGGCAGGGGAGGCGAGTTGGGGGCAACCAGGCTGGCAGGGAAGGAAGGTTGGGGGCAATCGGGCCGGTAGGGGAGCAGTTAGGTGTTAAATCAGGCCGGCAGGGGAGCAGTTAGGGGGTGATCAGGCTGGCAGGCAGAAGCAGTTAGGGGCAATCAGGCAGGCAGGCAGGCTAGTGGTTAGGAGCCAGCAACCCCGGATTGTGAGAGGGATGTCCAACTGCTGGTTTAGGACCCATCTCTGTTGGATCGGGCCTAAACCAGCAGTAAGATGTCCCCTGAGGGGTCCCAGATTGGAGAGGGTGCAGGCTGGGCTGAGAGACACCCCCAGTGCACGAATTTTGTACACTGGGCTTCTAGTGTCATAATAAAATGCAAGAAGTCCTCAAAAGGTTGATGGTCTTCTATATTCATCAGGGCTGAATACATGTTATTGCCTGCTGGAATAGCCAAAAGCATTTCCCCAAGCCTAAAGATCTGCATATATTATTGCTTGCTACTGGAACAGCCAAAGGCAGTTCCTCCAATCTGACAGTGCCTACTGTATACCAAACCTTAACCTTTGATATGTATATCTGCTTTGCCTTAGGGCAATTTGTGTTAATAAAAATCTAGGGGTCCAGAGATTCAGAGAACTTGGTTACTGAAGCTAGGTCTCCTCTGGCTCCCCCATGTATTCCAAATTTATATTTCATGTCTAGTCTCTTTATTAATTTACTTGCAGCCCTTCTCCAGATTCCTGAACCCCTTCTAAATGCTGGATAACATCCTGGCAAGTAACAATATCAGGAGAACAACAGGTACTACTTGTATAATCTTCTATAGTTGCATAACAAATTTCACAAACTCAGTGGCTATTATCTTACTATTTCCATAGATCAGAAGTTTAATTATGGCTTACCCAGGACATATGCTCTTGATCTCACCAGGACTGCAGTCTCGCCTGAGGTTTGTGATCCTGCTACAATCTCACTCATTATTGATATGATCTATTTCCATGCAGCTCTAAGACCGACCCCCCTCCATCCCTATCTTCTTGCTGATTTTCAGCTTGGGACTACCCTCAGCATCTAGAGATCACCTTCACATCTTTGCACATGACCATCTCCTCTCACAAAATGGCTGTTAGCTTAGTCTTTGAAGCCAGCAGAAGAATCCTTCTAATTTTCAAGGATTTAGATGATTAAGCCTGGCCCACTAAGAATAATCTTGTTTTTGATAAACTTATTAGGATTAAACATGGAATGTATAACCCATCATATTCACTAGTCCTTGCCACACTCAAGGGAGGTGATTATGGAGTGTGTACATGAGAGGAGGGAACCTTGGGAGCTCTCTCTAAATTCAGCCTACTTCACTCATACATAATATTTATTGAGTGTATACTTTGTGTTAGGCATCATGATACGCAGTTTATATGCTTTCTTTGATTATTTTATTTTATAAAACCCTAAGAGGTAGGTATTGTTAGTCTTATTTTAGAATTGAAAAAAATCAAATGTCTCAGCATAACCTTCTCAAATGATCACAAGTAGTAATTGCTGAGCCAGAATTTGAACCCAGATTCAAAGAACACAAAATGAGTCTGCTTCCCTGTACACTATCTTTTATTGCCATTACTTACTAGAACAACTCTTGGGTGTGCCCAGTACAATTGCCCTTGACATTGCTTGCATGGGTGTTGGGTGCTTTGTCTTTTCTCTATGCACCATTCATGACCACATCCTTTTCTGATGGACATATTCTTTAAGGCTGTCTTTCTTTCTTTTTGTTAGATTCAAGTACTGCTGGCCCTAGAGTCTTGAAAGGGCTTTGTTTATCTCTGATCTGGTCCATCTATTTTTAATGTAACATCCTGAAGGCAGTTTATTTCATCATGCTCCAGTTATTCCCGATAGAATTGTGCAAGAGAACATCAATGAAGAGCTGAGTACTGGAGAGTCCACTTCTAAAAATTTCCAATTTCTCTTACATGAGGGAAATAGTATAGGCACTGTTCTCTGAGAGAGAAGGATATCTTCTAAAGTAGAGTTGTTGTATTTAATCAAAGGTTATGGAAATCTTAGTTTTATAATTTATCTCCTTTGGGAATGTATCTTCTAAGTGTTATGAAGTTTACTTGTGGTAGTTTCTGATGAACTGGAACAAAATGCCTGACACCAGGTGAAACTGGGACTTCGAAGTCTTCCTTATTTCTTTCAGTGATCTGTATGATCCCCTGATTCACATAATCACAAACTCTCTGATTTAGTATTCAGAACGGTGATTCTCAGATTGAAAGAGAGTATAAGTTTCAATTAGGGTACATTTTATTTTTTTAGTCCTTCTATGTAGTTCCACATCCTAAGAAGGATTTTTCTTTTTTTCCACCCACTCATCTCCATATCCTTAAATCAAATGATGGAAGTTGATACTACCCTTTGGGTGTATTCATGTTGAAGAATTGTTTGAGAATAATGGCCTAAAAATTAAGAAATGTGTTGGAGTGTGGCTGGTGTGGCTCAGTGGTTGAGCATTGACCTATGAACCAGGAGGTCATAGGTTCGATTCCTGGTCAGGGCACATGCCCAGTTTGCGGGCACTTTTCCCAGTGTGGGGTGTTCAGGAGGCAGCCTACCAATGATTCTTTCTCATCATTGATGTTTCTGTATTTCCCTCTCCCTTATTCTCTTAAATCAATAAAAAATATTTTGAAGAAATGTGTTGGAATCTATTACTCAACTTTTTAAGCTGAATTTATTGGGGTGACATTGGTTAATACAATTACATAGGTTTCAGGTACACAATTCTACAACATGTCATCTGTGTATTATTTACCACCCCAAGTGACATTTTCTTCCATCACCATTTTCCCCCCCTTTACCTTCTTCTACCTTTTCTAACTCTCCTTCCCTCTGGTAATCACCATATTATTGTCTGTGTCCAGTTACTTAGTTTTTATGAAAAACTAGAGGCCCGGAGCATGAAATTCATGCATGTAGGGGGTGTCCCGCAGCCCAGCCTGCACACTCTCGAAATCCGGGAACCCTTTGGGGATGTCTGTCCTGGGCCTAAACCGGCAGCTGGATATCCCTCTTATAATCTGGGATCGCTCGCCTGTCTGCCTGATCGCTCCTAACGGCTTCTGCCTGCCTGATCGCCGCTTAACTGCTCTCCTGTCTGCCTGATTGCCCCTAAACACTTGCCTGCCTACCTGATTGCCCCTAACCATGCGCCTGCCTGCCTGATCACCCCTAACTGCTTCTGCCTGCCTGATCACCTCTAACCGCCTTGGCCTGCCTGATCGCCCCTAAATACTCTGCCTGCCTGATTGCCCCTAAGTGTCTCTGTCTGCCTGATTGCCCCTAACCATTCCCTGGGGGTTGGCCGGCCAGGGTGAGGGGCGTGGTCATTATGGTCTCTGGTCATTCTGGTTGTTCTGCCATTTTGGTCACTGGGTTTTTATTATCTATATATATAAAGATTCAGGGTCCGTAATGTCCAAAATGACCGAAGGCTAGACTGAACACCAGAAGTCAGTCCTGCAGTCAGTGCTGGGTCGCCATGGCAACCCAGCACTGACTGCCAAGGTGGCTGCGATCAGGCCCGGAGAGAAAAGCAGGGTCTGATCGCAGGCCCTGTGGCAGTCTGTGCTGGGTCAGCATGGCGGAAGTCAGTCCTGGCAACCCAGCACTGACTGCCACGCTGCGGGTCCCTCAGCGACCCAGCACTGACTGCTGAGGGGGCTGCAATCAGGCCCGGACAGGGGCCCAGAGAGAAAAGCAGGGTATGATTGCAGCCCCCGTGGCAGTCAGTGCTGGGTTGGCATGGCAGAAGTCAGTCCTGCGGTCAGTGAATATAGGGTCAATTTATATTAAGTGAACATAGGGTCAATTAATATCTCTTTAAGAGGAGTTGAGAATATAAAGTACAGTGTAGAGCAATTACTTATATTATTTCACATAAAACTCTTTTCAACTAAGATATTTTCCTTTATTTAAAACATATCTTTATTGTTGAAACTATTACAGATGTCCCTTTGTTTTAGTTTATTTACTTTTTTTTCTCCCATTAATTACCTCCACCCTGCATTTGCCCCTTCCAGGCCTTCACCAGACTATTGTCTGTGTCCATGGGCTATTCCTATCTGATACATAAAAATCTGGAAATATTTAGAGAAAATAAAATAAAAGATATGTCAGGTAAATATTGAACAGAAGAGCTGAAGTTGTTGCATGAATACTGGATGCAGGCTTGACGCCAAAACACAACTCATGAGATAAAGTTAGTCATTGTAACATAACAAAGGGTTCCTTTCACTAAAGAGGTAAGATGGTCCCCAATACTTATACACACAATGGAACAGTGTGGGGGTTCAGAATGAGCCTCACCAAGATGTGTCTCAGTGGTATGCAGATTTTTGAGCTAAGGGCAATTTTAGCTTCAGGCTCAAGTGAAAATTCTGCCCCTCCCTTTAACTACCTAAAAAAAATTGAATTAGAGGCCTTGCCCATAATAAGACATTATCCTATATAATAAAAGGCTAATATGCAAATGGACCGAACAGCAGAGCAATCAGTCGCTATGACATGCACTGACCACCAGGGGGCAGATGGTCAATGCAGGAGCTGCCCCCTGGTGGTCAGTGTGCTCCCACAAGGGGAGCGCCGCTCAGCCAGAAGCCAGGCTCATGGCTGGCTAGCACAGCAGTGGTGGTGCGAGCCTCTCCTGCCTCTGCGGCAATGCTAAGGATGTCCGACTGCTGACTTAGGCCCACTCCCCATAGGGCTCCTGGACTGCGAGAGGGTGCAGTCCGGGCTGACGGATCCCCCCTCCAATTGCACGAATTTCGTGCCCCGGGCCTCTAGTATAGGATAATTGTAAAGAGAAACATTGCATAGAGTAATAGTTGTTACTTTTGAAAGTCTGTGGGTGTGGTGATAACATATTCTTAGAAGACTGACTTTGGTAAACAGAAGGTTGGTAAGAAAGTCATGGAACTAAAGTCATGCAATTTTGGAGATTGTAGAGGAGTATCCCAGCTATAGCTACAGAATGACAAATTGAGATCCCAACTAGTGACCCAGTAGGACTAGAGAAAATCTGAATAAAATTGGGGACAGGGTAACTTATGTGTTTTGGTTGGCTAATTTAACAACACATATTAGGTGGTTTAGGTGGCTGAACCTTAGACAGGGCTTGACATTTTAAGTTGATGGGATGGAGTAAATGTTGGACAGTTGTATACAGTGTTGCATGATTTGGAATGAGATTATATTATTTTTGAGGTAGAGACAGTGTAGAGGGAAAGCACTCTTTCTTTGGAGCCAGACTGCATGGATTGTAATCCCCTCACTTACTGGATGAATTAACTGGAGTTACTTAACCGATGTGTTTTCTAATCTATAAAAAGAGAATAAGAGCAGCATCTACTAAATAGGGTTTCATAGGATGAAATGGATTAATGTCTGTCAAAGAACTCAGCACAGTTCCTGACAGATTGTAATTAATCAACATTAGCTACAAACACTGTGCCAGTAGAGTGGTAGGACAGCAAAGCCAGTGATATTTTGAGAATTGGGAATAGTCTAGATGTGGACTGCTAGTCTTAGTATATGAGGTGGGGTAAGGTCCCCTGAAATATTACACTGCCTTTGGAAAATATCAAACAGCATTTGTAAATAACTTTGGGGCTAGAAGAAAAAAGAACTGGAAATAATTCTCATGAATGTGCAGGCAGGTTTCAGGAATAATCCTTAAAAGAGAAAAACATCAGCCAGAAAAGACTATAAACTTGCAAATGCATTGGGTTAACTCGAGGAAGAAAACATGATGTGAATGTGAGTCCACAAGATTTAATCTCTAAAAAGGAGTTGACATGATCTCACTCTGCCACTATAGTTCTCATAGCAAGGAGCTTAGATATGAGACAAATGCAAAATGGAATCCTCAGTCACATGAAATTAGTCCAGTGGCTTAGAGCTTAATGTTCTGTGGGAAAGGTGCACATATTATAAGTAAAACTGAATCTACCTTGAGTTCCTTCTGAAACAAACTGAATAAGAAACAAACAGATAAATGTATAAAATCTAGAAACTAATTAAATGGATTTACTTGATTATTTTTCCAAGTTATAAGGTGAGATGAGGCTTTCTGTCCTATCTTCTTTAGAGTGTAGCTGCACACCATAACACCACTTAGCCACAGTCTGGAAGTGACTCCTCAGCACTGAGGCCTCCTACAACTCATATTGCAGCCAACCCACACCCTTTTGTTTTGTGTCACCCTTTTCGGTGTGCAGTGCAAAAATGCAGGGAATTGGTACCTTTAGCTATTCTTCCTTTTGCTCTCAATGCAAGTAATAAACTCCCTGGGTCTAATAGTGGTCCATGATAGTTTTACTGACTGAATCCATCAAGCCTGGCTTTGACACTTGCCTTGGCTTTGCCTGGTGTTTTGTGCTTACTAGGTACCATATTTTCCGGCGTATAAGACGACTGGGCGTATAAGATTTTCCTGGGTTAAAAAGTCATCTTATATGCTGGAAAATACGGTATTTCCATCTTAGAGGTGAAGTGACTTGTGCTCAAAGCTGCATAGTTATTTATCATATTTTCTGGTGCATAAGATGACTTTTTAACCCAGGAAAATCTTATACGCCCAGTCGTCTTATACGGCGGAAAATACGGTAATTTCCATAATTCCTTCAAGTATCAGCTCAGCCCTATCCTCTCTCTGAGGCTTTTTCTGTCCCACAGGCTGCCTTAAGTACCCCCCCGACCCCACATTTTTATTATATCCTGCATACACCCTTATTCTAACAATTAAGACATTATCTATGTACTAGAGGCCCAAATCAGGAAATTCGTGCAAGAGTAGGTCTTCCTTCCCCCCGGCTGCCGGCACTGTCTTCCCTCTAGCCCCTGGGACCTGGGCTTCCCTTGCAACCCCAGCTCTGTCCGGAAGGTCATCCGGAAGGATGTCTGGTCTAATTAGCATATTATACTTTTATTATTATAGATACATGCACTATTTAATATGGAAGCCATTAGCCAGATGTGGCTATTGAGCACTTGAATTGTGGCTAATGTGAATTTAAAAGTACCTAAGTGTAAAATTACACAATACATTGCAACCATTTTGTATGACAAAAGTACAAAATTTTTATTGATAAAATAATAGTCTGGATTTTGTAATTTGAATATATTATTACAATTAATTTCAACCATTTTCTCTCACTCTTTTTCATAGACTTTATATTTTAGAGCAGTTTTAGTTTTACAGAAAATTCCCCAGAAAGTACAGATAGTTTTTCATAACTCACCTCCTTCCAGTTTCCCCTATTATGAATATCTTGATTTCTGTTGCATCAGTTGCAATGTCTCTTCTTTCTTTACTAATTTTAATTGCTTGAGATTTTTTTTCTTAGTAAGACTAGTTAAAAATTTATCAAATTTGTATATCTTTTAAAATATCAACTCTTAGTTTCATTGAGTTTTTCTATTCCTTATTTTATTTATTTATTCAATAATCTTTAATATTTTCTTCCTTCTGCTAATGTGGAGCTATGATGCTCTTATTTATTTATTTATTTTAGTTCCTAGGAGTATAAAGTTAGACTATTTCAGATCTTTCTTCTTTTTAAAAAATGTTTAAAAATATGTTTTTATTGATTTCAGAGAGAGGAAGGGAGAGGGAGAGATAGAAACATCAATGATGAGAGAGAATCACTGATCAGCTGACTCATGCATGCCCCCCACTGGGGATTGAGCCCACAATCTAGGCATGTACCCTGACAAGGAATTGAATTGTGACCTTGTTCATGGGTCGATGCTCAACCACTAAGCCACACTGGCAGGCTCTTTCTTTTTTTTTTTTAATGTAGGTGTATACTACTATAAACTTCACTCTTTTTTTTATTATTTACCATAATTTCTTTATTTATTCATCTGTCAATGAACACTTAGGTTGTTTCCATATCTTTTTTCCCCCACTTTTCATTTACTCTAAATTCTTTATTATTTAAAGTATTACATAAATCTCCCTTTTCCCCCATTGACCTCTTCCCGGCCGCCCCCACCTCCAAGCATGTGCTCTTTCCCTGCCCAGTCTGTGTCTATTGGTTTTGCTCATATGCATGCATGCAAGTCCTTTCGTTGATCTCTTACCACCTCACCCCCTGCCTTCCCTCATAGGTTTGACGGTCTGGTCTATGCTTCTCTGTCTCTGGATCAATTTTTACTCATCAGTTTATGTTGTTCATTATATTCCAGAAGTGAGTGAGATCATGTGATATTTATCTTTCTCTGACTGGCTTATTTCACTTACCTTAGTGCTCTCCAGTTCCATCCATGCTATTGCAAATGATAAGAATTTCTTCTTTTTTACAGCAGCATAGTGTTCCATTGTGTAGATGTACCACAGTTTTTTTTAATCCACTTATCTGCTGATGGGCACTTAGGCTGTTTCCAAATCTTAGCTATTGTAAATTGTGCTGCTATGAACATAGGGGTGCATTATATCCTATCTGTTTCTGTTTTCTTGGGATATATTCCTAGAAGTGGGATTACTGGTTCAAATGGCAGTTCCATTTTTAATTTTTTGAGGAAATGCCATACTATTTTCCATAGTGGCTGCACCAGTCTGCATTCCCACCAGCAGTGTGCGAGGGTTCCTTTTTCTCCACATCCTCTCCAGCACTTATCATTTGTTGACCTGTTGATGATAGCCATTCTGACAGGTGTGAGATGGCACCTCATTGTTGTTTTGATTTGCATCTCTCATATTATTAGTGACTTTGAGCATGTTTTCATATGTCTCTCAGCCTTCTGTATGTATTCTTTTGAAATGTGGCTATTTAAGTCCTTTGCCCACTTTTTTGATTGGATTGTTTACTTTCCATTTGTTAAGTTGTATGAGTTCCTTATAAATTTTGGAGATTAAACCTTTGCCAGAGATAACATTGACAAATACACTGAGTGGCCAGATTCTTATGATCTCTGAATGCATAATAATCTGGCCATTCAGTGTGTGTGTGTGTGTGTGTGTGTGTGTGTGTGTGTGTGTGTGTGTATCAGGGGCCCGGTGCATGAATTCATGCATGGGTGGGGTCTGGCCAGCCTGGCCAGGGGGAGGGTACATTGGCCGGCCTGCCTGCTGGTCGAACTCCTGGTCAAGGGGACAATTTGCATATTAGTCTTTTATTATATAGGATATACACTGAGTGGCAGATTATTATGCATTCAGAGATCATAATAATCTGGCCACTAAGTGTATGTGCTCCCATGAAGTGGGCTTTCTTGTTGTTTTGATAATATTTTCTTTTGCTGTGCAGAAGCTTTTTATTTTGATGTAGTTTCATTTGTTTATTTTCTCCTTAGTTTCCATTGCCCTAGAAGCTGTATTGGTAAAGATGTTGCTATGATAAATGTCTGCTATTTTGCTGCCTATGGCTTCTAGGATTTTTATGGTTCCCTGTCTTATGTTTAAGTCCTTTATCCATTTTGAGTTTATTTTTGTGTATGGTATAAGTTGGTGGTCTAGTTTCATTTTTTTGCATGTATTAGTATCTGTCCAATTTTCCCAATACCATTTATTGGTGAGACTATCTTGACTCCATTTTATGCTCTTGCCTCCTTTGTCAAATATTAATTGAGCATTATGGCTTGGGTTGAACTCTGGGTTCTCTGTTCTGTTCCATTGTTCTATATGTTTATTCTTGTTCCAGTTCCAGGCAGTTTTGAGAACAGTGGCTTTGTAGTATAGCTTGATATCTGGTATTGTGATCATTCCTACTTTGTTTTTCTTTATCAAGATTGCTGCAGCTATTTGGGGTCTTTTTTTATTCTAGACTAGAGGCCCATTGCACAAAATACGTGCACATGGGGAGAGAGTCCCTCAGCCCAGCCTTCACCCTCTCGCAGTCCAGAAGCCCGTGGAGGTAGGAGAGGCTCCTGCCACTGCCACTGCACTCTCTGGCTGTGAACCCAGATTCTGGCTGAGCAGTGTTCCCCCTGTGGGAGTGCACTAACCACCAGGGGGCAGCTCCACTCCAGTGTTTAGCATCTGCCCTCTGGTGGTCAGTGTGTGTCATAGTGACCGGTCATTTTGCCATTGGGCCGAAACCAGATCTCCGACATCCCTCGAGGGGTCCTGGATTGTGAGAGGGCACAGGCCAGGCCAAGGGACCCCACCAGTGCATGATTAGGGACAGGGAGGGATGTGGGAGGTTGGCCAGCTGAGGAGGGACTACGGGAGGGCTCCAGGGCATGTACAGCCTGTCTCGCTCAGTCTGATCAGCTGGAACCCAGCAGCAAGCTCACCTACCAGTTGGAGCATCTGCCTTCTGGTGGTCAGTGCATGTCATAGTGAGCAGTTGAGCTGCCTTAGCATATCATTAGCATATTATGCTTTGATTGGTTGACTGGCCAACCGGCCAACCAGACACTTAGCATATTAGGCTTTTATTATATAGGACAGGAGGCCTGGTGCACAAAATTCGTGCACGGGAGGCAGGTCCCTTAGCCTGGCCTGCAGTCTGGGACCCCTCAGGGGATGTCTGACTGCCAGTTTAGGCCCAATATCTGTGGGCCATATTGGGCCTAAACCAGCAGTCAGACATCCCTCTCACAATCCGGGACCACTGGCTCCTAACTGATCACCTACCTGCCTGCCTGATTGCCCCTAACCACTTGCCTACCTGCCTGATTGCCCCTTACCCCTCTGACTGCTTGCCTGATCACCCCTAACCACTCACCTACCTTCTTGATTGCCCCTAGCCCCTCTTCCTGCCTGCCTGATTGCCCCTAACCACTCGCCTGCCTGATTGTTCCTAACCACTAGCCTATCTGCCTGATCGTCCCTAACCACTCTCCTGCCTTCCTGATTTCCCTTAACTGCCTCTGCCTGAATGCCTGATTGCCCTTAACCACTTGCCTGCTTGCCTGATCACCCTTAACCTCTCTGCTTGCCTGCCTGACCACCCCTAACTGCTCGCATGCCTTCCTGATCACCCCTAACCATTCATCTGCCTGCCTGATCACCCCTAACCACTTGCCTGCCTGCCTGATCACCCCTAACCACTCACCTACATGCCTGATTGCCTCTAACTGCCTCTGCCTCAGCCCTCACTGCTGCGGCTTAGTCCAGAAGGATGCCCAGAATTACATCCGGAAGTTCGTTCAGCTGTCTGGTCTAATTAGCATATTACTATTTTATTATTATAGATGAATTTTTGTATGGTTTGTTCTAGGTCTTTAAAGTATGCCGTTGGTATTTTAATGGGGATTACAGATTGCTTTTGGTAGTATAGAGATTTTAATTATGTTGATTCTACCAATCCATGAACACAGGATATTCTTCCATTTGTTTATGTCTTCCTCTAAATCTTTTTTCAGCATCCAGTAATTTTCTGAGTACAGGTGCTTTACCTCTTTGGTTACATTTATTCCTAGGTATCTTAATTTTTTTGTTGCAATGGTAAATGGGATTGTTTTTCTTTTAGTTTCTCTTTCTGTGAGTTCATTATTGGTGTATAAAAAAGCCATAGATTTGTGGGTGTTAATTTTGTATCTTGCTACATTGCTGAATTCATTTTTTAGTTCTAGTAGTTTTTTGATTGAGTCTTCAGGGTTTTCTATGTATAATATCATGTCATCTGTGAATAATGACAGTTTTACTTCCTCTTTTCTGATTTTGATGCCTTTTATTTCTTCTTATCTGATCGCTATGGATAGAACTTCCAGTACCATTTGAAACAGAAGTGATGTAAGTGGGTATCCCTGTCTTGTTCCTGTTTTTAGGGAAAATGGTTTTAGATTTGCCCATTTAGTATGATGTTGCCTGTAGGCTTGTCATATAAGGCTTTTATTATGTTGAGGTGTGATCCCTCTACTCCCACGTTTCTGATAGTTTTTATCAGGAAAGACTGTTGGATTTTGTCAAATGCCTTTTCT
The DNA here is from genome assembly GCF_951640355.1 of Cnephaeus nilssonii. Classification (NCBI taxonomy): domain Eukaryota; kingdom Metazoa; phylum Chordata; class Mammalia; order Chiroptera; family Vespertilionidae; genus Cnephaeus; species Cnephaeus nilssonii. Next base: position 33,968,526 of record NC_137074.1, on the reverse strand, counting down.
GCATCAACTGATGTGATTATGCAATTTTTGTCTCTCAATTTTTTTATGTGATGTATCACACTTATTGATTTGCAGATATTGTACCTGCCTTGCATCCCTGGAATAAAGCCCACTTGGTCATGGTGTATGATCTTTCTAATATAATGCTGGATCTGATTTGCTAGAATTTTGTTGAGGACTTTGGCATCTATGTTCATCAGGGATATTGGCTTACAATTCTCTTTCTTTACAGTGTCTTTATCTGGTTTTGGGATTACAGTAATGCTGGCTTCATAGTAAGAGCTTGGAAGTGTGCCTTCCTCTTGAATTTTTTGCAATAATCTGAGAAAGATAGGTTTTAGTTCTTCTTTGAATGTTTGATAAAACTCTCCTGTGAAGCCATCTGGACCTGAGCTTTTGTTTGCTGGAAGCTTTTTGATGACTGCTTCAATTTCTTCCTTAGTTATCAACCTGTGGAGATTTTTTGATTCTTCTTGATTGAGTTTTGGAAGGTCATATATTTCTAGGAATATGTTCATTTCCTCTAGGTTGTTCAGTTTGTTAGAATAGAGGTGTTCATAGTATGTTTTTTACAGTTTCTGTGGGGTAGGTTGTTATTTTGCCTCTTTCATTTCTGATTTTGTTTATTTGGATCCTCTCTCTTTGCTTCTTTGTGAGCCTGGCTAGAGGTCCATCAATCTTGTTTATCCTTTCAAAGAACCAGCTCTTGGTTTCATTGATCTTTTGTATTGTTTCTTTGGTTTCTATTTCATTTATTTCTGCTCTGATCTTTATTATTTTCTTCCTTTTGCTCACTCTGGGCTTTTCTTGTTGCTCTCTTTCTGCTTCTTTAAGTTATAGAGTTAGATCATTTATTATCAGTTTTCTTTCTTTCTTTCTTTCTTTCTTTTTTTTTTTTGAGGTAGGTCTGTAGGGCTATGAACTTCCCTCTCAGGACTGCTATCACTGTGCCCCATAGGTTTTGGGTTGTTGTGTTTTTATTGTCATTAGTTTCCAGGATGTTTTTAATTTCTTCTTTGATCTTTTTGGTAACCCAATCATTGTTTAATATCATGCTATTCATCCTCCAAGTGTTTGGATTTTTTGATTATTTTTATTTTACTTGATTTCTAATATTATGCCATTGTGATCTGAGAAGATACTTGATATAATTTCAATCTTCTTGAATTTGGAGAGACTTTGCCTGTGACCCAATATGTGGTCTATCATTGAAAAGTCCCATGTGAACTTGAGAAGAATGTATATTCCATGGTTTTGGGGTGAAATGTTCTGAAGATATAAATTAATTCCATCTGATCTAGTGAGTCATTTAGGATTGATGTTTCTTTGCTGATTTTTTGTTTAGAGGACTTATCCAGTGATTTCAGTGGGGTATTAAATTCTCCTACTATGACTGCATTGCTGTCAATCTCTCCCTTGATATCTTCCAGCAGTTTTTTTTTATGTATTTGTGTGCTCCTGCATTGGGTGCATACATGTTTACCAGAGTTATATCCTCTTTTTGTATGGATCCCTTCATTATTATGAAGTGGCCTTCCTTATCTCTGTTATGGCCTTCACTCTGAGGTATATTTTGTGAGATATAAGTATTGCTACCCCAGCTTTTATTTTCATTTCCATTTGCCTGAAAGATATTTTTCCATCCCTTCACTTTCAGTCTGTGTGAGTTTCTTGTTCTGAGGTAGGTCTCTTATAGACATCATATATGGTTCATGTTTTCTTATCAATTCAGCTACTCCATGTCTTTTGATTGGAGCATTTAGGCCATTGACATTTAAAGTTATTGATAGGTACTTGTTTGTAGCCATTTTTATTTTTTGTGCCTGTGTTCCTTCTTCCCTTTCTATTTCTTCTTTTTACAACAGTCCCTTTAGCATTTCTTGCATTGCTCACTTGGTAGTGATAAATTACCTTAGCCTTTTTTTTTTTTTTTTGGTCTGTGAAGCTCCTGATTCCCCCTTCAATTTTGAATGATAGCCTTGCTGGATAGAGTATTCTTGGATTCAGTCCCTTGCTTTGCATCATTTTGTATACTTCCTTCCATTCCTTTCTGGCCTGATGTGTTTCTGTTGAGAAATCATTTGATAATCTAATGGGAGATTCCTTGTAGGTAACTTTCTGTCTCTCTTTTGCAGCCTTTAATATTCTACCTTTGTCATTAACATGTGACATTGTAATTATGACATGTTTTAGTGTGAGTCTTTTGGGGTTCATCTTGTTTGGGACTCTTTGTGCTTGTGTGACTTTTTTCTTCCCCAAATCAGGGAACTTTTCTGACATTATTTCTTCAAATAGGTTTTCTAACCCTTGCTCCTCTTCTTGTCATTCTGGCATCCCTTTTATACATATGTTGCTTTGTTTCATTTGTGCCAAAGCTCCCTCAGGCTCTCCTCCTGTCTTTTGATTTTTTCCTCCAATTGCAGTTCAGATTGGGTGTGCTTTGCTTCCCTGTCTTCTAATTCGCTAATTTGGTCCTCTGCTTCTCCTAGTCTACTGTTTAAAGCTTCCATATTGTCTTTTATTGCAGCTATATCACTCTTTATTTCCTCCTAATTCTTACATAGGTTGTTGATTTTCTCATCCATCCAGTTTGTGAACTGTATGACCCTTATGCTCAATTTTTTTTTGACACATTGCATGCCTCCATTTCATTTAGTTCCCTTTATGGTGCTTTCTCCTTTTCTCTCCTTTGGGGGTTGTTCTTCTGTCTCCCCAATTTTGTTCTCACCAAAGGATCTAGATGTCAAGTCGTGCGGGGCCTGTGGCTGCTGCGGTGGGCTTGGTGGCGGATCATGAGGTTGCGGGTGGCATGTGCTTCTTGGGCGGTCACGGGTGGTGGCTGCTCCTGAGGGATGGTCATGGGGTGGCTGGACCTGAAGCGGTCATGGGGCTGCTGTTCCTCAGCAGTCACAGGGTTGCTGTTTCTCATGCAGTCACAGGTGGCAGCTGCTCCTGAGGAGGGGAGGGGGGTGTCTCAGGATGTCTGCTCTTCGAGCGGTAGCAGGCGGTGGCTGCTCCTCTGGTGGTCACTGGTGGTGGATGCTCACACAGCTGCTGGAGTGGTCACAGTGCCAGGGGCTGCTAGGTAAGGCTCGGCTGCTACTGCATGCACGTGCTCATGGTGCCTAGGGCTAAAGCCTCTGGCTAAGGGGAGGGGAGCACCCTCCAGAACTCACAGGAGCCCTCAGCTTGGGGGGCTGAAGTTCCATTGTCTGTGGGTCAGCAGCTGAGGGAGCAGTTCTCTGGCTGAGTGGCTGTAGGATCCCGGGAGGTGTCTGAGAGCACCCTGGGTGGAGGTTAGGCTGGGATTCCAGTCACAGCAGCTCTCCCTTTCAAGATGGCGCAGACTCTCTAAACTTCACTCTTAATACCACTTTTGCAGTACCCAATAAGGTTTGGTATGTTGTATTTTCATTTTTATTTGCCTCAAAATATTTTCTAATTTCTCTTATGATTTTTCTTATGCATTTGTTGTTTAAGTGTATGTTGTTTATTTTTCACATATTGTTATAGACATCTAAATTAGTGTTTTGATATGTATATGGATTTTATGACAATTTTTTTAATGTGTACGCTTGGGGGATGTTTAGCAACTTCTCTCTTTTCTGCAGCATCCTGTGTCCATCTCTATCATTATACATATTACATTCCACTTTAATACTTGGTTGTACAATTGCACACAGAACCCTGGATTATAAATACCTTAAAGGTACATTATAATCTAGTTTTTATGACACCTAACTCAATGTCTGATGATTTATGGGTGCAAGTAAATTAATGCTGAATAAGTGAATAAATTAATGATTAAATATTTGTGGTGTCAGGAGTGTTCTAACATTCCCTGACCAATTAGCATAGGCACCAGGAATAATTGTGTGTATCAATGTTGAATTCAGAAAGCCAGCAGTGAGATTTTGAAGGAAAGAGTGACATCCGTGTCTTAACCCCAGGAGGCACAACAAGTAATCCCGTGTTTGAAGGCATGAGTAACACTTCATTACAAAAGTCAATTTCCTACCATATCCCTAGAGCGGCTGACATAGGAATTGTCAGTTTCCAACCTATTTGCAACTGTTGTATTTTATTTTCTCTTCAAGGGCAATGTGAATTTTAGTAATTTCAGTGTTTCAGAGAAGCAATACCTTTGAGCACAAGACTCTGTTCTAATAAAGCAAGTAGCTGACCCTTTAATTCTCAGAATGTTATATTGCTATTTTTCTCAGTGAAATAAGACTAGAACACTTTTAGAAAAAAAGTTTAGGGGCAGACAATAAGCCAGAATAAAAAAATAAAAGGAAGAAATTTTAAAAATTCATATATGTCAATCTCACTGCATAGCACTCAGCTCAGAGTAATCAAAGCAGTTTTAAACTTTTAAAACAAATATTTAACATTGTTTTGATTTTATTCAAACAGATTTCAAAAATTATTTACTTTAATGTTAATTTTTAAGTTGTTTGCACATTTCATCTATTATTTATATAGTAAAACAATCATGAATGTATTTATATGAAACAGTTTGTTACCTAAATGGCTTTTGTCTATATCTGTATATTCTTTGCCTTATATTTAAGTTTTGCATGTCTTATTTAACAAGCCTTTATTCCTTTTTAAAAATACATTTTTATTGATTTTAAAGAGGAATGGAGAGGGAGAGAGAGATAGAAACATCAATAATGAGAGAAAATCATTGATCGGCTGCTTCCTGCATGCCCTACACTGGGGATCGAGCTTGCAACCTGGACATGTGCTCTGAAGGGAATTGAACTGTGATCTCTTGCTTCATAAGTCAACACTCAACCATTGAGACACAGCAGCCAGACAAGCATTTATTCTTACTGATTACAAATAGAGATTCCAAAATATATCTAAGGAATTTAAATTTAACTCTGATGTAATTGACACATGCTGTTTTGGTGATATAAATAATTATCTCTTGAACTATACAAGAATAATAGCATATCTAATAATATAAGTTCATGGGGGGGGGGAAATGGTTCAATATAGTACTAAAAATTTCAATATCGGGAGGTGGGGGTGGGCCTTTTACAAAGAATGTGTCCTTACAGTTTGCAAAATGTTTTCAGATGTATTCTTTGATCTTCAATTCCATACAATTATTCTCATCAGCCAGAGGTTCAGAGAAGTTAAGCAACTTTTCCACATTATTCACCTCATGGCTGTGGCAGAGGTGCCAAGTCATCCAAGAGCACATTTTAGAGACAACCTATTAGAAATACCTGTATTCAGTGTGTGTTTTATGAAATATCTCATTCAGTCTTGAGAACAAAAGGAAAAGTACCCTACTTCTTGGAATAAACCAACCGATCCCTAAATAAGTGAATACATCCATGCATAAACAAACTTTATTGCAACCACTAAAATAATTGGTATTTTAGTTTCCTCCAAATCTTGTAAGACTTTTAACAGTAGGATTATAACATTTCAGATTACATTATATGGAGTCTTCTTGCAGTAGCATTCTGTAACAGCATAGGATCAAGGATTTTTTTAGGACTCCTTGTTAATCACTTTCAAAGTATCAACTGCTCACCACAATGTAACTTCTGAAAGGTAGTTGTTTAATATTTATAGAGTTCTTGTATATGTATGATCCTGTTCAGGATATAAATAGCCTAAATCCTTATTCACTGGAGCAGTAGATCCCAACCTCATACCACCAAAGGCACTTTTTATAATTTATCTCTCCACTCTCAGTTCAGACAAATATTTTGTCTTCTAGGCAAACTGTTTACATTAGTCTACTGTGAGCATATCTTGGGAAAATAGAATTTTTCTCCAAGATTTTAAAAATATTTAAATTAGTTGGAAACTCCTGTGGCTACTTCTTGTGTGTCTGGGTTCCAAGAATTCTAGGATCGCTGTGTCAACCTACACATCCATATGCACAGAGCAGTCAGCATCTTCATAATGGGACTGGGACAATGATCATCTATTCCTCTGCCTAGGCACATTCCCAACCCTAAAATCCCCCCATTTTCCCTATTTCCTTGGGTAAATTGGATCTATGCTCCAGAGGGTATTTTTTTTTTTTTTTTAGTGCAGAAGTAGCTCTGAATGAAAGAACACTAAACACTAAATGTTGGGAGTTGGAGGATTGAAAAGAAGTCCTGGGCATAGAAATGGAATAAATTGAGAGAAGTTGACTAAATAAGAGGGAGCAGGATGCAGGAAGATTAGTCTGAAGAGCTGTGGGAAGCTTGGAAATGACTTGGGAACGGTGACAGAGTTTGATGTTTTGTAGATATTGTTAGGATGGTGACTAAGCAGCAACTTGTCACTGAGTTTAGTCCAGCTAACAAGACATGTCTTCTTCTACTTCATTTTAGTAATATCCCACTGCACTTATAAATGTAGCACTCTTTAGAAAACACATATGTATTTTTTGTCTTCTGCATTCATCTCTTTGTATTTCTCATTTGATGTGATGCATTGGGCTAGGATTTCCCTGGTAGTGTCTGGGCTCATGTTTAAGAGTGTTAAGAGTTCTTATAATTCTATTGAATTAAGTGAATTATGGATATTGATTATTATATCAATACTATAGGCCCAGTGCACGAAATTCATGCATGGGGCTGGGGACCTTCAGCCTGACCTGCAACCTCTCCAATCTGGGAGCCCTCAGGAGATGTCCTACTGATGGCTTAGGCCCACCATCAGTAGGACATCCCTTGTGGGGAGCGGGCCTAAGCCGCAGTTTGGTCTCCCTCTGCAGGAGATGACCTGGCTGATCAGGGGAAGGAGCCGCCCCCATCACACCACTGCTGCTGCCACTGCTGGCCGCTGCAGCCGCCAAGGTGTTTTCATCAACACGGAGTCCAGTCCCTTCACCACGAAAAAAATGACAACTTTCTTTAGGCATTTTCAAGATGTCTCTTTCACAGGATATGGCATTTCTTTTTTTTTTCTTTTCTTTTTTTCCCCTCACTTGAGGATATTTTTCCATTGATTTTTAGAGAGCGTGGAAGAGAGAGGGAAAGACAGAGAGAAACATCAATGTGAGCGGGACACTTCAATTGGTTGCCTCCTGCATGAGCCCTGACCTGGGCCCTGGCCAGAGAGGAGCTTGCAACCTAGGTACATGCCCTTGACCAGAATCAAACCTGGACCTTGCGGTCGGCAGACCAAGGCTCTATCCACTGAGCCAAACTGGCTAGGGCAGGATATGATATTTCCTAGCCCCTCCAGCAGTGGACCTTTGTTTTTTCCTCCAGGAGTGAGGTGGAAAAACCCTAGATCACCTTCTTGGATTCTTATTACCCAAGTTACCATGAACAATGAGCATGGCATACAGGGAGCTTACCCAATGAGCAGTGAGAAAAGGTGTTTCCTCTGCAGCTCACTCACAGAGGCAGGACTGCTGGTGCACAGCGCTGGCAGGCCCTGTTCTCTGCAGGCCTGTGCCATCTGTAGCTTGCCTCACTGTGCATGCAGTCCCCTCCCACCCACCTGCACTCGCAGCCTCCTCCTGAGTGGTCATGACGTTACAGCGTCCTGACTAATTTTCATATTACCTCTCTCTCTCTCTCTCTCTCTCTCTCTCTCTCTCTCTATATATATATATATATATATATATATATATATATATATATATATATATATATATATATTCTAGGCTCAAAGATTAAAGCCTAGAATTAAATTAATTAGATAAATACTCAAATAGGATTTATTTTAGGTTATAATAGGATATGAGTACTACTTTTGGCCTCAAAAAAGAAAAAGAAAAAACTAGCCCTGTCTCTGTTGCTCAGTGGTTGAGCATCAGCCTATGAACCAGGAGGTCACAGTTCAATTTCTGGGCAGGGCACATACCCGGGTTGTGGGCTTGAGTCCCCAGAGCGGGGTGTGCAGGAGGCAGCCAGTCAATGACTGTCTCTCATCATTGATGTTTCTCTCTCTCTCTCTGAAATCAAGAAAAATATATTTAAAAAAAACGTAAAACTATCTGCAGCTTGGTGGTTAGGTTTAAGTCACTTAAGCTATCAGAGCTTTAGTTTGGGCTCTTTTTTAGCTTGGACTGGAGAGCACCTGGTGAGTCTGCTAGAAGTAGTATTGCCTTATATTTAGTGAGAGAACATCAAATGTCCTTGGTAATTTGATGGGAGGACCTTATAGAAGATAGGCTAAAGTGGCTGATTAGGAAATATGAAGTCATATTATGAAGGAATACAAAGCTAAGAAATGATTTAGAATATAATGGTATGCAAAAAAAAGTTTAATATGAACTATTAACTTAAAGTGGGCTCCTCTAGTTTTAACCAGATGCCATGAATACTGCTTCAAGTGCATCTTTACTGAAGAAATAAAATAATGTATTAAAGTGTGTAAACATATATACATGGATATTACATATATATGTGTGTGTGTGTGTGTGTGTGTGTGTGTGTGTGTTTGTGTATATGTGTGTGTATTTTTTAAACAACCTATTGGAAATTCTGGTTTGGTTGCTGTTTCAGATTGCTCAGAGCCATGGTTAGCAAGCCAGATGTACAGTTAGTTGTTTTATTTAAACATTTTTAAAAATTATAAAATATAATATACATTAGAAAAACATAAAGCATAACTATGTAGATTAATTAATTATTGTAAAAACAAATACCTATGTAGCTACCTCTCAATTCAAGAAAGATGATGCTGTCAGCAACCCTGAAACCCTCTGTACACCAGCTCCCAATTATAACCCTCTGTCTCCCTCTTAGAAGTAATTCCTGACCCAGCCTTATGAGAATAACTTCTTTGTTTTGCTTCATAATTTTAACACCAAAGACTACATTTAAACAATACAATTTAGTGTTGCTTGTTTATGTAAACAATGTAGTTTTGACTATCAATGATTTAGTATATGTAGACGCTCAGGTCATTACCACTCACTATCAATTAAGCACAGTCAACAGGATCCAATGACAGTAGGAGAGACAAAGTGTATTACCCAAAACAGCCTGGCTATGCATTTATTAACAAGAAGTTAACTGATTTAAAAAAAAAATTTTCTTCTATTTAAGCTCTTGTCATCTTGATTCTGCCTTTTTAATCTCCCTGCTCCTTTAAGTGGATATACATGTTAAAACATAGCTTTACAATAGAATTTTCTTTGTCTTGGGCTATTTCTATATTCATGGTTGTAGACTGTTCCAATCTTGACTTAGATTAAGCTAATCAACTACCCTTTGCCTACACAACAGTATAATTGACAGAAGCTGGGAGGTGTTAATTAGTTGTCTTGCTGATGTCTATAAAGACTGTTGAGCTGTTTAAAAAATAGTTTTGGCTTGCACAGCTCTTAGTAGCATTCTTCCATCTCCTGCATAGACCAGTCTATTGATCTCATAAAACTTATGGATGTACCTCAAATTGTTTTACTTGTACAAACCAATCTAAGTAGAGTTTAGCCCTTTAAAAAGCAGCTGCTGGGCATGAGAGGCTAAAAGTTCAATGCCTCAGAGTATTGGGGGCTAGTAGAAAAAATGAAGTTATTTTTCTTCAGATCAAAAAAGACCAAAGGACGAAGACTCCAACACATTAATAAATGAGACATGACCCTTTCCACTGATCCCAGATATTAAAGCAGCTTTTCCAAAGTAAGAATTTTATTTTTCAAGAGAGAGAGGGTCATGTGGGAAAGAAAAATATCAGAAAATGAAAGGTGATGTCACATCAGAGTAGTTATAATTAATAAGGGCTACTAGCAACACTATGAAAAATGTCAAGAAAGTAACAAAAAACAAAACCCATAATTCTAAATGACTATTGTAATTTAAAAGGTTGTTTTCAAAATAAAAAAATACTTTCAAATACAAATTAACGTGTGTTTAATCAGATCGAGCACAGTCACAATTAGATTAAATACCAGATGTGAAATAAATGTTTTCAAGGCATGTGGAATTAATCTCTCTTAGTTTTTCATGTGGAAAACAGTAAATCACTCTGTGCCCAATGTTTCTTTATTAAAATATATATGAAAGTAGAATAATGATGACTTTATGTTTCCATCATCTAACTTCAACAATGATCAACTCAGATCAATGGTACCCTACTTGGATACCATGTCAATTCATTAGTAAATAAAATTTCAGCACTTATCTCCAAATACATGGACATTTATTTTCCTATTTATAGTTATTGTTGATAATGCTTGTAAAATCTCTTCTCTCAGATAATTATTTCAGTTTTTCTTCTCCCTCATAATAATTCTCAAACATTAGTGTAGGTGAGAATTGTCAGGGGAGAATCTATGATAGAGCTCAAGAATGTGCATTGTAAACACACACACTGGAAATTTTGATACCATTGATCTACGCAGAACACTTTGGAAAACATGACTGCACAGTTTCACACTTGAGCTTCCAAGTAATTCAGAGAAGTTTTTAAAAATTATGTGATGACTACCTTTAAAGATTTCCCCCCTCCATATCCATTTTGAGTAGTAAGAACTCATTAATGTAACATAATTTGATATTTCTCTTTATGATATTTCTACATATTTTCTGTTTAAGTGATTTTTTACTCTGATATAAGTGAAATATAGATGTTATGTTCTCACATAAATCAAGTTTTACCATCTCTTTTTGGAGGTATTTGTTTTACAAAACAGTTTCTGATCCTGTCTATGGGTATTATTAAACATTTAATTTTATAAATACACAGCCGAAGTACTCTTTGGGAAAAAAGACATGAATCTGGGTTTTTTTAGGAAAGATAAAAACAACTAAATACAAAATGGTATTCTTCCTATAAGAAGAATAAAAGTTAAAAATCATTCTTTCAGTGAAGAAAGCTTCAGATGCCCTGGTGCCTCTTTCTGACTGCCCATGAACAGAGAAGCAGGAAAATGAAACACAAGTGGAGAGACTTAAAAGCCACCTAACCTTTGGCCAAAATTCTTGGAGTAGAAGGATCATGTGAGGAAAAGTTAATGACTGCTCTTTTATGAGTTGTAAATAAACAAGGTTTCTCACTGGACAGACAAACAAAAGCTTTCCATGTTCAAAAAAGTTTAAATAGACATTGAAAGATTCTCTGGGCAAGCATCAATAGAAATGATTTTTATCTCTATTGGCCATAAAGGTAAGTCTGACAAGAAGAGATATGTTGGCACTAAACATTCCGAAAGAAAAATGACAATCAAACATCAATATCCTGCCCATACAACACCCTTAAAAATCTGCCCCTGTTTTGGCTGCCTATTCTGGGCTGCAAATGAAAGGGCCTTCACACCAGTGACCTAAATTTTCTACTTATTTTCCTAAGCACCCCAACAGTGTACACTCCATCTCTTGTTCTTCTTGGTCTCTTTTCTGGCCTCAGACCAGCTCCAGATAAATTCTTGCTTTAGGCCTTCAGTAAGGATGTATTATAGACTCTTGGGATCATGATTCTGTAGGTCCCCTTCTTTGCCTTGATTCCTGAGTATGTAAAGGAAGGAGGGTTGAGGAAGTACCTGGACCTCTATCCTACGAAGGAACAGCACAGGGCTCCTAGGCTAGTTCATATGCCACCTCCCCATGTCCTTTCCCAGATGCAGCAGAAGTGAAATTTCTTTGTGGAGTGTTTTAATCCCTCAGATGTGAGTGTTTCAATCCCTTACATGTTTTGCAAATTGTGGAAGAAGAACTCTCACGAACGGTCCCCCAGGAAAAACAGGTGGGAAGAAAGCACCATTTTCTGTGTAACATATGTTGGTTTCTCTCATCTTGCATCATTCATAGGGGGCTCTGAAGTCTGGGATAAAATCTTACTTATAAATGATGGTACGGATTTGCCTGTGGAGGAAGGTAGGGTTATTAAGATAGAGGCTGATAATCCTCATTATGTTCAGTTCCTTCTGCTTTTAGGATAAAGGGTAAGTGTGGATGTTGCAGGAAGGTACAAAGAAAATGTTACACCAGATGTCTTGGTGATACTTAAAGTAGTTCTTATACAGTTGTTAAGTATATTCGAAGTCCTCCTAAGTAACCAGATGTTCAAATCAGCTGAAAGTTATTAGTAGATCTAAAAGGCAGATGTATTTTGTTTTGAAGGAAAACAATGGAAATGGAACTCAACTTCTGTGGAAGAGAATATTATAGATAAAGAAATGCAGGAAGTTATATTCAAATTCTATGGTGTCCAAGTAAAGGCATCAGGAATGTGCTAGTAGGCCATATAGAAATACAGATCTTCTAATGATCAATTGATATGCTCCACTAGGCCATCAGTTTGATTTCTGAGTTGGATATTTATAGCCCATGAGTTTTTTAAACAGTGTTATCATAAAAACAAAACAAAACAAACAAACAAACAAAATACACCATAAGATATCTAGAAAAGAATGCCCTTATTTTAGAGAATTTGTGCTTATATATTTGGCTTTGAAGTGTCATAATTTGTGCAACTTACATTCTAATAGTTCAGTTTAAAGAAAAAGAGAGGTAAGATAAATGTGGCTAAATGTTAAGAACTGGTGAATCTCAGTGAAAGGTAGCATTCTTTCAATGCTTCTTTTTTAAAAAAAAAATATATATTTTATTCATTTTTTACAGAGAGAAAGGGAGAAGGATAGAGAGTTAGAAACATCGATGAGAGAGAAACATCGATCAGCTGCCTCCTGCACACCTCCTACGAGGGATGTGCTCGCAACCAAAGTACATGCCCTTGACCGGAATCAAACCTGGAACCTTTCAGTCCACAGGCCTACACTCTATCCACTGAGCCAAACCAGTTAGGGCTTCAATGCTTCTATGACTGAAAATTTTGAAAATAAAAGTTGGAGAGTAAAAGTAATGGTACAAGTATATCCTATAGAATAAAAGCCTAATATGCTAAGTGTCTGGTCATCCGGTCAGCCATTCAACCAATCAAAGAGTAATATGCTAATGATATGCCAAGGCTACTCAACCTCTCACTATGAAGTGCACTGACCACCAGGGGGCAGATGATCTAACTGGTGGGTTAGCTTGCAGAGGTCCCAGGGGTCAGGATTGGCTGATGTAATGCATGGAAATGACCTTTAGACAGAGGGAAAGAGAGAGAATAATACTGTTGGGTTTGTGATGAGATTTGAGTAAGACTCTTGGCAGAATGGGGCATTGAGGGAGGAAGATGTATTTTATGGAGTGCTCATATTGGAGATGTTAACTAAGGAATATACATAATCTGCATCTCATTAGTCAAGTTTTGGTCTCTCAATTTTGACCAGGTGTATTTGGGGAAATCTCAGAGCATCCAACCTTTCTCCTACCAGCTCATTAGCAGGACCCAAGTCTGGAATTTTCTTCTAATGAGCAACTACATTCACTATCCCTCCTGGTGTCCAGGTGAAGACCTAGACCTCAGTAATATACACAAGTTGTTTGGGGATGTCTAAGCTGGTTTTATTAGGTCAGCTTTCTTTTCCATCCTTACTGTTGCCTTTTGCAGATGGGAAGGCCCATATGCAGATTCTGACCCCTTGCTAATGAAAGCAATGAACCACACCAATGCTTAAAAACCTTGGATTTAGGTTAAAAAATGCAATTATTAAAGTAAAAAATACAGACTTAAAAATAATTAAACTAATAAAATTCTTATTTTCTGAATTCATTGAAGCTTTATTTCAAGGTTAAATGTAATTAAAACTGCTGATTAGTTGAATAAAAATTTATATATCAACTTAAATATTGATCAAATATAAAAATTCTCTATGTCCTACCAATAGTACTTAACATAGATTTCACTAATCTCCATTTATTTTTTGGAGCATTTAGTTAGAATTTTAGCATGATCTCTAAGCAATCACTTAGGAACAACTTCAATTGGCTTTGTTATATTTCTACTCAATTGTTTTATTACTAAATATTATTTTTCTTTAGTTAAGTGCATCTTTGCATTTATAAAGAACGAATGGTGCCATAATAATATCCTTAAAAACACTGAAATATAAGTGCCCAGATTTTCTACTCAGAAGTTTACTTTTCACACTGAAATCTGAGAGAAAAGAAAATAAAGAGGTGAACTTAAATGCCGCGAACTTATATTTGTTCTAAGCTTTTGGAGAAGATATAAATTGCTAAGGAAGAACTTTAAAGAACAAACCGAAAAACACTCTATTGTACTGTAGCATGCTTCATTTCATGCTTTTTAAAACTCAACCAGGTGATATGTACTCACGGGGGCAGAGGCGTTCCAGGAGTGTTTGCACAATTCCACTCAGGCAAACTGGGTCAGCTAAGGCTCCATGAGTGAAATGACAAATTATTCCAGTTCTTCCTCCTCTCTATCTAGTTATCTCCACCCTGTCAACCAAGACCAACTCAAATCCTGTTTCCTTTATACAAATTGCCTTCTGCTTATTTCAAACCTGTTTGTTTTTACTGTTGGTGCCTACAATTAACACCTACATGGTGGGAAATTTTATCACTTTTTTTCTTATTGCACTAACACATTTTTTTCCTTTCGATATCACATCCTTTAAATTGGGAAAAAATTTAGGAAAACAGGCATGTTTAAAAAAAAACTCAAATAATACCAAATAGTTATATAGTCATAATGGTAAGTCTTTCTATTATCCTTCCCCAGGGTCATTTCCCTCCCAGCTCAACACTTTTTCACATGTGCTCCTTCATGCTTTCGTGCCTTTGCCCATCATGTTTCTCAGAATATGTTCTCACATTCTCTGCCCATCTTTCAAAACTCTTACAAGGGACATGCTCTGTAAACTCTTTCTTGATACTCTCAGCCAGCATTCTGCATTTTGTTCTCTGTACTCTCTGATGTGCTGCTTGTACTATTTGACACTCATTTCATTCTGTCCTATTTTGTAAAAAGCTCTTTACCTATCAATTTCACTATAGTAGGTTACACTTGCCTGAGGGAAGGGACCTATCTTATTCACCTATGTATCTGTTACAAAATTCAACCTAGCCACTCTTACTACAAATTTAAGTGATTGAATTCAATGTATATAATATAGTATATTCATTATACATTTTTAAAAATATATTTTTTATTGATTTCAGAGAGGAAGGGAGAGGGAGAGCGAGATAGAAACATTAATGATGAGAAAGAATCACTGATCGGCTGCCTTCTGTATGCCCCATACTGGGGATCAAACCCGCAACCTGGGCATGTATCGAACCATGACCTCCTGGTTCATACGTTGAAGCTCAACCATGGAGCCATGCCAACCAGGTTCATTATACCTTTTTTGAGGCTTTGTTACTACCAGACTGTCAACCTCTTTAGGGTAAGGGCTAAGATATTTTGTTTTTGTAATGCAATAAAATTGACAGTAAATTTAAAATATTACACCCTGGACTGGAATCTAGGCCTTCTAAATCTATGTGTATGCACATGCCTGTGCCCTTGTGCCTAAACTCTAGGCTTATACTGAGCATTCCTGCAGGAAGCTGAAAATAACTTGCTTTTGCTATCATCCAATTATCATTCACACTCCACTGGGGACTCCTTTACCCTGGTGATAAGAGTAAACTGATGCTTAGAGAAGTTAGATGACTTGGCCAAGGTCAAATAGTTATCTAGATGCCATATCGACCTTCTTGCCCTCACTCTTGTCCCATATGACTGAGACCGCTATATCAACAGGCCTGACTTCAGATATCATGGAGAAAGACAATGCATCATTTGGCAAGACAGCCTCAGAGCAATATGATAACACAAAGGAAGAGGATTAAGACAAGGATTATGGTGAAAACTCAGGATGATGAGGACATGGAGGCCATAGATGAGATGAATGATTCCAGTGAGTAGCCTGATGATGGAGCAGTCATTGAGGTGGACGTGGAAGACAATGAGCAGGTTTGGGAACAGTGGATAATGTAGTGTAAGCCCTGACATTTGTCCTTTTTCTTTTTCTTATATAAAGCAAGTGCCTGACTTAAGTTAGATTGCAAAGGCATCTATTTCAAAGAGGCATCCTCTTCAAAGATAGCTATCTACAATAAACACATTGTCTAGATTAAGAGCCATGGCCACCACCCGAACTATTATTTCTTTGTTTTAGAAATATTGGTTGAGTTTAATAACTGACCATTTGGGCTACTGGTTTGTTTTTTCTTCATTTTCTTTAAATTCCCACTTTTATGTTTTAAATTCACTAGAAAAAGTGAGCCCATGAAACCTTAGGCCTCCATGCTTGATTCCAATAAAAGCAGAACCCAGGCCCATAAGCATACCTGCTCTTTCTCTACCCTCAATCAGGTGTGCTGTGTAATTTATAGTCTTGTAAGTAATAAATTTTTCAAAGTTTCCTGATGATTATTGCTGAAGGGTGTGTTGCAATCATAATAACCACAAGGGCTGGTTCCGACACCACAGACTAAGACCAATACAAAACAGCTTGTGTAGGTAGACAGGGCAGGGTAGCCTCAGGAAGATTCCAGGCCAGCCCAACCTGCTTTATACCCTCCACAGAACCAGCTTACGGTTATATAAGAAAATAAAAACAAAACACAGCAAGAAAGACTTCTGCTCACTTGATCTACTCGTAAAGAAAATGTCACATCCAAGCCATCAAAGTAAGGAAATACATATAGTAAAAATGTCAGTAATTTATTAAACTGCAGAGGTTTATGTTTCCCATGAGAGAGTATCTAGTTAACATAAATTGGTTAAAATGATACATCCAGTAATTGAAATTATTATCCATGAAGTGGAACCAGGGAGAAATAGATACTGAGCTGTAATGCATCTCACTCACATTCCCAAAACATTCTCCCTACCAACTGTGCTCTCTCTTCTTCTCTATTAACATTTATACAAATTAAGTTGGAAAAAGGGAAATGTGGCATATGAATAGTCAAACAAGAAGTGTGTTTAATGAAAAGAATAAGTTCTCAAGTACATTGGACCACTATGCTTCAGTATAAGGAGCTTGAAAACCCTTTAACTGATTGATTATTTATGATGTCATAGAAATTGATCAGAAGAAGTAAAAGGGCTTGAGCTCCTGTGATGTCATATAAATGTTTGCTGGGAGGATTTTAGGAAATAAAATTAAAAGCAATTCCTAAAATTTTTGAGCTTTAGATCAGAGCTTCTCAAGTTTGTAATGTGTAAATGAATTACTTGGGAATCTTTTGAAAGTGCAGATTCTGATTTAGTAGGTCCCTGGGAGGTATCAACGTTTTTCTTCTCTAACAAGCTCCCATGTGTGCTGATGGGTCACACTTTGTAAGGTCTTAGACCATGTTGAGCATTTTTGGGTTGCTGAAACACTGATATTTCCCTAAATAATTGTTAATATCACATTTTGAAGAAAAATGCACTGGAGGCAGTAAATATGTCTCCCCAAATAGTGTCTTTATCTGGAGTAAAGATGGTAGAAAACCAAATCATGGGTCAATGGCCAGCTTGAGTCACAGTGGAATCAGCCTTAGAAAAGGAATTTATTTGAAGACAGACCAGTCCTATTGGTGTGGCTCAGTGGTTGAGCGTCGACCTATGAACCAGGAGGTCATGATTCAATTCCTGATCAGGGCATATGCTGGGTTGCGAGCTCCATCCCCAGTGTGGGGTGTGCAGGAGGCAGCCAATCAATGATTCTGTCTCATCATTGATGTTTCTATCTCTCTCTCCCTTTCTCTGAAATCAATAAAAATATATATTTTTAAAAAGATAGACCTACATTGTTTCTCATGTCTGTTAGTAGTGAATTACTCATATGAATGATTCAGAGCAGCTATCTATACATCAAAAGAAGAAAATTGGATTGGGAATTGTAATGGTGAGAAATTTTGTGCTCCTAACTGGACTTACCTGGGCTCTCTTTCAGTTATCTTTCTTTTGTTCTGACCAGATCATTCCTGATGATTTAATAGAACCTAAATATAGCCACAGAGACTCTTTCATTGCAGTATGTGATCTTTCAGCTCTGTGATTTTAAAGCCTTATCAGATGGATATGAGCGTCAATATAGAAATCTCAAAGTTCCAACGAGAGATCTTCTAGAGAAATTTTGCAGTGGTTTATCCCAAAGCTTTTTCTTGATTAACAACCTTAGACTAATATGACTCCATTAATAGTTAATTGTGATAAAAGCACCTGATTCAACTCAGTTATAGGAATATTTTGTTATTCCATCTTATAATCATACAATGTTCTCATCTGTGTCCCACAGGATAATTTGGTTATTATAAGAATTAAAATATTTTATACAGAAGAATTCCATTCATTTATGTCATTTATCTATTGATGAATAGTCCCTAAATTAGGGGCTGGTAATACACAGATTAGAGTAACAGGAAATTGAGTATATTTCAAATTATATGTAAAGATTTTGAAAAAGATTGAAACAATTATCAATGTGATACAAGTGGCTTTATGGTATTGTTTTGTTTTGTTTAAGTTAGCCTTTAATAACACTTTGTCTTTCCTGCTTTGAAAGATTGACTTGATCCAGGACCTGGCCCGGAGGAAGATCAGCAAAAGTTCCAAGACACCCAGAACTGTGTCTGATATTGGCCTGCTCCAGAGTCTCAAGCAAGAATCCCCTGAACCAACACACCCAGTGGCCAGCTTCAGACAACATCAGAGCAGGGTCGAATTAGCTTTACAAACCTCATATCTCAAGGGAGATCAGGGCAGGCACAGACGCTGCTGAGGCGAATTTTGCTTCTTGTAGTCAGCACCTGCGCAGCAGCTCATACCCTGTGGTCAGGGTTGATCCTCACTGTTAGTCAGCCTGAGGGTCGGCCCCATGCACAAACAGGCCAATACCAATCAAGACTCAATTAGAACAAGAGGTCCCACATAAACCACACAAGGGACATTCCTGGAGCTCAAGGTGATCAAGGAGACTTAGCCACTGGGTTCCACAATACACCTACTACAGAGGCCATCCTATCAGGAGCACAGTGAGGAACTTCTTAGGCTATGTAGAAAGAGGACAAGGAAGCCTATCAATGTAAATAGCAACTGGGTCAGATAGGATTTTGGACACTAAATACAGATCAAAATGGTTGAAGCTAAAAACTTGGCGAGATGTTCTTTTTGCCAATATTGACAAAATTAGGTAGAAGGTAGCTTTTGTAATGAAATATCTTAGCTGGGTAAAGGGAACTTGATGGGGCTTTTTATTTAATGTGCAGTAGAGTGGTTAGATGATTTGGCCAAGATATTTAAGGCTGAATCTCTCTATTTATCTATTATCTATCTATCTATCTATCTATCTATCTATCTATCTATCTATCTATCATCTATCTATCTATCTATCTATCTATCTATCTATCTATCTATCATCTATCATCTATCTATCTAATCGATTTCAGAGAGGAAGAGAGAGGGAGAGAGAGATAGAAACATCAATGATGAGAGAGAATCATTGATTGGCTGCCCCTTGCATGCCCTCTACTGGGGATTGAGCCCATAACCCAGGCATGTGCCCTAACAGGGAATGGAACAGTGACCTCCTGGTTCTCAAATCATCTCTCCACTTTACTGTGTATGAGTTTTTTTGTTTTTTGTTTTTTTTTGTATACATAGCTAAAAGGGGGCATAATATTTCCTGGTAGCTGAACATAGTTACTTTCATGACAGATGTATATAAATCTATAGTTTTACATTTTTTCTTTTGTTTAAAAGAATCTTCTGATTTAGGACAGGGAAAGAAAATATTCAACACAGGATTTAGCCTGGAAAATTCAAGGAGAAATTGACAAAACTAATTCCTACTAATGAATATTATTTTGATAACTGCTTCTTTCCTTTTAAGATTTTTCTTTATAAATAATGATTCCTTCAACTTCAGCTCTAATTATCTGGGAACCTCAATCAATACCAATAATTTTGCAGCCCTTGAAACAAACATATGTGCTTACTATTCAAAGAAACTTTTGCTTGCCAGAGAAAAATAGTTCTGTCTTTTAACACTTCTTTTTATGTCTGTTGAATAACCCAATTCTTTTTTCTACCCTCTCTCACCTAACTCTCCAAAAATGTTTTATTTGAAACTGTGCACATATTGCTAAGCTCTTTTGTTTTATCTCCCAAACTTTGTGCACACATGTGTAGCATGACAACCTAATGTAGACTTAAGATCCATTAATGTTAAGTGCACTAAGACTATCAATTAAAGGGTTTCTTTATAGTTTTGCTCACACACCACCAATTAACTGTTTCCCCCGCCCCCCTACAACTTTTTAAAGCATATACAGCTTTATGGCATGAACTAATTTATCTTTGCTAAAAACCTTCATGGAAATTAGAACACAGTAGTTTTCGTTAAATATTCTTCAAATCTAATAGAGATTTTTATTACTTCATTTTCTTTCTTTTTTTAATAGCTATTCTTAGAATCTTTAAGGTTTAGGGTAAAAAAAGTATAGAAATAAGTCATGTAGCAAAGTGTGGGCCCCAAGAATCAACCTCAAAAAATAACGTCTGGAGAATCAGAGATGCAATAGTGCAGTAGATGTCTTGGTCAATGGAGGAAGTTAAGCAATCAGCTAATTAGATCTTTCTCAGCAGCAGGAGAAAAAGTAATCAGAAGACTGTACATACTATTGAACAAACCCAAGATCACCAAGTAGAGTATTTTCCAGACATCAAGACAACTGCTGTTTCTTTAAAAATACTCTACTTGATCCCTGGAAATCCTCTGGCAGTATCTGTCAGGCATTTTGTTTAGATCTGTAAGTCCAGGGGCAGAGAAAGGAATACTTCTGTTTTTGATGCTCTTTCCTGTCTCTAACCTAGCTCCAAATACTTATCCATCACAGTTATTTTTTTTTGCTATTGATTTTCTTCTGATTATAAGGCTGAGCAAACTTGTTATTCTTAAGCTATTTTAATATTGAGTGGCAATTACAATAAGAAATTATGGTTTGTAGATGTCAATAGACTTCATAATCCAAAGCCCTGTGACAGCACCTCTGTACAGACTGGGTTCATAAGCCAGGGGATTTTCCCTTCCCTGGATGGAACTCATTGGGGATTTCCTTTTTGAAAATCAGATGTCATATACTGAGGGAGCAGGCAGGTTTCTGTCGTAGGCATGTAAGGAGACAGAGGTAGTCACAATTCACATATGATTTAACTAGTATCTTGCTCTTCTACTGTCTTGTAGATTTCAGTGGCTGAAAATAAAACTCAGCTTTACAATAAAACACAATTCATTTTACTCAAATCTGAAAAGTATTCAATCTTGACTTATCTGCGGGGGGTGGGGGGGGGTGGAGGAAAATGAAAACTAAATTCCTCCTAACCTATTATGTCAACATAAATTTCAGATGGATCAAAAATTTAACTATAAACAATGAGACTATAAATACAGAAGAAAATATGAGCAAATTTTTAAAAATCTTGGAATGGAGAGCACCTTTCTAAGCAAGACACAAAATCCAGAAAACATAAAAGAAGCTGACACATTTAAATAGTAAATTCAAGCATTTCTTCCCATCACAAAATAACATAAAATTAAATAACAAATTGTGCAAAATTATTTACAACACACATGACAAAAAGTACTGATTTTATTTATCTAGAGAGCTCTTATAATTCATAAGAAGATATTAATAAACAAATAGAAAAATATACAAAGTAAAGGAAGGCATTTAATATAAAAAGAAATACAATAGCTTATAAGCATGAGAAAAGATGCTTTACCTCCATTTAAAAATGCAAATTAATACCATAATGACATTACATTTACATTAAACTGAAAAAGATTTAAAAAAATTGTTAGTTACATTTTTGGGCAGAGTGTAGGGAAACAGGTACTCTAATATACTGCTGGTGGGAGTGTAAATTTGTGTAACATCTTTGAAAAGCAATCAGAAAATAGTCAAAAGAAGAGAAAATATCCTTTGATCCACCTTTCTATTTGTAAGAATTATCCCTTTAGTGTATTTTCTTTGATGTGCACAAATATATGTTCAAGGATTACATTCCATGTCTTATAGTACTTTTTGTTTTCTATATTTACAATGATCATTTCATTTGCTACTTAATTTTCTACACCCTCCCAAAAGTCAGCAAAATAATTAGAAAATCTTACAAATAACGCTTTATTTTTTAACATAATGATACTTTATCAGTTTCAATTGTATTCTAGCAACATCTCTACCTGGGTCCCTAGTGTCACACTCTGAGCAAGACCAATTAGTCTTTGGTCTCTTAAGCAGGCATCCTGGTTGTTCCCCTCCATTTCTCTCTCGTAGATCCATGCCTTCTTGGGCTGATACACTGGACTAATATTTAGTTTACATATAAAATTCTAGGTTGATCATAATTTCCCCTAAAAGTTTGAAGGCATTTATTCAATCTCTTGTAGCTTCAGGAGCTGATGTTAAGATGAGAACCCATTTCTTCCTTTCTGGAATCTTTAGGAACCATTTTTTCTTCAGATGTTCTGACAGTTCATGACCCTATACCTTGTTGGGTGCCTTTCCCATCCATCATACTAGGCAACTGGTAGGTCCTTCCAATTAATAAACTCATGTCATTTAAGTCTGAAAACTTTTTATGTACTAATTCTTTTTTTTTCAATCATTTTTATTCATTTTTGTAAACTATAACACAGGTACAGAAAATCCTCATGAAATAAATGTTTGGTTTAATACATCATTGTTAGAGATATACTCTGGGAACAAAAACACACACCCAGATTAAGAAATGCAACTTTGCAAACCACCACCAAAGCCTTCCATATTGCATATGCGTCCGCTCAATACAACTTCTTTTCTCTCCTATAAAAAAAAATCAACATTTTGGGGGTTCTTTTTTTTTTAACTTTTGCAAGTTTTAATTATTTGTAAGTTTCTTTTAATCTACATGTTATCTTGCCATATTTTTTCTTGCATTTGTTCATTGAAGAAACCAGGAAACAACTGATAAATTTTTCCGTGGTATGAATTTTTCTGATTTCATCCCCATCGTGTATTTTAACCTGCTCCTTTGTCCTATATATTTCCTGATAATTGGACCTAGAGACTTTGTAAGATGCAGGTTTATTTTTAGGTGCAAGTCCTCTTCAGAGGTGGTGTTGTATAAGAAAAAGCCTACATGGCTAGGAGGTATGCAAAGATTGCTTGTCTTTATTTTTATGATGTTACCAGCCATTGATACTCAATAGTTATATCCATTAATTCATTCGGAGTGAAAAAAGGATGAAATTCTAATACAATGGTTCCTTCTTTTATTAACTGAAATATTTCTATAAAGAATAAATTCCCTTCATCTACTATTTGGCTATCTATATAATTCCTAGAGGAATGGTAGGGCAATTTGTTCAATGCTTCATTATATTAATTAATTTTCAAAACAATGAGTTGAATTCCAGTTACCTTCCGTGACAGAAGTGTTTTTTTAACCATTAATAACTTATGGATTTCCACTTGATTTGTTTCAATAAATTGAAGTTACCCTTATTGATTTTCAAATTGTCTCTTCAAATAGTGAAATATTTATCAGGTTGGTTCCTTTCGATATAATGTAGAAGTCTCTCTGACAAGATATTCTAAGTTTATCTTGTACATCTGGGCCTTGGATTGCAAATAATAATCAAGCCATTGCTACTGGCTTGATTATTATTTGCATAACTTTTTTAGTGTTTATTCTGATACTTAGACATTAATATACAAACCACAGGATTTTTCCTTAACCTCTTCTATCTTGCATCAGAATATCTTTTCTTCCACATTTAAACTGCTGGTTCTCAAAGACAGAAGACAGTGAAGGTGATAGATCTAGTATATTACAACATCCTCATTTGTTGTATCTCTCATTTGATTAACAGACTCAGGATAGCAATGGCAATGCCTTCAACAATATCATTACTGAATGCAATTAACATTTTTGCATATGATTTTCCTACTCTCCTCACATTGTAAATGTTTCTACTATATCTACATCGTCAAAGTATATAGTCATTGTATAATGTACTGTCCACCTTATAACCCTCATTTAGTCATACTTCTTTGAATAAATATGTATTGAGTGACTATCATTAGCTCTTACATCAATGTCACTTTTCTGTTTGAAGGTCATTTTCTGGTAAATTTATCAGGAAGTGTTCATGAGAACAGTAGTCTCTGGGCTCTTGGATATGGATAGCACTTTGTCTGTAGCCTCATAGTTGTATCCTAAGTAAAGATAGTTAATCATTGAGTATAAAAATTGAGTATATATATGCTACTCAATTTTTTTCTGGCATAAAGCATCACTTTTAAAAAAATCTGATGATAATCTAATTATGAGAGTCTCCATTATAAGACACTTGGTGTTTTTATTTGGATGTAAATGCCTAAAGTCATTTTTTCTTTGATATTTAATAACCTTACTGGAATATGTCTTAATATTGGTCATTTTTAAAATCAGTTTTCTTAAATACTCAGTCCATCCTTTCAAAATATAATTCCAATATCTTTTTTTTATTACACTGAGAAAGTTTTCTTGAATTATAGTTTTTTTCAAAATATATTTTTATTGATTTCAAAGAGGAAGGAAAAGGGAGCAAGAGATAGAAACATCAGTGATGAGAGAGAATCATTGATCGGCTACCTCCTGCATGCCCCCTAATGGGGATCGAGCCTGAAACCTGGGCAGGATCCCTTGATGGAATCGAACCTGGGACCCTTCAGTCTGCAGGTTGACATTCTATACACTGTGCCAAACCAGCGAGGGCTTGAATTATTGTTTTTACTTTATTTATCCTGTTTCCTGTTTTGGTATTTTATTTCATTTTATCTTTTTGAAGATTCAATATAAACATATGTTAAGTCTTTATCTTCTTAGTCATTTACCCTTGAATCATTTTATTTCTTCCTTCATTTTTATTTTTGGACTTTTCTTCCTTTTTAACTTCTTTTTATCTTTAGGCACTTATTTTTTAAACGTTTCTTAAAGCATTCTTTGTTCCTGTGTTTCTTTGATTGTAATATTCACTTTTAAATCATTCTCTCTTTTATGTATATTCTTTCTTGAATTCCAGTAAAGTATCTCTTAACTTTTTAAATTAAGATTTATGTTATTAGTTTTAGGTTATATTATTTCCTAAATATCATTTAGTTTGTCTAATTTTTATCTTCCAAAAACTTTTTAGAACTCCCCACCTGTTATTATTGTTATTTAATTTTCTTCTATTCTTCTTGTTCTGATTACTTATGTATTTTTTATACCCTTTATATTTTTTGTGAGTATTATGGAGAGGGAAGAAACAGATGTTTTCAGTCCACAGTATTTAATTAGCCCCATTTTTTTTATGGATTGTCTTTTCCCTATTGACTTATAGGAGTTTCTATTTGACTCCTTAATTAATCTTTCATTGCTTATGTGCTTTTTAAATATTTACTTTCAGTATGTGATTGTCATTATTTTACCAATCTCATTATCTATGCATTAAGATTTAATTTTAATTTTGTATCCTTTTCTTTTTGGTTAATATTATTAATGTCTTAATTAATAAATTCTTCCCAACTTCAGGTACATTATAATATTTTCCTATCTGTTCTTCTAAAACATTTAAAATTTTCTTTTCACATTTATATCTTTAATTTATGGATTAATTTTTATGTGTAGTGTAACACAGAGGTTATTTTCTCCCATGTAGACAACTATTTTTACCTGAAGAGTTAATCCTTTCCTCTAACGTTACTCTAACATACACCAAATCCCTTCTTTTTAATAAATCTGTTTATGAGTTCACTGTTATTCTCCATTTCTCTCTCTCTGAATTAATACTACATTGTTTTAATCACTATATCTTAATACTAACTCTTGAAATATATTAGCTGAAATAATTGCTCCTTATTGTTTTGCTTCAAAATAATCTTGGATATTCTTGATGTTCACCCATGTAAGGTCTGGAAACAAACAAATAAACAAACATACTCTGTTGCAATTTTGATTGGAACAGTTTTAGAGTATAATTCATTTTGGGACTTATTTTTATTTACTTTGATTTTCTCTAAAGCAGACATATAGTATATTCCCATGGATCATTTCCAGATGACTTAAGAAAAGAATATATACATATAATATGTTCCCACATACATATATCAACAATAAATATTTGCACATATTTGTTTATGAATGGAATATTTATAGAAATACATATACAAGTTAGTAATTGTAAAATATTTTTTTAATTTTTCTTTTACCTTGAACATGCATTATTGTTTCTATTAAGCAATCCCCTTTGAAGACTACATTTGACTGCCTAAATCAACATCTTAATTGTAACAGGTGTTAGCTGTGAGAGTTGGGGATAATATCATAGTGGCAGAAACTATTTTTCTATAATTTATTTTATCTTCTGACATAAAGCACCAGTAATTTAGAAATCACCACATAGAAAGCTTAGAGTAATTATCCACCCCTGCCCTACACCCCCGCCCTTTTTTTTTTTTTTTTTTTTTTACTATGGATGACTATGTTGCCATTCAAATATTTTAAATGGAAGAAAATAGATTCTTCAAATATATATAATAATTTACTGTGCTATCTGTATAGATAAAATGAAGAATTAATCAGTTGGTTGCTAGTAATGGGAGAACAAAATCTACATTTTATTCACTTTTCTATCACTAGTAGTTCAGTGACTCATATATAGAGTAGGTCACTAATATGTATCTGTAAAAGAATGAATAAGTACATCTAAAAGCATTGGTATTTTGAGAGTTGTATGTGGTGTTATATTTTAAGATGTGATATAGAACCTAGAATATAGTAAGTGCTCAGTAAATGTCAGCTTTTGCTTTTTTCAGTTCTGTAACACTCTATTAATATTCCACAGCTTTGTTTCTACCTGATTCTGAACAGTATCCCATATAATAAAAGGTAATATGCAAATTGACTGTCACTCTAACACACAAGATGGCCACCACAAGATGGTCGGCATGGGAGGGCAGTTGTGGGCGACCAGGCCAGCAGGGGAGGGCAGTTAGGGATGACCAGGCCTGCAGGGGAGGGCAGTTGGGGGTGACAAGGCTGGCAAGGGAGGGCAGTTAGGGGCAATTGGGCCAGCAGGGAAGCAGTTAGGCATTGACCAGGCTGGCAGGGGAGTGGTTAGGGGGTGATCAGGCTGGAAGGCAGAAGTGGTTAGGGGCAATCAGGCAGGCAGGCAGGCAGGTGAGCGGTTGGGAGCCAGCAGTCCTGGATTGTTCCCAGATTGGAGAGGGTACAGGCTGGGCTGAGGGACAACCCCAACCCGTGCATGAATTTTGTGCACTGGCCTCTAGTTTTTTTAACAAGTGACCCGAGTGAAGATAGAGGATATGTTTACCACTTTATGGAATTTCATGGCTATGGGATGGATCAAAAGATATTCATAGGCTAAAACAATGTGCTGAATTGAATGAAGTGGAATTTGATAGTTTTTAATATCCTGAAGAAGAAGTAAAACTCAAATGATCAAGGACTGCATGAAGGCAGAATTTGCTTAATGTAACAGCAGTTCATGTAGAAATTTTAAGGCATTTTAATAGGGAATAGATTTCAATCTGAACTGCCAATTTGATGTAGCCACTAAAGAAGGTAATACTACCATAAGTTATATTAAAAGGAGATATCCTACCTAATAATAGACAAATATGCAAATTGACCGTACCTTCGCTATGCCCACGATTGGCCAGGAGGCGCAGGGGGCGGGACTTGGGGTGGTCGGGGTGGCCGGTTGGGCCAGTGGCAGCGCGAGCACAGCATCTGCGCCATGGCTGTGCTGCAGCACAGAAGGGGCCTCTGGGGCAGCGAGCCCACGTCCCGCCGCGGACCATCAAAAGCGGGAAGCTGGGTGTCCGCTCCGGCACCAGCCAACAGACACTTAGCTCCCCTGCGATGGAAAGCGAAAGCAGGGGAGCTGGGTGTCTGTCCGCTCCGGCACCAGGCCTTTCAGAAGGCTCCGCCACGCCAGAGGCTTTCGAAAGGCCTGGTGCACCAGCGGACAGTCAGCCAGCTCCCCCGTGATCGAAAGCGGGGAGCTGTGTGTCCGCTCCAGCACCAGCGGACCCCTTGCCATCAAAAGCTGGGATCAGGCTGCTAGCAGTGTCCGCGGAGCGTGCTAGGCTTTGCGGGGCAGTGGATACGGCCTGGATGGCAGGTTAGGCCTAGGGGACCCTACACGTGCATGATTTAATCATGCACTGGGCCTCTAGTTCTATAATAAGAGAGTGAATAGTAGTCTCTATTAACTAAGGATCTAGTCTTTATTAAGTAAATATACCTATGCTTGAAGCAATTATATATTTAATCCTAGACTTCACACTTCCTAAGAAGCTTAGGCTTGTAAAAATATTTTAAAAAGCAATGATTAGTATGGTAAAAAGACTAAATTATTTTGTAATGAAAATTAAAATTTTTGTTCTGATAAGAAAAATGACTCATGCAAGATATAATAATTGTTTTCAATTTTTGGAAAACAAAAGTCAGGTGATGGAGACTTTAGGACCTTTAGAAGAAAAAAATAGAATAGTTGATCAATATAAGGAAAACATTTCAAATGGTCTCAACTGCAGCCACCTGCTTTAGAATTCCAGAACCATGGTGTTGTGCAATGCTAGAGTTCATAACCACATATTTGGGTAGAATATTAAGCTGAATATTTCATATTCTGTGGCATAGCCCAGTGTGGCTTCAGACATGGCCATAATTATTATTGGGAATGATGGACACACACCTGCCTTTGTTGATGGACTTGCTCAATAGGATTCAAATAATATTTTATGTTTACCATTTAAGACATACAAAATATTTTAAAATAACTCAACTGTGAACCTACTTATACCCACCCCTATAGATAAAACAAGGTATTGTGTAACGATCTGGTACAGTGGATAGCACAAAAAGATGGTCTGAATAGTTTGTATTTATAGTTATTCCGCGCTTGGCCATACTTGTATGCTAATAGGTAAGACAGAGATTTGTTCTGTTGTCTAACAACATACTGTTTGGCAACGGCCGGCACCATTTGTTGAGTGAATGACAAATTCCTATCATTGCTTGATTGATGTTCACTAGCTTCTAAACAGCCTGAAGTACCATTTATTTACATCATCTTAAGCCTTTCCCCACACATTCCACACCCTTGGAGAAGGCATAAATAATAATGGGAGAGGGCATGAAAATTGAAGCTGCCATATTGGTGGGAAGATTTCCTCTAGTGCAGAAGAAGTTAGCTCTGAGGGTGAAATTTAATATTTTCAAGAGACAGATAGAAAGCTTCTAAGGGGATGTTCAAAGTCAATTCTCCATGACTGGGGCAGTAAGAAGTGCATCAAATTATAGCACTCCATTGGAAATGCTGCTTTCATATGAACATTTACAGACTAGATTGGGATTTCTTTTTCTTTTTTGAACTCAGGAATAATATTATGTAATCTGTAAGGAAATATAAAAATGTAGTGAAAATGAAATCATATAAAATGTTAATCATCAAATTCTACAAAACATCAAAACCTTTTATGGGAAGAGACATCCTTGTAATGTGTTTTTGCATTATTTATTTGATATTGATAGCCATATGCAGCCACAGAGACCTGCAAAGCAATGCCAATTATTTTATTTAGTGATTTGGAAATACTGATTCTTATCAATATTGGCCATGTATAGGAAAATTCTCTCATGTCCTATTTGTTTACTATATTCTTATCTTTGGGCTATATTCAGATAAGAGATGCCAATACTTCATTTAGTCTTCTCTACCAAGATTAGTATTAAGTAGATAGTACAAGGCTGGAAATATATCACTCTAGATTTTTGTTCTTTTGTTTGTTTCCAGTTACACAAATTAACCAAGACTTGGATCATGGATTAAATTTCTTATTTCTTTCTAAATGTTATTAATTTTGCTCTTTAAGGACAATAGATTATGGTTTAAAGGGGTTTATTTAAATTTCTTTGCTCTCTTTTTTAATATCCTGTCATATAAATCTATTACAAAACTATTTGAAGGCAGAAAGTCATTAAATTAAAACAGAATTTTTTTTCTTTTTTTTCTCATTTCCTTAATCCATTTTTTTCTTTTTCACCTTACATTTTTCTCTTGCTTTTCTGACAAGTTGTGTAACAATTGTATCATAGATACCAAACTTTATTCTTCAACTTCTCTCCCTGCATTCACCAAGAGGTGAACAGACCATAAAATATTGTTCCCATCAAATCAGAACTGTCAGCACATGTGTGGGCAGTTCAAAGAAGTTGCAGGAGAACATTGATCTTGGAAATGTTTTTCCGTGTGTCAAACAGAGAAGACATTATTTCTGAGTTTAAAAATAGTCAGCACAAATTGGAAAACACAGTAATATTTATTTATGATAATAAACGTGTTTTTAGTAAAAGCCATGGATGTCCAAACACAAACGGAATCATGACAACCCAATGGCCTCTTTGACAAAAAACATGACATATGTCCCATTAATTTGCTAAATGATATGTGTGCAAAGGACAAATTAAAAATACTAAACCCTTTTAAATACACCATCTAATATAGGTATCACCCTGGACATGGCATTCAAAAATAGTCCCTTTGCTTTAACTTTATCTGCTGATTTTTTGTTACTGTGACTTGACAATTTTCTTTAAAGCTTTTTAATTATCGTTCACTTAAACACAAAACTACTTGCATTTTGGTTTGACTTTCTATAGAGGACTAAATTCTACGACATTAGTACATATGTAAGAAGGTATACAAAGTCAAAAAAAAAGAAGAAGGTATACAAAGTCATTTATAAATATATGAATTTGAAAGGTTCATAAGTATCCTGTAAGCATTTAGTATGGACTGCATTATGGTTGGCTAGACAAAAAATTATGTGTCTATCTAATTTATGATTGTCCCTAACAACTTTAAACTTCTTTTCAATTAAACTTACCTAGTATTTGGGAGAAGGTTAAAGTTTGTTAGAGATTTAAGTTTCCACACTTATGACTCATTAAATCAGGTGCATGAATAACTTGCTTTCCAAAAATTCACTTTGCTTTTTTCCAGAAGTCATTTGGCAACATTTGATATCATACAAAAATATAATTAAATTCAAGAAAAGACCCTCTTAAATAAAATTTTCTTTTTGAAAACTTATTACATGGTCATCCTGTTGTACCTTTTAAATAGATTTATCAAGCTCTGTAAATTAAAAAAAAAAAGGAAGACGGTAAGGTTTATAAATAAAATACCAGGAAAAAAGGCACTTATGCCCTGCACATGGTTATTTCAATTTGTATAATCCACAACCCTATCAAATGGAATTGATTTCTGGCCTGAAAACAAATACAGAAAAGTGCTAGAATAGAATCAAATCAGAATGCTTATGAAAAAGAATCAAGTTGTCTACCAAATGTTTCACGTCAGTAGGAAATTTCTTTGGAAACTTCTGATGGAAATTTGCAGTGTATGTTGTTGTATCAAGTGCAGGAGAGGTATAAGGCTATTGGAGGAATTCCCTTACTTTATTGACTAAAGAGCCAAAACAATTGTTGTTAACAGTAAAGCTTGACAAGATAATTAAATGAATGATAACAAAATCTCAGTGGGGAAGTTCCCATTAATTGGATTTATTTGGGATCATGTTTTCACAAGTATAACCAAATTATCTAATTTTCACTCACATTAAAAAGTGATAGTATATAACAACTAATTACTAGACTTGAAGGAAAAGGCCAGTCTTTTGAACCAATCAAACAGAAGAAAATAAACACCAAAGAACTGCCATGATGTTTGACAGCTTCCTGAAAATCCCATTCATCATTTTGTCCTGTGAAATATTTCTGTGAAACTCGCCAAATAAAAGAATCCCAGTAATTTCTATGTAGTAGTGTCTTTAAAGCTGGAACACATTTAACCACATTCTTTGTATCCTTTCAAGATATTAATATGTGTTTTAGTAAAAGAATACCAACAGGTGAAATAACTGAAAAGGAAGGATTTGTTACAGATACAGCAAATGAGTTTTGGCATTTTTTTTAAAAAGAAAATCAGTACCATTCTGGTTTCCTGTTTAATATTACATATGTTTTTTTAATTGTTGCTGTTTTCATGCTGTACAGATCAAAAATATCTAAATTATAGCATCATTATAATCAACGTTTAAATTTGACATGAATGAAATACTCCATACATTACTCAGATTTTTTTGCTTTGAGCTGCTAGCATGATCTCTCCAAATTAAAATGGGATACATTTAATGCTTTAGCAAATGACTTTCTAATTTCCATGAAGTTAATGATGAACCTCATGATACATTTGTAGTACTCAACTAGATCCTGTTCAGTCAATATATTAAATAGAAATTTAAACTATGAAATGTGTCACATTTTTTTTCCACTCTCATACACTGAAACAACATTAATCTGTTGATAATGTTTGTATAAATTCTAGCAGCCTTGACTTGGCAATTAAATCTGAAGCATGGTAATCTAAATTAATAAGTAATGCCAAATATATTCTTTTAATTTTGTGACTTACATTTTTTCCTAAAGAAAATTATCATCTAAATAAACAGATTTTATACATATTGGTTAAAAATTAATAACAATATCCAAAATACTTCTTGCATTTAAAATTATGTTTCAGCTTTAAAAACAGTGCTTAATGTTCTGTTTATTCTGGGACATCATTTTGCACTCAGAAAACTAGCTGCTGTAACTATAAAACTAGGAGCTAACACTCATTCACAATGACTTTATCACGACTTGGGAACAGTTTTACAACCTAGAACTGCTTTATCTTCCACAAAGTTGTTACTACATTAATTTAGAAAAAAGAATAGGGCTATGCTTTGTTTCCTTAACCATTTTGGTAAATTAATACAAAATAGATGTCAGTTATGGTATAGATAGGTAGATTGATTGACAGATAAATTTAGAGCAACAGATAGGTAGATGGATATAAATATGGCCATCATTAAAGTAGAATGTTTTGTTTTGCCAGGTGAAATACTGCATATGAAAGATTCCATTCATACCTTATTTTGTTATCATTTCTATTTCTGTTTTTATCTTTTGTTTAATCAATATAGTAAAAGACAGTTTTCTGATTAAACAATATTGCAAATGCTAAATAATTGTTTTTATTAGTTTACATTGGCCTTTCACAATCTAAAAGTATAACCACCCCAAGCAAAAACTGCATGTGGATCATTCTGGATTTTGAAGAATTTTTGTTTTTAAGATAGATTTTTATTTCAAGTTATGGATCAATATTTACATTTTACTGACAGTTAACAATTAGAAGAAATTATAAGCAAAGAAATCCCTTGAAATAGAAGATTTTATCTATTAGTGTCGCTTAATGTCTTGCTCAGCACTTTTAAATTCTATTAGAAAGATAACTTTCTGTCCATTACGTTATGATAGTTCAATCACCCTTAAAAATGAACCTATCTATTCTTATTCCATGAAATGTCACCCATTTATTTCCAATAGACCTTTTCCTCAATGATCAGAATTGGAACCTGGGATTTTAACTGAAAACAATTGGCACATTTTATTTCCCATAAGAGGTATTTAAAAATACAAAGCTGATTTGTCCACAAATTCCTAGGCTTATAAATTCATAATGTTAAAGTTTCATCAGTTTCATCTGAGATGAGACTTGCCTGGAAATCCATGGTGTGTTTTCTGAAGAAGTTACCTAAATGTCTTCAAAAATTCGATTGGTCTAGAAAAATGACTCTGAGACAGTCATGTTTCTTTTCATTTTTTTTAAAAAAGACAAAACAGCAATAAACATTTTAGCTCTTTAATGAGCAAAGATCATGTCTCTTATCATTGGACTAATAGTCATTATCCAGTTTATCTTTATTTCACGCAATGACCAATGACATGGCCAAGATGTACAAAGTTGTTTCCATCAAGTAGTATACAATTTTTTTTGTATAATAAGCTTTCATTCTTGAAAAAGAGTAACTGAAAAGAAAGGTTTCTGTTACTGCAGTTAGTTTGTCAGAGAAAGTTCTTTGCATTATCTTACAAACTATCAAAATTGCTAGTCATCTGAAAAAATGTAAAAAAAAATCACATAACTTTAGTCTAATAGAAATATAGTACAGGTAAGAGAGAAAGTATTTATCAGGATGTGCTCTTTAAGTCCATCTCATTTTTTAATATAAATGTACATCTGATTACATATACAAACATTTGGATAGGTCTGTGATATACTGTTACCGGTAAACAACAGTGGATGAAGAGTTTCCTGTGGTCTTAGAATATTCATTTAAAATCACATGTACGTGTAAGACTAAAATCCCCCAGATGTTGTCTCTCTTAGGTTCTGCATCTACGTTGCACTCTACTGAGATTGCAAGAGTAAATTCCAGTGACAGGACCTCAGTAAGAAAGATAAGTGGTGTGAGGAGGGACATAACTTTATATTGAATTATTATTAGTAAACATTTTGTCATGCAACATGAGTAAATCAATTAACTGAGAGCTATAACCAGAGTGGTAATTTGGGGCATCCTCATTTCATAAAAGACTGTTGCAAGTAACTCTTTGGACACACTTCACCTTACCAAAAGGAACAAAATACAGAGTAACAAAAACCACAGCAAATTATGGATCCTGTAACACATGTCCAATTAGGATTACATCTTTATAAATAATTTAGATGGGAATGAAAAGAACATTAAGAACACAGGAAATTGTTGTTCTGGGATTCATATCAGCGAGTATTCACCACTATACCTACAGTTTCTTCAAATACCTTTAAGAACTAATTCCTTCTATTATCAAAACTACTGTGAATTATTTTATTGTAATTACTTTTGCCCCTTAAAATCTTCTTTCGGTTCTGCCAATTGATGGAGGAAGCTTCTATTAAAGACTCCAAT
The DNA here is from genome assembly GCF_951640355.1 of Cnephaeus nilssonii. Lineage (NCBI taxonomy): Eukaryota > Metazoa > Chordata > Mammalia > Chiroptera > Vespertilionidae > Cnephaeus > Cnephaeus nilssonii. The sequence goes on along the minus strand of NC_137074.1, from coordinate 33,933,772 downwards.
GGGATGAGAAGAATTTTAATTACGGCTTAATCAGCAGCACAGCCACCAAGCATATAGATTATCATGCACATCGTGCTAAAAATATCCAGTTTCCTGTATCCCCACAACTTTATACTGACAGCACTTATGTGATAATGTACCTGCCAGTCTTTAAACTTCTCTGTTTTACTGGCAAATTTCAGCATGAGCCTCCGCTAAGGACATTAACAGCATTGGTGTTTTGTGTACTTATCCAAATATGTAAATATGGTCTACACAATAAAACAGCTCCAAATAAAAACTGGTGAAAATTATCTGACATTCCATTGGTGTGTCCCTTGTGCATATTCATGGTTGTTTTTTATTTTTATTTTTTTATATTTCAGACATAGTTCTTTCCTGTTTGGTGTTCCACATGCCTAATTCCATTTTGTAACATAAATCTTCAAAAAATTAATTCTTGAATGTGAATGAAAAAGTATCATTCAGAACAATTGCTTCAAGCAATTGAAATTCATTTTTAGAGTTGATTTGTGTATATATATACAATTCATTTTTTCAAAACCCCCAAAGTCCTTGATATGTATATTCACATAATATTCCTCCTTATTTAAATAGTAAGAGTTTTGTAGGTTGAAAGCCAAGGAATCTTCAGTAATCTTTTACTGCAATCCATCAAAAAAATAGAGTTTGTTTCTGTTATCTGGCTATACCCTGGTTGTTGAATGTGAATGGGGGTGCGGATGGGGATGGGGCAGCGTATTGTTCTGTCCTCCGGTAAATGTATTGAATGTGTGTAAGGGTTGAATTCCTGGTATAGTGTTGGGAATCATTGTAATAGTGTTGGGTGTCATTAAAGGAACATCATCAGGTGACCTCCTCATAGCTAATGTGTAATCTGGGGGGCAGGCGGTCCGAAGAACCACCTCATGTGGATGGATGGACTCACATTCATGATCCAGATCAGTGTGCTTCATTTGGAGGGACATGATCTCCTCTTCTTGTGCATGGGTCAGATCGTTGGTAGTAGTACGCTGAGGGCTGCATCTCCTATGAACATCATGTCTCCTCTTATCCTTTTTGTAGTACAGGGCTGCAAATGCCAAGATGTTCAGAAATAGCAGTGAAGCTCCAACTGCTATAGTAACGCTCAGCTCTGTTGAGTAGTCCCTCTGATCCACTGAAAATGGACTTGGTTGTTGTTTGGGATCATCCTGCTTGGCAGTGGGAAAGGCTGATGTGACAGGTACAGAATTTTTTCTCGTAGGTCTGAAAGTGATGTCCGTTGATGGCACTTTAGTTGTTGTAGAGGTATACTGAGAAATGTCATTGAGATTATGCAGATGAGGTACCAGCTCCAACCAGAGGTTCACCTTATTGGCTCTATAATGTTCTTTAACTCTTGGTTTTAATCCAATATGGAGATAAAGTTGATCTTTCTGGGAATATCTGGTCCATGCTACTTCTTCAAAGCGGTTGGGTTTGGTATGGATGAATTTTGTGTCTTGAGGAACTGGTTGATTTGGGTCACTAAGAAAGAAAAAAGCAATTATGAGAACTAAATTATTTTATTCATTTTCTTAATAGAAATAGTACTAGGTTGACATCAAATTGAAGAGGTAATTCAGTCAGGCTTTAGAGTGTTTTAACAACAATTGGGTCAATTTAGAAGTATAAATCCCATTGCAGGCAGATTGCTTGATGGATGATAATGTAATTCGAGTAAGCCTCACATTCTTTTACAAATGGGCTACTATCTACCCAAAGATTTTAAAATTTATGTACCTATTCATTGTCTCATAGGCAAACTAACAGAGACAGCATGGAGTAGCGGAAAAGATAAGATTTGGAATTGGCAGGTGAGGATTTGAGTCCTAGTACTGCTACATATTAGACATAATTAATATCTAGAAGAGGCTCTGATAGCCTCATGTCCCTTCTCTGTAAAATGGGATTAATCATACTTGTCATGCCCACCTGTAGCTGGCAGAACCAAAGTCATATAGTTTTGCAAATTGGAGAGCACTATAAAAGAATATTTGTCACTATTGAATAACAATAATAATGTCTTACTCAAGTAAAACACCAAAATAAATTTAATTATTGAGGAGTGCAATATATATGTAAGCTTATTTAATAAACTTCTTAAAAGGTAAGAACTAATAAAGCACGAATTTTTGAAGCACCACAGTAAGAATTTTGAAGAAAAAAAAAGAAACAATATCCTGCTGTTATTAATCTATTAAATCATTTGGGCACAAAATGTATGTTATTTTTACTAGTAAATGTTTAAAGGGATTTTTGTATTAAATTATAGAAAATTTTATTCCTTAGGTACATACCCAGTTTTAGCAAAATTTGTCCAGTATGTCATTACAACTGCACTCAGCATCACGTCATTTTTGGAGAAATTGCAAGGAAATAACTCTGTAGGTCCAATCATGGGGATTCCTAGTACATAGGGAACCTCATCTCCATGAGCTGCATCAGCCCAAGCAGGAACCTGATCTGTTTGGCAATGATGGTAAAAGGCATAGAAATATGTAGGTGAACCAAAGTTTGAGTGAAGATCTGCTGTAGCAACAGCTGGTGCCACCCACTGATGGTCCGTAAACAAGGCCAATAATGTCTTCCTTCTGGTTTCAGGGTTATGACGGTCAGCCCAGTCAGTATACATGAATTTAATGGTTTCTCTCAAAACATCTTTGCCTTCCGGATATCCATATAAATTATCAACAAAATTGGAAACAGCAAAGTCAAAATCACTAGCTGATATACCATCATCACTATCTACTATATTTTCAACAAATTTTAATCCCTCTCCTTGGTTAACTCCTAACATTATATCATAGTTGAGAAACTCTCCTTGCTCCATCAATATCTGAGGGTCATCTGGTATTACATCACCATCAATCACAGGTCCAAAGGCTATGTGGTATCGTGCTGGTTGAATATCTTGGTCAACAAGTTCTTTGTAAGGCTTCTTCTGTAGGCATTCCACCAATTCTACTGTATCTGAAACATTGCAGCCAACTTTTGTGGCCAACATCCTAGCATATTTTGCAGGTTGGAAACTAACAGCCCAGCTGGAAAGGGCTGTTCCACTTTGAGCTATTGCTCGTTGAAAAAGTCCTATGGGAAAAACAACAAAGAATTTCAGATGACCTTTGAATAATGTTGTGGTAAAACAATAACATTAGATATTTCAGACGTGTATATAAAAACCCAGATACAACTCAAGAACAAAAGATAAAGACATTTTTGCTTAAGAGAAGGTACGTAAGGGCATCCCCAAGGTATAATGAATTAGAGAGGAGAACTAAGTCTTCTGCTCTGAGTTACAACCACTTTAGGGATCAAGAAGTATAAATTGTATCTGTCTCAAACAGGCAGTAAGCAAGGAGAGGAGGAGAATATGTAACTACTAGTGGTAAAAAGGCCCACATTTGTCTGTGCTCATCATGTAAACACCTATGTTATTATCAAAACCAACCAGATGGGACCAAGTCTCTCCCCACTATCTTTTCATCAGACTTTCTGTTGTCTTTTGAGGATATTTCCTCCAATTTGGCTGCATATGTCTTCCTTCAAAATGGCTCTGCATGCTTGTTTTAATCAGATTTTATTTGAAAAGGCATTGTTCAGAGCTCACATTGGGGCTGGGGATTTGCTAATACCCTGGGGATAGCCCTGAGGCACACAAAACAGAATATCACTTTAGACATACTCTTTTCAGCTCTTCCTGTCAGACATAGTATGCTGAATATTCATCTTTCAAACATAACATTTTCACTAGGTTAAAGAAAAAAACATCAGCAGAGGATTTTGTTGGGTGTGATTTAACTTCTTTCAGTTTTGAATGTGCACTGCTATGTTTTATCATAAAAAAATGCAAAGTACATGGTCCGCTGCTTTTCACTTAATTGCATTTAAAAATTACAAATCACAGCCCCATATGCAGTTTGATTAGAACTGCATGCCATTCAAATTTGCAAATGCACTTTATCTACTCATTATGCTATTTTCAAATAAAATCCTTGTGTTAAATTTATCTATTTTCTTTTTAAAAAGTACATTTGTTACCATTTTCCAAATGCAGCTTTGTAGACTGGTTATTTAAACACATGCTCAGTTATTCATATGTGTTAACGAGATAAGAACAGTTTTCACAAAGGTGCTAAAACAGTGTCTGAATTAGAAACAGAATTTTAGATTTTTCTCCAAATGCATATATGTATTCAAAATGCAGTCTATAATATGTTCCTAGATAATTCTAAAAACCATACTAATTTAAATTTGTTTTGGTTTCTGACATCTTTAAGAACATATTTTTAGTTTGCTAGAGCAAAGTATGCTAGAGTAAATGGTATAAATACAGATAATTTCAAAAAATTATATAGGCTATGTGTCAACATTAGCTCACAGAAATATTTTACTAATTAAAAACTTGACAACTAATATAAATCTTGTGATTTCTATAATATCTTTTCCCCTTTAAGGGACTTAATGACATTAACTATATATATATATAAAATGATTTTGCAGAAAATACCTATCATTAAATATAATCTGAAAGATGCCACCTAGATGGTATTGGGAAAACCGTAGTTTTTTATTAGTGAGAGTGCTTGTTGTGTGTACACAAGCTGTGATTGACTTCTGGTTGATATAGGCCTGAGCATTGCTACAGCTCTGGGGAGTTTACAGACTTTAAAGTCTGTCTGCACTGGAGACAGAATTAGCCCGATGATTTCCAGACATCACCCAAGCATCTCCTGGTCAAATCAGGCAGCTGTGTGGAGATAGGCTTAGGACTAGACCAAACATAAGTCCACTTGTGTGGCCAGGTATGAACAGATTCCCTTGAAGAGGCTGATGGAATGCTGTATTGTTGACTGTTTGCATAGCCATTTGCCACTGTTTACCATACCATCCATTGATAAATAGCGATGCTAGCCAATGAGCTAACTGATTCATCTCTTTATATGCAATGCTAGTTTTATACTGGCTGGAACTGGTTTGGGTGCCCATGTTTGCTTTACATTTACAAAAAGTTTTAGAAAACCTAGGAGGAAAGAACATTTGCAATCAAATGACCCTAAGAAGTCTAAACAGAATTATCTAATGTTAACCTAGATAAATATTGGCTTACTGTAGTCCCTAGCTAGAACTATATAATCTGTTCTATTAAAGAAAACAACTTTGTTATTTCATAATAAGCCATTTAATTACCAACCAAATCTCTATACAATTGGCAATGTTCTCATATGTGCCATTTTGTCATCTCGAGTCAGAACTCTACTACTACATATGAGATGTTACAGAAATGATGTCCATAATGAGGTCCATAATAATATGATATAATAATAATAATAATATGTAGTATATGATTCTCCAAATACATATACTCATTTAATAATTCGCTGATTTTTCAAAATTCCACATAAATGTATCTTTGATACCAAAAACAAATATATTTGGTGCTTATATCATAAAACTCAGTCTTACAAAATAAGATGTTTTATGAACACTTGACAATGTATATTTTATACATATAAAATGACAAAAAGTACAAAATATAAGATGGCCTATGCTGATGTCTATTTTCCATCTTTCCATCTCTTATGTGTGTGAAATGGAAAGAAACCATTTTTCTTTTTGCAAACTTCTCCAATAAAACACTTTCTGTTTTTGAGGATACAAGTTAATGATGTAAGTTGAATGAATGACTAAACTCATGGTGAGATGGGAGTCAATAAAAACACACACAATAACATAAGGAGCTTTGGGCAGGCACTTAAAAACGGTGTCAAGGCCAGAAAATGGAGACAAGAAAAACATTTCATGGGTTTAAGCAGCCTCAGTGCTCCATGCTGCTTTGCCAAGCTTTCGGAGGGAAAAACACTTTTGGAGTTGAAAATAGAAAAAAATCATAAATTCAGACCTATTTTTTTAAATCGAAAGCTCTACTAGTGACCTCAATGCTTTGACAATTTTGGATCATGCATGCAAAATAATCAGACATCTATTCTCCACTCAGACAACAAGTGAAAATCTCATTTCTAGACAAACTAGCTTATAGCTCCTTCTTTCTTACTAGCAAAGGGTTTTAAATGTCTATTGTCTTAAAAGTAGATTATACACAATCCTTAAATAAAAACACACCTTGTCTTTTATTTTGATTACTGAATAAACAGAGATGATAGAACTGTGAACATCCTTGATATTCCCTAAAAATCACCCTTTGGAGAAAGGAAAAGTAACTGTGATGTGAACCATTCTGAAGTGTGCTTGAAAGGGCTTTCTTACCAAGCTCCACAGGAGACAGAAAGTTTGACAAAAATCTGAACATGCATAAAAGCTGAAGAAACAAAATTTTAAACAGTTATTGAGTTCAACCTGACACTCAGTTTGAACAGAGAAATATATACAGAGCATCACATACTACTGATGGTGGTGGCATGCAGACACCAAAATTGTCAAAATTTGCAACCTGCATAATACCTTTGGTTGAATTGCTCCAACGGTTACCTTCAGAATAATGGGATAAAGTCAGCAGATTGACACACGAACCCCCAGCACCAGATCCAAAAACAGTGATTCTTAAGGGGTCACCACCAAAGAATCCAATGTTCTCACTAGTCCATCTTAAAGCCTGTATGAGATCAAGGAGTCCATAGTTTCCTTTTGCAGCCTGATCTCCTGTGCTCAAGAAACCTGGAAAATAAAAATAAAAAGACACCTTAGAAACACCCTTTTGATTTGACATAAATAAAATAAGAATTAAATCTAAGTATAACTGAAGCCTATGTTCATCAAGGTGAGTACATGTTCTTTAGTAAAAAAAAAAAAAAAAGAAAGAAAAAAATTATTTCCCACCAGAATTAAAAAAAAATACTTTAGGAAGAATAGTAGAGACTAAAATTTGAAAATTGACATTTATCTTCCCCAAGTTATCCAGGAAATAGGCAACAAGGGGCAGATAAAGGGAATGAAAACATTCTGAGAGACCTCAGGGAAAGATTCTAGAGGCCAAGTTACTTGGTGGGGATATTTGGGATAGTATCATGGGGCACATGAGAATGTGCTTTCGCATAAAACACTGTGTCAGTCCTCAGGTTGCTCATGGTCTAACATGGTTGGAATTTAAAGTATGTGTAGCAGAGTGGCAGGATATGAGGGTGGAGAACATGCGTATTTTTCTAAAACTTGTGCATAAAATCATATGCAACTCTTTGCATATATGTGTATGTACATTTTCATCAATAATGGCCCATGGTTAAGAAATAATCACTGTTAGAGGTAATTTGAGGCCACCTTTTGGAATACCTTAAATGCTAAACTGAGGAGATATGCACAATTAGAAAACAGTGTAGAAAGAAGGAGAAGGGATTAGTTAAAGAACATATATGCATAACCTATAGACACAGACAACAGTGGTGATGACCAGAGGGAAGGGAGGCAAAGGCTGAGTGGAGGTGGGAAAAGGAGGGAAAAATGGGGGCATCCATAATAGTGTCAACAATAAAAAAAAAAAAGTAAAAAAAAGTGTAGAATAATTGAAGATTTTTGAAAAGTTCTGATTCATATTTCTGGAATGTTTAAAGCTGTGCTTTATAGTGAATCTGATAATGAGGAGAAGTGTATGTTGCACAATAAAAAGAATGGCGTAGGGGAGAGGTTGTAGGGGTCTGAATTGACAAGGTGGAAAAGGCAATTGAAAAAAAGGAGATAGGGTCCCATTTGTTTTTTCTTTCATTTGTTTCCTTGCCCAAGGTGATATATCAGAAAAAAATATTGCTATAAGAAATGTCCAAGATTTCACTGCCTGTGTTTTCCTCTAAGATTTTTATGGTTTCAAGTCTAACATTTAACTAAAAATTTTTACACAGCAAAGAAAAATATCAACCAAGCGAAAAAACAACCCACTGAATGGGAGAACATATTTGCCAATGATACATCTCAGCGGTAAAAAAGAAGGAAATCTTATCCTTTTAGGACAGCATGGATGGAGCTGGAGAGCATTATGCTAAGTGAAATAAGGCAATCTGAGAAACACAAGTACCACTCATATGTAGAATTTAATGAAGAAAATAAACTAATAAACAAAATAGAAACAGACTTATAGATAGAGAACAGACTGACAGCTATCAGAGGAGAGGTGGAAGTGCGGGGAGGCTGGGTGAGAAAGGTGAAGGGATTAAAAACACACACAATATATTCATAGACACAGACAACTGTATGGTTATTACCAGAGGGAAAAGGAGGTAGGGGGAGATAGAAGGAGGTAAAAGGGGGATAAATGGTGATGGAAGAAGATTTAATTTGGAGTGGTGGGACACACAATGCAATGTACAGATGATGTACTATAGAATTATACACCTGAAACCTATATAATTTTATGAACCAACTAGAGGCCTGGTGCACAAAGTTTGTGCACTTGGGGGGTCCCTCAGCCTGGCTTGTGCCCTTTCGCAGTCCAGGAGCCCTCAGAGGATGTCTGACTGATGGCTTAGGCCTGCTACCCACAGGGAGCAGGCCTAAGCCGGTGGTTGGACATCCTTAGCACTGCCGCGGAGGTAGGAGAGGCTCCTGCCACCACCACTGCATTTGCCAGCCATGAGCCCAGCTCAGGGTTTCTGGCTGAGCAGTGCTCCTCCTATGGGAGTGCACTGAACACCAGGGGTTAGTTCCTGCATTGATTGTCTGCCCCCTGGTGGTAAGTGCAAGTCATAACGACCAGTCGTTTTGCCGTTCAGTCAATTTGCATATTAGCCTTTTATTATATAGGATGTCACCCCAATAAATTCAATAAAAAAGTAAATAAATAAATAAAAAGTTTTAAAAGAAACAAAAGGAGATAGAGAAATTATGGTGGCAGTAACAGCTGAATGACTTTAAAAAATATATATATTTTATTGATTTTTTACAGAGAGGAAGGGATAGGGATAGAGAGTTGGAAACATTGATGAGAGAGAAACATCGATCAGCTGCCTCCTGCACACCTCCTACTGGGGATGTGCCCGCAACCAAGGTACATGCCCTTGACCGGAATCGAACCTGGGACCTTTCAGTCCGCAAGCCAACGCTCTATCCACGGAGCCAAACTGGTTAGGGCTGAATGACTTTCTTATGTAGTAGGTCCTAGAATAATATTATTTCATGCTATGTCATGATAATAGTGACATGCCATAATAGGAACTTAACTCTTGTTTATATCAATTAGTCTGTGGTAAAATTGGTTTTGTTATAGGCCATTTCCCTTAAAGTCACAGAACCTATGGATGACATTAAGTGAGGGCTTATCATATATTAAAGTTATAGAGAAAAGAATAAAAAATACTACTTTTATAACTCTTTAAGCATATTCATTCATTTTTCTGACAATAGTTTTTATACTATATTTGTTATAACTTTTAAAATAAACATCTACTCTACTGCATTTGGTATAAATTTGGTAGAAAATATAAAAAGTATTTCATAAAATATTCAATTTTATAGACTATTTGTATATTATGTAGAAAATATTTAGAGATATATTACATGTAAATTGGTTAAATATATTCAATTAATTAATTTCTAAACTCAACAAATTTATAGAATTAATTTTTAAAAATTGAATTTATTCCTTTATTACAGAGCCATTATAGAAACTCAACATAATGGGTCAATTTAATGGTAAAAATTATTTTATCCAAATTGTAAAAATGTACTTCACAATTACATTTGTGAAAATTAGGCTGTGATAACAATACCTATTAAATGAGTAAAATACATCAATACCCACAATGAATCTATGGACAAGAAGTGCTTTAGGATCATTATAGCAAGCAACAGATTTTGACAAATATGAAGAAATGCAGACAATTAGTTCTTCTTTTCTTACAAGAATTAAAATTCTAAGGAAAAAACCCCACCATAATCTCTACTCTATTGTGTACATACAGTATACATGTGCATGTATGTATGTGTGTGTGTGTGTGTGTGTGTGTGTGTGTGTGTAATGCTGAAATATTAAATCATCCTTGAGATGGAGATTGACTTTTAAAAAATAGGTTCCAAGTAAAGATAGCTTTCTGGTCATACTCATTACTTTCTATTGAATCTGCATAACAATGTAAGGAAATTTTCATGGGATCTTTTTATGTAAAAGAACTTTCAAATACTCAATGGTCATATAAATGAGCATATTAAAATGCAATACAGAAACATGAGAGGGAACTCTTTTAACTTTATTTGCTATTAACTGAATTGTTGTGTAAAACCTATTAGCTTAAGATCCTGAAGGAACTTATGGCACTACTGATAGAACAAACCCTGAAAACAACATTATGAAAATATTATTGTGCATTAGATAGCAAGGCTCTTGAAGGATAAAGGAGGAATGAGTGAGTGAGTGAGTGAGTGTGTGTGTATGTGTGTGTGTGCTAGAGAGAGCAGTTAGGCAATCATGCAGGTAGGGGAAAGCAGTTAGGGGGATCAGGCCAGCAGGGGAGAACAGTTAGGGGGATCGGGCTGGCAGGGGAGAGCAGTTAGGGTGATCAGGGAGGCAGGCTGGTGAGCAGTTAGGAGCCAGTGGTCCTGGATTGCGAGAGGGATGTCGACTGCAGGTGTAGGCCTGATCCCACAGGTAGTCCCCTGAGTGGTCCTGGATTGGAGAGGGTGCAGGACGGGCTAAGGGACCCCCTCCTGTGCATTAATTTTGTGCCCCAGGCCATTAGTAATTAAATAAAACTGTAGCTCAGCTAAGAACACAAAATGAGAAAAGTTAAATAAATCACTGCCTCAGAAGATAAAGTTTGCTAATTACCCAATGATGTGCATTGGAAGCATTCTTTATACCTTGTCATCCAATGAAGTACTTTATTCATTTAAAGTTCTGTTTTTAAATTGTTAGCTTTGGTTTCCTTAACAGAAGAATCATTTCAGATCACTCTAGTCGGAACTTACATTGCACTGCTCAACTATAGTCCAACCATGGCAAAACTCAACTTTGCAAAAGATCTGAAAGTGTTGCTTATTTTCATAATTACTTTGGAAAAGGTTGTTTCTTTAGTGTCACTGAAATTATTCTTAACAGATCGTCATTCACATTCTCTGGCCTTTCCTGACCTTCAATTGTAAGCTCCTAGAGTGTGTGACTAATTGATATCCTAATATATATATATATGTGTGTGTGTGTGTGTGTGTGTGTGTGTATACATCTATCTATACACATATATACATACAGATATATTCCACACCATGTAGTTCATTCTATACATAAAGAAGTAAGTAAGAAATCTTCTATGTTCATCAATGCCATCATATGAATACAGATAAGTGCAGTCAAATTGATAAATAGTTTAACATAGAGACCATACTAAGCATTAAAGAGCCAGCCTTATAGACATGACATTTTAAATAAATAGTAATGAGGCATCCTTCTGGGAACTTGGGAATATAGATCAGAAAATAACTCATGAAGGATTTTGCATCTTAAATATAAAAGGATTTAAAACTGTGTGATTAATACTTAAATTCCTCCCAACTGAAAATGCAACTGGAAATCCCATGTGCTAACTCTGTCTTATTAGTTGCTATGTCCAATTGTTTTTTCCTTGTATTCTGTCTCTGTCTCTTGCTTTCCACTCATGTCACTGACTCATTCTAGGTCTTTCTCTTTTATACTCATGAAATCCTTCTACTAGTCACTCAACCTCCAATGTTCCAGCAAACAAGTTCTACCTTCTAGTCTGTCACCAGACTTGCTTTTGAAAAATATTCTGTTCTAATGGAGAGACATTGCTGTATCAAAGTAAAGTCTTCATGTAAGACATAATTGGATACTTTCCCCTTTTCTTCCCTTTAAGTCAAGATCGTTTAAACTATAATGTTTTAAGATTCCCCAAATTGGAAATTTGGATTCTACATAAGGAAAACACACACACACACATAATACTGTTTAATTATCTATCACCTCTAGCTAGTTTCCTTGCTGTTATGTTCTCTTGAAAGTTAGTGTCTACTTCTTTATATGCATCATCTGGCAGAAACTTTCTCTGAAATGAGGCTGATATCTTAATATCATATAATTTCGTGATATTTTCAAAATTTTATATTTTGGTACAGTTTTTTTATTATTTATTTATTTATTTATTTGGAGATAATGTGCTTTTTAATGGCTCATCTTGGGAAAGATCAAACTGAGTGACTGGCCAAGGCTTCTGGCTCCTGACAGCTGGACATGAAGGCATATAAGAAAGATGCCTGGAAAGAAAACACCTGTAGTGTTTCCCTATCATTCAGCCCCAAAGTCCCAACATTTTCACCATCTCTGATGTAAACAACTGAGGTTGATTCTTCTGTGTCATATTCAATTTTAACATTTACAACTTCTTCCAAATGGAACTAAAATATTAATTTTAACCAATGTTTTCTGAATATAGATGTCGTGGAGAGAAAACAGCCCCAATGTGCTTAGCTCTGAATTATGTTCATTATCTACATTTCAAGAATGGTCCAAGATACTGGGGAAAAAGGACCCCCAGACACAGCCACCATCCCCTTTATTCTACTGCCCAACCTAAGGCTCTTAATGGTCACACTTCTTGGTCTGCAAGTCCAAAAACCAAAAATAGCTTATCTAACATTCCCTGAAGTAGGTTATTGTGTACTTCTTGTCTATTTCAATTTGGAAAACAAAACTGGTATCAAACCTGACAAAATTCCAATGCTTTATGAATAACTGCTCTCACAAAGAAGGGATAAAGGAGAAATCTCCCTTCTAAAAAGGCTATTCAAAGAAATCACATTGTTCATTTCTAATTGTTCTGATTATGCAGGAATGTGTCTGATGATTTAAATGCATACTTTGCTTCAAAACATGACATTGAGGGAGCCACAATGGCTCCATTTAAGAAAAGCCTTCAGAAACTATATATTTCAGAACTATTCTATACTAGAGGCCCAGTGGACAATTTTGTGCATGGGTTGGGTCCGGCCAGCTTGCCCCAATCAGGGCTGATCTGGCAAGGCAGAGGGAGGGGCCAGGGGTGGTTGGCTGGCCAGCCCTGCCTTCTGGTCAAACTCCCTGTTGAACTTCTGGTCAAGGGGACAATTTGCATATTAGCTTTTTATTATATAGGACTAGTGGCCCAGTGCACAAAATTCATGCACATTAAAAGGGAATTAGAGGAAATATTTCAATATTGCTATTTGCCCTTTCTCTATAATAGAAATGTCAGAGAAAATTAGTAAAATGTATATGAAAATCTTCCTTCTGTCAGAGTCTGGGGTGCACCACGGGACCCAGAGTCAAGTCCCTGCCCGCCCGCTTGCACCTCGAAATCGCGCGAGACCCAGACCCAGTCGGCCCCACCCCCATCAAGCCTCGCCAGGCGGGGGTCACAGCCTCAGGTCCCCTGGCCTGGCGCTGGGTGGGGAGCGTGGCCTCAGGTCCCCCAGTGCAGCCTCAGGTCCCCCAGCACAGACTCAGGTACCCTGTCAAGCCCCACCAGGCAGGGGGCATAGCCTCAGGTCCCCCAGCCTGGCACCAGGCAGGGGGTGTGGCCTCAGGTCCCCTGGCCCCGGCGCTGGGGAGAGGGGCACAACCTCAGGTCCCCCAGTACTCCTGCCCCGGTGCGAGGGCATGAGGGCGCGAGGGTGTGACAACCATTTGCATATTAGCTCTTTATTATATAGGATAGCTTCAGGAACAATAAAAATTCTGTAAATTCTATCTAATGCATATTTTGGTCTTGCTTATGTGATTCCATTGTAATGTGAATGTGTGTGCACTTTGTAATTTATTAATTGTATTTATAACTTGTTCATATTCTTTATTTTCTCTGAACTGTGTGCCTGCCCCACAATGGCCATTCTATACATATTTGCTGAATGAAGGCCGACATCAATGCATTAAAATTCTATTAGCACATAGGGGCCAACAATTAAACTTTCCAAATGAAAGAGGTCTGTGTATGTATATTATTTCTTAGGTGACAGCAATAGAATGGGAATTTAGAAGACGATCCTTTCTGCAGCCAATCTGCAGAGAAAAGTTCTTAGCTATAGAGTGTGTGGCAGTAGCTTTAAAGGGAGAAAAAAAGGACAGTACTGGGTAGGGCCTACCTGAAGAAGAAGACTATGGACCAGCAAGCAAACCCAGATTATTGGCCAAAGAACATAAAGTTTGAGAGGCATTTGAGATTTTCTTATTTGTGATGTGAAAAGAGCACCAGACTTAGTAGGACAGCTTGGGTGTATAAGCAAGTTACCATGTGTGAACCAGTTAATTAGCACCTCAGAGTAGTAGGGTACATACTACTATTAATCTTTGTCGCAAGATTAATAGTAGTATGTACCCTACCAAGTTGTCATTATTAACCTTTTGCACTCGGATGTCGAGTGTGACTCGACACGGTTAGCATCGGTAGCAGCTCTTTTTATACTCTTTGAAAGTATCAATAATTTGAAATATAAAAAAATCCAAATAAATAAGTTTGTATGAAAAGAAACTGCAGTTTTTTATTCTACTGCCGCTCTTTGTAAAATCTGGGGTATTTAAAAAATTAAATCCCGAGTAGAATAAAGGAATCGAGAAAAAAGCAAGCGAGAACAAAGGGTTAAAAGACTAGAGGCCTGGTGCAAGGAATCCGTGCATGGGGGTGGCGTGGGGGGAGTCCCTCAGCCCGGCCTGCACCCTCTCGCAATCCGGGACCCCTCGGGGGGTGTCTGACTGCTGGTTTAGGCCCGATCCCAATTGGGCCTAAACTAGCAGTCAGACATCCCTCTCACAATCCAGGATCACTGGCTCCTAACCATTTGCCTGCCTGCCTGCCTGATTGCCCTTAACCACTCTGCTGGACTGCTTCATTGCCCCTAACCTTCACCTGTCTACTTGATCGCCCCTAACCACTTGCCTGTCTGCCTGATCACCCCTAACTGCTCATCTGCCTTCCTGATCACTCGTAACCTCCTCTGCCTTGGCCCCTGCCACCACGGCTTTGTCATGATGGATGTCCGGAATGACATTTCTAAGGTGGTTCAGCTGTCTGGTCTAATTAGCACATTACACTTTTAGCATTATTGACTAGAGGCCCAGTGCACAAAATTCGTGCAGGGGGGGGGGTGTCCCCCTCAGCCCAGTCTGCACCCTCTTCAATCCGGGATCCCTCTCACAATCTGGGACCGCTGGCTCTTAACTGTTCACCTGCCTGCCTGCCTGATCACCCCTAACTACCTCCCTACCAACCTGATCACCCCTAACTACCTTAGCCTGCTGACCTTATCACCCCTAATTGCCTCCCCCCTGCTGCTCTGGTCACCCCCAACTTCTCCCCCCTGCCAGCCTGGTCACCCCATGCAGCCTGCTGTTCAGTCATTTGGTCATCCCTCACTAATCCCCCTGCTGGGCTGGTCGCCCCACGTGACCTGCTGCTCAGTTGTTTGGTCATCCCTCACTAACCCCTCTGCCGGGCTGGTTGTCCTATGCAGCATGCTGTTCAGTTGTCTGCCTGGTCGTTTAGGTCGTGACAGCCCCTGGCTTTTTATATATTAGGATGGTATTCTGGCACACAAGAGTGTTTAACATATGTTGGGTAAAAATGCTTTGTTTTTAATCATCTAAATTTGACATTCTATTTTGTTTGTTCATTTATATTGTTCTTTAGATTCCACATACAAGTGAAACTATATGGTATTTGTCTTTCTCTGACTGACGGATTTCAATTAGCATAATACTGCTAATTGAAATTTGTCACTCCCGCTATTGTAAATGGTAAGATTTCCTTCTTTTTTTATGGTTGAGTAATATTCCATTGTGTATATGTACCACCACTTTTTTTTTTTTTTTAATGATCCACTAATCAATTGATGGGCACTTAGGTTGATTCCATAGCTTGGTTATCTATAATAACAAAGGCATAATAAGGTAATTGGACTGGACAGCTGAATGACCTTTCAGATGTCATTCCAATGTCCTTCAGGATGAAGCTGCAGTGGCAGGGGCTGAGGCAGAGGCGGTTAGGGTCGATCAGGCAGGCAGGCGAGCAGTTATGGATGATCAGGCAGGCAGGCAAGCAGAGTGGTTAGGGATGATCAGGCAGGCAGGCAGAATGGTTGGGGGCAATCAATCAGGCAGGCAGGCAAGCGGTTAGGAGCCAGCAGTCCCGGATTGTGAGAGGAATGTCCAACTGCCCTGAAAGATTGGGACTAAACCGGCAGTCAGATATCCCCTGAGGGGTCCCAGATTGCAAGAGGGTGAAGGCTGGGCTGTGGGACCCCCCACCCCATGCACAGATTTCGTGCACTAGGCCTCTAGTTGTGAATAATGTTGCAATGAATATAGGGGTGCATATATTCTTTCAAATTAGTATTTTTGGTTTTTATAAATATACTAGAGGCCTGGTGCACAAAATTCATGCCCTAGGGGGTCCCTCAACCTGGCCTGTGCCTCTCACAGTCTGGGACACCTCTTTCCTTACCACCCGCCTGCTTGCTGCTCCTTACCACTCAGCTCACTGCTCCTTAGCACTGCTGCGGAGGCACGAGAGGCTCCCACCACCACTGTGTGCGCGCCATCCATGACCCTTGCTTCTAGCTGAGCACATTGACCACCAGGGTCAATGAGTGTCTGCCCCCTGGTGGTCAGTGAGCATCATAGTGATTGGTCATTCTGGTCTTCTGCTGTAATGGTAGCTTAGGCTTTTATTACATAGATTACATAGATACCTAAAAGTAGAATAGCTGGGTAATAAGGCAATTCAATTTTGAACTTTTTGATAAAACTCCATACTGTTTTCCATAGTGGCTGTTCCAATCTGTATTCCTACCAACTGTTCATGAGGGTTTCCTTTTCTACACATTCTCAGCCACACTTGTTTATTGATTATAGCCATTCTGACAGGTATAAGGTGATATATCATTGTGTTTTTAATTTTCATTTCTCTGATTATTAGTAACATTGAGAATCTTTTAATATGTCTATTGGTCATCTGTATGTTCTCTTTAAATAAATATCTATTCAGGTCCTTTGCCTGTTTTTAAATTGGTTTGTTTGTATGTTTTTTGTTTGTTTGTTTTTAGTGTTGAGTTGTATAAGTTCTTTATAAATTCTAGATATTAACCCCTTATCAGATGTATCATTGGCAAATATGTTCTCTCATTCAGTGGGTTGTTTTTCATTTTGTTGGTGGTTCCCTTCGCTGTGTAAAAATTTTTAGTTTGATGTACTTCCATTTGTTTATTTATTTTGTTTCCCTTGCCCAAGGAGATATAGCAGAAAAACTATTACTAAGAAAAATGTCATAGGTTTTACTCATAGTAGGGGACTTTAATACCTCATTGACATCACTGGATAAGTCCTCTAGACAAAAAATTAACAAAGAAATAGCAATCTTAAATGACTCACTAGATCAGATGGAACTAATTGACATCTTCAGAATATTTCACCCAAAAGCATTCTTCTAGAGTGCTCATAGGACTTTTTCAAAGATAGACCACATATTAGGACACAGGCTAAGTCTCTTCAAATTCAAGAACATAGAAATCATACCATGCATCTTCTCAGATCACAATGGCATAGAACTAGAAATCAACTACAATAAAAACAATAAAAAATCAAACACTTGGAGGCTAAATAGCATGCTATTAAACAATGATTGGTTTACCAAAGAGATCAAAGAAGAAATAAAAAGCATCCTGGAAACAAATGACAATGAAAACACACAATCCAAAATTTACTGGACACAGTGAAAGCAGTCCTGAGAGGGAAGTTCATAGCTCTACCGGCTTATCTCAAAAAACAAGAAAAACTGGTAATAAATGATCTAATCCTACAATTGCCTATGTTTTCTTTGGTAGCTTTATGGTTTGGAGTCTTACATTTAAGTACTTAATTTAGTTTGAGTTATTCATGCAAATAGTTTAAGCAGGTGATCTAGTTTCGTTTTTATGCATTTATCAGTCCAATTTTCCCTACATCATTTATGGCATAGATTATATTTACACCATTGTGTGTTCTTGTCTCCTTTTTCAAATATGATTGAAAGAGAAACTAATAAAACAATCCCAATTTACAATTGCATAAACAAAACAAAACAAAACAAAACAAAACAAAACAAAACAAAACAAAAAACCTAGGAATGAATTTCACTAAGGAGGTAAAAGACCCGTACTTGGAATATTATAAGACACTGAAGAAAGAAATTGAATAAGATGTTAATACATGAAAACAAACACCATAGTCATGGATAGGAAAGATTAACATTGTTAAAATATCTACTATACAAAGCAATCTATATATTCAACACAATTCCTATCAAAATACCAATGACTTATTTCACAGAACTAGAATAAATAATTAAAAAATTTATACGGAACCACAAAAGACCATGAATAACTACAGTAATCTTGAGAAAGAAGAACAAAGTTGGAAGAATCACGCTACATGATATCAAACTATACTACAAGGCCATAGTAATTAAAACAGCATGGTGCTGGCATAAAAACAAACATATAGGTCAATGGAACAGAATAGCGAGCCCTGAAATAAAATGTTTTATTTTTGAATACTTTCAGTACTACAGAAACGTTTCAAGGATGGTCTAGAAATTACCATATGCCCTTAACCCAGATTTCCCACATTTCAACATTTACCTTTCCTTGCTCCCTTCCTCTCCCTCCTTCCTTCCTTCCCTCCCTTATTTCATCCTTTCTTCCTTCTTCTTCTTCTTCTTCTTCTTCTTCTTCTTCTTCTTCTTCTTCTTCTTCTTCTTCTTCTTCTTCTCTCTCTCTCTCTCTCTCTCTCTCTCTCTCTCTCTCTCTCTCTCTTCTTCTCTTTCTCTCACCTCCCTATCAATTTTGGAATTACATAATACATTTATTTTTCTATTTAATATCCTAAATATTGAACAGTTTGCTGATCTCTCTTTGTTTTTCTTGATCTTCACATTTTTTCCCTGAAGAATATAATGTCAGTTATTGTGTAGAATGTCCCTCAATTAGGGTTTGTTTAATATTTCTCAAAATTATATTTCATCAGGTTATGAGTTTAGAAATAATGTTGTGTTCAACTCAATGCAATACAATAGGAGGCACCCCATGTTGATTTGTCCCATTTAGTTAAGATGGTAATTTCCAGGTTTCTCCAATATTAAGTTACTATGTTTCATTTTTACATTTAATAAATATAGACAGATTATGTTAAGACTATGTAAATGTCCTGCTTCTCATCACACTTTCTTTCACTAATTTAAGCATCTGTTCATGCTTCTTATGTGAAGCAAATATTAATTTTATCATTAATTTTATTATTAGTTGAAATTGGTAGTAAGAAAAAGATTTCTATTACCTCCAGTTTGCATTCATTATTCATTTATTCATTCACTCATTTATATTGTTATGAATTCATGGGTTCTTATTTATTCTAGGGGTTATAATCTTTTACTATCCTTTAATTTGATACTCAAATTGTCCCTTATTTGGCCAGTGGGATTCTGCCTTTTATGTCATTTTGACATGTTCTCATCATCTTTCAACACATCCTTACGTCTCTTCGGTAAAATAAAAAAACATCATTTTTGCAAGAAACCGCTAATTAGTGTTGGGGTCTTAGTCTTTGCTCTGGTTAAAATATTTGACTAGTTAAAATTTTTGAATTGTTTTTCATGTATAAAGCAAATTGATGTTTAATTAAATTTACAAATTAATTTAATAAAAGTAAATTAATTAAACTGATAAGAAGTAATTACAAAAATTACCAAAAAATTAATAAATACAGAAAGCAGAAAAGAAGCTTATTTCTGAATTTTGGAATATAAGGATATCTCATTTGTGAAAAAGTAGCATACAATGAGGTAAAAACACTCATCTGGAACAACACTAATTAATCTCACAAACACCACATATACAAGTATCAACACACCACTATACACACACAAACACACATGCACACAAACGGATACCTACAACAATAACAAAACTATAACTCAGCCTAGCTAAACATGTTTTTAATGACTTCAAGTTTTTGAATTACGGAAAGAACATGCCAATGTGCATAGCCTAGATGATGCCACTAGAATAAAATAAAGTCAATGTGTAGAGCAGGGGAAAGGATTCTCCCTCTAGCACTTCAAATTCACTTTGAAAACTGTAACAGACAGGAAAGATGTACACACGGTGATTCAGCACCCAATCCTTCGGTTACCTCCATCTGAGCTCTGCCACGGTGAATTGTCGCTTGAGCATTGGTCTATCTTCCTACATAGAGAACATCTTTGTGTTCTTCACACTTAATTACCATTGAATAATATTCCATATAATATTTAATAAATATATAACAACTTCCTAGTAGGGTTTCTATCCTTATGCTCTCTTGCCTGATGATACATGTAACTAAATGAACTGGCCTTTCACTTAATTGTCAAAATACCCTGGGAATAGGAGAATATTAATATACACAATTCTCAATTTTAGAACCTCTTCTGTAATTTAAGAATAAAAATATATATATAAAGATAATTAGTAACTGATTTCTTTTTATGCACAACCTAAATACAGTTGGACTACTCTATGTTTACAAATACCAGAAAAATATGGTGCCTTTCATGACATTATGTAGACACAATTACTCAGAAGAAACTACCCAGAAGATGGACTTACTAAAAATATGTTTATTTTTGTTTAATGTAATTATTCACAATTATGGGCATAATAGTTAAATACAAAAGTATAAACAAGAGTGGTGTAAGTATTCTACAACAAAGGGTCTAGAAACATGTAGATTGAGAAAAATCTCAGATTAGTAGTGAAATCTAAATTACACTAAGCTATTTCCCAATAATCTGATCTCAAATAAAACTGGAATGATAATCCTAACTTCTCAGGCTCTCAAAATTTTAAATTCGAAATATCTTTTTTAAAAAACCCAACTTTTCCTGGGGAGTTTCAATTAGTGGTTCTTAAGAGACAAGCGTGTGAACCCTAGATTAAGGCCATATGGTATGCATTACGGAGCAGCTGCTGGTGTACCGAAAGGCATTAGAACAGGGAGCCGGAATATCCCGAGGCAAGCCACTAATACCAGCTACCAACATAGCAGCACCAGCAGTTAGCCTCGGGTCATCTTATTTACTAAAGCAGAAGGGATATATGATAGGTCTTAATTAGATGTGAACAATAAATCCACCTAATAATTAAAATTCGAATTTTTGCTTTTGTGTTCTGCTCAAGCCTATGTAACATGGCATGATTGTCCCCTGCAATCCTTAAGAAGTATTGCCTGAAGCCCCCAGTCTATTGCTGTGTTTGTTAACCAGCGGAGGAAATTATTCATGTAACTTGGCCTTCAGTTAGAGGAATTGTTCAAAAGTTTTCCTAGCCTAGCAATTCCTGCAAGTAGCTAATATGGATCTTCAGCTCAGAGGGTCATAGAATGCTGTTCAATAGCGAGGAAATATTGAAACACGTACAAGGTCAATTTAGAAGAAGCAGTGATCTGAATCTCTCCCCCTCCCCCCAGGGTGCCCTCACATTAAGCTTGGAATTGTAATTGAAAATAAATCTTTCATGTCTGGGTGACAAGTCTGAGGTCCTGTCCCGGGTGCAGTTTTCACTAAGCATTCTATTTTCCAGCTTGAAGTCACTGTCCTTTTCAGCTGCCTTGACCTGCAATGCCACAGTAGGATGTTGGCTGCCAAGTGATTAGCTATTCAAGGAAAAAGTGAAACAAATCTCTGTATTAATATACATGAGGGGAAATGAGAGAGAATCTGAGACTGGAAGGCACAGAGACTGATGTTACAAGCTGTGCAGTAAGGCATACTCCCCCAGATCCAGTAGCGGGATCAAACCCCAGAGAGGAAGGGTGACATTTGGCAGAGGTGGGGCAAGAGACAGCTGCCATGGGTTGAAGTGACAGCTTGATTTCTGTAGTACTTAATGTAAAGAGTTAGTCTTTTTTTTTTTCCCCCCCAGAATGAAAAGAGCACCTTGTTATTATGCCACTGAGCAAAAGGCATATGCGTGCAGAATTCAATCTTTTTTTTTTTTTTCTTTCACATTGAGGATTGGAGTGGAGCTATACTAAAAGGAAGGCATGAGTTTTTTTATTTTATTTTAATTTGCTAACTTACAAAGCACTTTACAACAATTAGTAGCTAGTGAGGAACCTTATATAGCCTATCTTCCTTCTGTTAGAAATCTCCCTTCTTTCTCTTATCAGATAATCAGGAAGATCAATTAATATTACAAATATAAATCTTTTAAGGATAATAGTTCATTGAATCAGCATTTGTTGGGCACCTACTCTTTGCCTGGAACTCTGCTAGTTACTCAATATACAAAGTTTAATAAGATTTGTTCCCTGTTCTTCAGAAAGTTAGGTTTCACTCGAATGTTTCCTTGAATGTATTCCTTGACCTTCCTGCAATCTCACCATGAAGACAGTGTGAAAGAGTTTTTGGATTCTACCTTCTGAGTCAGAATATCTGGGGGAAGAGCCTAGACTGGGGGTGGAATCTGCACTTTTTGCAAGTTCCCAGGTGATTTTGATGTACACTAAAATTTGAGAACTTTGATGTCTTAAAGGTAAAGAATTCTTACCAAAAAATTAAGACTGGAAAGAACTTTAATAGCTAGTGCAATCAAATTATTTTACTGATGAGAAACTGAGGATCAGAGTACCTATAAATTGCCTGATGTCACTTGGCTGGTCAGCAACCCAGTTTTCAGTGCTCGTGCAGGGTAAACACTAGATTGTGGGTTTCTTTATAAAAAAAAAACACCTAATTA
This sequence comes from Cnephaeus nilssonii, assembly GCF_951640355.1. Taxonomy (NCBI): domain Eukaryota; kingdom Metazoa; phylum Chordata; class Mammalia; order Chiroptera; family Vespertilionidae; genus Cnephaeus; species Cnephaeus nilssonii. Next base: position 33,911,020 of record NC_137074.1, on the reverse strand, counting down.
ATTAATTTTAGAGAAAGAGGAAGAGAGAGAGAAAAACATCCATGTGGGAGAAAAATATCTATTGGATGCCTCCTACCCGCCCCCCTACCTGGCTGGGACTGAGTAGCAACTGGGGCATGTGCCCTGACCAGGAATGGAACTGGCAATCCTTTGGTGCATGGGAGGATGCCCAGCCAACAGAGCCACCGTGGCCAGGGAGGTTGTGGATTTCTGTACTCAAACAATTCACTACATTATATATGTTCCTGTTTTGTTTTGTTGTTTTTTTTGCTTTACTAATCAACTATTTCTATGTAATAGTGTTTTTAAAACTATTAAAGTTTTAAAAGTTTGGAATATTAAAATATCTAATCTGTTGACCTCTTATCCACCATTAACTATTCTAGACAAGCAGGGGTATTTTCCCATGGGGGAAAAAAACATCAATTCTCCCACAACAAAAAAATGAATGTGTGAGGCCTATTCTATATACTTTTATTAATTTTTCTTACAGTTAACAATGCTAATTTTATCTACAAATTATCCTATTTTCCAATGGAAAGGAGAACTGAATTTTAAAATGTAGAACAAGAAAATCTTTAATCGTTTAAGATTCTGTTTACCTTGGGGAAAAGAGTTCTCTTATAAACTAATTTTATTATTCTCTTTGCAAGGACATTATTTTCAGAGCTGAAATATCTATGTGGTATAAATCAGTTGTTTGTTTTTTGTGTTCTGTGCTCAGAGAAGATGGAAAACATCTGGCAGTTTCCTCGGGCAAGATAGTCAACGCAAATCTTTACTCCTCTGGCAAAATTATCTGATTTCTTTCTGTCTACATTGTATGGAGCTATGATCCAATGCTTATATAAATGGATAAACTCTTATATAAATGAATAAGTACATAATGTAGATGGATATTTATTGATCAGAGCCAAGTTGTAGTAGCTTAATTTGCAAATTATTTAAATAATGTTAATTATAATAAAAGCAATGGTATAAATTCTACAGAAATAATTTGCTCTTTAGGTTTTTCCCCTGTTGACAAAAAAATAATAATAATAGATGCAGCATGCTAAGAATTTTTTGAGCTTATCTAAGAGGAAGACCTATGGGTATATTGCACTTGATCAGGTGCCATAATATTGCCCACAAACAGGGCCACCTCATGAAGAAATTGTCATGGCACAAGGGATTAGCCTTCAGGGAACACCTTTTTTTCTAACTCACACAAAGGTGCCTTATGAATTAGTGGCAGTTGGCCTAAGAGGTCCACAATCTTCCACCAATTGTTCAGCATTGTTGTGTATAAATAGGCTTAGACTCTTCCTAGATGTTGAGAGAAGGCTATCCCACCATTCTTACAAAGAAAAAAAGTACTGCTAATAAATACTACACTGCGAATTAGTCCAATCTTAAGTAAACATTATTTGAAAAGTTTTCATTTCTTAGTGACCATTTCTTTGAATATTTTAGTTATAAAACTATTAGTTTTCTATTTTGTAAGTAGTTTCCTTCTGTTTTTATTATATTTGGTTGATATTGCTATCATTGAAGATGAAGAATTAATTATACCAAAGCACACACGGTGGGCTGACTCATCAGAATGGGCAGCACCAGGTACAGGTACAAGTTTGGCAAGAAATTAAACTGTAATTTCCCACTAATCTGAGCTGATACAGTCATACTGTGCTCAATGGTAAAACAAAACAAAACAAGAACACCTTTCCTTATTAAAAGCAGCGTGTCATGCCCTAACCGGTTTGGCTCAGTGGGTAGAGTGTCGGCCTGTGGACTGAAGGGTCCCAGGTTCAATTCCGGTCAAGGGCATGTACCTTGGTTGCAGGCACATCCCCAGTAGGGGGTGTGCAGGAGGCAGCTGATAGATGTTTCTAACTCTCTATCCCTCTACTTTCCTCTCTGTAAAAAATTGATAAAATATATTAAAAAAATAAAATAAAAGCAGCATGTCAGATTCAGCCCAGACAAACCTAGCTCTTAGGAACAAGTGTAGCTCCGAGGGTAGAGGGGTGATCAATATTTGATTATCTATATATCCTATGTCAGAGCTGCTGTTTTTCCTGAGCTGAGCCATAGATTCTGTTAAATTATTTATAATCAGAAGCAAAGAATGTTAACTTCTCAAACTCAGCTTCGAGGCCCAGCACCATCTGCTCCATGAATATGACCTCCCTCTCCCTCTCTTTTCCTTGGCCTCTTTGATTCAGCCAGGGCTGACTTTTATTCCTTCCCTTTCGGGAGTCTCCCTCCAGGCGTTAGCTAAGCTAGTGTCCTTCGACTTGTGTTTCCTTTGTCATCTTAAAGTTTCTCTGTATCAGATCCCCACTACTCAAGCAATCATTTTTTTATTTTATTTTATAGCCTTTTCCCTAAAACAAATAAAAACCTTAATTTAAAACAAATAAATAAAATTCAAATAAAAGCACATTTTTAAAGGCAGGAGAGGGTGGGCGAGAAGAACTTGTATGCATATATGCATGATCCGTGGACACAGACAATGGGGTGGTGAGGGCCTGGGGTGGGGACAGGAGCAGACTGGAAGAGGTTAATGGGGGGGGGGGGGGGACAGGGGGCCCTATTTAATATTTTCAACAATAAAGATTAAAAAAATAAAAACAAAAACACATTTTTAATATATATCTTTGGTCTTTCCAGAATATGAGCTAATTGCATGATATAGCAGTTAATAATGGTGATTAGTCCTATGTAATATAACTAGAATTTTTTAAGAACCTTACACTATGCTAGGTTAAGTATTTTGCATACCATGTTTCATTTAGTCTATATAATAACCTTCGATTGTAGATAAGTCTTTGAGGTTACCTAATGAGTCAATGACAGTCAAATGTAAACCCTTTGTCCTGAAAGAAAGTATGCTTTTAATATTTTGATAATAAAGTGTGCCTTTTCGCATGCTCTTTTAAGCAAAATATTCGTCTGCTGTCACAACCTAAAAGATGACTTTTCCTGGGCTTCTAAGCATCTCTCTTCTGAACACTTAACTTTTTTCTCCCTTAACAAATCATCCAGCCTACATAACCTCTTTCTCTTCCTTGATAATATAATCTTCTCCTTTCCATAGGTCACACACTGGAACAAATGTATGATCCATTTGTGACAATGAAACACAGCAGCCTCCGTCTTATAATACAAAGGCGCAATCAGAGAGGAGAAAAATAACTAAGCGAAAAAGGAAAGGGAGAGAAAACTCCTCTGGTTTTAAACATAACTCAAGAGAAAATGTGTCTTTCATCAAAAGTATTTCTAGGCTAATGACTTGTGGTTTCTTCAGCCTTCATTTAAGTAGAATAGGACTCACTTTTCATAAAGTGGGTAAGTGGATAAAGTACTCATTCAGTTCCACATTAGTTTTAAAGGGAATGCGAACTACTTTCACTTGATGTGATCACTCCTTTCCAAGAAAGCTGGCTGTCAGGTAAAGCTCCTGGGGACAGAACTGTCGTTTAATTTCAAGAAAGGACCTTGTTCCCAGTCAGGAAACTTAAAGAGAACAGCAGTGGACCTTTGCCCTGATTGCTCTATTCTTTATATCTTCTTTCTAGATGATAAGGTTCTAAGAAGTGAGTAAAAACTCTCTTAATTGTATTGAGAGCATATCTTACAGTTAAGCTCAAAGGCATATTTATTGTACCATGTGACAGAACCTGAGTTTAGAGAAGCGAGGATATAAGCAATACATGAATTGGAACTATCACATTATAAAAGAAAGGCAGTTCTCAACTTACTGCTGAATGTACATGGAACAGTGACGTAAAGGTGGGGAAAGGCAATATCTACAATAGGTATGGTTTCACCTCTAAAAATAGGACTTCGGGTCTGTATCATTTTATTTAGAGTCTAACGCTGTGCCGTGAAGAGACAAATATATGGGCACTAATGTGATTATCATATTCTCTTTAGGGTTCCTTGCAACTCTCATCTGAAGCTGTTCATCGTATGAAGGGCCAGCACAAGTTTCCTGGACATGGAGAAGCCACAGAGTAGGGTTCGAAGGAGCAAGGTTGGGAAAACGATAGTCTGCTCTAATGATAAGAGCTCTAATATAAAGATTGCAAATTGTCTGATAGTGTGGATTTTTATTTTAATCTCCCTCCTATAATCTGACACACAATGTTATAGTAGAGTTCTTTATTAGGCAATACATCCCTAGAATACTTCCTAACAGATAGTAAGTACTCAATAATTGTTTGCTAAAATGGTGACTATACATTTTTATCTTGGATAATCTTTATAAATAGAGATTAAATAGAGATTATATTTCATATGCATGAACGACTCTTTTCCATATTAGACTATAAACATTTGGAAGGGCTTAAGGGAAGAGAAAAAGAATTCTCCTTTGTATCCCCTACCAGCCTTTAGCACTTAGTACAAACTTACAGAATAGAAGAATGTATAAACAAATGTAAGCAGCATTTTCCTAAACCAAAATGGGGTCTTGGCTCGGCTGTCCCTTTTGCGTATCCCTCACTTGCTAATGACCAAGCTGAGCTCCACTGGCAAATCTGAAGGTGTAGCTAGAAGTCTGGCGCCCTCGATTCCAAGCTGAACTGATTGTGCAGCGATCCACATCACTCGCTAACACAGCCAGTAGGAGTGAACCAGTCAGGCCTGGTCGGCTTGTTACAGTCACATGTGAAAAACATGACCTGTGGATTAGTTTTTTTGTGTTTTTTTTTTAAGAATCTGCAATTTACATACATCACATATCTGCAAATTTTCAGGCAGATTTATAGACACTCGGCCTTTGTACAGATGGCATCAGATATCACAGCAAAGCAGAGCAGCAGCCATCACAATGAAGCTGAAAATGTCTGGTCTTTCACAGCCACGGAGGTTTCCAGCTGAGAAGGCTGCCAGCGGCTTCCTGAGATAGCTGTAATGGACCCTTGGCTCAGGTTCTCTATCTCGCCTCCGAGCTGGGCTGCTTGATCGGTGAATGATGGATACAAGTTGGGTTAGCTGGCAGCTGTCCACCACCGAGGGGGTATAGATAACTGCAAGTAAAGTTAAAGATTGGACAGACTTCTTGGCTGCACTGAGAAAATCATTCAGATGAGAAGTCTGAATAAGAGGTAGAGTTATAAGAGAGCCAGGACAAGAAGGACCTGTCACAAGGCCCTCCCTGAGGGTTCTGAGAGGCAGACTCTTAAAAGAAAAATGGAGGTGGCTTTTTCTTTCAAAGACGAGAAACATACCTTGTGCCAGTTACGGATACCCAATGTTAAGAAGCAGCTCATTGAATAGTGAGCCTGTAGAGCTCAAGGATTATTTTAACAGCTTCCAGGTGATGTGTAATCCTAGGGCTTGACACATACTAGGCACTCAATAAATGTACATGGTCTTGAACTGAAAATGGACACAGTTCTGTCAAGACTAGAAAATCACATTTGATGTTGGCCTCTAATTTCCAAAAAAATAATGATGACTCATGAATTTTATTGGCATTATAAAGAGGCATATGCAACCTTCCTTAATATATGATTGATTTACAGTAATTTAGAGAATGCTTAGGATGTATCAGTCTTCAGATTTGGAAATACCACAATTAAACAGGCTTTTGTGCTATTGGCTCTTAAGAATTAGTCTATTCTGAATGCCTAGATGGCCCATAACATAACAAAGTTAAGGATTAATGGGCATTTCAGTTGGAATAGCTCAATATATGAGTCACTGTCCTATAGTAGACTAGCTGTGCTTGCCTTTGGTTCCTACTGATCCCATTCATCAAATGTGACCATCTGTTGATTATCAAGAGGCAATTTTTCCCTCAATGCAAAGGACTTCTCCACCCATTCATTCATAACCGTGTATCCTCTATAATCCAGAAAATGGCCTTATTAAAAATGGAACTAGGCTCATCCCAGTGAGTTTTTTTCTAAAGATTAGCCTTGCCTATTCTTCCCACAAACTCTTGTCTATGTGTGGAAAGCCAGCTTTGCAATAATAACCAGTTGGATTTTGAGATAATATCATATACAGAATAGCCAATAAACTAGACTTGCAAAATAGGTAAGAGTATGGTAGGAATTTTACCATTTTTGCATTTCTTTTAGATCTGTTTGTTTTTTTTTCTAGCCTCAGTGAGAATCCAGTTCTATCCAGGGCCAGCACTGCCATTCTCATTCTTAAAATACTTGTTTGGGGACTAGCTAAATAATCTGATGGATGACTATTAAAGTATTAGAGTCACTTAGTGTGTATTCCTAGGGCTTGATACATAATAAGCACTCAATAAATACACATTGATTTGAACTTAACAATGGGCATAATTCTGTCAAGGACAGAGAATCACCTTTGATGTTATTCTCCAAGTAATACCAGTCAGGATCTACATTAGGTGACATTTTAACATATTCATATAATAGGAGACTTTTGTAGACAACATTCAGAGCTGGTTATAAGTCTTAAGAATGTGAAAAGTAATTGGACAGAATATTTGAATCAAAACATAAATTGATCAACTTGTTCATGGCAGGGGTGGGGAAGCTTTTTCCTGCCAAGGGCCATTTGGATATTTATAACATCATTCTTGGGCCATAAAAAATTATCAACTTAAAAATTAGCCTGCTATAGTTAGTCAAACATTTAATTAATTCACCCCTAATGCCTTGGCAGGGCCAGAACAAATGATTCTGTGGGCTTTATACAGCCCACAGGCCAGATGTTCCCCATCCCTGATATAGAGGAGTTATAAAACTTACTTTTAGAAGATACCTCGAGGTATAATCCTTAATATTAATATTTACTCATAATTGAGAACTGGCAAACAATTTCATCATCACTTTTAGTCTTTGTAGAGATAATTGTATCTATATCTATTTAGTCAGTATGATTAGAGATCTGATTTATTTTCTTCATGGTTTTTAATTCCAGGTAAAAACTAATAAACCAAGAATATTTTTTCCAAGTGATAACTAATTAGGAAAAAAACAAAGCCTATATTTTAAAATCAGTTACTTATTATTCATTATCAGCTATTGGCAATATGTTCTTTCAACAGTTTTTAGAATTGGTAGACTGAAAGCCTTAGAATTAAGTACATTCATGTTGACCTTCTCCACATTCTAGACAGAAAACTCAAGTCATGTTTTATATATTAAACAACAGCAGCTTTGTAAGAGAATTAGTTTAAAAAATAATAGAGGTAGTTGCCTTTTGAATTAAAAATCACAGAGACTCTAAATGCCACTTTGAAAAAAAATGAGTGCTATTAATCTATTCTTCCCAAATGGAATCTGGGGAGATTAAGCTACTGCTGGCTGCACAACTGTTACACAAAACAGCTGCATCAGAGAGTATAGATTAAAATAGAAATAGATTGTTCAGATGCCTTTTGGCTCCAGAATATCCTTATAAAACACCTAGTCACACACAGTCTCCCTCTAATTTTCTAGCAACAATTTAAATAAATATAAGATGTCAGACAATAGTCCTAGTTCAGGGGAAAAAAAAGGACTTCAATTCTACCCAAGTTAATTGAGGCTAGAATCATTCCTGCAACATCTATGGCAATTTCACATTGGTGCACTTCAATTAAGGAATAATAAGAGTGCAAAGTAATTTATACTCATAGATTAGATGTCGTCTGTGAAAAATTACCGATTAACTCAAAGGCAGCCTCTTGAGTGCTCACCAAGCATTTTAATGGGGGTCTCTCTGTCACCTCTTGTACTAATATCTGGTCAGAAATGAACAACACTCTACATTTTCCTTTTAAAAGATTCAATATACCTGTTTAACACATCTACGACTTCCCTTTTTAGAATTCTCTAAGCCACAATTGTTTTGCAGTAATAATAAATGTTGATCATCTCCTATTTTTCTATTACTTTACCTACACTTTTTAAAATTTCAATTCTTGTAGTTTTAGTTAACATTAAACTACATTTTCTTTAATATGTAACAATAAAAAGACATTGTTTCTCATAACATTGTTATTTAAATGTTCTGCATTGTATTTCCACCTCAATGAGAGTATATAACTACTCTTAACAATGAGAAAATATAGTGTTTGTAGTAGAGAGAGACCAGACTCTTAATTACTGTTTTCCCCAAACTAAAAATTTGTCTTAGTAGATGATGATCACCAGGGAGAAACTTTTGTGGATGATATTTGATCTTTTAAAGCTCTTCAAAAATTAAGCAGGAGGATTAACACTTGATTATCTGTTCTCAAATCAACACTTTCTTCAAGTGTCTAAAGACATGGCTAAGAAACATTAAATTAATATAAAAATACTAAAAATAGCTCTATTGAAACCATTACTACCTCTTTCTTCTTTGATTATTATTTGAAGAAAACCAAACTAAAATTTAAAGAAAACCAAGTTATTTTATTAGTGAAGAAAACAGTCTACTTTTGGTTATTAGTAATTTATTTTTAGAGATAAAAGGCCAAAATTAAACACAAGTCTAGTGAGTTGGCTGTTTCCCTTTTCTTGTGATGATGGAAGTGTCAGAGACCTGGATGCAATAAAGTCTGAAAATCTGGGTCCTAAGGTGAGTTCTGCCACTTACTATTGGTGTGAATTTTGAATGACTACTTTGACTTCCATGAAAGTGTTCTCTGAAAAATGAGACTATACAGTATACCTCAATAACTTGAGATAGAAATGTATTTACATGTGTTTGATCTCTGTACTAGGGGCAAATGTCATTTTTGTAAGCTACCTTTTGAAAAGGACACCAGAAACACTTCCAAAATGTTGATCTCCATCTGTAATGATCATTCTGTGGTCCTTTTTCTAAGAGTAAGGAATTACATAAACTGATATTAGTGGCAAACTGCAATATCACTAACTAAATATGACTGTCAGAGAATATATTAGGAAATTTTAAAAAAGAACTTGGGATAGAAGAAGGATTACAGAGCCCTAGCTGGTTTGGCTCAGTAGATAGAGTGTCGGCCTGCAGACTGAAGGGTCCCAGGTTTGATTCCAGTCAAGGGCACATGCTTGGGTGCAGGCTCGCTTCCCTAGTAAGGGGCATGCAGAAGGTATCAATGATTCTCTCTCATCACTAATGTTTCTATCTCTCTCTCTCCCTCTTCCTTCCTCTCTGAAATCAATAAAAATATATTAAAAAGAAAAGAAAAAGGGTTACAGAGGGATATTTTAAAAATATTTCAAGAAAGAAAAGGCCCAAAATAGGGAACTAGCTAACACAATATCAGGTAAAATTTTCTGAGTCATTAAAATGTATTTCTGTGTTTGGTTTTGAAGTCTTGCTTTGTGGCGTCAGCTTATTTATATTGCTGACACTGTTTATTTAAACCTGTGATTGCCATAGTGACTAAGTCTCTAGGCTGCCCACCCACAAACCTGAAAAGCTACATTAAGTCATTCTTTCAGCTCTAGATCTGGAAAGACAGACACATTTTAAAGGAGGAATTTAAATATGATCTTATTCTGTGAAGGAAAGGGTTATTAAAGCAAGAGGCAAAGGGCATACATTTTATTTTGGATATGAGAAACGTCTATAGATTAACATTTAAATACACCACTGACTTGGGCTTGTTTAGATATTCTATTCAGCTTTGCAAGGTTTGGTATTAAAAATGGTATGTGATTGAACAACCCCAATATACCCTTTCTCAATTTCCCCTCAGATAATGAAAGACATCGAGAAATAAAAGTCTTGAAATGACAGTCAAAATGAAAGCTGGAAGTTTAAACTATGGTAAGCATCTTGGATGACTGGAACTGATCATGAAGTTGATCAAGGTAGATTTTATTTAATTAACACCCAAGTTCATTTACGGTATACTAAACAGTTTAAGCAATTTACAATGTTTACTCATTCCATCTTGATTAACCAGTGTTACTACCATCAGCTCAAAATCACACAGCTGGTACTTGGCAGAGCATGAATTTGAACCTAGATGCTCTCTCTGACTCCAAAGTCCACACTCAAAACCAGTATTCTCGGCTGCCATGAGAAACTAGGTTAAGGACTACTTTATAGAACAGAGCTGCTGTGCTGTTAGCACACATCCAAATTGACAAGGATCGTGGGTGGGTTGATTGGTTTACTACCTGTCTTCCCAAAAGACTGTACACTCCTCAAGGACAAGGACTATACTGATTTTGCTCTTTTATGTATGTTAAGTACCAGGAACATGTTAAATTCCACCCCCCACACCCCCCCATAACTGTAAATAACTGTATGCTTGAACAATGACAAGAAAACTGTATTTAAGAGTTCTGGCTCAGAAGTCCAAGGTCATCCATATCTGTACTGTGTGAAAACTGCTTTTAAAATTTGAATCCTCTATTTCTTTTTTTTTAAATATATTTTTATTGATTTTTTTTTTTTTTACAGAGAGGAAGCTAGTGGGATAGAGAGTTAGAGACATCAATGAGAGAGAAACATCGATCAGCTGCTTCCTGCACTCCTCCTACTGGGGATGTGCCCGCAACCAAGGTACATGCCCTTGACTGGAATCAAACCTAGGACCTTTCAGTCCACAGGCCGACGCTCTATTCACTGAGCCAAACTGGTTAGGGCTCCTTTATTTCTTTTATGATAAAAGCAATATACTAAAGAAAACTTGAAAACTGAAAAATTAAAATATGAAATAGAGAAAAAAATAAATACCTAGTTCACATTAGAGAGAGAGAAAAATAGCGATTTAGGTTATGAAATAAGACTTTTTAAAAGATATAGAGAATTGTGTTCAAATTTCCTAGTAATTGAAGTGATTATAATAGAATTTCACCTCTGCTTTTCTAGGAGTGAAATAATAGAGATGAAAATTATTAGTGTTCAAAGCAGTATACAACTCTTGAAACCATGTGTTGTCATTGTTAGCAAATGTTAGCCTAGGACAGCACCTGTATTTTAAGTGGTTATCTTAGTTGTAAAATGGAAGATGTAGCACAAAGAACACATTTGGAAACTAGTGGAGATGGATGTGTGGAAGCAAAAAAGAAACATTGAGGGGAAAAGGTAGAGCCAGGGCCTTCCCTGGATTGGGGAATTCCCATGACAAGTACTATGGAAAGAACTGTAAATCCTCCTATATGACCCTTGTGCTTGAATCCTTGCTTCCGTTTCAAGATAAATACAGGTGTGGTATTTATCACGAGCCATTGAATATCCAAGAATAGGGGTTCTGTTGCCTGTAATATTCTTGGGTCACAGTGTTTTTGTCTAAAACTCTATGGATGCTGCTATGTCCCCTTCTGGAATGAGGTTGGGGAGAAGACAAGGGCCAGAGTGGTCTTTGTCCCTTTCTAAGTATCCGACTGTTTGTTTGTCTTGTTGTTTTCTTTATGGACTTTTATGGGGGTTTGAGGGAGGGGAAGGAGCCAGATAATGAGAGCATGCATCTTTCATTCTTGTAATTCAAAACAATGTTTCAGGATTTATCTAAATGTGGGTGCCTCTTTTTTGTCTTTGCTAATAAGAAAAGCTCTTTTAATTTGGATACTGTGAACATTTTCTTTTAGATGCCAGAAAATCTGATCATAATACATTTTATTATGCTTTTATTCCAATTTTTGATATCTTTTAAAAGAAAACTATATTATTCTAAAGTTAGTTTTACATATTTTTAATATCATACATCTATTATTTTCTCTCTTCTCATTTCAATTCTATTTTTCTTTTTTACAAATATTATGAGTAAGCATTTAAAGAATGACCTCCACATCAATGACTCAGTTTTCTATTGTATTTTCTACTTTTTACTAACATCAATCATTGTGGATTTCAAATCTGCTGTTACTATTTAATTTTCTTGATATCCTGCCTTATCTCACCACCTATTTTTTAATATCAGCCTGATGTCTTTTGTTTCAATCTACTTTCTCCAAGTTGATTTATACCTCTGTTTCAGAGGTAATGTATTATACATTTTAGAAAAAGTGTCAAATTTCTAAACTTATATACTGGTTCCTGTATAATTTCCAGTGGTTGGCTTTTCTTTGAGTATGATGATACTTCTCCCTTGCTTGATAATATTTTGAATTAGAAAAAAAATATTTTGATTTTTGATGTTTTCTTTTTCTTGAGCATAATATTTAGACCTGGAGTTTGTAAAATTATGAGTTTTGACTTGTTCTTAGTCCTTCTTAGTCAACTTTTCCACTGGCAAAATCCCCTCCTTGGATCTAAGAATGGATAACATGTAGATGTACACTGTCTTTGACCCAGTTTTTAGCATCTACAATTTCATGAACTACCCAACTTGCTAAAGCACATAACAAAATAATAACAATTGTATTAGTAAAGATCCTTTTAATTTATAAAAGGAGAAAAATTTAAGAGGAATCAAGCGAAAAGAACAACAATAAAATGAATGTATTGGGTCATATATTGTAATAACTAAAAAGTAACTGGTATCAGTCATGACTGAATCCAACAGTTTAACCCTCTCTTGAATAGATTCTAGATACAAGGGGCCAAGAGAACATCAGTACAGTACAAATGTGCTAGATGCAAATATGCAAGTTCTCCATATGTATGTGGCACACCCATTCTGCCTTTTAGCTCTAGGTATGAAATAGGTATCTAACCAGCTTCCAGATAGGTTTTCAATAATCAAAGCCAAAACATTCCAACCCCCCTACTGAGTAGTCAATGACATTTCATTTGAAGATAAGAAAATTAAAGCTAGATAAGAGAAATCATCGGCATGAATGAGAGTGAGTACTTGGTTCTAAAAATTACTTACTAGAGAAATGGAAAGATACATACAGATAATAGTATTTTTTATTTTTTCTGTAAAGTACAAAAATATATTGTATATGAAATTGGATTAGAAAGTCATAAGGATGAAAGCCTGAATTAAAAATAGCATCTGTGAGAGAAAACAAGATGGCGGCATAGGTAAACACCTAAACTGCTGCCTCGCACAACAATTTCAAAACTACAACTAAAAGACAAAACGAACATCATACAGAACCACAGAAAAGCTGGCTGAGTGGAAATTCTACAACTAGAATGAAAGAGGAAAGCACATGGAGAATCAGAGGAGCTGCAAAAGGCTGAGGTATGGAAACACACATGCAGGCAGCTGAGTGCCTGGCTGGCTTTCTCTAGCGGGAAGGAGACAAAAGCTCCCGACTGTGCTGAACCCCAGTTCCGACTGCACTGAACCCCAGTTCCAGGCGAGACCCTGGGAACCCAGGCTTATATGGGGGAAATCTGGACTGTCAGGCGGAAACTCAGGGGAGCTGCGAAAGGCAGAGGTCTGGAGGCTCACGTGCGAGTGCGCAGAGAGGACTGTCTGCTGGCTGCTAGCTTTGTCTAGCTAGAGGGAACCGGAAACTCCCCACTGCGCTGAACTCCAGTTCCAGGCGAGAATCTGGGAATCCAGATTCATTGGGGGAGAAACTGGACTGTCTGGCAGTGGGTGAAACTCGAGGGTGTCTTACTCTTAGAGGTGCTTGCAGTGATTACCGAGGGACACTGAGACCCAGGGGCCTCTTAGGGCAGGGCTGATGGGAACCCAAGACTGTCTGCTCAGCCCTGAGACTCCGCCCCATCCAAGCTGAGTACAGAGGCTTTTGCAATTTTGCAAGTCTGGTCCCATAAAGCTGTCTCCAGCACAGAAGTTCTCCCGGCATAGACACAGCCCGCATACAAAAGAAAAGGAGAAATCACCAGTAAAGGAAGTATACGAAATAGATGCAAACAATATGACAGAGAAAGAATTCAGAGCCATGGTCATAAGGTCACTGGAAAGGATGGAAGACAAATTCAACAATATGGGTAAGAACCAAGAAGAAAAGAAGAAGAACCAAGAAGAAATGAAAAATGACATCGCTGCAATAAAAAACTCAATAGAAAGAATCAACAGTAGATTAGAAGTGGAGGACTGCATCAGTGAGCTAGAAGACAAGGTAGGAAAAAATACCCAAGCAGAGCAGCATCTAGAAAAAAAACTTAAAAAACAGGAGAGCCTAAGGGAACTTGGGGACAACACAAAGCAAAACAACATTCACATAATAAGAGTGCCAGAAGGACAGGAAACGGAGCAAGGAATAGAAAACCTGTTCAAAGAAATAATGCCAGAAAATTTCACTGATATCAGGATGGAAAAATTCACACAAATCCAACAAGCTCATAGAGTCCCAAAGAAGATGAACCCCAAAAGACCGACACCAAGGCACATTATAATTAAATTGGCAAACACCAATGACAAAGTAAGAATCTTAAAGACAGCTAGAGAGAGACAGAAAGTTACCTACAAAGAATCTCCCAACAGACTATCAACTGATTTCTCAACAGAAAAACATCAGGTCAGAAGGGAATGGAATGTAATATACAAAGTCATGCAAAGCAAGGGTCTGAATCCAAGAATACTGTACCCAGCAAGGTTATCAATCAAAGTTGAGGGTGAAATCAGGAGCTTCACAGACAAAAGACTAAGGGAGTTTATTATCACCAAACCAGCAATGCAAGAAATGTTAAAGGGTCTGCTGTAAAAAGAAGAAATAGGAAGGGAAGAAGGAACACAGCCATAAAGAATAAAAATGGCTGACAAACAAGTATCTATCAATAATGACATTAAATGTAAATGGATTAAATGCCCCAATCAAAAGACATAGGGTAGCTGAATGGATAAGAAAACATGACCCATATATCTGCTGTCTATAGGAAACCCAACTCAGAACAAGGGACTCACACACACTGATGGTGAAAGGATGGAAAAAGTTTTTTCAGGTGAATGGAAATGAAAAAACGCTGTGGTAGCAATACTTATATCTGACAAATTAGACCTCAAAGTGAAGGCCATAAAAAGAGATAAGGAAGGCCACTTCATAATACTAAAGGGAGCAATTCAACAAGAAGATATAACTCTGGTAAACATATATGCAACCAATAGAGAAGTACCCAAATACATTAAAAAAAAAATCTGGAGAATATCAAGGGAGAGATTGACAGCAATACAGTCATAGTAAAGGACTTTAACACCCCACTAACACCACTGGACAAGTCCTCTAAACAAAAAATGAATCCTAAATGACTCACTACATTAGATGGAATTAATTGACATCTTCAAAACATTTCACCCTAAAGCCACAGAATATACATTCTTCTCAAGTGCACATGGATCATTTTCAAAGATAGACCACATATTGGGACACAGGGAAAGTCTCTTCAAATTCAAGAACATAGAAATCATATTAAGCATCTTCTCAGATCACAATGGCATAGAACTAGAAATCAACTACAATAAAAACAATAAAAAATAATCAAACTCCTGGAGGCTAAATAGAATGTTATTAAACAATGATTGGGTTACCAAATAGATCAAAGAAGAAATAAAAAGCATCCTGAAAACAAATGACAATGAAAATACAACAATCCAAAATTTATAAGACACAGTGAAAGCAGTCTTGAGAGGGAAGGTCATAACTTTACAGGCCTATCTCAATAAACAAGAAAAAATGCTAACAAATTATCTAACCCTATGACTCAAAGAGTTAAAAAGAGAGCAACAAGCAAAGCCCAGTGTAAGCAGAAAAAAAAGGAAATAATAAAGATCAGAGTGGAGATAAACGACATAGAGACACAAAAAAAAATCAACAAAACCAAGAGCTGGTTCTTTGAAAGGATAAACAAGATTGATGAACCTCTAGCCAGGCTCACCAAGTAGCAAAGAGAGAGGACCCAAATAAACAAAATGAGAAATGAAGAGGTGAAGTAACAACTGATGCCACAGAAATAGAAATTATTATGAATAAATACTATGAACAATTTTATTTCAACAAAATGGACAACCTAGATGAAATGGACATATCTTAGAAAAATACAAGCTCCCAAAACTCAATCAAGAAGAATCAAAAAACCTGAATAGGCCGAAAACTACCAAAGAAATTGAAGCAGCGATAAAAAATCTTCCAGCTAACAAAAGCTCTGGTCTGGATTGATTTACAAGGGAGTTCTATCAAGCATTCAAAGAACAACTAAAACCTATCCTCCTCAGACTATTCCAAAAAATTCAATAGGAGAGCACACTTCCAAGCTCTTTCTATGAAACCAGCATTACCTTAATCCCAAAACCAGATAAAGACACCAAAAAAAAGAGAACTATAGACCAATATCCTTGACGAACATAGATGCTAAAATCCTCAACAAAGTTCTTAGCAAATCTAAGTCAGCATTACATTAGAAAGGTCATACACCATGACCAAGTGGGATTTATTCTGGGGATGCAAGGATGGTACAATACCCATAAATCAATAAATGTGATATATCACATAAACAAACTGAGAGACAAAAATCACATAATCATATCAATGGATGGAGAAAAGGCATTTGACAAAATCCAACACCCTTTCTTGATAAAAACTCTCAGCAAAGTGGGAATAGAGGGATCATACCTCAACATAATAAAAGACTTATATGACAAACCTACAGCCAACATCATACTCAATGGGCAAAAACTAAACTCATTTTCCCTAAGGACAGGAACAAGACAGGGATGCCCATTTTCAACACTCATGTTTGATATAGTACTGGAAGTGCTAGCCATAACAATCAGACAAGAAGAAGAAATAAAAGGCATCCAAATTGGAAAAGGAGAAGTAAAGCTGTCCTTATTTGCAGATGACATGAAAAACCTGAAAGACTCCATCAAAAAACTAACAGACTTAATAAATGAATTCGGCAATGTATCAGGATACAAAATTAATGCCAAGAAATGTATGGCATTTCTATACAACAATAGTGAACTTACAGAAAGAGAGACTAAAAAAGCAATTCCATTTACCATTGCACCAAAAAAATTAAGATACCTAGGAATAAACTTAACCAAGGAGGTAAAAGACCTATACACGGAAAACTACAGGACACTGAAAAAAGAGATAGAGGAAGACATAAACAGATGGAAGAACATACCATGTTCATGGATTGGTAGAATCAATATCATTAAAATATTCATACTACCCAAAGCAATCTATAGATTCCATGCACTCCCCATTAAAATACCAATGGCATATTTCACAGACCTAGAAAGAACTCTCCAAAAATTCATCTGGAATAAAAATAGACCCTGAATAGCCACAGCAATCCTGAGAAAGAAGAATAAAGTAGGAGGGATCTCAATACCAGATTTCAAGCTGTATTACAAAGCCACTGTTCTCAAAACAGCCTGGTACTGGCACAAGAACAGAGATATAGATCAATGGGATAGAACAGAGAATCCAGATATTGACCCACACCACTATGCTCAATTAATATTTGACAAAGGAGGCATGAACATACAATGGAGTCAAGACAGTCTCTTCAATAAATGGTGTTGGGAAAATTGGACAGATACATGCAAAATAATGAAACTACATCACCAACTTACACCATACACAAAATAAATTTAAAATGGATTACAGGACTTAAACATAAGATGGGAAACCATAAAACTACTAGAGGAATCCACAGGCAGCAAAATCTCAGACACTGATACTGCTCCTAGGGCAATGGAAGCTAAAGAGAAAATAAACAAATGGGACTACATCAAAATAAAAAGCTTTTTCACATCAAAAGAAACCATCAACAAAACAACAAGAAAGCCCACTGTATGGGAGAACATATTTGCAAATGTTAGCACTGATAAAGGTTTAATCTCCAACATTTACAGGCAACTTATACAATTTAATAAAAGGAAGATAAATGATCCAATAAAAAAATGTGCAACGGACCTAAATAATATCTTTTTGAAAGAAGACAGAAGGAAGGCCAAGAGACACATGAAAACATGCTCAAAGTCACTAATTATCCGAGAGATGCAAATCAAAACGACAATGTGGTACCATCTCACACCTATCAGAATGGCTATTATCAACAAATCAACAAACAACAAGTGTTGGCGAGGATGCGGAGAAAAAGGAACCCTCGTGCACTGCTGGTGGGAATGCAGACTGGTGCAGCCACTGTGGAGAACAGTATGGAGTTTCCTCAAAAAACTAAAAATGGAACTCCCTTTTGACCCAGTAATTCCACTCCTAGGAATATATCCTAAGAAACTGGAAACACCAATCAGAAGGGATATATGCACCCCTATGTTCATAGCAGCACAGTTTACAATAGCTAAGATTTGGAAATAGCCTAGATGCCCATCAGTATATGACTGGATCAGAAAACTATGGTACATCTACACAATGGGATACTACGCTGCTATAAAAAAGAAGGAATTCTTACCATTTGCAGCAACCTGGATGGAATTGGAGAACATTATGCTAAGTGAAATGAACCAGTCAATGAAAGAAAAATACTACATGATCTCACTCATTTATGGATACTACAGAACATTATAAACTGATGAACAAAAAGATAGATACAGAGACATTAAAGCATCAAACAGACTGTCGAATTACAGCGGGAAGGTTAGGGAGAGGTGGGGGAGATAAGAGATCAACCAAAGGACTTGTATGCATGCATATAAGCATAACCAATGGATGAAAAACACTGGAGGGTGAGGGCATGTATGGGAGTGGAGTAGGGGGGCAATGGTAAGATATGTACACATATAATACCTTAATAAAAAAAAAAGAATAGATTCAGAGACAAATGGTAGGGGAGGGGGAGGCTAGAGAGTAACCAAAGGACTTGTATGCATGCATATAAGCATAACCAATGGATGAAAAACACTGGAGGGTGAGGGCATGTATGGGAGTGGAGTAGGGGGGCAATGGTAAGATATGTACACATATAATACCTTAATAAAAAAAAAAGAATAGATTCAGAGACAAATGGTAGGGGAGGGGGAGGCTAGAGAGTAACCAAAGGACTTGTATGCATGCATATAAGCATAACCAATGGATGAAAAACACTGGAGGGTGAGGGCATGTATGGGAGTGGAGTAGGGGGGCAATGGTAAGATATGTACACATATAATACCTTAATAAAAAAAAAAAAGAATAGATTCAGAGACAAATGGTAGGGGAGGGGGAGGCTAGAAAGTAACCAAAGGACTTGTATGCATGCATATAAGCATAACCAATGGATGAAAAACACTGGAGGGTGAGGGCATGTATGGGAGTGGAGTAGGGGGGCAATGGTAAGATATGTACACATATAATACCTTAATAAAAAAAAAAAAAAGAATAGATTCAGAGACAAATGGTAGGGGAGGGGGAGGCTAGAGAGTAACCAAAGGACTTGTATTCATGCATATTAGCATAACCAATGGACACAGACACTGGGGTGGTGTGTGCTTGCTGGGCCGGGGGACCTGAGGCTGTGCCCCACCCCCCACCTGGAAGGGCTTGCCAGGGGACCTCAGGCCATGCCACCCACCCAGCAGGGCTTCACAGGGGATCTCAGGCCATCTCCCTCACCTGGCGGGGCTTGACGGAGGACCTCAAGGCATGCCCTCCACCCTGGTCTGGGCTGGGGGACCTCAGGCCATGCCTCCCATCCTGGCGCCGGGCCAGGGGACCTGAGGCTATGCCCCCTGCCTAGCAGGGCTTGACAAAGGTGAGACTGGCTGGGTCTAGATCTAGCCCAATGGGGGGGTGGCCGGGTCTGAGTCTCACACGATTTTGAGGTGCATGTGGGTGGGCGGGGACTTGACTCTGAGTCCCATGGTGAGCCCCAGACTCTGACAGGAAGAAGGTTTTCATATACATTTTACTAATTTTCTTTCATCTCTGACACTTCTATTATAGAAAAATAGCAAATAGCAATACTAAATTATTTCCTCTAATTAATCCCCTTTTAATGTGCATGAATTTAATGCACCGGGTCACTAGTCTATAATAATAAAAGGGCAATATGCTAATTGGACTGGACAATGGTGGGGTTGTGAGGGAACCCCAGGCTGGAGGGAAGCCTACATCCCAGGTGCCTGCTGGTGGCCAGAGGGAAGCCCAGGTCCTGGGGGCCAGAGGGAAACCAGTGCCAGCAGCTGGGGGAAGGAAGGCCTACTCTTGCAAGAATTTCATGCATCGGGCCTCTAGTCTATATATATATAAAAGCCTAAGTGACCGTCTGACGCGCACTGACCACCAGGGGGAAGAAGCTCAATGCAGGAGCTGCTGAGCTGTGATGACTTGGCAGCTGCAGTTCTCCGGTGATGCACCTGGAACCAGAGAGGAGGGAGCCCGATTCTGGGGCGCATCACCTGAGAACTGACCTCTCACAATCTGGGACCCCTCGGGGGATGTTGGAGAGCTTGTTTTGGCCTGATCCTTGCAGGCCAGGCCGAGGAACCCCACCAGTGCATGAATCCTTGCACCGAGCCTCTTGTAGATAAATAATGAAGCATAAAGGGGAACTGAGAATGATGACTTTGGAAGAGTTCACTTTATTTCTTGCTTTTTTGGGTCATTTTCTCAAATCTACTGGGAATTTGGGCTATTCTTAATTCTGGTCTTTAAGAAAACACTGTTAAATTTAGAATTAAGCCTTTTATAATTTCATATAAGACATTTGACCATAACACAGAGAGTCAGTTAACAAATCCACACTTTAATGTGAAAATAGCCACTATAAATCCTATTTGTAACCACAAAGAGCATAAATTGATAAAATATCAAGCTTATTAAGGAGGATTTTCCATTTTTAATTAAACTAGATCCCCTAGTTTCACTTTTTCTGGTTCTCTAGAATCTGAACTTACAGTGCACCTGACCAGAATATTATAAGGAAATAATTGGGTAACATGTACTAAAAAGCTTTGTTCAACCACTGAGCAAGAAGCACATTATCTCACATGGTTACAGAAAAGTACTGGAGTGTGAACAAGTAACTGTTTCCTCATGCTAGCCTCGCTGAAGTTAATTATCATCACTCCCTAGGACTGAGGTCTCAGCCCGGAGAAAAGTTCAGGGGAAGAGAGATGAAAAGAGTCAGATACTTTGTCTATAACAAAGAGGGGTAAGCAGGTGGACAATTCTTATTTAATTCCCTGTTTCACTGGGTTAAATGTTCTGAAGAGTAGATTGCTAAATGGATTTGGGAGAGACATCCTTAAACTTCGGGACATATAAAATCTGAGTTCTCAAGCCCAAATCAGTGACAAGGTTGAGAAAATTCAGGTCAAATGCTCTACATGTTGGTTTGATGTATTACTACTAAAAAAAAAAAAAATCTAGCCATCATTAGAACAGTGAAAGCAATGGTTTCCTTTTTGTACAAAGCCCAAAGGATGGAAATAGAAATATTCATCAAAGGGAAGAAATGTGAAGAGAAATTATTTTTAAAAATTCAAGATATAAAAGATTTTCTTATATATCTTTTAAATTGATGTTATAAGCTGCACACTTTTATTTTACATTAATTTGGTGCTAAAAGCATAGCTGAGTGATTAAGTGTAAAATGACTAAGTTTAATATTCTTTTATTCACATGGAAGTTAAAGTAGGTTACAGGAAAGAACTACAGACTATTAAAGCTTAACTTCCCACATAAAGAAGAAAAAAGAAAAAGAAACTATATGTCAACATGTAATAGCCACAATAAAAGTTATCTAGGGATCAGCATATAATATTGAATGTAATAAACACTGAATTTATTTGCATTATTACTGAAGAATTAAATGGCTAAGGAGGTAATGGTGACCACTCTTCAGAGGTTTGATATTCACTAAAGACCATTTTTTGGTGCGCAACTATCTCTGTTGAAATTTTCACATTTGCAAATTATTCCTTTGGCTCAAGAGGGTAGTCATCTAATTAGTCTAAACATCTATCACTATCTCATAAAGCCAAAAAACGTGCAACTTCATGATTTTATAGAGGATTAACCCAGATTTAGAAGGGCAAAGGCATTTCCCCACATGACCACCTGGTAGAGGAACCTTTTTTCTTTTTTTTTTAGAAATTATTATTATTTTTCACTGTTTAAACTATTACATATAGTAGTACATATATCTCCTTTTCCCTCCCCCTTTGATCTTCCCCCTGTCTCATGCCCTCATCCCCCCCCCCCCCAGTGTCTTGTGTCCATTGGTTGTGCTTATATGTATGCATATACGTCCTTTGTAGAGGAATCTTGATGTGTGGAGCCAAGAAGATAAAAGAGCACAGGTGAGCATATCAGCAGTGGCCAGGCCCACTTGACTTATAAGTGGCATCCACATTTGGGGTTCTGGAATGACAGGAAGGCATGAGAGCCCTGGAAATCAGGAATCATGAGTCTGGAGACATCAGGATTGGGGAGAATGCTCCTGTGCAGAGAAATGAGAACTCCAAAAGACAGAGCTCACCAATTCTACCACTCCTCCGCCAGGCCACTGGCAACCTGCAATCTTGAATACAGCAGACACACTACTTTGGAAAATTGCACCGTGGAAATGCAGAGACAAATAAGATCCACCCTTTGCAGGTCAATAAGAAACCAGACCTATAATAAAATAGAGCATGGAACCTATAATAATAGGGTGTGTAGAAACAGAGGCAGCACAGAGAAAACCTAGGGAAGGTTTGCCGGAGGAAATGATCGAGCTGGTTTTTTTAGGATAATAATAACAAAAGCTAGCATTTACTGAGTATTTATTATGTTGTTGGTAGGAGTCATATGATGAAGGATCATATTTGCCATGATAAAAAGCTTACCTTCTAACTTTACACCAGGGGATTTAACATGTGGGGGAAATAGGAGGTTATATGGATCTTCCATCAATTTGGCAGCAATCGTGGAAGGTATACTGGAAATGTGTGACTTGGGAAGGAGAAAGGGAATTTATTTTAAAAGCCATTGGATTATTCTCAGTATGGAATGATGTCACCTAAAATTAAAGCCTTAATAATGAGAAGGGGAAATAGATGGCTTGTTGCAAATAACAGTTTAATTTGCTACTTTTTGAGGTATATTTATTTGAATAGTGTCAGGGCTTACACCTTCACCAAACCATGACATCTTTGAGAGTTAGAGGGGACCTCCTTAACAATATCTAGAAAGGAGGTGTAAACCAGGACTATTCGAGATAACCTGTTTAAATTAGTTTTAAGAAACGAATGGTAGACTGACAGAGAGGACATTTGTAGGTGGAAAGGAGAGAGACATGTCAGAATGGCACAGCGGCCAACTCTTAAGAGCTGCCCTGGTGAATCCTAACTCAACTTTATTGCTTGGAAAGCAGAGGGCAGATGTCATTCCAGCCACGACTGTAAGATATAAAGCTATGCAGCATTTAGAAGCTTCCAGACTTCTCATGACAACTAACTTTTCACAGAGGAGAATTCTCAATACCATGAGCCTCTCGTGGCCCTAGTTTGCTCTTCCTTTGGACATCTCCCAGTTTTATCTGAGTTCTTCCAAGGGAAAGAGATAACGGGGCAGGATATTCCATTAACTCAGCCGTGCTGTATGAGATGGCGGAGGGTTTCACAATCCACCTTAGAGTCTGAGCATATAAACTTAACAACCGGTCAATGTGTTTTGGGCTGAGACAGCAAGTTTTCACTTAGCTAGAAGAGAATATCAGGAGACATGCTATATCAAGGGATAACATTTATTCCCCGGAGAAATCATTAGCAAACTTCCTGATGTGTGGACTATGGGTTAAATTAATGTCTATAAACCAATCATATGCTAATGTTTTAGAATACTTTCCTGTTATTTCGAGTCATTTGTAATCATATTTCCATAATTTTCAAAGGTAATTAAGGGTCTGTAATAACAGTATGTGCTACTGATGAATGGTAGAAAAAAGAAAACTGTACAAATGAAAATTATTATCACCCATATATTCTTCACCTGTTAAATAATAAGAGAATTTCTTACATTTATGTACACAACATGTACAACTTTGTTTTGGCTTTTTCTCTTAACAGAAATAATTCCCTATACCATTAAAGTCACTCTAAAATATAATCTATACTAATAAAAGGGTAATATGCTAATTAGATGGGATGTCTTCCAGATGTCCTTCTGGACAAAGCCACAGCAGCTGCGAAGGCCAAGGGCCGGTGCTCAGGAGAGGCGGGTGGTGCCAGTGGGCCTGGGTGGATCCACCCACCCGTGCTGTGTGGCCCCTCCATCCACAGTGGCAGGCGCTGGGAGAGGAGGGGCAGTGCCAGTCACCACCCCTCCTTCCACAGAGGTGGTGCTAGGAGAGGCAAGGTGGCCCGCAGTCCCAGAGCCTCTGCAGAGGCTGGACGGGGTGCAACTGCGGTGCCTCAATCTCCCACAGCCCCTCCCCCAGCCAGCCTGGCCCCAGATCGCCCACACACACACAAGTGGGCAGGAGGCGGGGGGAGCACTAAGAAGCGAGGGCAGAGGGTTGGCAGCCCTGGCAGCTGGCTTTGGCAGCAGCAGCGGGGTGATGGGGGTGGCGCCTTCCCCTGATCCTTCTGGTTGCCTCTTGCAGAGGGAGGCCAGACTGCAGCTTAGGCCCACTCCCCATGGGGAACAGGCCTAAGCCATCAGTAGGACATCCCTTGAGGGCTCCCAGTCTGTGAGAGGGGGCAGGCTGGGCTGAGGGAACCCCCCCTAGTGCACGAATTTTCTTGCACCCAGACTCTAATATGTAATAAGAGGATAATACTTAACTTATAAATAAACTATGATTTATTAATCACCTCTATATTTGAACATTTAGAATAATGGGAGTATTTTCTAAACAAATAATCCTGAAGTAAACACCTTTGTGCACAAATAATTTTTTTCTATTTCCTTATCAACTTTAGATTTCTAGTAATGAAAACACTGGGGAGAACTCTATTCATATTTTAAGGTAGATATACAGGATGAAATATCTTTCAAGAAAGTTAACATCACTTTACTCACCCATAATAGTGAATGTTGGATCCATATCATGTATTATTTTTAGCACTGGGTATTATAAGTTTTGTAATCATCTATGATAATTTCATGGGGGAAATGGCATCTCATTTTATTTTAATTTGTATTTCTTTGATTTATTATTATTTTATTACTAGAGGTCTGGTGCACGGATTCGTGCACCGGTGGGGTCCCTCCCTGGCCTGCAGGGATCTGGCTGAAACCGGCTCTCCGACATCCCCCAAGGAGTCCCGGATTGTGAGAGGGTGGTCCTTGGGTGACGCACCCCAGAATCGGGCTCCCTCCTCTCTGGTTCCGGGTGCATCACCTGAGAACCACAGCTGCCATGTCACAGCAGCTAGGCAGCTCCTGCATTGAATGTCTGCCCCATGGTGGTCAGTTGGTCAGTGTGCGTCATAGCCACCGGTCAGACGGTTGAACAGTCAAGATGGCCACATAGGCTTTTATATATATATATATATATATATATATATATATATATATATATATATATATATACAAGAGGCCCAGTGCATGAAATTTGTGCACAGGTAGGTTCCCTAGCAGCTGCTGACTGCCGGCCAGGGCCTCCCTTCCCCTGGCTGCCTGCCGCTGCCACCGGCCAGGGCAGGGCCAGCTGGGGGAAGGAGCCAAGGGCAGTTGGATGGCCAGCCCCACCCCCTGGTAGAACTCCTGGTTGAGGAGACAATTTGCATATTAGGCTTTTATTATATAGGATTATTATTTTATTTTATTTTTTTGATGAGGCTGCAAATGTTCTCATATATATTTAAGTTTCTTGATTGAAATTCTCTCAGGAAAATACTCATTTCAATCCTCAGTCATTTTTTTTAAGTTGAATGTAGTCCCTTTTCAGTTTTATACTTCCTCTCCAATGACAGTGTCTCATAAAGCCCCTACTAAGGCACTGTGCATATAGTGGGTATTCAATACATATCAGGGTGGAACCTTGCTTGCTAGAGGAAATGATACAGTTGGTATGGACATTCGAAGCCTTCCCTTGTTGGAAAATTTTCTAGAAAAGTGTATCTGAAGACTATAGTGAAATGGAGAAAAAAATATTTTCGTAAAAAGGCTTTTAAGGACTTTTCTGAACTTCTTTTAATTTCTCACTTTGAGATTAGTGTGTTCCTGGTCTAATTAATATCATAAGAATTGGAGGCTCAAGTGTATGCTGCGCAGATAGGACTGGATAGATAGATTCCCAACGAAGGCAACAAACAATGACAATAGTAGGCTTTTGTAAAGGAGGCCTCAGAAATTGTATTGACCTTCCTACCAAAAGAAATCCTTATGAAAGTGATATCACATAATTACAATTATAATAAAATGAAACTTTTTAATATTCTTTTGCTCTCTACTTATTGAAAACTTCCTTAAATCAATTTACCAAAATTTCAATCATATTTTAAAGGTATACAGCAAATTCTTGCATATATATATTATATTCATTTAGCAGGAGACCTTTTCCTAAGACAAAGACTTGACAACTTTACAAGCTACTGAAATAAGCTTATCATTTCAATTTCATTTATTTTGAGATGATCTAATTTGATTTTGTTACAATATTGTAAACTGAGAGAGGTGAAAGGGAAAAGGAATAGGGTGCGTATGTATTATTAACTGGGCTTGATGGTATAATCTCAGTCCTCTTTTAGATGAGGAAACTGAGACTCACATATTTTAGAAAACTTGTCCTAGATCGCACAGTTAATAAATGACAGACTCATAATTAATATCCACTTCTGCCTGGCACTTTCTGTCTCCCAGGTCCTGTTGTAAGTGCTATAGAAATAGTAACTCATTTAATTTTATTAATAATTTTACATGATGGGGACTATAATTAACCTCCTTTACTGTGGGAAAATTTAAACACAGAGAGCTAACGAATTTGCCTGAGGTCACACAACTAGTAGGCAGCAGAGCTAGAAATCAAATCCAGGCAGGCTGAGACTAGAGTCTATTCATTGAACCACACACCACAGTTCCTCTTGACATGCTATAGAAACAGATGGAATCACTGATCTCCAATGAGAATGTGACACTACAGCCAAATGTCTACAAGGTAACACCCTCCAGGAAATTATCAATGTCTTCTTTATAATCCACATAATACAATAGTCGACTTACATGATGAATATTTGTACTATTTCTTTGTTCCTACAGAAACTTGCTAGACTAGAAACACCATGTTATTATCTCATCACTAAGATTTGTATAAAATGCTTATTAGTGGGGTAAGCATACTCAGAAGAAGAGCTGTGGAAAGGAAGGAAACATTTCATGCTGTAGTTTGAAATAAAGTGTTTTTTCACCTGATGTAGGTTAAGGGCAAATTAAATTTTATTTGCAGGAACATACTATTGTGGGGTTAAAATGGCAACTATAGACCTGGCCAAGTGTGGCTCAGTTAGTTGAGCATCATCCCATGCATTGAGAGGTCATGGGTTCAGTTCCCTGTCAGGGCATGCACCCAGGTTTCATGCTCAATCCCCAGTAGGAGGCATGCAGGAGACAGCTAATTGGTGATGTTTCTCTCATGTTCCCCCGCCCCTTGTATGTATGGTGAAGAAAATACATTGATATTTCCAGTGTTATTTCCTTAGCCCCTACCACATAGTAGGTATCCTAAAAAGATGTGCCTTTGGGGATGAAAGTAAATGATTTATGCTAACAGAACCAGGATGAGACTCATAATTGTGCCAAATTTCTGTTATGTAGAACTACATGCCATTTGATTTGCAGAAGTTGTTCCATCTGACTTTACAGGAAGGTACACTGATGATGTATCATTTTAATTTCTTTCATGAGCACTCACTGGAAAAAAAATAGCAAATGACAAACTTGTTTATTTGTTACAGTAGTGCTCCTTCAGAATCTAATGAACAAAGGTAATCTTAATATCATGAATCAATTATCTTAATAAGTACCTATATAATTAACTGAGGAATCCCCTTTGGAAAAACCAATTGAGAAATGATTTCAATATAAGGAAGAAGTAGCAAGATAAAACTAATAATTCTGAGCTAATAACAAACTTTCTCACCACCATCAAATATGGTATAGAAGCTTTCCTAAGGAAATGTGTCCCCCCAAAACATATATACACACTTTAACAGCTGATAGCTCAATTTTGAAAATTAAAAAATGTATTTTAATAAGTATTGCCTTTATAATTATTAAAAATCTGTGTGTGTATTTTTGGGACACCCTATATATAAAAGACCACTCAAGTATTTATAATGTGAAAATTATGTCAGTCAGATTTATTTCTGTTATTTGCGCTCATACAATGGCCAAAGTTAAAGGCAACTAGCCAAGTTATATCCATTTCTGCACTTCATATACAATTTCACTTGAATTAATTAATGTTATTTAATAAATATTTTTGAGATCCTGTTGGAGATCTAGGTCCCAACAACTGACACATTTGCCAGAGACATCTATTGGTCTTTAGAAAATTTTCTTTGCCTTTTTTCATCATAATTTTCTCATCTGTAAAAGAAACAGTTTGAACTAGATACATTCGGAGACATTTTTGGTATAAGAATTATACTCTCAGGCTTGGCCAGAGTAGCTCAGTGGTTGAGAGTTGACCTGTGAACCAGAAGGTCACGGTTCCATTCCTGGTCAGAGCACCTGCCCGGGTTGAGGGTTTGATCCCCAGTGTGGGGCATGCAGGAGGCAGCCCATCAATGATTCTCTCTCATCATTGATATTGATATCTTTTACTCCCTCTCTCTTCCTCTCTGAAATAAATAAAACTGTATAAAAATTATACTATCAAAAATATGACTGCACTGATAATTATGAAATAATTGAAAGTAAAAACAAAATAATTTTATTAAGGACATGACTACATTGTACTATAGGAAAATGAAGAAGATATTAAGGAATTGAAGAGAATTATGTTTGAATATCTGCTATAACTCTGATGAGCTTTTTAATCTTCTATTAATCTTTTGGAGCTTTAGATTCTGCATCTGTAAAATGAAGATGCTAATAAAAATCTTAATTTTTTTTCTTAATAAGTAGAAAGAGTAGGTATTCCCTTAGGTGGCTATGTTTAGTCATACTATTTCACAGGAATTTTTTAATGTAATAAATCCATAATTTTAAAAATTACCTAAGTGTTCAATTAGCTAATTGCACAGGTAATAAATATGGCTTTATGATTTTCACATGAAGTCTACATGTACCTGGCAGGTAAGTACAATGATTGCTTGTTCCAATTTATAACTTTAAATAAAGACTATACAATCAATCATCATTACTCTTATAAACTTGCCTATTATTTTTATACTTTAATCACTAAAAGTCAAAAATTCACCCTAGCTGGTTTTGCTCAGTGGATAGAGTGGCAGCCTGTCTTGGGTTTGATTCCAGTCAAGGGCACATGCCTGGGTTTCGGGCTTGATTCCCAGTGGGGGGTGTACAGGAGGCAGCCGATCAATGCTTCTCTCTCATCACTATGTTTCTCTCTCTGTCTCTCCCTCTCCCTTCTACACACACACACACACACACACACACACACACACACACACACACATATATATATATATATATATATATATATATATATATATATATAAAGTCAAGGATTGTATCTTTCTTTTTTGTTGTTAATCCCCATCCAAGGACATCTTTCCCATTTATTCCCAGAGAAAGTGGAAGGAAGGGAGGGAGGGAAGGAGGAGAAACAGAGAGAGAAACATGGAGTAGAGACACATTGATTGGTTGCCTCCCACAGGCACCCCAACCGGGAACAAGGATGGACCCTACAACCTAGGTACATTCCCTTTGGCCAGGCACCAATATTCTAACAATTGAGCGACACTGGCCAGGGCAAGGATTGTATCTTTAATTGCTTCCATTTCTTGTATACCCATAATAAATAACCAGGTCTTTAAGATACAACTTTATTAAATACATATGCTCCAATGTAGCTGGGACAAATGGAAAAAACTATCAGCTCTAGAAGTGAATAATTCCCTGAACTGCCAATTTGGATAGAATGGTCATAATCAGGCAGTCTGAGAAATGGGGGGAATACTCACAAAGGAACATTCCAGCAAATCACTTCTTCCTTTTAGTGTTGTTTTAAATTTTAGTAAATGATATATCTCTTTTTTATTGAGAAATACACATATAGCACCAGGTTCTTAAGTTGTAAGATACTTAAAAAGTAGAGATAAATTTTAATTCATCATGAGTCTAGTGAAAGCTAAGCTCAACAAAATTAGCCTAAAAGTGTCCTATATAAGGTCTTTAATAGCACCCCAATTTACAGCAATATACAAAGTCACATACAAACTAGAACTTAAAGTGACTATTTCTGTGCCATGCTAATTAAACAAGAAAAAAAAATCTTGCTAAACCATGACCTGTTTAGTTCTTCACACTGAGCTAGGCCAGGCTCTTACATTGAATGAGGGATGGATGGTCACAGATACAATCTAGATAAACGGGGGTGGAGGGTGGAGGGGAGAGAGCAGCTAATAGCCCATTTCTTCCCTCTATGCAGTATGTGCCTTTAATTAGAAACAATATACTTTCTTGGTATCCACAATTATTTCCTAGCTGCACTCATAAAGAACATTCAGGCTTTCTTCATAGATAAGACAATTCCCATCATCTGCCTCTTAATCATCTGTTTGAACAGATTTTGATGATCCAGAGATAAAAGTTTTGGTGGTCATTAATGAGTTTCATATAAGAAAGATTCAGTAAAAAGAAAAAATATATATATGGAAATTTGTGATCATGTCTACACAACTTCAATAAAACAAATTCTTCTGCTCTTTGCAATACTTCTTATGGGTATTTTTGTTCTAGAAATCTTTTTCTTGACTTGATTAATATGACTTGCTACTCTAGAGTTTTAATTTTAATGATACAAAATAAAACAATCCAAAATATCCCCAAAGTGAAAATATTTCACAGCCCTAATTATAAACCTTGTTTTTCTCCACCCTTATATTTCTGACTTGCAAGAACAATTGAAAAGTACAGCGATTAACCAACAGGACAAGGTATATTGTGTCGGATCAGATGCTGGGTGTAGAACTTTCTCCTCCTTTGCTTACCACGTAAAATGAATGCCCATTAAGCTCTAGGGCATGGATTCTTTATATGGAATCCCTGGACATGTTTAGTGAGATCCAAAAACCCTTAAAAGTCCAGGTGTATCTTAATCTGTAAGAAAAGGGTGTATTTTTCATAAAAAATTTAAACAAGATTCAAAACTCCTGTCTGGGTATTCTTTGAGGATATCATATTATAACTCACATCTCAGATGACACAGACAGCCCTTCCCAACCCAGGCATGGAATCGAAATACTTAGGACAGCTGTCTTTTTGTGTTCTGGGAGAGGGGGAAAGGGCAGGAGAGACATGGAAAGAGCTCATATCAAACCCCAAATAAAAACATGGGCTAAAACGTGGAAGCTTTGGGTTTTCCTTTTGAGTTAACCCATGAGAGGCTCTCTGAATTTGGATTTTTCAAATTTCCCCTTTTGGCCTCAGATTTCTTCTTTCTACTAATCTCTAAACAGAGAGTCGTAAGCTACATCAGAGATGTTCAAAGCATGTGCCTTGATGTCCTAGGGATTGTGGAAAGGGATTTTAATGAGTCTCCCAAGATGAAAGAAGTTCAGTTAGCTTTATGCACCTCCTAAAGAGAAAAATAGAGGCTGTAGATGCCAGGTAAGGCATTGATTGACTTCTTTAAGATAGCAACTTTCAGTTGTGTTAGGTTGTTCCTTTGGATTCCCACATCATTCATTTTTTGAGATGTTGAAATTGCTCAAACTTGGAGAACATTTTATATATGGTATGGCCATTATTAGTTTATAATTTTATTTCCTACATTGGGTTATAAGTAACTCAGGAGAGGCATTATTTCTTGTCCGTCTTTAGAACCTCAAAAGAAGTTGCTATATGGAAGGAGAAAGATAAGCAAATAGGAGATGAAGGAAAATAATTTATGGAGCCAAATGGAAGATGGATTAACTACTCATGAGACAGATAGGAGATAAGCAGTATTATCAGGATTGCTACACAATTATAGTCTATGTAGTGGGTTGGGGACTTGGGGTTAAAAGAGAGCTATTTAAGAAGTGGAATGTTTATTTCATGGGCCAACTTGGTAAGGCATATGGGGGAGAAGGGTCCAAAATAACTTTCAGATTTCTGTATTGGGGTCTCATTAACCAAGAGAGAAAATACAGAAGGAGGAGCAATTTGGGAGGTAACAATGATTTTTTAAAAAATTATGGTCATGTCTCTTGGGGTACCAAGTCATGTGGCGTTTTTGTGTCTTTGGGTCTACTTGGTGATGTAAATGCAAACTGCATTTATTTCTGTGGGATGCAGTCAACAAAGCTTATAAAATTCATAAGTAAGTGTACATGAGATATTCATTGTCAACAAAGTACTTGTTCTGGATCTAGGATACATATTTAGAAGCCAGCAAAGAGCCGGCTGCACACACTGATTTGAGAGTTGCCAGTGGGAAGCTTAGTTGAAGGCAGGTGAGTAGGTGAGATTAGGTAAAGGAAAAGTGAGAAGGAATAAATCCCGGAGAAGACCAACATTCAGGGATATTAGAGGGAAAGGAGGCAGGAAAAGAGATGAAAAAAAGTGTCCTGAAATCTAAGAGAGAAGACCACACTTGTTAGAAATTTAATTGTGTGTGATTCTTTGTTTGGTTTAGTGCCAAGAAAATAACACAGATTTGAACTCTTCCTATAGGAACTTATCCTCAAGGACCAAAATGACCAGATTAACAATGAATATAAAGAGCAAAATTGAAACACTGATTTGGCACAAAGGAAACTTCGTAAGCTAGATCAAGCACATATTTAGTTAAGAAGGCAAGGGTAGGAGGAGAGGTGGGAGGTGCCATCAGGGATAAGAACAATGGGAAGTTGTCAGCTCTCCTATGATGGATTTGAGAACCCTGTTAGGAGAAGGCGAACTACTCTCAGTGATTTACAGAGAGATATATAAAGTCCCTGAAGTAATCAAGATGGGCTACTCCCCTCTCTGGTGGCACAGAACATGTAAGAATCTGGGCATATACATTAGATGAAATATGAGAATTGATTTTGAAAAATTGAAAAAAAATATTCATGGTACACTTTAAAAAGCATAGTAGAACCTTAGAATAGTAAAGTATGAGAAAGTTACATTTTCAAATAAACACTTCCATTTACATCAATGCAACAACTCCGTTTGTTAAAATAGGTACAAACAGCAACTGGGATGGTCTAATCAACACCCGGGAAGAAATGGATGAAAGGAATGAACCAGTGGTGTGTGGAAGGGAGATTACATTTACAAGTGCCTTGTGAACCCGAAAAATGAAAGAAAATTGCAAACTCAGAGAAAAGAAAACTTTGCTTGCCCAAACAGGAATCTTATTTGGCCAGATATATATTTTTGAGCTGAATCTAATGAGTTCTTGCGCCCATGCAAAATGGAGCCCAACCTAACCTAGGAACCTTTTATTACAAAATGATTAAGTGAGGGAGAACCATATTGATTGTGAAATAATAAATTATTTGCTTTGCAAGCCACATATTACATCTGTTTACTGTAGGATATAATGTGTACATTGAATCTGGGCAGGGAGAAGGCTCGGATTTAACAGTTTTCTAAACTTTAAATCAGATTTTCTTTTGTCTACCAAGCCTCCATATAGAGCAAAAGAATGAACTCTTAACCTCAGAAGTCTTTTATTTGAAGTATTGGCAAAATAAAATACAAGAAAGAATTATACAATCTGCTTCTATTATAGCTAACTATCTAAGAAGTTTCAAATAAAATAAATGTTTGCTGCATAAACTGACACATCATAAAATCAAGCAGACTGTGTCTGTATATTATACAAATATGCAAGAACCCATTAATGAAAAGACTTCTGATTTAAATTATTTGAATGCTCATATCTACTCATCTCAAAATATTAAAAGATGTAGGGCTATAAATTTAATACTCCTACTGAATAGTGTCTTCCCTAAATTTATGTTCACTCAGAACCTCAGAAAATGAACTTATTTAGAAATATGATCTTTGCAGATATGATTAGTTAGGTTAAGATAAAGTCACACAGGATTTAGATGGGTCCTAGATTCAATGGCTGGTGCCTTTATAAAAGAAAAAAGAGGGACAGGCACACAGGGGTGAAGACCCTGTGACAATGGAGGCAGAGACTGAAATGAGGCCACTACAAGCCCAGGAACATCAAAGACTGCTGGGAGCCACAGAAGAGGCGGGGAAGGTTCTTCCCTGGCGTTTTTGTTTGTTTGTTTAATCCTCACCCAAGGATATTTTTCCCATTCATTGTTTTAGAGAGAGTGGAAGGGAGGGGGAGAGACAGAGAGAGAGAAACATGGATGTGAGATAGACACATCAATTGATTGCCTCCTGCACGCACCCCGATTTGGTTGGGGATCGAGCCTGCAACTGAGGTACCTGCCCTTGACTGGGAATGGAACCTGTGATCCTTCCATACACGGACCAAAGCTCTAACTACTGAGCAAGACCAGCAAGCAAGTTCATTGCCCTTTGAACAACCTGAATTTGGGTTTCTAGCCTCCAGGACTTAGAGAGAATGCATTTCTCTTATTTTAAGTCAACCAGTTTTTGGTCATTGGTTGCGGCCGCCTGGGGAAACGAATACACCGTCTTTTCAGAAATGAAACTGTTCCCGTATGCTTATGTCAGTACTGCTTATCCAGGAAGCTGGCTTTTGATGACCTTCCAGGATTGTTCATCACACCAAGAAGTTGAATGACTTGGCCAAGGTCATTTGGTAAATCTGTGTCTTTGATGTAATTGGAACCCAAGACCACCACCTATTTGGAGTCTTTGCTGTAATCACCGTCTGTTGCTGCCTCTGACTTTATGTGGATAATTCCATGGAAAAATGGCTCCTGTAAATTCTGCTGTCAGTCAGTGGGAGCTGGCAAAGTGCTGGTGCTGATGGCTTTCGTGATTAGAATGCAAGGCTAACAGCCCCACACTCTGGCTTATAAAACAAGCTTAAGTGTCGCCTGCTTCCTCACCTCATCGTTCCTAGAATGGTACTTATCTTTCAAGCCACAAAACAGTGCTGACGCCAAGGCCATAAAAAGTATTATATGGTTCCGCCTGCCATCTTTTCAAGGTGGGCTGGCAAAGCAGAGGACCACAGACAGAAAAATGGACTAATAAAGTTTAAATAGTAGGCACTAATATTAATCTGCTGTGCTGCAGTGCCGATTAAGAGATTGAACCAACTCCCCGCAGTTCTAATTGGATTTTCTTGTGTTTTCTACAACCCTTAGGGCTCTGCACTGATAAATCCTATTTTTGCTTGCCATTTATTCCCCACGAATGACTCTATGTAATGGACTTCTCTCTAAAAACACACAAATGCTTGTGTGGCCATAGTCTTTCTTTTGTGGTTTTCTTTGTAGATCGCTGGCATGCTACTCTCTAAAAAGCAAGCAATTAATATACCAAATCACTGGGCTAATTGCTATCTAAATATTTCATTTGCATAATACGATGTCAGGCTATAACTCTGGTAGTGGGAAAGCACACTCAGGTGTAATGTGATGCCCTATAAAAATGTATTATGCTAAGAGTAGGAAGAAAGATCCACACATTGTTATGAATAATATCTGAGGTATTCAAATGTAAAATGAAAGAGGAATAAAGCTTTATGTATACATATGTCAGGAGTATTTTTCAAATCTGTAAGATCATTTTCACATGGTCAATTCACTATTATTTTTGAAATATACTCTTTGTCTAAATGCATCTTCTAGTGTGTGTGTAGCCAAAGAGCTCTTTTGTCAAGATATTTTGTACATAAGGATCTAATCACTGCTTGGTTATGATTCCAATAACAACCAGGTTAGCTCCAGGTATAAAACATTAATTATATATTTCTAGATCTAGATCAGAGATGGAGAGTGTCCCATAAGTGTTCCAATAGGTGTACCTCTGCAGGAGATGTCTATAGCGATCTAGAACCAACATTTTGATTGAGTAGATCTGCTCTATTTGTCTGATTTGATCATAGAACTAGTGATGCTGCTATTTGCCCTCAGTATGGTTTTAGCTTTGATTTCATTTGGTATAACCCCTGAAACTATCTACCTCTTTGTGATTTGTTTATTAGAACCTCCCCCCCACCCCCTGCAAATTGCCAAACTCAGCTAAGTTCACAAATTGTTTGCTTTAGATTCTCAGGACAAAATCTCTGTCTTCCAGCTTCTGGTATCTTGCCCTTCAGACTTGGTGGACACCTTAGTCCCAACTGCCAATAAGTTTGCATCATCTCTCTGCTTGGTCCTTTTCTGCTATAGTATCCATTGTATTTCTTTTTCTTTTTAATTAAATTTTATTGGGGTGATATTGTGTTTCTAATTCCTCCCTTCCATTACCTTCCTGATGCCTTCTACCTGTCTGAAACCTGGTAGCTCCCTTCTGTCCTAATGCTGACATTTGGAAATAATTGAACTGCAGTCGGCAACCCTGCTTATTTTCTGGTGCCATGTCTTGCTTCCATGCTGTTTCACCTGAACCAAACAAACATTCCCTGATTCTCCTGGTCTTTGTTTTGAACTCTGACAAATGATTTATAGCCATCCACATCAATAAAATTTTACTGAACAGCTGCCATGTGCCAAAGTACTGGAATATTGGGGATACAAGGGTGAAAAGACAGCATTCCTGTTTTTGAGGAGCTGATGGTTTGTCTGGGATAGCTCTGTTTTGTTGCACTCCTACTACATACCAGGTGGTTTATACTTAAATCTTACAGCTGTGGTTCTCTAAGCTTGGCAGGGTTGATAGTCATCTGGGAGGTTTGCTAAAATGTCAGAGATCTGGACTGAATTCCAGATTTATTGAACCAGAATCTTCAGGGATGGGGTCTAATTATCTGTTTAAACAAGCAACCCCTCTGATTATGTGATTATGTCGTGGATGATCTGAGGACCCTGCCTTGATATATGCTCCCATATCAACCCTATGGAATATGTTTAATAATCCCGTTTCCCAGGTAAAGATACTGAGTGGAAAGTTATGTAACTTTCCCAAAGAAGAGTGGAAGAGGCAGGATGCAAACCCAATCCATATGACTTGAGAATTCCTGGCATTTATTCTACTTTTTTTTTTTTTTTTACCTTAGAGAGAGAGAAAGGGAGAGGGAGAGAGAGATAGAAACATCAATGATGAGAGAGAATCATTGATTGGTTGCCTCCTGCTCACACCCTCATGGGGGATGGAGCCCACAACCCAGGCATATGCCCTGACTGGGAATTGAACCATGACCTCCTGATTCATAGGTCAATGCTCAACTACTGAGCCACACCAGCCAGCCTACCTTTACATTTCACAAAGCCTCTTACCTATGTTTTTCATGAGTCTCTGGTTTGCATTCCAGAGTGGTTCCCCAGACAATCTTTATAATTATAACACTAGCTGATACTAGTGACAGCTGTGATGGTTAATTTAATGTGTCAAATTGACTGGGCTATGGCATGCACAAATAATTGGCCAAACATTATTTTGTATGTGTATGTGAGGGTGTTTCTGATGAGACTAACACCTGAATTGTTAGACTGAGTAAAGCAGATTGTCCTCCTCAGTGTGCATGGGCCTCATCCAATGAACTGAGGTCTGATTAGAACAAAAAGGCCAAGGAAGAAGGCCCAACTGTTGACCTAGAATGTTGATCTTTTCTGATCTTTGGACTTGGACTGAAATGTCAGTTTTTCTTGGGTCTTGAGCCTGCAGGCATTTGGACTGGAATTACATGTCAGCTTTCCTGGGTCTCCAGCTTGTGACTAAAGATCTTGGGACTGTTCAGCCTCCATCACTGCATGAGCTAATTCCTTATCTATATATATAAAAGCCTAAGTGACCATTATAAAAGTGTTCGGTTGACTGGTCACTATGATGTGCACTGACCACCAGGGGGCAGATGCTCAACACAGGAGCTGTCCCTTGGTGGTCAGTGCGCTCCCACAGCCAACCTCCCGTGGCCTGCCAACCTCCCGCAGTTCCTCCCCTGGGACTGGGCTAGACAGCCCTGATGGGCCCACATCACCTGCCAGGTCAAGGGACCCCACCCATGCACAAATTCGTGCACTGGGCCTCTAGTATATACATATCCATCCTAATGGTTCTGTTTCTCTGGAGAACCCTGACTAATACAATAGCACTTGCTAGAATTTTAGAAAATATCTTGACAAGTTGCCTGAAATAAACTTGGATATTTTATACTTCTTTTAAAGAGGAAAGATTGCGTATGAACAAATATGGCAGAAAATGATCTAGGTCAGAATGAATCATCAGCTGAACATAAACCAGAGTTGTCTGTCAGAACTAGAGCATCATCCTAATTTTGATAAATGGCAATAACACCCCAGAGGCAATCCTTCCACTTTTAGGGAGCTGATGAAATGTTTCCAAACAATAGAAAATGGGCTACTGTCAGCTAGATCCATGTACAGAGCGGGAAACTTAGAGAATGTCAAGAATCAAGAAACTACAATTACAATGATGCCCATGAAGGAAAATAAAGGTTACATATCTGATACAAAGCTCAATAAGAAAAACCTCAATTATGCTGTTTTGATGTACTTCTCTTCAGAGTGGTCTTATTTTGAAGGGTCATGCTAGCCCCCATTAAAGAGTTTTCCAAAGATGAGGATGCTCATTTTGAAGGCAGTCCATGGTATGGGCCTTGGCTGCAATACTATTATGAGGTGAGGTTCTCAAGCACATAAGCATTGTTTATTGAAAAAAGCAACTGTCTCTTTGTGTTGAGAGGCAAAGAAAAAGTGTATTTGTGCTAAGAAAAATTTTGGTTAAACCAAGAAAAATGTATAAGACTGAGTGAAGTAAGGCAGCATTGTACTTAAACCATTTCTGATCATCTCTGTCTTATTCCATAATCTCATTCAAGGAATGATGATGCAGCAATATTGCAAAAAACTACTGGGAGCATTTTTATTATCTGTCTTAAATCCTCCCTACTGAAGTTTTACCTTATTACTCTTGGGAAGGTAAGGGTTGGTCAATGAATGGCATTAGTCTTAGTTTTCTTGGTAATCTGCATTCCTCTGGTGGCAGGTTCTATTACCATTCTCATTTTAACCTCACTTGATTAATTAAATAAACTTAAGTGGTATGGATTCCACTTGTCTAAAGCATTAATTTTTTCCCAGAAAAAAAATGGTTGTAAGCCATAAAAGAGCTGTGAGAGGGCCAAATACAATTTTCTGAGGAAATTATTCATTGACTTAATTTACTTTAAGTTGCAAAACTCTGCTTCTAAAGTTTATTTATCTTCTAGCTCAGGAAAACTTAGGAAGTCAGTAAAGTTTGCCTTCCGCATCCCTCTTATTTCTTTAGTTGGCATAGCCTTGTGGTGTCCTCATCTGATACCTGCTATATAATCTGGTTGGCCAAGGACTATCCGCCATTACACCTCATTTGGGATGCCATACTGGCTTTATTCTGTGCTCCTTTTAATTTCTTCCATGCTCTCTATCCTTCTCCCTTCACTTCGTACAAACTATCCATCTTTTTTTTTATCATGTTTTTAAAGTTATCGCTAAGTGAAGCTTAACTAACCTGATAAACAACTCTGTGTGTTAATGAAAACTGTTATGATTTGAATTGTGTCCCCACCAAACTATATGTTAAGATCTTAACCCCCATCATCTCATAATATGACCTTATTAGAAAATAAGGTCATTGGACATGTAATTAGTTAACACGAGGTCACACTGGATTAAGGCAGGACCTAAATTCAATATGAATGACTCCTTACAAGAAGCAGACACAGGAGAAGAAAACACCATAGGTGTCAGAGGCAGAGAGAGATTGGAGTAATGCTGCCACAAGCTGAGGAATACCTAAGGCTACCAGAAGCTGGAAAACGCAAGAAAGTCCTCATTTGGAGGCTCTGGAAGGAGCATGACCTTACGAACACCTTGAATTCAGATTTCTAACCTCCAAAACTGTGATAAAACAAATTTTATTTTTGAATAACTTACCTATGTCTATTATAATAAGGCCATCAGCAGACAATGACATAGCAGAAGCGATACTACTAATGATGTGACTCAGGTACCTGACAGGTCAATGAGAAAGGGATTTTTGAGATGGAAAGGGATCCACCAACTACATATGACAGATCCTCATTTCAGGGTTCTCTGAGCTGACTCAGCATCATAACCTGACATTTAAAGTATCCTGTGAAATTTTAGTTCTTAAATAATGCAAATACAGAGAAGAACATGGTAAGGGAGACAGTTATCATTGGTTGAGAGCCTACAGTAGCAGGCACTTTGGTACATCCTTGTTTTTCTCCTGCAATTTTGCTCCTCATACAGTTTTCTCCCTATTAGGAAGGGATACTTCCATTAACCCAGTTGCTCAAGGCCAGCATATCTGAAAGACAGGAGAACAGAGGCATTTACCCCCTTGAGTCCCCAGCATCTTGCATAGAGCATGGTGCATAGCATGTGGTCAAAAACTATCTGAAAGAATGAATGCAATAATGATCAGTCTAGAAAGCCTAAACTGGCATATCTTCATGATGGGGAGTCACTATTGGTTGTGGTTTTGTGGGTGCTTTGCTGGGTGAGCCCTATGCCCCTCTGTTTATCTGTCACTGGTTCCATGAAGCCTTGTCTAATCTATGAATGTAAATCTATTTACTGATGATGACAAGGTGAACAGAAGGAAATTTCAGGGTATCAGTGGGATGAGTACAGGTTCTGGCTTCAGCTCAGTTACTAACCATATACCCAA
The DNA here is from genome assembly GCF_951640355.1 of Cnephaeus nilssonii. NCBI lineage: Eukaryota > Metazoa > Chordata > Mammalia > Chiroptera > Vespertilionidae > Cnephaeus > Cnephaeus nilssonii. The sequence continues at coordinate 33,870,476 of NC_137074.1, read as the reverse complement.
ACCTGGACAGGGCACAATTTAACAGGAATTATTAAAGAACAGAGTAGTACAATTGAAAGTGGATTGGAAATCCAGTAAAATTGGATTTCTAATCTCTGTACTGCCAAGAACTCACTTGTGGGGTTGTCAGGAATCTCCTCTGGCCCATATTTTTCTCCTCTGAATATTAAAGAGGTTTGATTATTTAAAAGGAAGCATGCATGAAACTGTTTGACTTTGTGGGGTGAGGGGGTTTGGAAGAGTGAAAGAAATGGAGGGAGGAAGGTTGTTAACTGGGAGGCTGCAGCGGAAAAGATAAAAAATACCATTTTATTTGAAGCAAGTGATTAGCGTTTTCTTTTACCATCCTTAAGTATATTCATTGGCAACAAACTGACCTTCTGTAAAATTTTCATGGTTTTCTGTGACCTACATTTGCTGTGATGTTTTACTGACTCCTTCATTTGAATTAGTTTCTTTTTTTTCACCTGCCTCTAAATACCATTATGAATCACTGAAGCTCAAGACCATCTATCACGGTTATAAGGCATATAAAAGATGACAATCATCAGTCAAACATTTTCACTCCGCCTGAAACAAAATGTTCTCAGTCCAAAATAAATACTTTCCCTCCTGCTGGATTAACTAAGATTTATACTCCTAATATGCAAATAGTCCTCAAAGTTTTAGATAAAGGAAAGCATTCAGTGTCTTGGCTCAACCATAGGCAGGAGATATAATTTTAAATAGGTATTTCAGCTTTGAGGCTTATCCACAAGCTTCTGCAAAGAGTCACATTTTTATTAGTGGGACAGCAAATGGCACTCTGTATGCTTAAAAAAAGTTCTGAGTGTATGTCTTGAGCATACATGATAATAGTTAAATCCAAGCATAATTCACTTCTTGGGCCATGAAAGACATGTTATATAAAAATATATATATGTGAGTTGGAATAGGTTATTAAATCTTTGAAATTTTTAACTAGAAGAAACCCAGAATATGCTCACTGTTAAGTCAGATGATAATTTGAGATTCCAAGTTCAAGTAATTTAATAATAGCTGGACCTGAAATTCAGAAGTCTTGACTTCAATTTGAGCTCTCTGTCAATTCCATCAGATTCTAATAGCTTAAATAATAAATTAAGAAACTAATTCATTACCATTGAATCTTCATTTTCCCCTTCTTTGCCTGATTTTATTGTGGGCATCAATGCACTCAACCAAAAAATCTACATTTCCCAAGTAAGTTTTAAATAATTTAAGTGTAAGGATTTGATGCAGTTTCTAAGAAGCTGCCACGTTGCACTGTAAGATGACCTTCAAGAAGGAACCTAGGTGAGGATTATAGTATCCTGGGTCCTTGATTACCATAGATTCACCCTATTGATTATCTGGTAACATCTTTTATTCGAGAAACAAATAATCACCTACATCATAAGCCACTATTTTATTTCTCTACTATATGTAGCCAAGACTAATTCTAACTAGACACTAGGTTACTGCTATACTGAAAAAAAGTATAACTTAAAAAAAAAATTCTAAAAACTCAGAAACTATAGGTTTTGGAATCTGCCATCTTATATAATCAAACAGTGCATGTGAGTATGGGTCCATTCTTGAAGATTTAATAATTATTATCTCAGAAGATAACACTAAAAAGTGTATCCATTAATATGTTAAATACTTAACATTTTAAATAGTTACCACTGTTGTTGCATAGCAAAAAAAAAAAAAAAAGGCGAAGAATTCACTAATTGCTATCTTTTTCTTCAAGCTAGTTTTACAGTAATTTACTAAATATTTCAAAATAGCTCATGCAAATCCAGGTTGTGAGAAGTTGACATAAGTAGAACCATTTTAAATTATAGTTTAGACAATCAATCCAGCAGGTCTTACTTCTTAAACCTTTGGAATGTTTGAACTGGGCAAATGACCTTTGAACTGGCCAAACCAACATTGCCTTCCAAACAACTGAATAGCAGGAAAGCAACCATCCTAACTACAAAGACTGGAAGTTAAGGACATTCTTTAGAATGAGTCAACAACCTTATAAAGCTAAAGAATAACTCAGCTTATTAGTACCAATAGAAATTCCTTCCTTCTATTCATGTAATTGTTTCCTTTCCCTGTCTCATGAAAATCCCTTGCATCCATGCCATAATTGGGACATAAATTGAGTTTTTACCTGAATATATATTTCTAGATAATACAGGGGTGGGCAAAAGTAGATTTACAGTTGTGAGTACTTGAAATACACAGTTTATTCTTGAATTACTATTTATTAATTACTGTATTATTTTCCATAAGAACAATGTAAACCACTTTGCTTACCCCTATATACTAGTAGATATATTTTATCTCAAATAAATGCTTGTTGCTTCTCAAAAATGCTTGTTTGGCTTTTTATTTTTAGGTTAACAATATAAATAATTACATAATTCAGAAACTCAATGTATGGTAAACAATTATTCTGAAGAAACAATAAAACTAGTGAAAATATTTAGGACATAACAAGCATTACTTAATTTTACTTCCGATATTCTGGATTTTGGTTTGTTTTTATTAAAACAAATTGCAAATATTCTAAAAAGCACAAAATTATAGCTAATAAACTTAGAGTAACATCAATAACAATATTATTAAAATAGTGTTTCACATATATTATCTTGTTAATCATTAAAAAAGGCTCTTTAAGGCAAATAATTATAAATTATGTATGGTAAAATAGCATTGTAAAGTCAGTGTTTCATGCTTAATATTAAATACAAGGGAGACAAATTTTATTACTCTACACCTACAAATGTAATAATTTTATTACTCTACAACTACAAATGTAATAATTTTCAAAAGTAAATAGTAATCTTAAAATTATGTATAACTTTTAATTCAATAATTTTTAAGAATTTGATTCTAAACTATTGAAGAAAAACTTACCCAAAAGATAGAAGTCATGAAGGAGAATAACTGCAGTTCTTTTCAGGGTCATTATTTTGGCAGGGGCACACAAGGATTAAAAAATTACCTGTAAAGTATCCTATATAATAAAGAGGTAATATGCAAATTGACCATCACTCCAACACACAAGATGGCCACCCCCATGTGGTCAAAGATGACCGCCCCCTGTGGACACAATATGGCTGCCACAAGATGGCCAGCAGGGGAGGGCAGTTGCGGGGAACCAGGCTGGCAGGGAGGGCAGTTAGGGACAATCGGGCTGGCAGGGGAGCAGTTAGATGTTGATCAGGCTGACAGGGGAGTGGTTAGGGGCAATCAGGCAGGCAGGGAGGTGAGCAGTTGGGAGCAAGCAGTCCTGGATTGTGAGAGGGATGTCCAACTGCCCCTTTAGGCCCCATCTCAGTGGGTCCTTGAGGGGTCCCATATTGGAGAGGGTTCAGGCTGGGCTATGGAACACACCCCCACCCCCCCAGTGCATGAATTTCATGCACTGGGCCTCTAATATCTAGATATTTGAAGACCATGTAGACATTCTGAAGTTACATCTTGACTAGTAGATTTCTGTCTAATCAAAAAGAATAACCCCAAAGGTTAAAATCTTGTGGTCATATAGAACATTGAACAGTTTTGTTTCTTAAAATTAATAAAATCATTTAGCATCTCTTTAATTATATCTGTGTTCCTCACATATGGTACCTTTGAACCAGTTTTATAATCATGGTTTCTTTATTAGTTAACAAATTCATGCACCAGTGGGATCCCTTGGCCTGGCCTGCGGGATGAGGCTGAAACCAGTTCTCCGACATCCTCTGAGGGGTCCTGGATTTCAAGAGGGCGCAGGCAAGGCTGAGGGACCCCACCGGTGCATGATCAGGGCTGGGGAGGGATGCAGGAGGTTGGCCAGCCGAGGGGGGACTGTGGGAGGGCTCCAGGGTGTGTCTGGCCGGTTTAGTTCAGCCCCAATCAGCTGGACCCCAGCAGCAAGCTAACCTACCAGTCAGAGCATCTGCCTCCTGGTGGTCAGTCCACATCATAGAAAGCGGTTGACCAGTCAACTGTCTGCCCCCTGGTGGTGGGTGCACATCATAGTGAGCGGCTGAATAGCCTTAGCATATCATTAACATATTATGCTTTGATTGGTTGAATGTCCGACCAGATGACCAAACACTTACCATATTAGGCTTTTATTATGTAGGATAAGGTAAATAAAATATTTGACATGTTTTTATTTTAAACTTATGTGAGAGTCCTATTTGAAACTTTTGGAAAATTATACTTTAACAGAAAAATGAAATATGAATGCGAGCTACTGTATCAGCAGAATTTATTAACACCAAAAGTTGTCTACAACTCAAATGGTTCTACATATCCCAAAATGTAAACTATAATTATTTTGGAAGAGGAAGGTATCATTTTTTTTTCATATTGCTTTTTTAAAGAATGAATAATGCCCTCATAGATGTCTACAGCCTATTCTCCAGAATTTGTAAATATGTTACCTTACACGGAAAGGTTTCAGCTGGAATTAAAATGGCTAATGAGCTAACCTTAAAATAAGGACATTGTCCTGGATAATACAGGGTGGCTCAAAGTAAACTCAAGGGTTCTTAAATGTGGAGGAAGAAGGCAGAAGAGAAAGTCAGTGCGACACAATGTAATGCTCAGCCATTGGTGCCTTGGAAGATGGTGCAAACACACACACACACACACACACACACACACACACACACACACACACAGAAATTGACTCCCCACTAGAACCTCCAGAAAGAGCCTCCAGAAAGGAATGCTGTCCAACTACCACATTAATTTTAGCCCAGGAGACCTGTGTCGGACTTCTGACATTCACAGCTGTAAGATAATTACTTTGTGTTGCTCTAACACACTGCATTTGAGGTAACTTGTTATAGCAGCCATGCAAAACTAATAAACTTTTCTATATTGAAAAATGCCATTTGCAATAAAGCTAGTAGGACAGGACTGTTTGGAGCCTCATGGTGTGAAGTTGGGGGTTGGCAGGGAGAGGGAAAGCAGCATAAAGATAATGGACTTGGTCTCAGTTCTGGCAGTTATAGCTGAGGGACTGAGCACCTTATTTTCTTTGGGCCTCGAGCTCTTTCCAGCTTCTAAATGTTATGACACTTCAGGGCCTCAATCAGTTTAGTCATTAGGAAAAATAAACAATGGTATACAATGGTTCCCCCCTACTTTTCCATACCAGTCACCTTTATCAATCCTGTCTATAATACTCTTTGAAGAGCACAATAATTTGTCCAACAAATATTTGTTGTATACCTACTGTGTGCTAAGCATTCCTCAAAGTGGTTGGGGATAAAGCAGTGGATAATATAAGCAAGGCTCCTAATTTCATGGATCTTTCACTGGGGAGAAGAAAGACATTCATAGGGAACAAATAAGAAAATAAATATGGTAAATTTAGATAGTGGTAAGTGAAAAGAAAAATACGAAACAAGGGAATGTGACAGATAAAAACTGTTACTAGTGTGTGAGGAAGAGATTGAGGAATATACATGATAAGAATTTTACAGAAGTTATATATGAGCTCAGATATAAATGTTAGGGGGGAGCTGGCCATGTGATAATCTGGGGAAAGAATAATCCAGCAAGAGGCAACGGAAAGTCCCTAAATTAGGAATGACCTTGGTGGGTGTAAAAAAAGAGATAATGTGAGGGTGCCCATAGCATGGTGATCTCGGTGAAGGTAGTAAGAGGTAAAGGTAGAAAGGTAGACAGACACCAGATTAGATAGTGGGGAGGTACCAGTGTGGTGAGCACGCCCCTTCTCCAGAGTAACAATATGATTTTTCAAATAAACTCATACTCACTCTCATCTGATCTAACTGCTTAATTAGGCATTTACCTGCAGGAATATGTCTACCACTGTCAGGTGGAGACACCCACTGGAAAATACAGAATCAATACTATTTTTATGGTGACAAGTATTGAGAAACAACAAACTTCGTGATTTCTTCCATACCCTGATCTGAACTATGTATAACGCACAATGCTAAAGATAGTAATAAGTAAGAAGTAGAAGAATGGTGCAGTCACAGGGGAGGATGGAGAAAGGATTTAACAAATCATTAAAACAAAAATAGCCACCCCTCAGTTAAAAACATAAAATTACTAGCTGCCTACATCACTAGGCTAAGACACATGCATAGCTCCCTGCCACGAGATATACTAAAAGACCCTCACAAACATAGCAACTGGAAAAAAAAAAAAAAGATGAGTATTCAGTTCTTTTAGGTCTGCTGCTGATTTCCTTTGGGCCTTTGCTGATTGAATTGAAGTTCTAGGCACTGCCTATTTTCTTGGCTCTCATCATTGATAAAGTATTCTTTCTTTCCCCTGTAACAGCATTATCTTGCAGTAATGGTACACCTTTGAAGACAACATACGAATAGGCTGTCAGATTTATAAATGCAAGCTACTTAAGGCCAACTGTGTGCCAGCAATATTAGAGAAGGTTGGGGAGCTTTCAGGGAGGGCTCGGACTATATCTGATCCTAGGCCGAGCGCTCAGAAGTAATACTAATCAGGTTTAAATTAGGTGTTGGGAATGGAGGTCATATCAGCTACAGTAATAGTGGATCATCTGCCTGGACCTGCCATTTGTTTTCTCTTTTTGTCTGAATAAACTTACTGTTAACGATGTGATAGCAAATCAGATCACCCCCACGCTGCTCTTTGCCTCCCAGATTCAATGCTAGCTTTGCTAAGGAAAATAAAGCCTGACCTGATGGAATTCAACCATGTCCCCACCTCCCACGGACTCCTCTCCCTCCGAAATGAGGACGCAACCTCAGACTGCAGCTTTCCTTTGGTTGGTCACGCAGACATCATAGAATCAGAAATGACTGATATTTCCATGATGTGGAAGTATTGGGGAAAGGACACCCTTTTATGCCATTCATTCATGTCCCCAAAAGACATCTCAAGGGATGTCTGTTGAAATAAATTGATTTGCCTTTTGCTAAAGCTTTGCTTTATAAGGTGTCAAGGAGTTTGAAAAAATATAGGCAGTTTTCAAAGAAAGCAGAGCAAAACACAAGCAGTGTTTGCATTATTTACCTATTAGAATTTGGCAAGCTGTTCTGGTTTGCATATATTTGAATTAAGAGGCATTCATTTGTACATCTCTGACAAGAATATTAATTCAATTTTTACTGAAATCCTAGAATGTGCAGATTTCTATATTTTGCATGAGGGGTTCAAAAAGAAAAGTGAGATTATAGTTTGGTGAGGCAGCAAGACACACAAAAAATATTAATAGTTATAAAAACGTACAAGCAAATGTCTGGGGACAGTTATTTCTGACTTTCTTGCTTAAAGAATGGGATAAGAAAAGTATCCTAGAGTACAAAATATCCTTATAATGGAAATTTCTCATAGCCTGTGGCATCCACGTATTGGAGCCACACACATTTGAACTAGGATAAAATCCATTCAGTTCACACACTTAGCTGGGCAAGAGAACATGCGTCAGTTTCTTTGTAATAAAAAATATTAATTTTATTTCTAATTGAGCTGAGAACAGAGCTGCATGATGACTGTATCCTTGTACTGGTCCTACTGTGAGACAGATATGTCCTGTGCCTACCCCTTGCCAGGCCCTGTGCCTAGGTTGAACAACCTTTTGGGGTCTCACTCTATGTGGGGTCAGGGCAGGGCCATTACACCAGGAGATATAATAGCGGTGGTTAAGTAGCCAAGTAGGTTTCTTCATTTATTATTAGCACTTTTTTTGTTTCCAAATCTTGCCTTCTTCATTGTGAACTAAACAAAAGAATGCAGAGTCCTCGTGTTCTCCCTTCATCTCTCAAGTCTAAACACCAACCTACTACCCCCCCCCCAAGCATCCAGATATTTCTTATTAGCTGTTCTTTTAACCCTTTCTAGATACCACTTAGCTCTCCAGAAGTATAAACCCTCAAAGCAAAGCACCTTTCAGTTTCAAAATCTCATCATTCTGGAGGAAGAGAAAAGAGAACAAATTTTTGAGATACTTTTACTTTTCCGCAAAAGGCTATACTGGCAGCCCTTGGGACTGAGCAGGATTATTTTACCCATTGTGAGTCGTTGGTGTGTGTGTTTCCATTGTAATGCTGAGAGTAGTCAGGGTCTGGGGAAAGGGAGGATAAGGCAAGTATTTAGGAGATGATACTTCACACTCCCAAGAGAAATAAGTTTTCTTGGATAATCTCAGCTGCTCATGTCAATTGATCAATATATATATTAGGTCTTCCTGGGTAAATAAAGGTAATACTCTGCATTCTGAAGTCTATCAATTCTACAAGGACAGGAACCTATGGTGCTGCCCGGCCTCTAATGCTCTTCTCCCCATTCCACACAGGTCTTCAAAATACCAGTTAAGATGAGAAGTACAGCAAGCAGTTCTCAGCAAAGATTTTAGCATGCATTATTTCACCAGGGGCTATAAAGAAAGCCTGGGAAACCCCAGGAGATAACTTCTGTAGAGCACCAACAGGTTTCCAACACAGTTTGGAATGAAGAGCAGAGAGAAGGTGAGTCTCGAACACAACCCACTCCTTCCTTGTCTGGGAGTGGGGGATGTTGGAGAAAAACAGTGAGTAGAGGTCTTGAGCAAATAAAGGGTTTTGAGGGGGAAGTCAATGAGTTATGGGAAATAGTATGACCTAAAAGATGGTGTTGTAGCTAAAACACAATTCATAATTTTGCTAAAAATTTGCTCTGCTCCTGTGATTCTTGATACTGCCTTCCTGACCTGGATGTTACTGCTTGACCTTGATAACTGAAAGCTGATATGAGTGCTGGGCACACACTCTGATTCTCTCTTCTCACCAAAACCACAGAGGAATCCAAATGAAGAAAGGAACATAATGCCTCCTCAAGGCCTTTGGAGGTCCCTATTCAAGAGATGATCTTTGATTATTTTGAGAGAATATCTGCTGCATTTTCTTGATTTGAAATCAAATAATATGTCCTTACTTTTGGTTTAAAACAAGTATGGTCATCATATCTGAAGAGTTTTGGTAACTCATTTGGGTTTTAGCTGTTGAGGAGTTTGTTCAGTTGCTCCATTTGTTTTGGGTTCTAGAATGACCAAATTAACTACATCACTTCCATATATACTTTATCTATGTTGATTAAAATATTTAATAAAATAATCATGGCCACTGACTATTGGACACTGGATACCAGGCAATGCAGTGAAGCAGTTTAGATGTAGTACCTCAGTAACCCTTACAAGAACCCTCTAAGGTTGAACTTGTAAGTTCTGGGACACAGTGTTCAAAACAGAGTCCTGTGGAATATATTGTGTAAACATATTAAAATGAAAAGAGCACACATTTTCTCATCAGAATTTAAGTGCTACCCTATTTCTTATTTAAATAAATATAATCATCCATAGTGTTATTCTTTAAAAAATGCAATATCATAGGAATTAGCAAGATGGACATTTCTTTAGGTGATTTAGTTCATTATTTTGTTATTATAAAACTTACTTTCCCAATGCCTGTTAATCTAATTTAAAAAGAAATACAAAAGAACTGCATTAGACAGATACAATTACTGCAAAAATATATAAAAGTCCTGAAGAATTGAAAGATTAAAAAATGACTGCCATAATTATCATTAAAATATTATTTTCAGTAACAAAAGTACAGTTACTTTGATTTTTCAATATTAACTAAAGACAAAATTTTCATTTATATTAAATTTGGAGAGTTGTACAGACTAATCACGAAATGAGTACTAAAGTAATAGTGAGCACTGGAATTCTAAACATTCCCATTTTCTTTTTAAAAATTGTAATAAGGCAAGTATGGATAATCTCAGATGCTCATGTCAATTGATCAATCTGCATTCTGATATAATATTTAGCTTTAACCTCAGGCTAATTGTAGTTTGAAAAAGGAACATGACAGAAGCAATGTTAAGTCTTTAAGTGCTTTGTTTTGAATATCTTATGTTCTTAAGAGGGAAATTCAGTGGATTCCTAAGGGTAAAATTACCATAATGATATTTTCATGTCATTTAAGATACTTATTAAACCTATAAAATGTTTTTTTTTATTTTGAATTATATTGAAATTGATAAAAGTGCCACAATAATTTGCTAACTATTTGTGTTAAGCACAATTATATAATTTTGGATCAAGAGACTTGGCAACCACATGATCACATGAGTAGTTATCTAAGTTCCTTTACTACCAACTCAATACTGCCTGTCACATTTAAATTCTTCTTTAATAAACCCCTGAAGACTAAGATATGATATCTAGAGGTGGCTAATCCAGAAGGATTTTCAGGTGGCATTATATTTTTTTTAAAAAAAAACACCTGTTTGAAGTTTAGCTAATAGTCATTTTAGGATTCTGCTTGCCTAGAAATACAAAAGTTGGAAAGTTGTGGTAGACGATATACCAAGCTGTCTTAGAGATGAAACATTACCCATGTAACAACTAACTTCTTCATCTCTGAAGCTTTTCTAAGGTGTTAGTCATGTAAACACCATAATCTTCTGTAATTTACCATGCATAGATACAAATCCTGCTAATCAGATTACATTTTTTCTTCTTCATGAGCTTATGTTATCTCAGAATTTTCACCACAAATTTCATTTTTTTTAGGGAAAAACACACACACAAAACCAATGTTTAGTGGAGCATATGCCAACTGTATCTGACACACTCCACTAACACCACAGGACTTCAGCTACCATTCATGGATGAGTTTATCTTATGAACTAATCCAATGTCTGATCAGCTGGAATGTTCAATAAAGATTGTTTTACATCAGTGGACACATAACTAATCCAAGCGTCTAGTTAATTAAGTTTTAAGTTTAAAAGTATTATTTTTCCCTCCGGAAACAAGTCTAGAGCAGTGATCTTCAGCCAGTGTGCTGCGGCAGGTACACCGGTGTGCCACAAGAATTTTTAAAACATGCAATACCTGACTATTTAGTCAGAAGCACTGACTTCTTTTCCCTTAGATTGTCAAATAAATAAATGACAACAGCCAACACAATAGCCGTCCAGTGTGAAAGAACAGCAAAAAATAAGTTTTGTGGTATTTTGTGCCACAGAATTTTATTTAGTAATTAGCAGCCCAGTGGATGAAATTTATGCCTGGGGGAGAGTCAGGGGGGTCCCCTCAGCCTAGCCTGCACCCTCTCTAATACAGGACCGCTTGGGAGATGTTGGACTGTCGGTTTAGGCCCGATCCCAGGGACATCCCTCTCATAATCCTAGACTGCTGGCTCCTAATCACTCACATGCCTGCCTGCCTGTTCACCCCTAAATGCTTGACCCTGCTGGCCTGATTGCCCTTCACTGCCTCCCCTGCCAGCCTAATCGCCCCAACTGCCCTCCCCGCCAGCCTGGTTGCCCCTAATTAGCCCCCGCCTCCAGGCTGGTTGCCTCTTCCTGCCCCCCTGCCAGCCTGGTTGCCCCATGCAGCCTGCTGTTCAGTTGTTTGGTCATCCCTCACTAACCCCCCTGCCAGCCTGGTCATAGGCAGCCATCTTGTAAGGTTGTGAGGGTCAATTTGCATATTACCTCTTTATTATATAGGATTAGTTTATGTGTGCCATGAGAGGAAGACAATTGAAAATTGCTGCTCCATTGTGTTGTGGAATGATAAAAGATAGACTGATTCATTATCCTTAAAGAAAAACAAACCTACTCTGGCATTTGGGGTTAATAAAGACTTGATCTAATGATATGCTAATTTTATAAATTTCAAAAGGCAAACTAAAAACCCACTGCTGTACAAAAAATTAGAGATTTGAAAAAATAACCCATATTTAATTAATAATAAAAAATTACCATCTGATTTCATTTTACTTATGTAGATACAAGTCTGTTGTCTCATATTTAATAGAAATATATAAGAAATGTACTTTTGGCATCAGTTCTTTTCTCTGAAAATGTTAATGCATTGAGAAAAATATTTGTACAACCATTATAATTTTAAAATAACACTCCAATGGAAGTTCTATATTATCTCAATCAAATTATGACATCTACCCAGGATATGTGTTCTGTGTCTGTGTTGCTATGGAAATGTTTGGTTCTTAATAAAGCATGATTGGATTAAGCCTCTAGTAGCAACAGAATAGCCACAGCTTTATCATTCACATCTAGAAATTCTGTAGAAATATACTTAATAAAAAATCTGCCTCTTTCAAGATCGAGCTTCATGAGCTACAACTTCACAACTAGTTTATATTCATGTAGATGGCATCCTGTGTTGGTGATGCTGGAGGAGAGACAATGGAAAGCTGTTCTCTGTCTTTCATCCATTTCCTTCAGGTATCTGGGTACCTTGGATAAATCAGATTTATATCTGCCTTCTGCAGCTGAAACGACATGGTTGCTGATGGGATAGCTCTCCCCAGGGCAAGAGAAGAAAGTCCTGAGACTAAACACCAGAGGAAAGCATATTCATGATGGTTTCCCTTTCTCCTAAGCTCCATCTGCCTCCAGCTGCACAGGAACAAAAGTGCAACCAACTAATCTGTAGGCATGAATGCCTACATACTCCCCTCACCCCCTGTCCACCCCAGGACCTTCCAAAAAGAATTCTAAACATCGCTCAACGTAGGAAATCCTTAGTAGCAAGTGGAATAGTAACCTTTGGCAGACTGCACAGGGACTGAAAAATTCTCTTGTCTAGGTCACTGCAGCATCAGGGAATTGCTGCTAGTCAGGGATGTGAGACGGTGGGTAAACATGGCTAAGGACTCTAATAAGCATAGAAGAGATCTTAAGTGTGTGCTTCAGTAAACAAGCACTTCATACACACATAGCTGTTCACTGACACGTTCAAATCTGTAAAAAAAAACCAAAAAACTTGTAAAGGAAGTGTTTTCTTTTTTATAAGATAAAGAAAAAAGAATCCAGAACTTCTAACAAAAAAATAAGGGCAATTTACTTGACTGACATGTCTCAGCACTCACTGAGGGCTAAAATCCACTCGTGTGCACCTCACTGGCTTCGTGAGTGCTGACCTCTATTATTACTGCTGCAGCTATTTATTCTTGAATAACAGATTTTTGGGTGAGTCACACTCAGGTTCTCCTCTACTTCCCCACAGTAATGACAGAAATCTTCATTTGCATCTCTGTTGCCATGGAAAACTGAACATTCTGAAAAGTAGGCAGGATTATGAGTTTCAGGCAAAGTCTAGTAGTAGGGAACAGAGAGAACCCAGGTTGAAACCATACATGCACCATAGCTGATATTACAGGAAAAAAAATGGCAACTTAAATAGTAAGGAAAAGAAAATAGAATTTCATGGAATATCTTTTAGATAAAATACTTTGAGTTTCAAAATATATTTCAGTTTGTTTGTGTGTTGGTTTTTTTGTTTTGTTTTGTTTTGTTTTTTGTCGAAAAATGCCCTGAAGCTTAGGAATAAAGGAGTAATGCAATTTTCACCACCTGGTGCAGGCTGGCTGACACAAAGGCTTTTGTGCACCAAAACAGCAGATCATTGAATTCCATTTACACTGTGAGCCTGCTGGATCATGATCATTAGCAGTCTTTTCATTTGGAAATAGACATGACAATTTAAGAGGAACTAGGGGACAGGAGCAAAACATCACACCCTGCCCTCTGTGTATAGTTTAATAGGGCAACAGGGTTTGTGTTTGTATTAGGTCATTTTATCCCAAATTCTTCAAGTACCATAAGTATCCTGCACAGAAGACATGTTTCAAGGGACAGAGATAAGAAAAAAGGAAGAAAGACCTGGAGAGACAAGGACATATCAAAATAGTAGAATAAGAAAGTAGATTGAGGATATAAGAAGAGAAACGAAGAAATGGAGAATGCAAAGAGAAGCATAAGAAATAGGATGATCAAAGATTAAGAAGCAGAGAGAGAAAATGAATAGAAAGAAATCTGAGTGAAAAAGAGAACTCAAAAAGGAAAAAAAAATTGCCTGCAACCAGACACTTCACCTAAAAGGTCTGGGCAAAGTAGGTAAAAGAGAACCGTGGGAAGAAGTTAAGAGCAGTAGAACAGTACCAACCTGCTTATCTTGTCCATAAGTGAAGATTCTTCCACTCACACTCTAGGCATAAGCTTTAGTTGACAGCCCTCGTGGGAGACATTTCTATATGAGAAATCTCTTTCAATGTTGCCCTCTCCTTTCATTTTAGCTCTAAGAAGAATTTAAGGATATTTTGACATTCTGATTCCTACTTTTGTTTGGACCTTATCCATTCAAACTTGCAATCCCTGACTCTCCAGGTTGCAATTGTTAATTCCCCCATCCACTGGGTAAGCAAGGTGCCTGTGACCTGCCTTTACTGAGGGGAGGCGATGTGGTGCGGTACCAAGAAGACAGAACTGAGCAGCAGGAGACCTGGAAAAAGAGACTTTAGCAGAGGCAAGAACAAACTGGAGCTAATTTCTACTCTCAGGACATACACATTTGTAGTGATTGAGAAGACTATTTCTCTAGGATGAGAGAAAAAAGTTATCAGTGCTTTATACCCTGTACGATTGGAATATGCATGCCTACTGGCGAAGGAGAATAACTAGTGAGAGGAGACCTAACTGGTCTGTTTAGGGTCCAGTAAGATAAAGGTGCTCAATTTAATGGCTGAGAGGGAGCTTGGAATGAGATTTTAGTTCCAGATAAAAACCCATTTAAAAGGAAAGGGTTGTTAATATTACTACCTTGGGACCTTTATTAGTTGAAAGCAATCTTTCTTCAACATGTATAGCACTTTCTCTGAACTCTGTCCTATGGAAGCATTTGCCACTTACTACTCTGTGTACCGGTTATTGATGTTCACACCTCACCTTCTCTGCTAGATTGTAAGGAATCTCAGGGCAGAATCTGGGTCTGAGTAATCCTAACGCCTTCCACAGCACCTCTATGGAGCCTGAGCACCGTGAGTGCTTGGCTTGCATTTGGTGCTTAAGTGACAGAAGCAGTGACGGAGGTCTCTTTCTGGGTCAGGATGTGACGAGTTAAGCTTTGATGTTAATTTTGAAGCAGATGATTGAGAACACAGTATTCAAGCCTTAGAAGTTGAGTGGCCAGTGTCTGAGTTATTATTAGCAATAATTATAAATTATTATTATGTGCCTGGAGATTTAAAGCAGTCACCTTTCTCCTTGCCTTACCACGGCAAGGTGGTTGTTATTATCTTCATTTTACAGTTGAGGAAAAATGGAATTGAGTTATTTGTCCAAGGAGATACAATGAGTAAAGGGCGGAGGCAGGGGGAGCTGAATTCAAATTCGGGGTTACTGATGCATTCACGTTAGACCAGAGGCCACTGCTGGGCAGACTGGAACTCTACAATTCCGCCTATTAAATCTGGTCTCCTGAGAGAGCTCTCCATATGCCTAGATGTCCAGAAAAGGCCACTAGCAAGGGAAAAATGCCAGATTTAACATATTGATAACTGTAGGCTTTGGGCAAACATCAAATTCCTATGGCATTTGCTTCCTCCTGTTTAAATAATGCTGCTCTATAAATAATAGTACCTCCTTCACAGCTGTTGAGTACAATTTTATGTAACATTGAAACAGGAAGTTCAAAAAACCAGAACAAGTACTTTAACATACGGTGGGCACCTCAATAAATGTTTGAATCTAAATTTCTGCAGAAGAGATTAAACTGGTGAAATTTGTGGTGCCATAATGATAATGTGGACAGTTTCTTTCCATGAGCCTTTCATAGCACATTTTTGAGAGTTGTGCACGGCAAATCTCATCTAACTGTTCTATGCATACATTGATGAGGCATTTGCCCAGTGAAAGGATCAGACTGAAAGGAAGTCTCCTAGATTTTGAACTCTAGGAAAATCTTTCTACACTATCCAGGCTTGCTTCCTTCTGCAAGTTAGTTCAGATCTCCCAGGATTAGAATATTGTGCTTTTAAGAAAAGATGGCCTTGACCACACATCCACTCTTACTCTTTATACTATTACCACTACTGCTACTGAGAGTACCTAATGTTTATAAATACTTAGAATGAGTCACACATTGTCCTAAGCCCTTTATGTCTTCCTTTATTTAATCCTCACAATTAGTGGAAATATGGGTCGTCTCACTATTAATAAAAAATACAAAGGAGAATCAGATCCCATTTGTTTACATTTGAAAGTTTGAATAATAATGCCCAATGTTGGGAATAGTGTTAATGAAATGATCATTTTAATATTCTGCCAGGAGGATAAAATTAGTATATTTGTAGAGGCAAAATGTATCAAGGGTTTTGCAAATTTTCACATTCTTTGATTCAGGGATTCCCCAGCTAGGAATTTATCTCAAGTAAGCTTTACAAAATATTTATATGTAAGGATGTACATCATAATATACTTAATAATACAAAGTTATAACTAGCAACTAAGAACACAGGCTCAAAAGATTGGGTTCAAATTTCAACTCTAGTTACAAGCTCTTTGACCAAAGGTCAAAGAACTAGTCACTAGAGTTGGGACTTAGCAGAATCTCTGACATGCTGTGCGTTCTTAACTATTAGCTATTTTTAAAATTTTCTCCATTATCATTATTATTTATTACCCAAATATACAATTGCTGGAAAATAACAAATGCTTAGTAAATGTTTTTCAAAAACATGGAAAGATGACAATGTGTGTCTCACCAATCATTTTTTTTAATACCCCTAAAGCATTAGGCATTCTACTGGGCACCACAGATACAAAGATGGGAAAAAAATGATACCAAACTCTTAGTACCTTAGTGAGAGGAAAAATAATTATATACCAATGAGATAGTACCTTTCATTGGCAAACACTTTTTTTTAAGTTTATTACTTGTGTTCTTTGTGGGAAGCATTTTGGGGAACACATAAAGCTATATAGCTTTCCCTAAGAACTTATAGCCAGTAAAGAAGACAAGAAAAAACACATAAAACAACGTAGTTTCATGGCGGAAACTACATTGTCTACATTATATATGTACCTCTGTGGAAGTTTAGTTCAAAACTAAGCCCAAAGCATGAACTTGATGAACAGATATCCCATGCATACACAAATAAATATATCTGTAACTTTTTGAGAACAAAATTCATGAGTTTTAATATCCACACAGTATCACTGATTTTAATAAAAATTTAATCTTACCTCAAATTGCATCTTAGATAGAACACCAAAGCAATTAGTTGAAAAATAGTATTCCCTGAAGAAATTATTAGTCATCAATCAGGTCAAAAACTCTGGTTACTTGATTGAACTCAATAATTTTTCAAAAAACTAAAAATAGAGTAAACAAGTTATCTGTTTAAGATTTTGAATATTTTAAGATAAAATTTCTCAAATGTTTTTTAAAAACCCTATTACAGTAATTGTTTTAGGATCTTTTCAAATAAAACAGCTTTTTTTTTCACTCTCTGGCACTGTCAAACATACATCTGCTCTGAGTATCCTGCTATAAATGGTCAATACATGGGATTTCAGGGTTTAGGCTCACCAGACTGAAGTCTATGTATTATTGGCTTTAAATAAGCCACAGTCATGTTTGTCTATTTTAATAAACTTCTGTCAAAAGGCATAAACAAGCCCAGCCAGCATGGCTCAGTGGTTGAGTGTCCACCTTTGAACTAGGAGATCACAGTTCGATTCCCTTCCAGGGCACATGCCTGGGGTTATGGGCTCGATCTCCAGATGGGGTCCTGCAAGAGGCAGCTGATCAATGAATCTCTCTCATCATTGATGTTTCTGTCTTTTCCTCTCCCTTCCTCTCTGAAATCAATAAAAATTTATTTTTAAAAAGGCATAAACAAGAAGTTCTAATAAACCTCATTGCAGAATTGAATTGAAAATGTACTTGAGGTAAATTTCATAGATAGGTACGATGCTCAAACACTCATATTATTTTATTTGAAAATTGACCTTTGAAACTGAAAAAACACCCACCAAAAAACAAACAAAAAAAAGCAACAAAATCTGAAATAGTGTGCTTAAGCTTCAAAGTCTGGGATGCAGCATCTAAGTACTCTTAATGACTCCAGTTCGTGTGCTTCATTGCAATTTTAGTTTTTCTAAGTAGACAACACCTGTCAGCACTTTCTTCATTGCTTGATCGAGGTGGCCTGTTCAAACAAGTATATGAACACTATCAAACAAAATGTGATTTGTAGTTTCATTTTTGGCAAGTGACAGGGTTTTCATATAATGAGAGGTCACAGAGTTGCAAGCCAGCCTCACTCTTTGATCTCTGTCAAGAGCAAACTGTGGAGCAAAAATATCTTTGCTTCTTTGTCTTTTGCTTTCTAGCTGTATAATATGACTCGGGGCTTAAAAAGAAGCATAGCTGTTCACTTCACTATTTACTAATAAATATACACTTTACTTTGATTACTTCTTTTCACATGCATAACACAGCAGTGGTTGTGACACCAAATACTATTTCCTAAAAGCAGGTGGAATTTTGATAAAGCAAAAATATGTTAGGGAGATCACTATACAAGTCTGCTTACTTGGATTAAAAAATATCCTTACAGCCAGGTTGGCCTGGCTCAGTGGTTGAGTGTTGACCTATAAACCAGGAGGTCACGGTTCGATTCCTGGTCAGGGCTCATGCCTAAGTTGCAGGCTTGATCCTCAGTAGGGGGCATGCAGGAGGCAGCCAATCAATGATTCTCTCTCATCATTGATATTTGTATCTCTCTCTCCCTCTCTCTCCCTTCCTCTCTGAAATCAATAAAAATATATTTTTGAAAATATCCTTACAATAAACTTGTAGAGACCAGGAAGTGGATTTCTAAAGTAGACTTGAACCATGAATGGGCAAAACAAGCCTGATAACTTTGAATTCCTTTCACAATGCATGCAATGTTTACCATATGCAAAGGCTTCTGTTAGCTGAGGGAACAATGTAATATAGTGGGTATAGACATTCTCTATTCTACCACTGACTAGCTTTGTAAATATGGGCAAGGAGCTAAGATTCTTTAAGGGTCAGTTTACTCTTCTGGAAAACAAGATAACCAACCCTATAGGATAAATGATACAATGAAGATCCAATATGTAGAGCATATGATGGGTGAATAAATAGTATTAGTTGTTGTAGTCCTTATTGTTGTTATTTAGGACCAAGGAGGCAATTTAGTGGGGTACTTAGCATGGACTTTGGGGGCAGACAGACTTGGGTTCCAAGCCTAGTCTTGCTTTTCCCTGCTCTATGATCTTCGACATTCTTTCTAAGATTTCTAACTTCAAGTTTCCTCCACTGTAGCATTGTGGGAATAAAATAAGATGGCATGTGAAAATACTTTTTGTACTGGCTGGCATTTAGCAACTACTCAATAAATGGTAGCTCATGTTTTTGTCATTATTGTTATTATTATACTAGAGGCCCGGTGAATGAAATTTATGCATGGGGCAGGGGGGCGGGGTGGGGAGGTCTCTCAGCCAGGCCTGCACCCTCTCCAATCTGGGACCTTTTGGTGGACATCTCTCTCACAATCTGGGACTGCTGGCTTCTAACCACTTGCCTGCCTACCTGCCTGCCTGCCGGATTGCCCCTAACCCCTTTGCCTGCCTGATCACCCCTAACTGTCTCTGCCTGCCTGCCTGCCTGATCACCTCTACCTTGTCCCCCTGCTGGCCTGATCAACCCTAACTTGCCCCCTGCTAGCCTGATTGAGCCTAACTTGCTCCCCTGCTGGCCTGATCGCCCCTACCTTGCCCCCCCTGCTGGCCTGATTGACCCTAACTTGTCACCCTGCTGGCCTGATTGCCCTTAACTTGTCCCCCTGCCGGCCTGATTACCCTAACTTGCTCTGCTGCTGGCTTGATTGCCCCTAACTGCCTCTGCCTTGGCCCCAGGCCTAAGCCGCAGTCTGGCCTCCCTCTGTGGGAAGTGACCTAGCAGATCAGGGGAAGGCGCCACCCCCATTACCCTCTGCTGCCACCAGTGCCAACCTGAGCCTGGCCCTTCGCAGCTGCCGGTGGCTGCCTGAGCCTGCCTGAGCCTCAGCCCTTTGTAGCCACTGCAGCTTTGTCCGGAAGAATGTCTGGAAGGTCATCCAGAAGACATCTGCTCTAATTAGCATATTACCCTTTTATTAGTATAGTTTAGTTATTATTGGATACTAGAGGCCCTGTGCATGAATTCATGCACCAGTGGGGCCCCTCAGCCTGGCCTGTGGGATCAGGTGGAAACCGGCTCTCTGACATCCCCCAAGGTGTCCTGTATTGCAAGAGGGCACAGGCCAGGCTGAGGGACCCCATTGGTGCATGATCGGGGTTGGGGAGAGATGCGGGAAAGCTACAGGACATGTCTAGCAGATCTTGCTCAGTCCCAACCAGCTGGACCCAGCAGCAAGCTAACCTACCAGTCAGAGCATCTGCCCCCTAGTGGTCAGTACACATCCTAGCGAGCGGTTGAGCAGCCTTAGTATATCATTAGCATATTACACTTTGATTGGTTGAATGGACTACCCAATGACCGGACACTTAGCATATTAGACTTTTATTATATAGAATTACTTTATACCATTTCATTTCTCCAAACATTCTGGGTGAACATACACATATTTTACATAAAATTAAATATACCATATTTCATAACTACAAAATATCAAACTAAAAACCAGAACAAAATATCCAAAAGAAGTTCAGGAAATCATGAAGTGCTACAGAAACATATGGTGATGTCATGAATATGATTTTAATGATCAAAATCATTCAGCAGCTGTTAGTTCTGCCTTCAAAACTTTATTCTTTTGATAAATGTCATTTAGATATTAACATGATACCACTCAAATAACTTATTTATTTAATTTAATTTATTTGTTTTACATTGATTAATATAATTATATATGTTTTAGGGGTATAATTCTATAATACATCAGCTGCATATTGTATTGTATGCTCCCCCTCCTCCAAGTCACATCTCCTTCCATCTCCATTTATCCTTCTCCTACCTCCCCCCACCTCCCTTTCCTCTGGTAATCACCATACTGTTGTCTATCTATGAGTTATTTTATTTATTTTTGCTTAATCCTTTCACCTTTCTACCCAGCTCCTGTCCCTCCTCCCATCTATCAGTTATCAGTCTATTCTCTGTGTCAATGAGTCTGTTTCTATTTGTTTATTAGTTTATTTTGTTTATTAGATTCCACATATAATGGAAATTATATGTTATTTGTCTTTCTCTAACTGGCTTATTTCACTTATCATAACACTCTCCAGGTTTTAAAAATATTATTTTACAAGTCTTTTCATTTTTTATTGGGTAGACACTAATATATATTCATTCAATAACACATTGACTGGTCCATTCATTCAATAAATATGTAATGAGCATCTACGATGTGCTGAGAGCTGTGCTTACTGTGGAGGACACAAAGGTTACAGAAGCACAGGCTCTGGCATCTAGGAGCCCATCCTCCCAGCAAACCCATAATATTACTTCTATCATGGTGGGGGTTACAGATAGGGAGTGATTTTTTTCCATGGGCCCATCAAGTCAAGGTGGATCTACAATAGTTAATGTCATCATTCCTAACTTCTAAGAATCTCTCACGTTAGGCCCTACCCTAAAGTCTGAAGGCTTTTTTGAGATTCTTGTTGGATTTGATTTACTTCCTCTTATGATTGCCAAATTTTCTAAACAACTTTGTGCTTACAAATCCCCAATCTTTTGATCTGAGGTAGTAAGCATGTTACTGGAATGAGATGTAAAGTTCTCTCTGGCTCTGAAGCCTACTAGATGAGAAGAAAATAATCAACTATTAACCACACTGCAGTGTTTAAGAGGGGACACATCATGAAGAAACTGACCCAATCTGGGATATCAAGGAGGGCTGCTTCTACACTGAGCTCTCACTGAGCCCTTGTCCTACAGCCTGCTTTCTTTTTACCCCACACCATGATCTGTTTGTCCATAGTTTCCCCTACTAGTTCAGTTACTCCTGTGAGGGTAGAGACCATTCATTTGTGTCATCCCTTCCCAAGACACCTAGCATGGCGCTTCATACATTGTAGGAACTCAATATTTAGATAAACATAATTATTAGGGAAATTAATAGTCTGCAACAAATCTCCTGGCCTTTTGAGTTATTGTGTATAGTCTGTGCCCTTTTCTTCACATCTTGACTTTGTTTTCTACATCTAAATCCTACCAATCTTTTAGTCTCAGATAAAATTCAAGTCATCATAGAGCCAAAATCATTATTTCTCTAAAGTCTGCAAACATTTTGCTTTGTGCCAGCTACTGGCTAAGTGTCATACATGTATGTCAGGCACAGGGCCACGCGAAGGTATGTGCATGCTTGGCTTCTGTCATCCACCTTCAGAGAAGAGGGCTTGGTTTTATTCAGATTATAGCTCAATAATTCAGAGATAAAAAAATCAGTATTTCTTATTTTTCTGATGAGGAAAGTAAAACTCAGAGAGGTTATGTATCTTCTCTAATGTCACACAGCTCATAATATGGGAGCCAAGATGCAAATCTAAGGCTGTTTTCCCAGGACTGTGCTCTAAACAATTGTGCTGAACTTATCAGCTTCTACTTTGTAACTATTCTATACATACCTTATATACCTGAAGACACCGTATTGTTTGAGGTCAGGTTTATGCATGATTTATCTCTATATCTCTCAAAATACTTACAGTAGAGTCTATATAATAAGTGATTAACAAATACCTTTGGAATTACCATGTCTGATTTATTCATCAGCATAAAGATCTGCTTTCTTAATGATTTTTAAGCTACCTGGAGAAAGGATAAAAAAAGTAAAGATGGGAGCTAAACTTGGCATTTACCAAGGGTGAAGTGAAAACAATCCCTTCTGACTTTACAGGGTAATTATGCTCTGAGGAGCAGCCCTGGCTGGCACATATAATCGGATTTCAATCTATCAGGAATGATGAATTGGATATGCTAGTCAACATGTTAGGTTAGAAGCAGAAGCATTAGGCAAAACTTCTGCAATTGGTTCTGATTAGTCTTTGGTGACATTTTTATCCTTGCATACGCTTAACCACCTACTATGAGAAAGTAAAAGGAGCTTAATTCTACTGTCTTAAGGTCACGGAAATATTAAAAGAAATAATGAATGGGCCAAAGAGGCTGAAACCACATATAAAAGTAAAAGCAATGGGACGGTGTAGAACAATGGGTAGGAGACAGGAATAAAAAGACAATTGTGATTTATTTTAGGAAAAGTTATGTGAAATTACACTTAAAGGTTTCTCAAGGTATAAATGCACTCATAAAGTAGATGTTGCAGAATGCATCATTGATGATAGTCACTTAGGGCCTCTGCAATAGTTATTCTTCCTTTCTGAACGTCAAATCTGCTAATTTTATTGAAATAGTTTATTTCCTGATTTGTAATTCATTTTACATATTCAATACACAGTAGTGCCTACTATGTGCTGGCCTTATGTTAGGAACTGGAGTTACAATAAGATCAAAAGTCCGTGTTCTCAAACAGTTTAGTGTTTGAAGACTTAGATATAATGAAGACAGTACAATTATAAGGGGACAAGTTACGTATAAAACATAAATGTACAAATAATTTAGAGCATCAGTGTCTTAGCAGGTTTTTGGAGTTTATTTCTATTCTATGCCAACAGTACCAATAATTTTTAAAAAGTAAACTTCACTCATGCCACATTATTTTTTCTACTAATCTTCCAATATTTATCTTCAAGCACCATTAAAATTTGTAACATTTTTATGGTTTTAATATTTATATTCATCAATTTGTCATATATACACTAGGATCCACTCAGAATTGACCATTAATTAATTAATTAAACATAGCTTTATTGAATACCTACCACAATTAAATATGCTGATGTCTATGGGTGATAATATACCATTGTTTCCCTAAGATGCTCACAGTCTAGAATTGCACTTTATGATACAGCAGTCACTAGCCACATGTGGTCAATTAAATTTTAATTTAAATCTATTAAAATTCAAGAAAATAAAAAATTCTGTTCCTCTGTAACAGTAGCCATATTTCAAATGCTCAGTAGCCAATGTGGATCTTGTACTGGACAGTGCAGATGTATTTTTGTCATCACAGAAAATTCTATTGGCTAGCAGAAAGGGAAGTAGTAGAAGCTGGTAGGATGATTATATGTAATTATGGCCAATGTACAGAATTATTACTGGATATATACAGACTGTGATGGAAGAGTGAGGATCTAGGAAGGCTTGAAAGAGGCAGTAACATTTGTGTCTGAAAGTATGGACTCACGTTAGTTCGAGGAGGCTTAAAACAGCATGACATCCTCAGAGAGCTGTAGAGCAGGGCCTTTGAAAACAATAGGGCAAGTTGTGCATATTGTAAACCTAAAGGGTCCCTTTCATATCTTAATTGCTTGTGGGCTATACTCACTCCTGCCTCTGGGTCTATGATCATATCCTTTCCTGAATCTGGAGAGCTTTAAATCTTCTCACATCTCTTCACTCTGGATTTCTCTTCTTTGAGTGCCTCCTGAGGTTTTTTTTATCTTTCCACCCCTAAATCCATAAGACATGCCTGAAGTATAAAGTTACTCAACACTGAAACCCAACAGCAATTTCATCCTGGGCTACCTGGGAGAACTCACATACTGGCCTCCACAGTTCCTCACTGCTCCCATTGGTGGCACTGTCTTCTGACTGCACTTCAAGGTTCCCTGTTTCTTCTGTTTCCCTCAGTGTAGTGCTCAGCATATAGGTAGGTGTTCTGATTGATTGACATGATATCTAGTTATAACTCAGTTTTATTCAACTTCAGTACATATTGAACTTACAACAT
This sequence comes from Cnephaeus nilssonii, assembly GCF_951640355.1. NCBI lineage: Eukaryota > Metazoa > Chordata > Mammalia > Chiroptera > Vespertilionidae > Cnephaeus > Cnephaeus nilssonii. The sequence continues at coordinate 33,845,775 of NC_137074.1, read as the reverse complement.
GGTGGGCACTCTAAAGATCTAGGGCTAAAACTATGAAAATGAAGGGTGATATAGGAAAGTACTATTTTATAATTTGGGGGAGTGTAATTAAATGCATATGTTTAATTACTATAGAAAAGTATTTGAAGTAACCCTGAGATTAATCCTCATGTAATGTGGCGCTATTCTTTATAATATGAATAACTGCCCATTGATATTTCTACTTACATTAATTTTTGGCTTAGTGTCTTTTGTTTGGAGTGAGTTATACTGAATACTTTTAAATTATTTTGCTCATTGCCAAGTTCCTTTTATATTAATGGTCTAAGATTTCTGGGTAACAATAATTCTGGGAATATAATCTATTCAGTGTAAATGACAGGTAATCTTTTAAACTATTCATCTGTTTGACTGCTTATCACTTTGTCTAACGTTCTTGACTTTTATACTTTTCTATTGAGCAATGGTCTAGAAAAGATGCTAAAGATATCCTTCCCTTTTACCAATATAATCATTTATGTAGCTTTCTCATGAGTTACTATGGGGTATGATTTATTTTTATTCAGGATCATCTTTGAATTGCTCTTTGACATTCGAGGTTGAGCTTTGCTTTCAACTGAAAAATAATAATTCGCCTATGTTGTCTATAAGCACAGCCATGCCATCTATAAATAGGAGGAACATCGACTGCTCTCACCATGAGACCTTTCATTTCTGTTCAATCCAGTATCCGAGACACAACTTCCAGGACCTAGACAAATAATGAAGTCACTTGAAAAGAAGGAGTATTCACACACTTTCCTGTCTTTTCTGTTGCTAAATGGAGATGGGCTAAATTTGGTAGAATTTTAGTGCAGCTTACATTATGAATTTATGTGTGTATGTGTGTGTGTGGCGGGGGGAGGGCATGCAGGGGAACAGAGACCTAACATGTAATAAATGTCTGTTTTCCCCCTCTTCAATGCAGTGTTTCTTAGCATTTTTCCTCCTCTATCTTCTCTTTCTCCTGTGCTTTCATGCCAACATTTACTTCCTCTGTATATTGAAATCTCATCACAACATGCACCGGTTTCGTTTTAGTGCCATCTTAAATTATTTTCTAGTAAATAGAAATATTAGAGGAAGTAACTAGTTAGGATTCATTCATTCATTCTTTTAACTGATAGTTATTAAAGTATCTTCTCTGTTTTTTAAACATAGCCTCATAGGTAGAAAATGCAAAGACAGATGAAATTCAGATCTTTCCCAAGAGAAGCTCATATAGGAATGGTGGCATCAGTAAAAATAAATAGAAGAATGCAATGATGTGTTATATGCTGTGGAACTTAAAAGGGCACTGAAATACCTAACTCTTCCTGTCTGGTTAAGGCTAGCCTTGGGAGGAGGGGAGTTTTCTTTGAATGAGGGGTACACTCTGCCTCATAAACAATGGGGCTAAGGCTTTCTAGGCAAAGGCAGCAGCCTGTGAAAAGCAGGAGTAAGAAAGAATGTGGTGGAGGCCAGGAAAATTCGATTATATATGGTGAAAATAGTAGAAATTGAGACTGGAGATCTGGGAAGGCCGGGTGGGATGACCCTCCAAATCTGGAATCTCTGTAGCAGGTGATGGAAAGACACTAATAGTTTTCAAGCCCAGGGATGAAACAGTAGGATTTGTATTTCAGAAAGATCTTTCTGAGTGTACTTTAGAAGATGGATAAGAGGTTGAGAGAAAGAGCAGTAGTGTGATTATGCCAGAAAGATTCAGGAAGGCTTTAGAGAGGATATGAGAAGCGCGCCATAGAGAGTTTTTCATTATATCTCCTGCTGCCTCCTTGAAGCCTGACTACCCCTAGAATCTTCACTATGAGGTGCCTCTAAGGCACTTAATGGGTTTTTAATATCTCTATTCTAAGGGTGGTTTATAGTCTAGCAGAATCTCCATCACCTGGGAACTTGTTAGAAATGCAAAATCTCAGGGATCACCCAAGACCTACTGAATCTGTATTTTAGCAAAATCTCCAGTGATTTGTATGCATTTTGAGGAGCACTTTCTCACAGTTCTGCATGTCCACATTATCGGGTTTAGAGGGTAGAGTGGTCATTTTTATGCTCTGCTTCTCCTGACTCCCCCAAAGCACATAATGGTGCATATTGTAGGTGGGCAGCAGGTACTTGCGAGTTGATTTATTTTAAAAATAAGAGTGTTACTTTAAACAAGTCAACCATTTCAATTTAATAGACATTTATTGCAACTGGGAGACCAGTTAGGAGATTGTTGCAATATTGTCTCCGTGAAAAATGAGGTACTGCATTAAGGCGATGATAGTAGAGATAAAAAAAAAAGAAGTGGCAATGGAAAAGAAATATTTAGAAGGCAAGATTGGTCGGTTCTGCTAATTACAGATATAAAAAGTGAAGGTGAGAGAAAGCACAGGATATATAAGTGGGATGAGTATAATCACCTACTGATTTTACTGGCCAACTAAAGGTTGGATGAGATTCCAAGTTTATTCAGAGACATTCTTTCCCCATTTTTCAGTTTTTGTTTTTCCCAGTCAACAGTATTTATTGAGTCAGTGCCTTCTATAGGGCAGGCTTTGTTCCACGTGCTGTAGATAAAAAGGCTCATCTGATATTATTTGGTCTTTGCCCTTACGGAATTTGCGGTCTAACGGAGAAGATACAAAAGCAAAAGGGCAACTGAAATAGGGTGAAATGTTGTGGTAAAGGTAAATGCATGGCCCTGAAAAGGAGTACTTAGTCTAGATTGGCAAGGGTGGCTTCAGAGAATGCTTCTCAGAAGAGGGGATTCCCCCACAAAGAGCCCTCAAGGCCCAATAAGGAACTATATATATATATATATATATATATATATATATATATATATATATATATATATATGCAGTAGATAAGAAAGGGAGGATGGGGGTGGATTTCCAGGAGCCAAGGAAACCATATAGAGAAGAAGGCTTGGGAGGGTGAGCCTAGATGGTTTATTCAGTAAATTTATGTTGTGCCATGTGGCAGCAGTATGCTGTACCAAGACATGATTTGCTCTATTGAAAAATGCAGGTTAATAATGTTATAAAGTACCACCTATCTGGTTATTGAAGACAAGGTATTCAGTAATTGCAAACCATGTCCCTCACGTGGAAAACATGGCAACTTAGTGTTATCCTTGCTACTTGTTTGTAATGAAGGAATCAAATTTAAATCTTTTCTTTCTCTGGACTCCAATAATCTCTTAAAATCCTGATGATCTTTCAAAACCCATTTAAATACCTCTTTTATTTTTTAAAGAAGCTAACCCATGTCTTTTTATTTTCTGTAATTCCAAAGTTTTTGTGCCTCATTATTCATGAGCTGATTTTTATTAAAGTATTTTAGTCTTATACTTGCTTGTGATTTCCAGGAAGTAAAGAATATTGTCTTATTTATTTTTCAATACATCTCAGCCATCGAGATCATCCTTGGTATAGAATAGTCATTCACAGAAAATATTTTTTTCAAAGAAATTAACTGACTTATTAATTATTGAAGTAAGTAGATAATTAATGATGCAGCTGAGAATTACCATCATTATAAGAATAAAATCAAAAGTGGGCTTTTCCCCAAACTTGCCTCATATGTATCAATCATTAGGCTTAAATACTAGGCTTTAAAGGAGAAAGTTTTAGCAACCTTTATCCCCTCCTTAAAGCCATTTGTACCCTGTAAAATATTTCTGGACTCCACATCTGCTTTTGCTATAATTGCATAACATTTCTCTCTAAACAATTCAGAAATAAATTTGCATTTGTTAATTTTTTTTGCTAAATTCAGTTGTTCATCTAGGTCATTTTCACACTAAAATTGGACGACAATACCTTGTGTCCTACAGGAAAGAGAAAGTAATAAAGCTACAAACTTTCCCTCAGTCACTGGCAGTTTCTTTTCATGAGAGACCAATTGTCAATAATATTGGTGTAACATGTTTTTATTGATTTTAGAGAGAGAGGAAGGAACAGTGAGAGAGAGGGAGATAGAAACATCGATAAGAGAGACACATAGATCTGATACCTCCTGCATGCCCTATACTGGAGACCGAGCCTGCAACTCAGGAATGTGCCCTGACCAGGAACTGATCCAGTGACCTCTTGATGCACTGGGATGACGCTCAATCCACTGAGCCATACCAGCTGGGCAAGGCATTCTTTTGCATTGTATTTATTTTTTCTTTTATTTCTAACTCTTCTGCCTCCTAACTAAATTGAAAGAAGGGGCTGAGTTATTTTCATATAGAAATGGCAGCAGGGGTCATAAATTGTGTTTGAGAGCTCTTTTATTTTATTTTATTAAAGAAAAATTGATGGTCTCACTGAATCAGCTTGCGATTATATTGCTATAATTCTATCACTGTTTTGGAAAGAATGTCCCTCCCAACCCAGGCCACCATAAGTGATTAACTATGAGCATAGATCAAAGACTGTGGATCATGGGAGGAGGTCACAAGTTAAAAATTACAATTTTTTAACTTGTGACCTCCTCCCATGATCACAGGGTGACCTGGGCATATGACTCCTTAGAAATGGATTTCAAGTTAAAACTCTGTTCTTAAACTGCCAAGGACCTTGTTAGAAAGCTGAAATCACATTTGGAGAGCAGACTTCAGGGTAAACAGCCCCATCCCCCAGAAATATTCAATTTCTCTAGAATTCAAATATACCCATTTGTCCAAAGCAGTGTATCCTACTCTGGTTTTACAATGGATTGTGCATTGACCTTTTCCTCAAAAGGGTTGACATATATTCTTTAAAAGTCTACAAAATAAATGTTTTAAGCTAAAAATACATTTATGCAATACTAAACTCTTTTCTTACCAACATCTAACAAATACTATTAAGGTGGTATGGTGTCAGCCTGAGAGACTAAAGTACTCTGTTTAATATTTGACCCTGGCTATGTACACATCAGAAACAGTCTGAATACTGATGTTTTTCATTATTCTATTACAACACTCCAATATATTTTCTCTCCCAGTGCACCCATCACTTTCTAAAACACACATATTCAAGTCTCTCTCTTTTGCAGCTTCTTATGCTTCTAAATATTCTTGCAGGTATACGTGGATCTTGTAATCTTATTTTTTTCCCATATAATCAAGGCAACAAAGTGACCTGCTATGTAGCCAAGAACTCAATTTAATTCTATTTAAACTTGACTTCAATAGTTTAACATGCTGTTCTCTTGTGAGGTAAGTGATTTGTTTTAAAATGCAAAACTTCTAGTGTCTTTAATCTTGGCCCTACAATGGTTGGATTTTTGAGGAATCTAATGACAACCTTTGGTTTATCACTATGATCATCATAATATCCACTGGTAGTAATAACCTACTGACTGAAAAATAATCTGAAAAATTATGATGTGGTAGTTAAAATGAGTTTGAATCACATATTCTTTATACTCCACCCCAATCTATCACACAATGGTTTTATAACCTTGAGAAAGTCACTGAACACCTCTATACTTTCATTCTCATTTATTTAAAATAAAGATAATAACTTCACCGTATTATCTACTTCAGTGATGAAAGTGTGAAGACTAATAACCATAAAAATCACATCAAGCTTTCTGGAAGCCAGACTCAGTATAAGTATAAACTATTTATGAAAAACAGCACATGAAGAATTTGTAAATACAGAGTTTTCATAAAGTGTCTTGGAAAAAGAAAATACATAGAACAAATATTCTTGCAGGTCTACATGGATCTTGGAATCTTATTTTTTATTTTACTTTGATATTAATTTTCTGAGGTACTCTTGTGTCCACCATATCCTCTGCATTGCTAGTCCAAATGAAAGGCATGAGGGAATTTTTATGTCATTGTGTGTAACATTCAGCTATGGCTTCCCATTGTTAGACCATGAAATACTCATCTTCTGCTTTACATATCAGATTTACTGCTCCTAATGGGAGATTTGCATTTGTTCTAAGATTACAAATAACAATTATGCCAAAGCAATTACTCTTAACCTCAATTTGTACTTCTTGCTTGCAGTAGGGCACTTTCATCTGTTCCATTTATTTTCCTTCTCATTTTGGCCTGGAGGTATTTCTAAATAAATCAATCACAGTAGATGTTGGAACAGGTCTACTGAATAACACCTAGGCTGACTATACTCACTATGTGGAGAATGGAGAAAATTATAACTATAATTCAAGTAAAAAAAAAAAGAAAACATACTTCTGGGGTTAGTTATCTAAGTAAATCAAGGGAAAAAGCTTTTTCCCTAGATTAGCCAGACCCTTTGCTCTCCTTTCCATGTATTCTTGTGAATACATAGACAGCATTTTGTTTGGCAAATAGAAAGCAAATTATGCACTGCATGCTTTCTAAATAATTTGTCAGTATCCCATACAGTATGCATGACTTCCCTTTATTAACAACCATAATTGGTAGAAATCACTAATTATCCTACCTAATAAAGAGGGAATATACAAATTGACCATCACACCATGACCAAGATGGCGGTGCCCATAGCCACAAGATGGTGGTGCCTAGTCCCCTCAGCCCCACCGGAGTTCCACAGTCCTTTCAGCCCAGTCGGGGGCAGCAGGAGTATGGTGCGGCCAGACCCTCCATCAGCCCCCCAGACACCCAGGACTGGCCCGAGGTACAGGCAAGCCCCGGATGTCGGCTGCCCAGCCACCTAGGGCTGGCCCGAGGCTCAGGTAACCTGGGCTGGCTGAGGCTTGCGCTGCCGGCAGTGGCAGCAGCAGAGGTGTGATGGGGGCATTGCCTTCCCCTTTTCACCGGGTGGCCTCCCGCCCCTGAAGGCTCCCAGACTGTGAGAGGGGGCAGGCCAGGCTGAGGGATGCCCTCTCCAGTGCAAGAATTTTCATGCACTGGGCCTCTAGTTACTATCAAAATTGTTAATCCTTATCATAAACTTCCTACCATGTCAGACACTATTAAGCACCTTACCATATTTTGTCCCTATTTTATAGATGATAAAACAGGTACAGATGAAAGAATTTGCCCAAATTCATAAAGCTAATGAGTGGCAGAGCTAAGAATCCGTCTTAGGCCTGACTCTGGTGACTTTGCTTTCATCACTTCGCTCTTCTACTTTCCCACAATGAGCCAAATGCATCACAGGGCAGCATTGCTATCCAAATGGTCATTACATTGTGGCTGAAGACTGATTCCACCATGAAGAACACATTGAAAGTTTTTTAATTGTGACTATACTTTTACTCCCATTATCAAGACTAGTCATATTTCTTGAGAATATAACACAATGAAAGATCATGAGTAAATGATTATATTTCATTGTACACAAGTATAATTGAATAGAAAAGTCTTGCATTTTCCTTCTTATTGAGACTTGGCTAATCAAGAAACAATGTATTATTTGGTGTCCTTACCTGGTGTCAAATAATTATTACTCTTAACTGTAAAACTAAAATGAATCTTGTTCCATAAAATCCATTATATTCTGCCTCATTGAAGATACTGACTTATAATTTGTTATCTCTTTATATTTATCATACACAATATATATGTAAAACCAATAATGCAGTTTATACACAAAGGATTCAAAAATAATTTATCACCAATCTCTATTGTAATTGTTTCTAATCAGTATGCTAATTAATGCTTTTTTCTATATGTATTAAAATTTTATACTCTACTTACTGATTTTCTGAAGTATCTTTTTAAAACCAACTACTATAAACTATGCATTTATATTGAGTTTCCTATATTGGAAATTGGGGAGAAAAAAATGTAAAAAAAAAAGGAAAAATATTTTTGGAGAAAAATAATGGATTGGTATCTTTTCTTCCAAAAATTTCCCATGAATACTTTAATAAAAAAATCGTGTTTGAAATAGAAATTCTATACATCCAAAAGTTGAAATGGTTTCCAAAATTTCAGTATAATGCATAGATAGGAGCACAGTTAAATTATAAAAGTATTCTTTTAAAATAAACCTCATGTTTTATAGTAGCATCATTTTAAATTAAATATTTATAGCTTGTGAGATTATACACATATTCTACTCTAGGCCTGACCAGGTAACTCTTTATTTGATGTGTCCCATAAAATTTAGGAACACAGTAAGGAGCCTGCATGGATTAGACTTGATAACTCGCAGAGGCAGATTTCAGTTGAGACAAGTTATACACATCAAGAGACACTTTCATTTTCTGTCCATATATGATGTGAATGCATTGTGGCCAAATGATATTAACTGTGAGTGTGTGTGAGTACATGCACACACCTGCATCTAAAAATATATGTTTTTTACTTAGGTCCAAATAAAGTGATGTTACTGGCCTCTGTTTGCTTTCATTTGGACAGCAATCTATATCACAAAGTCATTTATTCACTGTTCCTTCACTGTTCTGCACTTGAACACACAAAATAATTTAAAATCCTTTGCAAATAAATTTTTTAAATCAGAGTACTGAGCTGTAATGGCTGTCCTTCCAAAGGAATCAGTCTGCTTAGGAGGGAAAGGGAATCTTACATCTGATGGTCTGCAGAAAAGCTGTTCACTGTAAATGTGAAGTCTTTTTGTTCCATATATCATGGTTGGAAGTTTTAAAATGCCACTGGCGATTTATTTTACTTAGATCTATGTACAACTAGAGTCAAGTGAAGACAGTAAAGTCTTAGACATTGTTAAAAGACTTTTATTGTAAACATTTTGAATGCTTGGTGTTGGTAACAGAATTAGAGCGATTCTTAACTGACTGTTTCCTATATTTAATTGACTCAAATATATTTAATGAAGCTCCAATTGTATATTATAAAGTAAAAACTGAACAGTATTTTGCACTAAAAATAAGAACAATCTTATCAATTTTATGTTTCCATTTCCCAACATGACTTGTAAACTATATAGAAAAATATAATATTCAACAAACCTAATTTCAAAGCAAGAAATCTGACCTGAAAACAAAACTCATGGATGTGTGTTAAGTACAAAATGCCCTTAATAATATGTGCCTTGACCTTTTTGTAGATGTGGATTTAATATTTAAAAAACACATGCTCAGTGTGGTGAATGGGAAGGATAAATCTAATATTTTCACAATAGGTGGGAAAAGAGAAACATCCCCAAAACATTCTTAACAGCAATCAAACCAGAGGCAAGTGTGGCAGAGTTGTAAGAAGGCATTCTGGTATCTCTAGCATGGAGCTACCAGGATTAGTGTGGCTTCTACCTGTGCCAGAATTACATTATGTTTGGAAAGTCTATTAGCCTCCTCTAAGTCTCATTTTCCTTACTCTGAAAATGCTGAAAAAGATCTGGTATATCACAAATATTTTATTATTTTATTAGAGGCCCAATGCACGAAATTCGTGCAAGAATAGGCCTTCCTTTTCCCGGCTGCCAGCACTGGCACTGGGGACCCGGGTTTCCCCCCGAGCCCCAGCTTTGTTCAGAAGGTCATCCAGAAGGACATCCAGTCTAATTAGCATATTATGCTTTTATTATTATAGATTATTTTTAAAATATATTTTCATTGATTTCAGAGAGGAAGGGAGAGGGCTAGAGAAATAGAAATATCAATGATGAGAGAGAATCATTGATTGCCTGCCTCCTGCACACCCCACCCTGGGGATCAAGCCCACAATCGGGAATGTGCCCCCAACCAGAATCGAACTGTGACCTCCTGGCTCATAGGTCGACATTTAACCTCTGAGCCATGCCAGCTGGGCCATCACAAATATTTTAAAATAATTAAATATTGAGACATAAATGCTCATGTGAGGAGTAGGGGTCAATAGATGCCATAAGGTTCTTGGAGTGGCATTTTAATGACGACTTTTCATGCAATATCCATGCCACTAAAGTAGTAGGTGAATATTTTAAAGGTCAGGAGAACTTAATAAGAGATATCTGGCATGTTAAAAAAAAGTCTTAGAAAAAACTCTTGGCATCCAAAGATCTAAGTTCAATTTCTATCTGAGGATTACATTAAAATCTGGGTCTTAGCAAATAAATTGGGGGAAAAAGTATTATATTAACCAAAATGATGAATAATTTGGTAGAGATAGAAAAATTGAGGATAATAATGAAAAAACTGAGTCACTATCATCCAAGCTGGTGACCTTGACATGTGGAATGGGAGCCTCTCAAGGGCACAAAACTTGGAGTGAAAGGTAAAAAAAAAAAAAAATGGTGACAAAGAGAAAGTCCTAGGACTGTTAAAGAAGTCAGTTGATATAACTAAATTTTTCACAGTTTGGGAGTGATGTAATACATAAAAATTAAAAATCCCAAAGTATCATATGATTTGCTCTGCTGGTGTTGTATGAGCTCTGTAAAAATGCTTATAAACTCATTTTATCCAATATTTATTTTTAATAAGCAAATTCTACCATTAGAAAATGATGCAGAGGAGGCATATTCAGGATAACAAATACAACAGCTTTATCCTAAAATTCATTTTGTCCATAGTGTTATGTAATTTAGGAAGAAAGAAGAATAATGTAGGCAAATTCAAATCCATATTGTCTGACAAAGCCCATGTTTTTCATACAACTCTAATATCAACCAATGAATACACCTGCTTTTAAATTATTTTTCATAGGGTTGTATAATATATTTATTTAATTTGTTTGCAAAAATATTTGACTTGTTTTAGTACTTTCAAAAGTATATTATTGCATATTTCAAAATGATTATTTTAAAGAAAATATTAACTTAAAGATTTAATCATATATTTGTCTATCATTTCAACAAACTTATTAATACCAGACTAAATGCCATGTATTGAGTAAATAAATTATAAGTTCAAGGTTGGTTTTCTTTAATAAGAATGCAAAATTTTGCTTCACATTTTTCATGTACAAATATGTAAACAGGTACATTCAGGTTCAGTGATAAAGCTGTTTCCAACAAGGAAACAAAATGTAGCAAGCAGTTAATTAAGCACTTGGGTTAATAAAGCAATGTGTAATACTTATTAAATAATCAAACTGCACATATTAGAAAACCTATACTGATACAACTAAAATCTTTCCTTTAATTCTGGTGTTCCCAAGTCCCTTTAGGATGTTGCTGAATATTGCAGTCACCATTAAGCACAATAACTAGAATCATACTTTTAAAATTAAAAAAAAATAATAATCTATCTTGTGAACCAAGAAAATTTGGTGGTTGCTCTCACATATATCTAATTGAACACCGAACTGAAAGGTATAGTGAGTTTACCTACTCATCCATACCCTTTCAAACCATTTTTTTTCTTTCATTAGGACTAAAACAATTTATGAAAGAGGCCTGTTTGAAGCACTTTCTCTCCTGTCAGCCTTTGGGACGATGATGTAATACAAGAATCCATCACGGAGTCAGGGAGCCCTGCTGATGGATTACGGCAATGGATCATCTGTGTGCCACTGTGCTCTGCAATACACCATTGTCAGGGCACAAAAACAACATAGCCTTGGAAGAACTAAAAATTCCAGGAAATCTGGATTATTTTTTTCAAATTTGAAAGATGTTATCAAAGGTTAGGAGCAGAGAAATGATGATGGATTAATTGAACAAAATGAAATTTACACTGTATATTAAAGAAACAACATAAATTGATTAGAGAAGTTAGGCTTAGAAATGTCCATAGGTAGTGTGTGATGATCTCATGAAAGGAGGAAAGGAAAAAAGTAACTTCCTAACATACAGAGGAAGGTTGTTGCTTTTCCTCTCCGTCTTACCTAGAAAATATTCTGGTCTAGCAGATAGCAGTGTCCTGTAGTTAGTGACAACCTTAAAATAGACAGCACTTAATGAACATTTATTTTGTAAAGTTTAATTTCATCTGTGCTCCATTTTATGATGAAGATTCAAAGAACATGCATGCTTAGTAAACAGTGGATAAAAGGTGTGAGCCTAAATCTCTAGACTTTCAATTCAATATGGTGACATACAAAGAGGACAGAACTGTGTGTATCTTCTGCTTAGGATTGGGTGTCAATAAAAAGTGGTAATTTATATACCTAATCCTGTGCCTGACAAGAGAACAGCCACAGAATTAAAGTGATTTTTTACTTTCTCTCACCCTCATTTAACCAGATGCCCTTTTCTGGAATTATAGGCTATCCTAACATTCTAGATATGAACCCATAGAGGATTCACAAACTTACAAGATGGCTGAATAGCCAGAAGAATACTTTCAACTTGCCCCATTTCTTAGTGCAAATCCATAGTTAAGATCCATAGTAACTCTCTTATTGAAGTCAATACAATAGATTTTTTTAGAAAATAACAAAGTAAAATTTAAAGAATGAATACAAAATCTTGAATAAATTGAAGAAGTCAATTATACCATACAGAAATGGACATAATTCAGTTCATAGTAGTTTGTATTAAAAGTAGAACAAAAATAATGGTTTTATTTATCATTTTCTTAACAAATGAAAAACTATGAAGCAACAGCTCTAGAAGTTAAGCAAATAGCAAAAGTTTTGATGAGTGTTTATAACCCCATCAAGTTCAATCTATATACATGGATTACTTTATGTGTTTCTAAAAGTTTCATTTTGACAAACTAAAGAATGATGTTAAGAGTCTGGAAACTATCTTATGTTAGTAAGGCACAAAAGAATTGACTAAATAGAGCCCAGGAGAGGGAAAAAATAACAACCTAGGAGGAACAAAATTGTTCTTATTTCTATTCGTGCATGAAGGGTATAGTGTTTTTATTGTCATGCCTATGTTGCTAAGAAAAAAAAAGAAAGCCATAACTAGGACATCTGGGTACAAGATGCTCGGGGGCCAGACTGTTCCTCAGTTTGGACATTAAATTATCCAGAAGTAGGTTGGATACTTTTTTCTATGGCTACTGAGGGGACAACTGTGATTTATGCTAGAAGAGTCCTGTTTTAGATGCAGATTTGGACCAGCCATTTAAGATCCTTTCAAACCTAGAATTCTTGCTTTTGTGGGAGCAGATGGAACTTAAGGCTCACAATATTGAAAATCTTGAGTCACACTGAAATGATTTGTTTTAATACAAGTACATATAAACACACATATTTATTGAGCACATAGTAGGTACCCAGGAAATGTCTTCCTTCCTTGATTTCCCTCAGAAGTTTCATGTAGATACTACATAATTCCAAATGAAATAATATCTTCCTTCCTAAATAAATATTGAGCCTCTGCAAGTGAATGAATCTCTGACAGTGAGTAATGGTTTTCAGGTCAATTTTTTGGTTGTTATTTTAATTCTAAACTGTGATCCATTAACCTGAATATTATTCATATAGTTTTTCATCAAAGATTCAGAGTTGATTTCACAATGCTTTACTCAACTTAGTAGATTAAAAAAAAGGTTAAGAAAACACAAATCTGCATTATCATGTTGTTTTAAAAATTGGTCATTATTTTTTCATGAAAATGAAAGTGAGTATAATATTCATATATAAATTTAAATTATAATATACAATATATGTATATTGTATATTTAAATTTAGTTATCTCCTAAGGACACACTAATTTTCTGTGTCATCACATTGATTTAAGAATTAATTACAGGTAACATTAAATAGAATTTCCCCCTACCAACTGGTTAAAAACCAGAAATGTTACAGTTAAAATATAGCAATAACATGCCACATAGGACTTTATCCTCTACAGATAACATTCACAAATATTCTCACTAATGAATAGATAAAAAGAGAAATACATCACAGTCAGAAGGAGTACTGTGGTGTGAAAATACTAAGACCACATGCTGTGTTTTCATACAGTGTTTGGAGAGAGAATCTGGCGATAACTGAATGGAAGGAGGAGCTGGAACTGGGATACTATTGCTACAGTAGAGACATGATGCGGTGAGTCCTGGCCCTAGCTGGTGGCAGTAACAATGGGAACAAATACAATTACAAAGGGACAAATAATCAGATATATTTGCCTAGAGATAGAAATAGGAATAAGGTGGTAGGGGACAGAAGAGGAAGTTGATAATCACTCTAACAAATTGAACCCATGCAGCTAACAATATGATATAACCGTGGAGAGCAGTAGGAAAATAACAGGAAGGGAAGATGGTTTTGAATAAAAAATTAGCAGCTCTCATACAACATTTACTACCTGCCAAACATTTTTCTTAAGTGCTTTCCATTTACTGACATGCTTAATTCTCACAAAAACCTCATGTGGTAGACATCCAAGTTGATATGACTTCAATGATGCTAAAAATTAAAAGTTGTTGTTCTAGAATTTGACATTGGCTGACGAAAATAAACTACTTTCAGTTCTTCAGATGCCATTGTTAAAGATGCATATTACTAGTATACTGGTCTGTTTGAAAGTAAGATAGCATCACACTACTTGTAGGGTCAATGTGGAGTGTAGGGAGGAGATGGGAATACATACTTAGAAGAAAAAGGAAGTGTTCACACAAAGTTTTACGCTTTGCAGTTGTCGCCTCCAAAATACTTCACAAAAATGTAAGAATAAATATGAAGAAAGATGCCAGCAACTAAAAAATGCTGTTTCTGAATGAGCAGTGCTAAATAAAAAAGATGTTCTTGAACCTCTGATTTTATTGTAAATAAGATATCCAGTGGTAGAGGATGCAAAACAATTTCAATAGCAAAAAAATGTTTAAATAACTGATTACTATAGTTAAATGTAAAACAATGTCCTATAATTTTTTTGTTTTGGAGGGAAATACTTCAGGTACTTAGGAGAAAGGGACCATTAGGATCTATAGGCCTACAACTTCCTCACAGATGGCTCAGCAAAAAAATAAGAGAAAGAAAATTCAAATGTGGTAAAATATTAACATTTGCAACATCTTGGTCAATTTGTGGTATAATTTTTTAAACTCCTCTGCATGTTTGAAATTATTTTAAAGTACAAGTTAAAGAGAAAAAAACAAAAACAAAACATGATGGGTGCTGTTTGTAGAGTGTGTGTGTGTGTGTGTGTGTGTGTGTGTGTGTGTCTATTTTGGGTTCTGAGCTGGGTGAAACAAACAAACAAAAATCATGCTGAAAATCAGGAAACAAGTTGAGTATGTGTTTTGCATGAAAAAGAGAACCCCATAATAAATTCATTTCATCTGGCCTATTCATGTACTTATGAAATGGTATTGTTGTGGCTCTAACACTGCTTCTAAGAGAATAAAATCATTCCCCATAGAGGCCTTCATGACATCTTGTTAAATGCTTATCAAAGGTTAAGCATAATAAGAATAGTTGAAGAGCAGTGGCTAGTGGGTAATTGCCCAGAAGCTCATTGGAATTTCAAAGGCTAGGGATAAGAGGTGATAACTTACTTTGATGACTATAGTACAAATAAACTGTGGAATTGGACCAGCAGCCCAACTTGATTGACACATCAACCTCATTGGCTAAGGAACTTGTCTCTTGCTGCCTCTCTCAATTTTTTTATCTTCTGTGCAATCTTCTTTTTATAGGTTATTTCTTGCCTCCTTACCTCTTTTAGAAAATTCCTCTTTTTTTGGTCGGGGGGGGGGGGGATTTTTTTCTCTTTTCTCCCTTCCCAGTTTTTACTAGATCCTGTTTCTCTTTCTTATCCATTCCAGTCTTATATAATCAAAACAAGCTCTACTTTATAAGATCAAGTTATTGCATTTAGTGAATAAATGAGAGCTTGGCTATATTATATTTAGAGGTAAATTTTTAAAATGTTTCTCTCAATTTAAAACTGACCTCAAATTGCTATTTCCTTGAATTTGGTCCTTTATTGATTTTTTTGTTTTGTTGTTTGTATTTTTGTTTGGTGGTGGTTGAGTGACACCACTTTTAAAATGGATCACAATTTAACTGTAGTGAAAAGCTCTCAAATATGTTATTTCATACTTAGCTTTCAGAGTGCATGGATTTAGAGAACTGTGGATAAAGAATAAGAAGTCTTACTTCCATAGTAGCAGAATTCCTTAGGAATATTTTATAACAGATACAATGGTATCCAGTGCATACTGGGTAAATATTGGCTTGATTATTCCTGAGTTGACTCAGTAGTTACTCAGTAAAGAATTCTTCTCTACCCAGTGAAAAGGAAATTTTTATATCTTTCATATACAACATAAAGATTTCCAAAACAAGATTTTAGAAAGGGAAACTGAAAAAAAGGTGAAGACCCTCAGCAGTTGTGAACAGTTGGTACCATGGCCTGGATTGGCATAGAAGGTGATGGGAGAGGCCTGAAAGCGGAAGGTTAGTTTATAAGGTGGAGTTCAGGAGCCTGGTGATTGTATTAAGTGAGCACTGACAGTTGGATTAATGGGGTTTTCAAACCATAGAATGTATATCTTGCCCTGGCTTCTCTCATTCCCATTGCTGACCTTACAAAATACATATACACCCACATAAAACACACTGTTCTACACTGTGTTTCTCAAACATTAATGAGCACAGAAATCACTTGGGAATTTTATAGAAATTCAAATTCTGACTCAGTAGATGTGACAGAGTCTGAGATTTTACATTATAGGAAGTATGTAAGTGTGCCTCGGGCTTATGATCCATAGACCAGAATTTAACTAACAAGGCTTTATAGCACAGTGACTCTCTGGTGACTGTCAATGACATTCCATCTTAAATTATCTTAATGGTTATACAGTTATAAATGTTATATTCCATTTTCCTCAGATTTACAAACTATTTGGAATTTTTTTCCACTTATATTTTGTCCCCACATAATATACAGAGCTCCAGATACACAGAGGACATTCAAGGAAGACACGCTCAAATAAATTCTACTTTAAATTCTACCATTGTACATAATCTTTGGATACAAATTTCATGTTCACACAAGAGAAACTTACGTGTGAAATTTTGTTGGTTAGCACCTCAAAATAGAAGCAGAATAACGATTTGATTTGAGGAGAGAAAACACACTTAACAAGATAAGTAAACACAAACCAAGCTGCTGTTCTTTTGTCCAATCTTAATGTCATTTACACGTAATATTTTATTTATCACAGATATTCTCCCCCACTTATGACCTTCCGGAAGCCCCACAATAGATGGACCAATGGACTGGAAAATATGATTTCTACTTAGGGCAATGGCAAAGAAACACTTCTAGTGAGTGGTCTTACAATCTTAGATTGTGGTTTAAGGCTAAACAATCTTAGATTGCGGTTTAAGGCTAAAAAGTATTGAAGAAAAATTATGTAGAAGTAAGAGTGTTCCAAAGGGAAGAAAAGAAAAACTGAACTGGATTTGATCTAGGAAAATATCTTGCTCACATTTGTTATGTTTCTTCTAAAACATTTATTTCTTCCCTGTCCCTGTTCTGTTTTTAATCTCACAGGACTTTTTCCTCATTTCCTCCCTGTGCTTAGAGAAGAAAGACTGGAAATCACAATCAGGACACTCCATTTCCAGAAAGTAGAGGGGTTTGCGTAGCAAGTAAGAGTTCTCAGGATTACTTAGAGGTAAAAGAGATTTGCAATGATCTCACCCAAACGTGCAAGCAGAAATGTGTATAAACGTGCAAATAGAAATGTCATGTTAATTTTAAAGAGTTTATTCTACTTTCACAATAAATATCTAATATTTATTGAGCACCACCAATGTAGCAGGCGTTATCTCTCTTTTTATTTATTTCTTTTGGAGGAAAAGGGGTTATGTTAACTAATGCAGGGGAAAAATCTAAAGCACATATTTTTAAAAGAATATAGGGTGAGGCAAACGTAAGTTTATACTTGTTCGTACGGAAAATAATAGAGTAATTAATAAATAATAATAAATGAATAAACTGTTCCTTGTATTCACAACTGTAAACCTAAGTTTGCATCACCCTGTATGTAAATTATCTAAATCTATTAAGGATAGGGGAAAAAATTGGTGTTCATCAGTCATATTTAGTAATATGTCTTATAATGCTTTTTAATAAGCAAAAGTGTGTACATTACATAAAAATATACTCTAGTACTTATTTTACTTAATATGCAAACGCACAATAACCTGACAGGGAGAAAGTGCTTTAAAGTTACCAATTCCACTGGTCCCTTTTGACTTAAATAAGCATCTTGTTAGGCACCCCTGAATACAAATGATCTAAAAATTCTGTTCACAGCATGTTGATCAAGTTGGCTTTGGAGTAAAACATCCATTTTATCTCCAACACATCTCCAGCTCTACCTCCTACCAATTGCTTTTTAAGTTCTTGTGTTAATGTAATGCATAATGAAAATGTAGGGCATTTCTACCTTGGCTGGGTAGCTCAGTTGTTTAGAGCATCATCGAAATATGCCAAGATTTTGGGCTTTATCCCTGATTAGGGCACATACAAGAATCCACCAATGAATGCATAAATTATTTGAGACCTCTCTCTCTCTCTCTTCTCCTCTCCCTCCCTCCCTCCCTCCTTCCCTCTCTTCCTCCTATTCTACTCACTCCACTCTCCACCCCCAAAATCGTGTGAGCATATGAGGACACAGTGAGGTGTCCAGCTGCAAATCAGCAAGAGGGCCTTCACCAGAAAAATAAATTATTCTGAGAAGAGCTGCTACAATATTAAGGAAGTTGCTTGGCTTAAATGGTATTCCTAAAGTCACTATGCAGTAGACAATGAGTTTCAGGTACCTTTTCCCCATATAGACCTTAGCGGAAAAGAAGCAGAGCATGAGGTGATTTATTAAAGAAAAACAACTTGTTTCCCCAAAGCCTCTATCACTGCTGTTTATACCTTGACTAGTCAAAGCCAGTACGTTTTCTTCCCACAGCCTAAGTACCATGCTACTTAAAACAATCAATGTGTGCCTTAAATTTGGCTTCCTGCTATTTATGTCATCATGGAAATGTATTTCAAAATATTGTAGCTAGCTTCCAAATGAAGATAAAAACACTTATAAGAAAAAAATAGTGAAAAGAATAACTCCCCGCCCTGTCCCCTATAAGAGCGTTATGCTAAGCGAAATAAGTCAGTCAGAGAAAGATAAATATCACATGATCTCCCTCATTTATGGAATATAATGAACAACATAAACTGATGAACAAAAACAGATCCAGAGACAGAGAAGCATCAATCAGACTGTCAAACCTCAGAGGGAAGGTAGGGGAGGGTGAAAGTAAGGGGGAAAGATCAACCAAAGGACTTATATGCATGCATATAAGCCTAACCAATGGACACAGACAACAGGGAGGGTGAGGGCATGAACGGAGGGGTGGGGGGAGCAACGGGGAGATAAGGACACATACGTAATACCTTAACCAATAAAGAAAATAAAAATTAAAATTAAAAAAGACTTATAAAAGGGATTTCATTAAGATTTGCTTTGCCCTCTGGAAACACTGAAAGCCTTCCTCTACATTACAAAAAATATTTGAACACACACACACACACACTCCATTTCTTGTCACCCTAATTTATTTAAAAAAATAGATTTTTATTGATTTCAGAGAGTCAGGGAGAGTGAGAGAGAGATAGAAACATCAATGATGACAGGGAATCATTGATTGGCTGCCTCCTGCACACCCAACACTGGAGATCAAGCCCGCAACCTGGGCATGTGCCCTGACCAGAAATTGAACCGTGACCTCCTGGTTCATAGGTTGACACACAACCACTGAGCAGCACTGACCAGGCACTATTTATTCCTTTTGATACTTCTTTATGTACTGTGCATACTCTTGCTTATTTTCATAGCAATCTATGCTATATACTACTTCTGTAATATACAGCAACTCTAGCTAGGGAGACATTTCTTTTGTCTGAAAATGAGAACAAACTAAAAAAAAAAAAAAAATCCATTACACCCTTAGTAACTGTGTTTTTTGACATCATTGAAACCCAAACAACACACCAGTCAGATTTCCCTATATTGTGTAATGAAAAGTTTGCAAGCATATTTTTACTATATATTCTTTGCAAATGCTTCATTGTCTCCTGACAAATGGTCTGTAGCAAATCTCTAAAATCTTCTCTCCCAGTACTACAGCTTAAAAGATTCATACCATCAAACAGTGTACCTCAAAGGCTAATGTCTACTCTCCAAATTTCAAATACCATAGCCTAATAAAAATTTAAAGTCTGAGCTCCTCTCCAGGGAGCAGCTGTCAAGCATCTCTTGAAAGAAAGAAACATAAACAGCCTCCACCTAGAGTACCAATATCTTGTCTCTGAGAAAAGACATAGTAAGGGCAAGTTTTTTAAAATAAAAAATATCCAAGTTATGCTATTTGATGTTAAAATGATGGGCTTTTGATTTCTCAATAACTGAGGAACAAAATTGTTCCAAATATATCAGATCTATTTAGGAAGGGAAAATAGAAATTTCTCTCTATATATGAAGATATATACACACCCACACTTATACACAGACATATACATGTATGTTCTATTTGGGGGACATTGCGTTTTTTCTAAACTGCTTTCATCATCAATTTTCTGTGCAAAATCAGATTTATTCTGCTCCAAGCTGTATTTCATTAAATCATGACTCCCCTGGAGACAAAACAGAGCTCATTTTGTTCAGGAGAGCTCTGCATTTTGCTCTCCTCTCAACACGTTTCCTCAATAGTCCTTCATTTACACTTTCTGGTTCAGTAAAATTCCTTGCAGTAATACTTCTTCATAAAAACTTGATCTGAAAAACCCCGTGTAGAAAGAACCAAACTACTTCATGTTATCTACGGAACAATTTATTTGAGTACAGAGAGCTCTAGATTAAATTGGAAGATTGCCACTTGCCTCCACAGAAATGCCACCTCATTTTTCAATTAGAGCATTTTAAATGAATGTATACTATCATCTTAATAAAGAAACTTATTTAAAATCAGTTTAATAGTAAATTTCTTTATAAGATGAAGCATAAACTATGTCCTTTGTGATTCATTTTCTACCCAGAATGCCTTCTGCTGACTTTGGGATTGAGGAGAAAAATATGCCCATCTTAAAGAACAATGATCCTTATAAACTCCTCCCTGATACTCTAATAACCTATATAATTCAGGGAAGATAGGTTGCCATAGACATTAACCACATTTGGAAATGAATCAGTTATATTTTATTTTGGTTACATTGTGGTTTACTCTTTTGTAAATATCAAAGAAAATAGAGAACACAAATAGGGAAAACCATAAAGAGCCATTTTGAATTGGCAAGTGTTTGGAAAAATACTTGCTGCTTTAAGGGGAAAAAATTCACTTAAATCATCTGCATTTATAAATTTAGTAGTTAAATACATATTCATGGATAATTTGTTATGCAAATTGATAATTTTATTATATCCAAACATTATAATCTTGTTATAATTTATTTTAAGGCAAATCTTGTTACTATTTAAGGCAAAACTTTCAAATTAACCATTTGGTAATTAAAATTTGGTAATTAGGAAGAGATCAACCAAAGAACTTATATGCATAACTCATGGAGAGAGACAATAGAGTGGTGAAGACCTAGGGAAGGGGGCCAGAGCACTAGAAGAGGTCAATGGGGGGAAAAGGGACATATGTAATACCTTCAACAATAAAATTTTTAAAATTTTGATAATTAAATATGACAATAGAATATAAAACAATATTTAGTTTAAAATTTTAAATCCTTGGGATTCAAAATGCAGTTGAATATATATATATATATATATATATATATATATATATATATATATATATATATATATAGCATGTTGTGGTTTTATTCTGTGATGATGAGCCAAATCTAACCCAATTTAAATTTAATAGAATCATAAGCATATCAAATATGTTTGCTATTTAAAGATCATGAAAAATTAAGTATGTACATTATTATTAGAATTGGCATTGGATCAAGAAAAAAGTTAAGATTTCTAGCCATACTATATGCTATTTTCAGTACTGTTTACTCTGTAAGAAAAATGGCATATATATATACCCTATGGTAGTTTTAAATGTGTGTAGGAATGAGAATATCATCCTGTTTATCTTCACATTTTTTTCAAAACTGAGGGAAATTCAGGTTAAAATTATTCTTAACATGTAACCTTGCTTACATTAAGTAAAATCATCATACTGACACATTGTGATGTCTTATAAAAGACAATTATCACAATGTGTCAAAATTATAAACTGTGGTAAGTTTATGCAGTTCTGAGAAAGAGACTAGTAAGGAAATAAGTAGCACATTATAGGTAAATTTCTTTAAGAAGTGCTATTTAAACTAAGACTTGAAGATGAAGAAGTCAGCTAACAGAAAACCCTAGTTGCCCAAGTAGAGGACCTGAGCTGGTGTTGTAAGTCTGCCTGGAACTCAGTGAGAGAGGGGGATGAGAGAAATGGGGTAAAGTTGGAAAGGTGGTAAGGGCTTCATACAAAAGTTAGTAGAGACTGACAAGGAATTTTCATTTTATTCTAAATGCATGAACAGCTATTGGACACATAAGCAAAAGAGCAAAATGATTTGATAAACTTTTAAAAATGATTGTACTGGCTGGTGCATGGATAATAGAGGGCAGTGGTTGTAGGTGGTACTCGGAAGTAGAAGGTTTAAGGTCTTTGTTATGTTAATTATCTGGATTTCTTACTTGAATATGAAAAAAAAAAGTTTTCCTGTAACATGATAGAACTCACTGGACGCTCAATAAATTTTATGTGCAAGCCTAATGGTATGTACTTTAAAACTAACATATCTGATAAGCAAAGTACCATTCATCTTTAAATTATTTTATTGTTCATTGAAATTGAGAACATCTGTTCTCTCCTTTAGCTGAATAATCTTAAATTTACTAAATATGGCTCAGATGGTACATTTGTGCATATAGATGGGCAGACAGAGACACATATGTAGGTTGATAGATATAAACATATATACATATTATATATAATTTTTGCTATATGAGTAGTATATAACGCATTTGGGACAATCCTAGATGAAAAGTTTATTCTACTTTTCATTAAATATATTAAAGTTTTAGTTCATAGCTTTTATTTCCCACCATTGTAGTTTGCAATTCAGAAGAATACAAAATCACACCTGTTCCAGTCGGCTGCTTTACCATGTGATTTGTGCTTAAAGCCTTTTTATAATGTTTTGATGTAGAACTGATATACAGAGGTGTTTTTGTACTTGCATTTTTCCCTCAAAGCCATTTTCTTTTCTATTCACTTATGAGATCCCAAAAATGCTAATATATGTTCACAAGATATTTTTTCTCAGCTAACTTTTAACTTGGAAATGGGTTTTTGAAATCATCTTTTGTCCATCTGTAGTGTGGGACTCAATTAAAGAACAGAAGAGAAACTCTAACTGCTCCAAAGACTTTAAGGATATCTGAATCTCATGTAATACACAAATGGTCCAGGCAGCATATTTAGTCTAAATCAGTCCTTAATGCAAAAACCTTTATAGAACTGGGTTGCACCAAGAAAATCCATCAGCATAACACAATGATCGGAACAAATCTGTACCAAGCTGTGCTTGTTTTCGGCAGGCTATGCAAAGGTTTACAAAGTACAACTATTCTGGAGATTCCTGGGAACTTAATCTGTCTGTGATAAGTTCTTATGAGAAATTGATTTGGGAACATAAATATGTTCTAACTTAGAAGCCTGAGGACATTTGAACATTCCAGAGAAATCAAACAAACACATACTATTCAAAGATGTCAGAAGAATGTTTTAAAGATTGTGCGCATGACCAGCATGTTCAATGTGATAGCAACTATTTCAAACACCTGGAGAGGGTCTCAGAAGGTTATGTAGGTAACACGTAAAATTTTAAAATAGTAACAAGCATAGGTGGATTGATCTATCAATTGATAACAACCTTTCTGCTAATACACAGCATTCTGTAAGTTATGCAAAACACCTTTTTCAAACTTGGATAAGTCAAAGTAAGTGAGAAATTAACTTTTTTTAAATATAGCTCAATGTTTCCAAATGAAAATTGTTTCTGTTGCTTTTTTATGTGTAAAGACCACCACTTGTCAATATATGATGTTGCAGCCCTGCTCTGTTAGATAGGAAAGAAAGAGGGAATTATGTGAGCATTAGAGATATTTACAGGCTTGGGTGAAAAATAGCCATGGCCCAGGGAATTCAAAGGCAGAAGATCCCATGTAATACACAAATGGTTCCCTGCATTAGGAAAAATGCTATTAGAGATCAATGACCTGCTGGATCAAGTCCTGCTAGTGTGGGAGGACTAGATATTTTGGCATAAGTAATGTGATACAATAGCCAGCATTGTACAGAATTAAGTTTTCTTCTAGAATTTTTATTAACAAGAATTTGCTCCTTGATTATTTAATCTTTGTTTCTCATTATATTCTCCAATATTAGAACTTTCTACTCTTTCCATTCCTATACCTTCCACTCCAAATTAAAATTGTGATTTACCATCTTCTCTAATATATACCTCCTGAATCTCTCCTAGATCCTGGCCATGTCCTTTATAGTTTCAACAGCAATTATATAAAAGGATTCACTATTCAAATAGTGTCACATTAGGTTATGTTGTGTGACTTTCCTACTTCTGGTTTACCCACAGCCTCTGCTCCTAATATAACCCTGGGAACCCAAGATGGGCTTTAGGACAGTGATTTTTAATCAGGAGTATTTTTACCCTAGGGGGGACATTTGGCAATGTCTGGAGACAATGTGCTAAGTAAATATTGTCACAACTGAGGATGCAGAGGTCATAAATGCTATTAAACCATGTACAACATGCAATGTACAACACAGCCCTCACAATAAATACTTTAAGATGTCAATAGTGCTGAGACTGAGGAGAAACTCAGCTCTGAAGCCATTTGTTTTATAATTGACTCTGCCAAATACATGAATTTTGATATAAAATAGAGAAGGGGGATGAATTTAGTTTTTAGGTGTTAGTAAATAGTTATGCTTAAAATATGAACAATGTCTACTGTATGGTCTCATTTCTGATATTTTAGAGAAATAATTAAGTTTCTGTGGGATGGATTTTTCTGTCTTTATATGGTTTATAGAACACCAATTGTGCTCTACAATGTTAACTGCATTGTGACTATTTTTCTAATCTTTAATTACAGAGTATAAGAAGAGAAGGAAAAATAATGCTTTTAAGTTTTTCTGGACAGATGGGTAAAGGAGTAGAGATTATCTATCAGTAAGTGTTGGAAGCTACCCATGTATTGAATAGCCATGTCTTGAGTTTATTTATAAAAAAATGAGTTTGTAAATCACATTTAACAGAATAAAACATCTGTGAATTCCCTTGATCTTGGGTAACAAATTTATTACCCAACTTTAGTGATCTGCTTATCTTGGTTTCTTATAATACACTGTTTTGTGTTTTGTTGTTGTTGTTTTGTGTTTATTTTTATCTTAGTCTCTATTCTGTTTTACTATTATCTACCTTATGGTATTCTAGTTTTGACTTGTAAATCACTTCTAATAATTTTAGAGAACTTTGGGTTAAAGATTTTTAATGGTATTCAGTTTACCAAATATTTGTTTAGTGTCTATGTCATTTTAAAAAGTAATGAAAGTTTATATATGAATATATAGATACATATATATATACATGTATATGTATATATATATGTATGTGTGTATATATATGTATATATAAATATATATAGACACACACACACATATATATATATATATATATATATATATATATATATATATATATATTTTATTGATTTCAGAGAAAAAGGGAGAGAGAGATAGAAACATCAATGATGAGAGAGAATCATTGATTGGCTGCCTCCTGCATGCCCCGAACTAGGGATTGAGCCCACAACCCAGGCATGTGCCCTTGACTGGCATCGAACCTAGGACCCTTCAGTCCACAGGCCAATGCTTTATCCCCTGAGGCAAACCAGCTAGGGTAATTTTGAAGACCATAAAAATAAGAAGCTCAAGGATGTTTACAATTTGATATGTAAATAAAGAGAAGCATGTTAATAACTATTAAACAAAGAAAAATTAGAGAAGAAGATCAGACTGACTAAATGTTCAAAATACAGAATTCACTCCTTTTTGTGAAGGAGAGAAGTATGAAGGCTTCAGGATAAAGTTAGCTACTGAAATCTAAGCTCTTAACAGGTGGAGATGTCAGAGAAAGAAAATATTTCAAAGGACTAGTATAAAGAAAAATGAAGCTTTTTAAAAGAATGGCTATGTTTAGGTTAGAGTAAGGGTTGTGGTAGACACAATTGGTGTATTAGTCAGAAGTTCTTGTTAAGGCAAGACTGTGATCCAATTCTAGCCAGTGGAACAAAGGGGGACATCAATGGTGGGCTTAATGCTACTGAAAGTTTTTCCTCCTTATTAATGTATGAGAACTAGATGAGGTCATGACTCATAGATGAAGTCACACCTTCAGAACTTCCTTGTTCACCAGTTCCTTCCAAATACAGATATTCTGATTGATAATATGACCAGATGTTACTGGAACATTAGTACCCATAGAAGAGTAGGGACTAATGTCAGGAAAAGATTGTGCACTAGTGTTACAGGTTTTGAATGGCATACTGTGACAACTTACACTTCATTTTATAGATCTGTGGAAAGTCTTTCATAGCAGAATAATATAATTGTGAAAATGTGTAGTAAAGTAATAAATGCTTTACTGTTGTATCACTCACACTTACACTATGCTCAGGCACGTAGTAGGTGCTAAGTAAATATTTGAGGAACAAATCAAGGAAACCATATAGTTACTATAGAGTCTTTAATAATTCATAATAGCTTAATATTTAATTCTATTTAATAAAACTATTTGGATTTATAACAAGTAAAATTTCTTATAATATGTGTATAAATGTGTTATCTGTATCAAACATATCTATATATTAAAGTGGGAAGACACAAGTGCTAGTAAATTTAGTTATGCTGCTGAGTAATAATTATATGTTACTGAATATGGATTTAAAGAAAAATAGGCAAGTGAGTAGGGAAAGAGAAAAAAAATGAAGTGTAGCTTAGAGATTTGGCATATTATTTCCAAATTAGTAAGGGGGAAATGTTGCATATTTATATTTATTTATAAACCTGTAAGTAATGAAGAATTACCTACCATTTAGGTATAATTACTTTGACCCTACCATTCTACAGGTGATGTATGGCTTCTGTAAGACTGTATAATCTGGGTCACTTTTGAATGTACTCTAAACTAGTGAAACTAAACAGAAAACCAGTGTATTCATAAACGATAAATGTTTCTCAGGCCTTCCTTTTTTTTTTAACCAGAAAAAGTTTTCAACATCTACAAGTGAAAAAACACCCATGCTCCTTAATCAAATAGGAGAATAGCTGATGTTTGTAACTGACAAAATTAAAAATTCATTGTTCAGTTTAGTAGCTTGAAACCCTGGTATGTCACGTTCTTCTCTGAATGACACACATTCTTTTGTAGAGGGTTCTTTTGCTAAATGCACACCAGAATGTTGGTAATTGGGGCATGCAAATTTGTTCTGCAACTAAGAACAAGAGGAGGATTTAGAAGCTATTTTAATGTGGTGGTACAGTTATGTTTAAAGTACAATAATATTCATGTCATTATCATGTATTATTCATACCCAATGTTTGAAGTTGAGGTCTTTCCAAATATATTAAGAAACTCTTATTCACAATCATCTAATTAGTTCCCAGACCCTCCCTTTCTCTGATTTCAGCAAATGTGAATCTTCAGGATGAATTCTGTCAGGGGCTATAAACTGGCACCTTATGGGCCAGATCCAACTGGTAAAGTGTTTTGTTTGCTCCATGAAGTGTTTAATTTTTTTTAAAGTATTTGCCAGAATCTAAAAATAGGAAACTATTACATAAAAATCCTAATTTTCAGCTTCTTTTGTAAAAAAACAAAAATAAAAAGAGCTGGCAACAGGAAGCCTACATTTCTTCATGGCAGCAATTGCTGTCTGGTTAGACCTGTAGGTGGGCCTTATGCTCTGATTCCACGCAGGTCCCACCAAGCTTGACTAGTCTTTCTGTGGTCTGTGGAGGACTTCTGCAGGCTCTGAGAACATTTATGACACTTTCCCTGACATCCTTACACCCAGCCCAGTTCAATTTGATAGTCTATGGTCCTAGCTGTGGTTTGATTTGAATAAGAAATATTGGCTACAGCTAGAATGTGGTTTCTATGACAAAGCCAATCTCAACTATTGGAGGATTCGCTGGGTGTCTACAGTTATAAGCCATCTGGAAGAAAAAGTTTTTGATTTTGCTTAAAAAGGTGTTTTCACCCTTGTTAAAACACTTTCCATGAACTGAAATTTCTTTTCCACACAAACCTGTTTAATGTAAACCTACTGAGAAAAGGGGTATACTGTAGATTAGGGATTACTTTTTAATTTAATTTTATTTTATTTTAGCAGAATTTTTTTAATTGACAGTATATCTAGGTATAAATATGGTCTACAGTATTACAATTATTTTTTAATTTTTATTGATTTTTTTACAGAGAGGAAGGGAGAGAGATAGAGAGTTAGAAACATCGATGAAAGAGAAACATCGATCAGCCGCCTCCTGCACGCCTCCCACTGGGGTTGTGCCTAAAACCAAGGTACATGCCCTTGACTGGAATTGAACTTGAGACCTTTCAGTCCACAGGCCAACACTCTATCCACTAAGCCAAACCGGTTAGGGCACAATTATTTTTCTAAAATCTCTATGCAACTCTTTTCCCCCAGAATCGGGCTGGTATTTGTACATGAAACTTTAAATCTTGACAGTATGTGGATCTTTAATCATTGTTTTGATACAACTTTCCTTGGTGGTTTATCTTGAAAATTGTAAATCAAGGAGAATAAAGAATACATGAAGTATTACTTTTTTAAAGGTCAACTTTTTAATTCTGTTTCACATCAGCTATTTTATAATGAATTTTATTTGAATCATCTATAAATATTCAAAAATATTTGATTTAAAATTAAAACTACTAACACGTTTACTAATACCTCACAATTATTGAACAATTACTATTGGTTATAAAATCATGTTGATTACTTTATATGCATTATTTCATTTAATCTAAAAGAATCCATATAAAATACATGTTATTGTTATCCCAATTAATTTTACCATTAGAGATTAAATAACTCCCCTAAGGTGCTATCTATATATTATAAAATA
Source organism: Cnephaeus nilssonii (assembly GCF_951640355.1). NCBI lineage: Eukaryota > Metazoa > Chordata > Mammalia > Chiroptera > Vespertilionidae > Cnephaeus > Cnephaeus nilssonii. Next base: position 33,816,788 of record NC_137074.1, on the reverse strand, counting down.
TTGTGTTGTACATTAGAGAGTATATAACAATATTATATATTAACTAGAGGCCTGGTGCACGAGATTCGTGCACTTGGGGGGGGGTCCCTCAGCCTAGCCTGTGCCCTCTTACAGTCTGGGAGCCCTTGGGGGATGTCTGACTGACGGCTTAGGCCCACTCCGTGGGGGAGTGGGCCTAAGCCGTCAGTCAGACATCCCTAGCACTCCCACAGAGGTGGGAGAGGCTCCCACCACCGCCGCTGCGCTTGCCAGCCATCAGCCCAGCTTCTGGCTGAGCGGTGCTTCTCCTGTGGGAGTGCACTGACCACCAGGGGGAAGCTCCTGCATTGAGCATCTGCCCCCCGGTGGTCAGTGCGCATCATAGCGACTGGTTATTCCGCCATTTGGTCGATTTTCATATTAGCCTTTTATTATATAGGATATATCATACTCATATATTATTAATATAAAATAAATATATTTGAAGGTTACCAACAATCCAGTGTAGTGCATATAATCATATGCTCCTCATTCTGATCACTATTTCAAATGTTCTACAATGCCCTTTCCTAACTTTTAGATTTTTGCTATATTTTAGCTTCTCAGCCCTTCTTTCTCTTCTTAGAACAAACAAACTCATCCCATCTTAGGGCCTTTGCTTGTATTTCTCTTTGTATAGAACATTCCATGTCCAAATAGTTACATTTATAATGTTTATAGGCATCACTACTTGAAAAAAACAGAAAATTTGCGCATTGACATACCCCATGACTCAAAAATTCACCTAGGTGCATATCCATAGAGAAACACATATGCATTGGATTAAAAGTATGATTAAAAATGATTAGATTTATGCTAGCTGTAACAGCAAACAAATAGAAAATAAACAACCCATAAATAATCCAACTGTCAATAGAGAGTAGGATGGACAAATGCACTGTGATGAATTCACAGACTAGAATATTATACATAGCACTGAAAATGCATGAATATGTATCAACATGGATGAATATCAGAAACATAATGTATACCCAAAAAAGCCAGTTACAAGAAATAAAAGCCATTATTTCATTTTTTACAATGTTTTAAACATGCAAAACTAAATAATATATTTTCAGGTACCTATGTGTGTGATAAAATCATTAGGTAAGCTAAGCAAATGATAAACACAAAATTAAAAATGGTGGCAAATTCTGGAGGATGGGGTAAGGAAGAAGTTAACATCAGAAGGGTACATAAAAGCTTCGAATTTCTTTTTTCTTAAGCTAGATTTGGAGAACCTGTATATTTTGGTTCATATATGTGGCATACACATGGAATAATATTATAAATAATAGTATTAAATAATAACATTTTGTGTTTTTAATATTTTAAAATTAAAACAATAAAACATCGGTCCCTCTAAGTTCATCCTGTTTCATTTTCTTATGACATCACTATCTACAATTACCATATTCATTTATTGCTGATCTGTTTATGGTTCATCTCTTTCCCTCTCCCTCTATGTCTTTAAGCTTCACAAAAGCTGTTACCTGGTCTCTCTGGTTCAATGCTCAAAATAGGAGAGTATCTCGTACTTACTAGGCACTAAATATACATATCTATTGATTTACTAAATATGTGTTATCCTAGCCCTGACCGGTTTTGCTCAGTGGATAGAGTGTTGGCCTGCAGACTCAAGGGTCCCAGGTTTGAATTCCGGACAAGGGCATGTACCTTGGTTGCAGGCACATACCCAGTGGGGAGTGTGCAGGAGGCAGCTGATCGATGTTTCTCTCTCATCGATGTTTCTAACTCTCTATCCCTCTCCCTTCCTCTCTGTAAAAAATCAATAAAATATACTTTAAAAAATATGTGTTACCCTATACTAACTGCAGAGTATTGTGAGGAGGACATTTTTAGGTATATGTGTTGTTTCCATAAAGGCCCTTTATTTTAGTTGCATTTGTACAACATTATATATATTTAGGGAGGCAAACCGTGTTCTTATCAAACTGAGTTTCCTCTTTATGTACTCATTGTTCTTCCTTGTATAGCTGACCATCAGCACGAATGATTTTATTTTCTTCAGAGGAGGCATTCCATATTTTGGCATTTAATGAATTCTCATGTGACAAGATGAGAGATTAGAGAACACTTCAGCAACCCTTTTCTCATCTATCCTCTCACTGGATAAGAAAATTACTCGTACATTTCCTGATGGAAGTAATCCTATTCCTGTTAACTGCCTGAAACGTAATTTGCTTGTATTAAAGAAATGCCTTTTTCTTGCTAATTTCTTAAAGAAAAACTGTGTAGAAACTATTACTTAAATAGCATGGAAAAGCTCAAAGTACTTAATTATAAAGAAAAACCAGAGAAATGCTAAGTGAAGTGTAACAACAACTATAAAATGAGCTAAGAAGCCATTAAACAACATTTAACATATGTATTTTAAAATTTTGCTTTTACTCAAAATGTACTATTTGGCTGTTTAATTATTTTAGAAATAATAAATGACAATACTTTAATGTAGAGATTAAAAATAGATTCCTAACATCATTCCCAAGAATTGAGACATTAGCTAATATAATTTTTTCTCAATCATAGAGTTATAAAAAAAATCATTCAAGTTTTGGCTGTATGCTTCTGGTTATTATCATTTATAGTAAAAACAATCTAAATAAAGTGATCCCTTCCTTCTCAGCAATTTCCTCAAATATATAGACTCTGAAAAAAAATCACTGATTTTCTCTTAATAGAAAACTTAAGAATATACTACCAACCAAGAGATAGCATGAATTTTAATGTTCCAGAGAGGAGGGACATGACCCACAGTAACAGGATATAATAAATAATCCCAGGCTACTGATATATATTGCTTGGGTTTGAACACAATTTCAGCACCCATGCAAGAGTTGTATGATCTTTAGAAAGTTACTTTCTCTTTGCCTCATTTCCTCATCCATAAAATGGGGATAATATAATAAAAGTTCCTCTCCCATAGAGTTTTGAAAGGTGAAGAAGGTAATATATACAAAAAACTTGGAATACTCCCAGCATATAGTATATTTTACCACTGCTGATCTAAAATGCGAAACTTTAAAGTTTCTTAAAGTTTAAGAGGAAAGATTAATTTACTTGACTCTTAAAGTCTATGTTAAAGAAATAATAGGTATTTTATAAAATATCTATTAAAACATAGTCAACGAACATGTCTGAAATAAACTTATAAAACATATTAGAAATAGTTGTTAGCATATAAATTAATTTGGCAAAAAATAACAACAACAATTGTATGTTTAAAGTCTTATAGTAAAGTTTTGCTCACCTAAAATCATAAATCTCTTTAAAGTTGAGTTAAAATTAATAATGTATGATAAATTATCAGAAAGGTAGAGCTAATATTTTTACAGAAATAAAAGTATATGGTCAACAGAAGAAGACAAGCCATAGACTTGCAAAATCACATTTGAAAAAGGACTATTATCCAAAATCTAAAATTACTCTTAAAACTCAACAATAAGAAACACAATAAAAAATGAGCAAAAGTACTGAATAGCCACCTCACTAGAGAAGATATATGGATAAAAAGTGATCATATGAAAAGACTGGAGAATTGCAAATTGAACAACAATGAGATGCCACTACACAACTATTAGAATGGCCCAACTCTCAAACACTGACAGTACCAAATGCTGGCAATGATGTTGAGAAACAGGGCCTCTCATTCATTGCTGAAACAAAATTGTGCAGCTACTTTTATAGTTTGACAATTTCTTGCAAAACTAAAATACTCTCATCATATAATCCAGCAATTGTGCTCCTTGATATTTACCAAAATGAATTGAAAACTTTATATCCACACAAAAAAAACTGCACATGGATGTTTATAGCAGCTTCTTTTAAAATTGCCAAAATTTGTAAACAAACGAGATGTCCTTCTGGTGTTAGATGAATAAATAAACTATGGTACATAGAAACAACGAAATATTATTAAATGCTAAAAAGAAATGAGCTATCAAGCCATGAAAAGACATGGGGGAAACAAATGCATATTACTAAGCTGAAAAAATCAAATTCTGTAGGATTCTGTCAGGGCTCAGGGCAGGCTGCCCCAAATATCCCACAATGGCATATTGATTACTTTGAATTAAAGTTACTTGACAAGCAGCCAATGCAAGAAGGGCACATTGACCCTCCCTGGTCTCCTTCAATGCAAGAAATAAATCTCCCCTGTGACAGGTGGCCTCCTTGCCGCAGACTGTAAGAAACACACCCTGATTGCTAGAGTTAATAAATCCAGAGCTGGAAAACTTGCATAAACAAACCTTGTTACTCTTTTATTAATTACTACCCAAGACCAAACCTTGTTTAGAGTCTTCCCTAATGATGCCAGCCTAAAGTGCTTTGTTCTGACATTTCTTCATACATGTATTGTTCCTTTGTCTAAAAAGTATATACATTAAAAAAAACTGGTTGATTCATCATTTCTGGGACCATCATCATTTATGATCCCTTGTGCATATAATTGATTGGTTTTGTTCCTGTTAATCTGGTTTTGTGTCAATTTTATTATTAGTCTAGTCATAAGAACTCAAGAAGGGTACAAAGGGTGAATTTCTCCCCCTTCCTAACAGTTTCAACTATGTGACTATGAAAATGGCAAAATTATGGGCATGGTGAAAAGATTAGTGATTGCCAAGGGCTAGGGGGGCATAACACAAAGTATGTTTTGGGGCAGTGAAAATCTGTATGATACTTCAATGGTGGATACATGTCATTATACATTTATCAAAACCCATAGAATATACAGCACCAGCAGTGAACCCTAGACTTTGAGTGATAATGATGTCAATGTAGGTTCATCAATTGTAACAAATTTACCACTCTGGTACAGGATATCAATAGTAGGGGAGGTTGTACATGTGTAAGGAGAAGGTTAATAGGAACTCTGAACTTTCCCTTTAATTTTGATGTAATTTAAAACTTGTCTAAACAATAAAGTTTATTAATTAAAATGTTTCTGGTATATAGATATTGACTAATCAACATACAGCAATGTTAGTAGAATATGAAAATCTAATTTTTCTTCAAAAGAATTTGGAATTAGGTATTAAAATGTACTTGGCCTATGTACTTTTTAGCCATGATAAAGCAACTAGATAAAGTAGAATTACACACACTCTCTGACGTAACCACAGACACACACAGACATTTTTTAGAGATAAACTCAAAAGATAACAGTGTGGAGGCAATGCATTGATTGACGAATACTTTCATGATAGAAAGCGAGTGGACCTTCAAACATTGAGTATAATGCTCTTAACATCTTTAGCAGGATTCTATGACTGAACTCTAACCCTGTGAATGTGGGGACTGTATTTCCTTCACTATGTAGTACCTGAAACATAGCTGAGAGTGGACATATGGTAGGCATTTGCTGAATGAATGGATAAATGAGTACGTGTGCAATTGATCCTGCCCTTTTCAGTATGATTGCACTAGTTTCCTCATTGGGCCAGACAGCTAAAAGCATCTTCAGCTGAAAACTCCTATTATTTCCTTACCATAGTTTGTTTTTACTGAATAAATTTGCAGGAAAATAGCCTCCAACCAAGATTTGAAAAGCAGTGACTTAATACACAAAGAACATGAATACAATTAAATCCTCAGGCATGAAGTTGCACAGAAAGATAATTGCAAAATTAGATCACTACCTGCTATGCTAGTGGTGAGTCTGGGCCAGGGCCCAGATGGCCTTTAGGTGCTATTACAATTATGAACAATCACCCCTCTGGTAATATCAGGCTCTAGAGATAGCTTAGAAGCCTAGAGGGCTTAGCCTAATACTCCCTGTCCTAAAGTCGCATGCAAAGCTGCTATGGACAGACCTGCAGGGGGCAGACATATTTTAAATGGAAAGGAGCTAGTTTATTTATGGAAAACTGAGTTGTCTCCTTGGAACCTAATGAAAAGTGTCATGAAAACAGTATTTCTCCAATGTCTCTAGCAGAACCCTCTCCCCACCTTCTTCTTACTAATCAGATGGTCCATACAAGGTATGTTTTTCCCTAAAAACTTATAATTAGGTGATTCTCACTGTCAGAGCAATGTTGCTTGTCCTCCCCAATAAGTATAAACCTTTTCCCGTATCCAGTCTGGCTTTGTGGCCTCACAATTCAATGACCTAAGTCCAAATTTGATAATACCAAGACACATATATTTAAAGTTAGGGTTCATGAAAACAGGCTTGAGTATAACATTTGACTTGGTACTTTTTTACAGTTTGTATCTGAGAAGTAGAGGCAATAAACACCAATAATATGATATGTATTATCATGTGCCTTTTACATCATTGTTCTGAATATTAATGTGAACATCTCACCAATACATCCGATATATATTTTTGGAACTTGCAGACATCTGCTGTATCCTGTCAATTACAAAATATTCAGCAATTGAGAACTGTTCCAATGTTGCAATTTTGGGAGCAAAGATCAGACCCTTCTACTACTGTGTATATAGCTTTGAACATATTAGAATAGAAACTAAGCCATGTTTGTTAAGAAACAGAAGAATCAAAATTTATAAACAACTAGAGGCCCAGTGCACGAAAATTCGTGCACTTGGGGGGGGGTCCCTCAGCCCGGCCTGCACCCTCTCACAGCCCAGGACCCCTCAGGGGATGTCCACCTGCCAGCTTAGGCCCGCTCAGTGGGAGATCGGGCCTAAGCTGGCAGTCAGACATCCCTCTGGCAGTCTGGGAGCCCTCAGGGGATGTCCACCTGATAGTTTAGGCCTGCTCCCTGTAGAGAGCGGGCCTAAGCCGCAGTTGGACATCCTTAGTGCTGCGGAGGAGGTGGGAGAGGCTCTCGCCACTGCCAATGTGCTCACAGCTGTCAGCCTGGCTTGTGGCTGAGTGGAGCTCCCCCTGTGGGAATGCACTGACTAACAGGGAGCAGCTCCTAGGTTGAACGTCTGCCCCCTGGTGGTCAGTGCATGTCAAAGCTACCTAGCTACAGGTCATTCCTGGTAGTTCCACCTTTAGGGTCAATTTGCATAGTACCCTTTTATTATATTGGATGGTTTGTAAATAATAGTCACTTTTCACATGTTGAATTTTATTTCTTTATTTCACCAGATTTGATCTAGGTCTGAAGCTTAGTGATGGCTTTTTCAGAAACTACAAGTTTGAAATAATTAAGAATTACTTAGTCAAGGTAGCTTTTGATCTGTAAATTTGATGCTACTTACCTAGCAATAAATACAGTTCAATTTTTATTTTAAATGAAGCTAAAGGGTCAAATGACCACAGTGATGGTTGCAACACTGAATCCTGTATTCTCTGGTACCCATCGGCCACATTTTGAAACCTATAGGTGTGTATATTCTATTCTGTGGAAGATCTGTAAATGACAGAATGAACAGATGCTTAAAAGTCAAACCTGTAAGGACTTTCAACTCACTTTACCTAGAACAAGAGTGAATGATCCAGCTTGCTATTTTAAAGATATCTTTGGATTATTAACAAGAATCATTCAAACCTTCTGAGGGTTAGATATATCACCCTCTCTGAAGATATTTAACATTGTTTACCTTGAAACACATTATGCCTTCATGTCATCTGCCTGTCACTAGGATGTGAGCAAAAACTGTTCTACTACACATTCTAGCTAACTACTCACAATTTTATTTGTTGAAAAATAAAAATTTACCACATTCATTTACTCAGTATTTTCAGACAATAATCTAATACATGATTTGAAATGAAGAATCTGGGAAACCTAATCTTCATGAAGCTGCCTCCAAAGTGGTTAACTTAGGAAACCAAATGCCTGATTAAGATGCATTAGACATCTTAAGAAACAATAATATTACATGTGGGGTGATCAGAATGATAGCTATAGTAATAAAGACATTAGGGAAAGTGTTTTAATAATCTCGGAACTTTGGCAGAACATTAAATTGCCTTTTTCTATATGAGAAGTAGCTGCAATTATTTCTGAAAAGAAAGCAGAAATAGCAGGCTCTCACAGGAGGGGCTTAGCCCTTCCAGGAACACAGGAGTAGGGTATAGACCTGGATTTCTCTGGCACACCCTTCTGAGAATTTGCCTGGTGTCTGGGAAGGCAGCATTAGACTCTGGCCTCTGCATTCAGGGGAGCACCCAGCTGTACCTCCACCGGTCAGGTAGGATTTCATTGATAAATTGACCCAGTCTTCACTCCCCTGGTGACTTAAGAAAGCTTCCTCAGATTTGCTGGGGCCCACACCATCCAGCTTCAAGTCATTTACTTGGAAGCTGCAGGCTCCTTTGGGGCCATGAGACATATCAAAGATAAATCAGGCTTCTCTGACTACTTCACACGCCTCAGTCTCTTTAGGTAATACGATATGTGGCACCCACCACAGGGCTGCTTTCTTAACCTCTCACTCAAGTCAAGAAGGGAACAATACCTGTCATTCCGTTTCACAAACACAGATTGTCTATCCTCAAAGCTTTAAATGACGGTATAATTTAAATTGTAAAGCTTTCCAAAATGATTTATTTAATTTTCTGGCTAAGTAAATTGTTTTAAGTATATGAAAGTGTTGAATTAAGAACAAACAAAGTGGGCCACATCATTTTCCCATTTCTTTCCATTTTACCCTTAGACTTTCTAAAAGTGTTGTTGGTTTTCACCTCACCAATTCCTCAATTCCTTCGCAATGTTTTGCAAACTGGCTTTGCCCTCCACCATTTTCTAAAATGGTCCTTTTGATTTTTCTTCTTAGTTGTTGACTGCTTAGCCTGTCACCATCCTATTTCTGTTCTTTAATCACAACCATTCCTTAATGACTTATGGCTGCAATAAAATATAATTTGCTCTCTCCCTTTACCTTCAAGATCAAAACTGAGGAGGAGCAAGTCCTTCTCCAAGAAGCTATTAATTTTCCACGATCTTATTAGTAATGGCTTTAAAGCTTGTTCTGGGTATGGAAAAAATCATGAAAGTTACCCAGGTCTGTTTCTAATTTTTAAAAAGGCTCAAATAAAATGTGTGTGTCTAACAAATGACATTTTCTCAGAGAGGCTCAACCTGGGGCTAAAGAAACAGGTTAAGATCCAGAATCTTTTGTTCTAACTTCTTGGCTGCTTTTTCTTTGGTTTTAAATCTCTCTCCTTCCTAAAAATAACTAACTAGAAGCCTGGTGCACGAAATTCGTGCACGGCGGGGGGTTGTCCCTAAGCCCAGCCTGTACCCTCTCCAATCTGGACTCCTGGAGGGATGTCTGACTGCCCGTTTAGGCCCTATCCTGGTGGGATCGGGCCTAAACGGGCAGTCGGACATCCCTCTCACAATCCAGGACTGCTGGCTCCCAACTGCTTGCCTGACTGCCTTCCTGATTGCCCCTAACCACTTCTGCCTGCCAGCCTGATCACCCCCTAACCACTCCGCTGCCAGCCTATTTTCCCCCAACTTCCCTCCTTGCCGGCCTGGTCACCCCTAACTGCCCTCTCCTGCAGGGTTGATCACCTCCAACTGCCCTCCCTTGCAGGCCTGGTCCCTCTCAACTGCCCTCCCTTGAAGGCTGGGTGCCTCCCAACTGCCCTCTCCTGCTGGCCATCTTGTGTCCACATGGGGGCAGGATCTTTGAAAACATGGGGGCAGCTATATTGTGTGTTGCAGTGATGATCAATCTGCATATTACTCTTTTATTAGATAGGATAGAGGCCTGGTGCATGGGTGGGGGCCAGCTGGTTTTCCCTGAAGGGTGTCCCGGATCAGGGTGGGGTTCCCTTGGGGCGTGGGGCGGCCTGAGCGAGGGGCCTGTGGTGGTTCGCAGGCCGGCCCCACCCCCTGGCAACCCAAGCGGAGGCCTTGGTATCTGGAATTTATTTTCCTTCTACAATTGAAATTTTGTAGCCTGGAGCGGAGCCAAGCCTGCTGCTCCCTCGGGGTGGCAGCCATTTCTGTGGCAGTTAATTCACCTTCTACAATTGAAACATTGTAGGCATAAGCGAAGGCCTGGCTGGCCAGGGTGTGCAGAAAGCTTTGCTTCCCCTGTTGCCGGGGACAACCCTGGCCTGCTCTCTCAAGCTCCATTCTGCCGCCATTTGTTTGAATTTGTTTACCTTCTATAATTGAAACTTTGTAGCTTGAGTGGAGGCTTAGGCCTGCAATGGCTATAGAAAGCTAGGCTTCCTCTGTTACCTGGAAACCTTGCTCTCTGTGGCTGTAGCCATCTTGGATGGGGTTAATTTGCATACCTGCCCTGATTGGCTGGTGGGTGTGGCTTGGCTGGTGGGCATGGCTTATGTAGCGTAGTGATGGTTAATTTGCATATTACCATTTTATTAGAGAGGATGTTATGACCACATGAGTGCTCAGAAGAGTCTAATAAATACCAAAAAGTATATGTTTTTCATATGAAAATCAAGGAGGCCAGCTGAGCTGACCTGGATGGAGCAATAACTGAATCAACTCACTGGAAGTAGAGCGTGGAGTGTGAGGGGACCACCAGAACCTAGGGCACCAGGAATTCACAGCAGCCTTGGGAAAGGAAATGCTGCACTTTCCACAGACTCGGAGTTGAGCTTAATTTATCTGTGGGCAAAGCACAGAATGATCCCAGCAGATTCTTGTATTCTATACTTAGGAAACATTCCCTATGAATGTTAAGTTCATTCCCTTTAAGAAAGCTCATCCACTCCTTTGGCAGAGAGCACTCTTATACCTGGGACACATTCAATCGTTTGTTAGACTGAATTTCCTTGTTGAGATCACTGAAAATAATCTCATTACTGGGTAAGGAACATAACTATTTTGCTGACACTGAAGGGAGTGACTGAGTCTACTCTGAACACTGTTAAGCCCACAGTGACTAGTATAGAGCCTTGAACTCTGGGAAGTGCTCAGTAAATGCTTATTTGATGATTAATCCAAAAGGTTCCAGAAGCTTTACAGGAGTTTATAAACAGGCTGGAAGAAAAAAAAAAATCCATAAATTCCTCCAGACAGGGCCAGCCTTACAAGTATATTGAAACTGTTTCCTCTGAAGCAGTTTTAAAGAAAAGATTAATGAAAGAAAAAGTCTAAATAGTCCATCTTTATGACACAGATGTTCAATTGCAATCAGAAGGCCCAATCCTATATAATAAAAGGGTAATATGCAAGTAGACCAATGGCAGAACAACCAATCAAAACATAATATGTTAAGGCTGCTCAATCGCTCGCTATGATGTGCACTGACCACCAGGGGGCAAATGCTCTGACCAGCAGGTTAGCTTGCTGCTGGGGTCTGGGTGATTGGGACTCAGTGAGATGGGCCAGGCATGCCCTGGAGCCCTCTTGCTGTACCTCCCCAGTCCGGTTGTGCACCGGTGGGGTCCCTCAGCCTGGTTTTCACCCTCTCACAATCTGGGACCCCTTGGGGGATGTAGGAGAGCCGGTTTCAGCCTGATCCCGCAGGCCACTCCCCTTGGAAGGGTGCCGGATGCAGGGCTCATGGCTGGAGAGTGCTGCTGCGGCAGCATGAGCATCTCCTGATTGGGACTGATTGGGCGCGAGCCTGCGGCAGGCACAGTGGGGCCAGGATGAGTGGGAGTGGCAGGTAGGAGCTGCAGGAGGCATTGGACTGCGGGTTTCAGCCCGGGAGACCCCACCTGTGCACGAATTTGTGCACTGGGCCTCTAGTATTCATATAAAGGGCATGGCTTTTCACATCTACGATAACATGTTGTTGGAATGTCCAGGTAATTTTCCTTCCTCTGGACCCCTCAAAGCACAGGCACCACTGTGCGGAGATCATAAATCCCTTCATTGTTATTGAATTAATTGTTGACTGTTAACTCTCCTGCATCCACCTAAGAAAAAGAAGTATGTATCTGGTGAAGGCCTGGGGTGGGGGGCAGGGACGGGCTAGAATAGGAGGGGAAAGGTGACATATGTAATACTTTCAACAATAAAATTTCTTTTTTAAAGTATGCGTCTAACATTTTACTTTTAATCCAATCCCAGAGGTTGGATTAAAAGTAAAATGCTTTGCTTTCCCCTGCTTCCCTAATCTATCACCAATAGATTTCATGTAACCCACTTATGTCTCCTCTTTTGATTGTAATGTATAAAACGAGGTGTAAAACTGCCATTCTCTGGAGCATTATCTCAATCCTTTGAGATTCTGCTTCCTGGCAATTGTCGACAGTTTGACTCAAACTCACAAAAAATTCTTCACAGGTTTGAATGTTTTTCTTACATTGACATTACAGATATACTTCAATTTATTAAACAATAGTCTGTTGTGAGAGAGAAGGAATTGCCAGTTTTCACTGTTGTGAACAATATAGCCGTGGCTATTTCTATATTCTAATTTTTGTGCATTGTCTTATGATTTCCTCATACAGAATTCCTAGAAGTAAAATTGCTAAGTCAAAAGATACACATTGAAAAACAACTACTTGTAATGCATTTTAATCTACTTACTGCTGCATGTTTAGTTGCTTGTTTAATTTAGTTTTATCTAAATTGGACTATTTTATTATGCCTAAATCTAGTTTTAGAAACCTTCTTATATATATTTATAAGAAAAATAGAGGTCCAGTGCACAAAATTTATGCATGGAGAAGAGGGGGGTGTCCCTCAGCCCAGCCTGCACCCTTTCACGATCCGGGACCCCTTGGGCGATGTCTGACTGATGGTTTAAGCCCGATCCCACTAAACCAGCAGTCAGACATCCCTCTCGCAATCCGGGACCGCTGGCTCCTAACCACTTGCCTGCCTGCCTGCCTGATCGCCCCTAACCACTCTGCCTGCCTGCATGATCACCCCTAACTGCCTCTGCCTGCCTGCCTGATTGCCCCTAACCACTTGCATGCCTGTCTGATCATCCCTAACTACTCACCTGCCTGCCTGATTGCCCCTAACCACCTCTGCCTCAGCCCCCGCCACTGTGGCTTCATCAGGAAGGATGTCCGGAATGACATCCGGAAGGTCATTTGGCTATCCGGTCTAATTAGCATATTACTATTTTATTGTTATAGATAATATATATATACTTAAGATTCTACAAATTTACCAGAAAGGTATATATAACACAACTGTTAATGGTCTGCTTGTCTTGTGTCTTTAGCTTCTAGAATCAGAGTTGAGTGGGGTCCTAGATCTCTGGGCTGCCAGGTGGTATGTGGCAATGAAAGCGAGTCTTACACCATTCTTTAGCAAAGGTTGATTGACAAGCAAACATCATCATACATCCTTTTCTTATAAGTTCAAGGGAGGCCACTCTGTACTGAGGAACTCTGGAAAAAAGCTATGAATGACAAGTTCTTTTCTTTTGCATCCATCATAGGCAGATGCAACAAAGGCCAGGGCCAGCTAAATTTTGAGCAGGGTCAGGCAACAAAGTACTCCACAGTACCAAATGGAAGTCCAGACCTGGATCACATTTCTGAAGGCATAGAGCTATTGAGCTTTTTATATCCTAATACCTTGTTTAGGAGAGGTCATGGATGTCCTTACCACCTTTCCAGGCAATAACACATTTTAAACATCTATCATTTCACTATATAGCTTTCTAACATCCCTTGTTCTAATTGGCAATCTCTCCCATATAGTTTCATTAATAATATTTAAAGTGTTTTCCTAGCCACCTTGGAATGTGGATTCCAGATTAATGTCCTTCAAATGCTTGAGAATAGAATACAATTTATTTAAACAAACACACATGCACACAGATTATACTGTTTATACCAGAGTTTTTTTTTTTTTTTAAAATAAAGTATCCTCAGATAACAGAGCAGGTGTTATTATTTAATATTATTGCTATTAATATTATCACTATTATTCCCATTTTCCAACTGAGAGAACTGAAGCTCAGAGAGTTTACGTAATTTGTTCCAAATTATACAACTAATATGAAGAAAAATGTTATGGCTAAGTAAATCAGAACTCAACTCTGGGCTTTCATCATCTATACTAATAAAAGGGTAATATGCTAATTAGAGTGGATGTTTCTGGATGACCATCAGGATGTCCTTCCAGACAAAGCCACTGTGAAGGCCAGGCCGAGACTCAGGCAAGCCGTGGCAGCTGCTGCGAGGGCTGGGCCCAAGCTCAGGCAGCCACGGATGGCTGCGAAGGGCCCAGGCTCAGGTCGGCAGTGGCAGCAGCAGTGGGGTAATGGGGGCGGTGCCTTCCCCCTGATTTGCCAAGTCTCCTCCCTCAGAAGGAGGCCACACTGTGGCTTAGGCCAGGGGGCCAAGACAGAGGTGGTTAGGGTTGATCAGGCCAGCAGGGGAGCAAGTTAGGGGTGATCAGGCTGGCAGGGGGCAAGGTAGGGGAGATCAGACCAGCAGGGGGCAGGCAGGCAAGCAGTTAGGAGCCAGCAGTCCTGGATTGCAAGAGGGATGTCCGGCTGTGAGGCTGAGGGACAGCCCCCCCACACACACACACACAAATTTTGTGCACCAGGCCTCTAGTCTAGTATAAAGAAGTTAGTAACTTACATACCTTTCTCAAGGCTAACAGGAATATGTTTGGAATATTTATGAAAAATTTTTTTGGACAATGTAATGGGCAATATGTTTGTTATTAACAATTTGATCAATGTAGACATATGTCCATGTTTGATTATTTCCTACATTATCTTTGGAGAAAGGCAAAGATATCATGTTATCTACATGAGGAGTTAAAGTTATGAAGATCTTGAAAAGCTTCCTATAGACCTGATTTAATACAAAGATGAAGCTTAACCAGTGAATGATGAAAACATCCATTGTACTATTATTTTCTCTTCTTATGAAGGAGGTATGATGAATAAGAATTGCATGACGACCTTTCACAATATATACCTACATCTTCATGACAATTTCTTAAAAATATTGCGTCTCAGTGAGCATTTGCCAGGGATGAATGCCAAACACTAGCAAGTAGTTTCTGAATACCTATTCAGAAACTACTTGCTAGAAACACAATTTCTAGCAAGTAGTTTCTGAATAGGTATTCTCAGCTATTGACTGAAGGACATTCTGCATGCTCTTAATTTTCAGTATAACAGTCAAATTTCTAAACCCAGTTTTTATCACATTTTCTCATTTCTCTTCCACTACTTTTCTGCAGCTCTGCTAATGTACTGTCCTGTCCTTTGCCCATGTTCTTTTTTAAAAATGTATTTTTTATTTATTTCAGAGAGGAAGGAGAGGGAGAAGCATCAATGATGAGAGAGAAACATTGACTGGCTGCCTCCTGCAAACCCCTATGGGGGATCGAGGAATCAAACTGTGACTTTCTGGTTCATAGATGGATGCTCAGCCACTGACCACCATCTCGCAACATATCTTTTCTCTTTGTTTTTTCTCCTGCATACCACACCACCTGACATATCATAGATCCTCAAGACTGTGTGGAGTAAATATAGACATATATTTTTTATATTATATCATGATATGATATGATATGATATGATATGATATGATATGATATGATATTATAGTATATTATATTATACTAGTGGCCTGGTGAACGAAATCTGTGCATGGGGAGGGGGTGGTCCCTCAGCCTGGCCTGCATCCTCTCCAATCTGGGAGCCTGTGGGATCGGGCCTAAACCTACAGTTGGACAAACCCCTCACAATGTGGGACTACTGGCTCCTAACCGCTCACCTGCCTGCCTGCTTGATCTCCCCTAACCACTCTACCTACTGGCCTGCTTGCCCCCAACTACACCCCCCAGCCAGCCTGATCACCCCTAACTTCCCTCCCCTCCTGGTCTGATCACCCATAACTGCTTCTGCCTCAGCCCCACCACCATGGCTTTGTCCAGAAGGACATCTGGAAGGTCTTATGGTCTAATTAGCATTTTACCCTTTTATTAATATAGATAGGATATGACATACTGCCATAACTATAACATATCTACCAGTATTACTCTATGAGAATACATACTTCATCCAATAGGAAGGCATCTAATACATTACATTGTATATGTTGTAAGTGGTAGGAAATACTGTATTCGTAGCAATAATATATACCCTGTGACTTCCCTTCCTGATGTGGGAATGGTTCCCCAGTTCTTTTGACGTTTCCTGGCCCCTAATGTATTTTTTTTGTCATTCAGTGTAACTTTATTTACTGTTTATTGCACATGATTTGAGGTCTTTAATTTCTAACCACCAAAGATTCAAAGGATTATTTTTTCCATGAAATTTAACATTAACATTAGTGAATTTGTGTATTCATGTGTTTTTATTGTAAACATCTGAATTATTCACATTGTCATAGATCCTGAACTCATAAGCGTGGACTATGCACAGGCTGGCAGCAAGCCAGGAAGCCACTCTGCAAGCAAACAGATACTCTGCATAAGGAGAAAAGTTATAGCATAACATTTAATGTCCAACCTGAGTCACCTCAGAATGTTCTAAATATTGACTTCTTAATTCATATAGTATTGGGAACTCAACTGCTTGGTTGGTGGCGGGGTTGACCTGGTTTTGGGAGGATTATTCCTGAAATAATTAAGGAAAGGAGGGCTCAATCTTTCTTCTTGGTTGCTTGCTCTTCCCCAGCACCTTCATCTTTCTTCTCGTCCTCAGCTTCTTGGGCATCTTCTCCTTCACCTTCACCTCCTTCTTCCTCCTTTGCATCCTCAAATTCTTCCTTGGCACCTTCTTCCTCTTCCTCTCCTTTCTCTTCCTCAGCCTCTTCCTTCTCCTTTTCCTCCTCTTCAGCTTCTCCTTCAGAAGGGGGTTCATCCTTAGCTTCCTCGGCTTTTGCAGCCTCAATGGTCTCTCCACCTCGATCTGCTCCTCATGGACATGGCTGGTGTATTAAGAAGGGAAGGAGTGAGCAGACATCAAGTAGGAGCTAGTCTGTAAACCACCATAGGCAGATCACCAAAGACCTGGGAACTCTGGTAGTAGCTGCTGGCTATGCTTCCCATGCTGGTGAAACTGAGCCGGTCTCCTCGCCTTCCAAGAGTTTCCTGTAAGCTGCAATGTCAATATCCAAAACTATCTTCACATTGAAGAGGTCCTGGTATTCTTTTAAATATCCTGTGATTTCACTCTTTTTGGTTCTCAACTCATGTGCTAATTTGTTGATTGTGTCCTGCATAGCACTAACGTCAGAGTTCTGCTTATCTTCCAGCTCTTGCAGCTGCTTTCCCAGCACTTTGTTCATGCCCCAGCTTGCTTCAATCTCCAGGGTCTTGGCCTTGAGCAGTTGCTGGCCCGCACCACGTAGGTGCTCTTGGCAGTGCTCTCTATCAGCATGGTGAAGCGGCTCTGGTACCATTCTTCGGCATTCTGCATGTTCTTGGCAGCCAGCTTCTCATACTGGGTGCGGATGTCCTTGAGCATAGTGGAGAGGTCGGACTTGGAGAACACGTCCATTTCCATGGAGATCTGAGCATACTAGACATGCACCTTCTTCAGAAAGGTGATTTTGTCCATCAGGCTTTTGATGCACTTTTCTAGCTCAGTGCTGGCAAGAGCCGCCTATTCTGCATCTTTGCTCACCTCCATCAGCCAGCCCTCTGCATCCTCATGGTTCAGCACTTCTTCCTGGTAGCTCACCTGCAGGTTGTTCCCAGCCACTTCAGAGCCCCGGTGCCTCCTAACTGCCCACTTCCCTCTCCTCTCCAGGGACAGGGCGCCGTGGGGCAGGGCACAGGCATCACATTTTCATTAAAATGTTCAACCCTGGCCTGCTCCACCGGTATCCTCAGGTGGCCCGGGGGCAGACAGTGATCCTGGAGACCCTGGCCACCCCCGCCTATGGAGCCCACAGGCAGTCAGGCACTGACCACGCTACCTGCCCAGTTCCGATTGCACCCTGGACCCCACGGGTGACATCAGGTGCTATCCATGCCGCCTGCCCAGTCCTGATCACTGCCTGGACCCCGCGGGCAGTGTCAGGCGCTGTCCATGCCGCCTGCCTGGTCCCAATAGCTCCCTGGATCCCACAGACAGCATCAGGCGCTGCCTGCTAGAACTGCCTAGTCCTGATCGACACCTGCACCCTGCGGGTGATGTCAGGCACTGTCCATGCCGCCTGCCCGTCCGGAACGCCCCCTGGACCCCATGGACAGCAGCCTTGCTAAGTCCCGATGGCTTCCCGGTCCCGCGGGTGATGTCAGGCGCTGTCCGCTGGGTCTGCCCGGTCCCGATTACCGCCTGGACCCCACGGACAGCGTCAGGTGCTGCCTGCCCAGTCTGCCCGGTCACTATCATGGCCTGGACCTTGTGGATGACATCAGGCGCTGCCCACCAGGCCTGCCGGGTCCACGGAGGCCAGGACCATTCGGGCTAAGTCAGGCAGCACCTGCTTGCCTCCCTTCTCCACCCTCCCCACCTGCTTTCCTTGCTTCTCCACAGCTTCGCTCCCTTCTGCAGCACTTGGCTTCTTTCTACGCTGTCTTGATATGCAAATTAACCTCCATCTTGGTTGGGTTAATTTGCATACTCACCCTGATTGGCTGGTGGGCGTGGCTTGGGCATAGCAAAGGTGTGGTCAATTTGCATATTACTCTATTATTAGGTAGGATTATATTATATTGTATTATATTATATTATATTATTATATTATATTATATTATATTATATTATATTATATTATATTATATTATATTATACTAGAGGCCCAGTGAATGAAATTCATGCAGGGGGGTTGTGTCCCTAAGCCCAGCCTGCACCCTCTCCAATCTGGGACACCTCGAGGCAGTCAGACACCCCTCTCACAATCCAGGACTGCTGGCTCCCAACTGTTCGCCTGCCTGTCTTCTTGATTGCCCCTAACCACTTCTGCCTGCCAGCCATATCACCCCCTAACCACTCCCCTGACAGCCTGATTGATGCCTAACTGCTCCCCTGCCAGCCTGGTCACCCCTAAATTCCCTTCCCTGCAAGCCTGGTCACCCCTAAGTGCCCTCCCCTGCAGGCCTGGTCACCCCCAACTGTTCTCCCCTGCAGGCCTGGGTCCCCCCCCAACTTCCCTTCCCTGCAGATCCAGTTGCCCCCAACTTCCCTCCTCTGCCAGCCTGGTCATCCCTAACTGCCCTCCCCTGTAGGCTTGATCACCCCCAACTGCCCTCTCTTGCAGGCCTGGTCCCTCCCAACTGCCCTTCCCTGCTGGCCATATTGTGGTGGCCATTATGTGTCCACATGGGGGCAGGATCTTTGACCACATAGGGGCAGCCATCTTGTGTGTTGGAGTGATGGTCAATTTTCATATTACTCTTTTATTAGATAGGATAGAGGCCTGGTGAATGGGTGGGGGCCAGCTTGTTTGCCCTGAAGGGTGTCCCGGATCAGGGTGGGGGTTCCCTTGGGGTGTGGGGCGGCCTGGGCAAGGAGCCTGTGGTGGTTTGCAGGCCGGCCACGCCCTCTGGCAACCCAAGCGGAGACCCAAGTATCTGGGAATTATTTATCTTCTATCATTGAAACTTTGTGGCCTTAAGCGGAGGCCTGGGCCGGCCAGGGTGTGCGGAAAGCTTGGCTTCCTCTATTGCCAGGGGAACCCAAGCCTCCTGCCTGCTCTGTGGCCGCATCCATCTTAGTTGGGTTAATTTGCATACTTGCTCCTGATTGGCTGGTGGGTGTGGCGTGGCTTGTGGGCGCAGTGGAGTGATGGTTAATTTGCATATTACTCTTTTATTAGATAAGATTATATTAAACTATACTAGAGGCCGAGTGAATGAATTCGTGCACCTTGAAAGGAACTGTGGGCTACGAGGCTGCAGTGGGCACAGGGGCGGGTCTTGGCCCATCCTCTGTGCCACCACCCAGCCCCTCCCACTGCGACCCCTGGTCCCCTGTCTGCCAGCAGACCCACTCCCACTGCTGCCACTCCCACGCGCTGACAGTGCTGGTCCAGCTCGTACCCGCTGACGGTATGGAGTGATTGGGGCCAGTACCAGTAACTGGTGCAAGCAGGGCCAGTGTCATCAGCAGGTGTGAGTAGTGGCTGCTGCCCCTACCAACCCTCAGGAGCAGGGGGAGGTGGAGAAGCCCTCAGAGGCAATCAGGCCTGGCAGCTGCTGCTCGCACCCGCTGATGGCACTGAGTGATTGGGACAGGCACAGGGCACCAGAGACGGGTGCAATCAGTGGTTCCAGCGCCGGCTGTGGATGTGAGCAGGACAGGCACCAGCAGCAAGTGCAAGTGCCGGGCGGAACTGCAGCACGAGGAAGCAAAGAATTTTCAGTAACCACCAGAGGCTCACCCTGATGACAGCAACAAGTGCCCCGCCTTAGTCTGGTGCCCCACTCACCTGCTTCAGCATCCCACCGCGGCCAATGCCCACTATGTTCTGCACATGCCCCCTGGTGGTCAGCACACGTCACAGCAACCGGTTGTTCAGTTGTTCCACCATTCGGTCTATTTGCATATTAGCCTTTTATTATATAGGATTATATTATACTAGAGGCCCGGTGCACAAAATTCATGCACGGGGTGTGTCTCTCAGCCTGGCCTACACCCTCTTCAATCCGGGACTCCTTGGGGGATGTCCGACTGCTGGTTCAGGCCCGATCCCCATAGGGATCGGGCCTGAACCAGCAGTCATACATCCCTCTCGCAATCCAGGACCACTGGTTTCTAACCACTCACCTGCCTGCTTGTCTAATGCCACCTCCCCTGACAACCTGGTCACCCCCAATGGCCCTCCCCTGCCCGCCTGGTCACCCCCAACTGCTCTCCCCTGCCAGGCTGATTGTCCCCAACTGCCCTCCCCTGCTGGCCTGATTGCTCCTAACCCCCTGCCAGCCTTATCTCACCCCTAACTACTCTCCTTTGCTGGCCTGATCACCCCTAACTGCCTCTGCTTTGGCCCCCACCACCATGGCTTTGTCCGGAAGGAAGTCGTACATCCGGAAGATGGCTGGTCGACCCGGTCTGATTAGCATATTACCCTTTTAGTAGTATAGATATATTATATAGGATAGGATTGATTAAATGGGAGGGGACCCTTTTTCAGCAGGAGGAGATGCTCTTGGCAGACGAAAATTCATAACCCATATATCTGGACTGATAGCCAGCCATATGCACTATACTGCCAAACCAGTTATTAAAAAATTGAACCACTTTCTTACACCTTACACCAAACAGCTGTTGCCCTTAAAACCCCTCCTAAGCCCCCACCTTAGGTTCTGCCTTCACAGTTCACCCAGATTTGGTTCTGATTGGTTGGTTCCTATGCCACTCAGCATCAATAGCTCTGCCTCTTAGGCAGTCATTGTCTCCTATGGGAAATCCAGAATGGCCCTGCCTTCATTTTGGTGCCAGCCCTTCAGTCACGCCCCCAGTCCGCTACCTTGTGTATCTCTGGCTTCTCTGAGAAGCAGCACCTCAGGTCTGTGCTGGTGGCAATTTTGAAGTCTCATCCTTGACCTAACCTTCTTACAGTGTGAGCTCTGTGGAGGTTTGTCTTGTTCATTCTTAGTTCACTCATAGACTTTACCTGTGTCTATGCATCTATGCTAGCACCACATGGTGACCGGTCAAATGGTTGTTTTGGTCGTCACAGTCACTGACTCTATATATATATATATATATATATATATATATATATATATATATTATATTATATTATATTATATTATCCAATTTGATTCCCCAGCATTTAGAGCTGCCAGACAAGGAATAGATTTTGGCCTGGAAACTGGGAAAATATTTAGGGGAATATGGGTGAGTCTGAAACACAGTGGTCTTATCTCAGGATAGTATTATTTGCTGGTTGCTCTGATGTTGTTTCTCTTTCCTTGTGTGCACTGAAGCGATATTCTGTAGGCTAGCAACAGGCAGGTCCCTACAGATACTGATGGTAACCAGAGAAATGTGGGTTCAATGACCAACATAGTGTGATCAGTACTATACCTAAAGATGCCATTTATTTGAAAATTACACATGAACTTTGAATGGCAAGTGTGTTGAAGCAGAGAGTAAAAAGTGACACTTAGGACCCATTTAACTTATATTTTGGTATCTTATTCTACAAAGCACATTAGCTATTTTATCTTTGCATGCTTTTCAAAAATTATTAAATACAAATACTTCTTCACATTCATAGTGGTATGGACTGAGGTAGTTCTCAGCCCTAGGCTTAAAGAGAGAGCCTGTTTCATTGGCTAGGATACCTGCCCAGCCAGCAGAATAGCTGAAGTCTGACCAGCACAAATTTTAAAAATTGCAAAGTCCTCAAAGAAGCTGTCAAGCCCATCTTAGCCCAAGTGTTATATGCACCTTGACCGCTAAACCTTTGAGAACTTAAGAAAAATGCTCATTTCCTAAAAGTATATGCAAGTTGAGGTCTGTGGATATTTTCATCCCCACTTCACGATTTTTAGTAGATACAGGGGAATGACTGTGTGCACTTGTAGGTGTGTGTTGTGTAACAGGTGGGGGGAGCAGGAGGAATGGGGAGCTGGGATGGTGAGGAAGCACATTTATTCATGTGTTCCACACCAGCTGTCCGAGATTCTCACCTCTTTAAATTCTGAGCCAAAAAAAAAAAAGTAATTGTTTGAGCCCTAACATTTCTAAGTCTTGAAGGTACAGGATAGAAAAATTCCCTGAAAGTCTGAGACTTCTGAAACCAAAGGAGGGATTATGAAAAATACTTACCTGCTGGTATTAGGTTTCTCATCTCCAGATTTGACAACAGGATAACCATACTTGTTTAGACATGTTTGAATTGATGAATGTTACCTATTCTCTAGGTAATAACCTCAAACAGATGCAGCCTTCTTTTGCTCTTCAGAATACAAGGACACACTCTGAAAATAAATATGTCTTTAATTTTCTTTGTTTCCCATTTCTATTTTGATTTTCTGAGCCTGCTGTATTTGGCAGGCAGACACAGTTTCCAGATGAAGCCGTGAGGAAAGCAACAATCAGGACATGCTTTATGATGCTCTTTTCAGGTTGCTTTATGTGGCACCATATCTAAAGAAGCCAGCCTTTCTGAATGTCCAGGCAGGTGGCTCCTTTATGAAGCCCACGGAAATAGCTCATCCCAAAATGGACAAGTTACAAGCTACCAACTGAGCAAGTAAAAGCACTGAACTCTGGGTTCTCTAAGGTCAGTCAGTTTGACTAAATGTACAAAGACAAGAACTACATGGACTATGGGGCTGCTTTTAAAATGGGTCAATAAATAATCACCATTCAATCAGAACAGCAGTGAAGAGACCAGATGTATTCAGGGGCAGTAAAATGGAGGAGAAAGCTACTTTCTTTCCATTTAACCAAGCTGTTGTACGGATCAAGAGAGAATCCAAAGGAAATGCTTCAGAAAATGTTAAATGTAATTCCAATCTCTCCTTTTCTCTTATTAGTTCATAAATTTTCATGACTCTAGCTACAGAGAAACTAAAAGTAACATTTGAATTATTAACTTTTATAAAATTAGTAAGAATTAATTTCCTCTAAAAAATAAATAAAGGCTGGGTAGCATATTTCTGTGTCTCAGTTCTAGCTTGGTCTATAGATGTATTTGGTCAGAACCAACTTTTCATTTAATGGATCAGTCATCAAATTTAAAAATTCAGGATGTTTCCAGCAAAAACATTGTGGATTTCTCTTTTTTATTGAAAAATTAAGAGATTTCTAAGCAATGGTGTCTCATTTAGCATTCATTTATTCAGTTAGTCAGTTACTCATTCAATAATATTTATTGAGGTTCTACGTACCAGGCACACTTCTAGGCATTGAGAAAATGACTGAACAAAGTCTAGCAAAAGTCAGGTAAAAATCGTAGGAGCTGCTTCTATACACAAGCATATGCTTTCTGGTTTTATAACAGCCACCGCCATTTCAATGGCCTGGTCCTTGTAAACATTTGTGTTTTTGTTGCTTGCAATACACTTGCAGTTTACACATATTCACTCAAGTTCTAGAAAGAGACATTTAATGGACCCTCATTCTCCAGGCATCTGTAAAAGGATGATTGGAGTTATATATCCCTGACACCTTTTCTGGATTTACTAGTCTATGAATTTAGAGCTGAATTTGAGGTTTAAAAAGTCTACATTTTAGGTTTAGGTTTTACATGTAAAAAAAATCAGAATAATGTGACCATCTGCTCATGCCCAGCTTTCCATCCTGCATCTCTGGGACCTCCCCTCTGCTTGCAAGGACATCTCAGATGTCCAGAGTAGGAAAGGCTGCATGAGTGTGAGGGTCTTTCAGCCCAAAAAGAAGTTCAAGGATAATTGGGGATAGACTTTCTGATGGCCACCAGCTTGTTTGATGGAGACTCTGCCAAGCAGTGGGGAGGACCTGCTTGGAGCAGGTCTGCTGAGGTGTGTACGTGCATGGATTTGAGCATGTGCACATACCTGTGCATGAGTATCTTCCACTCACAGACACCACCAGGGAGGTGACTGAGGACCAGGTCCCTCCCTGGTCATTTGGCCACTGAGGATACACTCTGGGCCCTGGCTGGGAAGGTGCTGCCTAGAGAAGCCTGCCCAGGTTGCAGGCTGTCACAGCTCAGGGAGTCTGGGGCAGCCATAGGGCCCAAATGAGACAGATGGACATCCCCTCCACCAGGCACCAGCCCCTCTCATATCCCTGGGCCCAGGCATGGGGGACAGGGGAATGAAGGAAGGCCCGGGCTGGCAGCCGGCCGCCAGGGAAAGGAAGGCCCTGGCTGACAGCCCGAGGGCCCCAATTGGCCACATTTGCCGGCCAGGCTTAGGGACCCTACCCATGCACAAATCTCATGCACCAGGCCTCTAGTAGTTAATAGATAAGGCCTTGTTACTAGTTCTGAGCATGGGCTGTGAGTGGAAGTGATGTGGGCCATTTCAGGACTGACTCTCCAGGTCCCTGTTCATCTTCTTTGGTGCTGAAGAAGGCCACTTGGCCCAGATGTTGCAGCTATATGATGGTAAAGCCTCAGTCAGCCTGGATCCTGAGTAATGGTATGGAACATTTGGATGTGAATGAGTAACAAATAACTTTAACTCTCAGTGGCTTTTTGTATTAAGACACTGAGAGTTAAAGACTTCTTTGCTTCTGATATTTTATGGCTATGATAGCCCCAGATTTTTACCAGGTGTTTGACCTTCCTGAGCCTCATTTTCTTATTTTTAAAGTATGAACACTAATGCTTTCTTGGTTGACAAGAGGATAAAATGAGCACTCTTGGAGTGCTTGGCAAATAGGAGGTGCTCAATAAATGGTAACTATTATAATTATTCAGTATTATACTACATGAAAATAACATGAAAGCTCTAATGACATAGTGTATAGAGAACATGAAGGAAAATTTTATTAGCGGAGCTTGTTATTGGATTCTTGTGCATGGCTTTTAAGTATGAAATAGCTAAGAAATGTTCTAATACAACGCATAAAAAGGGTAATAATTTGCACCCATTTTATAAATATCTCTTATTTTGTCACCCAGCATCTATATGCCTATCTCTTGTTAACTGTAACTCAGTTTTCCATGGGAATCTTTCTCTAGTTTCATTCTCAACCAACATGCTTCAGGTGGGGCTCCAGAATCAAGTTCCAGAATGGAACATGTGACTTAAGGCTTTGTCAATTATCACAGTTCTGGAAAGAAACTTGATGATATGTATTAAATAGTCTAAAATTTTTCTTGTTTTTTAACCCAATAATCCACTTACAGAAATTTATCCATAGAAAATACTTATGGATGTATGAAAGGATTTATCTTCAGTATTGCTTTTATTTGATGTATCCTCTCCCCAAAATCCTTAAACTACAATAATAGGGAATTAAATACATTATGATGTAGAAATAGTTTACATAGAGTGAAATACCATACATACAGCAATTTTAAAGTCTATTTAGTAGGGAATGGCTTTGTTGACATTGAGTTGAATGGGGAAAAAAAGTACAAGGTGTTCAAGATTTTATTAAAAGATTTTATTAAAAAATGACATTCATAATTACCATAATTCCAATTATGTGTGAAAGTGTTCATGATGTATCATGTGATTAAGAAAAATGGATTATAATTATAATTTTATATAAAATTATACTTCTAGATGATATTGGAACTCTACACATTACATGTGAATAATAATTATTTCTGGAAGCTTGGATTATGAATGATTTTGATTCACCACTTATGTTTTCCTACATTTACTGATTTTTTTCTCTTAAAATTTAAAATTGAATTTTAAATACACAAGTAGTAACACATATTCATTGTAATAAAATATTCAAACAACATGGAAGTATAGAATAAAAAAAAATGAAAGTCTGCTTTTTATAGCATTTTCCTTAAGCACCTAAATGCTCACTAGTTATAGTTAATTTGGAGGTATCTTTCCAGAACTCTTCCCGCTGATTCAGGAATCCTACCCTGCATTCTCTGCACCATCCTACAGTTTGCAGGCCACAGAGGGGCTATGATGTGTGCTGACCACCAGGGGGGGGCTGCTTTCAGACGTTTCTCTTGGGCTCCCTGGATGTCCTGCCTTGGTGAATGTTGGCCTGCTGAAGGGCTTTCAGTGTCCCCTGACTATGCCAAGGGAACATCCCTCCCTGGGAGATCCTCTGACCCTCTCCTCCAATTACTGACCTTAATATTGTGTCCTTTGCTTCTTTCCTCCTCCTCCTCTTTCAGTCAGAAATGTTTCCACCTCCACCTTGGTGTGGGTGGTACCTCCTAAATTTTTATACCTTTGTATTTTGAAAAATTTAGGCTCAGTTGGCCAAGCCTTGGTTTATAAAGGAATTCTTAGAATAATGGAATTCATTCTCAGTAAATCTTGGCTTTCAAGACTTTATTTCTCCTCTTCCTTACAGTGGAGTGTATACCAGAGAGCCCATGTTGGGTGACTTGGATTAAGCATCTTTTGTTCCACTTGCTGACCACTTAAATGTGTAATTGGTAGCATTGGCATCTTCATCCTTGCTGGTTCCAAGTTGTGCTCAAATATCAGAGGATGTCTAAATGTATGCTTAGTACCTTAAAAAGTTTTCTCCTTATCTCAGTTGAAGGATGGGTATTTATTTATTTAGTATTTATTTATCTATTCTCTTTATTGTACTTTTACTTTCTTTATTTTTTAAATAATATGCTGCTGAAACAAATTTTCTATGGATGTCTCTGAATACAAGGCTACCAAGTTTTTTTATATATATGGCAGTTCCAGGTATTAAAAAAAAAGGAAAGAAATCACTTCTCTCAGTTATTTAAAAACCATAAAATAATCAAGGATAGAAATGATTTTCTATGTGTGGGAGAAGCCAGAGCAGGCAATCTTTGCTTTAGGAAATATAGCTCTAGGTTTTGACATAAAAACAATGCCCTTGTAAATCTCAAGGGCAAATTCACCACACGATAGTCATGGGGATATCGTAATTTGCATTCGTTCCTTCTCCCTGAAGAGGTTATTATAGAACAAGAATTATTTTGCAAATGTCATCAGAAAGGTATAAAAAAAATAATCTCCCCCTCTGGGTAGAAGATAATAAAAGACCAAGGGATCCTGGTGGATTTTCAGCTAACAAAGGGTACAACCCTTCTCTCAGAGCAAGAAAGAGTATAGCAAGGTTACGCTTCCTTTGTACGAACCTGCTGTTTTTATTTTATAGTTATTAAGCCTTCTTTTCATTCCCAAGCTCTTGTAGAACATGCAAAAGAAGCAATTTTCAAAATGGGTTAAATTTTAGGTGAAAAAAATTTGCTTTCAAGTAGCTTACCCCTTAAAAGAGAAAAAAAAATAACCAGATGCAGGTGGCATAGAACAACTTACAATGTGTTTGTGGAGACTGGAAATGGGCAGTATGACTGGGCTTAGGAAACATGTTTACTCACTTTTTCTTTCATTTATTTCCTTAATCCCACAGGACATTTCAAAGCAGCATGACTAAGAACCAGTCTAGAGGTAAAGAGATTTCCAAGAGGGGAAAGAGAAGTCTTTACTTTTGAGAGAGGGAAGTTTTTTTTTTCCACATATATGAAATAGGGTAGAAGAATAGACAGAGGAGAACGTGGGTGTAAATTAGAGGCAGAAATGTCTGCTTGATTTAAAGAAGCAAATGACAAGTGCAAGAATAGTGAGTGTGGTTTCTCATATTTATATACTCATGTAGGTTCAGCTCTACAAAGTAAAGAAATTAGAAACATATGCTCTGGTAATACATTTTAGTTTATGATTTTGTCCCCATAAAATCCCTTATACCTTAAATGATGTGTGCTTTACTATAGGGTCATATAGTTTTCATTGTGTAAGATCCTGGCGGCATAGGAGTTTGGAAGTGAAAACTAGCTGTTTATATTTGATGAAAACTTCTGTGGTGAGAAATAGAGATTTAAACATCCAGAAATGAATCTATTCAGAACTAAATTTTATTCTCATATCTATGAAGCAATGATTTTTTAAATTCTTCCCTGTGCTGAAAACCTACCTTAGAACTAATTTCTAGGGCCACTTGAAGCTCAAGCCCCAATCCCTGATTGCATTAGTGAATTTCATACACTTGCCCACTTGTCTAGAATACAAATGCAGACTGATGTGGCAATGTTGCCCTGTGCTTTATACATAGCTTTTTCACACAAAGCACAGGTCACCCTACTGGTTGGAAATGTGTGTGGTCAGTGATCTCAAAATAAACTGCTGTTGTACACAATAGCCCTCTCAAGCACACTCATTCTAGTTAGGACCTCTGGACAGAGTGGAGGTCAAGTAGAGTTGAAAGGTCAAGGGGCTCCTAGTCAGAATTCACTGCTTTTGTTCTTTCACATGCTGTCACTAGTCCCTGCTCAAAAACAGCAGAAATAATGAGCATATGTGCTTGCTCTGAACCCTTGATGTTTTACTGACTGTAGAGTTCATGCAAGGCTACGCAGTTGACTCTAAAGGTATCATTCAAGTTGAACTTGAATTTCCATGGCTCTAAGGTACTTCCTAGTACACAAGTTACAGGAATTTGAAAGACACAGACAGTTAGGTTAATAAATGAATGGCTAACATAACAAGGCCCGTTGCTCTACAGATTCAGATATATTACAGGTCACACAATGACTGCTGGGCCTTATTTTACCAAGAATCAAGAACATAGCCAGCATAGTGATGTTGAGAGAAGGCTAGATTCAGAGTTAAGTAGATATTTCTAGTCTTGGTTCTAGCACTTTTAAGTTATGGTGCCTGAGCCAAGAAACTTCATAATTTTGATACTTAAAACTTTACCTTTGGCGGGGGGGGGGGGGGGGGGGCTTTTTTTCTGTCAATTTAACCACTGTTCAGAGAGAGTGTGTGTGTGTGTGAGAGAGAGAAATATTTTTCTAAAATTCAAATATGACCATGTCATATACTGCTTTTAGTATCCCGAGATGTTATTTAATGGTGAAGGATGACATTTAAATTCCTAAGAAAGGCAAAGTGAGGCACTGGTAAATATTTATTGAAGAGTCAAGTTAATAAATGATTCAATGAGATGACCAGATAAGTGGAACCAATAATGATAGGACAGCATTTTTGAACATTTGATATGTGCTTGATGTTCTGTTGTTCATATCACCATCTCAATGAAGCCTCAAAATAACATCACACTTATTTCTAATGATATTCTTAGCTCTACTATTTTGTGATGCCTGGAATTTAGTTTACCAATGTTTGTTATTATTAATATTAATGAGTGCGAGCTGACACCATCTTGTAGAGAGGAGCAGTGAAGACCAGAAGCACAGCCACACCACTACATTGAATAATCTCGGACACCACTTTCAGACCTGTGAAAGAAGCCACTTGCCAGCCACAACTCGAGTGGAACCACCATCATGCCCCAGCAATGAGAAGCATGTATCTGGTGGGTTCCCACCAGAGAGCACACATCAGAGAGACATTGCCAGCGTGCCATGCCTCCTTGCCAGTGCCCAGACGCAGTGTTCCTGGAGCCCATGCTTCATGACCCTGTGCTGTGAGTGCAAGCCAGGAATACCGCACTCCCTGCTCTCATCCCCAACCCCAGAACAGAGCCACCACACAGTGCGACATGCACTCCATCCACAGCCCCAGGACAGAGTTGCCATCAGGAGCACACTCTATCCTTGACACCAGTACAGAGCTTCCCTCCAGTGCATGCTCCATCCCCGACTGCAGGATATAGCTGTGACCCAGAAACCTCCATGCCCAGCCCAGGACAGAGCTGCTGGTGCAACCTGGTGCTCCCAGCCACAGGTCACAGGACTATGCTGCAAGTGCACTGCCAGAGGGACCTAGGTTGCCATCCTACCTTGGGTTCCAGGGCCACACAGTGAATTGCATGCCAGAGGGCTCTGGGCCCCCATAGGGAGTCACACACCAGAGGAACTGTGCCCCTGCCCACCAGTGTCTGAAGTGGACAACTGAGTGACCAGAGCCATGAGAGAAGGGGGTAAAACTCAGAGCAGAGACAATAAAGGGGTGAAACTCAAGGCAGACCCAGCCTCTGGACTAATGAGTCCTAGACCATTGGACCACTAGGGACTTCAACCTCTCTGACCCCACAAGCAGGGTGCCCAGGGCCAGAAAGAGACACAAAAAATGGGGAGACAAAGAAACAATCCCCAAAGGAAAGAAAAGGGGGAAATCGCCAGAAAGGGAACTAAATGAAATGGAGGTAAGAAGTATGTCAGAGAAAGAATTCAGAGTAATCGTTATAAAGATGCTCAAGCATGTGGATGTAAAATTCACCAACATATATAAGAATCAAGTGGAAATGAAGAATGATATAGCTGCAATAAAGAACACAATGGAAAGTTTCAACAGTATACAAGAAGAAGCTGAGGACCGAATCAGCGAGTGAGAACACAGGGTAGAAAAAACCCAATCTGAACAGCAATTGGAGAAAAAATTAAAAAGCAGAAGGAGAGTTTAAGGGAGCTTTGGGACAACATGAAACAAAGCAACATCTGCATAATAGGGGTTCCAGAAGGACAAGAAGAGGAGCAAGGATTAGAAAATCTATTTTAAGAAATAATGACAGATACTTCTCTGACTTGGGATATAAAAAAAAAAAAAAAATCACACAGTCACCAATAGTCCCAAACAAGATGAACCCCAAAATACCCATACCAAAGCATGTCATAATTACAATGGAAATCATTAAAAACAAAGGGCTGCATGACAGAGACATAAAGTTACCTACAGGGGATTGCCCATTAGACTATTAAATGATTTCTCAACAGAAACAAATAGGCCAGTAGGGAATGGAGGAAATATACAAAGTGATGCAAAACAAGGGACTGAATCCAAGAATACTATACCCAGCAAGGCTCTCATTAAAAATTGTAGGGGAAATCAGAAGCTTTGTAGACAAGAAAAAGCCAAAGGAGTTTATTACACCAAGCCAGAAATGCAATAAATGCTAAAGAGACTGTTGTATAAAGAAGAAATAGGAAGGGAAGAAGGAACACAGGCATAAAGAAAAAAAAATGGCAACAAGTACTTAACCTTAAAGGTAATAACCTTAAACGTAAATGGATTAAATGCTCCAATCAAAAGACATAGGGTGGCTGAATGGAAAAGAAAACATGACCCATATATATGCTGTCTACAAGAGACCCACCTCAGAACAAGGACTCAAAACAGACTGAAAGTGAAGGGATGGAAATTTTATTTTCAAGCAAAAGGATATGAAAAAAAAAGGAAGAAGAAGAAGAAGAAGCTGGGGTAGCAATATTTATATCTGACAAAATAGACCTCAAAGTGAAGGCCATAACCAGAGATAAGGAAGGCCACTTCATAATACTAAAGAGATTAATAAAACAAAAAGATATAACTCTGATAAACTTATATGCACCCAATAGAGGAGCACCCCAATACATAAAAAAAAAAAACTTCTGAAAGATATCAAGGGTGAGATCAATAACAATACAATCATATTAGAGGACTTTAATACCCCATTGACATGACTGGATAAATCTTCTAGACAAAAAATCAACAAAGAAAAAGCAGTCCCAAGCAACTCACCAGATCAGATTGATTTAATTGACATCTTCATAATATTTCACCCCAAAGTTATGGAATATGCATTTTTCTCAAGTGTATACAGGACATTTTCAAATATAGACCACATTTTAGGACACAGGCTAAGTCTCTTCAAATTCAATAATATTGAAATCATATCAAGCATCTTCTCAAATCACAATGGCATAAAATTAGAAATCAACTACAATAAAAACAATAAAAAATCAAACACTTGGAGGCTAAATATCATGCTATTAAACAATGATTGGGTATTAAAGAGATGAAAGAAGAAATAAAAACATCCTGGAAACAAATGAAAATAAAAACACAACAATCCAAAATATATGGGACACAGTAAAAGCAGTCCTGAGAAGGAAGTTCATAGCCCTATAGGCCTACTTTATAAAAAAGAGAAAAAATAGTGATAAATTATCTAACCCTACATCTCAAAGAATTAGAAAGAGAGCAACAAGAAAAGCCCAGACTAAGTTGAAGGAAGGAAATAATAAAGATAAGAGCAGAAATAAATGACATGGACAATAAATAAATAAATAAATAAATAAATAAATAAATAAATAAATAAATAGAACCAAGAGCTGGTTCTTTGGAAGGATAAACTAAATTGATGAATCTCTATCCAGGCTCACCAAGAAGCAAAGAGAGAGGACCCAAATAAACAAAATCAGAAATGAAAGAGGTGAAATAATAACAGACTCCACAGAAATACAAAGGATTGTTAAAAAAAAACAAAAAAAAGCTATAAACACCTCTATTCCAAAAAACGTGACAACCTATAAGAAATGGACATATTCCTAGAAAAATACAACCTTCCAAAACTCAATCAGGAAGAATAAAAAAGTCTGAATAGGCTGATAACTATGGAGGATATTGAAGCAGTAATCAAAAAACTTCCAGCAAACAAAAGCTCTGGACCAGATGGCTTCACAGAAGAGTTTTACCAAATATTCCAAGAAGAACTAAAACCTGCTCTCCTCAGACTAGTTGAAAAAATTCAAGAGGAAGGAGTACTGCCAAGTTCTTTCTATGAAGCCAGTATTGTCCTAATTAAAAAACCAGATAAAGACAATACCAAGAACAAGAATTACAGGCCAATATCCCTGTTGTACATAGATGCTAAAATCCTCAACAAAATATTAACAAATCACATCCAACAATACATTAAAAAGATCATACTCCATGACCAAGTGGGATTTATTTGGGGGATGCAAGGCTGATACAATATCTGCAAATCAATAAACATGATACATCGCATAAACAAAGTGAGAAATAAAAATCACACAATAGAGAAAAAACATTGGTCAAAATACAACACCCCATTTTTATAAAAGCTTTCAGCAAAGTGGGAATAGAGTGATCATACCTCAACATAATAAAAGCTTTATATGACAAACTACAACCAACATCACACTCAATGGGCAAATAATAAAACCATTTCCCCTAAGAACAAGAATAAGAGAGGGATGCCCACTTTCACCACTCCTGTTCGACATTGTATTGGATGTGCTAGCCATAATGATCAGATAAGAAGAAAATAAAAGGCATCTAAATTGGAAAAGAAGAAGTAAAACTGTAATTATTTGCAGATGACATGATATTATACAAAAAAAAAAAACAAACAAACACAAAAAAAAACACCTAAAGACTCCCTCAAAAAATTACTAGATTTAATAAATGAATTTGGCAATGTAGCAGAATACATAATTAACACCCAGAAATATATGGCATGTTTATACACCAATAATGACCTCACAGAAAGAGAAACTAAAAGAACAATCCCGTTTACCATTGCAACAAAAAAATGAAGATACTTAGGAATAAACTTAACTAAGGAGGTAAAAGACCTATACTGGGAAAACTACAATACGTTGAAAAAAGAGATAGAGGAAGATATAAACAGTGAAAGAATATACCATTTTCATGGATTGGTAGAATCAACATCATTAAAATGTCCATACTACCCAAAGCAATCTATAGATTCAATGCAATCCCCATTAAAATACCAATGACATATTTCACAGACCTAGAACAAACTCTCTAAAAATGTATATGGAATAAAAAAAGACCTTGAATAGTCGCATCAATCATGAGAAAAAAGAACAAAGTTGAAGGGATCACAATATCAGACATCGAGTTATATTACAAATCCACTGTTCTCAAAACTGCCTGGTACTGGCACAAGGACAGACATATAGACCTATGGAACAGAACAGAGAACCCAGAAATCACCCCAAGCCATTAGGCTCAATTAATATTTGACAAAGGAGGCAGGAGCATACAATGAATTCAAAACAGTCTCTTCAATAAATGGTGTTGGGAAAATTGGACAGATACTTGCAAAAAAATGAAACTATACCACCAACTTAAACCCTACACAAAAATAAACTTAAAATGGATAAAAAACTTATATGTAAGACTAGAGACCCGGTGCATGAATTTTTGCACCAGTGGGGTCCCTTGGCCTGGCCTGTGGAATTGGGCTGAAACCAGCTCTCTGACATCTCCTGAGGGGTCCCGGATTGTAAGAGGGTTCAGGCCAGGCCGAGGGACCACACTGGTGCACGATCGGGCCGGGGAGGGATGCAGAAGGTTGGCCAGCCTGGGAGGGACCATGGGAGGGCTCTAGGGCATGTCCAGCCTGTCTTGCTCAGTACCCCAGCAGCAAGCTAACCTACTTGTCAGAGTGTCTGCCCCCTGGTGTCAGTGCACGTCATAGTGAGCAGTTGAGCGGCCTTAGCATGTCATTAACATAATACGCTTTGATTGGTTGATCAGCCGACTGGTCAATCGGACACTTAGCATATTAGGCTTTTATTATATAGGATGGGAAAACATAAAAATCTTAGAAGAATCCATAGACAGCAAAATATTAGACATATCTTGTAGCAAATGTTTACCGACACATCTCCTAGAACAATGTAAACTAAGGGGAAAATAAACAAATGGGATTACATCAAAATAAAAAGCTTCTACACAGCAAAAGAAGCCATCAACAAAATAAATAACAAGAAAGCCCACTAAATGGGAGAACATATTTGCCAATGTGACATCTGATAAGGTTTTAATCTCATATAACTTAACAAAAGGAAGATAAACAATCCAATCTAAAAATAGGCAAAGGACCTAAATAGACACTTCTCAAAAGCAACATACAGTAGGCCAAGAGGGATATGAAGAAAATGCTTGAAATCACTAATCAATGGAGAGATGCAAATCAAAACAACAATGAGGTACCACCTTACACAGTGAGAATGGCTATCATCACCAAATCAACAAATGACAAGTGTTGGCAAGGATTTGGAGAAAAGGGAACCCTAGTACACTGCTGGTGGGAGTGCAGATTGGTACAGCCTCTGTGGAAAACAGTATGCAGTTTCCTCAAAAAATTAAAAATGGACCTGACATTTGACCCAGTAATTCAACTTCTAGGAATATACTCCAAGAAATCAGAAACACCAATCAGAAATAACATGTATATATACACATATATACTAGTAAATCCAAGCTATGGAGTACTTTGAAGTGGTTAAACAACGTGAGGTAAACTTATGTGTACCGCGGGTGAATTTGTCTATGGCCTTTTTATTAAGTGAAAAAAAAAAAAAAAAAAAAAGAAGAAAGCACATTATGTAATGACTAGAGGCCTGGTGCACAAAATTTGTGCACGGGTGTGTTCCCTAGGCCTGGCCGGCTATCAAAGAATGATCTTCTGGTTTGGAAGGGAAGGTCCCAGCTGACTTCTGGGCACTGGGCAGCACCTGGGCCCCTGGGACCTCGGGTCCCCTCGCGTGCTCTCCTCTGCCTGAGTCATCAGGCCCCTTCCAGGCTCCCTCAGCACTTGGGAGCAGGACAGCAACCCTGCCCTGCACCACTGCCTCTGGTTGCCATCTGCAGGGCAATCAGGGGGGCAATCGGGCCCCGCTCGCATCTGCCTTGGCCTAGAGCCGCTCATTCACTTGCTCCACTATCCCACCACAGTCCCGGTCTCGTTGGGGCCCATTGTGGCTGGCAGCGCCTCCACTGCCACCCATTACCAGTGCGGCATTGCCAACACCTGCCATGTTCCACGCCGCCCCTGGTGGTCAGTGCACGTCATAGTAAGTGGTCAAACTCCCAGTCGAACTCCGGGTCCAGGGGACAATTTGCATATTAGTCTTTTATTATATAGGATGGCATTTATATTGTTAAGAAACATGTACATTTAAAATGCATAGAATTGGGTCTGGAAATACACATACAAAACTCAATGGTGTTTTCTGAAAAGATCAATTGAGTGGTAAAAAGTTGTGGGTGAGAAAGATATTTAATTTTTACTTTAATAATCTTAGCATTATATGACATTTCAATAACAAATACGTATTTTGAAAAACATTTATTTTAATTGAATCATACATATTCTGAACATGAGGGAAAAGACATACTACAGTGATTATTTTGTTACCAGAGGCCCAGTACACAAAATTCATGCACTCAGGTTGGGGGGGGGGGTCCCTCAGCCCGGCCTGCGCCCTCTTGCAGTCTGGGAGCCCTTGAGGGCTGTCTGATTGATGGCTTAGACCAGGCTAAGCCATCAGAGGGACATCCTTAGCGCTACCAGGAAGGTGGGAGAGGCTCCCACCACCACCGCTGCGCTTGCCAGCCATGAGCCTGGCTTCTGGCTGAGCGGTGCTTCCCCTATGGGAACACACTGACCACCAGGGGGCAGCTCCTGCATTGAGCGTCTGCCCCCTGGTGGTCAGTGCATGTCATAGCGACTAGTAGTTCTGCTGTTCAGTCAATTTGCATATTAGCCTTTTATTATATAGGACTAGAGGCCTGGTGCACAAAATTCGTGCATGGGGGGATTTCCTTCAGCCCAGCCTACATCCTCTCCAATCTGGGACATCCCTTTCATAATCAGGAACACTGGCTCCTAACCACTTGCCTGCCTGCCTGCCTGCCTGATTGCCCCTAATCGCTTCTTCCTGCCAGCCTGATCACCCCCTAACAGCTCCCCTGCCAGCCTGATTGCTCCCAACTGCTCTCCCCTGCCAGCCTGATCACCCCCAACTGCCTTCCCCTGCCGCGACCCGCCTCCTCCTCCAGAACCCACCTCCTCCATGCCACGCAGAGCCATGGGACCCCCAGGCTTCACCATGCAGAGTGGCCGCCAGGCCCCGCCTCCGTTGTGCGCGTGGCCATCTTGTGATGGCCATCTTGTGATGACGTGAGGGCGTGATGCCACCTAGGCTATTATTAGTATAGATGTCCTCTGCCTTAGCTAGAGATGAGATGTCAATTAATATTGCCTTGAAAAAAGATTATAGAGAAAAATATTAAAAATACATAGGCTTCATTTATTATAATCTAGAAAACATCAGGTATTGCTCACATTTTGGTATGTAACCTATGAAAGACAGGTGTGTAAACAGGGAAAGCCATATCATTGCCTTCACTATGGAATACAAAGCCACCAGCACCTTACTTGGCACTCCATGTGTACATAAATTATTTCCAGATTCCTCTAAATGCTTAGACTTTCTTATGTTTCTTTTAAATCATATAGAAAGGCAAATGCTAGAAACAACTTTCTTTCTACTCTCCATCTCAGCCCCATGTTTTTGTTGAACATGTACTAGTAAGAGTCCTTCCACAATAACTTCAGGATTTTACTCTGCCATGAATTATCTTCTGACTCAGCTTCTTCTCCACTACAAATTAATAAATGATATTTCTAAAAATATGGACCTTAGCACTTATTACAATGTATTAAATCTTTTGTATAACTTGAGCTTTTATCATTAAGTTATGTGCACTTTAAAACACATCTGTATTTACTTATTTTCTAATTCCCAGAACCTGCATACAACAGGGCTCATAGTCAGTACCCAATTAGGTGTTTAGAAAATAAATAGCTTTGGTTGTGGAGTTAGGATGCCACATGCAAGATGTTACAGTATGCTCTCTGAGGGCTCTGATGCTGAAACAGGCATGGATGCTCCCGCTAGGAAAATATGTGAGGCACATACAAATAAGTATAATGCTAAGAAGAAAGTGTTTAAGATCATGAGAGGAATTTAGAGAAAATGCTAGCTGTTCCCTCCCCCTAAAAGATTAAGCAAAACAAAACAAACAAACAAACAAACAAAAGTAAAAAAACTGAGCAGTGGTAAATGATGTAGGCTCAATTTATGAAGTTTAAAAATAAGAATAAATTAAAACAAAGAAAAATTAAAATTAGCAGTTTTAAAAATAGATACAAATCAACAAAAAATAAGTATTAATGAAATGACCTTAGTTAGCAGAAAAAATACATAACTCCTTGTGAAGCAAATTATTTTCTGTATATAGGATTTCTTTGTTTATCTTTGAAGCCAGATTAGACTCAGATCCTGAAATAGAGTACTGAATTTGAGTGTCTGTTAAGATTATATGTTAAATTAAGAACACTTATAATGGGTAATAACAACAACAACAAAAGAGCTATGTAAATGAAAGTAATAGAGTTTCCTTCTAATCTTTGGTTAAATCAATCACATGTATCCTGGGTTTCAGAGCTTCCCAGCTGGTGGGCAGAGCACATTGGTGAGTTGCAGAGAGACTGCAGGTGTATTGAAATTGACCTCGGTCAACCTTCAGGGCCCATTCCTCACCAGCCATAACCAGGTTAGCTCATTCATCCCAGAGATTTTCTTAGTGTGCTATGATATAAAAAACATTGATCTACTGTTATTTAAAATCTTCATTCTTTCACATAAGCCAACTTTTTGATAAATGCTTTTTACAGATGGTATCGTAATTGAAGGGAATGGCAGCAAAACAAAATAGGATATAGTGTTTATAAATTAATAATTTTTAACAATTTAAAATTATCTGTGCCCTTAAAGAAGTGACTTAATTGCTTTTATCCTTGGTTTGCTTGTCCATAAAATAGATAAAATAATATATGCCAAGACTACTTTCACATGATTGTTACAAATATAAAATAAAATAAGGATATAAAAGTGCTTTGAACACTATGTTAATAAATTATAAGGTTGTCAATGCAAGTTTATACTTTTCCCCCTCTATGGAATAGAAATCACTTTGCATACATCATCCTGTTAATTCTGAGAAATGAGAAAATATTATAAGTGAAAGTTATGCAGGACTAAAATGAAATTCAACTAGAATATGGCTCATATGCCTTCTATTTCAATTGACATTATCTGACACTATTTGAATTATATACTTGCACCAAGTTAATATTCAAGTTCAACATTAATATCCAGCTTTTGGGTATGTGACCATATGGTTTCCAAATACTATTTTTGCCTGTGTGTTCCAATATTACATATTTCAGTTTATGGTGCAGTATATAGAACTGGTGTTCATAAATGTAAGATGATATTAATGTTGATGTTGATGATGATGATGATGATGGTGGTGGTGCTGGTGATGATGATGGTGAGGAGGATGGTAATAATAAAAATCTTTTACATTTGACTAAAATTTTATAGTTTTAAAACCCTTATATTTTCTAATGCCACATTTATAAAAGTGATTATACAACTTCCATGCAGGCTATTAAGTTTGGGAACTGAGGAGTTAATAATTTTTCATTTGTTTTGGACTTTCTAGGGATTTAATATCCCTAGAGATTTTTATTGTACATTTTCAGAAGGTAGATGTCATATACAGAATTTCCTATAGGAACATTTCATCTCTTCACCCCAAAACATCAAATGGACTACTAAGTATTTAATGGAATATATTTTCTGATACTCTCATCTACTGTATAGATACATAGAACCTAATCCTGGAGGTGACCTTGATCACATGTCATCTAATTCAATGAGCCGATAGGAATTTGAAGATCAGAGAAGTTAAATAACATTTTTAAGGCTACATAGTAAATTAGTGGTAGAGAAAAAAATTATAGTCTAAACTTCTCAACCTAAGGTTTTTTGTGTTTTTCCATTACATCATCTAAGATGTAAGAATAGCCCCAGGCTTCCTTTATCTCTGCTCAGTCTCTAAGTGAACCAGGCCATACTTTTCCCTTATCACATGCTCATAGACTCACACTTTTCATTTCTTGTATCAGGGATTCAAAAGTTATCTACATGACCTCCTGGCTCTCTGGCTTCAAGGACCTCTCCAAGAATCATTTATCTTTATATGCATTCTGTAATATGGTTTTATATATCTGTTTAACAAATGGGGAAACCGATATTCAGACAGATTTTGTCAAGGTCACACAGCAGTTTGTGACATGCAGAAGCAGGGTTAGAGCCTAAACAATGCCTGATATCTAATTCTATTTTCCCACATTTTTGTAGTTACCAAATATGGCTATTATTTATTGAACATCGGTGTCAGGAGTTGTGCTTAACCAAATACTTCCGTTATCTCATTTAATCTTTGCATTGGCAAATGAGTAAACTCTGTGTGATTAAAACACTTTCCAAGAAAGATTTCAGAACTAGCAAGCAGCCTTATAGGATTTGAATGCAAGTCTAAATTCAATATACTGCTCCACTGACCCTCCTCTGCCAACTGTGATTTTTAATTAGCAAGTAGGAAAAAAAATCGTAATAACATTTAAAGGATACAGTCCACAACCATGGGGCCACTTCACACATCGGTGTGGTCAATAGTCTTTTCCTATTTGGGCCGCATGGCTGTCTCTCTCAAGGTTTGAAAAAACATAGGTCCCAGTCTAACTTTTATTTTTAAATATAGTTTTATTGATTTCAGAGAAGAAGGGAGAGGGAGAGAGAGATAGAAACATCAATCATGAGAGAGAATCATTGATCGTCTGCCTCCTGCATGCCCACAGTGGGGATCGAGCCCACAAGCCAGGCATGTGCCCTGACCAGGAATCCAACTGTGGCCTCCTGGTTCATAAGTTGATGTTCAACCAGTGAGCCATGCCAAATTTTACTTTTTATTGACTTTGTAATCTTGAGCAAGTCACTCTGAACCTCAGTTTCCTTGCTTTTAATATATGACTATTGATGCCTACTATTTTGTAGGCCACTTCTGAGACTTAGGAGTCTGGAGAGTCAGACATGATTGAGACTTGGGAGAACCTACTCTCTGAGAGAGGTGATCTACAAGCATTGCTAGGAACCTAAGAGCTGGAGTCAAAATGAGCATTAGGTAGAGAGATGTGTTTGCTCAGTACATCTGTGAGGTAGACAGTGCTAACCAATAATGCAGAAGTGCATATAAACTACGCAGCATGATATAAATATGACAAACGTAACTAGAAGCAATGTGAGCAAAATCACGTTCACCAAATTTGCAATTTAAGAGGAAACATATTTTTTAGAAAGCATGTTTATTTATTTTTTGTTGTTGGTGACAGATTAATTATTTTTGTGACTTGGTCTAGTTGAAACTGAAAGCCTCATTGAGTTAGGCATCAGATAAACTGGTATGAAGCATCCACTTTACAATATTTAGAGCACTCCTGGGAGTTTTGAAATTGTTTATATGCCATTTTTAAATGGAGGATTATGCAAAATGAGAGAAGAGATCATTTTTACAACTTCAGTCCTATTACTGGGGGCTTTATGTTGATATTCATAGATTGGTATTTTAATGAGTTATATAAAACTCTCCCTGTTAATGTTTATGACATATGTTTGTTACTGCAAGCTGTGTTTCTAGGAACTTAAATGCCTAAATGCTTCTAATACCCTAAAAGCCACGTGGGTGAAAACAGCCTGGAATACAAACAGGTTGGATCATGGGGCATAAAAACCAAAGCCTGGTCATGCACAACACTGAAGAAGGAAAACCAGTACCCCAGCCTAAATAACTGAGATGCAGAAATATATTTCTGTTACACAAGAGTAGTTTCCATTTAAAGTATGTTGAATATTTCTAGCTAATCTTTGTACCACTTAATCTAAAAGTAGAGAAGTTGGGGGAGATAAAGTTAGAGAAGAAAGCTTCTGGCAAAATGAAAAATTATCTTTATTATAAGTCACACCTACTGTTTCTGTGTTGTAGTTAAGTTCTGTTTGAGCTGATGTTATAAATCCTGATTTCCAAGGATTTATAATCCTATATAATAAAAGGCTAATATGCAAATTGGCCAAACGGTGGAATGACTGGTCGTTATGATGTGCACTCACCACCAGGGGGCAGACGCTCAATGCAGGAGCTTCCCCCTGGTGGTCAGTGTGCTCCCACATGGGGAGTGCCGCTCAACCAGAAGCTGGGCTCATGGCTGGCAAGCGCATGGTGGTGGCGGGAGCCTCTCCTGCCTCCAAGGCAGCACTAAGAATGTCCGATTGCCGACTTAGGCACACTCCCTGTGGGGAGTGGGCCTAAACAGTCAGTCGGACATTCCCTGAGGGCTCCTGGACTGCAAGAGGGCACAGGCTGGGCTGAGGGACCCCCCCAAGTGCATGATTTTCATGCACTGGGCCTTGGGTTGGACTATAAAGGGGGCTGATAGAAACCCTTCAAATTTTCAGCCCTTGAGATTTAAGTTGAATCATTCAAGTTACGGGTATATAAGAAATTACTGTTATTGAAATATTTCTGATATTTCAATAACAGTAAGCTTATTGAAATATCAGAAATATTTTAAAGTGTTATTATATTTATAAATATTAGGGACTTAAGACCTATAAGAATCATTTCACTAAATCTGTACAAGAGCTTTATGAGATAAGTGTTATTTGCATCCACATTTTAAATAATTAAATTGAGACTCACAGTAGTTAAGTGATTATTTCAATGTCATGCAGCTAATAAATGACAAAGCCAAAATATAAACCTAGGGATGTTGACTTTTAGCTGCAATATATAACTATGCAGATGTTAAGCTCATTAGTTCCTATTACCAGATCTCAAACAAGACAGAGCATCTCCAGTTGTTGTCCTTCTGAGAATGATTGTTCCAAAGTCCTCAGAACAAAAGAGGATTTAAATTCATTTTAGCTAGAGGATGAAAGAATGATGAAAGTTATAGTACCACAAAGTTTACATCACTTCTTACTGACACTCTCCCCTAATAAATACTAGAGTAAAACATATTTAAATTAAATAGTAAAAGATGGGTCTCATAAGCCCTGCTCTCATTTCACTTGATCGTTTTTGTTTAGAAATATTTGGAGCTCAACAATTACTCTATGTTATTGTTTGATTCTTTGAAGATCATTTTTAAAATTTATTTATTTTATTTTATATTTTTCTTTACTTTTACTGTTGACACTATTACAGATGTCCCCATTTTCTCCCATCCCCACTCCCCTTCCCTCTGGCTATCACCATACTGTCATCTGTCTATGGGTTATGCATATATGTCCTTTGGTTAACCCCCCTTCTTTCATCCTGTTTGTCCCACCCACCTTCCCTCTGATATCTGTCACTCTGTTCCATGTATCCATGTCTCTGTTTCTATTTTGTTTGTCAGTTTATTTTGTTCATTAGATTCCGCATATAAGTGAGATTATATGGTGTTTGTTTTTCTCTGACTGGCTTACTTTACTTAGCATAATAATCTCCAGGCCTATTCATGCTATTGAAAAAGGTAAGATTTTTGTTCTTTTTGATGGCTTCATAGTGTTCCAACGTGTGAATGTACCATAGCTTTTTTATCCACTCATCTACTGGTGGGCATTTGGGCTGTTTCCAGATCTTGGCTATTGCAAATAATATGGCTATGAACACAGGGGTGCATATATTCTTTCTGATTGGTGCTTCTGATTTCTTGGCATATATTCCAAGAAGTGGGATCACTGGGTCAAAAGGCAGTTCCATTTTTAATGTCTTGAGGAACTTCCATACTGTTTTACACAGTGGCTGTACCAGTCTGCATTCCCACCAACAATACACAGGTTTCCTTTTTCTCTACATCCTCACCAGCACAGTTGTTTGTTGATTTATTGATGGTAGCCATTCTAGCAGGTGTAAGATATCTCATTGTGGTTTTAATTTGTATCTCTCTGATGATTAGTGACATTGAGCAGTTTTTTCATCTTTATTGGC
Source organism: Cnephaeus nilssonii (assembly GCF_951640355.1). Taxonomy (NCBI): domain Eukaryota; kingdom Metazoa; phylum Chordata; class Mammalia; order Chiroptera; family Vespertilionidae; genus Cnephaeus; species Cnephaeus nilssonii. Next base: position 33,772,926 of record NC_137074.1, on the reverse strand, counting down.
CATCTGTATGTCCTCTTTCAAGAAGGTTTTTTGCCCATTTTTAAATTGGATTGTTTGTCTTCCTGGTGTTGAATTGTATATGTTCTTTATATATTTTGGAAATTAACCCCTTATGCGATTTATTATTGACAAATATGTTCTCCCATACAATGGGTTCCCTTTTAATTTTGTTGATGGCTTCTTTTGCTTTGCAAAAGCTTTTTGGTTTGATGTAGTCATATTTCTTTTTTTCCTTTAATTCTCTTGCTCTAGGAGACATGTTTGCAAATATAGTTATGAGAGATGTCTAAGATTTTTACTGCTGATGTTTCCTCCTAAGATTTTTATGGTCTTGTAACTTACATTTAAGCTTTTAATCCATTTTGAGTTTATTCTTGTGTATGGTGTATGTTTGTGGTCTAGTTTCATTTTTTGCATGAACATGTCCAATTTTGCTGACACCTTTTATTGAATACACATACACTGTCTTTATTCCATTGTATGCTCTTGCCTCCTTTGTTAAATATTAATTGACCATATAGGCGTAGTTTGAAATCTGGGCTCTCTGTTCTGTTCCATTGGTCTATATGCTTGTTCTTATGCTAGTGCCAGACTGTTTTGATTACAATGGCCTCATAATATAGTTTGACAACTGGTATTACGATACCTCCAACTGTGTTCTTTCTCAAGATTTCTGAGGCTATTCAGGGTATGCTTTGGTTTTATATAAAGTTTTGGAACATTTGTTCTAGATCTGTGAAACATGCCAGTGGTATTTTAATAAGAATTTCATTGAATCTATAAATTGCTTTGGGTAGTATGGACATTTTAATTATATTAATTCTTCCCATCTATGAACATGTATATACTTTCACTTATTTGTATGTTCCTCAATTTCTTTCTTCAATGTCTTATAGTTTTATGAGTACAGGTCTTTTACCTCCTTGGTTAAATGTATTCCTAGGTACCTTATTTTTTGTTGTTGCAATAGTAAATGGCATTGTCTTCTTAATTTCTCTAATAGTTCATTATTGGTATATAGAAATGTCATTGATTTCTGAATATTACTTTTGTATCCTGCTATTTTGTCAGTTTTACTTATTAGATATGGTAGCCTTTTGGTGGAGTCTTTAGAGTTTTCTATGTACAATATCATCTCACCTGCAATTAATGACAGTTTTACTTCCTCCTTTTCAATTTGGATGCCTTTTATTTTTTCTTCTTGTATAATTGCTTTGGCTAGGACTTCCAGTACTGTGTTGAATAGGAGTGGTGAAAGTGGACAGCCTATCTTTTTCCTGATCTTAATGGAAGCACTTTTAGGTTTTGCCCATTGAGTAAAATATTGGCTGTGGATTTGTCATATATGGCCTTTATTACACTGAGGTACATTACTTCAATTCTCACTTTGCTGAAAGATTTTATCATAAATCGGTGCTGGATTTTATCAAATGCATTTTCTGCATCTACTGATATGGTCATGTAGTTTTTATCCTTCATTTTGTTTATGTAGTGTATCATGTTATTAATTTGCAGATATTGTACCAACCTTGCTTCCCCAGAATAGATCCCATTTGATTTGTATGATCTTTTTAAGTATTGCTGGATCCCATACAATAATACTTTGTTGAGGATTTTAGCATGAAGATTATTTTTTGAAAGTACAAAAAATTAATATCCTAATCTACTAGCAACTAAAAATGTGTCTTTTGGAGTTTGTATACTATTTATAAGCAAATTCTCTTGGGAATGATTCATTTCAGTGAAGAAAAATGTTAAAGCACTTACTCATGGTATAGAATATAAAAAATAAACATTAAAAATCTAGTATGAGTGGTGGGATTATCAACCTTTCCTTTCTACTTCTTCTATCCTGTGATAACATTAATATTTCATGAAAATGGGAATGCATAAATTATAGAGGATACTATGTGCACTTAGACCTATATGTTTATATACATACTACAGGCACGAAATTTGTGCATGGCGGGGTGGGGGGTTCCCTCAGTCCAGCCTGCAGCCTCTCCAATCTTGGACCCCTTGAGGGATGTCTGACCTCTCGTTTAGGCCTGGGATCGGGCCTAAACGGGAGGTCGGACATCCCTCTCACAATCCAAGACTGCTGGCTCCCAACCACTCACCTGCCTCTGCCTGATTGCCCCTAACCGCTTCTGCCTGCCAGCCTGATTACCCCGTAACCACTCCCCTGCCAGCCTGATCGATGCCTAACTGTTCCCCGGCCGGCCTGATTGCCCCTAACTGTCTTCCCCTGCAGGCCTGGTTGCCCCCAACTGCCCTCCCTGCTGGCCCAATCACCCCTAACTACCCTCCCCTGCTGACCTGGTTACCCCTAACTGCCCTCCCCTGCAGGCCTGGGTCCCCCCCAACTGTCCTCCCCTGCAGGCCTGGTTCCCCCCTCCTGTCCTCCCCTATTGTCCTGGTCCCTCCGAACTGCCCTCCTCTGCAGGCCTGGATCCCCCCCAAACTGTCCTCCCTTGCTGGCCTGGTCTCTCCCAACTGCCCTTCTCTGCCAGCCTGATCATCTCCAACTGCCCTCCTCTGCTGGCCTTGTCACCCGTAACTGCCCACAACTGCCCTCCCCTGCAGGCCATCTTGTGGTGGCCATCTTGTGTCCACAGGGAGGCAGCCATCTTTGACCACATGGAGGTCGCCATCTTGTATCTTGGAGTGATGGTCAATTTGCATATTACTCTTTTGTTAGATAGGATTCTATAAAAATAATAGGTACATGCATGCTTATATTTTAGCCATAAATAATTATGGTTTGTATCAAGTTGTTTTGAGGATCAATTAAAGGAGTAAAAGGCCAAGCTGTTAATTCATTAGTTCACTATTTATTGAGTGCCTATTGTATACTAATCACTGTGCCAGATTCAAGATTAATCAATAACAGACCCCCCAAAAAAAATCACATTTGTATTTTAATTTAAGTATCATTTAAAAATATGTTATGATTGGCTTAAATCAATTTACTTTGTGTGTTTTTTTCTTGTTGAATTCATCATTTTAATAGAGATGCAGGAGTAATGAGTTACATTTGAGAATGTCTTTTTAATACAACTGAAGATATAAAGTACATCTTGCATCTAACCTAGGCAGTTAATCTGTGTCATTGATCTATGGAACACTGAGCCAAACAGAGTGGTATTAACAAATACCACCAAAAGAAGATTGAATGAAGAAAAGAGAAGTAGGAATTGTAATGATCAATTCAGAATAATAATAATAATACTGACTTTTCCCACATCCCACATTTATTTTAATGACTGTAGTTATGAAGTTCAAACTCTATTTTGTGAATTAGTTCTTTTATGCATAACAACCTTCTAAAGCATAGGGAAGCTTTTTTAAAAAAATTATAAATGTGGTAATTAAGTAAGAGAAAGTTTAAATATATATCTATTCATCTATTTCAATATCCAGATGACTATTTTTCAACTGGATAATGTGTCCTTGTAATGTTTCTATGTATAAACAACCTGAACATCAAGACTGTTCCTATATCTCTCATAGAAGTCTTTCTAAGTCATTTGAGAATTCCCTAATTTATGATATAGTGCCAATAGCTTTTATAATAATTTGGCAATTATTCAGATATTACTTTGTGACATTTCTTGAATCATTTTATTAAACTGTTATTTGTCTTGTGTGTGAACCTCTCACCTACATAATAATCATCTTGCTAGCTATGTCCTCTTAGAACTGAGGTTGAAAATTAGTGGTTCCAGGCTCTAACCTGCATCTAACAATACATGTGTTTAGTTTGATCTAATATATTTTCTAATTAGACTTAATACGCACAGAATTTGACCTTTGTTTCATGACATACTTTCCTTGTAATTTTACATGTGGCTCTCATGTATTTAGTTCTCATTTAAAAATGTAATAGCATTCAGACCTTCACTCAAACCATAAAAGAGGGTCTTATTAATAACCTGTATCTAATAATTCATTCCTTTCCTTCCTCCACCAAATGTGATTCCCATTCTGTATCCTTTGTGTTCATCATTCCATCGCTTTTCTTTGTCTAAAGTGTTATTGCATCTGCACATATTCATTAAAGGTAGATTTTTTTAACTTTAAACTTTACAGAAAGGTAAAAGGTGAAGTAAAATATGTGGTAACTATATCTTCCATTTGACACATTGTTAAGCTTCATTTGTATTTTGCATATTCCTATAATTCATTTGTTGTGATCACAGTGGACTTAAAAGCACTTGAAGTAATTGCCACCATTTAAAGGTTGGGAGAGTAGAGCTCACATAAAAGCCAAAGTCTCAGGTTCTCTTAAATAATTGTAAGATCTGGAGACATGTGGTCTGCATTCTGACATGTGATCAACCAGGGGTAAGAAGCAGCTACTGTTTTCCCTGGGGCCTATGCTTGCTGTTCCACATCACTTCCTACAGCCCCAGCCCCTGCCACCTTCACTATCTCACCTGGCATCATATGGAATATTAGTGGGTACCCCCTCTCTTAGACTGGTTGACTAGAGATTAACAAAAGGAATATTTAGTAATTAAGAAAACCACACAATCTCAACTCTTTAAAATGCCTTCAAAGATTAAAATGATAATTTAAAAATTATCTGCTTTGGCTAATCCATCAGGACAAAGTTCCAGCTGTTCAGTGCCAAGTGGTACCTAAGTGCAATAAGAAAGACTGACAAATCTTTCCCAACACTTGCCTTGGGTGTTTCTGAATGTGACCTTTGAAAAGCAGCAGTAACTATTTACTAAAAGCCAAAAAGGATTGTCCTCTGGGATAACAGATTTCTTGTTCAGTGCTTTAAATTTGTTTAATCCATCTACATTTTACCCTGAGTCTCCTTGGATTAAAAGAAACTACTCTAAGGCCCTGTGTTTACCTAGTCAAAATAGATTGAAAAATTGAGGCATTTAGATATGTAATTTAAGCAAAGAACCATGATATCAGGAAAATAATTTATTGGTCAAAATAACTTATTTTGACTGCCTACATCAAGCAACCATTTTTTTTATCCCTTATAATTATTCATTGGTTTATACACTGGAATGTTTTTGAGTACCTACTATATGTTAGGCATTGTTCTTGGGGGTTGTGTTATAACAGTTAACCCTCAGAAATATTCATTCATTTTTACAATGTACATAAACCCAACCAAAAAATACTCTAAGAGCCAATTAATAAGGGATAAAAACATTTGTTTTCCATTGGTTTCAGGTTTTTATGCTCTTTCCCTGGATGTCTGATTCAGGCAATAGGATTAGTATGTAACCTCACCTGAAACACAATACAAGGAAATAAACATCCCTTTAAAAACAACTAGATAGAAATGCAACCCAGATATGATACAACAGAAATAATGCAAGGAACCAAACTGAATGCTGTGATTAGTTCATTTGGAAGGTAGAGATGTGGAAAGAAAGTACAAATCTACAGGGAAATGGAACACAGTACCTGGTGGATCGAGAAATAACTCAAATCAAGGAAATGCTCTCTATGGAGAAACCACCCAAGTGAACATCTGTAGTTTCAAGCTTTAACAAGACTGGGGAAGTCTGTACTGGCAGAATGTTCACATCTATAAATGACAATTCAAGTGTATACCACTCTGAAAACAAAAAAAATGAGAAACATTCGAGATAATTAAACGAAGGCAGTGTTAAAGTTTTGGTGGTTCTTTGTCATGTCTTTAATTCACAAAAGGCTTTTGCATTGGCCCTTTTTTCACTTGACCAAGAGAGAAATGATTTAGGAAATTATTGACTGCTTCTGTTTTTACTTCAGACATGAATGCTACATCATCATAAGACATACATCCACATTGAAGTCTCAAGGTATTTTGTTTCTAGATAGTAACATCAAATGTAACCCTGGAAGAAATATTTAGATGCTTAAAATATCATCACATCTTTGCTTATCATAAATAGTCTATTCAGGTACAACACATTAATGGCTAATTTTTTTTTCTACTTTGGATAAAAATTCAATTGGTCCAAAGTAAAGAAAGATAAAGAAATATTTTAATACCTTAGTTCAGGGGTCCTCAAACTTTTTAAACAGGGGGCCAGCTCACTGTCCCTCAGACTGTTGGAGGGCCGGACTATAGTTTAAAAAAATACTATGAACAGAGTCCTCAAACTTTTTAAACAGGGGGCCAGCTCACTGTCCCTCAGACTGTTGGAGGGCCGGACTATAGTTAAAAAAATACTATGAACAAATTCCTATGCACACTGCACATATCTTATTTTGAAGTAAAAAAAACAAAACGGCAAAAACACCCGCATGTGGCCCGTGGGCCGTAGTTTGAGGACGCCTGCCTTAGTGGCCAGCAATGGAAAAAATGCTATCAATAGAAAAAAGAGAGAATCTTTTGACAGTAGAGAAGAGTCTCTTTTTAGATAATATTATACTATTAGTTGTTTTTCATTTCTTTTTTTCCCAAATAAGCCTGTTAATTTTAAAAGCTTAGCAAAATAAAAAATAAAAAAATACAGTAAGACTGTCCAATATAAAGGTTATTGAAATATTCAGTATGCAACAGTACAAACAGTTCTATTAAAACTTATAGAGCATTGTTTTGCTGTAAATATATTGAATACTCACATTTATAAAATATATAAATTCACTCAATATTAGTGATGTGTACATTTTATCATGCAAAATCATAGATATATGTAGATATAGATGTAGACATAGACATAGACATAGATATAGATATATAGATGTAGATATAGGTATAGATATAGATACAGATGCAATCAATTGCATGAATCTCCAGAGAATTAGGCTGAGTAAAAAATGCCAATCCCAAATTTTTCTTACTACATGATTTCATTTATATACCATTCTTAAAGTGACAAAATTATAGAAATGAAGAACTAATTAGTGGTTGCCAAAGTGTTAAGGAGGGAGTAGAGATGGGGAGACATGGGTGTGACTATAGTGGGTGTAGCTATAAAAGAGAACCTAGTGATTGAATTGTTCTTCACATCAACTGTATCAATGTCCATATCCAGATTGTGATATTGTATTATAATTTTGCAATAATTACCAACGTGAGAAACTGTGTAAAGGTAACAAAGGATCACTCTGTATTATTTCTTATCTATATCCTCTCTAATAAAATAGTAATATGCAAATTAACCATCACTCCATTACATAAGCCACGCCCACCAGCCAAGCCACGCCCACCAGCCGGTCAGGGCGAGTATGCAAATTAACCCCAATCCAAGATGGCTACAGCCACAGAGAGCAAGGTTTCCCAGGTAACAGAGCAAGCCAAGCTTTCCATAGCCATTGCAGGCCTAAGCCTCCACTCAAGCTACAAAGTTTCAATTATAGAAGGTAAACAAATTCAAACAAATGGCGGCAGAATGGAGCTTGAGAGAGCAGGCCAGGGTTGTCCCCGGCAACAGGGGAAGCAAAGCTTTCCGCACACCCTGGCCAGGCTCACCTGCTTAAGGCTACAAAGTTTCAATTGTAGAAGGTGAATTAACTGCCACAGAAATGGCTGCCGCCCCAGAAATGGCTGCCGCCCCAGGCTACAAAGTTTCAATTGTAGAAGGAAAATAAATTCCAGATACCAGGGCCTCCACTTGGGTTGCCAGGAGGTGTGGCCGGCCTGCAAACCACCACAGGCCCCTTGCTCAGGCCGCCCCACGCCCCAAGGGAACCCCACCCTGATCAGGGACATCCTTCAGGGCAAACCAGCTGGCCCCCACCCCTGTACCAGGCCTCTATCCTATCTAATAAAAGAGTAATATACAGATTGATCATCACTGCAACACACAATATAGCTGCCCCCATGTGGTCAAAGATCCTGCCCCCATGTGGACACAAGATGGCCACTACAAGATGGCCAGCAGGAGAGGGCAGTTGGGAGGCACCCGGCCTGCAAGATAGGGCAGTTGCGAGGGACCAAGCCTGCAAGGGAGGGCAGTTGTGAGGGACCAGGCCTGCAAGGGAGGGCAGTTGGAGGTGATCAAGCCTGCAGGAGAGGGCAGTTAGGGGTGACCAGGCTGGCAGAGGAGGGAAGTTGGGGGGCAAACAGGCTGGCAGGGGAGCAGTTAAGCATCAACCAGGCTGGCAGCGGAGTGGTTAGGGGGTGATCAGGCTGGCAGGCAGAAGCGGTTAGGGGCAATCAGGAAGGCAGGCAGGCAAGCATTTGGAAGCCAGCAGTCCTGGATTGTGAGAGCAATGTCCGACTGCCCGTTTAGGCCCGATCCCACCAGGATCGGGCCTAAACGGGCAGTCGGACATCCCTTCAGGAGTCCAGATTGGAGAGGGTACAGGCTGGGCTGAAGGACAACCCCCCGCCATGCACGAATTTCATGCACCGGGTTTCTAGTATATATATAAAACCCTAATATGCAAATAGACTGACTGGCAGAACAACTGAACAATCTATTGCTATGACTTGTGCTGACCACCAGGGAGCGGGCACAGAACATGGCACGTGTCACCAGCCACGGCAGGATGGTGGAGCAGATGAGCAGGGGTGTTATACCAAGGCAGGGCACCGGTTGTTGTCATTGGGATGATCCTCTTGTGGTTACTGAAAATTCTTTGCTCCCGCACGCCACGGTCCCACCCAGTGCTCACACCTGCTGCCAGCTGCTAGCTGTACCTGCTGCCAGTGCCCAGAGCTGGCCCCAATCACTCAGCACTGTCAGTGAGTGCAAGCGGTGGCTGCCAGCCCTGATCGCCCCTCAGGGCTTCTCTACCTCCTGCTGCTCCTGAGCGTCAATCAGGGCCAGCAGCCGCTTCTTCCACCTGCTAATGGCACCGGCCCCAATCATTCCGTGCCGTCAGCGGGTACAAGCGGGGCCAGTGCCATTAGCATGTGGGAGTAGCGGCGGCGGGAGTGGGGCTGCCGGCAGACAGGGCAGAGGTGGCCGAGGCCCCCAGTCACCGTGGGGTGGGGGCGGGGCTGAGGCTGAGGCATAGGCGGCCGAGGCAGCCATGGTGGCAGCGGGGGCCGAGCCCCTTGCACAAATTTCATGCATTGGGCCTCTAGTATCTAATAAATGCTAAGTAAAAGCTATTTGAGTAAAATAGCTTTAGTAAAATATTATTATAACTAGAGGCCCAGCGCATGATTCAATCGTGCGGGTAGGGTCCCTAGGCCTAGCCTCCTGCGATCAGGGCCATCTTCTGCCTGTTCGCCAGTCCCCAGGCCCAATGCTGCCTCCGCCGCTGCCACTGAGCTGCCAGGCTGTTGGGATCCCCAACTCATCCCCAGCCTCTGCTGCTGCTGCTGGGGCTTGAGGCGCTGACGAAGGGGAGCATGGCAGGGGATCCGGGTGCGGACAACCGGCTCCCCGCCTCCGATGGCAGCGGAGCTGGGTGTCCAGGGTGTCCGAGGCAGCCCCCCTCAACGGCCGCCAATCCAGCCGTTGAGAGGCAGGGGGGGGGGGGTGGGAGTCCCGCACCTCTCAATGGCCGGATATGCCACCCCGAGTCCCGCCCCCCAGCCTCCCACCACCCAATCGTGGGCGTAGCGGAGTGATGGTTGTTTGCATATTGCATTTTTATTATGAAGGATACTTCTAAAGCTCATATGGTCAATTTGAGTGAAGCATGACTATAATGTTTTTGAAGCTCAAATAGCCAAGCCATAGCACATGGATAGAAGGACAATTAACTAAACAACTGCAGAAGAAACAAAGAAATAACAGAGACTAAAAGAAGAAGAATTTGTAATACTGAAAAAATAAATGAAAAGCCATTGTGAAAGACTAAGAAATGAAATATTGTGTTTAATATATGAGTAAACAAAGATAAAGTGAAATATTATTTGATAAGATAGAAGAAATAGACATATTTTTTTCTGCCTTGTAGAAAACATAAACTAGAAAATGTTACAAATAACCTATATAAATAGGGAAAGAAAAATAAGAAATATCAGTTGAGTGGAATACATAATGTTAGATGTCATGGAAAAATGAAGAAAAGTAAGAAAAGGTATCATGCTCTAGCCATTTCCCCTCAAAATCTTAAAACAGGTTCATATAAATTCAACAGGCAAATGTACTGCTATGTCATAACATACAAACTATACTCAAGAATATTGGTAGTGAGAGATCTAGGTGTGATTCTAATATGTAATTAGAGGCCTGGTGCACGAAATCCGTGCATGGGGGGTGTCCCTCAGCCCAGCCTGCACCCTCTCCAATTCGGGACCCCTCAGGGGATGTCCAACTGCTGGTTTAGGCCCAACCCACAGGAATCAGGCCTAAACCAGCAGTCGGATATCCCTCTCACAATCCAGGACCACTGGTTCCTAACCGCTCACCTGCCTGCCTGTCTGATCATCCTTAAGCACTCTGCCTGCCTGCCTGATCGCCCCTAACCCCTCTGCCTGCCTGCTTGATCACCCCTAATTGCCTCTGCCTGCCTGATCACCCCTAACTGCTCCCCTGCCGGCCTGATTGCCCCTAACTGCTCTCCCCTGCCAGCTTGATAACTCCTAACTGCCTCTGCCTGCCTGCCTGATTGCCTCAACCCCACTGCCTGCCTGCCTGATTGCCCCTAACCACTTTTGCCTGCCTGCCTGATCGCCCCTGACTGCTCTTCCCTACTGGTCTGATCATCCCTAACCACTCTGCCTGCCTGCCTGATCGCCTCTAACCACCTCTGCTGCAGCCCCACCACCATGGCTTTGTCTGGAAGGACATCCAGAAGACATCTGGTCTATTCAGCCTAATTAGCATATTACCCTTTTATTAGTATAGATATTTTTAAGTTATGTTATGTACAACAGTTCACTATACTGCTATGACACTGCAACATAGAAATAAAGTTTTGTTTCAAAGGCCTATTTCCTTATAAAACGCAGATGGTTATGTTATTTTACTGTATGGTAACAGCATATTTAATAATTGTCCATTCATCAGAAAATTTAACTGCCAATAAAAACTCATTCTCCCACCACTGTGTTTAAAGTAAAATCTGAAAATTCAGATGAAACTATTCTCTGGCTATTTGTTAGGGTCTTTCCCAACAGAAAATTTTTAACTTGAGGGAAAGGTGATATTTGTAGAAGCAAGAATTAGCCTTTATCTAGAAAATTAACTTTACTGAAGTACTTTTCATAGGATTTTTGAAATGTGAACAGCAATGATTAGTCTTTAGAATATTTCCTCTTTTCAGTCCAAAAATTTTTGAGGAAATTGCTTTTTATCTCTAACCAGTTTTATGCTTAATCAAAACCTTTCATGAAAGATTTCAAGAAATGTGACACACCAGAAACTTCTATGTAGGAAAATGAAATGCTATTCACTATGACTAACTTCCAATGCAAATAAACCCAAATGTCAAAACAATGCGCAAGTTATAAGTACAACCGCAAGCTGAGAAAAAGATTTACAGTTCCTCGCAGTCCCCTGTGTATTTTATAGCAGCCATGTGAGATTTTATTTCTGGATGAAAGCTGCATTGATAAAGAGGTTTAATTGTCTTTCAGTGTGCCTTATGGTAAAGTTGCTTCATTTACTTCAAGCCTGAATCTCATTACCAGTTCAATTCTCCAGGCTCCTTTCCATCTTAAGGAGGTGCTTAATTAGTGTAACCCTGGCGATGAAGGCAAACACAACATACTTTCCCTTCCCATCTTCTGACAAATCTAATAGACTACTGATTTTCCATCCTCAAGCAGATTGGGCACCATTCAATCATGATATTAGCTGTCCATTAACTTGAATCCCCCACTCTGACAGGCTGTCAATATCACCAAGGCCATCCAACCAACCAACACCTAGTAGCACTTACAAGCGGCAATTTCTTTGAAAATCATGCCTAAAATTCTGTTCTTTGTTATTTTTTTCTCCAGAGGAGTTTCTGTTCCTATCCTCATTTTTCGTATTTAGCATTTGAATAAGGCTTTCATTTCCTAACAACTATACTCGGAAAGAGGTGTTTGCTTTTGAAAGGTTGATTGTGTTATCTGCAGACAAGCCATAATTTTACTCAAAATTAATTCTACCCCTTTTCTACATCTGTAATATTTTGAAAATAATCTGACATTATAAACAGTTATAACTTGTCATATGCAATAGATCCTTCTAATTTTAGAAAAAAATCTCTTTATTAATTTTAACTGTAGTTTTAGAGATGATTATCATATTAAAAATCAAAGGAGAAAACATGAACATCTCACTTCCCCCACCACACATTCACATAAACTTTCAACACTTAAACCAAGAGGAAATGGAATGCCTGACTGTAATTATATTTAAAATTCTGTATCAGCATAAGAGGGATCACACTTAGCAATACCTCATAAAAAAATAGCAGTGACAAAGGCCTCTTAAGAAGATAGAACATAGGAACTTTTACATTCAACTTTAGAAATACTCTTTGTAATATTTTAAAGTTATAGTACATATAATTTACTAAGATAATCATTGTACAATGATAATATGGTGATCATGGCCTTTGTCTGGAACGGCATTTCTTTTTACATCTTTCTACATCTTGAAGTTCAAGTGCCACTTTCTCTCTGAATACTTCCTAATCTCCCAGTGGAACAAGTGCAATTTTGTCACTGCTCCCACTGTCTTTTATGTATTAGGACACTGAAATATAGGATAGCTTATATTAAAAGCTGTTTTCTTAACCTTGAGGCCAGGTAATATGTCTACATTCATTCATTCAATCATTCATTCTGTCAATCATTCTAGTTATTTATCCATTGGATAAACACTTATTACACATATATAATGTGGCAACTACTGTGCTAGGTCTCATGGAAAAATAGATAAAACACACACACAAGTCTGTCTTTAAGAGGCTAAAGGTCTAGTGAAGGAGGTAATATGGAATTACAATACAGTGTCATTAAGTTAAAAACAAAACAAAACACTATTTTATTGTCAACCTGCAATGTACCAGGCAGTAAGCTATGTGCTTTGCATGCACAATTTAATTTAAAATCACAAACCACCAGAAGTTATATATCATTTACGGATAAGGAAATTGAGGCAAAAAAAAAGTTAGTAACTGCCTATGTTATTGAATAAGCATAAATTGAGACTGTCTTTAGCAAACCAGGAAAAATGGTCACTCTACTCAGAAGAGTCATACAACCTTTACAGGGATTTTAGAAAGCTTCTAGCTGGAGGTGACTTCTGAAGTGCAATTGAGAAATTTTGAAGAAAGAACACACAGTGACATTTTAGATACAAACCATAGCATGTGTAACGTAGCTTGAGAGAGGACGATCAATTGGGGGAACCACTCTCAGAAGTCATGACTGGAAGTTAGGATGTGTGAGTGAAGAAATTGAATTGTAAATAGGGGTAGCCAAAGCCAGATCATAAGGAACCTTGTACAGCACATTAAAGAGGTTTGACTTTATTAAAAACTTTGGGCAGCAAAGCTGTTGCAGGACTTTAAGCCCAGAGATAAGATTAGACATGTCCTTTTGGAAGATGATGCCCGCAATGGGGCAGAGTTTAATAAAAGTATGTTCAATTAAATTAATGAAAACAGTATAGTTCATGGTAAATAATATAGAATAACTACAGTTAAAAAAACCTCTTTTAATATAAGAATTTGTTGATTCATGGGAAATGTGAAACCACATTGAAAGCTTCCCAAGTTGTCTAGACATGACAAACAATAAGAGCATGAGATTACATTGTGGGTTTTCATTTCAAGTAAAACCCTAAAAAACTCATGGAAGAATTTACCTCCAATTGGTTTTTTTGCTCAATAAGGAACACAAACCCCCATATTCAATGCACACCCTGAATAAACTAAATTATATACACCTCCTATAGCTCACAGAAAGGTCCAAGATTCGCCTTGGGTCATAGCACAGTTATAAGACACATCTTTAAAGATGATGCATCAATCTTGACAGTTGCCTTGAGGAATCCCTGACTCAGCAAAACACATCAGAACTGCATCCCATCCTTAGGTGAACACTAGAAACACTGAAACTTTTGGAACAAAAGTTCATTGCCTGAGAGAATTGCCTCCACCGACATTCTTACAGCTTATCTCTCTTTGATATATGTGTTGATTAACAGTGGGTTTTCTTTTCATAAGTGTGCCTATTTTATGCTGGTAAATTCTCTTGAACTTTTTACTTGAGAGATTAATTAAGCCCTCCTTTTTAATTTCTTTGTCATGTTGCAGCAAATGGATAAAATAATAATACACATATTACAAGTTAAAATAATCACTGATACCTATCACTAAATAAATTTTAATCACTTTCTGTAATTGTTTATCCATATATGGAACTAAATTCTCTCCTTTAGTTCCAGAACTCCAGGGGCAGCCTTCAATAAGAATGATTATGTTGCTACAGATTTAAATGGAATTTGTGCCAAAAGAATCTGTAAGCACATTTTCAGGTAAAACCAGGGCATTCAAAAAAGTGCACTACCAAGTAAAATTGACCACTCTCTCTCTCACATATATTAAAACCTAGAGATCACAGACAAATTTAAACACGACAAATTAGATATGTACCAACATGGACTATAGCATCATAGCCTGTTATCTACAGAAGATAATAATATTTAAAATTTTAAAATATTTTAGATATGTTATACATAATTTAAAAATGCATACATGTGGATTACCATAATCAGATCTCACTACATATATTATGAGATTTGGGCAGATGTTTATGATCTTCAATTTTAGATAAAGGAAGCTGGTTCCATGGCAGGCCTGGGACTAAAATGTCTGCTTTGTAACTCCTACTGTTTTCCCTTGCACTTTTGCCTTTTGATTTATATAATTGTTTCTAAGGACTGTTTTTGGTTTTAATAGAAATGTCCAGTTTTAATAAAGCTATTTATCTTTAATATGACTATCAGAATTTCATAGCAGAGAGCACGACTTAGTTGATATCTTCATTATGTGGCATTTTTATTCATTAATGAGATCTTATTTAACAAATCTAAGATTTCTGATAAATGTATGACAGACTCCTATGTAATACATTTTCTAATGTCTTATGTATCCTAATGACATTATTTACTTGGTTTTTGTTTATAACACTCATTTGCTTTATATTTGGTTCTTTAAACTAGAATTGATTCTGTTAGTAGTTTATTAAACTAACTTCTTGCCACTCAAAGTGTGATCGACTTGTTGACCAGTAGCCTTTGTTGGATTTTGTTTGAAATGCAGGGACAGTAAACTGACTGATCAAAATCAGAATTTAACAAGATATGCAGGGAATTGAGATGCACATTCAAAGTCCAAGAAATAGTATTCAATACCCTATTTTGTGAATTATTCCTGAATAAGACTGCAGGAAGCTGAGACTACCAGATCTCCAACCTTTATGTATTTTTATTCTCTTCCACATTTAAAAAAGCATTTGGGAAAGCAGAGTCCCTGAATTTGGTAAAAACGTTCTCCAGCACCCCTCTTTTGACCTTCACCAAGTAATTTGCTAAGTATGTAGTGAGGCAAATGGACATACACAGATGTATATCATACAAAGAAAACTTTTATCATGCACATAATTACTCTGAATTTTCACCTTTGTTATAAGAAACATTTTTACAAATTTGAAAAAAATGTGAATTACCAGATATGAAATATAATCAAATATACTAAGTGCGTAGGCATAAATGAAGGAAACATGTTTGGGAGTTTAATGAAACTCTCAAGGGAAACTGGCCCAATCCCAGATAATCTCATTAAGAGCTTTACTGCAAGCAGTAACAAATTAGCAGCATTATGAAGGCGATTTGTATTTAATTTTCCTTTTGATTTTTCTTGTGATGTGTTTGCTTTGGTCCAACATTTACAGAAAAATGCTTTTATTTTATCAGATGAATGTTAATACCACCTCAGTGATATGATGCAGAGGAAGTACTTAGAAGAAAAACAGATAAAACAGCTAATCCGGACACATACTTAGATCTACACTAGTTAAAGGGTGAGCACTTTCACTGGCAACTCTGCACCACTCACCCACTGACAATAAATCAACGCCTTATTAGGGGAACTTGTGTGGAGTGATAATGAGTGCGTTTTCTTGTAATTAGAGGTTGTACCATACCTCTGACCACTTGTGGCAGGACTTGATCTCTCTATTAAACTCCACGAGCCATTTCAGTTACTCTCTCTAACTGCTTTCTTTGTCAACTCAAAGCAGAGATTTTTCTCACTAGACACTATGCTTTTATTCACAACTGGATACACTGTAAAACACTATGTAATTGTGCCACATATTCATATCAATTGAAATAATTATTTATTTGATGATTGACTATTCAAAAAGTTGAGTGAGTGACTGGCAGAATTGCCTGTTTTAACACAGACTTGATAGAAATGACTCGTGTATATTAATTCATAAAAACAATTCTTTGCACATCTAGAGCCAAACAATTTTAAAGGTTCTGCTTCGCATTTGAATAATTCCATTTGACAATCTACACTGATCAACCAAATTGAACAACTGCCAAGTTTTCACTGCTGTTTGGTGTGCAGATTATCCAAAGTTATTCACACCCATTCACTAATTTTTTCCCCCTGAGAGATAAATATGAATGATTTCTAGAAGTGATTTGAGTTCTGAGCAGAGCTATGCTTGAAATTTTGAATAGTGACAAAAATGAAATGATTAAGCCTTTGAAATTCCTTGCCATGAATGGAAATTTCCCATCTGCTTATTAAGAAAACATTCAGAAAATTGGATAATTATAATCATTTATATGAAGCTACCATCTTTCTACAGTGGCACTCACAGATCCATTGTCTCATTAACCCTCAAGTCATTCCCAGAAAAGAGAAATGGAAGGCCTTCAAAAAGTATTCATTGGTAGCTAAAGCCACAAGTCAGTGGTTAAAAAAAATCACACACACGGGCACACACATTTGTTTGTTTGTTTGTTTGTTTTTACTTACTTAACTCACTCCAGGATGTTACTTCCAGAAAGATGTTGCTTTGTCTTTAGAGGTCACTTATGAAAGTCTCAGAAAGTTTCTAAATACCACTATCATTGTTTCTCAAAATTCAATGACATTAAAAAAATTTGAACAAATATTTTTGATTAAGAAGAACAATATTGAGAGTGCCCACTAAAATAATATATTTCATAAGTTTTCTAAAAAATTATCAATTCTAACAAAAATTTAAATAATATAAAATAAGGTTTTCCATTACTATAAGTTTATTCCAAAAAAAATCTACTAGAAATATTACTAGAAACCACATCTTTGTCAAATGTTCATCCTTAATTATCTAAGTATTTATTTGGGGGTTTCCACATCTAAAACGTATCCATTTTACTTTGGTAAAATTTTCAAAAAACTGAACATTTGGGTATTTACAAAGCACTTTAATATAGCTAAATACATTGATTACCTTGAGAAAAATAGCATTCGTTCCCTGGTATGATTGGGGCTTCTCTGGTCTTCTAATTCCAGACTATTCCGATCTAAGGTCCTTGTGAATGTACTAAACTCTGTCACAACACCTGTGATATTCGTTTTGACTCTCATGATGAGAAGCACAGAGATAAGTATATTCACCATTCAAACTCCTGGAAATGAAATTCTAATGCCAAATACAGAGAAATCACTTGATCTTTACTGTTGATGCCCTCCTAGGAAAATTTATGAGAATAAAGTCACAATGAACCTCATTTTTTTTTTCAAATTCATTTACCAAATTCCCCTCAAAGCCTTTCTGAATTCAAGAACTCTTGTGAGAACATGTTTTCACTTTCTGATTTGTTCCTGCAAAAATAAGGTAAGAAATACAACTTCATACAAGTAATAAATGCTCTATTAAATATTTATATGGTTATATTTTAACTGTGTTTTAGAAATTTTATACTATTAAAGGATAAAGGTTTTATTTGTCCTTGATTAAATCAACCCAAGGTGTGTGGAGGACTTTTGAGGGCCACAATGGGAGATACGGGAAAGGCCAAGTGTTGGGTTTCTGATTCTTTCCCATAAATGTTTTAATCACAGTACATTTTTATCTATTTTTATGCATTCAGTGTCATTAAAATGATCTTATGAAAAAATATTCTATTGCTAAAAATGCTTGAAAATTTACTCCTTTTATGAAGTGCTTATGATCCTATACAATAAAAGCCTAATATGCAAATTGTCCTCTTGACTGCTTGCTATGACATGCACTTACCACCAGGGGGCAACACAGAACATGGTGGGAGTTGGTGACGCAGCACTGGCAGTGGGCGGCAGTGCAGGCGCTGCTGGCCCCAATGGGCCCCAACAAGAGCGGGACTGCGGTGGGATGGTGGAGCAGGTGAGCAGGCAGCACCAGGCAAAGGCAGGTGCAAATGGGGCCCAATACCCCCACCAATAGCCCCACAGACTGCGACCAGCAGCGGCGGCGGGGGCAGGGCCACCGCCAGGCTCCAGGCACTGAAGGAGCTGGGCGGGAGCCCGATGACTCAGACGGAGGGGGGCGCACTGAGGTCTGGGGGCCCAAGTGCTGCCCGGGGCCCAGAGGTCAGCCCTTCCAAGCCAGATGCTCACACTTTGATCACCAGCCAGGCCTAAGGACCGCACCCGTCCATGAATTTCGTGCACTGGGCTTCTGGTAGTATCTATAAAATGTTATATATGTAATATATATGTATATGCTCTTGCACAAAAAGTGATTCCTTTATCACATTGATACAGTCAGATGCAGCATATGTCATTGCGATTGCTAGTACCTTTCCAGGAAGGCAATCTACAAGATGTGTGAGGACCGTCCTTAATTTGATTGTCATCGGCTACCCATTTGTTACTAAAATTAGATTTTCCTTCTTGAACTAAATCCAGCTCCATACCCAGATAATTTATTTTTGACAAAGCACCTATATAACTTACTTTTGAAATTTCTTAAGAAGGTTTGAGGTCTATTTTTCAGACCCGGTCAAGTGACCCTTATACATTATCTTAATCATGGTGACTATATAAAAAACAAAAACAAAAAACATGACAAGAGTGCTGAGAAAGGAAAAGGCTTGTCCGGTTATAAATTCCCTTTCCCCCCCACCACAAATGGTCTAAAGAAGGTGCCCAGACCATTTGTTATGATGGCTTCACGCCTGACTCACTATTTTTGCCTCTTCCTGAGGCAGAGAGGAAGGTAGGTATTACAGGCAAGTCTTCTCTGATCAACGTGACCATTCTGCCTCTTCTCATTCTGATATACCTGTTACTTTTCCCAAGGAGGGACCACTGCTCACCAAGTCTAAAAGCTGCTGATATGCAAAAAGTTACAATATTTGTAACTGTGTTTCCCTCTTCTAGCAGAAAGTATATGCTCAATTCTTTTTATGTATGTATGTATGTATGTATGTATGTATGCATGTATGTATGTATTGTGTGGGGCCAAGGAATGTTGAGCAGAAAGGCAATTTATTATCCCTAGAAACACAGAGAGAGAATAATTATCAAGATTTAATAGGGTATTTCAAGGGAATCCTAATGAATAAATAATAGATACTATTGTTTATACTTGTAGGGCACAGTACTTGAAAGATGGGAAAGAATGAGGCTTTGGAAGCTTTATAGTGATAATGTTTGCATGATTACCAAATTAGAGAGTTAAGTAATGAGGAAAGGGATTTGAAACTATTTTGAAAAGCATCTTTACAAATATGTCATTATTATTACAAATTATAAGTTGGCTGTACAAAGATATACACACTACTGAATCTTAAATCAATAAGGACTAGGCAGGAATTGACCAAGAGTACATGTAACTATGATAACTAAGAGAATGCCTGCCCTTAAGATTTTTATAATTTTTTAGGAGATATAAGCATATAAGGAAGAATGGAGAAACTGGAGACATGGAGACTAGTCAGGAGTTAATGCAGGTTTTCAGATAAGAGACAAATGAACACAAAATAATAATGAATAAAGAGTCTTTTAGATGAGGAAATCTATTTGGATACATAGGGTGAAGAAGATGAAGGACCTAAATATATATGGTCCCCAAGTTTACTCTTAGACTGGGAAGTGGATGGAGCCATTACAAGAGCTAGGATGTATATAAGGATGAGCAGGCTTAAAAAGGAGTACAAGAATGAGAAAAATAATAATGAGTTGAGCTTAAGGCATGTTGCGCTGAAATGTTAGCAAGAGAGCCATAAGGTTATATTCAGCAACCACTAAAACCATCCAATCCAATCTTCTAAGATGGTGTCTCTAGACAAATTCTACTTTCACAAAGACACTTAAATTCTATTTTCTCTGTTCCGTGTATTAATTTATTAATTTAGTCAGTAACTATTCATTGGGTGCCTTCTATGTATTGGTCATTGAGATTCATGGAGAGGAATGAAACAGGCATAGTAACCCTCTGTCATGGAGTTCACAGTAAACTGGAGGAGGCAAACAATAAATAAGTTGAGGAACAGTTATATAATTACACAACGAGACCAGTGCTGCAAATGAAAATAAGGGTAAATTAGATGGGATGTATTTTCGATTCAGTAGTCAAAGACATCTTCTTGAATGAGGTGGCATCTAACCTGAGACCCAAAAATAAGAAGGAATTGGACATCTGAAGATTTTTTTAGGTAAAAGGAACAGCATGTACATAGTATATAGATCCTGAGGCTCATAAGAACTTGTCAATTTTAGGAATTTGAGAACAATACTATGAGATGAAATTGGTGGACATGTTAAGTTAGCAATGACAGAGACCTCTAAAATGGAGAGAGATGCAAAGTAGGCATCAGATAAAAAGAACGGTTTTGTCCAGTGACCAGAAAGAGGAGGTTTGTTTACTAAGAAAAAAGGACTCCTTTAAAAGATAAATATTTTTTCTGATTTCCATGTAACCAACATCACTCCTTCCATTTAGAAGCAACTCAGTGAAATAAAGCAGATCAGGAGTTAATAGGGTATATCAAGGGAATCCTAATGAATAAATAATAGGCAGTGGATATTAACTAAATTATTCTGACATTGGGCTAAACAGATTGCCTATATATTAAAGGTATACCAACTAGTAGAAAAAACTATATTTGAGAAATAATTACATTTATTATAATAAAATAGATTATATGATCTGAAAAATATATTATTATTTATAATTAAAATTATATATGTATATATTACATATATTAAATTATAAGATCAAACTTGGGAAAGAGGCAATTACAATCAAATCCACACCTTAAATAAATGTTTCCCATGGTTTCATTTATATTAAACAGGCTAATGTGCAGCATTAACCTATTGCTCTGCATTAGCATTATTGATGAGTATGTGTGTAACTATTAATCACTTTGCTTCAGAGAGACAAACTACTGTTTTAATTTGTTTTCTTAACTCTACTGAGATCTCCCTTTATTTCCTTCCTCAAACCAATATCTCATGCATTAGCTGGGTATGTACTGCAGCTGCTTAGCTCGAAACTGTGCCTCTAAAATACCATCACCTTCTAACTGGCTGTGTGGGATCATACTTATTAAAGAAAGCAGTATTCTTAAAACATGTATCTTTATTGCTTGCACTTATTTAGCCATAACTGGATCCCTGGATCTGGTTAAATTTACCTCAGATAGATATCTCAGTTCTTCCTTTCCTGCTCTCCCGCAAAATTATTTGCTGAAAATAAGGCTCCATGTTGGCACAGTGCCTTTCTGGTTAATGCATACAAATGGGAGATTGCAATCCTTTACATTCCCTAGATGCTAGGCAAGGTTAAAGCTTCATTCTCATAAGAAAACTAAGCTTTTTAAAGCCATCCCAGAGTTTGATATATTTTTTGCACCCCCTGCTATAAGGTATGGCCCGTGGGACTGGCTAGCTCAGGGGAATAACGGTGAGCTATGGAGCTGCTCCCTTCTAGAATCCTGGTACAGATCCAGTTTGTTCAGATAATGGCTAGACAATTTAAAGACCTGATGGATTAAAGATTGGGGGAGGGAGACAGAGGACAGATTTGATGTTAGAATACATGGGCCACATTTGAATTGGCAAATGTCCATAACTTTTGAATAATCATAAAGCTGAATGTTCATATTCTTAGTCTTTAGGGACACTGTAACTGGGCTAACTATATATTTCCATGAAATGACCAGCGTTGTGCTTATGTGGCAATGGACCTGGGTTCCAGAGAACCACTTCTCCCTCTAAAATGAAGAGAGAGAGGGAGGGAAAGAGACAGAGCGAGCGAGAGAGAGAGAGAGAGAGAGAGAGAATGATTAATGTCACTCTTTTGGTTTGTTTCCAAGATGTGAAACACAGGATCCTGTCATTGGAATCACTTTCATTTAGTTTCTCTAAATTACTAAATGTCAACTTATTTTTTAAATATATTTTTACTGATTTCAGAGAGGAAGGGACAGGGAGAGAGATGGAAACATCAATGATGGGAGAGAATCATTGATTGGCTGCCTGCTGCACACCCCACACTGGGGACTGAGCCCTAACTGGGGCATGTGCCCTGACCAGGAATCGAATGGTGACCTCCTGGTTCATAGGTCAACACTCAACCACTGAGCTGCCCTGGCTGAGCTAAAGGGCAACTTATTTTGAGAAGAGGTTTAAATAGGAAAACACAGCAATTAGAGTACATATATATAAATAAAATATTTTGATGTACCCAAATCCTCATTTTACCTTCCACAAAAGATTTATCTTATAATTGCTGAAAAGACAACAAATCTCATATGTTGTACCGTGGTACTTGTCCTCTGTATTATGTGTGTGTGAAATTACTGTCTCTCTCTTTTTCCTATCATACTTGTATGTTTTCCTTGAATGCTCTGCTCCCTTTGGTTTTTCTATGTATGTTTCCCATCTCATGATTTTCTCCTTTCATTTGCCAGTCCACTACTGTCTTATGAGCATGAACGAGTCACCTGTTTTTGGTCTCTTCTTAGAACAACTCCACTTTATAATACATGTTCATGTGGCTATTGGTAGCCGAGGAATGCTTTGCAAAAACATATTAATTTTGTTACTCTCCCCATATTTATATTTAATGTACTTATAATTGTAATCTAGATATAGTTGTCTGTCCACTATATGTTGAGAGATTTAAAAGCTCAGAGGTAGTCAGTCAGGGGTGTATTTCTCAACTCATTTACTTCAGGACTTCCTCAGTACAGTATTCTTAGAATAGATTTAGTTAATTTGTGTGCTCTTCACTTTGGCACTTGGCTGTATTTGAGGAGGCTTATAAGAGTAGTGTTATTATCAAAGTCTATATGGCAGAAAGAAGAAGAAGAACAACTGGTTAGTAATTAATAAATTAGAAAGTGGCTTTTAAACAGGCATAAATTGAACTGGAATTAGGTAAACTTCATAAGGTTTTATAATATTTTAACTGCAAAAGAAAAATCCCCCAAACAAAATAAATGTATTACATTTAGAAAACCAAATTTTAACACTGTCATAAATATGTATTTTAGTTCCCAAGGAAAAAAAATAAATGTCTCATCGAGCTATGTTAAAAAATATTTATGGATTAAAAATGATAATAATCTCAGCAATAATCTTGGTTAGTTCTAAAGAAGAAAGCACTTGAAAGATCAATGTGTAACACCTTAAACAATAAAGAAATTAAAAAAAAGGAAGATCAAATAATAATTTTGTATCAGTATCAAGCATAATCTCTGGCTAGATACTATACCATACTAACTAAAGAAAATACTTCTGCAGCAGGCAACATTTGAAGACAAACTAATTATTAATTAGTTTTTTTTTGTAAGCAATTGAAAAGTATTTTCTATCATCAGATATAGTTTGGCATAAATAACCTAAAGAAATTTTTAAAAATTTCAGAAGAAATAACATTTCACAATTGTTGACTAAATATAGAGACCACATGAAGTAACGGTGATCAAAATAGAGAGTTATAAAAACAAAGAGCTGTTTTAAAAGGTTTCACTAGAGATGGCCAGCATCAAAGCCCTTGACTCATGCATTCACCAGAATGATTAGAGATCACCACAAATTTCATCTGGCTTCCCAAGTCCAGGTTAATTTCCTTCAAGCACCAGGTCATCGAAGATCCATCACTGCTCTGGGCAGGTCAGAGCTGTCTGGGAAGGAGAAATTCTACCACATAGCTTCAACACTGTACTTCCTCAGGCTACACCTACTTACAGTCTAGCAGTGTTTCCATGTTATTTACAATTGCGACAATCTGGAGGGGTGACCAATCTTCTTAAAGCCTACACGTTAGTACTCTAAAGTGATTAAGAATCCCCTGGATGGGTCAGAATAGGGCCTGAGACTGGCATTTCTAACCATCTCCCCAAGATGTCTATGCTGCTAGTCTAGCACCACACTTTGAAAAGAGTTAAAGATCTCTGGGCTTTCTAAGATACTGTTAGGATAGTCTGGGGGAAAAAAATCCTCCTTTCCTTAAATATCACTGTGGATCATGTCCACATATCGCCAGTCCTGTATAGGTTTGGTTACAGAGAATTCCTTTAGTTTGGTTCTGAAAAGACCAACTACCACACTCTGTATGAACTGGTCCAAGCGTTCTTTCCCCCTGAAACATCTTTGTGAGTCTCTTTAGAGCCTTAAACAACTCCTTTCGTAACTCATTCTCTATTTTCTTTCTATTTAAAATTCTAACAGAAAATAATTTGCATTATGTATAGAGAACATGTTGATTGTGACACAGAAACCACATGATTACACATAGGAAGGCATGTTCTTTATAACCGGCAGGTTCATTTCTCTCTACTGGTACAGCTCTGGTCTGTATTGTATGCAAGAAATCATTTGTTCTTTGCTCTCACTTTAGGAATTCATGCACTGAGTAGATATCTATGTTCTGAGAAAAATAGTGTCAGATCCTTAGTGAAGAGCAAATCTTTATTTATTAAACTGCTTTTGGGCTGATAGAGTTAATGGTTTAAAGAAAAATAATGATAAATCTAGATATAATGAATCTACCACCACAAAAAAAACCTGGGTCCTCTAAATATTATCTTGAAAGAAAAAATAAAAAAGGTGAGTGTATACTGTCTCTAAGGCAAATATTGCAAGACAAGTTTTACCTTCTGAATGCATTTGTGAATTTGCTGTAGAAGTTCCGGATGCCTATCAGTGAGAGAATTACATCTTGAGCTTAATTGGATTAAGTGGGTCTGCTGCACACTCCACATAAATACTGCATAACTCTTTTGAATGATTTATTGGTGGCCTCACCCTTTATAATAAGAATAAAAGTGCTGCTGAAAGATTTTTAGATTAATATATATTAATTACTTTTTTTAAAAAAAAAATAGAGGTCGCTTTTACCCTGGGGACGCATAAACACAAAGGGTAAGAAACATTTTCAGGTACTTGGGAAAAATTATGTGCTTATAAAACTATGCATTCCTTTAAGCTTTCAAAAGTCTGAATGTAAATTTTCTTTATATCCTCTCTTATTTTTTAAACAAGGCTGCTCTTTTTGTAGACTTGGGACTATATCCACTCAAACCTGAGGCAGAAACCACAATTTCATGATATTCTGTTCAAGTACTAGCAAAAAGAAAAAACAAAACAAAAAATCCCAAAACCCAGTAATAAAGAGCAGGCTAGAGGAAGAACCACATATTGAGAATGGCTAGATAAGTTTCCAGGGAAAATATTTTAAGAAAATGGTACCCAAGACAGGTTATATGTTTATTTATGGGACAAACTTCTACATCTTCCATTATGCTCTGAAGCAAATAAATGATGATCATGCTCCAGTCCCTGGAACTATATGCATTTAAATTAAAAATATAGAAAGCACAGCGTACACTGAGGTGGGATCTATCGACTGTGTCAGTAATAGCAGCATTTTCATTTTTTCTTTTGTAATAGAAGTCATTGTGTGTGTTCAGGATGGATTCCTGGTCTTTATTAATCTCAGCAGTGAGAGCATTGGGGATTTTAAAAGCTATTGATTTTAAAAAAGAGATCGTCGTCTATCCTATTCTACAGTATTCTTAACTTCTATCTCAAACCTGTCATAAAATGGGTAATCAGTACCGAGAGTCCAGCACTTGGTGCTGCCTTTTAGATACCTGCTCTAATGTGTCTTGAAAGATTTGGATCCTTTTTAATTTTGAAGCATAAAAAGTAATCTTGTTTTGATTGATTTTTCTTTGTTCTTTTCTTCCACCCCTTTTCTTTTTGCAATTTGATAAACAAGGCCCTCCATTGTGACAACCAGGTTGCAAAATGGGCACTTTTAATGTGTCTTTCATTTGCCTGTTATCTGCAGGCCTCCTAAGTAATCTATTTCCTAATCTATTTCCTAATCCACCTCCTTCTAGTCACCTTTATATTTTCACTTGCCTCTGATTTTTACTGCTGTCTTTCCTGAAGTATCTGAACCTTTGTTCGCCCCCAAAATGAGTTACTTTTCTTCACGTTAACCATTAACTTATGTTATTGATGTCAATAAAAATGAAACTTGAAACATAATGGATTTTTTTCTGGTACTCAATATTACTTTATTTAACATCCTGACATATAGGGAAAAACACAAAAATGAATGAATGCTAACTAGACATCATGTAGTAAAACCTATTAAAACTTTGCTTGTATTCATAATGATTTAAATGTCTCTGCCCCCCACACTGCAGGAATACAAAGTAAAAGATGACAATAAAAAATCTTTCCTGAGATGGAAAACCCATTTGTTCTCTTTCTCTGTTAAGTAGTTTGGGATGAAGAGAATTCCATACCTCACCACAATTCTCACTCAAGTATTCAAATGAGAAAAGAATGGGGCAACAGATCCTTATGCTCAATCATGAAGAGATTTCTAAGAACATGGGCAAATATGACATGCTAATGTTAATTTCATAGTGGCCATTAGAGCTGTGGCATGGAACTTCATATTCCAGCTAAAGGCCAGGGTGTACAGTCATGAAAAATCCCAGAGAATGAGTGTATGCAAAGGTCTGAAACTCCTATTTGGGTTTGGAATTTGAGAGTGGGAGAATGGGGGCATCTTTGGTAGTTATAGCACTTAACACTTGGCAACAGTATACGTGGTTTTTTGTTTGGTTTGTTTTTTTTATGCTGTCTTTGTGATTCAAGAAAATTAAGGCATTTTATACCTTTAGCATTTAAATATTCATTGGCAGCTTTGTAATTTTATATTTAACTACCTTAGAAAGATTGATCAGCTTGTTTTTACTATGCTAGATATAAAACAAAGTGGCTATAAGGCAGTAGTGCTTCAAACTCCTGCTTGCTTGTTTAAAAACAACTAATGCATTGCCTACAAGAAGATAATAGCATCCTTCAGAAAATTTTCACATCATACCCCAGATTAATTACATTTTGGATGCTAACAGATTTTGAATGTTGTCTTTGGGAATGTACAACTAGAAAAATAAAAAAAACAACATTACAAAATACAAACTTAATTTCATAGAGATTCTGCTATAATCTTTTTATTTATAAAAAGAAAAAAAGGATTTATAAATATATAATATTTAAGATTGAATTTTTCAAATATTTATTTCAAATAAAATAATACTTTAAATATTTTAGAAAGTATTGAGATTGTTTTGGGAGATTAAGAATGAAAAAACTCACTCCGTGAATTTTACCACAAAAGTACAAAGGCTATTAAAATTTTTGAGTTTTTCTTTCTACTCATTTTAAGTAGGTATATGATTTATGTAGTTGTTTATATAGAGTTATAAAATTTGTATTGTTTTCTGATACTATATTCACTTCTCTATATTTCTACTGAGGCTTTTATCCTATAACTTTAAAGGCCTTCATGAATACTTTTACATACATGACTTTGTTTCTTTAAGAGTACTAAAGTTATTAATTATTGAATTAATATTCTGAGATCAGAAAAAAATAAAAATTATTTGTTTAACAATAACATACATCCAAAATTGTATGTATACATAACATAGGTATACATATTTCACCACATATTTATAAAAGGAAAACGTGATTGTGGTGAGGTAGAAAGTTGGTGAGGTATTTGGAACATTTAGTCAGAAAAGAGTAATTTCCCACTGAGTGTATATTTTAGTACTATTTGCTGTTTAAATGAATACCAATAATTTTATCCCCAATCGCATTCATTTCATTAACAATCTATTGATACTCATTATTGTAATGGAAATAAGAAGAATGTTAGGCAAAATAGTCGCCAGTGTTTGATGAGACCAATGCCATCTTTAAGAAGCAAGTTGTTCTAGGTAATCCCTAGTTCGCTTCTGGAAGTTGAGCCTGAAAGGAGTGTTCTTACATCGATAGATAAGCTCAGTAAATTTGTTTATGGCCCTGGAATATACAGCTCTTAATAAACACTGTGCCACTAGGCTACAGGCCACCTATGCTCCTGGAGGCTATACATATATCAAGATCCCCACCCCTGTCAGGTTCCACCCTTTTGCTAGTGCCCAAGATTCTGCTTCTGTGCATAAATTCCCTTAGTAAACTCTTTGCTTAATTATGGAGTTATCAGCTTCTTTTTTTGGTCTCTTGGCCCCGTCTGCCTTTAGAGGTTGGTGCCAGTACACCTTAGCAAATTTTCCCAACAGTGTCCTATCTGAGGACATTTCTTCACTATGGTAGGAGCTCAAATCATGTATGTTAAAAATTAATAAACAATTTTATTTTAAAAATTGAACTTATATCCAGATATATTTTCAAATCTATTCACTGCCAACAAATGGGATATATCTGTTATTTTACTTTTCAATAAGTTGTTTAGCAATAAATAAAAATTTAAATTTTCTCTTATAAATCTCTGGTGTGGAGGAAATACAAATGTTAAAAACCAGACACAATGAATATAATACAATTAGAATGCAGGTGATACCTTACAGGGAAAGAGCTATGTGTTATGAATATTATTCAGCATAATGTTTTGAGTACTGGTTTAGAAGGAAATTTGAACAAGATCCAATGCCTAAGACTAAAATCACTTATAGGGACTATAATGCACAAGAAATGACTGATTCACAATCAATTTCTGAGGATACAATTTCATGAAAATATACTTATCAATGAATGGTTCTAGAAAATAATTTAGTGAAGCAAGTGAAAGGCCAATATATGCTATCTTTCTTAATTTGAATCAGGAGTTTTTAATTGTTCCATTCTAAGAAACATATTTTTCCCAACATTTTATTTGAAAGTTATTCAAATATACAGTCAAAAGAATATAGTAAGCATTCATATACCAACTATACCTAACATTTTATTTCATTTGCTCTATTACATGTGTATCCATCTGTCCATTCTTATGATGCCAATTTTAGGAAATAATTTTTATATTTTTGTAATTATAACTTTTATTACATTGAATTGCATTTCACAACCAATGTATTTGCAAATATGACAGTGTGTTTTGTTTTGTTTGTTTTTTTCTTTCAAGGATTGCTCTAACTTGGTGATGATTCTTACAAATAAAGATATTTTGTAATTGGGAAATATAGTCTTAGTTTTGACAAAAAAAAAAAGATAAATTCTTATTAAGTTTTAAAAAAAGAGATATGTCACATTGTTTAAATATTTGGAGTTAACTTTAGCAAGCTATCAAGACTGAGCTCATCATTCCAGTACAAAAACATGAATTATGATTGAATTACAGAGGAATAGACTTTTATAGCATATAAAAGAATGAAACAAAGATTACAGTAAGAATTTAGAGCATTAAATGTCAGGAACAGTATTTTCTCAGGGAAGTTATTAACAAGTTGAATTCACTGTCTCTTACTTAGACCAGATAATCCTTTACATCTTTTTATTTTTTATTTTTACTTGAATACTGATAAATGCAACCATAATCTCTCTCTTATTTTGTTTATCTGGGTTATTTTGCATTCTGTATTCTTACAGAGTAAAGGATATAGGAACATAATTTATATGTTAAATCTGTGTTGAATATTTTCTTCCCATTTTTCATTTTGCACAATCTTTTCAAGGAGTAGAAAGGAACATGTTCTTTATTTTCTTTTCTTGTTTGTTTAAAGTAAAATCTGGAGAAGGGGCTATGAGAAGATATTTGGATTTTTATTGTAATATACTCATTAAATATTTTTCAAAAATTACTGTTAAATTAATTGACTAGCTTTAATGTAAAAGCTGTACAATCTTAGAAAAATATATGAGAAACACAAAAGAAAAACTACAACTGTGGTTTGCAATTTCTGAAATTGTTAAGAAATCAGCTATTTCGTTTAATTACTTCTTCTCACATCCCACACAAAAGTACTAAATTAAAAACATAACCCTTCTAAGTGTAAGAAAAAAAGTTCCTGCTTTATGAAATAGTGAATTCTAATTGTAACTTAATGATAACAATTTAGCAGAAACATCACCTTTTTGTACTCCAAAATTCAAAACTATATTTCTCTGCCAGAAGCTGTTTGTTCCTTCACAGAATGAATGGTTCTTGGGCTTTTTGTTGTTGTCTTGCTATTTTTTTTTTTTTATAACACACAGCTATTATGTCTCTGTTTTCACTACCTGTCCACCTCTTTTTCTCCTCACTCCTGTCAGAGAGCCTGTTATTAATGCCATCATCTTTTTATCTGTCCCTTATTTATTACACTTATAGGGGGAAAATTGTGACCAGAGTATTAACATTGAGTGCAAGATCAGAACAATTTCTCTGAGAGCTGGAGAGTTTAAAAAATGGATGATGTGAACATCAATACTGAACTTTCTGACATTTAAATATTTTAAATATTCAAAGACTTAAAAACCCATATTTTAATATGGTTCAAGTAGTTAAGGATTTTAAGTAAGTACCTTAGAATATAAGGTGTTACTGAAGGTTTTGTAAATCAAATTTTAGATTGTCACTATAAGTTTTTTTAGAAACATAGAATGCCAGTCTGTTCTCAATTTGTAATGTGTTTTTAATTATAAATTTAATCATAATAACCAAAACATATGAACTGTCTTCTATGTACCAGGCATATTTTAAATTGCTTTATATGAATTACACATCTGTTACTCACAACAGACCTATGAGTTTAAACTCTTAAGTTTACACAATTTATGGATGTAGAAATAGAGGAAGAGAGAGTTGAGTCAAATTGCTGAGAGTAAATCACCATTTAAGCTCAACAAGTCTGGGTCAAGAATCTACATGCTTAACCACTTTGGGTAGTTTGCAACTTTATATTAATACTAGAGGCCCGGTGCACGAAATTCGTGCATGGAGGGGGGTTGTCCCTCAGCCCAGCCTGTACACTCGCCAATATGGGACCCCTCAAGGGATGTCCGACTGCCCGTTTAGGCCAGATCCCACTGGAATCGGGCCTAAACGGGCAGTCGGACATCCCTCTCATAATCCAGGACTGCTGGCTCCCAACTGCTTGCCTGCCTGCCTTCCTGATTGCCCCTAACCGCTTCTGCCTGCCAGCCTGATCACCCCCTAACCACTCTGCTGCCAGCCTGTTTGCCCCCAACTTCCCTCCTCTGCCGACCTGGTCACCCCTAACTGCCCTCTCCTGCAGGGTTGATCACCTCCAACTGCCCTCCCTTGCAGGCCGGGTGCCTCCCAACTGCCCTCTCCTGCTGGCCATCTTGTGGTGGCCATCTTGTGTCCACATGGGGGCAGGATCTTTGACCACATGGGGGCAGCGATATTGTGTGTTGCAGTGATGATCAATCTGCAGATTACTCTTTTATTAGATAGGATAGAGGCCTGGTACAGGGGTGGGGTCAGCTGGTTTGCCCTGAAGGGCGTCTGGGATCAGGTAGGGGTTCCCTTGGGGTATGGGGTGGCCTGAGCGAGGGACCTGTGGTGGTTTGCAGGCTGGCCACGCCCCCTGGCAACCCAAGCAGAGGCCCTGGTATCTGGAATTTATTTACCTTCTACAATTGAAACTTTGTAGCTTGGAGCAAAGCCAAGCCTGCTGCTCACTCCTCGGCCAGCAGCGATTTCTGTTGGAGTTAATTCACCTTCTATAATTGAAACTTTGTAGCCTTGAGTGGAGGCTTAGGCCGGCAACAGGAGGCTTGGAAAGCTTGGCTCCTTTGTTACCGCGGAAACCCTCCCGCTCTCAGTGGCTGTAGCCATCTTGGTTGGGTTATTTGCATATTTGCTCCTGATTGGCTGGTGGGCGTGGCTTGGCTGGTGGGCGTGATTTAGGCACAGTGAAGGTGTGGTCAATTTGCATATTACTCTATTATTAGGTAGGATATACATATACATAATATGCTTTATTCAATTTATTTTCTTTTTCAAATTCTTCTTCAAGCTGCTATGTGGTTCTTTTGATCATTTTTTTTTTAATAAATGAAGAACATGCCATCACTGCTTACAAACTTATTTTAAACCAAATGTCATTGGAAAATAATTGCTAAAGCTAAAATCAACAAGCCTGATAAACTATCTACTCCCCCCCCCCCCTTTAAAATGTTATTTGTTGTGTTTTTAAATTAATTTTTCACTGGCCCAGTGATCTAAATAAAGTCTTAGATAAAGAAAATATTAGGGTGTATATAAAAGGGAGGGATGGATAGTCATATCAAGAAAGTACTGAGGCCCTGGCTGGTGTTTTTAAGTGTTAGAGCATCAGTCCACGCCCAAAGGGTTGTGGGTTTGATTCCCAGTCAAGGACACATACCTGGGTGGATGATCTGATCCCTGTCCCTGATCAGGGCATGTGCAAGAGGCAAGCAATTGATGTGCCTCTTTCACATTGATGTTTTTGTCTCTCTCTCTCCCCTCCCTCCCTTCCACTCTCTTTAGGAAATCAATGGGGGGAAAAATATCCTCTGGTGAGGATTAATAACAAAAAAGAAAGAATAGGGAGAAAAAAAAGTATTGCGAATATATGCATACATCATATATAAATTGTGGTTTGCTTCATCAGAAAATCTCTAAATTAAAGACTCTATCAAAGCTGCTTGATATTTTCACTTTAAATAGAGAGGCAGGTACAAAAGTATAATTTGAATAATGAAATCCATTTCTTAGACCTCATTTTAACGTACATCGCCATTCAAGTAATAATAAGAAGAATATAGTTGCTATTATACATTCAATATTAGTCTTGCAGCCTAAGTAGCTCATATTAGAACCTTCAATTGCTCTCTGATATGAGCTAAGCTGCGTAATAGAAATATCCTTATATTTGATTGAATAATTCAAGGTAAGCTTCTACAATTTAGCTAACCTCCTCTCCCCAAGTCATAAATGTGATGCGGGCCTTTCTTCCTCTAATGCAAATCAACATGGAGCAATGCAGATTTTTTCTTGTCCAGTTTGCAACTCACAGCAAAGTGGGGGGTAGGTAGTACAAATGCAGCCTATTTACTGATGAATGTGGTCTTCAGGCTCAACAGTCCAAACAACATAGCAATCAGATTTCTGACATTTAATTTCTACCAGAACTATAGGAAAAGGTTAATTTATTCTGTCTATTAGGATTGAGCAACTCTGTCCCACCAGTTATATATTTGGGATGTAGGCACTAGACAATTATTTGTTTGGAAAGAAATTAACACAGCAGAGTAGAAAGAATCTGATGTATGTAATATATAAAGATTATGGACGTTCTTTAGCCAAATGCACTAACCTTGCAATCTGACATTTAGAAAGTAGGAGAAAAATATATTTACATTTACACACACACATGCATACACATAAGTTATATTATGGCATTAGAGGCCCGGTGCATGAATTTGTGCACGGGTGGGGTCCCTCCAGGAGGCTGTGGAGATAGGACCCCAGCTCACGACCCCAGCCTCACAGCCCCAGCTCGCAGCCCCGCAGCCCTACCTGGTATGCTGCCTTGGCCTGGCGCCGCCCCCTCACCTGCCACCATCCCGCCTGCCGGGTGATTGGTCGGGTCCAGGCCACCCCACCCAGCTCCTTCAGCATCTCCATTGTCGCTGCTGGTCACCATCTGCAGGGCAATCAGTGGGGCAATTGGGCCCCTGCTCACACCCGCCTTGACCTGGCACCGCCCACTCACCTGCTCCACCATCCCGCCACAGTCCCTCTCTCATCAGGTCCCATCGGGGCTGGCAGCGCCTCCACTGCCACCTACTGCCAGCGCTGCGACACCGACGCCCACTATGTTCCACACTGCCCCCTGTTGGTCAGTGCATGTCATAGCGAGTGGTTGAACTCCCAGTGGAACTCCTGGTTGAACAACTGCCCAAGGGGACAATTTGCATATTAGGCTTTTATTATATAGGATTTTTTTTCACTGAGATAATAAAATATAATCTGAGTTTATAGCAATCCAGCTAATATGAAAAGAAATGTTCTTTAGATTTGTAGGTGGGGAACGGTTGTTGTGCAATATAGCCACAGAGTAGGAAATGCAAAACATAACTGAAATACACTTCCTCTTAAAATAACACATCCGATGTTACTTCTAATGTAAAACAGCAATAAACAAATTGCCAGCCCTTTTTTTTTTTTCAGAGACTGTGATGAAAAATAGGGGAGGTAATTCCCATCCTTAAGATTATTTTATGAAAAAAGAACCAAAGTCTCAAAGATTGAATAATATCACTAAAATTAAATAGACCCCAAAGAGTAACCTCTTTCCATTAAGCTATTACCACCTTTTGTTAGTTTTTTTTTTAATATTCATACACTTTCTTATGAAAAAATCCTATATGTACATAAATAGGGAAACAAAATTAAGAATTTTAGAGTTATTAAAACCTTCAGAACCATGTAGTCTAAATTTCTGCCAGAGCCCTTAGATGGATAATTGATCACTATTAATACTTTTAATAAATGCTATTGAACTCTTCTGTGTTTTCCTCAACAGAAAACTGCAATTCAAGACATAGCAAAAATAGAGTGTTTTCAAACTTTTCTCTAAAAGGGATAAATCTAACACATATGCTGGTTATCTCCATGAAAAATTACATGCTATAAATCAATTAGCAAAATGACCTGTATTACATATATTGTTCTCCTTGAAAACCTCACTATAAATAGTAGCTCTTTTCTAAAAATAAAGTCAACATATATAAATTAGATTTCTGAAATATTCCATTTCCAGAAGATCTTTTACCAATATTAAGTATTTTTTTTCTGTTGGCAAAAAGCTATATAGTATATACAGATAAATGTTTACCTATTTGGTTTTGGTTCCCCAAAACAGCCTTATACTTCAATACAGAGTAACTGCACATCTGTGAGATTTATTTTTTCTGGCTTTCATCCTCTCTAAAGCCCAAATTTTGGATATTTGGAGCTGTACAAAAATGTGCCTTCCTTGTCTGATTATCATTAACAAAGAAATTGAGCTATAAAGATTAAGGTCTAAACATACCAACTTCCTTCATGTTATCTGAATATTTTCTGAGCATTTGCTACTGTCTATACAATTAGTCTCACATTACCTACTTTACTATTGCAACTTATAAAATAAACTGCTTCCCTTGAATAAGACAAGTTTCACTTAAAAACCAACTTAGTGGAGTTATTTTACAGATTTCAATGTTGTAGCAGTGCATTAAACCCCTCTAAATTTAGAGTATCTCCGTTGACACATTCTCATCTTAATGGAGCAACACATTAAAAGTAGTGTAATGCTTCATTTCCTCCCACAATATATTCTGCATAGTCTCATTTTAAAAGTGGAAATAGATGCTTTTTTTTCTTGGAGAAAAATCTAGTTTTCTCTGACACTTGCCACTTGATGTATCCATGTGACTTATCAGCAAAATATTCATACAAGATACATGAAGTAAACCCTCTCTTGGGAATCAGTTTAAAATGTCCAGTGTTTTAAACAAATCAGCTTTTATAAATTGCTGCAGAAAATTCTGTAAGCTAATTGTTCATAAGCTGGCATGCCTCGACTTATTTTAAATAGGAGACATTTGAATTAGCTCGGTCCCTTGTCAGTGAATTCTAAGAGCTCCAAACCACCTCACGGTCTCCTCACTCAAGTGGTAGTGCTCCGTGGAAGCAACAGACGGTACAGATAGGAAACATTAGCTTTCTTCTGTATCCAAAATGTACAGTCATCCAGACAGAGGGAATGTTACCAAACAAGAATTCTTGACTCGTATGTTTGATAGTTTGGGTTTAAACTATTCTGTACCCTCTGCCAGCCTTCTCCCTGCCATGCCTTTCTTATCAAAATGGAACTTAGTAGTCCTTTCTTATTGGAAAAGATCAGAAGCTACTCACTATTAAAAAGAGCTGTTAAATTCATGGTATGTTAGCACTAAATTGAGACATTTTTAATTTTTATATGTAGAATTATAAAAGAGAAATGGGCAGAAACCATTTACCAAAATATACTTTGCTGAGAAGGTAAATAATCCTAATGACAGTTACATTATCTGTGACATAGAAAATATTTTTTTTTGGAGATCTCTTTACCAGAAATACTTAGAAGCAAATGGCTTATGAACCCGATGGCCCCTCTTAGCCAGGAATATTATAGCTGCCAGTACTCACAGGGGCCTATGCAAATAAAAGGTCCTAAATATTGAGCTTTTTTGGCATCATGCAAATTGTTTTGAGTATAGATGACTCAAATGATCTTCAATAATATTATGGTAATGAATATTTGGGTTGTGCACCTTAAATCCATAATCAACAATATTATTTTTTTAAATATACTTTTATTGATTTCAGAGAGGAAGGGAGAGGGAGAGATAGAAAGTCAATGATGAGAGTCATTGATTGGGTGCCTTCTGCATGCCCCCTACTGAGGATTGAGCCCACAACCTGGGCATATGCCCTGACCAGGAACTGAACCGTCACCACCTAATTCATAGGTTGGTTGATGCTCAATCATTGAGCCACACCGGCTGGGTAACCACCAATAGTCTTAGAACACACACACGCACACATACATGTATACACACACTCACATATCTTATGGTCCAAGAGGAGGGTGAAACCAGCACTTAACTCTCCCTGGCAGCTTCCAGAAAGGTTTCATAGAAGATATGATCATTTAATTGTATTGGAAATGATGTATAGGAATCCGGTAAGCAAAGAGAACATATGGAAGCATTTCCAGTTGAGATGGAAGTTTTGGCTGAACACAGTGGAACACTGTCTGGTCTTCTCTGACAATCCCAAATCCCTGGAATCTGGTGCAGATGCAAACCCACTGCAAATACTCAGGAAATCTCACTGAAGTTTCAATAGAGTGATCAGAAGAAAGCTAAGTCTTTATCTCTGCGTGCCCACAAAGCAGCTAAACTCATAAAGGAAAATTGGGTCTAATTATTAAAGATTGGGTCTCAATATATTCTAAAATATTTAGAATTATAACATTGACTATATCACTTAAAAAGGACACAATTCACTTGTAAATAGATTATTTTTAAAATTATAAAGCATCTTAATTTAAAATCATTGGTCAAATTTTAGATACAAAATGCAATATATTAGACAAGTTATATATTATATTATGTTATATAAACTGTAATATAAATTATAATTTGGTTAGCAACTACAAGCTAATTGAATGATATGGTGTGGGCAGAGAGATATGTAAAATAAAGTGCTGTTGCTTAGCCTAATTACCATCTCAGATGTTGTTACACCCACAGTGATTCTTCATACAACAATATAAAGTGTATATTTTAATATTAAATTAGCTATTTCCATGCATGATTTGATAATGATAAAGTTAATTAAAGCAATAAAATTAGGATATTAATAGCTTATTTTCTTTCAGTGGCACGGGGATTTGTATCTAAATACTGATATCCACAAGAATCAGTAATCCACATATGGATTATTTCTTTGTCTTCTTTATTTTTCTTTTTAGTTCTAATGATAAAAAATAAATATCTTCAATACATTGTATTCCCCCCTAAATATTTTTAATACACAAATTCTTGTAAGGCTTAGTGCTAAAAACTGAAGGAAGAGTCATGTTAATTTGCAGAAATGTCCACTCCTAAGTGGCTAAATTCTGCCCTCAATTAGAATGTGTAACTCCTGGGCACGTTACACTGCCAACAGGAGTATCAGAAATAAATCTTGATTCATTTTGTGACATTTTCAATCATGCCTGGCATTTATTTTAAAGGACCACTTAATCAAAATTCTAATTTAGGGGCTCTGATTATCATTTAAATTGATTTGCTATTTATTGATTGATTAAAAACCACAATCAACCAATATTATGCGGGTTAAATTTTTCATACAATAATTTGCCTCGACAATTTGCTTCCTTAAAATAAATTACTGATTATATCCTAAAATTCCCCTAATCCTAGAAAAATGGAAATTTATATATTTCTCAAATATTAATGGAATTGTGGTTTGTTTCTTTTTCAGATGAGTTAAAAATGAAGTTAGACTGTTATAATAACAACCTTTAAATGGCACTTAAATTCGGGATGAAAATTTATGGTAGATTCTATACTTATTTGTCACATAGTTCCTATAACTCATCCAAGTGTGTGTTAACATACTCCAAGAGATATCTGAGTAACTAACCCTTGCTGTGGTTTCATAGCACTAAACTCAGGAATGTACTTGATTCAAGTGGGATTATCATTGATGTACAAAAGTAGAGAAAAGAAGTTTGTTCAGAATTAAGTGAACATGAAACCTAATATACACTAGCAATCATATTGTGCATTGTACAACCCTAATGTTGCTTAGAAGCTCCTGGCTCAGGTGTGGGGGTCACCAACATACATCTGGGCAAGGCTATGCCCCAGCCTGCATAACCTTCATGTTCTCAAGGCTGGACTAATGGAGGAAGTAGAGCTTTCAGAATGTTAAGATGTGACCCTTACTCATTGAGAATCATCCCCAACTGTTCTCACAGTGAGGCCTCATGGAGGAAGCCCAGAAGCTTACATCAAAGTTTGTCAGAAGGTAATGTTGCTCATTTCTCGGCTGTCAACTGTGTGCTGACTTCACATTCTATCCTTTAGAAAAGTAAACATTGTATAATTTGCTAAAGTTAAATCCATATCTGATCCTAAATATTATCACTTGCAATTTGTCCAGATTATCAATACGTTTTGAGAAGCAAATAATACCCCCAAAATTAAACTCTTTTCATCTTTTAATTGGTTATAACTATAAAAATCAAGTTTTGAATTAAATATTTCATTTTTCATGCCAGTATTTCTACTAAAATAAACATCATTTAAATTAGTGTGAAATTATATTCACGAGCAACACCTGAATTACACAATGTTAACTACAAATATTAGAACACTAGAGGCCCGGTGCATGAAATTTGTGCACAGGGGGCGGGGGGTTGTTCCTCAGCCCAGCCTGCACCCTCTCCAATCTGGGTCCCCTCGAGGGATGTCCGACTGCCTGTTTAAGCTCGATCCTACCGGGATCGGGCCTAAACAGGCAGTCGGACATCCCTCTCACAATCCAGGATTGCTAGCTCCCAACTGCTCACCTGCCTGCCTTCCTGATTGCCCCTAACCGCTTCAGCCTGCCAGCCTGATCACCCCTTGACCACTCCCCTGCCAGCCTGTTTTCCCCTAAGTGCCCTCCCCTGCAGGCCTGGTCACCCCTAACTGCCCTCCCCTGCAGGTCTGGTCCCGCCCAACTGCTCTCCCCTGCAGGCCTGGGTCCCTCCCAACTGCCCTTCTCTGCAGGCCTGGTCACCCCCAACTTCCCTCCTCTGCCGGCTTGGTCACCCATAACTGCCCTCCCCTGCAGGCTTGATTGCCCCCAACTGCCCTCCCTTGCAGGCCTGGTCCCTCCCAACTGCCCTCCCCTGCTGGCCTGATCACCCACAACTGCCCTCCCTTGCAGGCCTGGTCCCTCCCAACTGTCCTCCCCTGCTGGCCAACTTGTGGTGGCCATCTTGTGTCCACATGGGGGCAGCCATGTTGTGTGTTGGAGTTATGGTCAATTTGCATATTATTCTTTTATTAGATAGGATAGCTTTGTCAATAGGAAATGGGCAATCATTGTGACTTATAAGGTCTATTGGGTAGTCTTTATTTTCCTAGGTATTTAAACAGAGCCAGTCTTAGGCAAAAGCATATGAGAGTTATCATTTAAACCCCAATCCTCCATTTGGAAACAAGCCTCTCATTCTGAGATGTTCCTTTCTATACTGGACTCCAAATAAGCTTACACTACAACCATTCCCATTAGAGTCCTCTTCCTGACTTTTTCACTGATTTCAATTTCATTGAGATTGACACCTTTCCTGCATCGGTTTTCATTTTCCTCTATGTATTTGATAAACTGACATGTGCTTTTATATTAAGTGGGAGCTAAGATTTTACTTATTACCCCATTTCAGGTAATTATTTACATTTTAAGTCAGGTTATAATTAGTACTTTAAAAATAGTGGTTTAAAAATAATGGTTCTCATTTTTTTGACATACAAAACGCCACTTTAATCTTTCCCCTGTAGATCTTACGTTTTGCAAGATTTTGACTATCATCTTGTATTTTTGTGGAAATAAGTGATCAAAATGGACACTGTGATGACAAGACACGAGATTCAGATGTGTCTGCTCCATCAATCACATTCCAGAAGTTTCAGCGGTGTCACTAACAGTTATACTGAGTTTCTGATTAGCGTTAAATTAGGATTGCTATACTTTCAACCAAATGTAAAGAAGCAAATTAAGGTTTTCATGAGGATTTCCAAGATAATCTTTTAGGCTTCATTACTATCCATGTGGACTTCTACAAGGAGGAGAACTGAAGCAGAGAATCAGTGTCTTAATCCAAAGAATTGATTTCATGATTAGAGTTTTCTACCAGCAGAGGAAATGATTTTAGGTAAATCTCACCAGCTCTATGCTCAAAAGATACTCTTAAATATTCTTCCTGAAACTATTCAGATATTCTAAGGTGGCCTCTCCCTGTTAAGAATTCTGAAATTCTAACTTATTTTTATTGCTTAAAGTCTTACACATGTCTCCCTTTTCCCCAATTGACCTCCCCCACTCCACTCCCACCCCTTAGAACAAGACCCCATTGCCCCAGTGTGAAATTCTAACTTTTAATAGTTATTAACTGATTAATATTTTCATATATTAAAATATTACTCAGTTAATCATAAAATAAAATATATAAAATAAAATATATAAAAGTTGTGTATAAACTTTATAATTAATTAAAATGTCATTTTATATTAAAGGAATGCCCTCTGTACCCCTAATATCTATATTATTGCTTCTTCATTTGAAAAAACACAAAGGGCTGCATTAAATATTTTTTAGCTCCAGTTCTGAAGGTCTAGGCTCTTTAACTTGTTAAATGTAAATTTTTCTTTTTTATTGATTCATTATTCTCTTGAGAATCTGATCAAATAATTGAGTTATATATTCTATATTAATACTATATCAACATAACTTAAGATATTATTTAGGTAATGAAGTCATTTGATACTTAGAGAAAATTTCACATGAGAAGGAATGTTTTATTCAGCCATTCATTTTATTAATAAGGGAATATGATACCCTTTATATTGGTAGCAGCAATATATCATAATGTCTTCAATTTGAGTCATTTATGTTTCAAA
Organism: Cnephaeus nilssonii; assembly: GCF_951640355.1. Taxonomy (NCBI): domain Eukaryota; kingdom Metazoa; phylum Chordata; class Mammalia; order Chiroptera; family Vespertilionidae; genus Cnephaeus; species Cnephaeus nilssonii. Next base: position 33,731,565 of record NC_137074.1, on the reverse strand, counting down.
TATACTTCATGGGTATGAACACTTAATACCGGTAATGATTCACTCATCTATTCCCGAATCACTCACTTATCATTCGCTTCCTCATAGCTACTCTGGCCATGAAATCATTTTGGACTCAATGGTCAATTCCTTCTGTGGGGCTCCCAAACCAATTGTTGGCCCTTTGCTTATGCTAAAACAGCCACCCCAATACCCTTCCTCTGTCACCCACAGTGGCTGCTTTGTCTGTTCCTTCACTGGACTGCAAACAGTGTGGCAGATCCAGTTTTACAGATCCAGCCGACCTCACATTCATGTTGCCCAGTTTCAACTCTGACCTCACCATTGTACCACAATCCTTGGTTTTGCCATCAGTGCCCTCGATGTGCCCACCACTGTCATAGTTTTATTATTTTAAGTTGTCAACTTATAACTCCTGCGTCTACATTTTCTCATCTTGATATGGTATTCTACTGGCATCAACTACATAACAATCTCAGAAAAAAATCGTCATCATCAGGCTGGATTTAGTTTTCTGCTGCCTTTCTCTGGTCCCTATGTGACAATACCATCTTCCAGTTCACTAAAGATCAAAACTGCTTTCTCCTCCTGTGTTCCTTCCTCTAAGGACATAAAGTCTCTCAGTGGGTTGAAAAGTCCTCGTGTCACACTTCATTCCAATATTGTCACTTGTCCAACTGGTCTGCCCTATCTGGTCTCTTCCCCTCAAATCTGGCCTGCGCACACTATCAGAGTTCCATTTCCAAAACAGCACTGTGATCCTAGTGCACCCATGCTCACTAACTGTAAGACACATCTCAATGACTTAGCCTAGATCCTGGCATGCTGTAGGTGCAAATATATGTCTAGTATTACATTTTCATATGTGCATATACCTTAATGTGTAATATACTCGCTATTTAACAAAATGATTTCAGTTTGGTTTATTACATTAACAATTTTAGATGTAGCTTACTCCATCTATTATCTTAGAAATATGCCATGTTAGGAGTTTAAAATGGTGATTCGAGCCCACCCAGGGACGTCTTTGTTACTCTTGAAAAGAGTTTAAAATGAAGCAGAACTAAAGCCAATTAAAGGGTATTTGTGGCTCAGATCATTTATATATCAAATATAACTTTAGTAATATTAATATTTTCTAAATTGATTATATATACTTTTAAAATCAATTATATTTTAAAACTAACGAAAAGCCTGGCAAATAAAATCAGTCTAAGGTGAACATTTCTGTTAAGCAAGTGATGTTTTGCTAATTCTAAGTGCAAAATGGACTTATCAGGTTTAAATCCAGTACGCACATGGTTTAGGACAGTGGTCGGCAAACTCATTAGTCAACAGAGCCAAATATCAACAGTACAACGATTGAAATTTCTTTTGAGAGCCAAAATTTTTAAACTTAAACTTCTTCTAATGCCACTTCTTCAAAATAGATTCACCCAGGCCATGGTATTTTGTGGAAGAGCCACACTCAAGGGGCCAAAGAGCCGCGTGTGGCTCACGAGCTGCAGTTTGCCGACCACGGGTTTAGGAGAAACATGGAGGTCAGAATATTTACCACACCTGGTTCATGGTAGCAGGCTGGGGCAGATTTGAAGCATTCCAATAGCTGTCTCTGTGTTTATACAATATTTGCATTTTATGCAACATTTTTGCTGTGCTACCTAACTTATCCTCAAGATAGGGCCCTAGAGTGCTGAGACAGAGCAGGTATCTGCTGCACAGTGATTTTAGAGAAGCTGTAAAAGGCCACCCTGCACAGAAACTCTTTCCCTCTCAGCTATTTTCACAGTGCCTGAAAAGCCAATTTCCAGTAGTTAAAGCAAGTAAGGCCAGTTAAAATGCAAATGCACATACATTTCCAGCAGGAATGGCACAAGGTGGGGGAAAAGTACTCAAACCTCACCCACTTCCCAGTTCTGCCTCAGGCCAGCCTGCTGAGAGGAAACCCTATATTGCTTCAGAGTGGAGAACTTGGGTGTGCTATTCAGGACGCTTGTGTCCTGATTCTCAAGACAATTCTCTGTACTTGAACATTCCACATTGACTTTCTTTAATATTTATGTCCTTTTTGAATTTTTTTTCCAAATGCCTCAAACTATTTTCTTCAAATAGACAAATTTGATTATCCCTTTTCTTAAAGGGTGTTTAAGTTTAGACATCTGGGGATCCCTGGCACAGGGTGAGACAGATAAGTAGGCAACAGAGCTGGTCTGCACAGATTTATAACAACTTTGCCAAATGAAATTCCTCTGGTAGAACATTGTGCCCTCATTAGAATAGAGGAGACCTGAGAACAATTATTTTCAGAGAAATCTATTCAGATCTGCCTGCCTTAACCCAATGAAAACTTCATCTAACTCAATAATAGCACTGAGAAGAGAAGTAGCACTGACCCTCCATGTGGACCTTTAAGACCCATTTTCTAATCAAATGTTATTATAAATCTCTTCCCTAATTTAAAACAGAAGAAACTCAATTCTATGTATTGAATTTTCAATTATTGATCCACAATTTCTAAATACTCAGTAGAAGTATTAGACTTTACACAGCCTCTATACTCAGTAATAAGACACCCCAATATATCCTAGCTTTACTAAATTCCTAGTCGTATTATGATTAACTTAAGGGGGTTTGGGAGGTAAAAAGGTAAATTTATCAAGTTTGTTTCAGTCTGTTAACGGAAAAACAAAAATAAGAGGAAGAATATTTGCCAACGCCACAACTTTAAGCATAGTATTATTATTTATTTATTTTATTTTGTGACAGTGCTTTTGATTTTTTTTTCTTTATCTGAGGGAGTTAAGACAACTTGTTTCAGCAAAACAGTGAAATAGCTATAATGTTTATTAAGCAAATAAATCAGAAATACCAGTAAGGAAAGAGATTTTCGATTACCTGTGTCAAATAAGTTCCTTTGTGTTATTATTCTTATCATCAAGAGCATCACAGTCTGAGAAAAACACATTAGTTTCAGTGAGAATATGTGAAAAACTTACTTTCTATCCATTCTCTCTTCTATCAAATCCCAGGCCAGTTATTTGAACAGACTGTGATTCTGATCCTTTGTGTACAGGTCATGATTACCAACACAAACAGGTCATTCAGATATGAAATCCTGCTAAAGCACACCTTGCCCCAAGCAAGGACCAGTGTGAAATTAGCACTTAAAGGAAAAGAACATCACAGAGACATGATTTTATCTCCAGATCACATACTAAATCCTTGTTGACTAGTTATACTGCTACAGTAGAACCTTCCATAACCTAAAAACAACCAAAAGTATGAGATACGTATGCATATACACAGATTTGTTCCATAATCCATCTAAAAATTGTATTTGGATGGAATTCACATCTAGGTCAACAGCAAAAACTAAGAAAATAAACTTTTTATTTTTTAATATATTTTTATTGATTTCAGAGAAAGAGGGAGAGGGAGAGAGAGAAACATCAATGATGAGAGAGAATCATTAATAGGCTGCCTCCTGCACACCCCGTACTGGGGATGGAGCCTGCAACCTGGGCATGTGCCCTGATCAGGAATCTAACAGTGACTTCCTGGTTCATAGATGGATGCTCAAACAGTGAGCCACGTGAGCTGGGCTAAACTTTTTATTTTTAAAGCATATTCAAATTTGGAATAAGTTGACAGGTTACTTAGCCATATTTGAAATAAATTGACTGAATATCAATACCCTATCTTGATATAACTTTAATTTTTTCTTTGAGCCATATAATTCTGGAATCTGTAAAAACACACCTATTTATTTCCAAATTACATTAGTTATTTAATTATCTGTTCTAAATGAGGGGAACAGAAGATAAAAAGATAGAGAATAAAATACCTCTGTAAATTTGTATTAGTGAGACCAAAAATAATTACTCTAAGAATTATTTACATAGCAGTGAAGTTGGAATTAAATCTGTTTTAACGGGCCTTTTACGATTTCAGACAACTTTGATGGATCTTGAGAATAACATACTAAGTGACATAAATCAGACAGAAAAAGTCAAGAACCATACGATTTCACTCATGTGTGGGAAATAAACAAGCAAAACAAAAACAAAAACAAAACACAAAAATTCTTAGGCACAGACAACAGTACAGTGATTATCAGAAGAAAGGGACATGGATAGGCAGTAAAGGGTAAAGGGAATCAACTACATGGTGATGGAATGTGATTTGACTTTGGGTGGTGAGCACACAGTGCTATATACAGATGATATATCATAGAATTGTATACTTAAAACCTAATGTCACCCCAATAAATTAAAAAAAAAGTCATTTGCTATCTTGCTATTCAAATTTGCTTTAAAAATAAACTTTTGCAAACCCAAGTGTATTAATTATCTAATGCTGTGCAACAAATTAGCCCAAAGCTTCATGGCTTAAAACAATAATATTTATCATCTCACAGTTTCTATGCGTCCAAATTTGGGTACCGCTTAGCAGGGTCCTCTGGCTCAGGGTGCCTAACCAGACTGCAGTCAATCTGTGGGCCAGGGCTGCAGTCCTCTGAAGGCTCAGATAGGGGTGGGTTTGTTTCCAAGCTCATTCATGTGGTTGTTGGCAAGAGTCAGTTCCTCCAGCTGTGTTGAACTGAGGTCCTCATTTCTCTCTGGCCTTTCGTCAGATGCTGTCCTCGGTTCCTTGCCTCACAGTCCTCTCCGTAGGGAAGGTCACAGCATGGCAGCTGGATTCCTCAGAGCAAGGATGTGAGAAGAGCCACAGACACAGAAGTCCCTTTGTTTTAAGACCTAATCACATTAGACATAGTCCATTGACCTGATGCAAGTCAGCAGGGACCTTCGTCAACCCTCGAGGAGAGGGGATTACGCAAGGAAGTATAAATGCCATGGAGCAGGATCACTGTGAGCCATTTTAGAGGTAGTCTACCACCCTCCACAAGGCATTCAAATTAATGTCTCGACATGTTTAAATCATCTGTGAATTATTCTTCTACATCAAGGAAATCTCTTTTAGAAGTTAAGTTGGGTTATGTATTTTAAGAATATTTTTCAAACATATTTCAGAAATGATTACATAAATGGCAGATAAAGCATGAAGAATTTATCATAAAATATAAAAATATTTTTGTTTCAGGGGTATATATAATGTACTTATTTATAAAATAATTAGATATTATTAAAATAAAGATGTTTTTGGAAAATATTTTATCTTTTGTATTACATAATATAATAAGAGCTAACATTTCCATAGTACTTACAATGTGCTCATTACTGTTTTAAGTATTATATATATATATGTGTGTGTATATATATATCCTCACAACAACTATACAGATAGGTATTATAATTAAACTAGTTCAAAACCAAAACCCAAAGAGTTAAGTAATATGTCTGAGATTATATAGCTAGTAAGTACTGGAATCAAGATTCAAATTCAAATTATAAATCTGACTCCAAAATTTATCTTCTTAATTACTATACTATATGTTCAGTGAGCTAATACTCAAAATAATTTTCCTTTTCTTCTTTATACTTCCCCATCTCTCAAGTTCCTATTCATTAACTAATTCATCCAACAATTATTTTATACCTACTAAATTCCAGCACTCTGTTAGGAATGAAGTGTTGTCTTTATGCAGTTTCCAATATGTTTTTCTCAGTATATTGTCTTGTTTATCCTTATAATTTATCCAGTTATTGGTATTTCAGCATCTGCTGTGTCTTTTACTCTCTTTTTGCATTAAAAAGTTTCTGTCTGAATTTATAATAACACTAGAGGCCTGGTGCACGAAATTCATACACTCAGAGGAGGGGGGCGTCTCTCAGCCCGGATTGCGAGAGGGCACAGGCCAGGCTGAGGGACCCCACTGGTGCATGATCGGGACCAGGGAGGACGCAGGAGGTTGGCCATCTGGGGAAGGACCAAGGGAGGGTTCCAGGGCATGTCTGGCCCATCTCGCTCAGTCCCGATGGGTCAGACTCTAGCAGCAAGCTAACCTATCAGTGGGAGCATCTGTTCCCTGGTTGTCAGTGAAATTCATAGCAAGTGGTTGAACGGCCTTAGCATATCATTAGCATATTACACTTTGATTGGTTAAATGGCCCACCGGATGACCAGACACTTAGCATATTAGGCTTTTATTACATAGGATATATATTTTTCTCCCCTTTTTTCTTGATCAAGACAGATAATAGTTTATCTAATTTACTAATGTTTCACAATGCTAACCTTTTACTTTATTTCTACTGATTCTTCCTTTCCTACTTAACTACAATTTATTTATTCATTATTTACTTTTTGTGGTGTGTGTGCGCACACACTAATATTTACCTTTCTTTAGTTGAGAAATGAATTCGTTTATGTCATCCTTTCATATTATTGATGTAAATATTTAAGGTTATGATTTTCTCTGATAACTGATTTATTTTTATTATATAAATTTGAATATGTTGTGCTTTTGTATTAATTTTTTAAAATTCTGAAATTAGGGCTTATATTTTCTCTTTTCTCCAGGGTTGTTTGATATAGAATTATAGTATTTCCAGGTAGGAAAGACTTTTAATTAATTTCTAGTTTTGTTGTGTTTTAATAAGAAAATTTTGGTAATACTGAAACTTTATATAAGATTTTTTTTGTAACCTCATAATTGTTTAATTTCTATTAATGTTCCAAATGTACCTGAGAAGAATGTATATGCTTTATTATCATGATGCAAATGTCAATATATATTTATAATATGTATCTTATTTATTATGTTATTTAGTTCTATATCTATTACATTTTGTCCTATCTTAGAGAGAGACTGATATATTAAATTCTTTTTTTACTTTGCCATGCCATTTTACATCTGCAACATTATAAACTAAAATGGAAGATATATGCCCTTCAGAAGAGTTTGCATGCTCAGAGGTTAATAAATTTCATGGCATTATCCACCTTACCTATCTCTTATCTCGAGACATCTCCCTGAAATTCATCCCAAACATCAGACTCCCTTTCCATGCTTTTCAGGCCATAAACTGGTATATGTATTTTGCTCTCACTCCTTGGATCGACTTTGTTTGCCCAGCAAGTGTCAATTCACCTGCCTAGGCTACTGTTTCTTCGTCCTCCACTTTCTCCCTTTAGTAAAGTCTTCCCAATCCACTTAGGAAGCTAATTAGTTCCTCTTCTCCAGGTTGCCACAAGCATCATGCATCATTTTGTTGAATCCTTTATTATGCTGGATGATAATAATTTTATTTCCTCTACTCTGCCACAGTCTCCTTCTCTTGGCAGTCATTTCTTTGAAGACAAGAAGCTTACCTTCTTTATTTTTACACTTGAACAGTCTCATACAGTGGGGGACATATAAGAACTTCAATAAATACTTGGTAGATTGTGAACAATTAACTCTAATAGCACTGAGTGCTTTTTGAAAGCTCTACCCTTAAATTATCTCATTCCCTACAATCACCCTGTTTTCTTGTACATACCAAAGTACCACTTTGATAACTACTCTACTTGCTATATATAATACTTATAGATTTCCATTATATATATTACCATGATGAATAGCAATTATTTTCCTATATACTAGTATCTGGTTCTCTGCTAGACAATAGGCACTTGTCTCAGAGGAAATTTTTTATAGCCTGGTATAGAGCAATTGCTAAGGAACTGTTTGGTGAATGAATGAATGAATTAATGAATGAATGAAATAGGTACCATTGCCAAGTCAAAGATTGGTTGCTATTATCAGTTTTAATATAATGTCATACTTAATAGAGAACATAATAAATGTAATATTTATTATCCTATCTAATAAAAGAGTAATATGCAAATTAACAATCACTATGCTACACCCACAAGCCACACCCATCAGCCAATCAGGAGCAAGTATGCAAATTAACCCCAAACAAGATGGCTGCGGCCACTGAGCAAGCAGGAGAGAGGCTTGGGTTTCCCCAGCGATGGAGGAAGCCAAGCTTTCCACACACCCTGGCGGTCCCAGGCCTTCACTCAAGGCTACAAAGTTTCAATGATAGAAGATAAATAAATCCCAACAGAAATGCCAGCAGCCACAGAGCTGGAGAGAGCAGGAGGCTAGGGTTGCCTCCGGTGATGGAGGAAGCCAAGCTTCTGCAGCCCTGGCCTGTCTTGGCCTCCGCTTAAGGCTACAAAGTTTCAATTATAGAAGATAAATAAATCCCAACATAAATGGCTACCGCCATGGAGCAATCAGGAGGCTTGGCTCTGCTCCAGGCTACAAGGTTTCAATTGTAGGAGATAAATAAATCCCAGATCCCAGGGCCTTCGTTTGGGTCGCCGGGGGGCATGGCCGGCCTGCAAACCACCACAGAACCCTCGCCCAGGCTACCCCACACCCCAAGGGAACCCCACCCTGATCCAGGACACCCTTCAGGGCAAACCAGCTCGCCCCCACCCATGCACCAGGCCTCTATCCTATCTAATAAGAGTAATATGCAGATTGGCCATCACTCCAACACACAAGATGGCTGCCCCATGTGGTCAAAGATTCTGCCCCCATGTGGACACAAGATGGCCACCACAAGATGGCTAGCAGGGGAGGGCAGTTAGGAGGGACCAGGCCTGCAAGGGAGGGCAGTTGGGGGTGACCAGGCCTGCAGGGGAAGACAGTTAGGGGCAAACAGGCTGGCAGGGGAGCAGTTAAGCACCAATCAGGCTGGCAGGGGAGTGGTTAGGGGGTGATCAGGCTGGCAGGCAGAAGCAGTTAGGGGCAATCAGGCAGGCAGGCAGACGATCAGTTGGGAGCCAGCATTCCTGGATTGTGAGAGGGATGTCCGACTGCCCGTTTAGGCCCGATCCCATGGGATCGGGCCTAAACGGGCAGTCGGACATCCCTTGAAGGGTCCCAGATTGGAGAGGTGCAGGCTGGGCTGAGGGACACCCCCCCCCCCGTGCACGAATTTTGTGCACCGGGCCTCTAGTACATAATTATACAATGTAAATCACCATTAAATTAAGTAAGTCAGAGGGATTTTTTAATGTATTCCTAATGATTCCAGAGAGGAATGGAGAGGGAGAGAGACATAGAAACATCAATGATGAGAAAGAATAATCGATCTGCTGCCTCCTTTACTGCCCCACATTTGGGATCAAGCCCACACCCTGGGCAACCCTGGCATATGCCCTGACCTGGAATTGAGCAGGGACCTCCTGGTTCATAGGCCGATGCTCAACCACTGAGCCACTCAGGCCCGGGCAGTCAGAGTGTTTTGAGTGTTGTATACATCATTTTAATAGAAAGGTAGTTTTTGCCTGGCTGGTATAGCTCAGTGGTTGAGCATCAACCTAAGAACCAGGAGATCACAGTTCGATTCTAGGTCAGGGCATATGCCTGGGTTGTGGACTCAACCCTCATTGTGGGGCATGCAGGAGGCAGCCAATCAATGATTCTCTCTCATCATTGATGTTTCTATCTCCCTCTCCATCTCCCTTCCTCTCAGAAATAAATAAAAATATATTTAAAAAAAAAGAAAGGTAGTTTCTAAAATGATAAAAAATAACATATTAATAAGTGATTAGTTTCAGTTATCACAAAGGCAGTGATTATAATGATACTTATATTTTGGAGAAAAAATTTCAGATAGAAAAATAGTTTTCTTCTCTGAACACTGAGACTATATGAATAAGTGATACATATGACATATAATGTTTTAAAGGACCATGATAGAACATTTAAGCTCATATAATTATTGTTTTCCTTTCAGGAAATACTTAAGCCACTAAAGTATATTGTCTTCTTTATTGATAATTAGTCAATTAGAATTTTTAAAAACAAAGCTTTAAGAAATGTTGGGGTTGTTATATGTGAACAACAGTAAAAGATACTCAAACTCCACTTGGCCTAAGGAGGTCCTTTAACAGGCGTTAATAAGGAAAAAAACAAAACACAATTTCTATATAAAATAAAGTGCCACATATGAAAATAGAACTATAGGAAGTTCTTCTATTTTAGAGTATAGGCCTTGATACCTTAACACTTGATAATTATTAAGCAAGATTTGAATAAAATGTCCAGTAATTTTCCATTGTCCCTCACTCCCAAATTTCAAAAGCTTTGTAAAAAGTCATTTTTATTTTTCTAAAAAATTTAATTACTCAGTTTAGATCAGTGGGTCTGAATGAAGTTCAAACTCCTAACATTAGTCTTAATATTATAAAAACATATCTTATTATTCCTTATTTCTCTTAGAAAAAAAGCTTTCTTACTCCATCCCTCTCTCACATAAACACCTAAAGAAACACATTGAATTAATTCTATTGAGAATCTAGGCTTCAATTACTTCCAACTAGAACTCAGAGTTGACTTAAGTCGACAGATGGCTTGGGGATTGTTTAAATAAGACATCCTTTCACCCCAAATGTAAGCTGGTAAAATGTGCAATCAACTGGTACACTTCTGCACATAATTTCTAAAATTCCATTTTAGGAAAATGCATCCAAAGAATATTTAGTGAAGAACTAGTAACTTTTGAGTTTCATCCCCTTTTGGAGTATCCCAAACCTCATTTGCTTATCTTGCTGGTCCTTACTAAATAAATTGATTTGAAGCTATTTTGATGTTATTTTTATCTCAAATCCTTTTAATTAATACTGTGATAGTTATTATAAAGATTTTAATTAGCTATCCTTTTACCTCTAAGCAAAGTTAAGGACAATTATGTCCTTTTAAGAATTAAAGGAATCACTTACGCAAAGTTCTTCTGAGACTATTATCTCATACTAGAGGCCCGATGCACGAAATTCGTGCAAGAGTAGGTCTTCCTTCCCCTGGCTACCAGCACCGGCTTCCCTCTGGCACCCGGAACCCGGGTTTCCCTCGCAGCCCCCGGCTTCGTCCGAAAGGATGTCCAGAAGGACATCTGGTCTAATTAGTATATTATGCTTTTATTATTATAGATTACTATAGATGGATTGACAACGCTGCTGATACTCTTTATTCCTCTAGTTTTGCTCTTCTTTTTGGCTGGCCCATCCCCAGTGCATTTACCAGTTCCACTGGCTTTCCTCTGAGTGTAATGACTTTCCTTGTACTCTGTTAAAAATATATCCCCACAAATCAAGAAGAAGCAGATTCAGACTAAGTGGCTGAGAAGATTTACATTCTATTGCTAACCCAGTTATTACTCTGCTGAAAACCCCATAGCATCAATATAATGAATCCCTCAACTTCTGCAGCAAGTGCAATTTTTCTTCCCAACCTCATTGGCTCCCAACTTTCTGCTTGACCTTTTATAATCTGCGTGCGGCAGAACTTCATTACAACCTTTTAAAGATGCACAAATGGCGCACAACACCAAGGTCACAGAAGATCCCAAGTGAAAACTTTTGAAACACCATTAGAATAGATATCGAGATCTCATTTAAAAGGCAGAATAACCTTATGGAGAAATCAAACCTCAGGCTTCAGTATGTCTCCCAAGGGCTGATAATACAAAATATTGACAATATGGTAAGTTGAATACACTCAACAAACATTTTTTTTAAGTGTAAAAGAATCTGATTTCTCAAGCTAAAAATGGCTGAGGGATCCTAAATGGCCCCTTTGGTGTTCTAGCTCAGTGCTGGAAGGATAATAGCATTAGAATTGCAATGCAGACAGGTTTCATTACATAATTCACAACATTGATGTAACCTCAAGAAGCCAACATTCATATAGTTTTTCTTATCAGCTTGAGCCAGCTAAAAACACCTTAAAATCCCATTGTAAAATAAGTTAAGAATGTGAAAAGCACAAAATTACAGCTTGGCTCTTCACATGATTATTGACCATAAGTGGAGGAATCTTGAAGTTATAAGAGTAAGTAAGTTGAACTGTAGGACAGGTTGGTATGTGGCTAGAAAGAGGAAGGGAGAGTTTAATTCTGATCGGAAATCTCCTTCAAGAAAAATGAATATTTGCTTGGAGAGGGAGAGAGTAACGGGAAAGAGCTCCAAGGAAAATTTTTGTTCCACTTGCTTTAAAGCTTATTGCTCAAGGAGAATAAAAGAGAACCCATGTCTGGCTCTTTTTGCAGTTTTGGGTTGGGTCCCATTTTCTCTTTTCCTGCCCTACGTCTGCTTCCTCTTCCTCTGTTTTTCACAACTCATAAAGTCCAAGATATGCATGGTTAGGCTGTATGATCTGCTAACATATGAGATGGAGCAGCCTGTTCAGGTTTATTTGGAATAGGGGAAACAAAATACTGACATTTCACTGCTCTCCCTATCATCTTCAACCCCAACCCAAATTTTTATTATAGAATGTATACTGATTAGCATGTGAAAACACAGATGAAATATAAAAATGTCTCTGAATCGAAGACCTCCAGTTCAACAGTTGTGGCTCCATGATGACCACTCTCAATGCCCTCAGAAAAACTAAGTAATTTTTATAGATGCCTCCACTCCAATTCACCAGCAGTTTTAAGGATGACAAAAGGCAGAATTCAGAAGCTACAGATATTAGTTATGAATCCATGAGGGCCTTTGGCCCTTGGATGCAGTGTGTACAGTGGAATAAGAATGTGAGTTATGTTACCATAGCACAGCCAGGTTCCAGTGTCCAGCTCAGGCACTTGCGTGCTATGTTTATTCAGCAAAGTTACTTAACTTCTCCGTGCCTCAGTTCTTTCCCATCAATTTATAATAGCATCAACTTATGGAGTTATTTTTTTTAATTAGAAATAATGCCTTGGCTAGTGTGGCTCAATCTGTTGGGCATCACCCTGTGCACTGAAGAGTTGCCAGTTCAATTCCTGGTCAAGGCACATGCCCAGGTTGTGGGATCCATCCCTAGTAAGGGGTATGCAGGAGGCAGCCAATCAATATTTCGCTCTCACATCAATGTTTTTCTCTCTCCTCTCCCTTCTTCTCTTTAAAAAGCAATATTGTTTGTAAAATTAAAAATAATAATCCATATAGAGCTTCTTGCATAGAGCTTGCCCTTAAGGATTCACATTAGGTGGTGATGGTACATGCCTTGATTCTAATATTTAAAGAAGTCATGGATGTTCATTTTCACCAAGAAGAGTCTTAATAACTGTAATAAATGCCTATCAGCTTAAAGAGGAGGTATGGTTTTCTCAAGATTTTTTCAGAGAGGTTAATTTCATTTAGTTTAATACACTATTTGACAAAGTAAATATTTTATATCATGCCCACCAATTTGATTATGTAAGTCCCCCCAATTCCTTCATTTATAGTAGTTCCATCTTAAGCAATTACATCTCATTGGCACTGAGGATACTGTTATATGGAATTCTAATATACCATCCTTTCCATGCAAATTTGCCTTTGGGCCGTGATAACCCATGGCTCTATTTCATAGCCTACATCAATGCTGGGGACAGTGATCCCTTTACTATAGCTAAGTTGCCCAGGAAGAAATACTGGATTGAACCATTTACCCTGTCAGGCTCTCAGCCATAGGCTCTGGGGCCCAAGCAGTACAATGGCTGGCAGCTTTGACAGTGGGCACAGATGGAAAATAATGGAGGTGCCCAATTATCACCAGGCACATCATGGAAGCTCAGAAAAGTATTAAACAGCAACAGGAAGCCGTTCATACTCTCTGTACATACAGATGTTATACACATTTGTGAATATATTTGTAGATCAGATTACTCACATTTCATCCCCAAACCCACAGGGTTGAAGGTAAAAGACGTGGCATTTGCTTTAGAAGTTCTCAATATCTTGCATAAGGACATGTGTAACCTTTGGCAATATAAGTTATCTTTAGATAAGGAGGTATCAGAAAAATTATTACTTTATCTATTTCTGCTTTAAAATTTCCTGCTTTAAAAATATAAAAAAATGGTATTGATTACTGTAAGAAATAAAGTATTTTCAAAGTAATCATATAAAGCACATGACTAATTCTAAACCATCCTTCCATGTGTTGGTAGAGACAAGGCAGGTGAAATTAAAGGATATATTAATATTTTTATTAATATTTAAAATATATGAAAGTGATTTATAATGCAAATTCCTCCAGTTATATATATATTTTTTAATTGATTTCAGAGAGGAAGGGAGAGGGAGAAACAGAAGCATCAACTATGAGAGAGAATCATTGATCGGCTGCTTCCTGCATGCCACCTACTGGGGATCAAGCCCACAATCCAGGCATGTGTCCTTGACTGGAATCAAACTGTGATCTCCTGGTTCATAGGTTGACGCTCAACCACTGAGTCACACTGGCTGGGCCCTCAAGTAGTTTTTGATTCATTTTCATTTATTTATTTATGAATTCTTCAACAAATATACACCTACCAATTGTGTTTCAGGCATTTTGATGATCCCTGGGAAATGGCAAGAAAGAAGCAAGATGAAATACATAAAATCTCTCTATTTAGTGCTGCAACATGGCACTCCGAATGCTCTTTTCCCAAATCTGTGAAAATGAGATTCATTTGCAATGGGATGGGAACTGGGTCCAATTCATGCGCTTTTATCTAATTTAACTGAAACAGGTACTCTCCAGTAAAAAATGCTTTACTTTGCCATAAAATTTCATTACAGAATGTGTCAAAACGATGTACAAGCATATGGAGTTAAAGAAGTTAAGTTTTCATAATTCTAAAAAGTCAAATGTGAAAATAAAACCTGCCTCTCTGGCTTATTCCCCATGTACAGATTGCTTATTCATGAATAATGATATAAAAAGCTCTGAACTCATTCACTTGATAAAGGAGGCATAAAAAATACTGGTACATATATTCTTACCTGCCTTGTTACCACTTGCCATCTGTATTATTACTGCATTCTACAGTCACTTAACTGAAAAGGCAAAGAAATCATCTTAGCTGTAACTCCCTCAAAATCACCACCAATGCCCAGGGAGAATGCCAGTCTGAATCTTTTACTCTTCCTTCTATATCTGACTCCACAATATCTAGGACATCTCTTCAATATCTAAGACTATTTCATTTTATTGAGAGAGAAGTAGAAGGATGGATGTAGCAAATTAAAGGAAATTATTTACCCTTCCATCCCCCAGCAAGCAGAACTAGTTGTGTCATTATAACCAGGGAATTTAGCAGCGTCAGTTCCCTTGATTGCAGATGACTTCCTCTCCATAAGGGAAAGTCATCCTTTTTGATTGAGCTTTGGAGGAGATGCTAATGGAGAACTGAGGGGGTAAAAATGATCCCACCTAGCAAGTCAGATGAGCAGAATGAACTCTGGAAAGCAATAGTTGATAGATGTGGCAGCCAAATCCACACCATGACTGTTGTAGGATCAATGCTACTTTCAGCCAGAGATGGCTTCTGGTGGCAACAATAATATATATTGATTAGACAACTTTATGGAGGGTGATCCACTTGCCAAGCAACTCAAATCCACTTGCCAAGCAACTCATTTCTATGCCTTGTGTCTTGGTGGAAGGCTATCTATATAATAAAAGCCTAAGCAACCATTACAGCAGAAAGACCAGAATGACCAGTCGCTGATGTGCATTGACCACTAGGGGGCAGATGCTCAATGCAGGAGCTGCCCCCTGGTGGTAAGTGCACTCCCACAGAGGGAGCAATGCTTAGCCAGAAGCAGGTCTCTTGGCTGGCGAGCGCAGCAGTAGAGGCGGGAGCCTCTCCTGCCTCCACGGCAGCACTAAGGAGCAGCAAGCTGAGTGGTAAGGAGCAGTGAGCAGGCGGGTGGTAAGGACCGAGGGGTCCTGGACTGCGAGAGGGATATCCAACTGCCAGCTTAGGCCTGCTCTCTGCCTAAGCTGGCAGTCAGACATCCCCCGAGGGCTCCTGAACAGTGAGAGGGCACAGGTCGGGCTGAGGGACTTCCCCCCTCCAGAGCACAAATTTCATGTACCAAACCTCGAGTCTGTCTGTCTGTCTATCTATCTATCTATCTATCTATCTATCTATCTATCTATCTATCATCTATCTAAAAGCCTAAGCAACCGAACGACCGGTTGACTGGTCACTGTGATGTGCACTGACCACACAGGAGGCAGATGCTTAATGCAGGAGCTGCCCCCTGGTGGTTAGTGTGCTCCCACAGCCAACTTCCCATGGCCGGCCAACCTCCTGTGGTCCTTCCACCTGGTCCGCCAGTCCCAATCAGCCCTGATCATTGGGCAGGCCGAGGGACCCCACCTGTGCACAAATTTGTGCACCTGTCCTCTAGTATGTATATCCTATATAATAAAAGCCTAATATTCAAATTGTCCCCTCGACTGGGAGTTCGACTGGGAGTTCAACCACTCGGTATAACGTATGCTGACCACCAGGAGGCGGTGCGGAACATGGTGGGTGTCGGCGACATGGCACTGGCAGCAGGAGGCAGTGGAGGTGCTGCTGGCCCCGATGGGCCCCGATGAGAGTGGGACTGCAGAGGGATGGTGGAGCAGGTGAGCGGGCAGCACCAGGCCAAGACAGATGTGAGTGGGGGCCTGATCGCCCCGCAGACAGCGATAAGCTGAGGCAGTGGAGGGTGGGGTTGCCACCCGACTCCCAGGTGTTGAGGGAGAAAGGGCAAATAGCAATATTAAAATATTTCTTCAAATTACTTTCCTTTCAATGTGCACAAATCAGTGCACCAGGCCACTAGTGTGTGTGTGTGTGTGTGTGTGTGTGTGTGTATTAGAGGCCCAGTGAATGAAATTTATGCACTTGTAGGGTCTCTCAGCCTAGATTGCAAAAGGGCTCAGGCCAGGCCAAGGGACCCCGCTGGTGCATGATTGAGGCTGAGGAGGGACACGGGAGGTTGGCCAGCCAGGGAAGGACTGTGGGAAGGCTCCAGGGTGTGTCCAGCCCATCATGCTCAGTCCAAATCGGCTGGACCCCAGCAGCAAGCTAACCTACCGGTCAGAGCATCTGCCTCCTGATGGTCAGTGCACATCATAGTGAGCGGTTGAGTGTCCTTAGCATATCATTAGCATATTACACTTTGATTGGTTGAATGGCCAACTGGACGACCGGACACTTAGCATATTAGGCTTATATATATCCAACCAGTAGGTTAGCTTGCTGCTGGGGTCCGGCTGATCAGGACTGAGCAAGATGGGCCAGACACGTCCTGGAGCCCTCCTGCGGTCCCTATCCAGCTGGCCAACCTCCCACATCCCTCCCTGGCCCCAATCCTGCACCAGTGGGGTCCCTCGGCCTGGCCTGCGCCCTCTCACAATCCAGGCTGAGTGACCGCCACTGCCCCGAGTGCACAAATTTAGTGCACCGGGCCCCTCTAGTATATATATATATTTATACTTTCAAACACCCAGACCTAGGGCTATGGGATGCCAAAGAGTCCTGCTGCCAAATTAAAGCTCATCAGCAAGTCCACAGGTGCTGATTTCTGTTTCTGCTAAGCATTGCAGCATAATGTCTAATAACCCGGAATTGTCCCCTTCCCCCACAAAAAAACAGTGCCCTGACAGATCAATGCCTCTAAATTTTGTTGTGATACAAAACACCTAAATTATGACTTATTTCTCTTCTCCTCTAATTACAATTTACAGCCAATTTGAAACCAATTAAGTTCCTGGTGTTTTTTTTCTCCCAGTCTGCCACTAATAGGCCCTAAATTACAAGAATATACGAAGCTGTGGCACATCAATCTACAGTCACAATACTTGTAGTAGAGTTGTCATAAAATTACAGAAGGATAACGAAATGATTGGATGTAATTAGGTGAGAGGAAAATAGGACCCAACTCAAAATGTCAGTCAGCAAGTAATTAATCCTAATATAGAAAAATGTAAAAAAAGTATATATGTAACTTAAAAGTCACATTATTTTAAAAAAACTGTATTCCCCAAGGCAATGAAAGCATCAAAAAATAAATTAGAAGTCCTTTATTATTAATTTGATCAAGTTCATGTTTATCATAATAAGTGACAAAGCTTCTCAATTTATTAAAATTGCCTGAAAGGAGAATGGTTTTCTTAAGTCTGAAATACAACATTTGAGCTTTTTTGCAAATGACATACGGAAATGTAATGTTTAATTAAATGCTTTATTACAGGAAGATAAAAACAAATGACCATTCTCTCTGTGAGGAGTGACTATAAAAAAGGTTTTCAAGCCCTAGCCGGTTTGGCTCAGTGGATAGAGTGTCAGCCTGTGGACTGAAGGGTCCAGGGTTTGATTCCAGTCAAGGGCACATGCCCGGGTTGTGGGCTCGATCCCCAGTGGGGGCCATGCAGTAAGCAGCCAATCAATGATTCTCTCCCATCATTGATGTTTCTATCTCTCTCTCCCTCTTCCTTCCTCTCTGAAATCAATTAAACATATTTAAAAAGAATAAAAATGGTCTTCAAGAATTATGTGGTGAGAACTTTGAATTCTTCTCTGTGCTGATAGTAAAACCCGGTCCAATAAAAGATGTTACATTTACTACTTTTAAGAAAATTATAACACTGAGTTAGTAAAAAGAAAAACATCAGACTGTTTATTCAAACAACAGGTGAATGATAATTTTATATTACATATAATTCAATAAAAAGAAAAAAGTAATTATTTTCCAAGATGAAAAATATTAAAACAATTTTTCCAGTCTATCTTTGTTTTCAGTATAAACTGCTTTCAGAAGCCCAAGAACCTGATTTCAAAAAAAGAAAAATAAGCTATACTGCCATTATTAAGAAAACACATTTGAAAGAATGAAGCATAAAGTAGGGGAGAAATGGAGACATGAGGAATCACCCAATACAGTTACTATAACACTGCAAAATATCTAAAATGTATTTCTGGTTAGATAGGCTGTAAGATATGGTTAAGAGCTTGATTTCTGGGGATAGAGCTGTGCTCAGATTTCCTTAGGCAAATTACTTAATCCCTTTAAGCCTTAGCTTTCTCATCTTTAAAAAAGGATAATAATAGTATCTGCCTCATAGAGTTGTGAGGATTAAATACTAGAGGTAATGCATGTAAAACCGGAGCACACTACTTGATATAATCTGCTCTCAATACATGTTAGCACTTATTGAAAACACAATTTATACTTAGATCCTGTTCAGACAGATAGATGGGCTGCAAACTAATGCTAAAAGAGACAAACAAAACAAATTCAATGTCCTGTTTTATTGGATACTCATACCTGACATTAAGAATGTTCTGACTTTATTGATAAGATTAAGGGGGGAAATCAAGTATGGAAGGGATTATTGCTAACATTTACAGGGTGCTCCCAATGTGCCAACCATTGTTTTACCTGTTTTATATATGTTAAACCATTTTATTCTTAAAATCTGAAGACAGGTTCCATTGGTGCGTGCCCGGCCTCTCCACTAGCTGTTTGAGGGTGAGGATTATGTTTTAGGGGAAAGACAAAAGGTAGTACATGACGTTCAGTTGTTGCTTAGGAGTGCTGAACTGAACACATGAGTGAATCTTTCCAAAATGCCCCAAATCTTTCATGATTTCACAAATGCCCTGCTTTTCAGATTTCTCTCCACCTTTGTCCTCCAGATGCCTATCATTCTAGTCACATAAGACAAGTCAGTTTCTTTCTTAAAAAAAAATATATATATATATATTGATTTCAGAGAGGAAGGGAGAGGGAGAGAAACAGCAATGATGAGAGAGAATCTATGATCGTCCACCTCCTACACGCCCTCTACAAGGGAATTGCTCTGTTTGCAGTTGTAAATTCAAGGTGTTCATGGGAGGAGGTGAGTTCAGGATCTTTGTCCCCTGCCATCTCAAACCGGAAGCCTGTGTTGCTCCTTCCTAAGCCAGCCAACATCCTCTTCTTCCCAAGGCTACTTCCAATGTTGCTTCTTCAGTGAAATATTCTCCAGGTCCTTCAACCAGAATGAAGACAGTTCCACCCTACTTAATGCATTGAAATATATGCTATAATAAGAAATATGGCTATTTGCTAAAATGTGTTTAAGCTAATATGTTCACGGGTCCCAATAAACTTTGCCTCCTGGCTTTTTAAAGTGTTGGTGCTTATTTATGATAAGTTATGCATTTCAAGTACATCCCTTGCTAAATTAAAAAAAAATCATCAATTCTCTTAACTCTTTAATAAAGCCTCCAGAAGAAAAAAAATAATATTCTTTTGAGGAAAGCAGAAAAGTAGAACATGCTATCAACCCAGAATCATGTCAGAGTATGTCTTAAACACATATGTCTTTACAGATTGATGCACCGAGTAATTTGGTCCCTACCTAACACATGTCCTACCTTTGCCCCAGATTGCAATGACAATCTCATTTGTCACTTCCCACCTGGCACCTTCATAAACTGGTTCATAGAGGAGAAAGTCCAGGGACACCTCAAAATGAGTGTGAGGCTGCAAGTAAAAGGAGAAATTAACATCTTACTGAAGAATTGCTTGGTGTGAGCCTTGAGCTAAGTGGGAAAACAGACTATGTTACATGAATAACTAAATTTCTCCACAGAGAGGTAGGGGGCCTTTACGGGCACTGGAAAATCAAACAACACACATGTCTAGAGCTATCACTGTCCAACGCATAAATCTACATCTCTTTTTAATAGTATTGCACTGCATCTTTCCTCAGACAAACAGAAAATTAGACAGAGCAAAAGCATATGAGGCTTGTCTATGTGCCAGTGATATATTTGTCCCTCCTGGTTGGGTGGGGTAAATATATTAATGACACAAAGTCTAATTCCACAGTCTTTTTTGGGCTTTCACACAAGCTAATGTCATTTGCTCTCAAGAAACATCTTTTATTCGTTTGATCCCATTAGTTCTCCCCACACCCCTGAGTCCCATAATTACCCCTTTCCCTTAGTTTTCATGAGATGCCCTGGTTTATAAGCTTTTCAATCTCATTCACGTCCCTGAAGCATCCTCCAGGCGTCCATGTAGAGTTGATTGACATACATAAGGGTAAGAGAAAGTCAGAGCCATTCCAAACTGATTCTAAGAAGTCTGCCTCACAGCAGATTGCAAGAAACCTGCTACAGCAAATGCCAATTCACACAAAAAGCAAATGGGAGCCCTCCTTGGTGTGTGTGGCAGCTGCCAGCACACAGAGGTGAAATTGGAACGGCCTCATCAGTGAAACGTGGGGCTTGGCAACATATCAGGGGTGATGCACCAAATCTTCACTGAGCCTGTCTCTTCAACTTGGGCTAAGAGAGCCCACCTGGGACTCTTCACAAATGAGCATGATGGCATTGTGGGAGACACCCTGGAATGGGAGACCCATGGGGACTTAGGTGACCCACTCTGACTCCCTGAATCTCACGTTTAGCATTTTTTAAAAGTAAAATCTTATCTCTTAATGTGATAATTCCTGCAACTCCGATACATAAAACAAGTAAATCGGATTTGGTGTGGTAGAACTGGAGTAGGGGACTAGACCTCCTGCTTGGTCTCTTACCTCCTGCATTTGGCCAAGGGGGAAGTCTAAAGAACATCAGAATCTCACAGAAAATTCTTTGCAAACCATGGACTTGGTGATTTCACACACTCACCAAGTCCTAATCTCCAGTGAAATGCCCTTGCACTTTCACATATTTATACTGACATCCTTAGGAGCACTGTTGATGGCACCCCATGACAATGCTTTGCTGATTGTGGCCAAAGCTTTTTTTCCCATTATCTGACCTCTTAACCTAGTGCACTCCTCTCTGTTGCTGGAGTCATCATGCTCAACTGGCTAAAGAGACAGAAGTGACACGTCTTGCCCACAGAGCAATAGCTCTAGTACCCATTGCACCACGATAGCTTCCCTCCTGTGATTTTCAAATGTTCTTCAACATTCATGAGTTCAATCTAAAGATATTATCAGCTGGGAAAAGAAAAAGCTTTAAAGGAACCCTTGGTGAGAACAAGTCCAAGTGGTTGGTGCAGCATAGTTCCGAGGGCGGGAAGGCCTAAAGCACAATGTAATTAATTTCATTTTTTTAATCCAAAGCCTAGCTTACTTTTTAAGATAAATAATGCACTATTTTCTATCAGTTTATCATAAACTTTTTATCTGTGAAAAATACTTGTTCAATCTGGACGATAATCATACTAGGAATAAGAAAAATAAAAACGTAGAAGTTTCAGTGTACGAATTTTGCTGAATCGAATCTCTTTATTTCCATGGTTATCACTAGAAGCATCAGCTAAAAACATAACCCCAAAATGGTTTTCCTGGGCACTCCAAGTGTTTAACTCCCTAATACCAGTACCTGAGTAGTCTATAATAATGCCCATTCTTTTGCACTCTAGTCAGTTGAGTTCTAGAACTCTAGTGATGGTCTTTGAAATAAAATGCTATTCTGTCATGCAGCAGCACATGGAAGTATTGGTCATGTTTAGTATAAAATTCAGAACGTACACTTATCTGCATAACTCTTCCTGTCCCTTTTCATAGACACTACAAACGACCTCTAGTTTTTATTTTAAACTTTTTTCTTCTTATTTCTTAATATTGAACAGTAAACCTAAAATGCTCACTTTTTTCTCTTGCAAATATTTAACAGAGCGCAGCCTTCTTTCATCAGTCTTAACTCCCAAACAAACGTTGTATCCTCCTCTGTATCCCTTTATTCAGGATTCTCCTATCGGTATCTTTAGCCCTCAACATTAAACACCGTATTGATTATCTGGCTTCTTTCTCTCAGTATTCTTAAACAGTTCTCTTGTGTTGGCCCGGCACATCCATCATTCTGTATTCCTCTTTTATACATAATGAATAATTTTATTTACATAGTGTCCAGTTCCAAAGAATTAAAGCATTTTAGATTACTTTGGGGAAATGTGTGTAATCAATTCTGACAGCATCTTTGAGACAGGTGGAAGCAAAACACCATAATCCATTTTTACTAAGTAAGAAAGATGGCACTGGAGATAAGGGATTAGCCTTGGGCCGCACTGTCATTTTCCAATAGTTACAAATGACATTGGATCGCTGGCCAAGTTCGCTAGCCCTCTTTATATTCTTTCTTCCATTCCCATTGCGACCTCCCTAGTTCAGGCCACCTATACCCTTGTCATAACACTGAGACCTCCCATCCCAGAATTCTGCTCTACTTTGTTCTATCGTTACTGCCAGGTGTGTCTTCCTGAAGAACTTCCCTGATCATGCCACATATTAGCACAAAAACCTTCAATAGCTTCCTATCATCCAACAAATTAAATATAACTTTTCACATACCAGCATTCCGGGTCTCAATCTAACTTTCAAATACAACAATAACAACTGTCTTTGTATACTTCAGTACTCGACATGACTAACATAGTTATTAACTGTTCCCAAAATCTC
Organism: Cnephaeus nilssonii; assembly: GCF_951640355.1. Classification (NCBI taxonomy): domain Eukaryota; kingdom Metazoa; phylum Chordata; class Mammalia; order Chiroptera; family Vespertilionidae; genus Cnephaeus; species Cnephaeus nilssonii. The sequence goes on along the minus strand of NC_137074.1, from coordinate 33,708,395 downwards.
ACAGTTTCTCTCTTCCAAATGTTTGCCCATACTGTTTCAGATACTCTGAAGTACTTGTCCCCTCCTCTCTGCTTTAATCCTGGGTGATTATTTTGAATTTTTCTGCTTCCATGAATCTCACCATGGATCTGCTCCTTTTGCAAAGGAGCAGAATGCTGTGCTTGTCTTTTAAGATTTATGATAATCTAACTTATTGTTTGACTTTTTACTTATTTCACCACTTTTTATAGAATACCAAAAATTTTTAGAACAATAACTGTTTTTCTAGCATTAAAAAAAATCTTGTTACCTAGCATCTGTAATCCTATATAATAAAAAGCTAATATACAAATCGACCAAACAGTGGAACGACCAGTCGCTATGATGTGCACTGACCACCAGGGGGAAGGCACTCAATGCAGGAGCGGCCCCCTGGTGGTCAGGGCTCTCTTAAGGGAGCAGGCCTAAGTCATCAGTCAGACATCCCCCAAAGGCTCCCAGACTGCGAGAGGGCGCAGGCTGGGCTGAGGGACCCCCCACCCAAGTGTACCAATTGCGTGCACTAGGCCTCTAGTTACTTATATTATAAAAATTCATATGTATTTAATTTATATCCACTAACTATATTTTATCATATTTATTAATGTTTCTTATTCTCAAGTACTTTTTATTATGATTCATAAATAATCATTTATCATTATCCTCTTTAAATTCTTGAACTTTGTTTTTTCTATCACTTTTGTTGGTTCCTATTTAATCTCTTAATTTTGGCATTACTTATAGATTGGCACATCCACCTTTATGAATTGGTTCTTGCCTCTTCTACAGTCCCTCCAGAAGAAATGTTTTTCCTCATAACTCTAATTGGTGACACATGACACTAATCTGCAAATTTTATTTCAGCCCTGATTGGTTGCCTTTCCAACTATCTCCTTGAGTTTGTACCAGGATGTCAATTTACATATGACCAAACTCAGTATTTCCACCTGCTTTGCCAGCATTCACACCAGTGATTTTACCTCTTCTCTATTTTCCACACTCAGCTAAAATGTCTTTTCTAAACAATGCAATCTATCTAATCCTCTCAGTGTACAGGTAAGGAAATTAAAGCTTTGAAAGGGGAGGGGGGGTAATCAACCAAAGACCTTGTATGTCTATATGTATAATCCATGGACAAAGACAATAGAGTGTTAAAGGCCTGGGGGGGCAGTAGGGGGGCCAATGGGGGAAAAAGGGGGACATATGTAGTACTTTCAATAATAAAGAATTATTAAAAAAAACTAGAGGCCCACTGCACGAATTTATGCACGGGGGAGAGGGGGGGCTGCAAGAGGTTGGCTGCAGGCCCCAATCTAGTTGTGTAAATGTGCTGAGGTAGTGACAAGCAAAGACAACAGACAGAGTGCCCCAAAACAGCCTGAACACCAGCTACGCTCTGACGTGGAAATACAGCTCTACTTCACTGCCTGCGCTCGGGCCACCTCACTCTTCCTGGGGCAGAGTTGCTGACAGACAGACGGGTCATCTCTTCTACCTCAGCCACACATTTTCTTGGGGCTCCATCCCCAAGCATAATAGGTAGCTGACTTTGGCCAATGGTGGCACACCACTGTAGGAGTGCTAGCCAATCAGCGGTTGGGAGCCCAAAAAGTTGCAGGGCTGAGCTAGAAGTGGCTGACGGGGGCAGAAAGGCGAGCAACGCAGCACGGTGCAGTGGCAAAGGTAAGATGGCAGTGGTGCTTACTTTACATCTTTGCAGTTAGGTTATTGCCTTGTCCCTTCTGTCTCCTCTGAACTGCTACTCTGTCTCGATCAGCGTTGGGGCCACTTTCCTCCTACAGTCTTCCTGGACCCAGATTCTCCGGTGCCCGGAGCCTTAGCTGCATGGGAGGTTGACCGGCTGCTGGAGGTTGGCTGTGGGAGCACACTGACCACCAGGGGGAAGCTCCTGCATTGAGCGTCTTCCCCCTGGTGGTCAGTGCATGTCATAGCGACTGGTTGACAAGTCTTTCTGTCGTAATGGTCGCTTAGGCTTTTATATATATAGATATTGAAAGAACTGGTCTGAAATTATACAACACAACTGATCTCCAGATCAAATTAATATTAAACCAGCAGTCCATCTGAAAAGATTACTTTAAGATATAATCCTCTGATGTCTGTTGTGTTTATAGAAATGCCCCTGGGAATGTTGACTCTCTCTCATGTTCTCTTCTTGAGAATATATTCAAAAGGTTTATCTTCTTTCTGAGTACTAAGGATAGGGTTTCTTCTTGTACATATGCTTTATTTAGTTCTTCTAAATGACAAATTTGATCAGATTTTCTTTTTTTTTGCCTTCTAGAAAGCTCATACTATAGCTTTTTGCCCACCCATCACAATTGTTTAAACCTCAGAGCACCCATTTTGAACCCTAGTGTCCCTATTTGGTTTCAAATTGATTATTCCTAAAAAAAAAAAAAAAAAAAAAAAAAAAAAAAAAAAAAAAAAAAAGAAATTCCTGCATATAAATTTTGTCAACTATTTTTGTCTTAAAGAAATAACTTGTAAATTATATCTATTTTAGACTATCTAGAATATTTGGGGGGGTGATAAAACTATTTAATTATGCAAATAAAATAGTGATATACATAGAACTAGCTAAAAGTTTCTAGACTCCAGTAGTATACCATGTCCTTGCTGTTCCTTATACTTAATACTTTGCTATGTGTACTTGCGTGTGTGTGTTTAAGATTTATTCATTTTTCTTATCCCTCAGATCATATTGTAAAATTCCCAAGGATGAGAACTGTCTTAAAATTTTTTTTGCAGTTCTCTCAAGCAAATATAATGGTATGTTCATATGGTAGCCACTCAATAAATGGATTTGGATAATGCTCAATCTATAAATCCCATCTTAAAACATCTCACTTATATATAGAATTGTCTATCTGAACTTGGCTAACACTGTAATTCTTTACTTGATAGAATAGATATGCAACCTTAGGGTTTACTGCAAAATAAATTTCTGTTACTAGAATCTTGTCTTTTCTCTAACTTGGGGAAAATGAAGAAATGTGTGTTTAATAAATATATACTTATAATGCAGTCAGTGTTTAAAATCAGGGCAGAATATTGCTAATATTCTGTATATACATATTCAGAATATTAGCTATACAACCTCTGACCTAATGGCATCTCTTTTATTTAATATTAATTTTATTGTGAAAATAAAAATATTTAAAACTCTAGAAATCTCACCTATTAATCATTAATAACTTCTCTTAACAATTTCAAGATATATTTGTTTGTAATTCATCAAAACAAAACAAATGAAATATACTGTACAATTTTCATAGATATTTACTATTGGCTCCTGTAAAACTTGTTGGATGGATGATAAATAAAATTGGATAAATAAAATTAAGGAATGAGAGAGCAATTTCTTGCTTGCCAGTGGAATCCACCCTCTGATACTTCACAAACATGTAATTATACAACAGTTGTTTGATATTCACCTCAATTTTATAAAATAGGCAGCATGGGCATGGAGAGTTCCCTTATGGAATAGAGGTATAAATCTATATTTCCTAAGGTTTAATCCGTAGAAAACAGATACTTACAAAGTTGCATTAAGATTATTTTTATTCCGCCCTGCCTGCTTTGCTCAGTGGTTGAGCACCGACCTATGAACCAGGAGTTCAATTTCAGGTCAGGGCAGTTGCAAACTGGATCCCCAGTGCGGGGCATGCAGGAGGCAGCCAATCAATGATTCTCTCTCATCATTGATGTTTCTCTCTCTCTCTCTCTCTCTCTCCCTCCCTCTCTGAAATCAATAAAAGAATATTATTTTTATTCCATGTAAGCACAGAAAAAAGTATGTGTTGGTTTGAACATAGTAATGTGGCCTCAAACACGGAAACAAGAGGTAACTGGAGTCCAGTCAATGTCACATTGAGGGGATTGCGCCTGAAAGATCATGAGGAGATCCCCCCAGACATTCTGCACAACCCCATTTACCATGCACTGATATAGAGCTGCAAGAGGCATAAACACACAAAGGAAAGCAATGAATAAAGTCCGTTTGCTTCTATTAGAGGCTGTAGCGCTGCTCTTAATAAAGCTGAGATGAATGTTATTCCGTCTATGTTCAATTTTCCATTATTATTTAAAGAACAAAACTCTTGTATTAGAGTCCATTTGAGGAAATACTATTGTCATCTTTTTATATATAAAAGCAATTTCAAGTCACTGCTAAATTATATATAAGAAAATATACTACGGAGTTTCAATTTTTCACATGCTCTTGCAAAGGAATAGGAACAGTTCTTACCAATATGTTTGCAATAAATCTCTGTATATTGAGATAACACCTTTTTCTTTAGGTCATTGTTAAAACACTGTTAAAAGAGTATAATGACCCAAGCAAATAGTTTTACCCTAATATCCTTTTATCAAGTTTCCTGAAACTAAGCAAATCTGATTAACTCTTTGTTGTTGTTGTTGTTAATCCTCACCTGAGGCTATTTTTCCATTTGCTTTATAAAGAGTGGAAGGGAGAGGGAGAGACACAGAGAAAGAAACTCAGATGTGAGAGCTGCCTCCCCACAGGCCCTGGCCCTAGCGGGGATGGAGCCTGAAACTGAGATACACTGAGGTAAGTGCCCTGGACCAGAATGGAACCCAGGACCCTTCAGTCTGGGGGAAGATGTTCTATCCACTAAGCCAAACTGGCTCAATGGAATTATTATAGAAAATATTATAGAAATTATTTCAAAAGATGGAAAAGACTTCTTTGTTTCAGCTGACAAGAAAAAATAATTTTACAACCTGGCTTTCCAGGGATAGTTCGGGTAATATGTCCATAAATCCAGAGGCGATTCTTGATCTGTTTTTTGTTTTGTTTTGTTTTGTTTTCCCGGGAAATTTAGATCCAGGAACCCTGCTAGAAAACAAAACAGGGAGATATCTCTACGCTGTGGGGTAGTCGTCCCCGCCATGAGACCCCAAGTATTTGGAACATATTTATGCAGTCGAGTCAGAGCGGTAAGTTCCTTGCCAGATAAAAAAAAAGGAATTTTTACAGACTGGACCAGACCTTCGAGATTTTATATCTGGTGATCTTGCAGACAAGAGCACCTAGGATGAATATAAAGGAAACTTAAAACGCCAGAAAGGAGAAAGGTTAAGACTACCTCCATGGCTAAAGACAAAGATTCCCATGGGGAAAAATTACAATAAACTGAAAAATAGTTTGCGGAACTTAAATCTCCATACAGTGTGTGAGGAAGCTCGATGCCCCAATATTGGAGAGTGCTGGGGAGGTGGAAAATACGCCACTGCCACAGCCACGATCATGTTGATGGGCGACACCTGTACAAGAGGTTGCAGATTTTGCTCCGTTAAGACTGCAAGAAACCCGCCTCCAATAGACGCCAACGAGCCCTACAATACTGCCAAGGCAATTGCAGAGTGGGGTCTGGATTACGTTGTCCTGACATCTGTGGATCAAGATGATATGCCTGATGGAGGAGCTGAGCACTTTGCAAAGACTAGCATACCTAAAGGAAAGGAATCCAAAGATTCTTGTGGAATGTCTCACTCCTGATTTCCGAGGAGATCTTAAACCAATAGAAAAAGTCGCTCTGTCGGGTTTAGATGCATTTGCACACAACTTAGAAACAGTTCCAGAATTACAGAGTAAAGTTCATGATCCCAGGGCCAATTTCGACCAGTCTCTGCGTGTCCTGAAACATGCCAAGGAGATTCAGCCTGATGTTATTTCTAAAACGTCTATAATGTTGGGTTTAGGCGAGGATGATGAGCAAGTATATGCAACAATGAAATTACTCGGTGAGGCGGATGTGGATTGTTTGACTTTAGGACAGTATATGCAGCCCACAAAGCGCAGCCTCAAGGTTGAAGAATACATTACTCCTGAAAAGTTCAAATACTGGGAAAAGGTAGGAAACGAACTTGGATTTCATTATACTGCAAGTGGCCCTCTGGTGCGTTCTTCATATAAAGCAGGTGAATTTTTCCTGAAAAATTTAGTGGCTAAAAGAAAAACAAAAGCCTCCTAACACTTAACAAGACATTCAAGATCACAGGGATTTTTAGACCTTGATCCCATTTGCTAACAGAGGTGGAGGCAGAATGACTATGCTTCACTGGGTGAACCCTCATGTTTTGTTTTGAGAAAAATGTCAGTAAGCTGTGTATATTTAATTATAGAGATGTATTTGCCTTTTAGCATACCTTTTTTTTTTGTCCCAATAGACAATTGCTTGCTGTGATGTAATTATAAAACATCTTTGCAAGAGTTTACTGTTTTACAGAATAAGTAAAAATACATTGAAAAGTTCTAGGAAAATCTTAAGCCTCTGTTACTTATGCATCATTGACAAGTTGCATTCTGATAAATAACACACTATCATGAAGCAGTCAATATAGCTTGAGACTCTGATCAGACTACTTATAATAAGATATGTTCTTTACGTAACAGTATAACATCTTTGGAATGATTTAGAAAGGATTAAGAGTTTGAGTGTTGATTTTTACATTGGCTATATTGTAAAATATGTGGTGCAGATAGCCAATTCTGTTTGAATTTTAAAATATGTGAACTATTATTTTTAATAAAAATAATGCATAACTTTGAAAAAAAAACTTGGCTTTCCATACTTACTCTCTGCTACACTATTTCTAATCACATTAGTAAGTAGATTTATTCAAATACTGCCAGTACAACTGAAAGGGTAAAAACATACTCATTAAAGACATCAAGATACCATTTAAAGAAATATTGTTTTGAAATTTATATTTTTTATTGGTTAGAGAGAGAAACATTGATTTGTTGGTCCACTTATTTATGCATTTATTGGTTGATTCTGACTCATGGGATCAAACCCACAACTGTAGCATATTGGGAGGGTGTTCTAACCAACTGAGCTACCTGGCCAAGGCAGAAACATATATTTTCTCAGGTATCTTGTAGGTTCTAAGCTATGCCTACTTCTAAGCTAATGTTAAATCACTTTTTACCAGGTAAAATATATGATCTCCATTATGGAGCAATATATCACACTGGTTAAGAGAACAGTTTGAAAACTCAGACCTGTGGTTAAGTTTTAATTTGTCACTTACAAACTGTGTGACTTAGGCAAATTATTTCAATCACTCTAAGTTTGTTTCCTCATTTCTAAGTGGGCATAATAAGATGTTTATTTAATAGAATTTATTTGAAAGTTAAATGCAATAATCTATGCTAAAAAACTTACTACAGTGACTATTAATTTTTGGCTCTTTTTATTAGTACTATTTTTAATTAGCCATAGGTTTTGGGGGAATGAACATGAATGGCCTTTTTCAGTCACGTGTGAGTTTGGAATTTTGTTTCATGGCCTACTAGATCTGAAATCTTGGGTAAATTGTTTGAAAGTTGCTGAGAAGAACCAAAGCAACCAATAAAAGAAGAGTCTTTTCAGCTAAGCGTTCTAGAAAATTGAACATCCACATTAAAAAATAAACAACACCTACCTCACATCATGCACGATAATTAATTTAAACATTGACCCATCTGTAAAATCTAAAACACTAAAGATTTTAGATAAAAATACAGGAGAATATCTATGTGACTTGGAACTAGACAAAGGTTTCTTAGATCATATAAAAATAATTAAAAAAAGAAATTGATAAATTACAATTAAAATATTAATGCATCAAAAGATAGCATTAAGCCGAAACCGGTTTGGCTCAGTGGAAAAAGCATAGGCCTGCAGACTGAAAGGTCCCAGGTTCGATTCAGGTCAAGGGCATGTACCTTGGTTGCTGGCACATCCCCAGTAGGGGGTGTGCAAGAGGCAGCTAATCGATGTTTCTCTATCATCGATGTTTCTAACTCTCTATCCCTCTCTCTTCCTCTCTGTAATAAAATCAATAAAATATATTTTAAAAAAAAAGATACCATTAAGAAAATACATGGATCCCTGGCCAGTGTGACTCATGGTTAGATCATCAGCTTGCTCACTAAAGGGTACCAGGTTCGATTCCCAGCCAAGGGCATATATCTGGGTTGCAGATTTAATCCCTGGCCCCAGTCAGGGTGCATGGAGGAGGCAACCAATTGATGTGTCTCTCTTACATCAATGTTTCACTCTCTCTTCCCTCACTCCTTTCCACTCTTTCTGAAAATCAATGGAGGTTTAAAAATGGTGGTGGAGTAAGTGGATGCTATACTGACACACTCCCAGGACCCAACTGTAATTACAACTAAAATACAAAATAAACACAACCCCACCCTGAATAATCAGCTAAAGACTGGCTAGAGAGAACCCTGAAAACCAAGGACGGAAAGTGGAGACCTCATAGAGACTGGTAGGAAGGGTAGAGGTGCAAAAGGGCTGGCTGTGCTCCCACAGACAGCAGCTAAAGTTCTGTTGAGATATCTCAGCTGTGGAGGATTACCACTGAGAACTCTGGGGTATAATCCCCAAGCTGGCCACCCCCAGCAGAGAGCACCAGAACTGAGAAAGGCACTCACATAACATCTGGCTATGAAAAGCAGCAGGGTTGCTGTCTGTCAGGGAGAGATGGCTGGAAATGCAGGCACCTTCTTAAAAGGTCAATGAACGAAATTTCATATGCAGCCACTCACCTTGCATTCAGGCAGAGGGAGGGCAGAGTGGACTGGAGCTGAGTGAGCAAAAGCCAGGGTTGGGGGCTCTGGAGTTAGAGCTTGGATAGCAGTCACCCCAGTTTTCCTGTGCTGAGTCATTTCCTTAAGATTTGGAGGTCATCTTTCTCAGGTAGACTTTTGCTATCCAGGTGGTTTTTGCCTGGGGTGAAGACAATTGACCCACTCTATTGAAAAATCCTTTCCCCCAGGCTGTGGAGTTTCTGAGGCAGACTGGGAACAATTATCCTCCAGGCAGAAGCAATGGCCCCACCCTGTTAGAAAACATCTTGCCACACCTGTGGACAATTGTCTGAATCCAATCAGTCTGCAGGCAGAGGCAGGTCTCTAGTGGCTTTAAATCTTTGCCTGATCTAATTAGTCAGAAACAACATTTGACACTGTCCTGCACTAGAGATTGGGAGGCATAGCAGATATACCTAATAAATAGTCAAAGACCTAAACAGGCAGCCAAAATGAGGAGACAAAAAAAAGGCTACCGGAGTTTATCATCTCCAAGCCAGCATTGCAAGAAATGCTAAAGGGACTGCTATAATGAAAAGAAAACAGAGAGAGCAAAACCTAGTCATACAGAATTATAAATAAGTACCTACAATAATAACCTTAAATGTTATCTCTGATAAGAGTTTAATCTCCAAAATTTATAGGGAACTCATACAACTGAACAAAAGGAAGATAAACAATCCAATCAAAAAATGGGCAAAGGACCTAAATAGACACTTTTCAAAAGAAGACATACAGAAGGCCAAGAGACATATGAAAACATGCTCAAAATCACTAATCATCCAAGAGATGCAAATCAAAAAAACAATGAGGTACCATCTCACACCTGTCAGAATGGCTATCATCAACAAATCAACAAAAGATAAGTGCTGAAGAGGCTTCGGAGAAAAAGGAACCTTCTTGCACTGCTGGTGGGAATGCAAACTGGTGCAGCCACTGTGGAGAACAGTATGGCATTTCCTCAAAAAATTAAAAATGGAACTCCCATTTGGTCCAGTAATCCCACTTCTAGGAACATGTCCCAAGAAAACAGAAACAGCGATCAGAAAGGATATATGCACCCCTATGTTCATAGCAGCACAATTTACCATAGCTAAGATTTGGAAACAGCCTAAGTGCCCATCAGTAGATGAGTGGATTGGAAAACTATGGTACATCTACACAATGGAATATTACGTTGCTATAAAAAAGAAGGAATTCTTACCATTTGCAACAGTGTGGATGGAACTGGAGAGCATTATGCTAAGTGAAATAAACCAGTCAGAGAAAGGTAACTATCACATGATCTCACTCATTTGTAGAATGTAATGAACAACATAAACCGAGGAACCAAAGTAGAAACAGAGTCACTGAAGCATCAAACAGACTGTCCAACCTATGAGGGAAGGCAGGGGGTGAGGGGGTAAGAGATCAACCAAAGAACTTGTATGCATACATATGAGCAAAACCAATGGACAAAGACCCAGGTGGGGGGTGGGGGGCGAGGGCATGTGCTGGGGCATGGGGGCGGCCTGGGAGAGGTCAATGGGGAGAAAAAGGAGACTTATATAATACTTTAAACAATAAAGAATTTAAATTAAAAAAAAATCCTAGGAGAAACCTTAGGCAGCAAAATAACAGACATCTCTTGTAGCAATATGTTTATAGATTCATCTCCTAGGGCAAAGGAAACTAAGAAGAAAATAAATGGGACTACATGAAAATTAAAATCTTCTGAAAAGCAAAATAAACCATCAATAAAATTAAGAGAGAGCCAAGCAAAATAAACCATCAATAAAATTAAGAGAGAGCCCCCTGTATGGGAGAACATATTTGACAATGATACATCTGATAAAGGGTTACTATACAAAATATATAAGGAACTCATACAACTTAACAAAAGGAAGAGAAAAATCCAATTAAAAAATGGGCAAAGGACCTAAATTGACACTTCTCCAAAGTGGACATACAGATGGCCAAGAGATATATGAAAAAAATGATCAAAGTAACTGATCATCAGAGAGATGCAAATTAAAACTACAATGAGGTATCACCTCATACCTGTCAGAATGGCTACCATCAACAAATCAACAAATGATCAGTGCCTGTAAGGATGTAGAGAAAAGGGAACCCTAGTGTGCTGCTGGTGGGAATGCAGACTGGTGCAGCCATTATGGAAAGCAGTATGGAGTTTCTTCAAGAATCAAATATGGAAATTCCATTTGACCCAGTGATCCCACTTCTAGGATTATAGCCTATGAAACCAGAAATACCAATCAGAAAGAAAGTATGGACCCCTATTTTCATAGCAGCACAATTTATAAAAGCTAAGATCTGGAAACAGTCCAAGTGCCCATCAGCAGACAAGTGGATAAAAAAGCTATGGTACATTTATACCAGGGAATACTATGCAGCAGTAAAAAAGGGAGGTCTCTTACCCTTTGAGATAGCATGAAAGACCTGGAGAGTATTATGCTAAGTGAAATAAGCCAGTTAAAGAAAGACAAGTATCACATGATCTCACTCAGATGTGGAATCTAATGAACAAAATAAACTGATTATCAGAGTGGATCCAGAGGTATGGAAGCATGGAACAGACTGAGTAATCTCAGAGGGAAGGCATGGGAGGATGGGTGGGTGGGAAGTGATCAAACAAAGATCTTGTGTGGATATATGCATAATTCATGGACACACAATAGGGTGGTGAAGGACTGGGGTGGGAGGTAGGGGTGTGCTAGAAGGGGTTAATGGGAGAAAGGGGGGACATCTGTAAAACTTTCATCAATACATAGTAAATACATAGTAAAATAAGTGTAATAAAATGTTAATGATGGAATTCACATTGTTAAAAAATTAAAGCTTTCTGATGTTCTTTCATCTGGGAAAGGGGAAATTATAATTTCTACCTGAAGGAGTTTTCTAAAAATAAAATGAGACAATGATGACTCACGTATATGTTTTGAAAATATTTTTCCCCACTCTGTCGATTGCCTATTTATTTTCTCAATGGTGTCCTTTAATAAGCAGAAGTTTTATATTTTGATGTAGTTTATCAATTTTTCCGTTTATAATGAATGAATGAGGTGGCCAGTACAAAGTTGATCTTCAATAGGTGTTGGTTCCTTTATCCTTCACTTCAACTGCAATCCCCTAGTGGAGTCTGGAATCCATTCAGATTTCCCTGCCTAGCTTTTACTACTCATCTCTCCTGTACAAAGATGGCAATCACTTGCTCAGAGTTTCTTCTAATAGGTGTTCTTGACCTCTCCTAGTAACAGACTTATTTTTCCCTCACTCCCCTCACAACACACAGAGCTAATCAGAGGTAGATTCATAGTGGACATTTAGCCTTCCTCATCCCGGCCCCTTTTCCCTGAAAAGGAGAAGGAGTAAGCAAAAAGAAAGAGAACAGAAGAATCGCATCAGCCTGAGTGTCATATATAGTATGTCAAATGCTATGAAAAGTCAAAGAGAGAGAAGAAACCGCCTTTGAATTGTGAGAGTTAACCAAAATTGACCTCAGAGAGATCATTTTTCAGGAAAGTGGTTGGTGCATCAGAGGATTGGCCCTATTTCTATTCTGGGCTCATCAGCAGCTCGACTTCTACAAACTTTCCAGCTACTGTTGCTGCAACATGAAGGTCCTACCTTTATTACTTTAGTTTCTCACATTCTTAAGCAGAAAATTGTTACCTCTCAATGCTTCTTATCTTCCTAAGCACAGGCAGTCACAGGCCTACAAAGGCACTGTGAACACAAACGATTCCAAACACACTATCCTTTGTACCCTCACCGCCAGAAACCCCGACTGCGTTTGTTGGCCTTGGGAATCACTCTATTGCTGTTTTCATTTTTCAGGTGTATATATTTTGTCCTTTGCAAGGAGTGAGCGCCAATAGCTTCAATAACTTACTGCGTCTTATCTTTCTTGCCTGATGCCTTTGAATGCTTCATCCTCAAGGCAAGGTGGGGGTGGGGGAGTCACTTGGAGCCAAAGAAAAGGCTTTGGAAATACAAAAATTAACCTAGGGATATTGAACAGCCCTTCCATAAAATCACCTTTTTTTTTGAGGTAAAAATGATGTTCTGGATCTGAAGGTAAAAGTATGACGTGCCAGGGACTGGATGCTTGCTTCCTAAATGACTAGCTTCTAAGGCAGCCTCTCTTGTTTTGAATGCCTAGGAAGTCTCATACTCTGTGAAAGAACTTCAGCTGAAATTGGAGCTAGCTAAGGGAATAATGTGTACAGGCAAAGAGCAATTTTTGATGCTCAAGATTATGGTAGGTTGTGTGGAGCATATAAAAGGAAAATGTTGCACATTCTTTTCCTCAAGTGGTATGTACGTGAAGCAATTATGGAATATTTCAAAACACAAAATAAGCAAGCATCACTGACTACTGTGGGTCTGGGAGGAAAGGGATTGAGGGGGCTGGAATATGTTTTCTTAGTTCCTCAAGCTTCCTAGAAAAGGGAAAGGAACACTTTAAGAAGGGTTTATGAAAGGTCACTTAGATAATCAGAAAATGAAACAAAAGAGATTTAGGACCCAGAACGTAAGTTTGTGTTTTTTTTCCCCCCCAAATCAAAAGACTTTAACTCTTTGTAATTGCTGTTTTTAGTTTGCTGTTTTTGTTTTTTTTTGTTTTTGTTTTTTGGGGGGAGGAAAAATGGGGGGGGTGGGGGTGGGAGGTTTCCTTAATTTTACCAGTGATGAATTCAGTGGGTGATTTTAGAGGAAATATCCATAAGACAAAGCACATGCATAGACATTCTGAATAGTACTTGGAGATAAGATGAAAAAGGTGGCATTGAACTTTATTTTTGGTATTATTAGTTTAAAACTTTACTACACTTTATCACTAATTGTTACATGATGCAAAGGCTATCCTTAGGATAAGCCATAGATGTGGCTTACTGCTGAGAATCTTTTTCCAAAAAGGTATTTCACATCACACAAAGGGCACAGGATACAGTTAAATTCCATGTTGATATTGTGAATGAGTTGAGAACCAAGCAAAAGATGGAATGGCTGACATCTCAATGGATCAACTTAGCTCATTGAGTAAAAAGGCCTGTCCACTAGCCACAGAACAATTAGACATTGCTACAAAAAATTTTTATTTTTTACCAAAACCTAACAATTCAGTGGGGCAGTAAAATTCAATGACTTGCTCATAGAGGCCAAATGAGATTTACAGAGTTAAACCTGTAAATGAGAATTGTATTATATTCAATTAAGTATATTATATTCACACTAACTGCCACATTCTCTCTTATTACCTTGTTTTAGTTGATATTCTGTAGGAGGCTTCATGCCTCATAACATTCTTTGAATAAGAAACATAATTTTCCATATTTGAAAATGTATTTGCATCATAAAATTCATTCAATTTATTTTTATCATTACTTGAGGCATTAATATTAGCCATCATATCTGCCCTTATTTTTATATCAACGCCTTCTCCTTCAAACTATAAAAACCACAGTCCTTCAACAGCCTTCTTCAATAATATTTCACCACATTGTCAATTGTACTTTAATGTTGTTTAAATTACCACTTAATTAATGTCTTCAAAACCACTCTCTTACTCTTCATCTATAGCTCTTAATTACTCTTTTCATGTGTTTACTTCAGAGAAAGCAAAATGTGCTAAAACTTACAAAATACCATGATTAACATGTTTAGCCTTTAAGAAAAAATACTTATCCTAAATTAACACACTACAAATTCAAGTTCATCCTTAACTGTCAATCTTATTTAATATCTGAATTGTTTGGCTTCCTATTTCCTCACCTTTGCTTATTAGTAGACAGTATTTTGTGCGATGGCACTGTCTAAATGTACCTGCCCATGGAGCTGGATGTCACTTAGCATTTGCCTTGAGGGACATTACATCACCAGTGCTTCCATCAACACTGTGGCCTCTAACACCAAGAGATGTTTTCAGGAGCTCAGTTTCACTGGTAGGCATCAGCCCGCTTTGCAGGAAGGTGGAACACTTGCTTCTGAATCTAGTGTATGGAGAAAATATCCCTAACAATACCCAATTTTGAAACATAAACAGAGGTGACTGAAAGGATGCCTGTACAGTGTGACTTAGTGCTTAAAACCTCTTCCCATAAGCATGAAGTGTCACCAGAGAGAATTTGTTTTGGTTTTGCTCCCTAATTTTTCTTTGACCCTTTAATAATCTTGACCCATCTGTACCTCAGCACACTTCAACATCTATCTTTCCTACTAAAACCAGCTTTTTGAAGTCAGGAACCTAGTCTCTGTATTCGCTTTGTGTTCCCAGAACATAGATTAGTAGCTAGTTACAAAGCTAGTACCTCAGTACAGCTATGCAGAATTTCATGGCTGCCAAGTTCGATAAATACACTTCTAAGTAAGGTCTGCTCTGTCTAGCTGGATGTTGTCAGTCAATAATAATAATAATAATAAAAAGAAGTAGAAAACATGTCTGCTTTGAAGAAAATAAGTAAGAAGCTATGCATGGATCCCCCAAAGACAAGACTCACAGGGAAGAAGTGAATAACCCAGATTGGAGACTCAGTTTGTCTGACTACAGAAACTATAAGATTATACTCTGACTCCCCCAAAATAAACAATTGTTCTAGGATACGAGAAAGACTAGAACTTTTCACTTGTGATCCCCAGCCTGCTGTCTTGCCTACCTCAGGCTGCCTCATTCATTTGACACTTGTTGGTTTAAATTTATCTCAAGGGTCCATATTTGACCCTGGGCAATATAATTCTATCAGATTTTTCCTGTTAATGCTGTAAATCTCATTTGGCTTCTGTGAGCAAGTCACTAAACTTCGCTGTGCATTTAATTCTTAATTTTGGGTAAAAACTGAACTCCTTTGTTCCTTGTCTAGTTCCTCTGCAATCAATGAGCATCTAGAATGTCCTTATCATGATTTGTTAGAGCAGTGGTTCCCAACATGGGGCACACCCCCCACAGGGGGGCAATTTAATTTTTAAGGGGGGCAATTTGAGAATGAGTTTTAACAGTGAATTTTTTGCATTTCTTATGGTTCATATACAGCATATATATTGTGACATATTTATGCATTTCGGTTCTCTATTATATGTTTTGAAACTTTATTTGCTATTCTTTCATATCACTTCATATTATTTTTATTTTTGTAACAGTTTCTTAGTGATTTCTTCCTCAGTACTTCAATTGCCCTTTTGTTCTTTTATTTTTCTCTCTCATGGATTCCATGTTCTTTGGAAGCTTGTTTAGAGCAAGTTAATGGCCGTTTAGGCTTCCTCCATGTGAATAGGAGTTCACTTTTAAAATAATAAGAATTATATGTCACGGGGGGGGGGGCAATGGGATTTTAGAGATGCTTAAGTGGGGCATGGCCTAAAAAAGGTTGGGAACCACTGTGTTAGAGGAATGACATGCTTCCATAAAAAGTGGAGATAGCTTGAGGTAATAGTGAAATTTTACAACACAGAAGTGGTTGTAATCTCAGATTATGCATCACCTCTGCCTGGTTGTACGCTCAGCTCCACCACTTTCTAACTGTGATTTTTGGAATGTTACTAAAGCTTTTTGTACCTCAGTTTCTTAATCAATAAAATGGGGATAATAACCTAATTCATACAGTTGTTAGAGCATTAAATGATTTCATATTTATAAAATGCTTAAAGGATTACCTGGCATATGATACTCACGATATATGAGTATGTTATATAAAAGCAATAGTTTTAAGATAAACCCCCAAAGCTAGGATGTGTGAAGGAAGCCTGTGGCATTAATATCAAGGTTAAATTATTTGCTTGTTTGTTTTATTTTACTTTTTAAATTATAATCTGGGCTCTACTTGCTAATGTCCTCTAGTTGATTGACAATATTTTTAAAGAATAATATTTATATTTTAGCATTAATATTTTGGTTTCTTGTTTAAGGTCATGAATTGCTATATACATTTCATAATAAGAAGACGCTATCTCATTATTGTGAAGATATCCAAAACCATGTCATTTCCCAAATAATAAATATATTGTCTATTTTGTAAGTGGAGTTTTTAAGGTTAATGGTCCAGAGGGTCATGTAACCATGAATGAGGTTAGTTGCCTGAAATACTGACGTACAGGGCATTGATAATTGGATGTAGACTTGTCAGCATGTGAATTTCTCAGGCAATTTCACCAGCAACACCATCAGCCCTTTGCATTTTTAAGTGGAATTGCAGTCCATTGGCAACAAGACCCTGGATCCCAGCCAGCCCCAGCAACACTGAAGTCACACTCCCTTCAGCCCTGCTCTGTAGGGTGAGATGCTTATGGATGATAAATGGTAGCAGGACACCAAGGCAGGAGCTGCATTAAGTGGAGCAAACTCAAACTTGGCAGGGAGATGAAATGTACTAAGCACATACCTAACCCAATATTAAGCCATGAGGCAAAGCTGTGAGACATTGGGGAGCAGTGGAGATTGCCACCAGGATTACATGTGACAGAGACTGTATAACATCAGTAACCTATGAGACAAGATGGACACACACCACATATGACAAAACGCTGGCATGAAAGGTTCTGCTGACCACATGCCTTCCTGGTTCTCTTGCCTACCTGGGCACAGTAACAGTGTGTGCAGTTTAGAATAGGCTTATATGACAATAATCAATGTAATACAAGATTAACAAATATAATGGTGTGTTGAGTCACTGTTTGCAGTTTCAAATGCCAATTTTCTGTTTGATGTTTCAATGGAACTTATTTAGCTAAAGGAAGCCAATGCAATGCCATTTTCCCACATTTTATCAATCTCTTTATATTCAAACATAGAGTAAATGCTACCCACCAATTGGATTTTCATGAGGAGTGAATGAGATAATGAAAAGAATAGCATCTGTTATGATGTTAGACACATGTAATCTCCTCTTAATCCTTGAAAATCTCCCTTGTCCTAAAATTGGCTACCTCTAAAATTCACATTGCTCCTCCAGCATTGTTTTGATTAGGGTTAGCATGGCATACATTTCTGTATCCCTTAATTTTTTACCTATCTGAGTCTTCATATTTAAAATAGATTTTTCATAGACATATGTATTAGAGTCTTGGTTTTTTATCCACTCTCAGAATCTGTCTTTTAATTGGTCTATTTAGGCTATTCACAATTGAAGAAATTATTATCATCAGATTTACATCTACCTAGTTTGTAATTCTTTTCTATTTGTTACATTTGCTCTTTTTATCTCTTTGGTCCTCTCCCCCCACCCTCCGTTTTATGCCTTCTCTGATGTTGAAAAAGTATTTTATATGAGTCTATTTATCTCCACTTTTAGTGTATCGGTTATAATTCTTTATAATTTTTTAGTGGTTGCATTACAGTTTATAATACACATTTAAAAATATATTTTTATTGATTTTAGAGAGGAAGGGGGAGGGAAAGATAGAAACATCAATGATGAGAGAGAATCATTGATTGGGTGTCTCCTGCAAGCCCCCGACTGGGGATCGAACCTGCAACCTGGGCATCTGCCCTGACCGGGAATTGAGCCAGTGATTCCTGGTTCACAGGTTGATATTCAACCACTGAACAATACTGGCCGGGCAATAATACACATTTTCAACTAACCTAAATCCACCTTCAAATAATATTTTACAGCTCCATTCATGCTGTTGCAGATGGTAAGAGTTCTTTCTTTTTTTTACAGCTGCATAGTATTTCATTGTGTAGATGTACCGCAGGTTTTTAATCCAATTATTTGCTGATGGGCAGGACCTGGAGAGCATTATGCTAATAAAAATAAGCCAGTCAGAGAAAGTATCACATAATTTCACTCATATGTGGTATCTAATGAACAACATAAGCTGATGAACAAAAATAGATTTAGAGACAAAGAAGCATTGAACAACTGTCTAACATCAGAGGGAAGGCAGGGGCGAGTGGATAGGTGGGAAGAGATGAACCTGTATGCATATATGTATACCCCATAGTCACAGACCATAGGGTGGGGAAGGCTTGGGGTGGTGGGCAGGGGTGGGCTGGAAGAGGTCAATGGGGGAAAAGGGGACATATGTAATACTTTCAACAATAAAGATTAAAAAAAACATTTTACACTTCACATGTGGTACAGGTGATTTATAACAGAGGAATAAAAATTCTTCTTTTCATCTCTTGTAGCATTAATGTCACTCACTTTATTTATCTATAAGCTATAATCACCCAATCCATTGTCACTATTACTATTTTAAAAGGTTACATTGTAGGTCAATTAAGAATAGAAAAACTAAAAGATTCAATTTTGCCTTATCTATTCCTTCTCTAGTGCTTTTGTTCTATATGTAGATTCAAATTTCTGATGTACAACATTTTCCTCCTGCATGAAGAAATTTTTTAAAATATCTATATATATTTTATCTATCTATCTATCTATCTATCTATCTATCTATCTATCTATCTATCTAATTGATTTCAGAGAGGAAGGGAGAGGGAGAGATAGAAATATCAATAATGAGAGAGAATCATTGATAATCTGCCTCCTGCTCGACCCCTACTGGGGATTGAGCATGCAACATGGTCATGTACCCTTGTCCATAATTGAACCCGGGACCCTTCAGTCTGCAGGCCAACGGTCTATCCACTGAGCCAAACTGACTAGGGCATGATGAACTTCTTTTAACATTTCTTGCAAATTAAATCTGTTGAAAATGAATTCCCTCAGGTTTATATTTTGTGTGTGTGTAAGAAAAATCTTTAATTCTTTCACTTTGAACAGTACTTTTACTGGATATATAATTCTAGATGGATGGATTTCATTTCCTTTTTCAGCACTTTATAAATATTCCACTCCACTCTCTTGCTGTTTGCATGGTTTTGATGAGAAGTCCCATATAATGTTTACCCTTGTTCCTTTCTTTATAGGCAAGTTGTTTTCCTCTGGTTTCTCTCAGGATTTTCCTTTGTCTTTGATTTTCTGCAATTTAAATATGATATGTCTATTTGGTTGTAGTTTTTTGTTATTGTTTTTTGTGTTTTTTGTTTGTTTGGTTGGTATTTATTGTGCTTGGTGTTCTCTGGATTTCCAGGATATGTAGTTTTGGTGCCTGTCACTAATTTTGTAAAGTTCCCTACCATTATTACTTAGAGACATTCTCCTGCTCCATTATTTTTCTCTCCTGATATTACTGCATATATGTTGCACCTTCTGAAATTGTCCCACAGCTCTTGGCTATTCCATTCTGCCTTTTTACTTCTTTTGTTCAAGAGAATATGCTTTTCAGTTTGGGAAGTTTCTATTGACCTGTCTTTAGGCTCATTGATTCTTTCTTTGGCTGTGTCAAGTCTATTAAGGAGACTATCAAAGACCATCTTCAGTGGTTGGGATTTCTAGCATTCCTTATTTTAAAATATGTTGTGTGTTTTTTTTTAATAGGGAGAGCGATAGAGAGATAGAAACATTGATGAGAGAGAGACATCTATCGGCTGCTTCCTGCACTCTCCTTATTGGGGATCAAGCCTGCAACCCAAGCATGTGCTGTGACAGAAATTGAACTGGGGACCTCTTGGTTATGAGTCAAAGCACGATGACTTAGCCACATCATCCACGCTTTGTGTTTTTATTTATTTATTTTTTATTTTAGATGTTCTGTTTCTCTGCTTCTAGAAGGTTTTAACCCTTTCTAATTCCAATTTTATCCTCATTTCCAGAGTTACTTAATTTGTTAACTTCCTGAACTTCCTGGGGATTCTGTATTATAGATTGAATTGCTTCTTGATTGAGAATTCAATTTCTTAATACTATTTATTTATTAATTTATTTTTCTTTATTGATTAAGGTATTACATATGTGTCCTTATCCTCCCATTGTCCTCCTACCCTCCCACTCATGCCCTCACCCCCTAGTGTCTGTGTCCATTGGTTAGGCTTATATGCATGCATACAAGTCCTTTGGTTGATCTCTCTCCCTTACCCCCACCCTCCCCTACCTTTCCTCTGAGGTTTGATGGTCTGATTGATACTTCTCTGTCTCTGGATCTGTTTTTGTTCATCAGTTTATGTTCATTATATTCTACAAATTAATGAGATCATGTGATATTTATCTTTCTCTGACTGGCTTATTTCGCTTAGCATAATGCTCTTCAGTTCCAACCATGCTGCTGCAAGTGGTAAGAATTCCTTCATAATATTCCATTGTGTAGATGTACCACAGTTTTCTAATCCACTCATCTGCTGATGGGCACTTAGGCTGTTTCCAAATCTTAGCTATGGTAAATTGAGCTGCTATGAACATGGGGGTGCATATATCTTTTCTGATTGGTGTTTCTAGTTTCTTTGGATATATTCCTAGAAGTGGGATCACTGGGTCAAATGGGAGTTCCATTTTTAGTTTTCTGAGGAAACTCCATACTGTTCTCCACAGTGGCTGCACCAGTCTGCATTCCCACCAGCAGTGCACGAGGGTTCCTTTTTCTCCGCATCCTCGCCAGCACTTGTTATTTGTTGATTTGTTGATGATAGCCATTCTGATAGGTGTGATATGGTACCGCATTGTCGTTTTGATTTGCATATCTTGGATTATTAGTGACTTTGAGCATGTTTTCATATGTCTCTTGGCCTTCCTTATGTCTTCTTTCAAAAAGTATCTATTTAGGTCTGTTGCCCATTTTTTCATTGGGTTGTTTATCTTTCTTTTGTTAAGTTGTATGAGTTTTCTCTAAATGTTGGAGATTGAACCCTTATTGGTGAAAACATTGGCAAATATGTTCTCCCATGCAGTGGGCTTTCTTGTTGTTTTGTTGATGGTTTTTTTTTGCTGTACAAAAGCTTTTTCTTTTGATGTAGTCCCATTTGTTTATTTTCTATTTAGTTCCCATTGCCCTAGGATCTGTATCAGTGAAGAAATTGCTTTGGCATATTTTTGAGATTTTGCTGCCTGTGGATTCCTCTAATATTTTTATGGTTTCCCATCTTAATTTAAGTCCTTTATGCATTTTGAGTAATACTATTTAACCATTTAATATTTGTCCATCTGCTTTTGAGATTCCAAAATTTTGTTTCCCCACCTACCCTCTCCTCCCCTCATCCATGCATTAAGTATGTTATATATGCCTTTACTATTATTTTAGTGAGGTTGCAGGAGAGAGAATAGGTAAATATATGTGTTCAATATGTCACCTTTGATCAGAGGAAAATTCTTTGAGGTTAGAAATCACAGTGTGGTGTATAATTAAAAGCACATGTCTCATAGTACTTTTAATCACATACCTTACATAGAAATTCAACTTGACATCAAACTATCCAGATGTTTCTTGGAAAGGTACTAAGTATCCCTGTCATATACACAATTGATGTAATAAAAACCTAACTAAAGAGTGGTTGTAAAGATTAAATGCAGTAATGCATGAGTCCTCCAAGTTCATATAAGTATATACTATTATTAAGAATGATCAGAGCCAACACCCACTGTGTATTTATCATGTCATACAATAACCTACAAATTTTATGCAAATTATCTCATGATTATGATCCTTGAGACTGATGTACAATATCACATTCCTCTATTTTTAATTTCATAATTCAAAAAGCAATAAAAATTGTTTTTTTTCAAACTCATTTTACATCAAAACTTGACCTGATCTGAATTTATTTGGGGGTAAAACTTGACCTGAAGTGACATGAATCTCTTTGACATATAGTGTGACATGAGTCTCTATGTCATATAACTCTTTTGTCACAACAAATAATGTAATTGTTATTATATTAGTGCAGCCCAATCTCCTTAGTGGTGATTTTTATGCATCATATTTATTCCAAAATCCTGAAATGGAATTCTGAAATACATCTGGCTTCAAAGCAATGTGGCTCTGTGTGAGTATTTATTACTTTTCCCTCTGAACTTTATCCACTAGCTTTATGCTTTGCTGATTAAGGTAATGAGTAGATTTGCAGAGCTCAAAATGAGAAATAGAGGTATCTATATTAGGAAATGACAAACTAAACAAATTCAAGAGTTGGAGAAGAGGGTTTGAGAGAAAAAGGTTGGGGTTGTTGAGAGAAGATGAATTTTGGAGGGAGCAGTTATAGCATAAATAAGAGTTTGGTCAGACAGCCATGTAAATGACATTTTTGGAACTCCTTCTGGGTGTTACACTATGCAAAAACTTCAGTATTGGCTTATGCTGTTTGAAAGCTTTGGTGAAGATCAATTTCTGCTGTTAGTTCTTTTTCTTCCTTTCATTTTTTAAATGGAACTGAACCTAACTTAGCCAAGTTTTATTTGGCTTACTCTTCAGGCTATAATTTTCTTGAACACCTAGGACAATCAATCTCTCACACACAACTGAAGCTTAATAAATGTTTTTGAATTGAATTATAATAATCCTTTTAGCATGAATGTTTTGTGGAAATATTTAGTAAAAATCAGTACATGATATACAAAGAGAGTAAGATTAGGAGCAGAAAGTTTTGTAACTTTGCTTCAAGCTCTTCATTTGTTGTTAATAACTATATAATAGAAGGGAATTTTGTTTGCTTACTGGATCTCAAATGCTGAGAATTGGGTTAGCCATTCCTAACAGTTGATGGCACATAATCATGACAAATATTCTAAAGTTATTTATTTCCCCCTTTTATTCCTGACCCCCTATTTCATCAAACTTCCCCCTGCCTCATACTCTATTATGCTTAAAATATGTCCGGAGTTATGCTTGTAATATTTGTAGTAGTGTTATGTATTTATCTGTGCGTTTTTTTTTTTAAATTTATTTATATGAGTAGTATTGTGACAAAGGCTACATTTTAGTAGTTTTTTTTTTCTTTATCATATTATTTTTAAGATTAGCCATGTGGCTGTATATAGGTATTGGACATTAGGATTTTTAAAAAAGTCTACATTAGTTTTTATTCATTTATTCATCCAAAACTATGCATTAGTATCAAGGCAAAATGATGACATAGTTTTTGGCCTCTGGACATAGAGGACTAAATAACTATATATGAAAATAGTTTTTTAAAAATATATTTTATTGATTTCAGAGATGGAAGGGAGAGGGAGAGAGAGATAGAAACATCCATGATGAGAAACAGTCATTGATCAGCTGTCTCCTATATGCCCCATACTGAGGATCGAGCCTACAACCTGGGCATGTGCCCCGACCTGGAATTGAACTATGACTTCCTGGTTCATAGGTTGATGCTCAACCACTGAGCCATGCCAACCTGGCAATTTTTAATTTTTTTTTTTAGCTAATTTCAATTTCACTAAAGGGTTAGAAGCTCTTGATAAAATGGCTTTTCCCCCTCTTAACCTTTTGCACTCGGATGTCGAGTGTGACTCGACACGGTTAGCATCGGTAGCAGCTCGAGAAAAAAGCAAGCGAGTGGAAAGGGTTAAGATATAAGAAAATATTCCTCACAAAATACAAGTTGCTGTTTCTTCATGACTTTTTAAATATAGGATTTTTTATAGCTAGGTTCTGTTGTATACCTAACACCATATAGTAGTCATATAAATGTTTTTTCACAGTGATAACCTTTGCCTAATAAAGACTAATTCAGTTTACACTCCTGTCACCAGTGTACAAGTGTTCCCAGCTTCCCACATCCTCAACAATCTTGAAGGTTCCTCACCTGTCTAGTTTTTGCCAGTCCATCTATATATATAAAAGCCTAAGTGACTGTCCAACCATCCCACCAGTAGCTTTGATGCACACTGACCACCAGGGGGCAGACGCTTAATGCAGAAGCTGCCAAGCTGCCATGACTTGGCAGCTGCGGTTCTTGGGTGATGCACCTGGAACCAGAGAGGAGGGAGCCTGATTCTGGGGTGCATCACCCAAGTACTGCCCTCTCACAATCCGGGACCCCTTGGGGGATGTCGGAGAGCCGGTTTTGGCCCAATCCCTGCAGGCCAGGCCTAGGGACCCCACCGGTGCACAAAGGGCCTCTAGTTTGATATAAAATGCTATCTTTTTTTTTTTTTTAATTTGCATTTTTTTCCTAGTTGTCAGTGAGTTTAAACATCTTTTTACAATAAGCTCATTATCAATTTGGGTTTCTCTTTCTGCATCTTTTCTTTCCTAAATACTTGATCCATTTTTTCTTGGAGTCCTTAACATTGTTGTGGATTTGAAGACATCCCTAGTATATTATAGATAACAGTCTCCTTCATCAACTTCAGATGCTAATTATATCTTCTCTTGAGCTCTCTTCTTTTTAGCTTTGTGTATCATGTTCTTCACTGAACACAATATATTAATTTCCTTGTTTATGCTTTGTATTTTTGGTTTGTGTTTTTTAAGTCATGTTTAAATCATACTTTTGAAACCTCAAATCAAAAAGATTATTGGCTAGTTACTTAATTATTCTAGTTGTTCTATCATTTGGAAAATCTAAATTCAGCCTATGTGTTTGGCTTTTTTCAAAGTTGGATTTCTAGAAAAAAATCTACATAATTTATAATTAATCAGAACTGAGAATGTAGTTAAATAAAATAATGTATGTAAAGTATTTCTAATCCTTGTCCCCCAGGAGGCATATACTAAATAATAGTTGTTATTATTACTATGAGAAGATGTATTAGCAAGAAAGAGCTAAAAAAAAAAAAAAGGGACAATGTGGGCTCATAAAAATTTATGGGTGTGATTTAGAGATGGACATTTAATTTTTGTTTACCTTGTACAATTAAACATGGAATGTAATTATTTTCTCTTTTAAAGACGTCTAAGTAAAATACAAATGGCACAAAATACAAATGGCATCACTACAGAGCCAACTATGTAACAATAACTAGATTGACGGTGCAGTGGTGATTTTACATTCTTAATAGGCAGATAAAAGGATTCAAGGAGTTTGGTGTTTATAAAAGAGTTGACTCACAGTGCCCCTTTGGTGGGCAATCTGACTTTTACCAGCCATTTCAACTTATTGGATAGAAGACTTTGGAATCTTCCATGCCTTTGAATGATGATGATTTTTTAATATTTTATTTTATTTTTGCCAGAAATGTCCTGGGGGAAGTGTAAGGAGGGCCACATATAAATGAATGTCTTATGTACAGGAAGAACATTTTTCTCAGTGGAATACAGAAAGTGTAACTCTTGAGTTGTTATACACAGGCCATAAACCTAAAGTATTCTCAATCCTAGCCTCTTCATTATTCCTTAAAATATAATTGATTCTACCTAGCAGATAACCTACTTTCCTGAAGAAAGACACATACTCCTTTAGTCTGCTTTGCCTGTATTATTTATTTAACAGGTTAGTATTTACTAGCAGGGATCATGGGCTCTCACTTATTCTATTCACCAAAATACCTAATATTTCACCTTATACCCAATAGGTATTCAAAAATATTTGCTGACTTTTGGATGATGTAAGCTCTACTGTGGTAGTCTAACTATGGTCAAGGTCATGTTATTACAGTGATGCTAGTACCACCAGGGAGCTGTGAGTTCCCAGATCTAGTGGACAGAACCCTGGTGCCCTGTTTGGATTCTTGCAATGAAAACGAAGCCTTGTTTTATGTGTGTGTTTTTTTCCCTTTTCTTTTCTCTACACTACTATCTACATGTTGCACCTTGTGATGCTGCAAGTTTGTTTTATCTCCTGAGCTTCTACATGTGATGGGTGGTTTACAAGGGCTGGGGAGATGCACTGAACAAAACTCCCTGAAGTGTTATTGGCAGTCAGCTCTTCCCATTTCCCAGATCAGTCTGTCCTTCCCATAAAATCTGCAGCTGCTGACTGCAGGGCCTGTCACCAGTACCAGTCCTGCCTCTTCATCACACAGTCAGCGTGACTTTTCTGCTCAATCAAACTTACCCCGATTCGCAAATGTTCCATTGGAGTGGTCTGGCTGCTGCTGCTGCTATTTCCCAGCTATTAACATAGACATTACAGCGCTCCAACCACTCAAGGACTGCAGCAACACAGCCATCCTGGACTGCAGCCACTTCAGGGAGATCTCAGACAGATGGCTGTTTGCAGAGGGCAGGGAATTTAACAGCAGTGCCTCTCCACACTGTGATGATGAATTTCCACCTCAAAGGAAGTAATGGGCATTAATCCCCTTGAGATTTCACTATACTCATGCTATGTCTTTCTACCCATATCCCATTTCTCACTCTTGCAAACAGCTGCAGATGCCAGCATTTCAGATGCCTGAGAAGAGGGAGCTCCTATGATTACCAACAAAGTATTGTATATATCCTGGGAGGACTTTTCCAAGGAGACCCCCAGCTCCTGCAGATAGCAGGTTTGTGAGTCTACAACTCTTAGTTTTGTCATCTGTAAAATGGAGCTGATAATATTTAAGACATCAAGTTTTTGGGAGAACTAAATGAGGTGTATCTGTATAGAGTACCCCTGGCCCTCAATGGGTGCTTGATAAATGTGAGCTGCAGCAGGGAGCCACAATGTGACAAGACATATTGCCTCTCTTTCCTTTCTTTCCTTCTTCCTTCCTTTCTTTCTTCCTGGTATAAGGAAATATCCAGATGTTTTTCCAATATAATTACTGAAAAAAATCCAAATATTAAGTGGACCCACACAGTTCAAACCCACGTTATACAATGGTCAACTGTATGTAAAAATAATCTGTTGAAAATCATAAAAGTCCCCAAGGTCCTCATTTGGTTAACAGTGAAATGACACCAGATATTAGACTTTGGTCCTTGAGTTTGGTTAAGAAAATAATTCAGAGCCAAGGAACTCAAATACAGCAGAATTTTATTTAGAAATTCACAGGGGTAGAAGAAGTAAGCCACGGAAGAACTGAGCCAGCTAGGCTGCATGGACTCAGGAAATAAGTTACAGAGGTAAAAGAAGGGTCCCTGGGGCTTAGGAGAAAGGAAGGCAAAGAAAACGTCCCTGGAGGAAGGAGAAGGGAAAGGCCTGGGCATGTTAAAGAGAGAGAGCAAGGCTGCCCAGGGGAAGAAGGGGCTGGGGAAAGGTCTGCTTGTGCTCTAGAGCTAATGCACACTGGGTCCTTCATTTTAAGGGCTTTTATCTGGTTTCCAGAGGTGAGGATTTTAGGGGAGGTCTTAGGGGATGGTCTCAATAGAATATTCATCAGCTTTCCAGGTTTGTCCTTGTAGTCTCTGAGGGGAGGAGCTCATTAGTTATTGCATCTGGGCCTGATGTCAGCTGTGGCACTGCTTTGCCTTGTTTTGCTGCTTCCCTGGGCCAGGTGCTGAAACACAACTTAGTCTTAGATGTTCTCTTTAGTTTGACCAAAACTCTGTCTCTGTGGTCAACTTTGTTCATAAGATTATTTGATGCAGTCCAGAACCTCATTGTCCCGAGGGCTTAATGTGAAAGGGAGTGGTTGTGCAAGAGCTTGTACGGGAGTAATATGAGGCTATTCTCTGGCCCCCTATAAGGGGTCTACCACATGACTGGCTATATGAAAGATCAGGAGGTCTAAATCTCATGATGAGCTAAGTGAAGGAAGGTCAACCTGAGGGTGAGATCCCACCTTATAATACTTGTGTTCTCAATTTTTTGAGTTGCTAGACACCTAGGGCTTTCCACCCTGTGAGTCTACAACTCTTAGTTTTGTCATCTGTAAAATGGAGATGAAAATATTTAAGCCACCAAGTTTTTGGGAGAAATAAATGGCCTATTGCTCCTACTCTGCTTATGTCTCTCTGACTGCCTACTATATCAGTTTCTGTACTTCAGCTTTGAAAATTTAAATGCACCTGTATTCCTTCTCACTTTGAAATTCTAGGATTTTCTGGATTTGTTGTATGTCACAATAACAAACATGTTAGCTTTCAGATAAGTCCCAAAGCAAACTGAATACACAAAAGGAGCTGCTTTATTGGGGTTGAGAAGAGCCCTCAGGGTTCCCCACCAGGGGAACCTGACCACCAGGGAGTACTTGACCTGAAATGGAGACTTACTCGAAATGGAAATCAATGAAGCATGCATCAAGAAACCTAGAGAGATAATGGAGCACCAGAAATTCCCCAAAGGTAGCAGACATCCCCACCTGGTACTGGTCATGTGCATAACACCATGCAACAGAGCCTAGAGAGGGGAGAGGAAGCAGCCTGGAAGCCTCCTCTCAGACTTGAACCATCAAACCCACGTGAAGATTCTCTCTCACATCCGACGTCAGGCATTGCTCCCGAAACAAAATGTTCAAGGGCCTCTCATCAGGAAGCTGGATGTTGCCCTTTCCAGAAACTCCTTCACCTGGACTCATGTGTTTGCCAGTGACTCAAACACAAGTCAAACTCTCTCGTGCAAAAAGGGTAATGCATTATTTCTTGTAACTAAAGTCAAGAGCAGAGCTGGACTGCAAGGTAATGAGCCATACATGTGATGCCCTCTGAATCTCTCTCTTCCCCATACTTTTCTCTCTCTTTCTCTCTGTCTCCATTTCTCTTGATTCACTTTTTTTCACCCCTGCATTCAGAGTTATTCTCTCAGATCTGCTTTTTTTCCCAAGGCGAGAACCATGGGGGCTGGCAGTTCCCAGGTGTGCATCTTCACCTGAATGCTGAGCCGACTGCCTTTCTTCTCTTAGTCTATTACACTGCCTTCAAGATTATTGTGTTTTGTAGAATAAAAAGTTAAAATATAGATAAATATTTTGGAAATAAAACAATTTCCGTCGTATTGCTTTCTCAGGAGAGATATGAAAAACAAAATAAACAATCTTTTACTAATACCATCATTTCATTAAACAGAGGGTTGTTTTAAATTGAAAAAGGGAGAGTTATATAATCTCAAAATAAAGGAAAATTCTTTAAATTGAAAGTATTTCTTTTTATGAAAAGTTTATTACATTGCTCTTATGTTTTCCATTTCAGCCATGAATTCATTATCATTGACCAGCACCAATCCTTGGAAATTATTTTTCAAAGATACAAAGAAATACAAGACAACTGTTGCAGGGACCTGGAGTGTGAATATATTTCTCTCTCCACACAATCTTGTTTTTAGTTTCTCAACTTTCCCACTGCCCACTCTTCTCAACTCAATTATTTTACCAGAGACCAAAGCAAAAAGATAGGTTCATTGAATGCAAGAAATCAAGGGGAAAGGCGAGAAAGGAAAAACTATTGAGTAAAGAGATACTCTTTGGCAAAGTCATTTATAGGAAAGATGTGAAGCTTGAAAGGGATCAAGATATGACACCTCAAAATAAGCCACACTGGCATCAGGTTTATTTTGAGCTGAAAACATTTGAGTCCCCGAAACGCTTTATCTGTCTAAAAGCAGAGCCTACGAAAAGTGCTCAATTGTCATAAATCCCCTGTTCTAAAGCAGATCATAGAAATAGCAGGTGCTGGAAGGACTCTCTGACCTCCCCTCTTCCCTGAAGCAGGTCAGTAGACCCTGAAGGGAGAGATGCTCTCCCGATACCCACAGGAAAGGAGTGTCCTTTCCCCAGAGGAATCAGAAAGAACAGGCCTTCGCTTATTATACTCTTTGTCCTGTAATGGTTTTCCACTCTTCGTCAAATCTAGAATAAAAATGCTCAGGCTTAACTGTTTCATTGGGTCTTAATTTCCATATGAAGGCTCCTGTGTCAGATAAAACTTGGCGTTTAAGAAATTTGTATGCTTTTCTCCTGTTAATCTGTTTTTGTTATCCCCTCTGGACTATAGTTTTAAATCTTCTTCCTCTCTGAATCTGCTACAAAACATAAAAACACAGACTACACTACTAAATGTTTGCTTTTAGCACCCATTCAAGGATACAATATTACTTTTGAGTTTCAAATATTCATGTAAGAATGAGCATGCTAATTTGCTGGTATTGTTTTCTAATTGCATGTTACCCATCCCTCCCCAATATTCATAATAATGAAGTCTTGAAACTAAAAGTTTTTCTCCACCACTAAAGAGCAAACTGCTACACTGAAATATTCAGTCATTCATCAACGAGCCAAACTTTCAAATTAACATTTGCATTAGTGAATGACTCCAATATAATATAAAATTAATCCTTTAAACATTTATACAGACTACCTCAAACTCTTATTGTAATAGAGTTCTTTATGAAAATACATTTAATTACATCAATGAGGGAGAGTGGTACATCATAACCTAAACATCAATGTTTTAAAAATTAGGTAAAATTGTATTTTCTAACAGGAAAAAAATTAGAAGTAAAAAACCCCACAAAACAACACTAAAATGATATATACATAATTTCAAACTTCAAAAATACCTGATACAAATTTCCATCAATCCCTTGAAGTCATTTTGGGCAGGAAAAAAAAAAAAAGTTTTTTCCAAGGCAATGCAGCCTTGACTCAAACCTGGAGTTAAAATTTTTCTCTTTAAAAAAATCCTATCATATTCATTTCACTTCCTCAAGTATTTATTACAGAGAGACTCAATTAACAGTAAAGTTAATTACAAACTATAAAATTGCTAATTGAGACAAATTACACACGATGGCTTTGTAATTTGGGAAAATGACAGGTTGAAATGGATGTATGACCTACAAACTTATGTTATCCACGGTATTTGTCTTTTTAACAAAAATTTCAAAAAGACGTGTGTAAAAATACATGAGCAGAAGCTACTATAATATATTACAGCACAAAATTTAGTAACAAGTCTCCAATCTAGACTTTACTACTTTAAATTTTAGAAGTCATTGAACTTTGTTAAACTCATCATACAATCTTGTGATATATAGAGAGAGTCAAGATATATTGTTCAAATGGTTTCTATCATGTTTGCTATTGACCTCTTATTATTATAGTAACAGTCAGTCATTTGTTCTAGTGCAGGCCTATCTATGCTAGCAGTTTAAATTAAATGTTAAGAGAAGATAAAGTTCTTTGGAGTCTTTTTCTTGGTGAAAACTAATTTCTCTCATTCTCTTATTATGAAGTGACACAAATTCATTGAAGAAAGTCTAATGGATAAGAAGAAGAAGAAAAACAAAAATCACTGGTAATTCTACCATCCAGAGATACTCACTTTGAAGAGACTGGTGCCATTATGTCTACCTTTTTTTTTTTTTTAAAGTTCTGATAACCCATTATCTTGGGAATAGCTTCTGTCTACCTTTTTTATTTGCATATTTGGCAAGGGGGGGGCGCTGGTGAGAGAACATCTGCAATAATGTCAACATTGAAAATTTTTAATAAAGATAAAATTTTTAATAAAGAAAAGGCCTGTGGCCATGATGCCATAATGCAGTCATGAACAAACGAGCAGTGGCTCTCATGGCAGGCGGGGCGGGTGGAAGCTAATAGTGGTGGAGAGCTATGAGCAGCAGAGGGCGGGGCAGAGAGACAATGGGCAGGGCGGCCAGCTGAGGCAAGTGGAAAGGAGCTACTTGTGCATGATTTCGTGCACGCTGGGCCTCTAGTAAATAAGTAAAAATAAAGTGTTTACTTGCAACAAAATCCTATCATACCATACATAGAATTTAATAATTACTTCCATAATATTTAGACATATTGGGAACACAATTCTTTGCCTAAATTCCACATCATATATTTTTATTACTGCTCATATTTGGTGTGATTGAATACATGTAAAACTTACAATAAATAAATTTGTATGCATTTCCTTTGTTAATCATTTAAATATATATATATGTATATATATATATATATATATATATATATATATATATATATATATATACATATATATATATATTTCAGAGAGGAAGAAAGAGGAAGAGAGAGATAGAAACATCAGTGAAAGAGAATCATTGATCAGCTGCCTCCTGCATGCCCCTACTGGGAATCGAGCTCACAACCTGGACATGTGCTCTGATTGGAAATTAAACTGTGATCTCATGGTTCATAGGTTGAAGCTCAACTACTGAGCCATTTCAGCTGGGCTTTTAATTATATATTTTGCTACAGGAATCCCAGTCAAAAACTTAGAAGGGTGGAGGAAGATGGTACTTTTCTTTTCTATACAGCCTTCTAAGAGATAGTTGCTGATTAGATTTTGTTTCATGTACATAGTCTTCTTTCTCTACATGTTAGCACACTCTTGTCAAGAGCTCCATATTTTGTTCCCCAGATCATGACACCCATTTTCTGTGTCCCTCCTAATAACATAAGAAATGTAATAATATTTTTTCTGATGCTGTCCTCCCTTATCTTTCTATTTTCTGTTCCCTTCTGGACCCAACCCAATGTCCCTGGCAAAATAAAACTTCAGCGATATTCCTTCCTAGCAGTTTAGGAATTTTTACTGTTCTTTGTGGGGAAGTCTTCTTGGCTGCCATATGGTTTCAGGTATTTCCTGCTCTCTTGCTGAATTCTGCAATTCGGGATATTTTTGTATTTTCCAATGCCAAAACCAGCAGCTCAATTATAGGTTTCCACAGAGAGTGCTGCCATTTCTTCTGGCATCTCTCCTGTCTGCTGGTGCCCAATACCGAGGGTATTGCTCTCTATGCCAAGAGAACCAGCTCTAGTCATGAAACCAGCCCCAGTGCTGCTACTGTCTTGTACCCTCAAGGTCCCATGCCCAATTTAATGGAACAACTCTTTTTGGGACTTACTCTTTCAGTATAGTTCTCAAGTAAGACATGATTCCATAGCAAACTAGTCATAACACAATCTGAGATATATTTGGACTTGTACCTTTGACTCTGTCCAGTAACTTCCCAGCTATATTCTAAAGCTCTATATTCTTAGAATAAGTTATAATCCAAAAGTCTCTCTGACTTTCACTCTAAAGGTTCTCTGGCAAACTTACATTTCTAGGTTGGTTTCCAACTACATCTCAATCTTAGGTAAACACAGTTCAGGCTCACATTGGAGCATCTGCTATCTATACAGCCATTAGTCATTATTCAAAACTCATGGGGACATGTAATTGTTGCAGTTCAATACTATACACTCAAATACCTGGAAGGTTTGCTGCTGCTTTATATGCAATGCTATCTCACGGAAACATCTTCTATTCCTTCAAGCTGCTTTAGCCTTCCAGACACTATTCTCTCCTGTTTTTCAGTTCCCTGCCAGGCCTTTGATGATCATTCTCATTCATCTTTCTCTCTTCCTCTTCCCAACTTGTGTTCTCTTTTTCTTTCTTTCTTTATTCTCATTTTGCATGTGCATTCTTAGTTGTTTGTGGACATGTGCTACATACATGCTGAAAACACTGGGTGAAGACTCATAGAACCTGAATTCTACTTCCTCTTTTTCTGTTAATTGGTGTAATGACTTGGACAAGCCATCTACACTTTCCTGTCTTCTGTTTTCTCACTTATACAATGAGGGGCTTTGGAAAAATAAAAACTAAGTCCATTGTAAATATGTAGTTATATTGAATCTATGATGAAATAGTCAAATATTTTATATGCAACATATAATTTGATAATAGAGTCTGTAGTAATATTAAGTGCTTTTTTAAAACTGGTGGCTATAAAATTAAAATAATGCCTTAACATATTTTCATCTTAAAATCCATATATAGGAATAACCCTGGATGGTGTGACACAGTTGGTTGAGTGTTAATTCAAGCACCAAAAGGTCTCTGGTTAGATTCCTGGTGAGGGTCCATATCCAGGTTGCAGGTTTGATCCCTGGTTAGGGTGCTGCAGGAGGCATCTGATTGATGTTTCTCTCTCACATTGATATTTCTCTCTCTCCCTCTCTCTAAAAATCAATAAAAAATAAATATATTTTTAAAAATCCATAGGAATAAATAGAGCCAAAACATAGTTTATAAACATAAAAATACTACTTTGAGACACAGATTAAACAAGGCTATGCTTTTGTCCACATGAGAATCTACAGCTACTCAGTTTGTTCACTAGCTTGCCTCTATTAGACCATTTCCACTTTCATATGGCTCAGATAGACTTGGAAATGATCTTCCTTCTACTATCCTTCCTTCAAGAACAGTGATGCCTATTTATGGAACCTATACTCAGGGTTAGAAGCTTTCAA
Organism: Cnephaeus nilssonii; assembly: GCF_951640355.1. Taxonomy (NCBI): domain Eukaryota; kingdom Metazoa; phylum Chordata; class Mammalia; order Chiroptera; family Vespertilionidae; genus Cnephaeus; species Cnephaeus nilssonii. The sequence continues at coordinate 33,673,895 of NC_137074.1, read as the reverse complement.
ATTCTTTTACTTTTTTATTTTTATTGCTTTCAGAGAGGAAGGAAGAAGAAGATAGAGAGAAACATCAATGATGAGAGAGAACCATTATTGGCTGCCTCCTGCACACCTGCTACTGGGGATCAAGCCTGCAACTCAGGAATGTGTCCTTGACTGGAATCGAAAAGTCAACAAGATAGTTAACAGAGTTTCTCAAAATTGAGAACAATCTAAGTCCCATGCAAAATGTAAAGATAAAGAAGACAAAATAACCAAGTAGCTTCTGAATATCTTAGAATCGATACACCACATTTTTCTATGTAAATGAGTTAACATTTGATTTATCTTTTTTTTTGCCCTACATAATAAACATCAAATTTGTTAGCATATCACTTTAAAATTTTTACTGTATTATACCAATCTATCTTTTCAGAATTACCCCATGTTTTGCTTAAATTTAAACCACATCTGGCAATTGCTTATCCTGGAACCCATCTTTTTTTTCTTTCCCTTTCGCCATTGGTCAACAATCTACATATTCTTCTAGTTCCTGTTTAAATGTCACTACTTCAGGAAGAAATGATTACCTCACTCTCACCTGGTACACTTGCTGCATACTTCTGTTAAATATTTACACCATTTCTTTGTTTGATTGCATTTTGCTATTTACCTGTATCTCACTCATTAAATTGTTAGTTTCGAGAGGAAAGAGCCCATTCTTTATCCTTACTCTGTAATGGCATATCTTAAAAGGTAGAGGTTTTTGGAGCCAGAAAAAACAAGGTAGGATTTTGATCCTAGTTCACAAGTGTTATTCCTAGAGAAAGGCATTCGATCTTTCTGACCTTTACTTGCTCTTCTGTAAAATAGTGGTAACAACCATGTACTAGTAAGATATTGCATAAAGTTTTAATTCACTTAAAACGTATAGCAGTATCAACAATACCTTTGTACTAATAGGATCTTTGGGAAATACCAGTTCAAGATAAGAATTTTAAAAAATGGCACTTTCTCTCATGTTTTCTCTAGTGTAAGTAGTGTATTTGAGGCATCACACATGTTTGGATTCTCTTTTAGTCTGGAATTTTAAGTTATATTCAATCACCAATAATTTAAATAATTCCTAGATTACCTTGTAGCTAATTTAAGGTTGATACCATTGTATTGAATTTGATCTTCCTGAAGATAAATTCTCTCTCACTACTGTAATTGGTCACTAAAATACTGTTATTTTAGCATTTTAACTTTTTATTATTTCAGCCAATTGTGAGCATATTGGTCTTAAACTCAACTGTGTTGTTATTTTGAGGGAAAATAACAGTTATATGCAAATAATACAACATTTGAAAACTCTCCAATTCTTTGTAATAAAATATTAACAGTGTGAGGACAGTTAGAAATAAGGCCTTTATTCAAGAACACTCAAAATCCCAAGTATCTATTATCATTTCAAGAAAATACCCTTAACCAATAATTGGACTCATTCAAAATGCGCTTCTTTGTGAAAAATATGGAGGAGCTAGCTATTTGAAAGACTTCATCTGTCATGTCATCACAATTTAAAGCTATTCTCGTTTCTGAATTTGATATGCCCTCACATTTTTGTAGAAGCTGCTCTTTATATTTGAAGACAACAATTTTGATACATTTATTGCCTGTGTATAAATAGCAGTATAGCATCTGCTTTCCCTCTTCACTTTCTGCTCTAAGCTTGTCTCTGCTTTGGTAACTTAGCTTAGAAGGATAGCAGATTATGTCAGCCCAAATATGCCACTTTGGCACAAGAATTATTTTGAGTTGAAAGCAATTGAGAAGAAACAGACAAAAGAAAACTTGTCTGCCCTTTCTCATTTGCCTGAAAGCAGGACAAAAATTTATAAAGGTGTCTCTCCTATGCTTTCTACCACTGAGGACAACAGCTAATTCCCAGACAACTTGAGACCCTTCTAACCTGTAGAAGGCACCAGAGGAGTGTACATAACAAGCTTTACTAATTAGCCTTTATCGCTGCCATTGGAAGCCTAAATCTGCTTTCCTCTCTCTTGTCATTTTCCCATAAATGTACAGTTCTTTGTTGACGATGCTATGTATACTGAATTTCTAAGCCACCTCTAGGAGTTACTCATTTTTCCCTGGGTATCTCCCATGTATACTTATTAACCAAGTGGTTTGTTTTTCTCTTGTTAATCTGCCTTTTATAATAGGAGTCTCAGCTAAGAATTCAGAAGGATGGAGGAAAAATTATTTTCCTCCTTTACATCAAAATATGCAACGGAATAAAAGAGAATTCTTGGTTAATCGTTATATCCGAATCTAGCACCTCTACTACTGGTATCTCTTAAAACTGATATCTATAATCTTAACCTTATTACAAACACCCCTTCCCCCCTCAATAAAGTGTTAAATGCTGTCTTCCCTGGAGCTAAATCTGTGAAAGAGTAGAACACCTGTGGCTGCCATTTAAGGGCTGAGCTATGACCAAAATTTGACCCAAGTTGTTTTGAAAGGATGATGGTAAAGACAAAATTGTGAATCTTCAAGCAGTTGGCTTCAATACCAGGTAGCTGAGGGGAGGACAGGAAGAATGTGTAGAACTCTTACCCTGGGGGAGAAATGGTAAAGAGGATGTGGACTGGACAATAGGTACCTGGCAGAGTTAGTCAAGAATGAGTGACAGAGGATGCACTGTTATGTTCTAATAATTGTTCTGTCAGAGGTTAAGGGTAAGGACATGCACCCTTTGTGTGAGAAATGATATTTCCTTCCAAAATCAGTGATATTTCCCAGTCATTCACACTGGGAAAAAATCAAATTAAGGGATAGAAAATAAAAACTAGAGAAATAGGCCTAATCAAGAATGGAGTTAGGCTAAATTCTTTTTCTGTCTACCAGGGCAATAGGGCAATGTGGACTCAGCATTCCCTCAGGCCGGGTGTAGATATGAAGGGAGATGGTATGGGACACCTTGGAGGCACAGGCTATGTCAAGCACAAATTCAGCAGCACAGACTAACGGTCACAGTGGCCTGAGGAGAGGGGCATGGGGGAGGGGAGGGGGGAGAACTTGAGCATGTTCACTGAGCTTACATTGGATGGCTTCTTCGGGGTCTGAGGAACACTGAATGATGCTTTCTTGAGAAGTTCTGATCTTACAGCTACCAACATTTGGCTTTTAAAAGAAATGTCTTCTCATCTAATAGACTGGAAAGGTCTGGAAAGAGTGAACACCTGCTCTAAGTGATAAAATTGCAATTTTTTTATGATAAAATAGAAGTTCTAAGGGAGAATACATTTTTCTAGGTTTTGTTTACTGGTGTAATTTGTGTTTAGACCAATGTCTGGCACAATATGAGTCTCAGTGAATAGTGAAAAATATATGTTATTTTATTTCACCCTTACAATAACTTTGAAAGGAGCTTTTCCAATCTCCATTTCACAGATGAAGAAAGAAGACTTGGAGAAGTTAATAGAACTGCCAGGCCCCACAGTTTCAGAGAGAGAAAAAAGCAAGTCTAGACTTGAACCTGGGTCTCTTAATTACTCTTACACAGCTACAACCATTTCAGCATAGTATGGATTCATGAAACTTAAGCAAAAACTCTGGCAATCCATAGAAGCTCTAAGCCCCAAAGCTAGTTTGGATTTTGTGTTTATAGCCACTGTTCTGAATTGAAACATTGAACGTATCTTTTTTTCTCTTAGAAGTGCCAAGGAAATTAAAATAAATGAGCAACATTCATTAATGTGAAATTAGAACCATTTTCCTTCTAGTAAGTAAAAAAAAAAAAACCCACAAAAAACCAAAGGTACAATATGCAATACAGCAAGACAGGATGGTTGACAGGAGGGGGAAAGCCAACAAATACTAAAGCCAATTTGTTACTCCAATAAATGTCAAGGCAGTAATTGTGTGGGACATGGATTAATACTTAAAAGAATAGATTTGTGTAATTTTAAAAATATAAATATGAATGCTTTTAACCACAGAGTTAATAAGAGTATGTTGTCCACAGTGACTAGTAATTGATGTGAAACAGTTACCTTTATGTTACCCTGTAAATGGTAGAAACAAAACTTCCACTGAGGGGTCTATTCATACATAAATTATGCTTAATGGTTTCCTGTTACTGTGTTCTATTTTTATAATAAAAATCTAGCCAAATTATAGAAGAGATGCTCTTAACCCCTTTACTGCTATCAAATTGAACAGTAATTGAATTGGGCAAGAAATCCCCTCTGACCTTGAATGCTGAGATTTAGTTTTTACCATCTTGTCCCATCATCAGATTTGGGAGAGACATGCTATTAATTTTGTAGCCTTTTATGTTTATGTATTTAGTAACCTAATGGCACTAAATAAAATGTTTGGAATTGAAAATGCAACAAATGATCAACAAACTCATCAATTTTCATACAGAAACAAGAAATTTTGATGAAGCTCAACTTTAATTCCCCAATTCAAGTTTCTCATTCAACATTTCGCCTGCTATAAAACATTGAACTAATAAGCAATTCAGATGTTATGTACAATCTGTCATAAGAAAAAATTGTGACTACATGTAGAACAATCAAATCAGAAAGAAATGTAGTGTAAGGAAAAGACAATATTTCGCTTAGATGCCTTAAGAGAATTATTCCTAAAGCATTTAAATAATATTTAATTCAATTGGAAATAGTTTTATGACTTTATATTATTATGTTGTGGATTTTAAAAATCAAATAATATTTTGAAAAATCATATCAATATTTGGGTTCAACATGTTGAAAGGGCTGCCTCTTTATATAACTTCAGTGATTTTCAGGAGAACATGATTTACAAGCAATTGGCAAATTACAAGCTACATTAGACAGATCCATACTCATTTAAAGGGGAGCAAATGGCTAATTGCATTCATGCTCATTTGAACTTCTGAGACTGAATTGGTCTTAAGCATTACAGAATGTGTGTTCAGAGATATTATGTTTTGATTAAAAATAATTTTGAATTCCTGTTTTTAAATCATCCTTAATACTGTCATACAATATTCCCTAGAATACCAATAAAAAGTTGATACTGACTTAGAGGGGGAATAGCTCCTTATTGTCTTCCATAAAAGTGTCCAAATCCCACTAGTACAGCCACTAAGGTCCTCTGTAATCCCAACCTTCTCTAACCTTGCTAGGTATCTTCTTCTTGTAGCATCACACAGATCTGTGCCCTGTTTTCTCCCTGTAGCCACATCTCTCTGATCTTGCTCAAGCCACAGATGCCCTCTACCTATGAAACTCCTACTCATTCTTTATGTTCAGCTGAGCCATTGCCCTCTTGAAAATTTCCCATGGACCCCTTCTGTTACCTGTTAGAATGAATCACTCTTATTTTTCTCTAGTCTCCTATGGAACTCAGCTAACTATATTTTGTTTTCTTTTTATGTAACCTAGATATTTAGACATCACAACTTCCACTCATTAACAACCAAGTAATAAATTTCATGAGGAAGAAACTATGTATACTCAATGGTTCAGAATGTGGGCTCAGAACTCAGAGACCATTATTCATGTTCCAATTTTACAAATTTCTGGCTGATCAAATGTAGCAAAGTCATGTAGCCTTTCCAAGTGTTTTTTCTTCTACTATAAAATTATACTACCTACCTCATAAGGATTTGTAAAGATTTAAAGAAATAATGTCTCTTTTAATATACTTGTCATGGTGACTGACACATAATAAACACTCAATAGATGTTAGATATTTTAATTAATACTTAATTAGTATCTTTCATAGTGGAATACATAGCATAACATAGGCCAGAGACTCAAAACTATTAAATGAACGACTGAATAAATGAATGGAATGAAGTCAATAAAAAACAACAACAAGACTTTAACATGAAAAGGGGTTTTCAGTCTTTTCCAAGGAACACTGCACATCCAAGACCATGAAAGACCCTAAGTTCTCTGAAGAAATTTGTTTCTGCATTAAGTAGGTGACTACATAAGGAATTTATGTCCCTGGTCCTCTTGTCTACATTCAACTGTGCTTCGCCCTAACTCTATAAAGCATGATCTGTACTGTAGAATGAAGATAAGTATTTTGAACACATTCAGAACATGCTCTCTTCCTCTACTGATGGGCCTGTCTGTACAAGCAAACCTTAGCGGCTGCCTCAAGAGCCAAGAGTGAATCTCTTGTGCTATGAGGTTAGGGCAAGAGCACAGTTGAGGATAAAACTGAAGAGAACATGAGGAGGAAAATGTTAAGATGGGAAACAATGGGAGCTTGGAGATTTTTCTCCACCTGCCTTAGTTTTCTTCAAAATTAAGCAGTGATATAGCCCTTCTGAAAAAGAGCTCCTCTCTATGGGAGACATAAGGCTTGGCCATGTGACATGCTTTGTCCAATGAATGTGAGCAGTCTACATAAGACTCATCTAAGCAAAAGCTTTAAAACATGTTGTGTGATCCTTTTATGATCTTTTCCTCTACCTGACATTTGCCTGGAAGAAATAAAGAGAAAATGGAATTGAAACACAGCTAAAACCACATTTATTGTTGCAAGAATGGAAATTTGGGAAATAATCTCCACAGTGTAAAAGAAGAATAAGTGATAACTTATTTTGGTTAAATCATGGAGACTGTCAAGAAAATAAGAGATGTGTATTAGGTTGTAGGGCTGCCATAATAAAACATCGCAGACTATGTGGTTTAAACAACAGAAATGTATTTTCTCACAGTTCTGAGGTCTAGTCCAAAATCAAGGTGTTAGCAAGTTTGGTTTCTCCTAAGGCCTTTCTCCTTGGCTTGTCCATGGCCACCTTCTCATGATGTCCTCAGATGGTCTTTCTTCAGTGCAAACATATCCATGGTATTTCTTTGTGTGTCCTAATCTCCTTTTTTTAAATATGGCCACCACTTCTATCAAATTAGGGCCCCACCTTAATTGCCTAATTTTCACTCCGTTACCACTTGAACACAACCATATTCTGAGATACTGGGGATTAGGTCTTCAACATATAAATTCAACATATAAACTCAAGAAAACAATTGTTTATTGTTCAACATATAAACAATTCACTTCATAACAAGGTGAATAGAGGCAAGAATGTAGGAGCTGATTGGCAACTGGAAAGAACTGAAATTTTGAGATCAACAGAGGAACACACATTTGGAATTGTGATTTAGATAGATCATGTTTGTGTGTAAGGTATATAGAATTAGGGGAGAGATTGGATAGAACTTTTCAATGATGACCTCATTAAAGAGAATACCAGTGGGGATGGAGGCAAGGGGATATATATGGGAGAAAATGTGGGACAGAATAAATAAGGAAAATGAAAATATAACTGATTTTATTTTTGTGACTGGATGACTATATCGTGATGACCAGAAAAGGTAAAGCTCTTGATGAAAATTAAAATAGAAGTCTTGAAAATAGTCTAGAGAGCTAGAAAGAGATCCTGGAGTGAACTATGAAGTTAGAGGAGGGAGCTTTTAATAAGTCAGTGGAGTCTTTACAACTGTTTATGGGGAAAACAAGAACAAATCTTGAGAAAGGTCATTTGATTTGGAAATACTGATGATCTTATCTAACAGTCCAGAAGAGAACACGTTATGAGGGAGATGAAGATGGAGGCTAAGGAAGGAAGCTTGATTCTATAATCTTGGGGAGTATAAAAAAAAGGTCTTAAATACAGTAATAAATAAATAAATAAATAAATAAATAAATAAATAAATAAAGCTAACTTTGTTAACTACTTGGTCATTTGATTTTTTAAAAAATACATATAATGCAGAAACGATGGTAATCCTTATTATATAGACAAGGAAAATCAAACACAGCTAAATGATGTATTGTATTTAATGTTAAAAGCTAATAAATCAAAGAGCTAGATTTGATCTCTGGCATCTCACTCCAGAATACACATATTTAACTGTTATTCATTTGTTTCTCTATATAAATTTAGCTTTATTGTAAAATGAAATTTATTTAAGTTGGCAAGAAAAGCATGAGCAATTTCATATGGGCAAGCCCCCCAATCCCTTACACACGTTTATGTGTGTAAGGGATTGGGGGCTGAATACACCGAGATCAGCACAAATACTACAGAGGGCTTATGCTTAGTCATCATAAGAAATAATAAAACAGGTGCAATTTGATGGAATAAGTAAAGCTTTGTATCTGGACTTTGCAACTGGAGTTATTTCCTAAGTTCATTGATACTGTCATTCAACAAATATTTATTGAACACCTACTGCATTTTAGGCACTTATGCTAGAATCTAAAGATACGATGGGACAAAATACAGACATAATCTCAGAACTTATCAATTTTCCCAGCTAGTAATATTTAAAGGGGTTGTCAGCAATTTTATAAAGAATTGAATTAGCTATTTAATATCAGAGGTCATAGATTATAATAAAACTACCTTCATCATTAATGGGACATACAATTCAAGAAAAGTCATTACACCTTTGATATCCCAGTTTGTCCATCAATGAAATAGAGATCAAATTATAACAGACTATTATGTCCTTGAATAAAAGGTACATGGGAGAGGTTAAGAATATTAATAAATGGGAATAACATATAATACTATTTAATAAGAATAAATCTTCACTTTATTTTCATTAGGGAAATATTAATTATTGGAGTTGACCCAGAAAGACTTGTTATTTTAAATACATTGAATAATCTTTAGAAGCTTTCATCATTTTTCTTAAGAAGTAATAAAGCTATAATTTGTAAAATCAGAAGCTAATTAAATAAAAATTTTTACAGTAAAATAATGTTATGATTGAGATTTAACATGAACATAATTTAAGACATTGTTATGACTCCCACAGTAACCATACCTGACCATACTTCACCTTCTTTCTATATAGCCTTTTACTCTGTTTAAATAATAGATGTTAATTCTTAGACTTGAATTGTGCTCTAACCAAATTACTGTATGTTGAAATCTTGATGACTATTATTCCATATTAAATATAAAGAATAATTTTTCCTATTGCTTATAAATTAGCATATTTGCATTCAGAAGGTAATGAATAGAACAGCAGCCAGCATAGATTCACATAAAACCTTCTTCCAAGCTCAACTAATTTTATTCAATACAGTAACTATGTTTGTAAATCAGAAAGCAAGAATATCTTCATTTTAGCAGAGCAATCTCTCAGGTTTGAACATTTTGGTCAGTTACTTAAATAAGGTTATAAAAAAGATGTATAAATTTGCTGATAACAGAAAACATGGAGGGATAGCTGATATAACAAGTGACAGAATCAAGATTCAAATTTATCTTGACAAACACTAATAAGCTAGTCCTAAACCCAAACAACTGATAATGCAACAGTTATATATTTACTTTCAAAAAATTCAATTGTACAAGCCTAGCATGGTCAAGAAACTTCTTGGCAAGAATTCATGGGAAAGTATTCTGATAGTTTTGGTTAAATACAATTTTAAACAAGTAGTTCTAAATAATGTTGATGGAGATATAGTAAAAACAAAGCTTATCTTTAGGTTACACAAATCAAGCAGTGTTTCCAGATCATAGGAAGTGATCACTGCTTGTGGATCTGATACTTGATTTACTTCTGAGAGACATATTTAAAGTGACACTGATAATGAACCCTCATCCATAGACACAGAGGAAGGAATTGCAGATTTAAATGTGAATTACTTTAGGTCATTTATAAGGTCTATTCCAACATTAAATTTCTATAATTTCATGCAAAGTATGAATTACTGCAGAGCATGCTTGTATCAAACAAATCCTATTAAATACTGTACATATATATAATATTTGATTACATACTGCAAATATTTATAAATTCTGAATTTGCATCAAAATTATTATTATCTTGGTAAGTTCAACTGTGAAACAATTTCAGTTCTTATCATATTAACTCGTGAAAGGCATCTAATCCTTTAAGCTTTACAGGTAAAATAGACAAATACGTTTTTTCTTCTAGAATTTTATTTTCCATCCAGTTATTTTAACAAACCCTATTTTACATTGAAATCTACATAAAAAGATATGTTAGAGTTAAAAACATAGTCTTTTTGCATTATTGTAGGAAAAGTATCTTTAAGATAAAAAATTAAATTATTTTTAGATAAGCAGGTTTTAGAATATGAAAAAAAGAGTTTCAAAAATCATTTTGGTTTAATATAAACCTACTCATCTAAACACAATTCCATAACTTAGAGCAGTAAATGTCAGGCTGCCAGAGGGATGTCTGACTGCCAGCTTAGGCCTGATCCCCCCCCCCCCCCCGGGAGCAGGCTTAAGCTGGCAGGTGGACATCCCCCAAGGGGTCCCAGACTGTGAGAAGGCGCAGGCTGGGCTGAGAGACCCCAGTACTTCTCACATTTTAATGTGCATACAATACACCTGCAGATCTGGGGTGGAATCTTAAATTATGCATTTCTAGCAAGCTCTTGGGTGATATTGATGCGAACCACTCATTGACTCACCAGGATTTAAAGAATTCTGCTTCACTGTGCTATCAGTTATTCTAAAGCAATTCCCACTAAATATATCATGTAAAAATAAAATGTTACTTTAAAAAAAAGGAAAATACCTTTGCAATTTTCTCTTCCTTGAAAGTTCTTAGCACTTCTGATGCTATTCTGAATGAAGTCACTATTATTCCTTTGAAACATTAAGGCCATTACACTTCCCCCACTTCAGATGGTAAGTCATTTTCTCTGCACATGGACTCACAAACTTGTCTCTCTTTCAGTCCTTCCCAAATCCAGCCTCACTCCTACTCAATTCCTTGCTACTTCCTTTTGTCTTTATGTTATACTCTTTTTCATAGACCTTTGAAATTGTTAGGGACTGAATGTTAGTATCTTCCAAAAATTTATACATTGAAACTTTACCCCCCAATGTGATGATATTAGGAAGTGGGGCCTTTGGGAGGTCATAAAGGTGGAGCCCTCATGAATGGGATTAGTGCCATTATAAAAGTCACCAGAGAGCTTGCTCCCTCTGTTCTACTTAGAGGGTCTTCACCACGACTTCACCTTGTTGGTTCTCTGATTTTGGACTTTCAACCTCCAAAAAACAAATTTCTGTTGTTTATGTATTTTGTTATAACAAGCTGAACTATAACAGTGTTCGTTGAGATGTTTGTTCAGGATTTTGGCCCATGTCTGTTTTCATATTGTTGAGTTTTAAGTGTTCTTTGTATATTTTGGATAATAGTCCTTTATCAGATATATGTTTTGCAAATATTTTCTTCCAGTATGTAGCTTGTCTTCTCACTCCATTGACATTGCATTTTGCAGTGCAGAAGATTTAATTTTAATGAAGTCTGGATTATCAATTATTTCTTTGGAACATGCCTTTAGTATAGTATCTAAATAGTTACTGCCATACTCAAGTTTATCTAGGTTTTCTTCCATGTTATATTGCAGTAGTTTCATAATTTTGTTTTATGTCTATGATCCATTTTGATTAGTTTTTTCAAAGGTGGGATGTTTGTCTAGATTCTTCTTCTTCTTCTTCTTCTTCTTCTTCTTTTTTTTTTTTTTTTTTTTTTTTTTTTGCTTGTGGATGTCCAGTTGCTTTAGCACCATTTGTGAAAGACATCTTTACTCCATTGTATTACTTATCTTTCTTTGGTCAAGATTAGTTGATTATATTTATGTGGGTCTATTACTGGGCTTTCTAATCTTGTTCATTGACCAATTTGTCTATTGTTTCACCATAGCACACTGTCTTGACTATTAAAGCCTTATAATAATTCTTGAAGTTTGATATGTCAATCTCCAATTTAGTCCTCTTTCAAAATCAAGTTGACTATTTCAGGTCTTTTGCCCCTCCATATAAACTTAGAATCAGTTAGTCAATATTTACAAAATAATTTTCTGGAGTTTTAATTTAGATTATATTGAATCTATAGATCTAGTTGGAAATAGATGACATCTGGACAATATTAAATCTTCCTATCCATGAACATGGAATATCTTTCCATTTATTTAATTCTTCTTTGAGATTTTTTCATCAGAGTTTTGTAGTTGTCCTCATTTAGATCTTATGCATATCTTGTTAGATTTATACCTATTTCATTTTGGGAGTGCTTCTGTAAATAATAATATAATTTTAATTTTAAATTTACTTGTTCATTGCTGCTTATATAGAAAAGTTATTGACTTTTGTATGTTAACTTTGTAACCTTCAACCTTGCTATAATCACTTACTAGTCCAGGAGGTTTTTGTCAGTTATTTCAGATTTTCTACATAGAGATAATGTCATCTGCAAATAAATAAATATAGTTTTATTTCTTTCTTCCCAATTGTATGCCTTTCTTTTTCTGTTTTTTTTTTTTTTTTGGGTGTTATTTCATCACCTAGGAGTTCCAGTACTATGTTGAATAGCAGTAATGACAGAGAACATCTTTGCCTTGTTCTTGCTATTAAAGGAAAGCTTCTAGCTTCTCCCCATTAAGTATGATGTTAGCTGTAGGTTTTTGTAGATGTTCTTTGTCAAGTTGAAGAAGTTCCCCTTTATTCATTGTTAGCTGAAATAAGTGGGTATTGGATTTTGTCAGTTTTTTTTTCCTGCATCTATTGATATGATCATGAGTTTTTCCTTTTCTTAACTTATTGATGTGATGGATTACATTAATTGATTTTCAAATGTTGAACCAGCCTTGCATATGTGAGATAAATGCCACTTGGTTGTGGTGCATAATTATTTTATACAATACTAGAGGCTCCATGCACCGGATTTATGTACTGGTGGGGGATGTGGCCTGTGGGGATCAGCCCACTGTGGGAGCACTGTTCATCCTGGTTAGCCAAGTGGCTGTGGACTCGCCCTCTGAGCAGTTGCTCCCACTGAGGGAGCACACTGATCACCAGGGGGCAGCTCCTGCATTGAGCGTCTGCCACCTGGTGGTCAATGCACGTCATAGCGACTTGTAGACCAGTCATTCTGGTCGTTCTGCCGTTCAGTCACTGGGCTTTTATTATATAGTACTAGAGGCCCGGTGCACGGAATTCGTGCATTGGGGAGGGTGTCCCTCGGCCCAGCTTGCACCCTTTCTAATATGGGACCCCTCGTGGGATGTCCAACTGCAGGTTTAGGCCCGATCCCTGTGGAATCGGGCCTAAACCTGCAGTTGGGCATCCCTCTCACAATCTGGGACCGCTGGCTCCTAACTGCTCACCTACCTGCCTGATTGCCCCCTAACTGCTCCCTTGCTGACCTGATTGCCCCCTAACTGCTCCTCTGCAGGCCTGATTGCCCCCAAATACCCTTCCCTGCTGGCCTGATCACCCCCAAGGCTTTTATTAGTATAGATATGACCCTGCATGAAAAATTTTACTAACCCTGTTTTACAATAAGGGCTTGACGATTGAATCATTAGGACCAGACACCAAGATTTTCTTTCTTTGAATAGTGGAGGGAATAATTATCTTGTCTTTAAGTTGCCCAGAAATTAAAATGAGATAATGACTTAGAAAAGTATAAAAGCACCATATAAAGACAACTGTCTTTTTAATGAAGTGGTAAAATGAAAAACACTATTTTTATTCTCCCCTTCCTTCCTTTACAGCTTTTATTTAAAATTTGAAATTTATAAATTTTCACTCCAATTTCCATTTCTTTACATTCAACATTACTTTGTATTGGTTTCAGGTTTTATATTAGTTACAGAATAGTGGTTAGACAATCATATACTTTACAAAGTGCTCCCTGATATTTCTAGTACCCACCTGGCATCATACCATCATTACAACACTATTGACTATATTCCCTATTTAAGTGACAATGGGTTTACAGGTTCCTTTCAGTCTTTCTTTTGTGTTGCTCATCCTTCCTTTTCTTTCTCACTTCTTCCCTCATTTTCTTTATATAGTATCTCAATTGGCCATCAAAGCTCAGTGAATGCACTGGGACATGCTTCATCCATTTTACAGACCAGGAAACTGAGGCCAATTCCAGTTGGCTGTGGAACTTGACTCAGCACACAGGAAGCCCTCAGAGCCATTCTCCTTGTGTTTCCTAAGGGGTAGTCGCCTGGCAAACAGAACAAACCTTCCAGTCAGGCTTCCGAGCCTCTTTCTCAAGCACCTCTTCATTGCGGATGCTCCACATTCTTTCCTCTCCCCGTCCCCTGCCTGCCATTCTTTACTGCCCCCGCTTCTCCAGAGCAGGTGGAAGGCTTCGCACTCACTGCCTAGGCATGCTCTGCCATGGGGCAGGGCAATGCAGGCTTGCTTTTGGGTCAAGGCAGGAGCAGGAGTCACTGCCTCTGAAGTGTGAAGGCCGCTTGAGCGAGGCCCGTTAGCACTGGGAGCTTCTCTGAATCACGTCAGTCAGTCCAGTACCCTGCAGTGCAGCACCCCTCCACTGAGGTGGCACCACCCCTCAACCCCTGCCTCAGGGGTGAGGGTCCTTGCCCCTCTGCCAGGAGTCCTTCCATGCCCCTTGATCCCTGGCTGGGCCCACCCATGTCTTGGGGGCACTGCAGAACCTCTGTCTCTCTGCAGATGAGGCAGATCCCTGCCCTAGGTCTCCACGAAGCTATGAATCTGTGGCCAGAGGCCTGGTCTGGGTCTCAGCAACCCCATGCATGCATTGTTCCCAGGGACACCGGGAGTGGCTGGGCGGGTCCCGCCTCACCTCCCCAGGGTGCCAATCTCCCCAGGAACCTCCTGGAGAGGCTGGGCACGCCCGGCCACGCCTCCCTGGGGTGCCAATCTCCTCAGGGACCCCGGGAGAGGGGCTGGGCGGTCCGGCCATGCCCCCCTGGGTTGCTGATCTCCCCAGGGACCCCCGGGAGCGGCTGGGTGGGCTTGGCCACGCCCCCCGGGGCTGCAATCTCCCCAGGGACCCCGGGAGAGGCTGGGCAGCCCGGCCTCGCCTCCCCGGGGTGGCGATCTTCCCAGGGACCCCCAGAACTAAGAGGACTGGGCGCCGCCATCTTGATCTTCTCAAAGGCCAGATAGGCCACCCCGAGTCCCGCCCCCCAGCCTCCTGCTGGCCCAATCGTGGGCATAGTGGAGTGATGGTTATTTGCATATTACCCTTTTATTAGGTAGGGTTACAGTTGATTTACTTAAATTTTGATGAAGATTTTTGCATGTATATTCATGAATGATTTGTCTGTGGTTTTCTTTTCTTGTAACATTACTGTTTAGTTTTAGTATTAGTATTAGGGTAATGCTGGCCTCATAGAATGAGTTAGGAAGTCTTCTTTCAGGTTCTGGATTCTGAAAGAGATTGCAGAAAATTGGAAAAATTTCTTCCTTAAGTGTTTTATAGAATTCACCAGTCATCCCATCTGCATCCGGTGCTTTCTGCTTTGAGAGATTATTAATTATTGATTCAATTTCTTTAATATATGTAGAACTATTCAGATGACTATTCTAATGTCCTTTTAACAGTTTTCTCTAGTTTCTGAATTTTCCCCTTTAGACACACATTGCACTCTAAATTAAAAGAAATATTTTTAAAAACTGGATTTTTAATTCCTTAAATTTTATTTCCATGAGTGGAATTATATGCTTACCAAAATTGTTTCCCACATTGTTTCCCCTGGTTGAATTTGTTTATGTATATAAACTAGTTATTTCTTAAAATGATGAGAAGGAATGTGAATAGAAGTAGTCATTGCTATGAAAACTAACTTAAATGCTTTGAAAAACTCAAGTTGTAAATTAGGTGTGGAGGCACAACCACCTAATGGGAAACTCAATAAAAATTTAGAAGTATTTTTTCTCATATTAATGAATAATTTTCTTTAAGGTTTTACTCCACTTTAAATAAATAAAATCTGGAAATCTGTAGTCAGGTATTACATCTGAGCAAGAATAAGAGGAATTCCCATCAGCAGACCAGTACACAAGGAAAGTCTTTGATCCTACATCAAAAGATTGGCACAATAATGTGTATTTACATGTTTAGAAACAAGAAAGGTTTAAGGTATTCATGAAACTCTTTATTTTGATTACTTGATTTAATGGGCTTTTCAAACCTAGTCATATTAGAAAGCTATGGTAGATGTTAAGGGAAAATGTTACTTAAAACTTTCTTCAAAACTCCTGAAAATCCCTTTTAGGGCAGTGTTGTTCTTCCTTGGGAAAATACCAGACATTCTATTGGGAGAATACCAAGCAGCCATCCTCTTCTGAAATGAATTGACTAGTAAATTGTATCTCTAAGGAGTTCAACTGTTCCACCAAGTAACCAAAGTAATTATATGGGGCATCTAAAGTTGCATTGAATCTCTGAAGATAATGGTGCCTACAGGTACAGGTATTTAAGTACAGAGAAAACATGTTCTAGGTCTGAGGACTCTTGCTGGCCCTTACAGAAGTAAGCATGTTTCCTTTTATCAGTGTTTACAACTACTAATGTGTAGGAGCTGAAGACCAGAGGCAGAAGGAATTGATTACAAGGGGCGTGTCATAGATTCTTATAGGTAATAATGTTTTCAGACCCAGGTGATAACATTCAGTGTGGAGTTGGAGGGCACATATGAGTGAATAGTGTTCCCTTCACCTTTGTCCAGAATCAGGCTGACATCTCAGGTGTTGGAAGATTTGAAAGAACTGGAGTCAGTACAGCTATGGGTGATCTCACTCAAAGAGGCAATTGTAGGACAGACAGGGATTCCCTGATGAGAATAAAATAGTGTAAATTGATTTAATTTTGAACTCATGTCATTGTTCTGGGGACTCTGTGTAATAACTAGGCTGTAGGTGGCTAACCACTAGTGAGCTGGGAAAAGATGAATTTATCATAATTTGGGCTTTAAAAAAAGTGATACTTTGTATTTGATGCACATAATCAAGTGAAGTCTGACTTTGAGACTACACTTTATCGTTTCTTCTTAATATATTTGAGCCACCTACTAAAACAAGTAATATTATTATCTTGTCTACTTAAACACTCAAGGCACATGGAAGTTTTCTTCTAAGGATGCAATAGTGTTCCTTATGTTTGAATAAATTGCATATGAATGGAAAAGATGCCTCTAAAGTGGGCATATTTCAAATTCAAAAGTAATATGACAATGGAGTACCTGGCAAGTGAAATATCAATGGGTGAGGTAAAAGGAATAAATGCATTAGAGGAAGGTTGTCCAGAGACTAAAGCCAGTCTGTGCTTCTTAACAAATAGGTAACACAGGACAAGCTATATATTCTATTGGGACTTCACTTTCTTCCGCTGTAAAGTGCATACAATAAGAGTACCTCCTAAGAGGTTTTACAGAATGTGAAAGCTAGCCATAGCCAACCCCTCAGCTTAACTCAAGTGTGACTCAATTCATGGAGAAGTTTACACTGATGGTATTATGTTGCCCATCAGGCCATGAGTTGTCAAAATGTACTGACAATGGGCAAGATCTTGTTTGAATCCCTATTTAATGGGAATGCATTGAACAAACTGAGGATCTCAATTCTAGCCCCAGATCTTCTGAAACCATAAAGCCTGATTCTAGTATTTCATTTTGCTAAGCTATAAAACTCTCCTTCTAAAATTAAGTGGTTGGATTAGATCAGGGTCTTGTAAAATTAGGTTTATTCATTTCTTTGTTTTGAAGTCTTGTGTAGTTGTGCTGAGAGGTATAAACACAATTGGGGAACTTGAGCCAGTTACTTAAACTCACAGTGCCTTAGTTTTCTCAATTGAAAAATGTGATGATAATAATATCACCATCTTCGTAGTATAGTTATGAAGAAGTACAGTGCTAAGAATAGTGCTAGGAGCATAGTAAGAATTTAATAAACACTAGTAACCTCACAATCCATTTGATAAGGGCTGCACCTGAAGTTGGATTAGGGACCAAAAGCTCTACTCTCTTGGCCTCTATTTCAAAATTCTGAGCAACCACTGAAACCTTCATACATTTTTTGGATTCTATAAGAATTGTTTAAAAGTCACTATAATAGATGATTCTGGATGCTTCATCCAGCTCAAAAGTGCTATGACTTTTGAAACATTTGAAAGATGCAGAATCCTAATCAATTAATATGGCCCTCCTGAGTCTCTGTTGGAAAACTATAAGATGGAAATATTGCTTCTTTACTGTCATCATTTTGCACAGAAATGCCCTGAAGCCTAATTTAAAGATAAGTTTTCTTATCATTTATATCTCATCTATTTCTAAAAGTGATTTAATGCAGTTTATTGTGAAATTGTATGACCATGACCTGTACTATGAAATAAGGTTTCACAGTGTAACAATTACCTTGAGTATAAGATGCCATCAGATATTTTCCATCCTGTTCCATAAAAAAAAAAAGATGGATATAATCCACTAAATTGATTTCATCCACCAATAACATGTCACAACCCACTATTTGAAAAAATATTTTTTTCTTGTACAGATTTAGGGATTATATTATAATTTGTTAGGGTGTTTTTTCTGCACAAATTCATAGAGGAAATTTTTTGGGCTACTCTGGATTTAGTGAATCAGAAACTCTGGGTGTGAGGCTGAGGAATCTGTGTTTCAAAAAACCCTCAAGGTTATTATAATGCACTGGAAAGTTTGAGAAACACACATTAAAGAAAATGGAATTTCTTTGCTATATTATCCTATATAATAAAAGCCCAGGAACCAAATGGCTGAATGGCCAGAACAACTGGTCAATGTGCACTGACCACCAGGGGGCAGACGCTCAATGCAGGAGCTGCTCCCTGGTGGTCAGCGGGCTACCATAGTGGGAGTGCCGCTCAGCTGACCTAGATGAGCAGCTGCTCCCGCTGTGAACCCCAGGGTGACTGGCAGGAACCCGGGTTGCAAAGGTCGCCTCCTCGCCCCAGGCTTCTCCTCCTCGCTCCCTGTCACCTCCTCTGGACACCTGCAGGCCACACAGTGCTGCCGCCAGGCTCGCAGAGCTGACCCCAGAGGCTGGGAGGCAGGTTCATGGCTGCCACAGGACTGAGGCCTACTCCACTGCCTCTCAGTGCTATGGTCCCTGGGCCCAGCCCCGACTGGATCACCTGGAGAGGCAAGTGCTCCAGATCCACAGAAGATGCCGGGCCAGAGAGCAGACACTCAGAGGGCGGGTCCACAGCCGCTCGGCTGACTGGGATGAGTGATGCTCCCACAGCGAGCCGATCCCTGCTGGCCACGACCCCTACCAGTGCATGAATCCTGTGCACCGAGCCTCTAGTACGCAATAAAGATCTTAAAGTAAAAATAATTTAAAATGTGTGGAAGGGAAAGAAAGTACTATGTAAATTGTCAATGCTAAGACACAACCATTAGATAGAAGCAAGAATGAGAAGTCTTTTTGTTTTTTAAAAACATCACCCAAGGATATGTTTTTTGATTTTAGAGAGTAGGGAAGGTGGGGAGAGAGAGAGAGAGAGAGAGAGAGAGAGAGAGAGAGAGAGAGAGAGAGAAACATTAATCAGTTGCCTTCCATATACACCCAACCAGGGATTGAACTCTCAAGCTAGGCACGTGCCCTGACCTGGAATTGAACCTGGGACCTTTTTGGAATATAGGAGGATGGTCCAACTAACTGAGCCACTCAGCCTGGCAAGAAGCTGTAAATTTGACACCATTTATAATTTTGAGCTTTGCTTTCAATTCTTAAAAAAATTGATAACACAAATACAGGAGTGATTAGACTGGTTCTCTACTCCTCTCAAGCATTTCATACATATTTGTTGATATTTTGGAACTAATTAAAGTCATTGTTATGATTGAAAGGAACACACAAAACAGTCTACCATTCATCGGGGGTATTTTGGAGTATCTTATCAATTTACAATAAGTTTTCTTTAATTTCCACTTCATTCATGGCAGAACGTCCTCTGCAGCCATTTTGTACAAAGAGATGCCATCGGGATACATTTGATCAGGCCAGGGTTAGCACCTGACCTCGTCCATCTCAGAGTCTCCCTTTTAGAAATTTGGGGTTAGGATTCATAGACATCTATTCATTCTCCCTTTATGTAGCTGGACTTGAAATGTATATTTAGGAGCATGAACCTTTGAAAGGAAAAAGGCTGGTCTACAGAAAGAATGGGATAGGTGCACAGAGAGAAGAAGAAAGTTCCACCAGGCTTTAAGTCAGTGGCTGCATTTCCTTCCTTGGGAACAATGGCATTCTGGTCTTTGGGTTTGACTGATCTTCCAATAAAAATTACTTTTAGCTTAAGCCACCCACCTCTAGTTATTTTCTCTCGTATGCAACCAAACATTGGAAACCATAAGCTGGTTGCTAGATCATTTTTAAGAAACTGGGAGTAGGAAAGATGAAATCTTTGGTCCAGGAAAATCCTCAGAAGTGATGTAAGCATGTAATGAATGGGAGAAAAAACAGTAACTTTGTTTTTCAATTTTTTATATTCAATATTGTTTGAAGGTTTAGTGCCCTACTCTTTTATCTTTCATCCCTCTCTTTCTGTTCCATTTTTGAAGGGTAAAGTTTCAGATAGTTCATCTGGAAAGCTGTTGTTGATGTTGTTCTAGCCTTCTGCTTTATTTTATTTTAATTATTTGACATTTGTAATGTGCTCATGGTGCTCCAAAAACTTTTCAGAATTTTAACCTTTTGCACTCGGATGTCGAGTGTGACTCAACACGGTTAGCATCGGTAGCAGCTCGTATGTCGAATTGTATTGAATGTATCAATAATTTGAAATATAAAAAAATCCAAATAAATAAGTTTGTATGAAAAGAAACTCCAGTTTTTTATTCTACTGCCGTGCTTTGTAAAATCTGGGGTATTTAAAAAATTAAATCCCGAGTAGAATAAAGGAATCGAGAAAAAAGCAAGGGAGTGCAAAGGGTTAAAAAAATAAATAATCAGTCCCCTTCAGGCAAAGCACATGTCCCCACTTCTAACCTAAAGCCAAGGAATTAGATGCTGGTTGAGATAAACAAAGGATTAATGCTGTCACCTATTTTGCCTGGGTCTTTGCTAAACAAAATGTTTAACTATAAAAGAGTCATGAATCACACATGAGCTTAAAATTTTGCCACCAGAAGTAAGATAGAGAACTAGATTTTAATGGATTTTAAAATAGAGTTAATGCATTACAAAGTATGCTTTTGTGCTTGCTCTCAAGGTTAAATACAGAATTTTCACAGAAAAGAAAATTTCACTAAGTAAAATCTACAAATATATTGGCTATGTGTTTCACAAGGTTTTAATTGAAATATGAAACTCATTTATTTTCTTCTAATTTATTTTTTCTATAAAATTTAAATGTAAAAAATCCTTTATAGCAACTCATTTATATGGATTGACATAAACTATCCTATATAATAAAATATTAATATTCTAAGTGTCCAGTCCTCTAGTCATCTGTTCAACCAATCAAAGTGTAATATGCTAATGATATGCTAAGGCCACTCAACTGCTCACTATGAAGTGCACTGACCACCAGGGGGCAGACACTCCGACCAGTAGGTTAGTTTACTGCTGGGGTCCAGCTGATCGGGACTGAGCAAGAAGGGCTGGACACACCTTGGAGCCCTCCCATTGCCCCTCACCCTGGCTGGCCTCCACACCTCCCGTGCACAAATTTGTGCACCAGGCCTCTAGTCCTATCTAATAAAAGGTTAATATGCAAGTTGACCATCACTCCAACACACAAGATGGCCACCCCCATGTGGTCAAAGATGCCGCCCCCATGTGGACACAAGATGGCCAGCAGGGTAGGGCAGTTGTGGGTGATCAGGCCAGCAGGGAAGGAAGTTGGGAAGAACCAGGCCTGCAGGGGAGGGCAGTTGGGGGCAAGCAGGCCTGCAGGGGAGGGCAGTTGAGGGCAATTGGGTCAGCAGGGAAAGGCAGTTAGGGGTGACCGGACCACCAGAGGAGGCAGTTGGGGGGAACCAGGCCTGCAGGGGAGGGCAGTTGAGGTGACCAGGCCAGCAGGGGAGGGCAGTTAGGGGCAATCGGGCCAGCAGGGGATGGCAGTTGGGGGGGACCAGGCCTGCAGGGGAGGACAGTTAGGAGTGACCAGGCTGGCAGGGGAGGGCAGTTAGTGGCAATCGGGCTGGCAGGGGAGCAGTTAGGTGTCGGTCAGGCTGGCAGGAGAGTGGTTAGGGGGTGATCAGGCTGGCAGGCAGAAGCAGTTAGGTGCAATCAGGCAGGCAGGCAGGCAGGCAAGTGGTTGGGAGCCAGCAGTCCTGGATTGTGAGAGAGATGTCCGACGGTCCAAACGGGCAGTCAGGCATCCCTCGAGGGATCCCAGATTGGAGACAGTGCAGGCTGGGCTGAGGAACACACCCCCCGTGCACCAATTTCATGCACAAGTCCTCTAGTTTACTTATAATAACACTAGAGGCCCGGTGTATGAATTTGTGCACAGGTGGGGTCCAGCTGGCCTGCCCCAATGGGTGCCGATAAGACCAGGACAGTAGGGACAAGGGGACATGGGAGGTTGGCTAGCTGGCTCTGCCCTCAATAGGTGTGAGCGGGGGCCTTTTGTGGGGCAGGCTACTGGGGAAGGGGCCACGGGAGGTTGGCCAGGCTCCCGATAGGGCTGGTTGGCCGACCATAGTGCCCATCATAGCGACCAGTCATTCGGGTTGTTCCAGTCGTTCTGGTCGCTAGGCTTTTATATATATACATGAGACAAAAATGTGTTTGCCTTAAATTGAGTGAATATATGTGTGTAAATATACACATACACATTTTTATTATTAAATTACTAACTGGAAAAGGTGAGTTATTTTTAGTTGGCTCCTATATACCATGTATATATATTGTTTTGAATAAATCTAAAGTACAAAAAAAGAAAATAAACTCTCTGTGTTGTGCAACTCCATCTATTGATCCCAAGTCCCCATACTATTCTTAGGTATACACACACACACACACACACACACACACACACACACACACACAATTTAACATTTGACCTAATGGAGGTAGCGACATTCATTTCATTTTATGATAACTTGAGTCTGCTCTGCAACAAGGAGAGTGACTCATATGTCCAAGTTTGATCTGACATTATGCTACAAATACAAGTAGCATAACATGGACAATTTAGAGCACACATGGTATATATTTTACAAACCACAAGTAGCAACATGAGTAACTAAATGGCTGAATTGCCTTGAACACATGTAAGTGAGCCCATGAAGAAGAGATCTTTACAATGGATTAGGTGCTCTCTTAACACATTTAAGACATTTCTATAAAATACTGTATCACTGAATAGGAAACCTAACTGCATAGACCACTCATTATGAGAATAAACTGTGACATCAAATAATGAAAACACTTGTAAGGTGATCCTCTTCTATTTATTTACATATTTTAATAAGAAGCAGGAGGAATAATAAATGATGATGAAGGACCATTTTGCCCCCAGGATTGAATAGCCTCTTGTCCTATTATACCACACAAACATTAATTTTAATTGCTTCAGATTTATAACCAACATGGATAAAATTAAGATACATTTCAATAGGAGAAAAAATTAGACTAAGAATTCTGTAAACACAAATATCTTCCAGGTTAATTTTTAGCAAGTAAGCACAAATATGGCTGTGTTATCTGGCTTAAGGGTATATGATAAATATTATAATGAACAGAACTTTAAATTATGTGTGTGCTATTAATATATTCTTGTCTTTTCTGGGTCTGTAAAAATGAAAAAATACATTAAAAATGAGAGTGCATTAAAACTACTCATTTACTCTTCGGCATAAAAAGTCATGACCATATCTATTTTGGGACATATTCATCATCATATTCAAAAGGATATAAGCCTATTTTTCTTATAAAAATAATTCTTACATGGGACATTTATGTTTGATTTTTATGGCAGTTAGACAACAAAAAATATGCAGTTTATTTCTTAATCAGTTAAAAGGGAAAATAAGCCACTGCTGCATCTGTTGAATGAGAAATGTCTCAGTCATGTGGAGGGTGTCCAGGGGTTAACACAGGTGGACCATAAAAGCTTTCTCTACTTGCCTTCTCTATGCCTCTGCCCTGAGGTTGTATGTGCAGCTTCAAGGTCTAAATCATGACTAACACAATTTTGTCATTTGGATTCTGACACATTGTTGAGTCATAAGTCATTTTTATGGGTCACCCAGTAGATTTTTTAAAAAATTAAATAAAGGCAGAATATAATTTAAAGATCAGAGTTCATTGCACTAATAAAGGTATTTATGGTTTTTATAAGATGTATGTATTTTGCATGTGTGTATATGTCCATTATATGTATATTTCTATGTATTAATATATGTTTATTTATATGTAATTATTTAGGAGTTGTATATGAACATATACATGCATACATATACATACAAGCACATATGTATATTTTTAGCTTATATATGTGTGTATGTGTGTGTGTCCTGTGTAATCATAGATTAATTTCTTACTATGAATTGTGGTAAAGAAGACAGAAATATTTTAGTCATATTCAAGTGACAGCAGCGGCTAATGCTGGTTTTTCTGGACAAGCTGGGGGAAGGATACAGGCAGACCTTAGAACAGTGTCGTCCAACGTGTGGCTCTCTGACCACTTATATCTGTCACTTAATTCTAAGCTCCACTCAAAACCTGCTGATCAAGCATCTCCAGTGTTGAGGACCTTCATGTAAAACTGGTTCTCTTCTATGTCCTGTTATTTGGGATTCATTGTGCTAGAGACCATCTCCATATCTAGAGCTTTCAAAAATGTACACAAGAAGTAATCTTCATCCACCTTTTACTTCCTTCTGGATCTGTGATGTCCAATACAGTAGTCACTAGCTCCATGGGACTATTTAAATTAATTAAATTTAATAAGATTAATAAGTCAATTCCCAAGATATAGTAACCACGCATCAAGTGCTCATAGACATAGGTGCTAGTGACTTTTGGAGAGTGCAGATATAGAACAGCTGTATTTTCACAAAGGTTGTGATTGAGCAGCCCTGCTCTAGAGGTTTCCATTGAATTAGAGAACTTGGCACACTATGTTTTGACATTGAGTATATTCATATTAAATTTAGGATACTGAATCACATACTATTTCTAAAATGCATAGAAGTCATACAGATGATCTATTTTATTGATTTTAAAAGTATATTCTATTAGATTATGTCAATTATTGAGGTTTTTAAAAAAATGTTCAAATCAGTAGGATGGGAGAAAAGGGATGAATAGGTAGAGCATAGATAATTTTTAGGTTAATTAAACTACTTTGTATGATACTATAATGTCATTATACATTTGTCCAAACTTATAGAATAAGTCAACTCTAATGTAAACTATGGACTCTGGGTGATAATAATGTGCCAATGTAGGCTCATCAATTGTAAAAAAATGTACCACTCTGATGGGGGATGTAGATAAATGGGGAGGCTATATATGTATGGGAGCTGGGAGTTTATGAAAAATCTCTGTACCTTCTGATCCATTTTTTAAGAAATAGAGTTTTATTGATTTCAGAGAGGAAGGGAGAGAGAGGGAGAGATTGAAACATCTATGATGAGAGAGAATCATTGATTGGCTGCCTCCTGCACCCCCCCCCAACACTAGGGATTGAGCCTGCAACCTGAACATGTGTCCTTGATTGGAATCTAACCCAGGACCTTTCAGTCCACAGGCCAACACTATCCACTGAGCCAAACGAGCTAGGGCACCTTCTGATCCATTTTGTTGTGAAGCTAAAACTGCTCTAAAAAATAAGGTCTAATAAAAAATCAACATATGCTTTTAAAAATCCTATATAATAAAGATGTAATGTGCAAATTAACCATCACATCATCCCAACATGGCTGCGCCCACAGGGGAGGCAGGGTTCCCATAACACAAGATGGCTGTGCCCACAGCAGAGGCGGGGTTCCCATAATGAGCAATCGGCAGGGACCTGAGGCTGCATGAAGCTGGGCTGGGTCAGGGGACCTGAGGCTGTGCGCCCCCTGCCCAGTGGGACTTGACTGGGGACTCAGTCCACGCCCCCTGCCTGGCAGGGGTTGCTGGGGGGCCTCAGGGGTGCCCCCTGCCCCAGTGCCAGGACGGGGGACCTGAGGCCATGCCCCCTGCACCTGTGCCCAGCCGGGGGACCTCAGGCCGTGCCTCCAACCCTGGCGCCGGGCTGGGGGACCTTTGGCTGCGCCCCCTGCCCGGCAGGACATGACGAGAAACCTCAGGCCATGCTCCCCCCCGCCTGGCGGGACTTGACCATTAACCTCAGGCTGCACCGCCCACCCAGCAGGGCTTGATGGGGGACTTCAGGCTGGGCTCCCTGCCCGGCAGGGCTTGATGGGGGTGGGACCAGCCCGGTCTGGTTCTTGCCCAGTGGAGGTGGGGCCAGCTGGGTCTGGTTCTCGTGTGATTTTGAGGCACGCGTGTGTGGGCGGGGACTTGACTCTGGGTCCAGCGGCACACCCCAGAATCTGACAGGAGGAGGATTTTCATATACATTTTACTAATTTCCTTTCATCTCTGACATTTCTATTATATAGAAAGGGCAAATAGCAACATCAAAATATTTCCTCTAATTAATTCCCTTTTAATGTGCACAAATTTCGTGCACCAGGCCACTAGTATTTTAATAAAAAATAACACTCAAAAAGCATTATTTAGATTCTAATATTCTATACCATTTTTCTTAAAAAATAAATTAGTATATTTTCTTAGGATAAAATGTTTATGAATATTCATAGCTATACATGCACATTTCATACCAAACAGCTGTGAGTTGTTTACTAATTTTCCTTTTAAATTATAATGACATTATCTCAAGAAGGCACATATTGCTTGAACTGCCATTATAATCAAGTTGCCAATAGTGTAAACAACTTTCATGAAGCTTCATCAAGTAATTCAAAATAGACTTTGACCCTCTGAAAAATAAAACTTTAATAAGATGGAACAATGTTAACTGAAATTTTTATGTGAGTCATGTAAAAATGTGCATGCTCACTTGCCAAAAATTTTCAAATTAGTTGAAATCTTAGTATGTTTGCATCAAACAAAATGTATCTTCCTTTTTCTTTAATTTTCTTTATTGATTAAGGTATTACATATGTGTCCTTTTCCCCCCTTACCCCCCACAACCCCCTGCTTATGCCCTTACCCCCTAGGTGTCTGTGTCCATTGGTTATACTTATATGCATGCATAGAAGTCCTTTGGTTGATCTCTCCTCCTTACCCCCACCCTCCCCTACCTTATTCCCTCTGAGGTTTGAGGGAGGGAGAGGGAGTGAAACATCAATGTGAAAGAGACACATTGATTGGTTGCCTTCAGCACGCACCTCGACAGGGGCCAAGGGCTCAATTGTGCAACCCAAGTAGGTGCCTTTGACTGGAATGTCTGTTACACAGGCCAATTCTCTAACCATTGAGCATGCTGGCCAGGGCCCCCCCACTCCCATCCTGAGCAAAGTACCAAGCTTCCCAGGGTGGATCTTGATTATTTTAAACCAGTTATGCCAATCCTATTCTTCTATGACAGTTTGTCTAGAGATGAGGTGATAATCCAAGTCTGCTCAAAGAGAAGTAAAGTGGAAAAGAGAGCTCGGATGAGCTGGGGCAGAGGAATAGTTCTGCTAAAAGTGTGCTCCAAAATGAGAGCGCCTTTTTGACCCTTCCCTCCCTTTTTCGTTTGTGTGCTGTTCTATGCGGAATTGAAGCTGTGAGAGTGATGAGATACAAAACCAAAACAGTGAGCATGGTAAAAAGTGTGGGAAACTCAATATGTCACCATTATTAAGAAAGGCATGGAAGTATAGGAAAAGAAATACCAGAGGAAAAAAAATAACCCCTGACTTCCCATTCAAGTGCTGAAGAGGGGATTTTGGCAATAGACTTGAAGTATTATGACCTTGTTGTCAGTTCTATCTTAGTAGTGAACAAGAGTTTTTCAAACTCTCTTAGCTGGGGATCATTTCTTAAGAACAATGGACTCAGGTTGTTTTGGGTACAGCATTTGCCTAAAGGTAAGAAATGTCTAAGTCACACGGACACTGTTATAGCAAATGAGGTGCCTGTTGGGTTTCTCATTCTAAGATAACAGAGGCTTACCCTGCAGGCTCTGTGGGCTTGGTTAAGAAGTGACAACCTGTGAAAGATGTGACAGGATCAAGTTAACTGAGCCAAAGCCTGGTGAAGCCACCAATTTTAGTGCTGCCTCATGAATATTTCTTGCAACTGGCTGGTCTCTCCTGCCTGATATGTCCTTCAACATTCTAAGTGAGGAAAACAAAACTGGATTGGGCAACAGAGATGGAGAAAGAGAGAACAAAGTTGAGAGGTGACCAACCAAGATGACAGGGATAGTAGGTCAAAATGGTAAGGAGATTAACAATATGCTTATGAGAGAGCAGTGGTACTAAATAAAGAATAAGAAAGAAAAAAAACAGGCTTGTTGTTAATAGGAGAATTAAAGTACGATTGAATGAGTTCAAATGAAGACAGAACTAGATAAAAATTATTTAACGATTAAAATTTTAAAACAGAACTATTGGCATATGGGATTCGGAAATGCTGATCAGGGAACAAAGAAAGTAGAAGAGAGAAGGTTAACTTCTGCCCGGACAGGTGTGCTTCAGGAATCATTGTTTATATTTATTGCAACAAATAATATTCCTTTGAAGTTGTGATAGGCAGCCTGTGTTAACAAGGTCAAGCCCTTCCATCGCAGTACTTCCAGTTAACGTCACAGCAACTTGCTCTTTCGCTTCATTCATCCTAGAACTGGCTAAAAATAGTGGCTATGGGAAGCACTAAGAAAACTCAGCAGGCTATTGTTAAGATGGACAAATATGGTAGAAGAGGGAATAACAAAAAACAACTCTGCACCTTTTAGAGAATGAGCTTGTCCCTAACTCACAGAGACCTTTATTCCACACAAATAAAGAACATTTAAACTAGCAGCTGCCGTTTGTTGTACCTCTTTCCCCACAGAGAAGCAAACTGGATAGCTCTGGGCTCAGCCCCCTGACAGAGCTATCACACTAGACAGACTATAATTTATGAACTTGTTTCTGCTTACTCCAAAGTCCGTGTCCCCAAATCTCTTACATATTTGGAAACCAAATAAGAAATGTACTCATGAGTATAGGAAGCTTACTTCAAAAGTGGGCATATTCAGTAATTGGGTAGTTTTTTACTGTAGGTGGTAGGAAAAAAGTGAGCTTTTCCACAATGTAGCTGTACATCTTTATTATTGCTCTAGTCACATGAGCAGAGTAGAAACTACTAGCTTTAATAGAATGAAAATACACTTTGAAATGTTGGCATTGATAATCAAAGACATTTGGAATATTTGACAATAAAGCTATGACTAATTAACGATCTCATTAATTCTCAAAGCATGTGAGAATTAGGAAGTAAGGCCTCCCTTGCTGATAAAACCAAAAGAACAATGAAGTAATTTGCTAAGTCCAACTGAATCACACAGAGTATGGCATATTCTCGGTATAACAATGTAACTATAAATAACTACAGGGCAAAGCTGGGCCTGCGCAATGCTCTTTACACAGCTTCAAGAGGATAAAGCACTGAATGATTGTTTTATTGGGGAAATGACGTTAATGGTGATGATGGCGATATTGTAGATGATATTATTCTACTAATGCAAGCTGGATTAACAGATATAGAAAGAAACTGTAAACAAATAAACAAAAAAACCATAGCAATTTTCACAAACTTTTGGATTCAAACCTTATATTTTTCATATTCTAATTATTTCCAGATTTATGTCAAGCCTCTTATATTGAGATTAGTGCTAAATCAAAGTTAAACATGGCACTAAGTTCCTTTCCTAATTGCAAAATATAGACAGTGATCTGATTTTCCCAGCTGGTCGCATTCTCACAGTTGATTCTCTCAGATTTGAATTTCTTGATTCAATAACAAGGCCAAAGTCAATTTTAAGTAACATCTGAACTAATTAGTGACAAGAGCAATTTGACTCTTCCCTTTGTTACAAGTGCCATTTTAAAGCTCTGTCTGTATTACGCTGAAGAGGTAGGAACTACATTAGGCCAATTCTCAAAGGACAGTGGTGATGGTAGTAGTAATTTCAGGGAAGATTCACTTAAACTTTCTGGATCACCTGCTTTTAACATCCACTTAAAAAACCCAGGCAGTTTTTTGCCCCAGCCAGTGTTGCTCAGTGGTTGAACATCAATCTATGAAACAGGAGGTCACAGTTCAATTCCCAGTCAGGACACATGCAGAGGTTGAAGGCTCAATCCCTGGTAGGGGGCATGCAAGAGGCAGCCAATCAATGATTCTCTATTATCACTGATGTTTCTATCTATCTCTCCCACTCCCTTCCCCTCTGAAATCAATAAAAATATTTTAATAATGATAATAATTTTAAAAAGCAGAAAGATTTTTTTCCCCAAATGATTTTTGGTCAACCTCATGGAGCTGTACAAAGTGGGTTTCAAAGTAATTTCACTGCCTTTTGTCTTTGCCACTATTTGTAATTGTTTTCCAATTTTTGTTTGTTACAGCTGAAGCAAAATATGGAGTGGAGGAAGGTTCACTAAAATGTTATTAAGGGATCTACTCCAAGACCTGAGTTAAACCAGCCATTCTAGCACACAGAAACCAAAGAAGTGGTCTGAAGTTGATTGCTCACTGACCTGTTTTATTGTGCCCCAGGACTACTCAGACATTTGGTAATCTGGAGGGAGAAATTCATTCAGTGTTAAATATAGGACCAAGAGACTGGATTCCAACATTCTGAGCCTGTATTAGTTTGCTAGGGCTGCGGAAGCAACATACCACAGAAATAAAGGTGCAGCCCTGGCCTGTGTGGTTCACTTGGTTTGGCATTGTCTCAGGCACCAAAAGGTCATCAGTTCAATTTGCAGGCAGGGCATATGCTCGGGTTGCAGGCTCAATCCCCAGTAGGGGATGTGCAGGAGACAGCTGATTGATGTTTCTCTGTCATCAATGTTTCTCTCTCTCCCTTTCCTCTCGTTCTAAAATCAATATATTTGTTTAAGAAATAAATAAAGGTGTGGGCAGGGTTGGTTACTTCTGAGGGCAGTGAGGGAAGGATCTACTGCAGGACTCTCTCCCTGACTTGTTGATGACGATCTTGTCCCTGTATGTCTTCTCATCACCTTTCCTCTGTGAATGTTTGCATTGGTGTCCAAATTTCTCCTTTTTATAAGGATGGCATTCATATTGGATTAGAAGTTCATCTTATCCTAGTATGACCTTATCTGAACTTATTAACGTAACTTTCAACTAGTTACATTTGTGATGACCCTATTTCCAAATAAGGTCACATTCTGAGATACTGGAGGTTTGGAATTTAATATATACATTTTGGGGGGACATGATTCAACCCATAACACTCTAATAGTTTCTTTTAAAAATCACTTTATTGCCAAATGCATGACTTCAGAGCTACATAAATTTCCTTGAGCAGAATCATTAGCGTCATCTAAAGTATGCAATATGGTGTGAAAGACCATCAAAGGGAAACCTTTTAAGCTCCTTGCTTTTTTTCCCCCCCAATGCATATTGCCTACAGAAAAAGACAAAAGGTTATCTGATAATCCATTATCTGATGCAAAAATGGGTTTCTGCTATCAAGATAAAGGTTCTCCTGGCCTGAACTCTTTAATCTTTGTACAGCTTCTGAGACTCAGAATTGCCGGGATGGAGAAGGCTGCCTACACATGCTCTAATAGAAGGGGGCTGCTTCTCTTCCAGAACTGCAGAAGCCTTCTAGAAGGTTTCAGCATGGAGAGAAGAAAGTTCCCAATCACCATAGCTCTTTCTTTTTTCTTTAAAATGTATATTTTTATTGATTCAGAGAGGAAGGGAGACAGAGGGAGAGATAGAAACATCAATGATGAGAGAGAATCATTGATCGGCTGCCTCCTGCAGCCCCCCCATGGGGCATTGAGTCCGCAAACCAGGCATATGCCTTTGATCAGAATTGAACCAGGGACCCTTCAGTCCATAGGCCAACACTCTATCCACTAAGCGAAACTGGCCAGGGCCACCATAGCTCTTTCTTACTATAGATGTGTAGCCAGTTGCAAGAGGATTGCAGAGCTTCTAGAGTGAATGGTGAACATGCTCAAAATGTGGCACCAGACAATTTTGGACCATTTGAACCAGATCAATTTGCTATCATCTAGTTCAGCATTTCTCATACTGAATTTTGTGAAATATTAGTTCTTAGTTGTTGCAGGAGAATATGAATGCTGTGATAAGTTTGATGAATGCTGGGTTAAATCAATATAAACAGATTTATTTCCTGGAGGATTTTCAGTATTTTAAAACTGCAAATGTGTATTGTGAATCTCTAAGACAGAAAGATAGTATTTTAAATTTTCTACATTTTTTGACTATACAAGTTTTTGAAATTTCTTGCATAATTTTTAGTCAGTCAATATTTAGGTCTTGTTCTAGCTGGTTTGGCTCAGTGGATAGAGCATCGACCTGTGGACCAAAGGGTCCCGGGTTTGATTCCAGTCAAGGGCATGTATCTTCGTTGCAGGTTCCTCCCTGCCCAGGCCCTGGTCAGGGCATGTGCAAGAGGCAACCAATCAATGTGTTCCTCTCACATCGATGTTTCTCTCTGTCTTTCCTTCTCTCTTCTGCTCTCTCTCTCTAAAAGATCAATGGAAAAATATCCTCGAGTTAGGATTAACAACGACAACAAAAAAATATTTAGGTCTTAATGAATTTGCATTTTGTAGAATCTGGAAGGGGCTACTAATCTAGTCTCATTCCTTCATTTTGCATATGCAGTAATTTAAGCCCTGAGAAATAAAGCATCTCAAGGAAATTCTTAAAGTCGACACTCTTCAGTTGCTTGGTCTAATGAAACTAGTAGAGTTTCAATATTAGCAAAGACAGACACTAAATGTTAAAAATAAAAAAAAAAACAACACTATTTGACATTATTCAATACTTTGACAAATCTAAAATATATTAATGATAAAGAAAACCTTGTGAGGATGGGGGCTTATTTTGGATAGTCAGTGCACTCTACTCTATGGTAGTGACAATCGATATGAGACCTGAATGAGTAAAAGAAACCATTCATGAGGAGGTTTGGAAAGAAAAGATCCAGGCAGGGGGAAAGCGATGCCTTGTTTTTATTGGAGACATACTTGGCATGAATGAGAAATTAAAGAATTCTGAGCATAGGAACCAAGAGATAGGTAGAGAGAGATAGGCACTGAGGTCAGATTCCTAGAATCCAGTCTCAGAGATTTTGATTTGATAGGTCTAGTGTAGAGTTAGGGATCTACCTTTCCAACAAAGATCAGGTGTTTTGAATTCAGGAGGTCCATGAAGAACATTTAAAGAAAGTTTGCGCTATTCCTTTGGGCATACACTAGACTCAAACCAGAAACATTTCCTAAGCAGAGTGGAACCTATACTTTCCACTCAAAATCTATATATCAAGGACAACTTGGAAATCACTCAGCAACTGATTAGAGGAAATTTAAGAAAAGGCTACCTTGTAGTCATCCTATATAATAAAAGGGTAGTATGCAAAGTATCCCCTCAACTGGGAGTCCATCCAGAAGTTTAACCAGGGGGTGGGGCTGGCTGGGGGAAAGGAGGGAGGCCCCAGCTGGCAGCTAGCAGCCGCTAGGAAACCTACCAGTGCACAAATTTCATGCACTGGGCCTCTAGTACTATACGTAAAGTAACTTACTAGTTAATTCTTTAGTACATGCCAATTGACAATGACTCCTGACATGTCCATGTAAGACCAAATGAAGGTGAAATTTTAAAAATTGACAATTTATGAAATATGCTAAGGAGCTTATACAAAATAATAAAGAAAAGAAAAACCAGAAGAAATAGGTAGCTTGTCTTTTTAGGTCAAATTATTCTGTATTTAGTTCCCTTTTCTAATTTAGAGAGAAAGAATCCAATATAATAAAGAGGTAATATGCAAATTGACCCTCACACCCTCACAAGATGGCTGCCTACAACCAGGCTGGCAAAGGGGTTAGTGAGGGACAACCAAATGACTGAACAGCAGGCTGTGTGGGGCGACCAGGCTGGCAGGGAGGGGGAAGTTGGGGGCAACCTGGCCAGCAGCAGAGGGAAGTTAGGGGCAGCCAGGCCGGCAAGGGGGCGGGCAGTTAGGGGCGATTAGGCTGGCACACAGAGGCAGTGAGGGGCGATCAGGCTGGCAGGGGTGGGGCAGTTAGGGGCAACCAGGCAACCAGGCAGGTGAACGATTAGGAGCCAGTGGTCCAGGATTGTGAGCGGGATGTCCGACTGCCAGTTCAGGCCCGATCCCCAGGAACGGGCATGAACTGGCAGTCGGACATCCTGCAAGGGGTCCCAGATTGGAGAAGGTGCAGGCTGGGCTGAGGGCACCCCCCCCCCATGTACAATTTTCATGCACCGGGCCTCTAGTAAGTGTAATAAGAAGCAAAAATATGTTCATGAGGAAAACTAAAACTCCAGTAGTCTATCATTCTATCTCTACCCAGTATCGTTAGATGACCATCTACATTTTGCTTATTTGTCTAGTGACAATGCCTCCTTTAAGATGAGTTCCTGGGTATGGAGTTGCATTATGTTGCCATGCAGCAAAGAAATGTTTGTTGGTGAAGGGAATGTAATGCATGCCCCTCAATTTGGAATATATTTTAAAAAGCAAACTTCAATCAAAACTTAACTGCAAACAGAGAGTTTGATTATTTACAAGGTTCTTAAATGTTCCAGGTACATATCTGAGGTGCCTTCACTAAAACTCAGAGCAGCAATAGAAATGAAAACTGGATCAAACTTACTGATATGACAGCTAGCAGTTTGACTCTGAAATTGATACAGGGTATGTCTGGCAGAGACTATCCATCAATTCATTTATGGTTTATCATTTCTAAACTTTCTTATTCTCTAGATGATCAATAACCCTTCCCTCAAAGACTTAACTGCCCTTACTCTAAATTTACTATCCATGACATCCTCTAGTTCTTTAGCTGTGGGCTTTGTAGTTCTAAGGACCAAGCATTGAGGATATGTGGTGGAGTTAAAATGAGATAATCTACTTGAGTTCTATTTTTATCCTAAAGCATTTCCTTTTTCCCCTTCAGCCTTAAAAAAAAAAAAAAAAGTGTACATGGAATAATTAAATATTAAACAAATACATTATTCAATTTCTTATTTTTTCCTTATATTTTTAGATAAAGATCTTTGGAATGTTTCTCAGTGAAGTTATTGATTTTCCTTTAATCTTCAAAAAGAATGGCATGTATTTATAGTTAGAATAGAAGTAGGTCAAACTCAAAAGGCTAACAGGGGCCAAATAAACAAGGTTTAAGTTTATGTGGGTCGCAAAAAATGAAAGCTTCAATTTTCATAGAAACGTATGTTTATTTCGATAGAGACATGCTGAATACAAAGGGCTAAAATAAATGACTAATCATTAACATAAAATAATAGAACATTTTAATAAAAATTAATGTTTTTTCTTGAACATTAATTTATCAGACACTGAATAACTGCACAAATTAATAAGCATAACACAAATAAACCTATTTTTCTTGTTCTCTGAAATTGAAATATTTTCTGTTGTGTACACCAAACAAGTCAGTACAAGACTAATGATGTGGCAATTGGCTGCTAAAATATTCACTGCTAGTATTAGTGAAGAGAAATGGTACGCCTGTGCGGAAGGCACGTAAGGGAAATGAATGCAACACGATTATAGTAATCAGTCACTAGAAAACATTATAGTTCCTTATTAATAATTATGTATAACAGGATATTGTAAAAATTAAGTAATGAAATTTTTATTAAAGCATTTTTTACATAATGTTATATTGGCTGGGCTGCAAAAATATTCATTGTGGGCCGCATGCGGCCTGTGGGCCACGAGTTTGACATGCTTGGAATAGAGCTATTGGTTAGAGACCTGGGTTCTAGTTCCGGCTATTTCACCTTATATTTATGTGACCATACAAAATGTCATTTAATCCTTGGATTCTTAGTTTTATCGTTAGTAAATCAAATACACTAATATCTGTTCTCTATTCCTCACATGTTTGGGGTGAATATAAAAGCCAACTTTTTAAAAACATGAGAGAAAGTGTTTTGAAAAGAATAAATATGGTACAAAAATGTCAGTTATTAAAATAATTTTACTTGAAGCAAAAAGGGTAGCAGCATGGCAATTGATCTCTTTATTATGACACTCATGTGTAGGACTTAACTAAAGTGACATTTATTAATCAAAGAGAAAATTAATGCTTATAAAATGCTTTGAAAATTATAAAGTGCTATAATAATATGTATGTTATTGTTAGAGTATTATATGTAGGAGGATATGCTTGGTACCTTTATGAATATGAAGAAATATACAATGCAAAGAGTAGACACACTTACATAAATATAAGTTAATTTTAAATTAAAAAACAAACAAACCCAATAACATTAAAATGAACAGCACATCAAAACTTGACTTTACATAGCCATATAAGAAACAGAAGACATACCTACTCAACACCATTGAACAGTAGATGTACTCCATTGAATGAAATAAGGTTCCTGTTTTAATATAATATAGAAATAGTTGGATGCCTCACTCTCTCTAACTCAACATGCCCATAACTAAACTAAACTAAAAACTTTGCTTCATGCTGCTTTTTATCTATGCTATACATCTCAGTGAATAAGACAAATATATAAACAGCTGTGTAGGCCAGAGTCTGGGATCCATGTTTAATATTTCCTTATCACTCATCCTTCCACCCAATCAATCACAGAAGATAGGGCCAATGCCACAGAAGGCAGAAAGAGGAGACATATGGTTCTCAGTAGTATTGCATGATCAAGGTCTGCATGAAGCCACTCCCATGCCAGACATTAATTACAATTAGTGTAGTCAATAAATGTAATGTGTTGGTTACTTGTAAAACAATAGAATCATGACTTGTTTGTTATCCCCTGTTATCCCATAATGGTTGATGCTTTCTTTTCCTTTTCCTCCTTGTTTTCCTTCTTTTTCTTTGCCTCTCCTTTCTATTCCATTGGCATTTTCATCTTCCTTCAAGCTACAAAATGTTAACATTCCTCTAATATTCTTAGCTCTCTCTCATTTTTTCACTTGATACTTTCTCCTTGTGTGATCTCATCCATGCTCACAGATTCAATTATCATCTAGTCACAACTGATTCATACAATTATATCTCTAGGCCATAATATTCCTATGAGTTTCAAATTTGTATAACCAACTGCCTATTTTACATCTCCTCCTGGGTATTTCAAGGACATCTCAAATTCAACATGGCCAAAATTGAATGCATAATTTTCCTTTTCTCACTCTCCCAGAATCTGCACTCTGTCCTTTGTTCCCAGTCTCAATAAATATCACCAAGACATTTTCAGGAGCACAAACCAGATCACTAAAGTCATCCATGGCACCCTCATTTTCTAATCTAGAAAATGTAAATTATAGTTAAAAACCTTCAATGGCTGCCTATTTCTTTTAGGATTAACCAACTTCCTTTTTTATCCTTGTCTGAGGATATTTTTATTGATTTTAGAAAGAGAGCAAGGGAGAGAGAGAGAAAGAAACATTGATGTGAGAGAGAAATATCGATCAATTGCCTCCCATATATTCCCTGACTGTATATTGAACCTGTGACCTAGATATGTATGGGACAACACTCCAACAAACTGAGCCACCCAGCCAGGGCAGGGTTAACCAACTTCTTAATATGCTGTATATGATCCTATATGATTCAAACTCTACCTACTTTGTCAACTCAGATAGAGCACCTCCTTCACTCTTTGCACTCTGGTTACACTATTGCACTGTTCTTTTGCCTATACTTTACCATATCTCTCCCATCACAGAATCTTTGCACATGCACCCCTTCCCCAGCATCCCTGTCTGAAACATGGTTGTTTTCCCCAATTTGCCTAATTACCATCTGGTCATGTTTCAGATTGCACCTTAAGTGTTATTTTATCAGAAAAGCTTTCCCTAATCTCTTTGGCAACATATCTATTCACACTGTATGGATATCTTTCTACTACAGCATTTGCCACAGATATACAACATATATAGCTGTGTGTGTGTATGTGTGTCTCTCCTCCACCCTACTAGTCTGGAAACTCTAAAGGAGGGACTTTGACTATATTTGCTTACTATTTATTAGATATATACTAGAGGCCCGGTGCACAAATTTGTGCACAGGTGGGATCCCTAGGGGTAGCCTGCGGGGTTGGGCCGAAACCCACAGTCCAATACCACTGCAGCTCCTACCTGCTGCTCCTGCTTATCCCAGCCCCACTGCACCTTGCCCCAAGCTTGTGCCCAATCAGTCCATATTGGGAGAGGCTCACCATCTGTGAGCCCTGTGTCTGGCACCCTCCCGAGAGGAGTGGCCTGTGGGATTGGGCCAAAACCAGCTCTCTGACATCTCCTGAGGGGTGCCAGATTGCGAGGGCACAGGCCAGGTTGAGGGACCTGTGAGGAACTGTGGAAGGGCTCCAGGGTGTGTCCAGCCCTGTCTTGCCCAGTCCGGATTGTGACCAGGAAGGAACATGGAAGGTTGGCCAGCCAGGGAGGGACTGTGGGAGGGCTCCAGGGTGTGTCTGGCCCATCTCGTTCAGTCCCGATCAGCCGGACCCCAGCAGCAAGTTAACCTACATGTTATAGTGTCTTCCCCCTGGTGGTCAGTACATGTCATAGCGACTGGTCGACCAGTCAACTGTCTGCCCTGGGGTGGTCAGTGCACGTCATAGTGAGCGGTTGAGTGGCCTTAGCATTTCATTAGCATACGACGATTTGATTGGTTGAACAGTCGACCAGTCACCAGATGACCGGACACTTAGCGTATTAGGCTTTTATTATATAGGATAGTACCTGGCTTTAGTGCTTGGCACATGGTAGATACTCAATATATATTTGTTAAATGAAGGAATGAATGAGTGAGTGAATTTCTTTGCTGTCATACTCAGAGACTGTTTCAAATACTGTGTTTGAACCTGGACACAATCAATTCAATAAAGTGACTATATTTATCTAATTTGACAAGTAACTAATTTTTAAGAGGTTGAAGAAGTATTAATGAGGAAAATGAAAACAACTGCCAATATTTACTTGAGAAAAGAACAGTTAAGAAATATAAAAGGTTTTAGATTCCTAAGGGCTTATTTCGGGGAAAAGTCATTGGCTTGTAAAATCATGCTTGTCAGTGTAGCCCAGAAAAATTAACTGGGGGGGGGGGAAGAAAACTAGAGCAATTGGCTCATAGTAAGGCATATGCATCCATGACAGAATAGCAGTACAAGAATAACTAGAGTTTATAGCCATTTATACTAGAAAATGTAATCAGAACCAGAAAATCTGTGCTCCCTTTCTAGCTCTACTATTATCTCATGACTTGGCTGGTTCAGTTACTTTAATATGCTGAGCATGCTTTCATCAGTAAGTTGCCTGTACTAGTTCCACAATTCTGATTGTGTTATTTCAGAAGAGTTTTACATGCAATGAGACTATGAGTTACTCAAAGGAAGAGGCCACAACTATTCACTGGTGCACTCCCCAGGATCCAGCACGCAACATAGTTGCGATTAGACTGTGTTGTTAATCCTGTTGAATCATTTATCCTATAGCAAACATTTAAGAATATCTTGAGTTGCTTTGGCCAGTGTGCTCAGTGGATAGAGTGTGGCCTGTGGACTAAGGGTCCCAGATTCAATTCCAGTCAAAAGCACATACCTGCATTACAGGCTCAATCCTGCACTCTGGTTGGGCAAGTGCTGGAGGCAACCAATCAATGTGTTTATCTCACATAGATGTTTCTCTTTCTGTGTCTCACCCTCATCCTTCTACTCTCTCTGAAAATCAATGGGAAAATATCCTCAGGTGAGGATTAACAACGAAAAAGAATATCATGAATTAATAAGTCTCTCATAAAAGCATATGCAAAATTTTATGTGTATGCTGGATATGCATTTTTGGGGAAGCAATATCTTTCATAGTATAGTCAAATAAAAATAATAAGGCCCCAAATGTGGAGTTCTTGAATATTTAGGTTATCTCCATAACTCCTGTTGTACGCATTGTACACAACTCGGTTAAAAATACCTTGATTTATCACCACCTAACCCACTTTGTAAGTTGTTAAGAAGTGAGTCTTGTGGATTTACCAATAGTTTACTAGGTGCCGGGGGAGACTGCAGTGATAAACAGATTTAGAAACAGTAGTAAACAAGGAATATTATTGTCCTCAGGAGACTTAGTTTCTAGGGAGGGAAACTAAATAAACACACAAACATGTGAAAATAAATCACAATGACATGAATACAAAATAAGTCATGAAAAAGAAGATAAAGGGTAATGTAATAGACAATCACTGCGGTGGGAATGAGTTCATAGGAGGTCAGGGAAGGCCCAGGCATTCAGGTTCAGAGTGAAAAGGTCACTCACTGGAAGAGGAGTCATAAGACACTAACTCCAGATAATAGCTCATACTATCTGTGCAACCTTGGGTATCGGGTACCCTGTCTAAATTTCCATTTTCTTATCTTTTCAAATACATCCTATACTTATTTTGCATACTTCAAAAAACTATTAAACTTCTAAATTTTAGTATTCGGGTGATTTACCTTCTTTGAAATTCAACAAGAAAGCCCACTGCATGAGAGAACATATTTGCCAATGATATTTCAGGTAAGGGTTTAATCTCCAAAGTTTACAGAGTACTCATACAACTTAATACAAGAAAGATAAACGATCCAATAAAAAAATGGGCTAAGAACCTAAATAGACACTTTTCGAAAGAGGACATAAGGAAGGCCGAGAGACATATGAAAACATGCTCAAAATCACTAATCATACAAGAGATGCAAATCAAAATGACAATGTGGTACCATCTCACACCTATCAGAATGGCTGTCATCAACAAACAACAAGTGCTGGCGAGGATGCTGAGAAAAAGGAACCCTTGTGCAATGCTGTTGGGAATGCAGACTGGTGCAGCCACTGTGGAAAACAGTATGGAGTTTTCTCAAAAAGTTAAAAATGGAACTCCCATTTGACCCAGTAATCCTACTTCTAGGACTATATCCCAAGAAACTAGAAACACCAATCAGAAAGGATATATGCACTCCTATGTTCATAGCAGCACAATTTACCATAGCTAAGATTTGGAAACAACCTAAGTGCCCATCAGTAGATGAGTGGATTAAAAAACTGTGGTACATCTAAACAATGGAATACTACACCACTATAAAAAAGGAACTTTTACCATTTACAACAGCATGGATGGAACTGGTGAGCATTATGCTAAGCGAAATAAGCCAGTTGGAGAAAGATAAATATCACAAGATCTCACTCATATGTGGGATATAATGATCAACATAAATTGATGAACAAGAATAGATCCAGAGACGAATGGCAGGGGAGGGAAGGGGGGTTAGAGAGCAACCAAAGGACTCATAGGCATGCATATTAGCATAACCAATGGACACAGACATGGGCGGTGGGGGCTTGCACTGGGTGGGAATGGCTGGGGAGGAGGGGGTCAGTCAGGGGAAAAGGAGACATATGTAAAACTTTAGACAATAACTAAATAAATAAAAGAAGCAAATATATTACTAACATTACTTTGTTTTTAAATGTTTTCATAATTTAGTTTATGAATTTCAATTATTTTGTATTTTAATTATTATTGTGTTTTATGCATTAAAAATGTTTTCTGGGAGAAGATGTTCAAAGACTTCAACAGACTGACAAAGGGGTCCATGACACACACACAAAAAGTGGAGAACCATTAGGGAGGAAGGAGGGAGGAAGAGGCAGAGCACAGAAAATTTCTAGGGCAATGAAACTACTCTGCATGATACTGTCATGGTGGATACATGTCTTTACACCTTTGTCCAAACCCATAGCATGCACACCACCGGGAATGACCCTGATGGACTTTGGATGATAATATGTTTCATCGATTGTAACAAATGTACCACTCTGGTGCGGGGTGTTGACAGTGGGGGAAGCTTTGCCTGTGTTGGGGTAGGGGGTTAATGGGGACTCTCTGTACCTTCCCCCTTAATTTTGCTCTGAACTTAAAACTACCCTAAAAAATAAAGTTTATTTTTTTAAAGGTGAAAAAAAGAAAAGAAAAGAAATTCAATTGTACTTTTGTTCTGTAATCGGTATTATCCCATGACTTACTTAGCACTAAATTGTTCCCTTCTTGTGATACAATAATTCTTGTGTTGTCATTCTCTTCCTCCCAGTCTCTTTCTCTAGTCAACTACTCCTCACTGATTAGAGAGTGAGGTGGCAGAAATGAGTGGAGGGGCACACAGGAAGGGTTTGGAAGAGATCCCCAATGTGGAGCCCCAAATGTCCATGAGAACTCACTCTCTGCTTTCAATGAATCACCACATTTGTGAGTCAAAAACTAGATTATTTTTTAGCCCACGACACAGAGGAAGAAACTATGGATGTATCTAAAGATCGCTGAAGATGTAACATTCTCATCTTCTGAAGTGGGTACAGCCCATTCCATGATGCTGGTACCCCATTAAATCACAGTCCTGGAAATGTGACCCATTGGCCACTGGTTTTTAATTTTCCTGGAGAGGTGTCCCCTGAGTCAACAGTACATTTTGAGCTCACTCATCCTGATATTAAATATTCAGGGTCCGTCCATGTGAGAAGAGTGTTACTGGTTCTTAAATCAAAATAAGAGTGGATAGCTGATTATTTATGATTTATGACCCACAGCTTTACTTCTAGTTTCACTCATCTAGTCAATAAGACAATGAGACTATAAAATCAAATATTTAGTTTTAATTAGCATAAAGAAAATACACACAAATGGACAAAACATAAAATAGGGCCCATCATATAGAGTATTGTAAAACAAAATGTTCTAATCTTTACCAATATGTGCAGCAGATCATTCAAACTTTTGAGACTTAGGAAGCAATCCTAAAGCTTTCTCTGAAGTCCCTGTAAAAGTAATCACTTCTTTTTAACTTTGCAAGTACTTTATTCGCACCTCTCTTAATTGGCTTTCTACTTCTCTCCATCTTGCATCATAGGTTTTTATAAATATATTTTACTTCTCCATCAAATTCTAATTTCAAAGGTCAGGATTTGTGACTATTTTACTTCTTCTCAGGTAAGAGGTAGTGTTTCAACACAGTGTTTTATTTAGAGCCTGGCATTTAGTAAGCACTTAATAATTATTTGTGAAGTGAATGCATGAGTCAAAGTTTGAGGACTCATTTAAGTAAAAGTACATGTGTTTTATAAAAAAATACCAATGCAGTATGAAAAGTCTTAAATGTTTCTTACACAATGTTAAAAAATGTACGCAATAATTCTCTCTTTTAAAAAGAAGTTTAATGGCTAAGAATACCAAAACCTTTTTTAAAATGAACTAAATCTCTCACAAAACATCCTCCTACAATTTTTATCTTTCAGCCTCTCTTAATCCTAATCGCACAATAAGACTTTTATTAACTC
Source organism: Cnephaeus nilssonii (assembly GCF_951640355.1). NCBI lineage: Eukaryota > Metazoa > Chordata > Mammalia > Chiroptera > Vespertilionidae > Cnephaeus > Cnephaeus nilssonii. The sequence goes on along the minus strand of NC_137074.1, from coordinate 33,630,540 downwards.
TAATTGCTCTTTGATCAGACATTTGATTATTTAGCCAGAGGCTACATTGTAGATTCTAAATTGTTCTGCACAGTTGTAATTACCATATGTTTTCATTTATCTAATTCTGTTAGCTGGCTGTTTACTGAGTGGTCTTAGTGTCAATCAATTATCCTGCTAGCCCATGCATCAAAAACAATTAGAATGGAGCTTTGTTCTCTAGGTGTAGTCATTAGGTTATTTTATTACACACTTCCAGCTTATTAGAGGGCAACCAGAAAAAGACAAATAGGAGATTATCAAATGTAGTTTTATCACTCATACCAAGTACAGATCTTCTGGGGACTCATCTGTGTGGCTAACATTAAGATCCAAGGATATAGGTCTTTGAAAACATCATTAAACACTTAAACAGCCAAAACCGGTTTGGCTCAGTGGATAGAGCGTCGGCCTGCGGACTCAAGGGTCCCAGATTCGATTCCGGTCAAGGGCATGTACCTTGGTTGTGGGCACATCCCCAGTGGGGGGTGTGCAGGAGGCAGCTGGTCGATGTTTCTCTCTCATCGATGTTTCTAACTCTCTATCCCTCTCTCTTCCTCTCTGTAAAAAATCAATAAAATATATTAAAAAAAAAAAACAAAAAACACTTAAACAGTGAAGTTATGTAGATCTAAGTAAATAAAAAAATAATCAATGTGAATTGACATTTTCTTTCAAATGCCTGAAAAACAGTCTTCTCTAGTTAACACAAAATTTGTCCTTTGCCAGACCAATATATTTTATATGGTCTGCTAGTAATATGTTTTTTCAAAGAAATACTTAGTGTTTCCAAAAATTTCAAAACATAATTTTATTTCTCAAAAAATTTATCACATATTTGTTTGAAATTCCTACAGAGTTTGACTAATTCTATATGCATTACTCTGCACACATTATTTAGCTCCTTTCTCCATTTTTTAAAAATAATAAATTTTTATTTATTTCAGAGAGGAAGGGAGCGGGAGAGAGAGATAGAAACATCAATGAAGAGAGAGAATCATTGATTGGCTGCCTTCTGCATGCCCCCATTAGGGATCAAGCCTGCAACAGGGGCATGCGCCCTTGACTGGATTCAAACCTGGGACCCTTCAGTCCACAGGCTGATGCTCTATCCACTGAGCCAAACCAGCGAGGGCTCCTTTCTCCATTTATTTAGTCAAACAGTCCCTGAGCCCATCCATGCCTCTTGCTGATAAAGACATTGCAGGCAAAACAGAAAATATAACACAGCTCGTGGGCTCAGAGTCTTATGGCAAATGATAAACACAATGAGTCTATGCCACTAAAGGTGCAAATGTCACAAAGCACAGCAAGCATATTAGACTAATCATAACTACCAAGTCTTACAGGGGTACTTGGCATTTTATTTTATTTTCCCACAATAAGAATAATTAGCTTTTTTTAAAAATTATTCTAAGCTTTATCTTTGTCATGGACTAGGGATCTCAATCAATGGCATGGAGGTTGAAGAGCCAAAAGTGAGCCAGAAGGATTGAAGAACATACCTGATCATGGGAATCTCTAAATTTATATTTTATTTATTTATTTATTTATTTATTTATTTATTTATTTATTTATTTATTTATTTTTATTTTTATTGTTTAAAGTATTACAAATAGTAGCACATATGTCTCCTTTTCTCCTTTTCCCCCCATTGACCTCCCCTACCCCCTGGCACATGGCCTCACACCTCCATCTCCCCAGTGTCTGTGTCCATTGGTTATGCTTATATGCATGCATACAAGTCCTTCCGTTGATTGCTTACCACCCTGCAACCCTCCTCTGCCTTCCCCCTGTAGTTTGACAGCCTGTTCAATGCTTCTTTGTCTCTGTATCTATTTATGTTCATCAGTTTATGATGTTCATTATATTCCACAAATGAGTAAGATCATATGGTATTTATCTTTCTCTGACTGCTTATTTCGCTTAGCATAATGCTCTCCAGTTCCATCCATGCTGTTGCAAATAGCAGAGAAAAAGGAACCCTCTTGCACTGATGGTGGGAATGCAGACTGGTACAGCCACTGTGGAAAACAGTATGGCGTTTTTCATCAAAATATTAAAAATGGAACTGCCATTTGACCCAGTAATACCACTTCTAGGAATATATCCCAAGAAAACAGAAATACCAATCAGAAAGGATATATGCAACCCTATGTTCATAGCAGCACAATTTATAATAGCTAAGATTTGGAAACAGCCTAAATGCCCATCAGCAGATGAGTGGATTAGAAAATGGTGGTACATCTACACAATGGAATACTATGCTGATGAAAAAAAAAAGAATAATTAACATTTGTTGAGCACTTTAAATATACCAGAGACTGTTCTAAAGACTGAAGATGCATTGAGTCATACAGATTGTACAAGAACACTATGAGTTGGTTGTGATTAGATATCTTTATATTACAGATAAAGAAAATGAGGCATAAGAGGCTGAATAATTTGTAAAAAGCACTCAGTAAGTGACAGTGCTATGGTATAAGCATAGAACCATTATGCTTTTAAATCATTCTACTCTAAGAGTGGTTCTCAAACTCTATAGTGTGCATGAGAATCACCAGGTAGGCTTGTTAAATCACAGATTGTTGGACTCCACTCATAGAGTTTCTGATTCAGTAGGTCTGGCTAGGGCCTGATAAATTGCACTTTTAACAAGTTCCTGGGAGATGTTGACATTCTTAGTCCAGAGATCACTCTTTGAGAACCATTGCTCTACTATATTCCCAGCCTCTAACAGTCTCTTCAGTATTCTGATTTACCCATGACCTCATCATACTCTTAACTCTCACCAAGGAAGCTCATCACTTCCCAGAAAAAAACAGGACCCTACAGGTCACATTTCTCCCAACTTATTTCTGTTCTCTCATATCTCTCCTCTCCAACTAAATCTTATTATTTCCTTCATCTTTTTCTCTTTCACATTTGTAAAAGTTTGCTATTCCATGTCAGTTTCTCTAAATGTGGACTCTCACTCACACCCTCTTGAGATCTTATTTAACAACATGGAATAGTATGCCGAATTAGCATGACTTGTTGTCTATTATTAAAACACAACTTTATTTTTGTGTTCTCTTGTCCCTTTACATATATTCAGTAGAGGAGTCCCTCCCCTCCACCACCACTAGTATAAAAATCCAAACAGTCCATGACTTTTCTGGTCATTTGTAAATAGTAGAGAGCTAATCACTTTAATTCACGAATAGAGTATCTACTAAATCACAATCCGGTCCACAATAATAATCATAACTCTGAACTCTTATCAAACTGAAAATTCTCCTACTGCAGGCAGGCCTCCTATCATCAAGGAAAAGAATGTGGTCCTCTGTGATTTTTACTCTGTCCTCTTCTGCTAAGAAAGGGAAGATAGACTATTCTTATTTGACTAATGTCATAAAATGGTTTATGCTCTCTAATCCTGTTAGGAATTTAAAGCTGACTGCTCATGGAGATGTTTGTGGGTTCTTCAGAAGTTCCTCAGCTGACCACTTTTCACTGTAGCAGTTGTGATTGCCAATGGATTTATCCCCAGCCCCACCATTCCCCTAGTATCCTTTATGGTTCCATCTCTCTCATTTGCAGGCTTCATTTTCTTCCAGACTACTCCTCAAATATTAGAGAGTGTACCCAGGTTTTCACCATTGACATCGTATCTATATCCTCTTTGTAGACAATTTCACCATTCAACATTGCCAATTACAAACTGATTTTCACTAGATCTCCACTTTTCATCTCAAATTTAGTAAATTTAAAACACCAAACTCCAAAACCACTCCTCTTTGTATCTTCCGTAGCACTCAATTTCTCCATTTCCTCTAGTATTCAGTCTTCAATCCCACCTTTTAAGAAGTAGAAGTAGCAACTAGCATCAGAAGCAAACACATAGTAACTATGTACTAGGTAGGTATTGGTAGATAAAGACACTTAAATTTAGAGATGAAATAACTTGCACAAGTCATAGAACTCATAGTTGGCTAGGATTTTATCTAGGCAGGTTCTTTTGGTCACATATGCTATGCTGTGTTCTTCGAATAACTAAAGTCTATTAATCCCCAAGCTTTAATTCATGCCTTATAACTTTGGGTAAAATCCAATGTTCTTTCCACTGCAAGCAAAGCCCTTCATTATCTGGCTCCTGCATCCCTTTCTACTTAATCTCTTTCTACCTACCCATGAAACATCTGGACTGCAGCCACACTGCACTTCCTGCATTCAGATTCAGTCCTCATTAAAATGCCATTCTTTCTAGCTAGAATGCCTGGCATCTAACAATCAAATGGCCTTCAGGGCTCCGGCTGGTGAGATGCCTTTCCTCTGTTTTCACAAAGCACCCTGGACATCTTCTCTCACAGTACTTACCACAGAACACTCACTACAGAATCCTACAAGTCTTTACTTATATTTCCTCATTTCATCCTAAACTAAACACAACTATTCTGTAGGTCTTTAGCAGAAAGGATTGTGTTACAATAGACTAGAGTACATTTTTACTGATCTGTATTTTTAAAAATACCAATCTTAATTACTCCTATTGCTTTATCAAAATCTATGAAAAGTGTTGAAAAAGAAACTCTACTTTCAGATGCAACACATAATATAGATCTACGTATTGCATCAAAATAAGTGTATATAGTTCACTTAAAGATACTACTTTGGTGTAATAAAAATAGACCATTAAACAGTTTTTAAAAAATATATATTTTTATTGATTTTAGAGGGGAAGGAATAGGGAGAGAGAGAGAAACATCAATGTTTAGAGAGAATCATTGATCGGTTGCCTCCTGCATACCACTTACTGGGGATAACCCATGCATGTGCCCTGGCTGGGAATTGAACCATGACCTCCTGTTTTGTAGGTTAACACTTAACCATTGAGCCACACCAGTCAGGCTAAATGGGTTTATTTTATGGTTAAAAATTTTAAAGCACAAATATTCTCTTCATTTTTTGTGTGAAACAGAACTCAGATTTCAAATAAATTACTGGGCAATTACTTGGGATGAGTCAAACTCATTTTTGATAACAATTTCAATTCTATCCATAGGCACCCTGCTGTACAAAAGTGGTGAAAACACAAATCAAGTGCTTAAATTTTCATAACACATGTTAGTTCTTAACAGACTTATGTCATGTTTAAAGAATATGATTGCTATTGAATCAACTGCACAGAATATTGGCACTTGAGAAACTCATCACAGAATCCAGCCCTGAACTGACTACTGCTTAATCCTAAAAAGCTCATTTAAACCAAAGATATTTGAGACAGGCTGCTCAAGGGACAGGCTACTTTTTGCATTAGTTTTTTATATGTTGTCCATGTATTAATTTAGAATTTAAATTATCTAAATTTCCAATAATCTCCAATATATTTATTAATGATATTTCATTTTTGACTTTTAAAATGTGTGATATAAGAATATATCAAGAGATTTTTCTGTGCTTTTGCAAAATATATTGCCCTTATGTTATTTTGAAAGACTTTAAAAATTTCCTGTAAAATTGCCCTTATGTTATTTTGAAAGACTTTAAAAATTTCCTTTAAAATTCAGTCCAGGAAATAATCTTTCTCTCCAAATGAACTGCTATGTATTCATTTATCAAATAATTAAAATCATATCACATGACAAATTGACCTTGTGGCTGTGACTTCAGGGAAAACAAAATTTCTTCTAATTTATTTCTTGTTCCCTTGGTTACATTTTGATGTTGAAATCACTGTCTAATATTTTTTGTTTAAACAATCCAATCTAATAAAGAGGGAATATGCAAATTGACCATCACACCATAACAAAATGGCTGTGCTCACAGTGGAGGCAGGGATTCCATAACACAAGATGGCTGCGCCCACAGTGGAAGCTGAATTCCCATAATGAGCTTTAAGGAGCAATCATCAGGGACCTGAGGCTGCACCTCCAGCTTCCGCCTGGTGGGGTTTGACAGGGGACCTCAGGCCAAGCCCCCTGGCCCAGGCCAGGGGACCTCAAGGCACACCCCCCAGCCCGGGTAGAGGGACCTCAGGCCTCACCCACCACCACAGCGCTGGGCCTGGCGACCTGAGGCCACACCCCCCACCCAGCAGGGCTTGACAGGGGTGGGGCCGGCTGGGTCTGGATCTAGCCCAATTGGGGTGGGGCTGGCTAGGTCTGGGTCTCGCACGATTTCAAGTCAAGGGACTTGACTCTGGTTCCTGTGGTGCTCCCCAGACTCTGACAGGAGGAAGATTTTCACATACATTTTACTAACTTTCTTTCATCTCTGACACTTCTATTATAGAGAAAGGGCAAACAGTAATATTAAAATATTCCCTTTAATTAATTCCCTTTTAATGTGCATGAATTTCATGCACTGGGTCACTAGTAGGAGAATATAAAACGAAATAAAATGACAAATACATATTAACAAGTTGACAATAATCAGCAAATTCTCTTCTTTAAATCTCCTTGCATATTCTTTTTTTATCCAATCTGGTCATGTTAAAGATGATTTTTCAGTAACTGTAGAGTATTAGAGAAAGTAAATACATTAAAGTTCATTCTCTAATAACTTCCAAGAAGCCTAGGATTCAATAAAGCATTTATTGTGTATCTTCTGGCTATATAGTATTTTTGTTCTGGTTAACACATTACAAGCCTTAGGCAGTATTGAGTCAAAGAAATAAAAATCATCATTGACTCATATTTCAGAACTAGTGAAATTGTCTATAGTTATACTTGTTTCATATGTATATCCATATATACAGATATAGGTATATACATACCACAAAATCAATTGTTAAAATATTAGATTTAATTGTATTTGAAAAGCAAACATCTAATAACTGTATAGCTTATGTGTCATGTAAAATAGAAATTCAAAATTTAGTCATTATTTAAAAGATTCATTTTCTATAGGAAGAAAATATAATCTTGATAATAACTAAATCAGATTAAATATTGTGAACTTGGGCAATGCATGCTATAAATTATATGACCTATTCTAAAATTATATAATTAAGAGGCTAAGATTTTTTCAAGGATTATGAAATTTAAAAAATGTAATTATATACTTTATTATATTTTTGGGGAAAATAAACACAAATCTGAAGCAATTCATTTTTAAGAGACCAAGGTAAGTTTAACACCCCAGCAAGTTTCATATTGTGATATTTGAATTGTTTATTACAGGGGCACAATCCACCTACCATCAAAGCTTTACAAGGTCCTGAGCCCAGGCTTCTTAAATGTAGAAACTTGAACCTGAATATGTTTCAACCAATGTTGTTAGTTTGATAAGACTTCATGCTGAGGCTTAGACTTTATGTCAAATTTCTAAGGAAGAAAAATGAAGTGTTTCAAGAAATGGCAACAAGCATGAAATAAGATGATGTGTATTTACTGGAATTCTTTATTTTTTTTAGCTCCTATGAAAGTAAGGTTTCATGGGACTAATAAGTTCTAAGATAAGATAAGGCAGAGGGAAGTGGGATGAAATGTTTTTCAAAAGGATTGAGAATAATTGTAGACCTCAAAAAACAAGCAGTAAAAGTCATACAGAGCATGCTGAAGGAAACAGAAGTTAAATAAACATTTCTGAGAAACTGAACTATGTAGTAATATGAAAACCTAAACGAAGGTTACAAGGGAAGTTTGGGGTGACTTAAGAGTGAAAAAAGGCACCTGTGAGGGTGCCAAAGGATAGATTTTGACAAGAATTATTTTTAAGTGAAAATATTAGGTGTGTTCATATCAACACAATAAAGATCTATCTGTATTTAAACTACAGTTATTTCAAAGAGAAAACACACCATTATACATCTGTTTGGGGTCACCTTATTACAGTTCAGGAAAGAGTCCTAGAGTTTGTATAGCACCACTAGAAGGGAACCACACAGGTCTGATCGCTGTGCATCAGCATGGTCTGTTTGCTGCTATCACTGTCCAGCAGTTGGGAGTTATGCCACATTGCTTCAAGGCCTTAGAGTACTTTTCCTGCCTACTGTGCTTACAATCACTCCATTTCAGCTAGTCTATCAGCTGCTTCGACACCATGCTGTTATCCATCTCCCTCATATATCCGGACCAGTAAATCTGAATTTTAGTGAGCATGACTTTCTTGCTGATGTCCCAGGATCCTGCTGTTGTTGACCTTGTGCCATTAAATGTTAAATATAACTTGTAGGCAAAGTTGAAGAAACTGTCCCAGAAACTTTTTTTTTTTAATTTTTTAGATTTTAGTCTTTAATTCATCTACTGAAGAAAGTTTGACATTGTAATCATGAAGTCCTAGACTTTTCTCTTTGGATGAGCCTAAATGCTTGGTCCTTATCATAGTTCTATATACTTACCTTGAAAAATGTATTCTAGTCCATTTAAATCACTTTCAATTTGGAGGTTTACCAAGGTCTACTACCAAGATTACAATGCATGACTGTGACATTATTTTAGGGATTATTTCATTTATTTTTGTGATTGTGTTCTGTTCAACTTTTGTCTTTTTAAATCTATCAAAGTTGATTCTGCTGAGCAATCATCACAACTCATAAATTCTGCTTATCACTAAATCTGATAATGCATGGCAGATAGAGTCAGCATATAAATGTGTATGTAATTTTAGCAATCAGCTGAACATTCTTAAATTAATATCTATAGCTATTATTATCATTATTATTATTGAGAGAGAGAGAGAGAGAGAGAGAGAGAGAGAGACATCAATCAGTTGTCTCCTGGACATGCCCCGACTGGGATTAAACCCACAATTTGGTATGTGCCTGAACCAGAAATCCAAGCAGTCATCTTCTGGTGTTCAGGACTATGCACCAACCAACTGAGCTACATCAGGCAGAGCCATATTCTCATATTATTTTATGTAGTGAAAAAATTGGTTGATATAAGTAACTTAGATACATTTTTAGTTTATTATTTTATTATCTTTATGTACTTTTATGACACAATATCTGTTTCTGATGTTAGCTTCCTGGCATCTTCAGATTAACCCCAGGTCACATACTTTTGAATTTAGGAAAATACGTTATCATCTATAAGGGGAATGAACTAAAATGAGCTTTGAAAGCCAGAACTGTGGACTTTATACTGGGTCAGATATTAAGTATGGGAAGGAGGAGTTCTAGAGGTTATTGGCCCTATGGTTACAGAAAGGGACAAGAAACCAAATTGTGATGGAAATGATATTTATCTTAAATATCAGTTGATGCTATCAAAAGTTAAAATCTTTCCTTCTCATAAAGAAGACAAGATAAATACTACTGAATTATACAAAATTGAAGTATTCCCAAGATAAGTATAAGCCAAGCTAAAGATAGATAACCCTCTCCCCACAAAATCTAATTTATATATGCATGTACATAATATAAAAATATGTACTACTAGAGGCCCAGTGCATGAATTTGTGCATGGGTGGGGTCTTGCCAGCCTGCCCCGATGGGGGCCGATCAGGGGTGGGGCCAGCCAGCCAACCACCCATGGACCCTCCACCCAGCCAGTCCCACTCCTGATCGGCCAGGGAATGGGGGCAGGCCAATTGGGACCTGGGTCAGGCCAGTTAGCTGCCGCAGTGCACATCATAGCCACCGGTCGTTCTGGTAGTTCTGGTTGTTACACCGTTCAGGTTGCTGGGCTTTTATATATATATACTAGTGGCCCGGTGCATGAAATTCATGCACGGAGGGAGCAGTTCCCTCAGCCCAGCCAGTGCCCTCTCCAATTGGGGACCTCTTGGGGTATGTCTGACTGCCGGTTTAGGCCTGATCCTGATCGGGCCTAAACCGGCAATCGGACATCCCTCTCACAATCTGGGACCGCTGGTACCTAACCGCTCACCTGCCTGCCTGCCTGATCGCCCCTAACTGACACCCCTTGCCAGCCTGATCTCGGCCTCAACTGCCCTCCCCTGCCAGCCTGGTTGCCCCCAACTGCCCTCCCCTGCTGGACTGATCTTGCCCCCAATGGCCCTTCCCTGCTAGTCTGATGTCACCCCCAACTGCCCTCCCCTTGCTGGCCTGGTTGCCCCCAACTGCCCTCCTCTGCTGGCCAATTTGGTTCTATGCCAGTCAGTGTCAAAAGCTCCACCTCCTAGGCAGCTATTGGCTCCTCACAGTTGACCCAGATTTGGTTCTGATTGGTCAGTTTCTATGCCAGTCGGCGTCAAAAGCTTCGCCTCCTAGGCAGCCACTGCCTCCTCACAGTTGACCCAGATTTGGTTCTGATTGGCCAGTTTCTATGCTAGTCAGCATCTTTGGGCCTATCAACGGGGCCTGATCACAAAGGTGGGGCTGATCAGCAGCTCCGGTGGAGGCCTGGAGAGAAATGGATGCAGGACTGCTGGCCAGGCTCTGAGGGAAAGAGAGAGGCAAGTGCTGGTCAAAAGCTGCCTCAGACGGTACAGATCAACCCCTGCTTCTCTCTTCAAGTCTCTTTCCGGGCCTGATTCACAGCCCCCTCAGTAGTCACTGCAGGGTCACCGGGCCTGCAGCCACAGTAGTCAGTGCTGGGTCGCCATTGGCAACCCAGCGCTGACTTCCGGTTGTTCAGCCTTTGGTCATGATCTGTCCTTACACCCTGGCTCTATATTATAGAGATAGATACTTATATATATTAATTGTTTTACAACTTTAATAGTATTTACATGTACTATTGCAATGTATGTCATGTTTTCTCTTTAGCTGTTTAGCTTAGCAGCTCCTTTAGAGTAGAAAATGTACCTTTACTCAGGGAAATAAAGGAATTTGTGTTAAAAAGATGTTTTTAAAAGTTGATTCCACAAATAAAAGGTACTGAAGAAAAAAAACTCAAGAAAAATTTCTCCCAACTGTGGACCACTTTTATCTTTGAGATGGTAATAGGTATTCCAGAATACAAAACAAAACAAAAAACAAAACAAAACAAAACAAAAACCTGCTTTGTGTTCAAACAAATTTAGAAAACATGGACCAACAAAGCTGACGGGGTTCTTTACTGTAAGACTGTTTAGACTTTTAACTCTGCCTTCTACATTTTCACATAGAAAGGCTAGATATAGGAAAGTATGGCACTATTTGCCACAAACTTATTTATTCAAAGCATTCCTATGAACATCTCAAGAAATACAATTTGGGTAACAATGGGTAAAAATATAAACCAAGATACTAACATACCACTCTTCATAGTTTTCCTGCATAGCTCTTTTATAATTGTGTATGTTACTAAGAAAGGCCATGCAGATTTCATATCTAAGCAGCTACCAAAATCCAAAGTATTCTTTAAATTTGATCCATGTGATTGCCAATCCCATCCTCATGTAGTGGCTAAAAATGTTTACCATAGCTCAAACAATATTCCTTTTTTTTTTTTTTTAAAGAATGCTGGCATAAAATTCCAAAATGGTTATTTGGATTCAAGGACATAAATGGGTTCAAGGATATAAATATCTATCATGAAAAACTATCATTAAAAATCACACTGCCATATTTTTATCATGCCAATTTTTAAATCCATTTAAGAACCATTGCTAAAAATAAAAGTTAGAATTATAGCTGATTCACACAGCTTTTGTGAGTAGGACAAGTTCAGAAAGCAAGAGGAATGAATTTCTAACCTCTCTACCTACATCCTGAATTCAATGCCCAGGCTGATGTGAATAAGTTCTTTGTCTTTCTAACATCAAAAGCATAAACTCCAGTCTTTGTTTCCTGGTGGCATAGTGGGAAGGACACTGGATTGGGAGTCAGAAGTGAACCCTGGTCTTGGCTTTGTCCCTAGCCCTCTCTGTGACCCTACGCAGGTCTCAGTTGCAGTAGAGAACCTGGGGTCCTTTCGATCGTGGACACTCTGTAAGGTCAGTAACGAGATGAACTGCAGGACATTGTGTTGTCACTCACTATTCAGAAGTACAGAAACCAATGCCTGCCTAATGCTAGAGTTCAGGCTGCTACTAGCAAACGCTTGTGCAAATTAGAAGAAAGCCATCACTTCTGGGAGGATGATTATAAAATCTGTCCTTCCTGAGAAGACCAAAAAGAAAAAAAAAAAAAAAAGAGCCACAGCTGGTAGGACAACTAACAAAAAAAAAGTACCCTCTTTCCCAGCTGACATGGCTCAGCAAGCAGGGCTCAGGCTAGATTTCCACATCCAGTCTCCCCTCCACTCGGAGCCTCCCACTACCATCTGTGGCAGCTCTCTCAGGACATCCTGTTGAGATTTTATGTACTGGACTTCCTACAATACTTCATTTTGCTATCACCTACCTGTTCTATGTCTCAGTTTTCTCCCTCCACAGACAAATGTGTTTAAGTCTTCCTAATAATGATTTTCTCTTGGTTTCTAGTTACTGAGCTCTTAATCTTCTCTGCACATCCTGGCTTGCATGAAGTTTCCATTCTCTTCCTCACCTAGCCACCTACAGTTAGTTCCTGAATACAGAGAGCACTGAGTTCTCAAGCCTGCCCACCTCCTTCTGCTCACTTGCTAATTATTGGGCAAACCCACTAGACACCTTTCAAGCCTTTTACTTGATCCCATTTTTGTCTATTCTCTGTATCATAAAATCATCATCCCATTAACTTTGGTGATAACCCTGTTTGAATGAATAATTCTCTTAATAGCTCTAATTTTAACTGCTTTTTAAAATACCAATGCCCTCCCAAACCCCTATCTTTTGTCCTCTTTTCAGCCTAGAAAGCTCTTTTAAAATATCTTCTCCATACCTGAAACTTCAACTTCTATTATAAACTGATGATTTACAAAGCTATAACCCTTGACCCCTTTCCTGAACTCCAGACACCTACAGCTAACTATTAGACAGTCCTTTCTGAAATCTTAGGAGCATATTAAATATGAAACATTGGTGACATCGAATAGGTCATTTTTGTTTTATTCTGTGATTTCCTTTATCTTCCCACATTACCTAAGCCACACCCACACTACTAAGGCAATTTATATAACTACAAAAATGCCACATAAGATTTTAAAAGTTCTTTAATAAACTGCCTTTTCTAAGTGCCCCTTTTACCCCACCACTCAATTCCCTGGCTCCTACCTCTGTCTTAGTTCAAACCATCCTTTTCTCTACCTTCAGCTGCTTTAACTATAGAACTGAAATGCTAACTCTCTCACACAGTTGTGGCATGAGTCAGATGAGATAATGCATAAAAGGCCTGGGACACTGCAGGAGTGCAATAAATGGCGGGATATTATTATTGTTGGAATTATTATTTTTATTACTAGTAGGATTATGAGGTTCCATAAATTGCAACTCGACCATAACTACCACTAACTTTATTTGCTTTAATAATAGTTTAGGGTTGAGCTTGATCTGGTTTACTCAATTAGCATTTTTTAAAACTACGTAGCACTGAAAGGAAAGATTATAGACTAACTCAACATGAGAGATCCCAGCTTAATTTAGAATTGCAGACAGATACGGTATACTGAGCATCCGTTTTCAAAATTTTAATTAGCAAGCACCCTTCGGCTATTCTGTATCAGATGAATAACTTGGTACTTACTGAGTCAAATCCAAGAATGTGTTTGTTAGTTAATGAAACTATCATATGCCTTCGTATTAATGGAAAATTTCCGAGTTTATTGAATAGTAAATACTTTATCCTTTCAGAGTTTAATCTCTGGGATTAAACTTCTCCTTGGAAATATGAAATGACTATTTTGAAATTATCTGAGCCATTTGAGCGTTTGTTTTAGAATTCCATACTACGTTCAAGTGAGTTTAGGTAAAGGGGGGAAATAAAATGTCCATGCTGAAAGCTTGGACTAAAATGTGACTGTCCATGGTAGAGATTTCACAAGCATGCATTTGGGATGAGTAAACTCAGACTGGAAAGGATTTTTGACTAGACACATAGTGTCCTATAGGACAGGGTGAATACTCTCTTCTTTGGCTTTCAACTTAAGATGGCATTTGACTAAGAAACTTCAATTTGATCCCTCCCTACAATGACTTCCAAATTCCTGCAAACACACAGAAAATTAAACTCACCTAACATTCAAACAAAGCCTGACCCGCCATTTGCCTGACTATGGAAGAAAATCTTACCAGCTTTTGATTGAGGTAAACAGAAAAAGAAAGAAACAACAATATCTTTATCTTTATCTGTATCTCTATCTCTTCCTCTGTCTGTAGCCACCTCCACCTCCACCTTCACCTCCATCTCTATCTCTACTCTTCCTCTATATACCACATACATTCTGATGTTCATCTTGTTGCAAACCTAGTATCTCATATTTGGTTTTCAAAACACAACTTCATTTTTAAAAACATCCTTCCCAGTAAAAACTATTTATAAACTGAATACAAGTGTTCAAGTCTTTTAAAAACAGTTTACTGCTTTTCTGCCTCCCTGTCCTCAGACCAGCAGGAGGCAGAAGCAGGAGACAGAAAAGATAGCTTGAGCAGATTTCCATGGGTCACAGAGAAGCTGAAAGTCACTTTTGGGGACCAGGAGGGAAATAAAATTGTAGTATACTGTAATTAGTAAAGTTGGGAGTAGCTTAAAGATGTCATAAAAGATGAGGTCTGCTTCGTATCTTTGGTGTATGTTTTGGATACTATATTTTTAAATTACCTTCAATTATTTCCCCCATATTATATTTACATCTTCGTATGGAGCCAATGAATCTCAGAAAAAAAAAGGAAGAAAAAATCAGAGAGCAATTTCTAGGAAATTGGCTAGAAAAATATAGATAGATAGGTGTAATGTATATTTTAGTTCATCCAGCTAAAACATTTAAGTACATGTAGAAAACAAAGAATTACAAAAATAAACTGTAGGTTATCAAATTGGTTTAAAAAACTAAAGCCAAATGCTTAAAGAATGTGCCATGCCTAAAGAACATGTCACAGGAAAATTAAAAATAAAAAGACAGCTAAGGATTAATATCCCGATTCAATGCGTAGATAAACACATAGTTTAAAGTCATATTTCAGACACTGATTTGCAACATCGATAATATATACAGTATAAATTAAAGATATATCAGGCATACATATTTATAATATGAATAATATTGTATTTAAACATATAAAGAAAATATTTTATAACTTCAAGAGCAAATGGACAGAAATTTTAGAATAGAGAGAAAAAAAAACTTGCCTCACTGTCTATTTTAACTTGAGTATACCAAAGTTCTAAAACATAAAATTAATACTTATATGTAAAGATAAATATACTCCATATAAGGTATCATGTAAAAGTAGATCGGGCCTAAACCTGCAGTTGGACATCCCTCTAGCAATCCGGGACTGCTGGCTCCTAACCGCTCAACTGCCTGCCTGTCTGATCGCCCCTAACCCCTCTGCCTGCCTGCCTGGTCGCCCCTCACCACCCCCCTGCTGGCCTGGTCACCCACAACTGCTCCCCCCCCCCCCCCCCCCGCTGCTGGCCTGGTTGCCCCTCACTGTCCCCACCCCTGCCGTCCTGGTCGCCCCACGCAGCCTGCTGTTCAGTCGTTTGGTCGTCCCTCACTAACCCCCCTGCCAGCCTTGTCACCCCACGCAGCCTGCTGTTCGGTTGTTACTGTGAGGGCATCCGGATCAATTTTTATTAGTAAAGCTAGTGCACCTGAAACTTCTATAATATTATATACCAATTTCACCTCAGTTGAAACAATTTTTCTCTGTAAATTCTTTATTAAGCAAAAATTTTAAATAAATTAACTAATAAATCAATTTAATAAAAGAAAAAATACAAGAAAAGCAGGAAGAGATATGTATTACAGTAAATAAATTGATAAATTATCAAGCAGAAAAATATCTGAATATTTTATTTGACTAAAGCAATAAAGTACAAATTTATGCCTTATGTAATACTAAGAAACATAAAGAAATATGAATACCACTTAGGAATGAGAAAGAAGATCCAAAATCTGAAAAAATTTTGAGAATGCGATATACAAACCTGTGCAATCTAATATACAAATCTCAGTGAAATGATGATTTTGTAGATATATGTGTTTAACCAAAATTGATCAAGAGAGAGAGAGAGAAAGGGAGGGAGGGAATGAAAAACTTGGATATAAATAATTATAGAAGGAACTGGAAAAGATGGAAAAATGTTGAGGCTCAAAGTAGTTCAAAGCAAATTCTTTCAAGCTTTCAAGTAACCAGTATTCCTCTGACATATAAACAACACAGGAGCACAGAAATCATGAAAGATTCTGAAAATCATTGTATGAACTTAGCACTACTATGATATCAAAACATTAAGAAAAGAAAAAATTGTTGATCTCTTCCCCCCCCCCCCCCCCCCCCCACTTATCAAGTAAATTTTAATGGAAGCCAAAAAAAAAAGAAAGAAAGAAAAAGAAAAATTTACAATCCTGGCTGGTTTGGCTCAGTGGCTAGAGCGTCAGCCTGCAGACCAAAGGGTCCCTGATTTGATTCCAGGCAAGGGCACATACCTTGGTTGCAGGCTCCTCCCTGGCCTGAGCCCTGGTTTGGGCATGTGCATGAGGCAACCAATCGATGTGTTTCTCTCACATCAATGTTTCTTTGTGTCTTTCCCTCTCTTCCACTCTCCTTAAAAATCATTGGAAAAATCCTCAGGTGAGAATTAACAACAACAAAAAAATTTACAGATAAATATTACTTTTTTATATGCACATCATCTAAGTAAAATAACAGAAAACTGAATTTATTGCAAACTTGACCAAGTAGTTTATTTCAAGAATGCCATTGAATGACATTTATACCTTGAATATTAGGATTCACTATTAATGTAATTCTTAGTATTATTAGATGATGAAAAAAACTATATGATCATCTTTTTTTTCTTTCTTTCTTGATTAATGTATTACATATGTGTCTTTGTCCCCCCGTTGCTCCCCCACCGCCCCACTCATGCCCTCACCCCCGCCCCCCTGGTGTCTGTGTCCATTGGTTATGCTTAAATATGCATACGGTCATCTTACTAAATAACAAAAATTTACATGTTAGGTTATAAAAAGCAAAAGTTTATTTATTTCAATGTAAGCATCACCAGTCCAGGCTTGCTCAATAGCACCAAGTTTGGGGAACTCAGACTCCTTCTCTCTGAGTGTTTCCTGCTTCTCACTGGACAAAAATGGCTCACTACTACATCTATATTTAGGTCCACAGGAAGGAGGAGAAAAGGATCTTCTCTTTATGTCCTAGTAGATAGAAAGTATCCACATGCCCCATTTAAATGAGATTGTTGATTGTCTAGGAATCTGAATAAAACAGCCAATATTCAGGGGTTCTCCAAAAAGACAAGAATGGATGTTCTTGCCATCAATATTTGCTTTAGATCACATGTTTCTTTTATTTGTGAGTATTTGATTCTGACCCATGAAAACAGAGGAACAATATTTCAAGAGTTCTCGATACATTACAGCTACCTAAGAGATAATTAGTTCTGATATTTATATATGTCTTATGATCTACAGGGCTTGAACATCTGTTTTGAAGGAGAAAAATTCTCATAATATTGCCTTTTTTGCCTTAATGTATACAATGATTAATTAGTACTGGTTTAACCTAAACAACTTATCCATACAAATAAATATCACATTTTTTTCCTCTAAGAAAGGCATATACTTTAATACTAAGATATTTAAAATTTGTCTTATACAGTATTTGATTCTCATTAAATCATTTTACCTTCCAAATGGTTAATTCTTCTGTAATGTTATAACACAAATCATACTTCTGTAGCTACATCTCTATTATTATTTGGCTATTGATGGCCTTTCACAAAGATGCCAAAAATCACCATTTCATGATGCTCACCATATTGTCACTCATTGAAAAATTCCAGCTCCATAGGATACAAGTTCTCTGAAGAAAAAAAATCCCCCAGGCGCTGAAATCAGTGGGGAAAATGAATTTTCCAATCCCATAGAATTCTGTAAAGTATTTACTATGCAATATTTTACTAATCTTTCATAGGATTCATGTCACTTAAGATCTCTACAAGCTCTAGGAAAGCTTTTTCTATGTATTTTTATATTAAAAATAATTCACTTCACTAGTAAAAATATTAATCAATTATATTTTTGCTAATAATTGGCATCAGATTATAATTTATACTTTCATAAGATAAACTGTATTCTGGAGTATTCTGTATGGTCTCTAATTGTATTAATACTACTGATATATGTAATAAAATGTTTTTAAAATGAATTTTTTGACTAAACAAGAAATTAAATATTAAACATTGCCAAGGTTCTTTTTCTCATCATTAGATCATACATTGAGAGTTATAGAAGAAAAAATTTTAGAAAAATTTCTAAACATTCATATGCTACTAATATTCTCCTTCAACTATTTTTACCTAAAGTTTTAGTCAAGCAATTACTGGTTTCCTGTTTATGTTCCATAATCCAACCTATCAGTCAAACCATGATTATGCCCAGACATGATGTCACACCTATCTATAGCATTATTTGATTGGCAAGAAAGCTGGTTATACATGAAACTGACATCATATCTTTGCATAAGAAAGCATTCTTTTGACAGTATATTTGTCATAAACTCTTTATGTAAAAAACAATGAGAAGCGGTTATTTTTATAGAATTTCCCTAGTGCTATAATAGTCTGTATTTTCTGAGAATAAAAAATATATAAAATCTCTTTTTAGACATATTACATGCACCTTGAAGCACATTTGGGAAAGTTTGTTGAATGCCACACACAATTCTTTATTTTTTTTTCTCTTCTTGATAGGGCACAGCATAATGCTCTATGACAGAGGTCAGCAAACTATGCCTCATAGGCCAAGTTTAGCCCATCACCTGTTTTTCTGTGGACTATAAGTTAAGATCAGGTTTTGTATTTTAAACAGTTAAAACAATTTAAAAATTTTTTATTTAATTACTTATGACAATTACACAAATATCAAATCTCAGTGTCCATGAATCAGGTTTTATTAGAACACAACAATACTCATTGTTAATGTTTTTTCTATGGTTGTTTTTTGTTTGTTTATTTGTTGTTGTTTTTTTTTTTTACTACAATGGTAATTCAAATATTTGCAGCCAAGATCATATAGCCTTTAAAGCCCAAAACATTTACTACCTGGCCCTTTACTCAAAAAGTTTGCCAATCTCTTCTTTACGATCTGTTGATACCTAAAGAAGTTTTCATAGATCCTGCAAATGCTCAGTATCATTATTTCCAGATTCCACTGATAATTGCCATGTGTGTGAGCTAGCCTCCTTTTCCTGTATTGTGTGTATGTGCATATGTAGCAATGTAAGGTAATATAAATAAAATTATGAAAATATACTTAAAAGAAGAGTCCAGAAATGGAAGCTTTAATTTTAACTACTCCTCTGTGTCTGAACCCTAGTTTAGTATGGCTTAATATGAATAATAAATTATGAATGAGTTCTAAATAATCAGCTATTACTTCTCTTATTGTTTCAAAAGTAGATTTGTTTTTGCTCAAAGAATATACATGAAGACCATGGGACATAACAAAAGAAACAAATGAAGAATTGACATTTGGAATAGTTGGCAGATGGAGTGAAATGCTGATTCCACTTTAACCTAATAGCTCATTTATCTTGCAAAGCAAATTTCCTATACATTTTAAATGCAGGTTTCCCAATGACAACAGTTACACTTCTCTGCACTTCAATGATAATAAAAATAATGATACTTTATATTTATTTCAAGTTTTTCTTAAAAATATATTTTATTGATTTTTTTACAGAGAGGAAGGGAGAGGGATAGAGAGTCAGAAACATCGACGAGAGAGAAACATAAATCAGCTGCCTCCTGCACACCCCCTATTGGGGATGTGCCTGCAACCAGAATCAAACCCGGGACCCTTCAGTCCGCAGACCAACGCTCTATCCACTGAGCCAAACCAGTTAGGGTTATCTCAAGATTTACAATTTAGAAAGACCTTCTTAGTGGTGACTACTGATGCGGATGATTAGTAAAGGATGCTTCATTTCACAGAGTCCTGTTATAGAATGCACAGATGAACCAGTTACTATCTGTGGGTCAGACTTGATTCTTGTTTCTTAAGAATAGTTAGTTGAAGGGTAGTGAGTAGCGCAAAATTCAGCAATAAGCATATACTACATTCATTTCAGTCTTCTTTTTAATAAGCTATGGTAGTATAATGATGATCATATTTTAGATTTTATAAATTGTTTCCATATACACCCTTTGTAATTATAAAATGTCTCTCATACACCTCATTTATTGTCAAAGGGCTACGAGTTCATCACCAAGACTTTTATCCTTACTGTTTGGTTTTAGAATCTTTGGTGGCCATATAATTTCCCCCACATTGGTATACTTTTGATAGTTAAACGAGGGATCATTAATAATTAGATCAATAAAATAGATATAAATTAAAACAGACGCAGGCAATCCAGGACTGTCCACCATTAACCAGGATATCACCCTAGTTCTGCACCCATTTGGAGAACAATAAATTCTAAAATTTAACAGAATGTACTTCAGAAAATGATGGTGTCTTTTTTATGAAGCTCTTTCTGCAAGATAATTAATAAGTGGTATTTTTTGTTTACACAGAATTTTGTATTGTGGTAAAACAACCTAAATCATGATAATAAGATTTGGATTTATATTAGGTAAGAAAACCTAGTACAGTAACCTGATTTATAAATTGTTTTCTTTCACAGTCTATTATATGATTAAATACAATTAATTGCCCTTTACTAATTTTTTTAAAATAATTCTAAGCAACTCAGAATTCTAATAAATAGCAGAGTTGATAATCACTCACTGAAGGAGAAGGATTAAAAAGAATTTGAAGTACTTTAAAAAAAATTAGTGTCAAAACAAAACAATAAAATAAAGAAAAGCAATAAATACTTATGGTTTATTTTGATGTAATAAACATATGTTCTCTCTATAACAAAGTCCATGTGGCTATGGTTATAAATACAGACTTTGATTTATGAAGGGGATATTATTGTATATAATTCTGTCCCTTGCTTTATAGATGAAATAGCCACAGTACAGATCATTATATCTACCAGTTATTACTATATCTATCCTCTTGCAGTTGCAAGCAACATAAATATAACTCAGACAGGCTTAAGCAAAAATAAGGTCATTTTTTAGCTGATATGATTGAAAAATGCAAGATGCGGATTAAAATTAGACAGAACTCAGGAATAAAAGGGTGTCACATGGCATCTTCCTTGAGTGAGCTCTGCTCTCATGGGCTCTATGGCTGCCAGCAGCTCCAGGCTTACATTTCCCTGCCCAGTCACTTGGTGGACAGGGTGGCACCAAATCTGGGACGTGAGACTCATTGGCTCTGATTGGGGCTTGTGCCCATCCTTAAAGCTGTCTCTAGGGGGTAGAATACACTGTCCAGGACTGGGCCACATGCCCATCTATGGGTCTGTAGAAAGGAAGTTGCCATGCCTACAGTGTATGGACTGATGAAGTGGGAAAGAGGAGGTTTTCCTAGAGTGGCTCTACCCAATGTCCCCCTGTCCCCAAATAGTGTCATTACAAAAAGAAAGAGAAATCTGGCCAGGTACAATAACAGGTGTGATATTAGATGTTCACTAAGTGTGCCTTTGATCACAGACACATATACTTTCTACTGCACTATGCATCAATTATCTTGTGAAAGAAATACAGGAAATGGCTTAACATTAAACCATGGTGAAATAATGTGACTATATATAGACATACATTCAAATTTACAAAAATGCTATGGTATAGGTACAAAGTACAAAGGCAAGAATGGTACTTGCTCTTAAAGAAGTTACATCTATTAGGAAGATGATGGAGAAAGGATCAACTGTGTGTGGCTTCAGTATTATTAATATACTAATCTATACATACTGTTAAAAATGAAAAGTTTTAGCCAAAGTCTGATATTATCAGGTAATATATGCATTAATTAGACTAATCTTAATAACTGAAAAACTACCACTAATTTTCCAAAGAAAATATTTTTAGTATTTATTTTTTCCAGTTAGAGACACATTTTCTTGTAAAATCTAGTTACATAAATACAAACATTTTCATTTTCTATTAAGACCTTTTAATAATAAGTCTTAATGTAACTATATTTGCTTAAGCTCTCTTTGCATAAAAGCATATCTATTTAATAATATTATATTTACAGCATATATTCTAATTTTGGAACCTTGTGTAACTATAAAAAATATTTTTAGCTCCTGGTAATTATACTTTTTGTCAGTGAATGCTTACCTAATATTTATAAATGAGACAAAAAACTTGAATAAATAAAAGTACTACCTTCACAGAGCCAAATTTTCAAAGTATATCCCCAATTTTTTTCTATTTGTTCAATACAGTTTATTGAACAAATTCAATTGAATTACTGTATTAATTATTATTTGGAATATCTTATAGATAAACAAAAACAAGAATTTTACCAAATTCCCTTCATTTTCATAATTAAAAAGGATACTAATTCTCAATATAAAATGGTAAGAGGGTACCAGTGTTTGTCTACTAGTAAGTCATAGCAACCACACAACAACTATTTGTATCTTTCAATTGCTAACACTTAAGAAGCACTCGTCGAAGCAATTTCCAGATCTATAAATGGAAATCTCTCCAGAAACAGATGGTTAAACATCCATCAAAATCAGAAGACACAATTTATTAGAAGCCACAAAGGTAATTGATCCGGCAATGCAAGACGTAATTATTTCCTCCTGACACCTCGAAGTCTAGCATCACTCTGGTTAATCTACCATAATAAATCCTTATGAACTCTAGTTTTATTTAATTTTCATTTTAGGATTATTGCAATGTCGTGCTTCACTTTCTGACATAATATTATATAGATATTCTTTAGTGTTTTTTAAGCTGAATGTTTATAGGATGCCTTCATATTTTAGGACTTGGTTTTACCAACTGAAGTATATTTAACAATTCATCATCTTTAGTGTGAAAGTAGTAAAGGCAAGGTTTTAAAAGCACAATTCAGATGCCTCTTTTATCTCAGTCTATAAATTGACATTTATAGCATTGGTTATTAGGGGAGTTTTTCTGAAAATATAAATAAGCAGAAGTAGAACTTCCAAAATGCCCCAAGTCATATAGGAAGATAAATCTTTCTAATTATGTTTTGTTTACAATTTACTCTTTCCCATGTTGTAGGTTAAGAAGTCTTATATTTCTTAAATGCATCATTTCTGCTAGAAGAATGACTAAAGGCTGCATCATAGATATAGCTCCCTTTTGGGCAACTAATTATTGAAATAATTAAGAATATATTCAGAAAGGGTGTTTATTTATACCTTGAGGATTTGCAACTATAATAAGAGACATCTAAAAACAGGTTATTCTTATAGAAGGGGTATTGTATGTCTGGAGAGAATGTGCGAGGAGCTATTTTTCCAAATGTTAATTTATACTGATTATCTAATTGTTTAGCTGTTTCTCTTTATATGTACCATTTTTTACACGGGTTGACTACAGTTATAAAACAGAGTAAAAAGAGGTGTCTACACAAAGGGCAAATATTTTCTGGAGTATAAAATCATGATTTAAAAAAACTAACAAGTTATCTTCCTTTTTTTAAAAAAAATGTATTTTAAAATGCATAATTATGTTTCCTCAGATTCCTTTATTTCAGCTAGAGTCTTTCTGAATTGCCAGTAAATTTAAGTTATTTGCAATAAATTAAAATTTCCAGACCTAGAATTACTTTAAAATAAAACTTTAGGAAGAATGAGGGTAGAAAGCATTAATTCATTAAATAGTTCATAAGCACAGCTACTGGAGTTTCAGAACAGTTTGACAAATATCAGCATGCTGGCTGCACCCATTTTTCGCCTTCCCTCCTGTTGCTATGGCAGAGACAACTTCCTTTCTAAGAAAGATTCTCCCTTCCTAGGTCCTATTCCAATACTCCCACTTTTTCAGGGACCATCTTTCTCTTGAAACTTTTATAACTGTCCGTTTCCTCACTCACATACAAATTGGTTTTTCAAATTCAGATTCTTCTTCTGAGTTTCAGGCAAACACACCTGCTTGTCTTCTAGTCACCTTCCCATTTATGTTCTGCAGGCAACTCAAAAGCAACCTTGGGACATCCACTGAACACATGTCGAATAATCCAGCATGTACATAATCCATACAGCAATTCTAAAATCAGCAACCAACATTTAGTTAGGTACCTTGGGTTCCAGGCCTTCTGCTACGTGCTTGAAATTCTATATTTCACTTAATTCTGACATTAACCTCTGAGGTAAATATCCTTGTTTTGTCAATGAAGAAATTAGAACGTGGAGACTTTAAGTTAAATGGGTAGTGCCAACTCTAAATGGCAGGCCTGAGGTTGGGAGAAAGGTTTTCCTGTTGACATGTGTGCTCATAGCTGAC
The DNA here is from genome assembly GCF_951640355.1 of Cnephaeus nilssonii. Taxonomy (NCBI): domain Eukaryota; kingdom Metazoa; phylum Chordata; class Mammalia; order Chiroptera; family Vespertilionidae; genus Cnephaeus; species Cnephaeus nilssonii. The sequence continues at coordinate 33,606,212 of NC_137074.1, read as the reverse complement.
CTTTGTGCTGCCTTCCCATTGTCTCACCGCTCTATGTCTGTTGATGATAACTTTAAAACACAGTCACCCGTCTCTATTTGAAGCCAAATGCCAGGCCATTGAGTAGCAAATGAACATAGTTAACCGTATGACCTTTCAGTGGCTTGATTTCTTACAGTAGTAGATATTATAATTGAGTAAAATGGAGAAATCACTGCCTTTTTTTTTTTTTTAACTATCCAGATAGATTGCCTCCATTGTGCCAAGTCACTGGATATCTGCTTGATTTTACTTCATTTAATCTGTATATGCCAATTGTAGCAATGAGTATGAACACTGAATGTTGGCACTTGGTATGTCAATAATAATAATATTACTAACCTATTTTTTGAACATTCATTATTTATGTAATTTTATCATACATTAAGCTAAAAACAAATTTTAAATTGCCGTTAACAATACTTAACATTTATGTTGGATATTTTAAAGCAATTCTATGTGAATTATTTGAAGATATTGTGATATTTTTCATCCACAACATTAGTCTATGTGTAACACATGCTGTGGAAAAAGCATAACTTATAAAATAAGAGGATATTTATTGAGGGTTTACCATGCAACAAGCATTGTATTAAATGCTTTATATATAGCTTCATAATATAGTAAAAGAATTAACATGTATAAAATGCTATATAGATAGTGCTTGACACATAGAAAGTACTAATAATGTTCTTGCTATTATCATATACTAGAAGCCCGGTGCACGAAATTCGTGCACGGCAGGGGGTTGTCCCTCAGCCCAGCCTGTACCCTCTCCAATCTGGGACTGCTGGAGGGATGTCCGACTGCCCATTTAGGCCCGATCCCACCAGGATCGGGCCTAAATGGGCAGTCGGACATCCCTCTCACAATCCAGGACTGCTGGCTCCCAACTGCTTGCCTGCCTGCCTTCCTGATTGCCCCTAACCGCTTCTGCCTGCCAGCCTGATCACCCCCTAACCACTCTGCTGCCAGCCTGGTTGATGCTTAACTGCTCCCCTGCCAGCCTGCTTGCCCCCAACTTCCCTCCTCTGCCAGCCTGGTCACCCCTAACTGCCCTCTCCTGCAGGGTTGATCACCTCCAACTGCTCTCCATTGCAAGCCTGGTCCCTCTCAACTGCCCTCCCTTGCAGGCCGGGTGCCTCCCAACTGCCCTCTCCTGCTGGCCATCTTGTGGTGGCCATCTTGTGTCCACATGGGGGCAGGATCTTTGACCACATGGGGGCAGCTATATTGTGTGTTGCAGTGATGATCAATCTGCATATTATTCTTTTATTAGATAGGATAGAGGCCTGGTGCCCGGGTGGGGGCCAGCTGGTTTGCCCTGAAGGGTGTCACAGATAAGGGTGGGGGTTCCCTTGGGGTGTGGGGCGGCCTGAGCGAGGGGCCTGTGGTGTTTTGCAGGCCAGCCATGCCCCCTGGCACCCCAAGGGGAGGCCCTGGTATCTGGAATTTATTTTCCTTCTACAATTGAAACTTTGTAGCCTGGGGCGGCAGCCATTTCTGTGGCAGTTAATTCACCTTCTACAATTGAAACTTTGTAGCCTTAAGCGGGTGAGCCCGGCCAGGGTGTGCGGAAAGCTTTGCTTCCCCTGTTGCCGCCGGCAACCCTGGCCTGCTCTCTCAAGCTCCATTCTGCCGCCATTTGTTTGAATTTGTTTACCTTCTAAAATTGAAACTTTGTAGCTTGAGTGGAGGCTCAGGCCTGCAACAGCTATGGAAAGCTTGGCTTCCTCTGTTACCTGGGAAACCTTTCTCTCTGTGGCTGTAGCCATCTTGGATTGGGGTTAATTTGCATACTCGCCCTGATTGGCTGGTGGGCGTGGCTTGGCTGGTGGGTGTGGCTTATGTAGCAGAGTGATGGTTAATTTGCATATTACCGTTTTATTAGAGAGGATTGGGAATATATTATATTGTAATATAAGTATTGCATTAACATATAAAATGGAAATATATTAAACAACTAATCTGTGAGATAGTTACCACTATTGCCCACATTATATAGATAAGTTAAGACAATGGTCCCAGGTCATATGACTTGGGTGAAACATTTTGGAGGATCATGCCATCTGACTCTCAAACATGACACTACACTGCTACCTGAGTTGGGTTTTCATGACTAAATGAAATGACCGTTAAACATATGATAACCAATGAACCTTACTAATGTAAATTTTTAAAAATGATTCCATATGTTTTACTGGTAATGATTAAAGACAATGAGAATCTCAGTGCATAGAGGCCACTGCAGAGGAAGTCTTTTGGTGTTTTTTTTTTCCCACCAGTGGAAGTGTAAGAACAGTTCATCTTTCTGTAGGGAAATTTGTGATAAATATACAAGATCCAAAATACGCATAGCCTTTGATCCAGTAATTCCATGTCTAGGAATAGGTCCTAAAGACATTATCCAGGAAATGCACAAAAACAATTTTTGCATAGCACGAACTGAGAAATGAGCTAAGTGTCCATAAATAGGGAGAGAAGTTAAGTAAATTATTGCATTGCCATGTAAGAGGTTACTAAAAATCATACTGTAAGCAACACTTACTGACATGGGAAATGTTCATGAACTACCTATTGCTAAATAAAAATGCACACTACACAAATATGTAAAAGTTATCTTTTCTGTAAAGAAAACAATAAATATCTGTATGTAGATACACACATAAACACACACATAAGCACACACAAACCCTTACAGAATCCTCAAAAGGAATGCACTAAAACATTAAATCGGTTATCTGTATGGCGAATTAACAGGTTATTTTGGTTTATTCAGTACACTTTTATGAATTGCTTATGTCTCTTCCAATTGAATGGATATTACTTCTATTAGGAAAAAAAACAGTTATTTTTAAAAATCTAATTTCACAAAGAAAAACACTGAGTGGGCTTTTTCGTATTATGTGAAAGTGGGTCTGTGTGGAAGAAGCTGACGACATCTCTAAGGAAAAGGACGGATGGCACAGACACAAATATGTACTCAGCATCGGTTTAGAGCACCAGGCAAAAATCACATTGTATTTGACTCAATGTTATGGTGCCAAACCCACCCTGACAGCCCAGATATGCTTCCCTTAAGAAGCAGTCTACATTCACAGGGAGACTGCAACACATCCTTGTCCTTCCCTTATAAATGCAACATATAGAGTGGAAGATTGACAGCTTGTTAAAAGCTAATTAGGAAGAGTAGGCAAGAAGCAAGCCTTGTGCAACCAAGTGGGTACATTTTCCTCCCTGGGTTATGCTGAAAACTAAACCTCTCATAAACGCAAGTGGGAAAAAGTACATTTATATGCCGAATGTATCATGTTAATATGTGTTAAGAGTAGAAATCCTGGATTCAAAAAATACTATATGTGTAAAATAAACAACTTCCGATTGGCATTAAAAATATGTGCATATTTCTTACAGGGGAAAATGGCATTCCAGCTCATTAAATTATGTCCAGAATCATAGCTGAAACTCAACACAGACTGTCACCTAGCATCACACAAATAATATGGCACGGGTTGGCAGCTGGATACTACAGACTGTGCAAATAATGACAAGGAAAGCTTTTATTCCCAAAGCACTTAGTGCAGATTTCAGCCAGCTCTGTAAACTTCAGAGGCACTAACATTATGCACAAGGAAATTAGGTTTACACCCACATAAAAAAAAGTGTATGTTAGGATAGAGGTGTGGGATAAAACACTGATCGCTGCACAGATGCAACTGCTGTCACCATAGAGCGATTTCTGGTTCCTTTTCCCACCACCCCCTCCAAGGAAAGCAGAGGCAGGATGGAAAACACCCTTCTATTTCAGAAGTTCCAAAAGACTCCTCAAAATCAAGCAGATGAGGCATAGATTAGAGTCCTTCTATCAGATGATGCTATTGACTTTCAAATCAGGTCAAATGAAGCCCAGATTGGATGAAAGCAATCCAATCAAATTTCCATTTAAGTCCAGGTAAAGTGGCTTAAGGATCTAAATTATTCAAAAATTGGCCTCCATCTCATTTTCTCCTCACCATCGAAGTTTGTCAGTTATTAAGTTACCCAGAAAACTCTCAGACCGAACAAATAGAAAACTTTGTTTAAAACTGTTCTCTTTGTTTTATGTCCATGTATACAAGCAATAATTACTGAATTCCAACTCTGGACAACCAATTTGACTCTGGACAACCAAAATGAATTTGGCATGGCTATTTCTTTCAATGAGCTAACAATCGAAGAAGGTGAATAAAGATGAAAACCAGATGGTTAACACACATCAAAATGTCAGGCTAGAAAGCCCTGGAAAGGAGCAAAGGTATAGTCAAAAGCCTGGGAATGCTAGAGCAAGATGAAAGCAGGGGAGTTTCACAACTTCTCAGCTGAATTTAAATTGATCATAGAACAGTCAATTAGATTGGATTCGGGCACCCTCCTTTCTAACTCTAATCTCATCCCCCTTCCCTCATAGTCTTGCCAGTCAAACTTCACCCTTGATAGAGAATACCCTGTGTGTAGAGAGAGATAACTGATTGCTAAGGTTTCATCCCAATCAACCTCGGCAGGACCAGAGAAGGCTGCCCGCCCAGTTCCCCTCTTCAGTCCAGCATAGAGCCTCAGAACGATACTGCTGGGAGGGTTCCCCCAAGCAGTATCTTCCCCCTGTAAGAAATATGCACATATTCACATTGCCTATGCAAACAACTACAGAGAGAAGTTCAGTTTTTGTCCTTTGTTAATATGATATTTTTATTCCATATGATCACTCATGATTTTTTTCAATTTAGAATAAAAATAAAATATGAACATACATTATCTTGTAAGGACTGATTTCTTCTGAGGAGGAGGTATTATGATTTCTTCCTGGGATATTTACTTTAATTCTCCTTGTACAGGGACCAAACATTTTTGATAATATTAACTGGATATTTAAAATTTGATATTATTATAAGAAATGATAAATATGTTTCAGGTCCTTATTTTGTATTTTGCTTTGTCTAATATTAACAGGCAAATTTATATGTGTCTGGCAAATTGTTGCTCATTATCTGCGTTTCCTGTCACTCCTCTTGGAAAATATAAGCAATCATATTTATTACTAATGATGTGAAGAAGAGATGATTTCCCCCCTGTTTTACTATGTAGTGAGTAATTCTTTAGCAGCAGAAAAACATTAACTGTTAAGTGGAAATCCAGCACTGCTTCCTGAAAGTAGTTCTGGGATAACAGGATGCCACTGCTTCACACTTGAAAAGCCTGGTTTGGCTCCCTGACTGCTGTTCTCACTTTCACAGGCAATAATAGCAGGAGATGTGAAAAATCAGATGGCAGGGAAGGACATTTGCCTGTAAAACACAAAAGCTCAAACTTTCCAAAGTAAAGTATTTGAACTCCTCTGAAAGCTTCAATCATTGGTTCATTTTCAATTATTAGAGTACCCAAAGCAGATGACACAAAAGGTTACTCAACTCAAGGAGGATCAGATACTCCAAGGACCCCAGGAAGAGAAAAGAGCTTGAATGTAATTGATTGTGATGTCCTTTCACTGAAATTTACTTCCAGCCTTAGGTGCTCTCCTGAGCTGGGGTGTTTTCCTGGTGAGAGTTCTAGAGGCTGCATTAAAAGCCTAAAGAACTAAAATCTGGTTCTGAAAATCCAAGAAAGAATGCATGGCCCAGCAAGGTCTCACTGTAGTTACTAGAGTAGAGAAATATGTAAGGTCCATTTAAAAAGGTAATTTATATGGAAGTCCTCCCAAAGAAAAACACGTTTGAATATTTTATGTTCTTTATTACTTTCAGGGCCACTAATATGCTAAACTGTCAGTCCAAAAAGAGAATTGAGTAAGAAAACCGGTAATCATAATTAAATCATATATGAAAATTTAGTTTTAACACTAACTCCAAGGTCTGTATCTTTTAGGGTCATCACTAATATTACTATTTCTATGGAAGATTAAGTGAATCATGCAAGGAAATATTTGGAGCTGTAATAAACTATTATATAAAAGGGAAACTAACACAACTTTGTTCTTATAGGCACGAGAGTTTCACATCTCTTTGGATTGCATTTTGCTCTTAATGGATGAAAACAATTTTTTCTCCAAATTAAAATAAAAAAAAAATCCTTGATCTTGAACCTTAAACTATAAAGCCCGTGCCACTTTCAATAATTGTTAGTGCTATTCTGAGACCAGTATATGCTGAAAATACAGTAAAATCCAAACCACATCATAATCGTACGAACTAACTTGAGACAACTCACCCTCAACTTATAATGGCTACTAGGCTAGTTCCAATCAGTCTTACACTTTGTGTTTACATTTTTAATACTTCTTCAAACCAACACCATTCTCTTTCTGGCATTACTTTTATGAGTTAATTAAGCAGATGTGACTCTAAACTTGATTGACCATAACTCTTGGCTCTAAAACAATAGAGCAGTCATTATAAGCTGCCAAAAATACAGATAGTTAAAATTTAATATATATATTTAAATATATATTTCCCCCTAATATTATTAACCATGATGTTACCCTGGAAAAATGTTCCCAAACCTAAGAACCCTCTTAGTAGTGGATAAAGAAGAAACATCAAAGTTTTGCAAGAGGAGGAGTGGGCAGCTCTCTTTATCCCTGTCACTAGGAACAAAGAGTCAGTGTCCCATAACATCTGTGGATATTTGTTGTTCATAAGTTAGGATGCTTTTAAGATGGATAGCACACATGCATTGATGGTATGGTATCAATTAGAAGCTGACGATAGCATCTAATGGATAGTAAAATGATCAAAATGGGAGAAGCTAAGTCTAAATAATACATCAAATGCATAGCTAGCTCCTGAATAACCCAAAGGTTACTGCAGAAGGACAGGCAATTATAACGCCATGTTGTTTTTCCTTGAACACAAACTAAAGAAAACCCCTTTGAGAGTCAAGGACACACAAGCCCAAGCAGGTTCTTTAAAAATCTGTCTATCTCTATCCATCAATTTATCTTAAAAATAAGCCCTTAAAAGCCTTGGCTTTATTTACTTGAACATCCAGCATAATAGTACATTTTGATGTGCTTAATGTAGTGCATGAAGTGAAAGTCATATCCAGTCAACTTTTTAAGCCACTTGTTTTGTTTTAGGCTTCAAACCCTGGGAGGGGTGTTTCAATAGGATAATCTGAGCTGTCACTCTAAAACATTTAAAGATGCCTGATTCTAATTAAGCATATCAATTCTGATGCCTGACTTCAGTAAGACAAAGGGTGCCATCAATTTGATAAGACTCTGCTAAGCAGGGTTTAAAATTAATTCATAATTTCTTTTATGTGTGTCATGTGTTGTGAAAATGAACTGCCATTCAATTTTTCATATGCCATGCACACACAGAAGATTTAATTTCAGGCAGTGTTCTGGAAGGCCTGGGTAGTTTGGGGAGCAAATTATGATTCCATACTGTGATCTTCCTATAATTGGAGCAGAAAGCAAAACTATCTGGCATGCAGATATTGACATTCACTCTCAAAGTCAATATGAATTTATACAATTAGAGAGCTCCCCCTGTTTCTCCCTATAATTAACCCCTGATGGCTCCTTAAAAGACCCTTTATCAAACTGAACCAAGTATAAATTTAAAATTCCTAAAATTTTCTATAATTATAAAAAATGGGATAAGAATTGTGAAGTTTCAGAATCAGTGAAAGTAAATGGTGACTATTAAAGCAATTTATAGTCAGTATTCATATATATATATGTATATATATATATATGTTGATTTTTTTATTATACATGTTCAATGATAAATAGGTTTAAAGAATAATTGGTTGACAAATACACATAGAGATACCATAACATTACACTGTTTATGAGAATTATGTCACTATAAAATGTTATCTTGGGAGAAATTACAAGGCTACTTATGAAATAAGAAAATAAAAGAATATGATTATTAGACTATCTCAAGGAATTTTAAGTCAGATATTCTTTCGCCTATGCACAAGTATTCTCAGATGGTCAGTCTCTTTCCTTCTTGTTGGGAGTTGGAGTAAAAGCTTTATTTTGGAATTTAGTTTGTTCATATTGACTTTTCAGAGTGCAGCAATATAAATGCTAAAATTTTTAGGACAAAACACAGGAAAAATAAATTCATGCTGATCAAGTTAATGGGTTCCATTATTTCCTCCAAGGAGATCTAGGCATAACATATACTACAGACCAGAATCTACAAGATGTAACTATTGGAGTGTGAAATGTTTAAAGGTGAGTTTTAATGTATTCATGACTTTATTTTCTGTTCCTAGACCAGTGGTTGAAAGATACGTTTAATATATTTTAGTTGATTATACAAAATGTGTTTTATGGTTAAGGCCAAATAATAAGTTGTGTGTTTTTTTAATTGAAGATGCACTGAACCACTTTTAAGAACTCTAAGATAAATGCCATCCAATTTCTTTTAGGTAATAAAAAATGGACTTGACTGGATGTTTTAGGCATTCACAAGGCAAAAACAAAAGCAAAATCAACCCAATAATATTCTAACGGTGACAAAAGGCATGTTTCATGATTATTTGGGTGAAAATGCAAAGCAAGAATTAAATCCCCTATTAAAAGAATTTTAATGTTTTATTTTTAATATCATTCTAGTGAGCGAAGAAAAGTGGATATGAAAGCCAAATGTTAAAAAACATTTTTCTGCCAGCTGGAAACCCTTCTGTCTGTTTTGACAAACCTATCACACATACACAGACTGTCACAAAGGGAAAATCTTGCAGTTTCCTCTCAGGAAGATCATTATGAGCCTTTTCTATTGATTGTTTCCTGTGGTATGCATAATCCTCTTTGTGGTTTTGTGCTATCCAGGGAACCTGTTGTGTGCAAACAACCACAGGTGATTAGCGATCAATGAATGATTTTAACCTACGAGATAAATGCAGTAGGACACAGACCTTCATGTTAAGGGCTGTTTAGTTTTCATTCCCTACAGATTGAACTTGATTCCTTTCAGCTGAAGGGAGAAGAACATGGAAAATCAATGTTGCCGGTTGAATCCAACATAGTTGTACTCTGCTCACAAGAAATGTTGGATGAGCATTTCCAGCTGAAGTTTTAAACTGTATTTGTAGGCAATCATTTTCCTAGTGTATGCTTTTACAAAACAAGTCATTTATATAAGCCCATTTGGTATAACCCACGCAATGCTTCTCTAATATAGAGAAAAGCAAAATAAGGCACAGAGAAGATTCAAGGTCGAAATTATTTAATTGTCAAGATTAAACAGATGGTAGTTATATAAAAAACCAATGACAATGTCACAATTTTATAATTTTGTGGAGCTATCTTAGAATCTAAAACACATGTGCTGAAAGAAATCTCATTACCTATTGCAAGAATTTCCAATAAAACTGATCATTGAAATTACCTGAACAGTTTTCAAATATAAATATTCCTGAGGCTTTTTTCCAGATTTACTTGATCAGAGCTTGTACAGGTCTGGTAATATGGATTTATAGAGGTCCTTAGATAGAGGTATTTTAGAAAAAATCATACAGTATAACTATCATAAGTAAACCTATTTTAGTAAAAGTAAAATATTAAAAACATATACTGTATATATATTTTTCTGTGTACTACACAAATACATGTATATATTGACTATTTCTGAAAGCATACAAAAACTATTTACATTGGTCCTTTCTTATAGAATTATAGTCTAAGGGAGGGACGATATTTATGCTTTTTATCTTGTAACTTTTGTTTTTGCCTGTATTTTCTTTGTGTGATGTCGCTTTTAAAAAATGAACTTTTAAAATAGGTTTCTTAGGTCATTGTGCTGACTACATTGTTTGGGGAAACACTGATTTATTTGTTTCACACCCCCCCCCCAATTTTATCCCTGACTCAGTTGAGAGGTAGAAAATTGTGAGGGGTATAGATTGCCATTCCTAAACTTTGCTCTTGCCACTAAGGACATCTGTCATAAATCAATGAGCTGGAAGCATCTGTGGTGAAATGCTTTTCTCAGAACCTATGTCTGTAGGAGTAGATAGGATGGGATGCAGTACAGAGAAGGAGGTCTAGAAGGCTCCCCCAATCAGGGAAGTGTTTGCTACAGTCCTTCTATGAAGTGATAGCATTGGAACAACCAAGATAATGATTAAGTACTCATTTGATCCTATTTATTACAAGCTGGAATAGTATGCTCAGAACTTCCTCCTCTGTGCCTCCTTGACATTTTATGCATAATCGCAGCATTGTAGGCTATGCCAGCCATCAGCAAACTCATTAGTCAACAGAACCAAATATCAACAGTACAACGATTGAAATTTCTTTTGAGAACCAAATTTTTTAAACTTAAACTTTTCCTAACGCCACTTCTTCAAAACAGAATCGCCCAGGCCGTGGTATTTTGTGGAAGAGTCACACTCAAGGGGCCAAAGAGCCGCATGTGGCTTGCGAGCCGCGGTTTGCCGACAGACCACTGGGCTATGCTATATTGCAGTAGCAAAGAATTCTAAAGTCTCAGTGACTTAAAACAACAAATAAGTATTTCTTGGTCATTTTGAATATTCAACACAAATCACCCAAAGGCCTGTTCATTCTGGTAAATGCTATAGTAAACTGCAGTGATAATGCCTATGGGTTGCCATCTGCCATTGTAATCACAGTCATCCACATAGAGTCACAAGGGTTTCACCACGCTTAGATGTAATTACCCTTCTAGTGCCAGAATAAATGAGAGAGATAATTTTTATAGTGTTTATTAACCTGAAATTTCTAAACTCATTGTGTAGGGACCTGAAATAATGCAGATTAAACACACTGCAATAAACACGAAATGCATGGTACTTATGAGGAAGTGTAGGAGGTAGATACCTCTATGGCCATGCTTAGAATGAAAAACAGTGCCCTCAGGGAGAAAGCAGATATAAAGACTGGATTTATGAACTACGAAACAAGAATAAGTGTTTGCAACATATAAAAACAATATAAAATCTGACCACTCACGCCTAGATTATTTTGTGACAGCTATTACAAAGGATTCTAAGTCTAATTTTTGCCTTAAAACTTCAGAGAGCCCACCCAGAATTTGAGTAGAGACAGAGAAGGAGGATGAGTATTTGCAAAACCTGATTCATTATTACATTTTTACTTCACAACAAACCCATGAGGTTGATAAAATTACCCCACTCAATGTACTGTATAAAGCGGATTAAATATTCTACACAGGATGTGAGTCAAAGTTCATATTTTTTATATTATAGCATATAATCTGAGGAAGAACAGCTTTTTTCTTTTTCTTTAAAAATTAGATTTCCAGACCTTCCTTTCAACCGATGCCTCTGTTTAGAAAATTTACCCTTAAGAAAATATTTCTTGGAAAGTGGTGGGTACTAAAGGGCAAAGGGGATCAAATATGTGGTAACAGAACATTGGACTTTGGGAAGTAGACACACAATGCAATATATAGATGATGTATCATAGAATTGTACACTTGAAACCTACATAATTTCATTAACCAATGTCATCCCAAAATATTTTATTTTTTACAAAAAGGAAATATTCTTCTACTTATGACTTAAATAATCTTGATTTACTGGTTGAAGTTACCAATTTTACAGACAGTAAATATGCTAGACTTTGAGAGACACCCAATTAAAGTAAATCAAAGAAGAGTTCACATTGTGGAAAAAAGAGAAACAGATGCCTTCCTCATTGGAAGTAGTTTCAGAAGACTTAAAAATCACTGTCTTAGGTCAGGGTTTGGTAAAATTTCACTATAATGGTCCAGATACTAAACATTACTGACTTTGAGGGCCACAGGGTCTCCTTTCAACTACTCAATGCTGCCATTATAGCACAAATGCTGCTATAAGCAATCCTATATAATAAAAGCTTAATATGCAAATCAACCAAACAGCAGAACGACTGGTCACTATGATGCGCACTGACCACCAGCGAACAGACGCTCAATGCCTGCCCCCTGGTGGTCAGTGTGCTCCCATAGGGGTAGCACCACTCAGCCAGAAGCTGGTGAGCGCAGTGGAGATGGCGGGAGCCTCTCCCACCTCCGCAGCAGTGCTAAGGATGTCTGACTGATGGCAGTCAGACTTCTCCCGAGGGCTCCTGGACTGCAAGAGGGCTCAATCCAGGCCGAGGGATGTCCCCAGAGTGCACACATTTTGTGCACCAGGCCTCTAGCAGTTAAATAAATCAGGAGGGCTGCGTTCCAATGAAAGTTTATTTACAGACACTGAAATTTGGAATTCATGCAATATTCATATATCTTGAACTATTCTTCTTTTTGTTGCCAGAGGAATTAATGGGCCAGATCTCCTGGACAGGAGTTGTGCGTGAGGTTCTTGGGGTACCACTAAAGTGAGCACTTTCAGAAGCCGCATGGGAGAATGAGATGTGGTTGAAGGCTTTATTGGTGTGGAGTTACATTCCTTAGTTCCCAAAGTCCCGTTTCCCTTAAAGCAGTCCTGAAAGAAGGGCGGCAGTGGTTCTAGTAGAGCCAAAAGCAAGGCTAATATCCAGAGGTTCCATTCCATGTTGTAGCCAGGGGTGGTTCCGCATCCAAGCTAATTAAAGACCATTAGTTCATTGTGTGAACAGGAGTCAGGAGCCCAGCTCGTGAGAGAGTAAAAACCAAGAGAGGGTGCTTTCGAAGTTTAAATATTCAGATTTTGAGCCTTTGCAGTGGCCATGCCTCTTTTGGCCACTGACTTGCTCCCAAGTGTGATTGACAGACAGGTAAGCACGTTCCCATGTCTCTCAGACTTTCCTGGGCATGTTTCTAAACTGCCTTAGTCCAGGCTGTCCAGCGTGGCTCTGTAGTTGAACGTCAACCGATGAGCCAGGAGTTCACGGTTCAATTCCAAGTCAGGGCACATGCCAGGGCTGTGGGGCTTGATCCCCAGAGGGGAGCATGCAGGAGGCAGCCAATCAAAGATTCTCTTTCATCACTGATGTTTCTTTCTTTCTCTCTCTCTCTCTCCCTCTTTCTTCCTCTCTGAAATCAATAAAAATATAATAAAATAAAATAAACTGCTGTTGTTCAGTCCCTTCCCACTTTGGTCAGTGGGGAACAGACTCGGAGAGTGTTAACTTACAGCTTTGTAGCCAAGTTGTTTAAATGGCATGCCTATATTATCTAGTCTCCCCTTTTCTTCTTTCCTGTTAAATAATAACCAGATTATTATAGTGGTATGATTTTGATTTTTTTTAAGCAAATAAAAATCATTCCTAGCGTGTGGGCTGTACAAAAATAGGCAGCATGCTGTACTTAACCTGTGGGATGTAGTTTGCTGACCTCTGTCTTGGATGATCCTACTCTTAGAAAAACATTTTGTGATAGTTGCAAGTAAAAATCACAAATGTTGAAAAAATAAAATAAGCATAAAAAAGAAAAACATTCATTTTAAAGGGTTAATTTAATGTGGAAATCAGTAATCTTTACAAAGTAAATGATGATTTTGTATAACGGAATCCATGTCTATGAAACACTTTGGCAACTGGTTCAATATTTTCCATGAGATATTGAAAACTGCTTAACATTTTTTAAGTGGCTCAGAACAGCATTTGCTGAAGCCTTTAAACTGTCAATGGGGACTGATATGTCTTTGGAGTCTAAGAATTTCTACGTATTAGTTATTATTTTCCCTCATGGTATAATTAAATATTTTATTTTATTTGTACATTCTAATACTTTTTGTGTCCTGGTTACTAAAAAATATACACACAAAAAAACAAACAAAAACATTTTTTTCTAATGCCAATAATTGATTTAAAAGACTCAAAAACACAACACTTGTACAAAAATAAAACAAAATCTCAGACAAGCTAGTTAGCCTATCCAAAATCTTATTCCTGATTTTAGTGTATTTTTGTTGTTGTTCAAATCAATTTAATAGAAAGTGTGTGTGTGTGTGTGTGTGTGTGTGTGTGTGTGTGTACACATGAGAGTATATGTGCTATGTAGACTCTATAGTCTCATAACATATGGAATTGGTCACTTTGAACTTCAAGGGACTAGAACTTGGCTGACTTTGTGGAGGAGTGGCATTGTATTTTTTATTTGTTTGTTTCTCCTTGGTTCTAATAAAACTAGCATCTACTGACCTTCAGGGCAGATTAAAAAATCTATATTTTCATGCTGGTCTGCATGGAAAAAAAGTTTTAGATTAAAGTTTTACTATTGATTCTTGTTTCAGATTTTAACTAAGAATTGCATCTCTTATTCACTAAACTGCAACTTAATCCCATCTCTAATATTTTGAAATTGTGTGCCCTTAGGGAAGTCTCTTAGCTTGTATAAACCTCATATAGTTTTTTACTATAAACTGGCAGGCATGGGTAAGATCATGTAAAGCCTTGTATGCTAGATAACTAGTTTGGATATGATGCAAAATAATGAGGCAGTGGAGTTAAAAAGAAAGAGAAAGACTCTAGAACTCTCAAAAGGAGGGGATTTAGTAAAGCACTTAAGAGCAATGGCTAGTCTGAGAACCTAGTTTTGCTTCTGAATAGGGGCGTGGTTCAGGATATAAAAGATAAAGGGAAAATCTTGGTTACTAGGAATAAAGATAAACTGAAAAGTGATCTCAATTGCAGGAAAGGGCCAGAAAACTCAATAAAAAGTGGATACTCAAGTAATTCTTACTCCTCATTAAAAAAAAATTAAAAATCTCCACTTATGTTGTGTCATAATATTAATGCAACTGTGATTGGAATGTAATCAATGAAAGTATATGCTTATAATTCAAATGCAAATCTTTATTATTCACATTGCTCTTGACTTTTACTTGCAATCTCTTCATGAAACAAGGAAATGTGAGGAACAACTTAGATATTCATTGTTATAATTATCTGGCACAGATTGTAAACCATCCCAACTTTTTTTCATGATTCTGGTAAATTGTTAGATGTTATTTAAAAATTGTTCATTTATATAAAGTTGCTTTACTTGCACATGTGGTTTTGCTCTTATGATAAATTAAAGTCTTAGAAAGTGATTCAATGTCTTTTGCACCTTGTTTAATACTGAGAATTACAGTTGTGCATCATTCAGGTATCAAACATTTCTCCTTTAATGAATGAAATCCTTGTTCATTATATTGTTATGTAGCAAAACAACCTTACACAATTACAATATATATTTATATAAAGCACTGTGATATGACTAATATCTTAAGAAAAAGAAATCTATCAAAATCAAATTGAGCCTTTGAGATTTGCCAAAATATATGGGATTGATATTTATGGAGTGCACTGAGTGTTGCCTTGATGTTCTTCAGGACACAGACATAATCTAGTTACTGCCTAATGGGATTTGTGTCTCCATTAAGGAAAAGTAAATAAAATATCACTAGAAAGTTCAGTTGATTTATTTGATAGTCATTATCATTTCATCATATGTTTCTGAAAGAACAGAAAATGCCAGAAGGAGAAAGTGTTCAGGGTCCTCTCAAGTACCATTGGATCTGAGTCACTTGTAATTATGAGGCTGACTAAATAAACTGTCTCAAATGCCTGCTATCTTTAATTGCCAGCCAAGATAGTCATTTTCCACCCATGCTCATCACTTCCTTTCCAATGCACTCTCTTTAGAATCTCTAACTATAGTCACCAAACTACCTTAATCTAAAGGTCCTTTTCACTTCTGGCCTTTACCTGTGGTTTATTGTGAAGTGTTCTCCCAGTGAAGGCTCATCTTTATCTAACTTATGAGTCCAGTGGTGGGAAGCACGTCCCTTCTCTGTACAAGAAGGATTCCAAACATGCTTTGCTATGCTCCTTTCTCCTGCTATTGGCTAAACTTCTAGCATCTCACATACAGAAGCATTAGTTACTAATGAGTCTGCCATCTGATTTATGGTCCTTTCTGATCCAAGTTCTATAATGACCCTGGATGACTCCAGTGTCCCTCTGAATGTTAATTTGTTTATTTCCTCATCTCTTTGACCTTTGATCCCTACTTTTCCCATTCAATCATTCAATGACTCCCAAGATATATATATATATCAAGATATATATATATATATTTGTTCATCACTGGTACATCTCCTACTTGTTCCTAACACCTCCTGAACTTTCTTGTTGACTGTCCTTCTCAAGATTTGGTTGTTTAGGAATTCCTGTGATTCTCTGAACATCCTTCAAATAAATTCCATCATCACCTATCCCTCCAGCTACCTTTGTGTTTAAGTTAATCTCCCTTGATCTCAGGTGGCTTCTACCAAAAGAACCTTAGCAGAGACTCCCACACTTACACATGAGCTAAGCTATAACTTAGCAGCTCCCTGAGGCAGCCAGTGTCTGGGATGAGTCACATTTACCAGACTTGTCATGTCATTCATGTACATCAGTCATTCTCTGGTCCTCAGCCAGTTGCCCAGCCAGACAGCTTCAGGAGTGTTAAACTCATTCATTCTCATTAGCCTATATGACATTGGATGAAATCATCACTCTAATCAAGATTAACGAAGAAGAGCTGTTTCAGTAATCCCATCACTTTAGCAGTTGGGTCCCCCAATCCCTGCCACCACATCCCCAAAGATTGTGTTCACACATCCAAACTTTAGTCACCATGTGGAATGCCACTGTTTCAACAGTTCTCCTGAGCAATAATATTGGAAATATTATTTTTCTGTCTACTCTTCTCCCAGATTTAATTTGTAGAAAATCCTATCACATCCTTTTTAAAAAGAATATGCACTTCTCTTTTCTCTTACAAATTTCCTAGTTGAGGATGGGTTCATTTTCTGACTGGATACAACTCATTGCTCTTCAGAATACTGGAATTAATTACAACATGCTCATGTATTTTCCCTCTATATCTATAATTTAGCAATAAATAACAAAAAATGATACAGAACAAGGAGTTATAGGCCAATTTATTTTTATGCAGCAGTTTTTAAAAATAAACTATTGCCAAAATAACAAAAATCAATTCAAACTAATAACACTTTTGGTTGACATAGGTAGGAATAGAAAAAGTAAAAAATAACTGGATATATAAGTGAGTAAATTGTCTATTATTGACTCCATGTCCCCATGAGCCAACCCAGATCCAAACATACTAAAACAAAACACAAAACAAAACAAAAGAGAACTCTGCCCTCAGTTAATAGGAACCTAATCCTTTCATATGTCCAGGCAAAAACCTTGGAGTTATCTTTACTAAGTTTTTTCTGTCACATCTCTCATCCAAACTGTGAACAAATTAGTTTGGTACCTTAAAAGACATCTACAATCTTGGCATTTCTCACTACTACCCTTTCCCAATCTACCATATCCTCTCACTTGAATTATTATAATAGTCTCTTATCTGGTCACCTAACTTCTCCACAAAATAAGCCACAATGATCTAATTAAAATATACATTGGAACACATGTCATCTCAAAACCCTAATGATTTTTTTTGTGTGTTATTCATGTACAATAGAAGGTACAATTCTTCAGTGACCTAAAAGTCCCTATGATATCTGGCCTCCTATTCTCTGACCCTATTCTACCCACTCTTGCCCTCACTCACACATTTCCAATCCCTGAGGAGTTACTGATGTTTTTTGAATACACTTCTACCACAGGGCCTTTGCATTTGCTGTTTCCTCTTGCTGGAATGCTCTTCCCTAGTTAACCACAGGACTTGCTTTCTTACTTTCAAAGTGTGCCTTTAAGAATTTCCATGTTGAAGGTTCCCATGACCAATCCATTAGAAAACAATGCATCTAGCCCCCATATCCCTGCCAGCCTCCATACTCCTTATCCCACTTTCATGTTTCATTTTCCTCCAAAGTACTTACCTATAACAAATTTAATTTTTATGTAGTTGTGTTTGCTTTTTATTGACTTACCCTAAATAGAACATAAAGTTCCATGGAGGTGGTACATTTTATTTGTATTGTTTATTGATTTATTCAGAGCCCCTAGAATGATATTTGAAGTATAACACATTCTCATGTAATATTTATTAATTTAATATCTGAATTCTTTTATTAATTTATTATAAGAGAAGAGAACAGAGGTAATAAATATAAAAATGTTAATATAACTAAGTAATCATAGTGGTTGGAACTAGGCTCCACAAGTATACTAAAATAAATATGAAGAAATAATAACAATGGATAGTTGCATGTTGTTTTATCATATATAAAACACTTTTGCATCCACAAGCTCTCCCTCTCCTAAACAAGACCACGTGAGTGAGGAGGTAATGTTACCTTTCTTACAGGTAGGAAACAGCATCAGGGATCTTAGTGACTAACCAGAGGCCCCACAGATTTTGAGAAGCAGGCCACCATGAGTGCTTGAATAATGCTGTCACCAGGAGACATTCTGTTACTTCTTCTGAGAGAACTTTCTAGACCTTCCAACCACCTCCCAAATTTGGATAATGATAGGATGTTAAAAAGCCCTGTGTATTCTTTTGTTATGAAGATTGGGCATCAGAAGCACCAGGATAAATATGACAATTGAATTAACTCTCCATTTTCTTACTGCATAGTTTAAGGTACAAAAGACATGCTTTAAACTCTATCCGACTCTCTTAGATTACCTCATTCTATCCTGTTTCCTTAGTGGAGGTGGAAAAGCTTTTCACCTACTTGTATTGCATTACCTTAAGTACTTAAATTTCATTTTCAATGAAGCCCTGCTTAATGAATATTTATGAGTATGTCCCTGCAGTGTTCATTCCATGTGTAGACTTTACTTCACAGCAGGCTAGAGTTTTACATTTTGCTTTTTATTGCTAAAATGTTAGCCACACAAATCGATGTCGGTTAGGAAATATGAAAATAACAGTTCCTCCTCTAACTGGAATATTTCCACCAGAGTCACCTGGAGCAACACTGATGGTGCTAAAAAATAATAAATAATAATAATTAGAATAATGGGTCCAACCCATTGTAATATGTAATTTACATTTTTGACAGATGACATTAAAGTATAATTCCCTAGTAGATGCAGAGTTTCCTAGCTAAAACATTCATCATTTCTATAAGCACTAAGTGCAGATGCTGGGATAGATACTCCCTTCTCCCCATGAATAGCATCTACTACTTCTTTTGCTATGAGCTGTCATCAGAGGGAGTTCTAGGGTGAAATTGTTTGAACGTGCTTATTGGCTAGACATACACTTAACACGATTTCCTCCTCCCAGAAAAGATCTGAGGAACTTTCTAAGTTGCTCTTTTTTCTTCTTCCCTTTTTGTGAATGACAGTGATCATCTACAAAATTCCATAATAACAACAGAAGCAGAAGTCACACTATTCCCAATTCAGCCAAAGGAAACTCCAATTAAAACTCTCATTGGGTGGTCTGACATCTAATACTGTGTGGGCAAATCAGACAGCCTGCCATATACTTTGAATTCTTTTAAGGTGAACATACAATTTAGCTGATAATTTGCAAGAAAAAAAAGGAATATTCAGGAATGCACAATAAATTACACCAACCGGATGGTGCTCAGATTGTAAACCCCTGACGACAAGAAGAAAGTTGATCACACTGCAACTGTTACATGTATTATTTTCCATCTATAGTCACTGTGAACCACAGAATTATGCAAGGAGCAATTTTGCTCCTTTCAAACCAGGGGAAAGTAAGAACCGCATGTAACCTTTGTGCATGAGACATGGATGAAATAAAATGTATCTAATTTGCCAAGTTGACATAAGAACTCAGGATTGGCTATATAGAACCTGATATTCACAAGATAATTTATAAGTTCTTTAAGATAGAATTCTATAAGAATAGGATTTATCATAATAATTGACTCTTTCTCTTAAAACTTTATTCCTCTCAAAAGTTAACCATACATTGTCTATTTCAGGGCATGTTTAATTGCCACTGCATTGATGGTAAAGAAAGAGGGAAACATGAAATTGAAAAAATTAAGGCAAAAGCCTGATAGTGTTGTAAGTAACAAGTGCTCAATAATAGGAAAGGAGAAAAGGGGAGGCCAGATAGTGTAGGCATGCCACCTGGGCAGCTGCACCAGGAAGCTGCAACTTCTCTCTCACTCAGCCCATTCCCTGCAGATCACTGGAGGACGGAGTCCACAAAGGGGAGATAGACACCTGTGCAGTGAAGTCAGGGTGACTAGGGAAGGGAAGGCACACCTGGGAACAGAGATCATTGGGCAGAATGGGTACGGCCACTGCAAGCTCTCAAAAATCTGGGAATAATAATCCCCTCAACAAAGGCGTTCGCTCTCTTGACTCTTGTTGCTTCCGATTCATGGGCTCTCTCATTCCTGCTTCCTTGCAGTTGCCGTGTTTTCTCCATAGCCAGGTGGCCCTGTGAATCCCACATGCAATGCACTGCTGGACTGCAGCAGGAAACACAAATTAAGCTACCCTGATGCTGTATTGGCTGTGCAGACATGGAATGGAAACTGCACACTGGCTCTGATTCTAGCCCGGTTAAAGCCACTGCTACACTTCTCTGACTGGAGTACGGGAAATGGGATCTTGGAAACTCAGGGATTTAATTCCACGCAAACAAAAATCACTTGTTCTCCAGTGTGAGTCTCATAAAATTATTTTTCTCAGGATATTGCATGAATTCTACTCCCACTAGCAACAGGTGGGGAGAAGTCCTTATCATGGGCTCTCTCATTCCTGCTTCCTTGCAGTAACAAGCCTTCTTATTTGTGAGATTTAATTTGATTTAATTCAATATTAAGTGTCTTTTATGTGTCATGAACTATGTGACAGTTCCTGTCCTCAGGTATTATAGACCTTAATTATTACAATAAGTCTGTGAGATAAGTATTATGAAGATTATTTTAACAGATATGATTGAGATTCAGAACCTTCAAGTGGTTAGTAAAGTACCATTCAGTTGGGGTACATAAAACTTTTCACCAGGCAAAATAAAATGTTACCAAAGTTTAACTGGCTTACTGAATGAGGCTACGTGGTGATTCATAAGAACAGAGGATCAGAAGGCTCTGTCACAGTGTGTGGCTCTGGGAAAATGTATTAACCTTTCTGAGTCTCAGTTTCCACAAATAAGAAAACAACAGCACTAAGCAATTCCTATGATTGCCAATAGGTAACTCAAAACTCAGGATGTAAAGTCTGAAGTTTTATCTTAAAGTCCTTTAGAGTAACTTCTTCCTGGTCATGCTTAATACAAATAAATAATGGAGAGGTCAATGGGGGAAAAGGGAAACTTATGTA
Source organism: Cnephaeus nilssonii (assembly GCF_951640355.1). Lineage (NCBI taxonomy): Eukaryota > Metazoa > Chordata > Mammalia > Chiroptera > Vespertilionidae > Cnephaeus > Cnephaeus nilssonii. The sequence continues at coordinate 33,585,037 of NC_137074.1, read as the reverse complement.
ATACTTCAAACAATAAAGACTTTACATTAAAATAAAGAAATGTAATTCTAATAATAAGAAAATAAACATTAAATGTCTTTATTTATGTAATTCACCAATTACCATATATTCTCTATTATTGTAAACTAGAGGCCCAATGCACGAAATTCGTGCAAGAGTAGCCTTCCTTCCCCTGGCTGCTGGCACAGGCTTCCCTCTGGCACCCGGGACCTGGGTTTCCCTCCGGCCGCTGGCAGGCACCCAGGACCCGGGCTTCCCTTGCAGCCCTGGCTTCTTCCAGAAGGTCATCCGGAAGGACGTTTGGTCTAATTAGCATATTACGCTTTTATTATTATAGATTTGCACTTAAAATTTGATCCTATACAATCTGAGAAGCAAGTTGCCTCTTAAAATAAAAACAAAATTTAATAATAAATAAATACACACACATAAATAATGGTACTCTATCTGCACTTACATTTTAGGAAATCTGTGTGTGACCTTGAATGTTGGGGAATTTCAATGACTCAGGGGAAGGTTATTCAGTTCCTATATACAAGGCACAATGCTGGCCATGAGCAGGTCCTCAGAAAAGTCCGAGACTCTTGGAGCCTCTCTTGCTATCATTTGTGATAGCATGGATGGACCTGGAGAGTGTATGCTAAATGTGATGACATTTTGAAGGTGGTACTGCATTGCCTTAAGGTTTGTTAACACTGAGTTAAGGCTTATATTAAAATCAAAATTGATAATGCATCCTGTACTACCTCCAATCCCTCCCCCACCCCCAACAAAATTTCTTAAGATTTCTAACATGGATGTGTTCCCTGCCTTCATTGAGTATGTAGCCACATATACATATGGAATGTACTAGTAAAAGGACATTATAAAACACGGCAATGATAGTATCTAAAGATAATCCCAGTAATAAAAATGACATGAGATCAAATAAATGAAATTCACTGTACTATGCTAGAGAACGAACTGTTTTAATGTGGATAGAACCTGGAAGGGTCATAGAGAATGGCCGATGTGACTATGTAACACAGGTAGGTTTGTTTGAAGCAGATTATTCTTAGAATTTAGTGGGAGATAAAGTTGGAATCACACTATAGGTACCTTACCAAGCAGATTCAGGTGAACTTTACTCTCTTAGGGGAAGCTATAAATTGCTATTGAGTTTTATGGTTAGAAAGGAAAAATGATGAAATAAAACAGTATTATCTAAGCAAACCAGAGTTGAGGACATTGATTTTGTTTTTGAGGTTTTGCAATATACTCAAATTATAGTTAGTAAAACTAAATTATCTTTTCCAGAATTCAAACAGGTAACTTTTGTAGTTATAATGGTGTCTTTTATTATACAGTTCTTTTTTTTTATAGATAACATGAAAACAATGCAAACAAACAAAAAACACACCATATAAAAAATAAAGTTATACTTTAAGAAATATCTTTAGATTTCAAGAATAAGGGGAACATTATTGGATATTTCGCTTTACACAACTTAATTTTAAGGAAAGCATGGCTATGGCTGTTGCAGTAAATGCAGCTGAAGTCTCTTCTGGATCCTAGAATTCAAACTGTATTTATAAATGTATACTAGTGATTCAGCTACTGCTTGGTTGAAATTGGCTTTTGCGCTAGCCTGGGGAATGTAACCACTTTTACTATTTTCTACAGAGAAACTATTTTCCAGTTTATGAACTCAACGAACTTTTAAAATCCAGCCCATTTTTACATTGGTGTTTTCTATGCAGTTGTTTCTTTACTATTGTACATAAGATGTTCGTACTATAAAATTGCGTTAATGTATAAAATATTGCTTTATGCCATAATAAAGGTATTAGTACTATTAAAAAAAAGAAATATCTTTAGATTTGAAGATTTAGAAGTATATCATTGCATAGTTACTTTATTTATTTATTTATTTATTTATTTATTTTTTGTCTCCACCTTTTATTTGTTTTATTTTTTTTTAATTTCTTTATTGATTGAGGTATCACATATTTGTCCTCGTTCCCCCATTCCCATCCCACACCCCTCCCCACACATGCCCCCACCCCCCTGTTGTCCTTAACCGCTGGTTAGGCTCATATGCCTGCACACAAGTCCTTTGGTTGATCTCCCCCTTTACCCCCACCCTTCCCTACCCTCCCCCCAAGGCCCGACAGTCTGATCCATGCCTCCTTGTTTCTGGGTCTGTTCTTGTTCATCAGTCTATGTTGTTCATTATTTCCCCTAGATGAGTGAGATCATGTGCTATTAGAAATACACTTATAAGAACCGAAAATGAGACAAGCAATAATGGTTATGGTGACATAGTTACTTTAAACGTTTTTAAAATGGAATTATAGTAAAATCTTCAAATTTTTAGTATACCAAACTTTAGAGTTTTTAGCATGATTCCAATAAAAATGACAGTGAAAGAAATTATGAATGACACATAATTTTTGGACCCTAGTTGGAGTGGGAGAAATTGGAACAATAACATAGATGTTATTTTTAAAAGATAAGTTTTTAAAATTACTGCAATGTTCTATTTTTGGGTTTTGATTTATTACTGTGTAAACTATGAATATATATCTTCACACTTTTATATCTATTATATATTTTAAAATAAAAATTATAAGATAGAAACATTTACAATTAGTTTTTAAAGATTGTAACCCTAAATGTTTTTTTAAAATCCTGGATAAGATTACAAGTAAAATTTTATTAAATATACCAAGTAAATATTAGTTTATTTCCAAAATACATAATAATGCAGTCTTAAAACCAAATGTTTCCTTAAAAGTTTTCACCAATAAATTTTTAAGTTATTTTACTCATATACCTTCTAAAGAAATATTTTAAAAACTATGTGCTTTCATACATTTAACATCTGAAAATGTTTCCTCAAAAATTTAACATTTGAAAATATGTAATTCCCAATATGCCATAAATATTGAGAGATTAAAATGATTGGTCCATACTCCTTTATTTGTATGTAGTTGATTCTAAATGTCACCTTAGTAGCCCTCATACATTACAAAATAAAATACATAAATGAGCTTTACTTAAACAGTGAAAATATTTTGCATCATTTCTTTTTCTCTTTGAATTTTTATTTCACCTGTCCCACAACATTGTATTTTGATGGAATAAAGTTTGCATTTGAAAGCTCTCTATTGATCATTTTCTATTGATCATACTCTTATAATTTTCTGCCACAAAATATGTATACAAATATAAACAAATAAAAAATAATCCTATGCTCAATGGTAATTTAATTGTTTATATTTTTCTTCCAGATTTACCTTTTAGTATAATATAGTTAGTATATACTTGAACAAAACAAATAATATAACATATATATATATGTGTGTATATATATATATATATGTATATATATATATACATATATATATATATATATGTGTGTGTGTGTGTGTGTGTGTATTTCAGAAAGGAAGGGAGAGGGAGAGATAGAAACATCGATGATGAGTGAGAATCACCCATCTGCTACTGCCTGCATGCTCCCATCTGGGGATAGAGCCCGCAACCTGGGCATATGACCAGACCAGGAATTGAACCAAGACCTCCTGGTTCACGGGGCGACACTCAACCACTGAGCCATGCCGGCTGGGCAATAATATAACTTTTAATAATTACTTAACATAAAAATAAAAAGGTTGGGAAATTAATTTCTCAGTGAGATAAATGGCCCTTGTATCTCCCATCTGTTCATATATTAATGGCTAAATATTTTTATCTTTTTAATAAATAGTATTCAACATACATTTTATGGTTAGTTTTTATTTTTATATGTCAGTCTAGAGAAAAAATAATTCATGTAAATAACAAAATGAGAATAGAAGGAGTTTTGTTATAGAAATGTCATTCAATTCTTTGAACTCCTTCCAAATTATGTGCCAGAAATCATACAGTAATCTATAATATAAAATTACTGTTAATGATCTCTCAGCTGACAGCTCAATTAACACTGCCTTCAATTTTGTTGAAAAGAAAGACTGAAAATTAACTGACTTGTAAAAGGATTTTTTTACTCAGCCATTCTCTTTGTCAATACAATCACCAATATTTTCTCTGTTTAGTGCTTTGAAGATTTTTTGTTTAAATTCATTCATCGTAAAAAAAATTCATCAGATGTATAGTGAAGATTTAATGAGCTAAGAGAGTGAAATTGTATCATACATCACTCAGAAAACTTTAAAAATATTTCCTCAAGATTGCTTCATGTTGGAAGATGTTTAACCCACCCCTGAGATTTTCAGACCATAGGATCAGTAAAGTTTAAGTGAGAGAGGGGTTCCATTCTTTATGAAATGCACCTCTGAAAGGAGAAGAAGAAAACGAACACAATATAATATCTCCATACTAGGCATGTTGTCAGGCCAGTCCAGATTACAGTGGACTATGCATGATCATTTGGGATGCAGATGTACTTTGCTTCCTTCAGAAGTACTGATTCCGAAAACTTTAGAAAATATTGACATTCCAGAGGTTTGCCAGTTTAGTTGGAAGAACACAGTTACCATCATGCAGGCCTCTCTACTAAAGAGTGCAACCTCTACTCTTGTTCTTTGCCCTCTCACAACCACAGATATTAATTGAATTTTTCCACCTTCCCACTCTATATTCCTACCTCTTCTAAGCTCTTTAAAATGTAGTCAAATGAAGATTGCAAATATTGGATTAGAACATCTATCTCATCTTTTAGCTTTTTAGGCAAAACTCTGATTTTTAAAAATAACAAGGCAAGACTATGGTTTTTAAAAAATAACGAGATGTATGTGAAACAATAATAATGACAATGATGAAGATAGCAAAAAATTATATAACACTGATTATATGCTAGTCATTGTAATGAAAGCTTTTCACAAAGTTAATCAAATCTCAGAACAGCCTTATGAAACGGGCACTGTGACACTTTCCAATTGGCAGATGGGGAAACTGAAGAATAAGAGGTTAAGGAACTTGCTTATGGTATCCAACCCCAAGCAATCTGTGTGCTGTGACTATACACCTATAATTATCTCATTAAAATCTCATTATATTAGTCAATGAAATTGCCTTCCAGAGAAGATACAGAGCATTAGGAAAAAAGGCTATGCAGTTATTTTTCAATAAAAACCTTCCAGTTTCTTTTTTCCCCCAATTACTTTTTACCCAAAATCTGCCATCTGCCCTGTTTTGAGAAGAAAACCTCTGCAGTACTTGAAGAAGTGTGCAAAATTAATTTAAATAAACTACTTGGAAAATTTCAGCCAATGCTCACTTGGAATAAAATTTTAATAATTCTATGAAAGTATAATAGGTTTTATAAAACATCACATTTAAGTTATTTATCTATTTCCTAAGAATAACTTTTCAACTCAGAATGTGCACAAATATGTTTAGATGCATGAAGAGAAATAGTCTTCTTAAATTAAAAGTATATTTCCTAATGAAGTTAACATTATATATGAAAATTTGTTGAGACTCAATTAGTCATAGCCATTAAATTGTGAGTTGATTGGTTTTAAAGTAAATTATGTGGTATTTGTATGAAGAACATTTAATTTTCTTAGATATTTTAATTGGACTACATTTTTACTTTTGATATTCATGTGGGAATTATAATTAGTCAATAATTTTAAAAAGAAGGTATTGTAATTTCATAGTTTTTAAATGATCAAAGAACTATATAGAAATCCTTATAATTTATATATCACTTTAATTTTGAAGTTACTATTAAAAATATGGAAAATATGTAGTGAATATAACTACTTATGCAATAATTATATGAAATCTTTGTAAATCTCTATTAGCATTAATATTATTTTATCATAGAAATATTAGCTTTCATAGACCCAAATCTTGGTTTCTTTAAATTATCTTACACATCACATAGCTCTAAAAATCTGTAAAATATGGTTTGTAATATGTTCATTGGTCAGAACTGTTTTCCTTGCTCATTTGCTCTTTTTTTTCCCCCCTAAGTTGTTTTGGACTATTATCCACAAACAAGAGCAACCATAATTAAAATAATTAGATAATAATCTATGCCATCATGATAAAATTTATTATGTGAAAGAAGCTATGAATGAGCCCCTGTTAGAAAACACAAAGTTTGTAATTTATTTACATTTTGTCAAAGTAAATCATATTGTATTTTCACTGAATCAAATCCATAGTTATCTTACAAGGAAAACAGTGAAATCAAAGGGGGAACAACAGATGCATACCACCACATTTTAAAATATATTAACATTTAGAATAGTACATATATAATTTATATATACATCATTAAAAAAGTCACTTTTTGCTAGTAACCCAACAAAGGCTTCAAAGCCAAATGCCTGCAGTGGCCAGAAAGGCAGCATAAGTATGAAGTGGACCAGGTACAGATTGTGGGAAATGGAGCTTTCACACTGTGTCGAAAAGAGGTAGCCATTAGTCAGCTACAGGTAACTCTTGCCAGAGATTCCCGTTGTTAAGGGAAGGCAGATATGTGGATCTTCTTAAATTAAACATTTCCAGTTTTTAATATTAAACATTAACTCCGTTTCTTTTTTAAGAGAGCTGGCCCTAAATATGACTTGTAATCTCAGCTTCCTGACTCTTGTTAAGAAGTGCAGGCAGCTCTGCTGCTAAGCACGTCTTCATAGAGAAACACCAAGGCATCTGACAGGTGAGTGAAGAAGTAACTTTGGAAGTTAAGCCACTCAGGTCTTCAGATGACTAGAACCACAGGGGCCATCTATCTGAAAGACCCAAATGAAAACCATTCAGTTAAGTCCAGTCAATCACAGAACCATGAGACAGCTAAAAAATAATTTTTAAAATTATTTTCTTTTAAAAATATTTTTTTATTGATTTCAGAGAGAAGAAAGAGGGAAGGATAGACACATCAATGATGAGAATCATTGATCAGCTGCCTCCTGCATGCCCCCTACTGGGGACCGAGCATGTAACCCAGGCATGTGCCCTAATCTCTTGGCTCATGGATCAACACTCAACCACTGAGCGATATCAGCGGGACAAAAATATACTGTTTTTTAAACCACTGCATTTTGGGTTGGTTTGTTACGCAGCAGTCAATAATCAAAGCAGGAACTGTGTTGTCTATACTAACATGTGCCTGTGAGCCTCAAGTTTGTGACCTCTGTTCCACTGGCCTATGGGATATATTAGCCCATTGACTACAGAGTTGATAGGCTATCTAGAAATTTTCATCAGATGATCATCTCATTTGGGTGTTTTAAATGGTTTTATGACCTTGGTATTATTGTTTAAAGGAAGAGTTCAGATAACAGATTTTCTTTTTCTATTTTCTCATATTGAGCTGTTTTATCACTTGAGCTGCTAGTAGACAAAAATTAAAATAGTGATGGAAAGATATATAACTTGGGGTGATGAATACACAATACAATATACAGATGGCGTACTATAGAATTAACCTATGTTACCACAATAAATTCAAATAAAAAATAAAATAGGTTTTAAATTATGCTAAAAGGTTGCTATAATTTGCTAGTCACTTGATATATATTTGACTAGCACATGTTGCAATTCAGTATTTTTGTTTTTGTCTGAAGACAACTTGAATTGAAAGAATTGCCTCATTCCTGAGTCATTCCAGATACCTTTCACAAACGTAGTTTAATAAGCCATCAAGTCCTCCCCAGAGTGCCCAGTTCCCTCCCACTCCATCCAAAATCTAAAATGATTGCCTTCTTCCATGACATGGTTCCCTTAGGGCATATACCTTAAAGCATTCATTTTAAGGTGCCGTACAAACAAATGATTAAATAATTCTCTTTGAATTTATTTTAGTAAACATGCAGCTAGAGGCATATCGCCTAAACTATATTTATATTTTTCTTCTCTCATGCTTGGCAAATAACCTATGCTTGCCTGGTTCTTTCCATTTGAAGTCTAAGGATAGTTTATTCACGAAAATTTGTCAAACGTATAAATTTTTTTTTTTAATTTAAACTTGGTGGTTTTTACACCAAGTCAGAAAGAAAATCTATTCCTATATTCTTCTCTAAAGAGTTTAGCGGCAATAGCCTGGATCAACGTGGCTGTTTCCTTAAAACCTTATTTTGTAAGTGATAAATTTAGCTAATAGTCATTAGACAGACTTAGGAAGTATGTAGCACCCCTCTGGTTGCTAAGTCCCTGAACCTGATGGTGCTGTATAATGGGTTCAGAATGGCACAGGGAAATACGTTCTGCTTAGGATAGAAAATGTGTGGCCAGTAAGAATGGCCAGATCCTAAGTGTCTGTTTCAGTCAATCAAGTGATTTAAATAACTAACACCAACTACTACAATTCGCAATGACAACAGCACTTAATTCTTTACGTTGTCAAATTTGGTACGGTAAGTCCTGGCATAGCAAAGGAAACCAATTTTACCATAGGTTAATTGATATCAACAAGAGTTAAGTTCCTACAGCATTTTATCAACACTGTAACAAAATGATGATGAACAAAAAAAATGTCATTTGAGAAACTGCTGTATATGTATTGCCAAAGTTTTTATATAGAGAAGAAGGAACATTATGTTGAGAATACATACTAGTTTTTAAAAGTCTCCAGTTTCTTTTCTCATTTTGATGATAATTTACTGTATGATTTGAGACAGGTCATAGGATTCATACATACTTAATTGTTTCCTGCAATGAGAAGAGTACAGTCCAATTGGGAGTATACCTTAATAATCTCTTAAGTGAAATGGAAATTCATTAAATTCAAGTTGCTGTAAAATAATTATTTTTCTAGAGTAAAATAAATGAAATTTGCTCATACTCAAAACATTAAAAACCAGTCCTCAGACTGATGAAGAAAAAACACACGGATATTTCCAAATATATTCCAGTGAACTTGAACATAGAAAAAATAAATCACTACAACAAAAACATCAGATTACCAAAACCAACTGCATTATTTTCTGCTCTATTAAATTAAGCATCACATTGGAATGAAATCTGTTGCTATGAGCTCCAGGTGAATTCCAAGTTGCTTTGGTAGATTTTTAAGGTTTACCTCATTTAGATTCTCAAAATTTGAAGAAAGCATCTTAGTTGAAAACTAAGTCAACAATAAAAGTTGACATTGAACCACATAGGTGGGGTTCCAATCACTTTCATGTTATGTTACTTGAATTTATAATTCAATATGTGAAACTATCAACTTCTAATTTTAAACCTGTTTATATACTTGTCAACCAGGTATGAAGTGCTCGAACAATGATTTTCAAACATTCTCTCCTCCATCTCTCTCTCTCTCTCTCTCTCTCTCTCTCTCTCTCTCTCTCTCTCTCTCATCATTTTCTCTCTTAACAGAACTGAAAAGTTGTTGTAAGCCTGGAGAACTTAAGTTCCTTTACTCAATAGTCCTTCCTCTTTCATTTAGGTGCCTTTTAAATGACTTTGTAAAGCACAGTTTAAGACTATTAGTCAGTCTATGGAAGACTGACAAATCTTTTTAAAAAGGGAGATGAACTAATGGTTCCTATTTTGAGGTTGGGAGAGAGTTACAGGAAATGAGATGGCACATACATCTTTTTAAAAGTTTAAAGATGGCTGAGGATGAAAATGAATTGGGGGGTTGGTGGATGTTGCAGTAACTTTTCAACCAGGAACAATCCACACCTGTTATTGGTAGATTTCTTTATACTGTGCCTTCTATTTTTCTTGTATATTAAGATATAATATTTACTCCAAATCAGAATGGAACAAAAGGTTAAGAGTTTTCAACTCTAATATATTAATCATACTTTCCTTTATTATATGAGCACTCTCAATGGTGAAATAACATTTCCACTGTCTTTCTAACACACCTGCTTTACTAATTAAATCATTTAACCCAAAGGGTCATTCATCTGATTTTTAAAAATAATATCAACAGACTAGGTTATACACAGGTAGAGTAGAACACCTGAAAACCATCTTATCTAATAAAGGAATATGCTAATTGACCCTCACACCATTGCAAAGATGGTGGCACCTACAGCCAATAAGGAGGGAATATGCTAATTGACTGCCCTGCCCTCAAAGATGGTGGTGCCCACAGCCACAAGATGGTGGTGCCCAGTCCCCTCAGCCCCGCCAAGGCAGCAGGCCTTGCTGCAAGCCTGCCTCTGGAGTCCCCCAGTCCCCTCAGCCCCCCAGCAGCCCAGGGCCAGCCCAAGGTGCAGGCAAGCCTTGGATGGCAGCTGCCCAGCCCCCAGGGCTGCCCGAGAGTCATGTAACCAAGGCTGGCCAAAGCTTGTGCTGCCGGTAGTGGCAGCAGCAGAGGTGTGATGGTGGCGTCGCCTTCCCCTCATCGCCAGGTCACCTCCCACTCTTGAGGGTTCCCGGACTGTGAGAGGGGGCAGGACGGGCTGAGGGACCCCCCTCCAGTGCGTGAATTTTCATGCACTGGACCTCTAGTAAGTAATAAATCATATTTTATTTTACTTCCATTTCTCCTTAGTGTCTTGAAGTATTTGTGTTTAGCCATGTCAGACTGGAAAAACAATATTGGAACTAATAATTGATATATTTATCAATACCTCATCCTTACTCAGGACAGTTTGCAATCAACTAACATCTCAGTGTGCTTGTGTGATTAAATAAAGTTACAAAGCTCTTCAGCATACATATTAACATTTTTCATATTGATTGCATATCTTCTAAGATTTATACAAATCTTAAGACAGTATTATCTGTTAAAAATATTACTCATCTTTTTAGCAAAACTGCTCATATTTAATAGCTGCACATGTAATAGAATAATATTATCAGTTTGCAAATTTTCCAGTTTTAATTGAGAAGATAAACTCACTTAAAGTAACATAGGAATCTTCAAGTATTTATTTATATTATTTATATTTGAGGAATCATTTTAAACTGTTTTAGTTAAGATACAATCGACGACCTTGCTAAGAGTGTGAAATTTGGCCCTGGCTGGGTAGTTCAATTGGTTAGAGCACCATCCCAATACATCAAGGTTGCAGGTTTGATCCTCAGTCAGGGCACATACAAGAATCAACCAGTGAATGCATAAATAAGTAGACAACAAAGCCATCTCTCTACCTATCTGTCTATCTATCAATCAATCATCTATCTATCTATCTATCAAATCAATAATGAAAAAATAGAGTATGAAATTTGGAATTGTTTAGCCTTGTTCCAAATTCTGGATTCTACCACTGGCTGGGTGACTTTAGACAACAGTCCTAGGAGTCCTGTTTCTTCTTCTGTGAAATAGGGGAAAGCAATCTATCTAATAAGTAATAATTTTAAAAAGCTATGTAATTCGGCCTAGCCGGTTTGGCTCAGTGGATAAAGCAGCCTGCAGACTGAAAGGTCCTGGGTTTGATTCTGGTCAAGGGCATATACCCAGGTTGCGAGTTCGATCTCCAGTAGGGGGCGTACAGGAAGCAGCCGATCAATGATTCTCTCTCATCATTGATGTTTCTATCTCTCCCTCCCCTTCCACTCTAAAATCAATAATAATTTTAAAAATTATGTAACTTACCTTGCACAGATTCCATTACACGATAAATAAACAATAAAACCTTTTTCTGCTATATCGCCTTTGATCTTTATTTATAAAGTAAAATACGAACAACATTGAACTTGAATCTTTCCCTTAATATGATGTCTATGGCCTCAAGGGAAGAAATAGCTTTTCCTTTAAATTTGCTGTGATAAACAAAATAATGACTTCCCAAAAATGACCATGCCTTAATCTCCAGAATCTTGAATATATAATCTTATCAGACTACTAGACAAAGGGGATCTGGCAGATGTGACTAAATTAAGGGTCTTGCAATGGGAAGATTGTTCTGGATTATCTGGGTGGAATCAGTAAATCACAGGAGTCCTTATAAGGGAAAGAAGGCAGCTGGAGGGTGAGAAGCAGAGAAGGATGTGTGATAATGGAAGTAAAGGTCAGAGAGAGATAATGAGATTTGAAGATGCTGGTTTGGAAGATGAAGGAAAAGGCCATGAGCCAAGGGATACAGCCAGCCTCTAGAAGATGGAAAAGACAAGGAAATCTATTTTCTACTGGAGCCTCCAAAAGGAATTGCAACCCTTCTGACAACACGATTGGTTTTAGGACTTCTGACCTCTAGAACTTTAAGATAATAAACTTTTGTTGTTTTAAGGCTCTGCATGCCGGGTAATTAGTTACAGAAGCAACAGGGAATTAATACCATCAGTGAAGACTATGGATTAGAAGAGGCTACCACCCTACGCATTTTAAAATATTAGTGTCTAACACCCTTTGGAGATCTGTAGCAAGCTATAGAGAATCGTGATGATACTTGATAACTAAGTCATTTCATGTTGCAACATCATAAAGCATTAAATAAGCATACTTAAGATTCCATATAAAATGTATTACAAAGATTATGAATCCCACACTTTGGAAGATATTAATAAGCAATAATAAATAATCAAAGTTATTAGCATTATCTGAATATTTACTTTGTGCTACTGAGATAAGCATCTTATATATATTATCTCATTTAATTCTGGAAACAAACTTAGAGATGGGTGTTCATACTCTAATTTTATAGATAAAACACTGCATTTATATTTAATTTGCAAAAGTACAAACAAAAAGGAAGTAAAAGGCTTTGAACCATAGTCTGTTGATTTAAAAAATCTCATGTCATTCGCCAAAGATATATTGAGATAGACCAAGAAAAAAAACCTGAATAACAACAGGCTGCTCTGTGAGAAGAATTTCAGAGTGCCTCGTTCCTAATTTCAGATGATGCTATCTCATCCTGTCATAGATATAAGGCTTCTCAAACAGGGTGGAGGGCCAGTGGGTACCCCAGAACTTCTGCCTTACTTTTGGTTTGAACACCTTGCTTAATAGGGAGCAACTGATTTACCCATTATTCAGGACTCTGACTAAATGTTTTAGGTCAGGGATTGGAAAAATCTAGAGGTAAAAAAAGATATATTTACCTTTTTTGATTTTATAAAATCTGCTTTTGTATTCAACTGATGTTCTCGATTCTACTATTTTCTAGGGAGATGAAGCACCAGTATCTTTATTAGAAATTGAAGCTAATTTAACTAATATTTGATGACTATTGATTTAGTGCCTGCTCTTATGTCAGTCATCATCACATAGTTTATACGTATTAGTGTTCCCACTTTTATAAAAGAGAACCTAAGTCTCACATACTTTGTCTAAAATTAGTCAATTTAATTCCAGATGTGACTGACCCCAATGGCTATTATAATGTATATAACTCCAATAGTTATTATAAAGTATCAATCCAGAGAAATAGAAAATAATCCAAAAGGTTATTATCTCCTAACCTTCCATTATAAAATCCATGAACTCCCTCTGCACACAGTTAAATAATATCAGATTCTATAAAACTGGTCTTTTATCTCCAAATTTGGCCCTAGTGTCTGTTATGTAGATTTTCAAATGTCCTTTGGATTGCACTTATTCAGATTTTCTTGTTAGAACCAGTTATTAAGCAATGCATATCTCTTTCCCTTTGTCCCTTTCTAAGGCATTCTCACTCAGTTAAGTAGTGTGCTGGAAATCAACTTACTCTGCATTATAGTCTGAAGTTGGGAACAAAACAAAAACAAACACCCAATTGACACAAAACAAGTCTGCTTTCTGGCTCTCTGGTTCCTTCGACAGTTTGGTCCAGTCATGGGAAATATCCAGAATATTTCCTTTCCTTTTACCTTCAAAACAGTGTACTGATGAAAGCACTTTAGATTTGTTCTCAGCATTCTGCAGGAGGCACTGAACCCTCAGACTCACAACACTAGGATATCCTATTAATAAACTAGAACATTCATCCAATTTTCCAGTCTGGTCCAATTCAAACCCTTTTATGAAAAGATAGGCTCATATCCATTCTCCATACATATTGTATAATCTTCACTAAAATATGTATCTCTTTAGTCTTTGCAGTGATTAAAAATAGCATTAAATGAGCCATTCTGCTGAAGTTGCTGTCTTAAAGGTCACCAGTGATGAACTGGTCACCATATCTAAAGGTTATCGTGCAATCCTTTAATGTCACTACTAGAGGCCCAGTGCACGAAATTTGTGCACGGGTGCAGTCCCCAGGCATGGCCAGCCATCGAAGCACGAGCTTCTGGCGTGGAAGGGCAGGTCCCAGCTGACCTTGGGGCCCTGAATAGCACCTGTGTCCCTGGGTCCCTGCGCACCCCCCCTCCGCCTGAGTCATGGCTCCTGAGTCCCCATGTGGAGATGCGGTGAGCGCAGCTGGACACTGCAGGCCAGGGCACAACGTGGATCTCTGGGCCACCCAGAGGCACCACATGGAAGCCGGGTGGGCATCGCGCTCTCTCCTGTCTGGCCTCGCAGACCAGCTCCTGCACAAACCCACAGGGAGCCCGACCAGCTCCTGTGGTCCCAGTGGCTGCGATCTGGCCCATTTGGAAGACACCGTGCGGGTGTGGGGCAAACTCCTTGCAGGTGCCCAGCACCTGAGCACAGGGAGCTTCCCTGCCATGTGAGCCCTGGCGTCCTGGGGGAGGGTAGCAGGGGGAGTGAGAACGAGCTTGACAGACACCCCGCATTCTCACTGTACCTCTGTCCCTGTCACCCCTGCCTTCAGGTAGCTGGCGAGGGGTCGCAGCGCCTCGCCGATGCCTGCCATATTCCGTGCTGCCCCCTGGTGGTCAGCACATGTCATAGAGAGCAGTCAAACTCCTGGTCGAACTCCTGGTTGAGGGGTCAATTTGCATATTAGGCTTTTATTATATAGGTTTATGACAACATTTACAAAGAATTTTTACATGTATCCAATTACTTGATACTAAATATTATAATTAGACTGTATTGTAATTATATGCTTTCTTATATAGCATTTCCTTCAGTTAGAAGTTATTATTTCCTTGTTCCCAAAGTCTCTCCACTTAAGGTGATCAATAAACAAATGAGTCAATGATTGAACAAAATATTCCTAGCATGACACAGGGTGTTTTACCAATTGTGATTGGAGTTCTATACTACAATAGATATAATGTCTTCAATATACTATTCATATCTTCCAAAGCATGGCATTTATATATATTTGGCATTTTAATATATTTTACATGGAATCTTAAATGTATTTATTTAATGCTTCATGATGTGTTGCAACATGGAATGGCCTAGTTATCAGGTGTCATCACAGGTCTCTATTGCTTACTCATTAACCTCAGAAAGAGTGGGGTAGCTGAAAGGAAATTAGACTCATGTTTTCAATGTCTGATGATCATAAGCAATCATAATCACACTATATGCTACATGTTTACACTGTGCTAGTTTATTTAATGTGCTTATCTGATCTCATTTACACAAGAAACCTAAGATAGGGGGAATCAATACCTACATTTTACGGATATGAAAACAGGCTCAGAGGAGTCAAAATGTGCTCATGACATCCAGGTCCTAAACTCTGTTGCCTTTCTCACATGATCTGGATTCAGCCTAAAATAATACTATAACTCAGAAAGACATAGAAAAGAATAAGGAATACTAGGATAGGCTTCAAATATGAGCATCAGTATAAAAAAATGCTAGATGAATATTGTAAATAAAGGACAAAAATGTACCATTATGGTTCTTGAAAAAAATTAAACGTCTAGCCAAGGCCTAAATAGGGGGCAGCAGATGACAAGTTACATGACTTGAGCCTCTAACTGCAGTTCCCTATTACTATTTCTGACACATTTACTAGAATGGCTTTATTATTTTAATAGATTGCATTATTAATGGTGAAAATAATTCAAGAAGTTTCTTGGTTAGTTCTAAGGTAAAGCACCATTAGTAGGAGAGTATAATTTTTTTTCTTTTCTTTCTTGAAAGATCTTAGAAAATGTTGAAAAGCTGATTTGGATATTATTCAAGAGCAATAAATTTCCAGCCCTCAGATATAGACGTAAGTCTACTGATCTGTGAAGTGTAAACAATGTTTTTAATGTAAATTTGTTTTATCCTGACATCATGTAGACAGCTACACTTGAAAATGAATGAATTAATTATGTCTGCCATATGCAAAGATGCTAGTTACTCTTGAGATGTAGGTCATAAAATTTGAGTTTTTTCCAATAGGAAATCGATTTTCATCGATTTGCTCACATGCTCTTACAGAATACCCCTTGAGACTGGAAGAATACATTTAAAACTGGCAGGCAGGGGTTAGAAGTATAATCTATAATTATGGAATGGAGTCAGGTTAGCCAGCCTCTAAGAAATACATGCCTGTGTTTTTGACCCTATTAGTATGCTACCCAAACTAGCTAATCGAAAGGGCTAAAGTCAAATTGAAGGTACAAATGATTTTTTAAAAGTCACAAATAATGCTAATAATAATTTAATCTGTTATTTTAAAATGCACAATAAAAATTATGTCATTCAAAATAAAATCTCATTCCACATTCAAATATGGACATATCATCTAATGAACATACCCACAAAGTATGACACTCTTTTAGCTTAAGTCAAAGTCAAAACAATAAACTTGAAACAGTTATTGATTTGTGAAACTGACCTAGAGCTGACCTAGCGTTAGTGTGAAGGGCCTATCTCAAGGAATTCAAATCCTTACACCATTCAACCTGCTCATCTTGCCATATTGATTCATGCTTGCTTTAGTGTCTCTGTCTCAATGTCCACACTCATCTGCTTTCACATTTGCATAACAACAACAACAACAACACACACACACACACACACACACACACACACACACCCCTATACACCTTCTCTACCAGGTACTTTGTCCAGCACCATGAAGGTATACATCTTAATAGACAATTATTTTTTCTCTCCCTCTATTTTCTCATTTCCTTTTCTTCATTCAAGTAGCCTCTATGCTTCTTCATTGACTCGGGAGATAAATAAGGCTGACCCCAAATCAGGCAGAGTCTGTAAGTCTTGTTGGCTTTTGTCTAACAAAAGCCTAAATATTTGGAAGAGGCCAACGGAATGAAAGGTAAAGGGGGGTTAAAGTGGAGCAGATATTGCCCTCTGATTAAAAAGTGATTTTTCCAGGGATATGGGGAAGGGGAGATGTCTATAGCTAACATATCAATGGGAACTTTGCCACATGCCAGAGAGTGATGAGAGCTCAGAGAGAGAGATGGCTCTGGGAGTGATTAGATATGACCCAGGCATCATAAGCAATGACAGGTCCACCAAATTTCAAGAGGCCACATTGGCTTGTCAATGAGAATGCTAGTACTTGATTGGAGTTTAATACCCTTTCCTGGTTTTGGGTATACCATGTACGCCTACTATGTGATACTGGTCTAGGGAGGGGACCCTAATGATGAATGAGACAGAACTTTCACTAAACCAGCAGGATGGAGTATATTTTTAATCTTTTTCAGTATATATTCTGTTTTAAAAGAGCAACCATAAAATTTAACGGAGAATCCTCAGGTAAATTAAGTATTACCTCCTGGTAAAAAGCAGCACAGTCTAGATAAGAATACTGTACAGAAACATCAAGGACTCTTTTTTTTTTTTTTTTTGCTATTACTGAGTTCTTCTGCTTGACATACTTTTTGCATGAAGTAAAATGTGGCCCATCCTTGCCAGAGCAGATAATGGTACCTGGACACCAGCCAGTGTAGCTAGAATGTTGAGAGTGGAGAGCATGTCAGCATTCACTGAGAGACTTACCCAGCTGCCTCTGTCAATGCCTTCTTATCTGGCTCCCTCACTCCTTCCTGAGCTGTCAGCACCGAACCTGGCACTCAATGAACCGCTCCACTGCCACTTAAAAAAACAGCTAGAAAATCACTTGTCTCTCAGTTTCTGTGATCATTAGGTTGAGGTTATAATGAACTTTTAGCCCTATGGAAAACACTAGAACGTGGCCTTACTGCCACTTCCTACTGTGCCTGTGTATCTAAGATCTAAATGCTAAATTTGGAAGAAAATGCATTCCAAATGCAAACCACACCTTTTAATCAACCTTGCAAATTGCTTTCACTCTTTCTCTTCTCCTCCACTTACACTGTCTCCTTGGTGCATAAGCTGAAATACTTTCACACTTGGAGTCTTCCTTGTAAATTCTTTTCTGGTTCTCACTTGAAGCAGCATTGCTCTGGGGACATACGGGAAATGTTCAAAAGTGTTGACAGAACCACATTTCCGCGCCTGTCATGGAGTTGGGGTGAATGGGTGTTCTTAAGTGAGAGAAAGAGGGATGTAGGACTGCTTTCTAGTTGCTGTAGGTCACCAAAGATGCTCTCCTCTCTACTCCAACCCTCCACATTTTTTTTCACAATATTTTTTTAATTGAAAGGTAATAAAGTGCCTTCAAGTAGCTGTCCTACATTAATACAGTAATCACTTATAACCATACTAACTGTGCTATTTTCATGTGGCCACTTACCTTCTTCATATACATATAATTTATATAATGACAGTGTAGTATAAAGCCCATAATACTACTTCTGGTTTTTGTAAGTACTATTATTTTATATTATATCATAAAAGTTTCTCCAAAGTCATATTTAACAGAAAGAATTACTTTAAATGATTACATCATATTTAATTATGTTAATATACCTAATTTAGTAATATAGAATTTACTAACTCATACTTCTAATGTGGGGCACATGGATTGTTTCCAAGCTTTTGCTTTATAGATGCTGCTGCATCGAGAAGTATAGCATACTGAGAGCTCTGATAGGTACATGAGCATAGACCAGGCACTTACATGTGATTTATAAGGCTCCCAATCCCCATTGGGGCGGGGGCGGGGGAGCGGTAATCTCAAGTCTATTTTGCAAATGAGGGAACTTGAAGCTCATGGGCACTCTGTGAACAAGTGGCAGCACCTGGATTTGAAATGCATGTCTATCTGACTTCCAATCTCATTCCTTCTCCCCTATGTCACAGAACTCTTTCTTTAGTGGAATTTCCCCAAGATAAATATCCCAAGAGTTGAATTGTTGAATCAAAGAGTGTGACTATCTCTACAGCTCGTGTTACTTACCCATCAATGAAAATAACAGTGAAAAGTAGACAAGAAAAAGCATGGGCAAACCTATTGTCTACCTTCCCTAAAGATCACAGGTTCTTTCAGGTCAGAGAAGAGCACAGTCAGCCTCCATTTTTTATGTATGAAAACAATAATAATATGCAGACAAAATTAGTTATTTGCTCCTATGTCACACAACTAGATTTCTTGTGGGTTTATAAAAAATATGAGAAAAATGCTGTTCAAAATTTAGCACGTTAAAAACAAAATATTATTATCATAGAAGATTAAAATGCTTGTTTGCAACTCCATTGGCACAGACGGAACTCTTAGTAAACAGAGAAACACATATTTAATCTGTGAATAAATAAGGGGCCTTTGTGTAACAAAAATTAGAAGGGTCCCTTGAGCCAGAATAAAAATAACTGTCAAGGAGACAAAGGGAGGCTTTCATGGATTGAGATACACTATTATTATAAGGCCCTTTCAACAAGTATCAATGCTCTCTCTTCCCTTTCACTGGAAACAGTGGAACCTTTGCTGAACTGACAGTCAGTTAGAGCCAGTCAACAGAAACTGCTTTGGGTCACATGGCACCAAGAACTGTTGTTGCCATCGCAACTGCACTATGATAAATTAGCCTGTCTCCACTAAGGATTTGGTTTGCCTACATGCCCTGGAAGGTGCCGTTTTGATATTCTCCTGGACAGTTTGGAGCTAATCTCTGACTCAACCTTTTCAGCAGGCTTGCTAACATTTACATACATTGGGGGAGAATAAAAGGAAGTTTATATTTTTCACATCAGTGTTTTTTGAATAATAATCATATTTAAGGAGTATTTTTGCATTCTCCTGAAGTTTGATCATTGTTTTACAAGCCATTCTATGCAAGATTAATGTGGATTTATTTTACCTCATAGATACTTACATATTAGTGTCACTTAATTGAGATGAAATACTAGATTTAGCAAAGCTAAAGAAAAAATATGTTAGCTATAAAAGCACTAGAGCTTGTAATTGCTTAAATAATGATTTCTCAAAAGTTAGCACGTTTTTATTGCTTGGGAGATTATTTTCCTAATAAATTCTGTATAGGTTTATTAAAAACTCTTTTCTTTAGGTAAAGTAAGTTCAGGAGGTATTTTTCATTTTTTAAAATTCATCCTATCTCTTGTATTTTAATGAAATTCATAGATAGTGGTGATAAAAAATATTGTGATTTCAGACAAGGTATATGAAAACAATTAAAAATAGATATTTAGCAACCAGGTAAAATACTTTCTGTTTGCAGAATGTTTCACATAAATTTTCTCTTTTAATCTTAAACACTTCATACCCATGTTACAGATGAGGTTTTAAGGCTAGGATGCCAGGAACTACACCTGGCATAGAAAACACACACACACACACACACACACACACACACACACACACACACTTACAGAACAATTGGAGAAGATAAGAAAATTGCCAAAGTTACAGTGAAGTTAAAGCAGGCCATGCCTAAAATCAAGTGTCTGACTCCAAGTATAAATTCTTAATGCTATAGCACTACCAAAATAATTGTTTCTCTTTTCCCCAAGGAAACACATAAGTATTTATTTACATAATATACACATTAGCTGAGAGCATAGTATTTCCACTTTTTCCCCTGTGTGGAATAAGGAAAGAAGAAAGAAAAAGAGAATCTCTATATAGCAGAATAAATTGGTAGCAAATTTCAAATTTTAGACAAAAAATGATAACTTGAATTACTGGCAAGGAGAATGGAGGCTGATATTCAGTTTGTTGTAGGAAAAGATTGTTCTTTTTCCACTTCTGTCCTCAGGATTTGGCTCATTCCCTAGCCCCAGCTACTCAAAGTACAGTCTATGGTCTTAAGCAATACAACCTGTACCCCTGTGGCATGTTAGAACTGCAGAATCAGAAGCGCTCCCCAGTTTTACTGAACCTGAATCAGCATTTTAGCAGAATCGAGGTGATTCATTGACACTGATGTTTGAGAAGTACTGCATCCACTGGAACTACTAATGATCAGGAATGAGGAGAAAGAAACTGAACCCCAACCCCAGTGGTCTCAGTCTCAAGTGCCTGGGTCAACACTGCAATGACTTTACGTTTAGAACTAGGAAGCCCATGGGTTAATAAATCACCACTCACCCATTGACCTAACATGTCTTCACTATAAGAGATTTATTTTATATAATGGGTGGGGGCATGGGTGTTCTACTAGAGGAGTCCAGGTTTAAATGTAAATACCAGTAAGTGAGACAAAAACATAAACCACCAGCAATAGTTCAGGAGAATTGATTGCTCAATAGTGCAGACTGAACAAGTGAGTCTTGAGATGAGGTTTTTAAGGTTTAGGATTCCAGGGACTACACCTGGCACAGAACGCACAGAAAACACACACATACACACACACACACACACACACACACACACACACACACACACATCTTTTGAATTAAACTTCAGGAAAAGGCCCAAGGCATGCAATGCTTATGTTTGGGAAAGTCTTATAATAAAGGATGTTCTGAAATGTAGCCCCCTGTGAGCAATCTTTCAGTAAGGGTAGCCAAAAGGGAAAGAAGACCAACAGCTTTGTTGACCAGTGAAGCCCAGGCTTAATGTGAAGCTTGCATTGCTTTTCTTTTCCAGGTGCCAAATACTAGGTCTGTGCTCTTAACTGTCTTCCCACTCCCTGCAATCAAATCTTTCTTGCCTGAAATAAATCTACAAGGACTTCCTGACTTAGTGACCAGCTTACATAAAAAAATACATATGCAGGTCATTTCCTACAAATGAATAATATTAATATTGGGAGAAAATGCCCCAGTCCAAATGTGTGCCAGTAGTGAAATGTGTCCCATTGGTAGAAAAACATACTCTTTGAAAGTTGAGACAACTGGTGACTCAAGGCACTGTGTTTAAGCTACTTGAATCCGGCCAGTTGAAGTTATTACATTTTAATCTTTAGATAAATTAATAAAGCTAAAAAGTACTTTTAGCTTGCCAATATTTCCCATTAAAATGTTTGTATAGACATTAAAATCATGTTAATAGAATTCAAAATGAGAGAATAATAATTATTGTACAATTCTGCATTTCAACAAGCCAAATCATTTTCATTTTTCTCTATTTCCTTGTGGTCATTTACAAGCAGTGTACATTCTTAAAAATATATAATTTCAGCAGTGGCATCGATATTAATTGCGCCTGTCTCTGCCAGCCTTACTGAGTTTACAGATATCTGCCACCAGTAGGCTGTGTCCTCCCTGGTTCCCGAGCCCGCTCTGCACTAGAAAGGCTTCCAACTCAGCCCAGGCAAGTGGTGTTGTGTTGCTGGGTGTTTGGTGATAAGAAGAGAAATCAATATCTCCATTAAATATTAGGTTATTTAAATTTTATCTGTAATAAATAACAACTCATCTCATGTGGCTTTTATTCTTATTTTGAATTATTTCTTTACGATAAGTTATCACAAGTAAGATCATAAGGTTTGGAAATGTACACTATTTTTGTAGCTCTTTAAATATTATGAAAATTACTTTCAAAAAGCATGCGGAGAGTTGACCTTAGTAAGTTGCAAAAGGTCCCTACAGGGTTCTAATGCACAGACCTGTGTTGAAAAAAAACCACGAGATGAGTGTGGTATTTTCCCCGCACTCAAATCAGCCTAAGTATTTTCAATTAAATACTTTTTTTCCAATTTAGTAGATATAAATAGTTTCTTATTCCCTGATATTTATAGCTTCAACTGACATATATTTATCAATATTTCTATAGACGGTTGCCTTGTTTTCTCCTGTTAGCTATACAGTAGGGTGAAAGATGAAATGCAAGGGAGGTAACTATAAATTACACCTTCTCTAGGATTCTCTTCGCTTTCAGAGTCATCTCAGCTCTTTTTATGGGATAAAAAGAGAGAAAATGACTCAGCTTGAGGACAGAAATATAGGGACATGGGGAAGAAGAATGTTTGTCCTTGACTCTAAAGAAATCCTCTGTGGAATTCTGAACTCTGGAAATTTGGCGAATGGGCCATTCTCCACCAACGGGAAGGAACCATAAGCATTTTAAATAGTGCCTCACAGTCACAGGGTATCACCTGATATAATATTTTCATCTGAATAACAAGAACTTGCTGGGGAAAAAACTCTTACACTTAAATATCCTTTCAGAAAGGGCTATGAGAAATGCTGGTGGCGGCATTTTTTAAAATAATGAAGCAGAGCTAGAGGCCTGCCTGCTGATTCTGACTAGTTATAAGTAGATATTTCATGCCACCAATTCTACTTCTTTAGGTTTTAATGATGACTAGACCCAGATGATGCAAAAGACCTTCAACTGTTCCTAGGGGAGAAAAATGCCAAAAACTATAAGAGAAAATAGTTTACAATTTGCTTAGTACTTGAAGTTTTCAAAGACCTTTTCAAGCTGTTATTAATTAATCAAAGATAGCCTTAGTAAGGTAGGCATTCTTAATATTTCATAAAAAGAAAAAGAAAAAGGGAAAAAATGTAGTGTTGCAGAAGAAACAGATTTGAAATGGTCCAAGAAATCCACCACTGTTTTGGCTCTGTGTTGGGAATGATGTAAAATTTATATATATAAAAGCCAAGCGACTGGAACAATGGAATGACTGGTCACTATGACACTCACTGTGGCAGCCAACTAGCTCGATCAGGGCCCTGATTGGCCCCCCCAATCTCTCGTGGACCCTCCCCCTGGCCGGCTCCGCCCCCAATCAGCCCCCAACCCAGTTCGGGGGAGGGGCCAGCAGCCAAACTCCCATGTCCCCTCCCCCCTGCCAGTTCGGCCCAATCAGCCCCCATCAGGGTGGGCTGGCCGGACCCCACCGGTGCATGAATTTGTGCACTGGGCCTCTAGTGTTGTTATAATTTTATCACAAATTTGCTTACAAGAAGTGATAGGTTGCCTAGATAGATGGCAGTATGGCAATACATTGAAATTTTTCAGGGCAGTGGTGGTATCACTTTTATATCCCTGGATACTTTCACATAGTAGGCATACCGTAAGTGTTAGAGCCATTGAAGTCTTATCATCTATTAACACAAGTCATAAATTTGTTTATCAAATGCTTACTAAGTGGAAATCTCCAGAGATAGGACTTCAGCAGAGTAATATATACAGTAGGTAAACTGGATAGGGAGAAGAATAGTTGGTAAGTAAAGTAATAAAATGGAGAGCAAGATGATCTCCTGCAAAGAGCATATAGGCTTAGTGGCCAAAGTTGGATTCAAATTCTTGCTATGCTACCAACTTACTTGTGTGATTTTAAACATGTTCATTACTTAAACTCTCTACTCTCAACTACCCTAATCTACCACACAGTTGATAGTAACTAGTGAATAAATCCCAGTTTTCTTTCCCCCTCAAAATTAGAGATCTAATCAGTTAAGATACCTCCATTTCCTCAACTAGGAAACAATAGTAGGGGAATCATGACCTTAATGTCCCTTCTCACTCCAAGAGCTTTTTAATTCTACAATCTATTTACATAACAAAGTTCAATTTCCGTAGTCTCCCACATAGATAGAGTCCCTGTGATTAAATTCCAGGGACCACCCACAAATTGATGATCCAGAGACTTTTATTTCTGTTAGGACAAGAGTTTTCAGAACCTCACAAATTCTATCAGGTCAGTGACATCCATTTTGCCTCAAGGAAAGATTATGCACTGAGACTTCCCTGCAATCATTGAGGCAAATCTGCTAGGGAAAGTGTTGCTGGATCCATGTCCTCTGTTATGTTTAGCAAAGATTTCTGTGCTTGCTCCAAATGTCTCTGTGATGTATTTCTTATCACATCTTCACTGGCAGACCTGGTAATATAACTCACAGCTAGCATCCAACTGGCCTATCTATGCCCCCAGGAGAGCCACACAGGAGGTCTGTCTTCCCCTCTCCTAAAATATTTAGCATATTGCTAGACCAGGAGTGAGAAATGTCAGGAATGCACGCTGTTATCCCCCTCCCTGGCCTATGGAATATATTCCTGATGTTCTAGAATTCTCTCTCACTGAACCAGGGAATCGTCTTTAAAATATTGCTCTAAGCCTGCAGTACAAATTAGAGCTGGAAGTTAATATAAAATCTCCAGCTCTCCTCACTCTAGAGCAGTAGTTCTCAACCTTTCTAATGCCGCGACCCTTTAATACTGTTCCTCATGTTGTGGTGACCCCCAACCATAAAATTATTTTTGTTGTTACTTCATAACTATAATTTTGCTACTGTTATGAATCGTAATGTAAATATCTGTGTTTTCCGATGGTCTTAGGCGACCCTACTAGCAGTTCTCAACCTGTGGGTCGCAACCCATAGGTTGAGAACCGCTGCTGTAGAGCCTAAGAGCATCGGAAAACACAGATATTTATATTACGATTCATTAACAGTAGCAAAATTACAGTTACGAAGTAGCAACGAAAATAATTTTATGGTTGGGGGTCACCACAACATGAGGAACTGTATTAAAGGGTCGTGGCATTAAAAAGGTTGAGAACCACTGCTCTAGAGTCATTGTAACAACTGAGCTGATATTGCAAATTCAAACTGAGGAAAGCAAGAATAAAGGAATGTGCCGTGTCATTCATCTGTAAAAAATGAAGAAAAAATCAAACCTATAAGAATAGACCTCAGGAGACTGAGGTCTCATCCTGCTGTGGAGATGCTCCTCTGGGGAAAGCAAGTTTGGGCAAGTGCAGAGGGAGATTCTGGAATCGTTACCAATTACTTGCATCAGGCAGGTTGCCACAACGTGCCTTTATTCTCAGAAGGAGTCTGTGGGGCTCAAAATTCCAAGAGACTAATAAATATTGCTTTCTCGGAATTCTTATAGAATCCTCATCTCAGGAATATGCTGAAGCAGCTGTAGCAGGGCCTTTATGGGGCCTGGGAGCCAGGGCAGCTTGGCCTTCCAGTGGGACCACCGCAGTGCCTCCAGCTTTGTGTACCTTTGTTAGGCAGCCTACCCTTCATCTACCTGTGATGAACACTCATGTTCTGCATCTCTTGGCATTTTTCTGTCAAATCTTATCACCATCACTTTGTTGACTGTCAAGCAGAGCCATCAGTGCAAATATGCTTTATATGGTCATATCCAGTACAGCGCTTTCCTTCCCAGAGGTAGATGTGATCCGGAAGAAGGTATGAAAACATGTGCCATCCATATCCTCCACCAGCCGCCACGGTGAGGATGAAAACATTCAGTAGGCCTATATGTCACATATTTGTGCTTGCCTACCTTGAAATCGAAATGGAAGAAATAAATGCTATCTACTCACCTATATACAAAAGTATAATCCATTTATGTGAAAAAAATTAAGCAAGATACAAAAAGGGGGCAGTGGTGGTAAAGGTTATCAAGACAGAAGCAGCTAAGAAAGAATTCTAACCACGTAACAGGAGAGATAGCCTCTTATTCTTTTTTGTGTTTCCAAGGCTAGCACAATACCTTAAATATATTATTCCATGAATAAACATTTGTTGGATGAAAGAGAAATACAGGAAAGAGATAAGAGAAATAAAAAAGGAAACAGAAAAAAAAGAGAGATTTTTACATCGTGCCTCTTTTATTTAAAAAAAAAAAAAAAAGGTCATGCAATAATGAAATAGCACGTGGTGCCTACAGGAGCTCACAAGCACTTGTATGTGAACTAGAAACCTTTAGTTCATTTGACTTTTCAAAAAAAATAAAATAAAATTGCCAACCTAAAGTCACACAAGTTGAATATATTACAAAGTTCTTAAAGTTCCAATTGTTCTGTCATATACAAGACCTTCAAAATTTCTTGGAAAAATATATCTCTACTTCAAAAGTAAACTTTGTAATGACTTGAAAATGGAAAGAAAAGGAAAAAAAGAGCCTCAGTGCCGGTGCGGGAGAAAAAGACTACAAAGACTACAAGTATTTTAAAACCAACTTCTAGAGGGCACATCGGGATTTGAAAGGATATAATAAAAGATCCCCTTGCAGCTCCCTGAAATATGTGACAGTATTTCAAGGAATTTGGCTGAGACTGACACCGACTCGCACTTGAGACTTTAAAATAGAAGACAAACCGTCCCAGCTTTCAGCAACCGCTTAATTATTTCAGAAGGTATATACCCTCAGGTACAGTTCCTACCTTCTCTTCCTTATCCTGTACCTCGCATACAACTGCCTTGATGATGTAGGCCTGGTCTCACCAATAGATAATTCTCACTTTTTAATCACCTTTCCCAATCTGCCGCTGCCACCTGTCCCTTCTAGTAAGGAAGCATGAAAATACAGTAGTAGAGAGATCTGCTTGTGAAAGAATATAACAGAACTAGAAGCCTGGAGCATGAAATTCGTACACAGGAGGGGGGGGGGGTCCCTCAGCCTGGCCTGCACTCTTTCGTAATCCAGTACCCCTCGGGGAATGTCCAACTGCGGGTTTAGGCGGAATCTGGCCTGAACCCGCAGTTGAACATCCCTCTCACAATCCGGGACTGCTGGCTCCTAACCACTCTCCTGCCTGCCTACCTGATCGCCCCTAACCACCTCTGCTTCAGCCGCAGCAGCTTCATCTGGAAGGATGTCCGGAAGGTCGTTCGGCTGTCTGGTCTAATTAGCATATTATATGCTAATATTTCATATAAATATTTATACATTTCTATAAATAATCAAATCACAAAGATGAAATCATCTTTATCATGCAGACATTTTTTTTGTGTGTGTTTTTAACATAAGCACAGCCATGTCCTAAGATAAAAGATTCCTCATCGCTTGAGGCCATGATTAATCTTCATTATTCCATTTCTCACTCTTGATCTGTCAGAAGCCACATCTGATTCAGTCTCTTCTCTCCCAAAACCATCCTCTTCTCCCCATTCAAATCTCTTTTCCTTAGATCTAATCACTAGGCTCTCTCTGGTTTGTTGCAGGTCTTATATAATAAGCGCATAGCCCATCAGTGGTGTCTCTTTGTCCCCAGGACACACTCTTTAATAGAACAGGTAACTCCCTTCCTGACCTGAGCACTGGTTAAGTCTCTTCTCTGTGCTAAGGTTTGTGCTAAACTTTTCTAGACCTTTACAGTGTTATTTGAGATACGGAGAATGACCCGATTCACTAAAGCTAATTTAGGTACAAACCTAAGCATTCTTATAGCATGTTTATTACAGTACTAATTACATAGTACTGTATCTGTGTTTATCTATCTTTGTAGGGAAGCATAGGACTTGTTTGGAAAGTCTGTAAGGAGGAATCTCTGAAAGGTTGGAGGCCTCTAGGGCAGCGGTCGCCAACTGGTGATCCGCGGACCACTGGTGGTCCGTGAGGCCCGAAAGGTTGGTGACCGCTGCTCTAGGGGACCTTGCCAAGGCGGCAGCCTCTGCCTTGACTTTTCCAAACAAGTCTGACCCCCTGGCCGTTTTACTAGAATCTTTATGTTTAGACTTCAAAGCCTCCTTGCTTAAAGGATGCATGTATTTTCTCAAGGATGCTTACCCTGCTGATAGTATCTAATAGTTAACTTTAGTTCAAGTTGTTGTTACAAGAAAAGCCTAAGGAGGCAGGCTAACAGGGCTACTTGGTGGCAATAGCCAAGGAGTCCCTCAGCCCTCTCTTTCACAGAAACATGTGTCAGAGTAGTCATTCATCTGTCGTTCAGGGTCTGCTGGTCATCTTACCCTATAAAAGCCCTTTAATTCAAGTACTGAGTCTCACTTCTGTTTTGTTTCCAATACCCGAAGAGTGTCTGGCACACAATAGTCACAAAATATCATTTTTTAGACTTGATATTGTGAGTTTAAAATAGTTATGGACTAATACAATTACAATAGTGTTCTGAGGTGGCCCAGATACAAGTCAAAACCCATTATTCCATCTCTACTCTATGCTTATATTAATGGAGAGAGGGGAAGAGGGGAGAGACTAGCTAGTCTGTTGAAACAACCAATGATCAGATATTAAAATATAGCTTCCGGAGGCTTGCCAGCTTAAAGACGTAGTTAAGTAGCCACTGGTCACTCAAAGGCCCTTGTAAGAATAAATACAATCAAAGTATGTCATCTTGGGAAAAGCAAGTCTAGAGAAGATTAACTAGTAGGAAACATTGCTATATGAAATCAAGTTGACCTGTAAGTTTCAGGATATCACATTTTTCTTTATCCTTACACAAGCTCTCTTAAAGATTACATTTTTAGTGCCAAGAGCTAGATATTTCTATGTCAGTCCTAAAATCATCACCAGTCAAGAAGAGAGGTGAAACCTGGCAGGTGTGGCTCAGTTGGTTGAGCTTTATCCCGTGTACCAGGAGGTCACCAGTTTTATTCCTGGTCATAGCATATGCTGAGGTTGTAGGCTCAATCCCCAGAAGGGGGCGTGCAAGCGGCAGCAGATTGATATTTCTCTCTCATCAATGTTTCTATCTTTCTCTCCCTCTCTCTTCCTCTCTCTTTAAAATCAATAAGAACCTATTTTTAAAAAAGAAGAGGTGAAGACATGGGCCAGTTATGAATCCATCCCAGTGGAAAAGCCAACACCACAGACAGAAGCTGAGATCCCTAAGTGGACTGTTCATGAGTCCTATCCAAAAGGAAAAGGAAAACTGTGAGGTTTGAAAAAGTTACAGAAAACTTATCCAAGCTAAAAGAAGCTGGCACATGGGATATGGTAGAATGAGGGAAATCAGAAGGTTTCTTGAAAAAGTATGAACACTGATTAGGATAATCCAAGCTATCTTTATGAGGAACCAAACTTTAGATGACAAGCAAAATGCAAACCTGTCATAATAAAAATCTACGAGAGAAGATCTGACCATTAGATCTTATACAAGCTTGTCATTAAAATGACTTAAATATAAAACTTTAGGCAAGTGGAATGTATCTGAAGTTTCCATACATACTGTGTAATGTTGTGAGACAAATGGCTCCATCTCTGACACAGTAACCGCAATGCGTCCTCTCAGTTCAGCTCAGATCTCTTGAAGGGCAGTGCAGTGATTCACAAAGTAAATCAATAGCATTTCATGGCATTTTAGGGCCTCTTCTTAAAAAAGAAAGCCCCTCGTGTAAATTCACATCATTTCCCAATATAGTTTCCTAAATATCTTGAGTGCCATGAAGAGGGATACCACGATCTCATACCGCAGTTTTGCAAAATAGAGTCCTTTCTCACTTTGTAGGGAATCTTAGAAATGAAGATCTCATTTACCTAAGTTTTATATACTGAATGTGCAACTCTTGAATAAGCAAAATAAGGAATATTCTTAGGGGGCAGCTAACAAATGGAATAAGCTCCAAATGAGATTGCAAACCAATTTAAGTGCAATTTTGCATTATTCAAATCTAACAGGCAATAGAGAGAAATGCCAAGCTGCTGAAAGAAAACAAACAACAACAAAAAATCATACTATCTTTCAAATATTCTGTTTCTATTTTTTTAGTTATTGGTTTCCAAAGCAAATCTACATCTTCCTTTCCCCCATCCCACACCATGGTGGGCCATTCATACTACACAAACATCTTAAAGAGAATGTACACATGTGAATTCCTAATACAGTCTCAATCACAACTCCATGTTAAACACTGGAAAAGGTTTTCTTAGAAGGTGAGAGAAAATAAATTTATAAGCTAAATTTTGATTACTCAAATCACATTAACTGAACATTTTTTTTAAAAAATTAGATGGTCCAAAAACTCCTAACAGGGCTTTTTTTAGTTGCTTTTCTTGAACTGTACACTGTTTTCCTTGAAGGATAGTTGCAAAAGATATGGGTTTGGAGTCAGAAGACTTAACTTCAATATGGGGCTATGTCAGTTATTGCTTTTGTGACCTTGAAATGGTCACTTCACAATTACTTAGTTTTCTCTGCTGCAATATGGGGAATACATCACATGCTCCATTATCAGGGTAAAATGCTAATAAAATGATAAGTAAGCCTGAATTGTTTCATCAATAAACTAGGATTACTTTATTGGTTAAAATGAATGTTGCCCTATCTAGATGTCAGTTCAATCTCTTGATCATTGTACTTTGCATATTCGCCTACATCTAAAACTCTGAAGACCTCAGGATGGTTTGGGATTTGTCTAGATAATCCAAAGTAATAGTAAAATTTGCCTCCTAAAAATGGGAAGTGAGATTCTGTCTACTCCTCCCCCATAGGTATGGAAACCTACACAGGACAGGGAAGGAGACAGAGTTACTCAAAACCACAGGTAGTGATATAAAGAAAGTAATACAAAGGGATTCATGGGGAGAAATCTATGATTTTACAAAATCGTTTTTGTCTATATTTGGCTACCCTTAATTTATAGATAATTTTTTTCCTCTGGCTTGTTACCTGCTTTGCATATAAGAAAGACAAATGACATTAGAGTATAGTATTTACATCTACAATGTAACCTATGCATCCAAAGCTATGGTCAAACTCAGAGAAAAGTTCAGATTATTCCAATCATTAGAGGCTCTTCGTATTAAAAGTTGAAGTAATGCCAGAAGAGTTTATAAAACTTGGGCACATTTAAAAAGAATGTTTGACAAATTAATGCGTTTAGCATTCAGTAAAATAAATAAAATATAATATAATTAAGAGATCACCTATTTTTTATCTTAAGCATTATCTCTACTGACTTCTTTTTAAGACTTTTAAAAAGCCTTGCCCTTTTATCCTCTGTGTTTTGGTGAGGAGAGAACATGAGGAGTAGAAGATCCACCAGCTGCTCAAGAGCTTTTGGCTGGAAAGGGGAAAAAAGGGAAAATTGATAAAAAAGGGAAAATATGAACATTCACTCTATTATGAACTTAGTTGATTGCATATGAATTATTTTATTGTTTACATGGTTCATAATTAACTGAATGTAGCTTTGATGTTCTTAAAAATGTTGATCTTGTTAATTTGATTCTAATAAAAGGGATGGACTAAAAATATGAAAAAAAAGTCCATGCTAAAACATTTGATTTTTTTTTCATAAAGGAAAATAGTATAAGATTTTTGGCTTTGCAGGCCACATAATCTTTGTTGCAGCTACTCAAATCTGTCATTATGGCCTGAAAGCATGTATAAGAACATATAAAAGAAGGGGCATGACTGTATCCCAATGAAACTTTATTTATAGAAATTTGAATTTTCTTATTCTTTTTACATTAAAAATATTCTTCTTTGGATTTCTCTCAAGCATTTAAAAATGTAAAAATCATATTTAGCTCAATGGCTATAAAAATCAGGTGGTAGGTCACAGTTGGCCTAACAGCCGTATTTGGCCAAGCCCTGGTTTAATCTAGCTGGCTTCCTTTAACTAGGAGCTGTAAAGCAGTGGCCAAAGTGTACTTATATTCTCAACTAAAGAGTTTCAAGGAGGTGACCGCTTTTAGCATTCAAAATGTTTTTGAAAAAACAAACATTAAATCAATGTCGTGTACTAAGGCAAGTCAATCTAATTTTTTTAGCAGTTAGTTTTAAAAAATTGTCAATGTGTTAAGTTCAATGGCAAAACTCATTAGTACAGAGTCTATTCTGACTCTATTCAAGTTCAGGAAAAATTTTGTTATCTGAGGCCATCCTTTAGGTTACTTAATCGTATGTGTCCCTAAATCTCTAAGCTTTTTGCTTCTTCTAAACTAATCAAAACCCATGGTTTAATGGAGATTGAAATGGGGTCCTGGAGGTTAATAGAAGAAATAGAATTAGCTTTCTGTCTATATTATTTTGCTAGAAAATTCAGAGATGTATATTCTTTTTAAAAATATATTTTTATCAATTTTATTATTTAAAATACATTTTTATTGATTTCAGAGAGGAAGGGAGAGGAAGAGAGAGATAGAAACATCAATGATGAGAGAGAATCATTGATTGGCTGCCTCCTGCATGCCCCACACTGGGGATCGAGCCCACAACCCTGACATGTGCCCTCACTGGGAATTGAACTGTGACCTCCTGATTCATAAGTTGATGCTCAACCACTGAGCCACGCCAGTCGGACAGTTTTTATTGATTTTAGAGAGATAGGGAGATGGATAGAGAGAGATAGAAACATTGATGAAATAAACATCCATCAGCTACCTCCTGCACACCCCTTACTGGGGATGGAGCCTGAGACCCAGGCATGTGCCCTGACCAGGAATTGAACGAGGGACCTCTTGGTTCATAGGTCAACCACTGGGCACACCGGCAGGGCAGATATATATATTCTCTATCATTCTCTCTGTAAACTAAATTATCCACATTTAATATTTCCAAATAATTCTATTCTTTTTGGAAACAACTTACTTCTTAACCCACTAATCAAATGTGACCTTTTATTGCTACTGTCATTTTCAAAGTTCTCTCCAAGCTCTATCTGAAAGGCCCACAGGACAATTTCACTTTCCTTTAAATTTCAGTTTCTTAAAGTCCTTGGATCTCTAGGAAAGTGTGTTGATTCTGTGGCTGATACTATTACAGTGACTATTTGGGGTTGGTGTACAACCCTGCTACTAAAAAAGAATTCACAGTTCATAGTGACAGTTTTATTACAGAAAAGGATAAGTTCCTAGTTAACTGTTAAAAAAAAACCCCAAACCAAACCAAAACCAACAACAATAACTATACACAGGTCAACAACAACAACAACAAAACAATTAACCAGTAAACTTGGTTCCCCAGATCTCCCAACTAACTATATTGTTATAGAAGATGGATATATATATATATGTTAATATCAATGTTCTGACTATTAATGCTTAAAACCAGCTTTCTGGGGGAGAAAAGCCCTGCTCTGTTGTATTTGCTGATTTTCATGGTGTGAATATTCCCACTGTGGCTCATTGTAAGCTTCCAATGTGACATCTCTGAATGTAGAATTGGGAAGAGATGGATGCTATTGGTTCTTAAAGCCAGTGTGAGCTAGCTTCAGCACATCACTGCCCCATACTGTACTGAGAAATCATAATCATTTTTCTCCCCATGAGTGAAAGAAAAAATAAAAAGCAAAATTCCTCCTTATGTTTACTTAAGAAAAAATGTAAAGAAAAAATGCACAAGGACATATAAAACAAAATGTACAATAAAATTAAAAATCCTCTAAGTGATGAAAAGATGTCAAAATATTGAAGTTAAAACACATCTTCAGAAAACTTACACATAAAGGCCTTAATACGTTACATCTCTTACACTTTACATCTTTTACTACGGTTTAAAACTGTTATATATAATAAAGAAGAGATCTAGTGGGGGGAAAAAAGATCATTTATAAATGTCAGTGGAAGCTAATTTTAAGACATAACCTTTTATTAAATTTTTTTTCTTTCTCAAATTGTAGCAATTCGAACATAATCTCAAAATGCATTTCTTTTATATGTGGATTTTAAAGTCTTTTTCTCCCCTCACTATTAACATTTACAGTGCACCATGGCTTTTACAGATGCAAATCTGATTGATTGCAATGACTCATGGGGACAAGAACACCATGCTATTCTATTATTATTGATTTGTAACATGAGTGGTAGATGTTCATGGCAAGGAGGGAAGAAATCTATGTATATTGAGTCCCTAAAGTTGATCCAGTTCAGTGAACAACACTTCCCTCTTGTAAGATATCTATTGTTTAGCTTGCTTTCACTAGTTAGAACAAGAATGTTTTACTTGTTTGACATTCAAATGAGGGTATCTGTATGACATTATACCTAACCTAGACATGATAAGATAAAAATATAAACAGCCACTGGATTTTGAGGGCACACTCTAAGTAAAATCTCTTCTATTAATATGAGCCATGCTTGTTGGTGACAAAGACTATAATTAGTAGCTCAAGAATTCATCCAATCTTAGCTGTTCATATTTGGATCCAAATTTCTAGGTCCTAAAACTCTGCCATGGGCATCAGCCAGTGCATTTGTTTAGTGATGGATTTGTAGGAACTAAAGAAAGCACAATGGAATATATTTAGTAGTAGGTTTGGGAATCAGAGCAGTTTGAGAGTACCAACTGATGGTCCAGTTCAAGGAAGGGGAGGAAAGAGTGTAACAGGAAAGGAAATATTTGTTTGAGTGAAATAAGAATTGAGAGTAAAGGTTCTTGGTTGAGGGGGAAAATGATGAAGTGAGAAGACAGGTTGGGAGTGATGTTATTTTAAAAGGCTCCGTTGAGAGAGTTGGAGTCTCAAGGCTGGACAGTACATTATGATGAAGAAGGCCAATAAATGGGAACTGTAATGAGAGGTTGAAATGAAAGGAGGATGAAAAAGCAAAGGTTATGTCAGAGAATTCCTAGGAAGGCATATCCTAACTTTGCTCCAGATGCCTATATTTTGTATATCAAACTAACACATGCCAAATTAGATTCTAAATACTAGGGAAGTAAAAAACCTTGAGAAACTCACCCACACAGTCCCAATTTCTTGCCATGCTAGAGATGCAAGTCTACTGCTCGTTCTTTTAGATACTTCACAACAGGGAATTTATAAGACTCAATTTAATGGGAAAAAAACAAACAAACCTTATTTCCCAGAATCAAGGAGGCTTTAATTCTACATACATTTTATCTTCTAGCTCTCAGGAGGACCAAGCTGACAGTAATTATTGGTTTTAATGTATGGTAGGCAGAATACTACTCCCTAAAGATGACTATGCCCTAGTCCCAAGAATCTGTGAATATGTTCCCTTCCATGGCAAAAGGAACTTTGCAGATGTACTATCCACATAGGCTTAACCTAATCACATTAGTTCTTAAAAGGGCTGTGGTCACCGAGGTACAAGATGAAAGCATAGGCAGTGGTGATTCATGGTAAATTCAGTAGGCCTCTAGGAGCTGGGAATGGCCTTCTGATGACAGTTCACTGGAGAATTGGGCCCAAGACCTTCAACTGCAAGAAACAACTTTCAAAAATCAGAAAAAAACACAAGAAAATAGATTTTACCCTGGAGCCTGCAGTAAGAAATGCAATCCTGCCAAAACATGACTTCAGCCCTGTGAGACCAGTATCAAGACTTTCTAACCCTATATAATAAAAGCATAGTATGCAAATTGTCCCCTCAACCGGAGTTCTTCCAGGAGTTTGACCAGGGGGCGGGTCGGATGGGGGAAGGGAGGGAGTACCCAGCCAGCAGTTGGCAGGCAGCCGCTAGGGATCCTAACAGTGTACGGATTTCGTGCACTGGGCCTCTAGTGTCTTAAATATAAGATAATAAATGTGTGCTATTTTAAGCCACTAAGGTTGTAGTAATTTGTAAAGCAACAGTAAAAAACTAATATAGCATATCTCTGAAGTATCCATGAGAGTGTATCTTTAATGAACTTCAAAAAAGAATAAAAGTCAAATAATATAATTTTCCAGAATGAATGAATGACTTGGAGAATCCTTCCCCCAATTCAGGTGGTTAGAAAACTCGCCAGCTACCAAGGACTATTCCATTCCTATAAACTTGAGTCTCTGGGGATGACTTATTTTGGCAACTAGCTTGAATGCCTTTCTTTTACTGCTTGGTTAGCACTACTCACCATTGGTTTCCCAGGGCTTCCACTCAGGTTTCTGCTGGGTGGTGTGCTTGATCTTGACATCCAGTAGGATTAGACTAGTTATTTAATATCATAATCATCATCATTATAATGGTTATTATTATTGCTACATTATTATTTTGTTATTATTACACCCTGTGATAGTGTTGTAATGGAAGTCTATATCAAAAGCAGCATGTCATAAAGGAGAAAGCAACCAGCTTACTCCAAGGGATTGGAAAAGGTAGGAAAGAGGAGGTATAGTTGCTTCATGGGATTTTAAACAGTTTGTAGAAAATATTTTAAATAGTTTATAATTTGAAAGTTGGATAAATTGGCCGGACATTTCAGGCAGAAGTAAGGGCACAGGTAAAGGCATGGAGTGGTGAAATGACCTTGGCTTCTTCCCATTCCTGCATGGATGGGAATAAAGGGTGTGAGTGGCAGGTGGCCAAGGATGTGGTTATATAAATAGCCAGGGTGCATATCATGCAAGATATAATATAAAAATAATTTGGGATTTATAAACATTAGTTCAACTACTATAGCATTTTAAGCAGAGGAAAACAAAATTGTGTTTAAGCTTCTGGGTCAGCATAAAGGACAAATAGAGGTGGGCGCAGCAAGAAGTAAAGAAACAGGCTTTGAGCCCTTTCAATCATGATTATACAAGAAATAATTAAGGCCTAAGGCAAAGTGATAGACATAAGGTAACGATCTGGAAGTACTTGGAATATGCAGTTTGGTGACCTTTTGTGAAGGATGACTGAGGAAAAAGTGAAGGATCATCATTAATCATGATGGTCATCACCACAGTTAATTTTTTGCTGGGTCTTAATAAATGCCTGTCACTATGATAAGCACTTTATTTGGATTACATCATATGGTCTGCACAATAATACTAAGAGAAAGATATGATTATTACATCCATTTTATTGATGGAAAAATTGAGACTTAAAGAGGTAAAATAAGTAACATTTTCAACGTCACACTGTCAGTATCAGAACCAGTTTCTAAATCCTGACAATTGGCTTCAGAATCCATTTACTACAAAAGACATGCTCTTACCATATGGCTTACACTGGTGACCAGCTTGAGTGACTGGGTGGATGGGGTTCTTTAATCAAGAAAGTAAGAAGAGCCTGACAGGTGTGGCTCAGTGGTTGAGAATTGACCTATGAACCAGGATGTCATGGTTTGGTTCCTGGTCAAGGTCACATGCCTGGGTTGTGGGCTTGATGTTTCTCTCTCCCTCTCCCGTCCTCTCTGAAATCAATAAAAATATATTTAGGGGGGAAAAAAAGAAGAAAGAAGAGAGACTAGCATGAGGTTGGAAATATAATCACTTTAGGACATGGGTTTGAGATGCTGAGAGACATCTAGCTGAAGACCCACACACAGGGCTTTTGGACTTATGGGTCCGACTTTTCAGGGAGGTGTGGACAGGAGATACATATTTCCTGTCTGTTTCTCAGGCTACGTCAAAATGTAATGTAACTATCAGGCATACCAGCGACAGGAACCCAGGGATTATATAACTGTGTACAGATTAATGTCAGGGATTTTTAAAAAAGAAAGAAAAAAACGATTCCCCAAATTTCCAAGCTAGTACAACATCGCCACCTACTGCAATGGCTGTCAAGGACAATCTATCTAATACATCAGCTTAAACCATAACTGCTAGGTTGTGGCAGCACCTCTTAGGTACTCCTCACTTGCTCCTCCCCTCTACCTGCTGGCCTCACTTTCCTCTCTTTCCTCATATGTTCCTGCTCTGTGGCTCCTGAACCATAATTAGGGTACAGATCTGGGCAGGAGCCCCACAAGTGTCTAGCAATTTGAAATCATAGCAAGTGTGTCAAACTACAAATGTTACAATAGAACCTCTTCTTTCTCATTTCTTAGCTGTCATTTTCTTTGCTTGCTTTGTCTTTTCCTGGTGCTGACACTTTTCGGCCTGTGGGGAGTTTTATACCTTTTCCTACTCAGTTTCCTCATCTGTAAACTAGGGCTACTACTATTTACCTAACAGTGCTATTCTACAGGTTAAAAGAAAAAATGATGTATAACAAACATGTATAGGAAAATCTTAATAATGTTCTGTTCCTCCCACCCTTCATCTTATCAACCTCCACTTAGAAAGGATACAGCATAACTTAAAAAAATCAGCTACATAAAATGAAAACAGAGAACAGAAATGGCAGGATCAGCATAGACCCAAACAGAAAAAGAGAACTAACATGAAAATACATAAAAATAAAGAAATTGCATAAAATGCACTTTAACATGTGCAACAAACTCTAATGCCTTAATGGTGTAAAATATCCTTACATAAATATAGATACTTTCTCTCAAGTATCAAGCTTCTATTATAAACAAAACCATTTCATTACTGTGCTTAAGTAGAACAGTGACTCAGGTGACTATACTTCCCCCATGAAGCCTGCTTCCAAAAAATGTAATTGCTCTGACCTTGGCTGTAGAATATGCCTTCTGCCATTTAGTGCACTTTGCTTTATATTCATTCATCAAGTATTTATTACTCACTGCAAGGTGTGAGGCAGTGTGCTAGAAGCAATTTTGTCTTTTCTGCATGATGGGCATTATTGTGACTTGATTAGCACAGAGCTGAAGGGTTTATTTAGAAACACTATAATTAGATATCATCTGGGCACTGGCTATTAGAAAGGCCCAAGCTTTCTAAATTTGAATACATTGGATTTGAGAAGAGTCCCTAGGATCCCTCAGTGGGGGCCACTCACACCCACTGTCCTGGCAAGTTTTGGAATTGTGATGGGAAGGTTGGCGAATGGCCCTGGACATTGGCCATAAGCAAACCATTCCCACTCTTCAAGGTCTATAGATGTTTCAGGTAGGAAATAATGGATTTGAGCATTTTAGAGGCAAAAATAAAGGTCAAACTACATATTTAGGGGAAGAGAGATGTACTGTGCAAAGACCATAACACACATGAAAAAGAAAAACTACTTTAAGGTTGATGAAATGAAATACTTATTTGAAAACTCTTTGCTCTATAAATATCTTTTTAAAAATATTTTTATTAATTTCAGAGAGGAAGGGAGAGGGGGAGAGAGATAGAAACATCAATGATGAGATAGAATCATTGATTGGCTGCTTCCTGCATGGCCCCTACTGGGGATTGAGCCCACAACCCAGTCATGTGCCCTTGACCAGAGTCGAACCCGGGACCCTCCAGTCCGCAGGCTGATGCTTTATCCACTGAGCCTAACCAGCTAGGGCTTTGCTCTAAAAATATCTTAAATGATTTTCTGATTATTCAAATAACGAGAATACAACAAAATACTACATCAAGTTAAAGAGAATCTGGGGAGATATTACTAGAGCACAATGATCCCAGCTGGGAACTGAGACATGGGGATATGTATTTGCTATTTTCTATTATTTAGGACATTGCACCTGGTCAATCATTCAAAGAATAAACTGTGTACACCATTAGCATTGTATCCAGAGAGTTTCTAATTCGTTGCTGGCATTACCTGTCAATCTTACTAACACCTCTGTGCTGTGTGGAACAAGTGATCTTGTATCATCCTATTTCATCACAGAACTAAACAAGGAGAAATGTTTTGATTGGAAAACAGCTACTTATCACTAAAGAATAAACAGGGGAGAGGCCAGGTCTGCTGATCTCCACTCTTCCCCAGTCCATACATCATGCCTTCAAGATAAAGACTCAAAAATGAAGGATTCAATATTTAATATCTTTCTCATTTTCCCAAGATCATTTAATTGAGCTCTCATTACAGGTGCAACCAATTCTTTCTCAATCTGTAGCTGAAAATTGCCGTAGCACACAGATTCCGACCATATTTTAATGAAGTCTTTTTTTAGCGCAGTGGCTTCTATTGCCATGTGTGAAGGACCCTCAGATTTTCCATTAGAGGCCAAGCTTTGGATGGGTTTATGACTTGGAAGTAAACCTTTTCCACCAGGTTGAAGTAGGGCAAAAAAGGTTTCAGCCTTAAGAGTACTTTGTTATTTCATAATAATAAATCAATTTTTCTTCAAGATCAGAGTGCAATAACAATTTGGTTCCAATGCTATCTCCTTGTATTTCTCAGACTTATATAAATGACAGCCTATCACACATTTTTTACATCCAGAAGGCATTTGCTTGGGGTCAGGGAAAAGAATTCAAGAGTAAAGCAGTTGAACAGTTTGGGCACATTGCTAATGCAATATCCATAAAGGCCACTTAGGTGTTGCACTAAAGAGAATCTCTGTACCAAAGGCACAGGCTGCATCGCCTTTATACAAATGCATTCTGTTGATCACCCAGGAATCAGACAAGCAGGTGTGGGTAGTTCTGACCAAACCTCTCACCATTGTCTGAAAAACAACCGAGGGCAGAGGTAGGTCCCAGGAATGAGGGTCATTACGATAGTCTGAATACATGACAGATGGTCCCCTGTGTAAATGATAATACTATCACTATTATAAAGGGATTTCCTCTCACAGTCCAGGTTAATACATATAGAATCTTAAGCAGAATGGCTTTGACTGCAGATTCCTACTCTGTTCCCTAAGCAGGGTATCTGAAAATAATCTTTGGGTCACCAGAAAATGCCACAGAGCCCAAATGAACTCATGTAATTTTACCCACACATGCATATGCATAACCAGTAAGCCCTTTATTTTTGGAAAAATCTCTACTGATTTTCACAATTTGACATATTCTTTTCTATGCCTATGAGCATGAAGAATTTAAATGATTTTTAAGTCATTCAGGACTGGAGTTAGAGATGGTGCTACTCAAAATAAAAATTTATTCACCATATCTCTTTTGAAGGGTGTGCATTTTATTGGATGCATCTGAATTAAACAGCTTTCTCAACCAGCACAACTAGTCCTTATTACTGCTGTTGGCAGCCAAACAACTATCACAGTCGTTGCCAGACCTTATGTTTGCCATGTTCTTTTATTCCTTTTCATGTATCACTGTCTTTCACTCTCAACCATCCTAGCTACCTTCTTTAACATATATTGGACAGAATTTTAAAACATCATTTAACAACAACAAAAAACCTTTTTACTTCTTGACAACCCAGAGAAATGGATTCTTCTAAAAGGAAACAAATTGCTTTAAAAACGACATGTCACAACTAAATGGTTATGCCACTGAGCTTTATAATAAAAGGCATTAACCCCTTGGGATTCCTACACTGACCTCTATTTTGCTCTCTTTGTCACAGTCTCCAGTAAAGCAGTGGCAGGTAGCTGGCTAAAGGCTACAGAGATGCAGGAAGGGCAGAGAGGCAAAATGGCTGCAAAAATGGGTAATCCACCTGCCAGGAATTCACAGTCTGCCTTCCTCCAGTAACTGTCTTGTCATGCTGCCTACATGCAAATCTCTTTTTGCTTATATGCAGCTCTGAAAATTATGCTTATTATTGCCATGATCTCAAAAAGGCAAATTATTATTATTATTCATTCCCCTGGCCTACTTTCACACTGAACAATTATGACTTCAGATGAGAATTAACAGCTTCATATCAAAATGCTCATACATTTATGGAAATACGTAGCTGTCATTCTGTATAAAATTAGAAACCTTCAATTTTAGTTTCAAAATCAGTCTGCATGCAAATAGTGAATACACACAAAATTTTCCAGAGCTAGTTTGAAATGTGGTATTCTACCCCTAACAACAGAAAGTTTCCTGCTAAAGCAGTTAATTGCCAACTAAATCATGAGAACCCTGTCTTTGTGCATGTTTTGTACATGGTGAGCTGTCCATATGTAAATGACAAAAAGGGTAACAAAATGAGGACCTCTCTGCTTTGGTTTTAATTGGGACACTGAAGAGTTGAAATACTTCTAAAATTCTAATACCTTCACACCTAGAAACAACAACTCATGAATGTACATAATGTAGGAAGAAAACATATGTCACAATAAACTTTTCTCTGGTCTATTATTTTAGGTAGGAATTCTGGGGGAATCAAAGATTTATATTAATACAATTTCATCATATAGTATGCATTCATTATATATTTAAAAGCTAGCATATAGGAAATAAGCATAACACAAAATAAGCTCAGTGCTATTTAGTTTATCTGCTATGATTACAAATACTCCAGTAACTTACTTTGCTTTAGGATATCTGTTATTAAACCAATTATTGTTGTGATAGGAGGCTCAGATATGCTTATAATTAAGAGTTCTGGGAATAGAATAAAAAGTATATTGCATTTACAAAGATTTTATTCCCTGACTCATATGTATGGATGACATACAATACACCAACACATTCACTGTCACTTGCAATAAGCATTTCCTACTGTTGCTAAATATCTGCATTATTTTAAGGAAATACAAAGTACAGTTAGCATACCAGTTAAAGGTCACTTTGAAAGTTTTAATTAAAGCTCATAAATAATTTCCTTGAAAAGAACCCATATTTTATTGATGGTGGTAGGGGTGAAAGTAGTTTTTTAAATGTTGCTTTTGTTTTAAATCTGTGTGAAATTTTTATAAAGACAGATTGGTAAATTTAAAAACCAGTTATTAAAATAATGATAAAGCTTGAAAAGATCTCTTTCATAGCTGCTTATATTTAGAAAGCAAAAAATATACATTTCACTAGCATATATATTTAGAAAAATGATTGTGTTTTAAAACAAACCATGGGAAATTAGAATGAAAATGATCCTAAGTAGCAACATAAGGTATGGGTTAGAGCACTGAGCAGGAGTCGAGAGACTTGGGTTTTCTGTCAGACGCTGTCTCTGATTAGCTGCTGCCCTTCAGCAAGTCACTTAGTTTTCAAAAGAAACAGTGTTCCAAGATTATAAAGAAACGCACTTTGTCTCAGATGAGATAAATAAGCTATGCCTTAAAAATAATGGCAGCCAAGGTTGGGGTTTCGATCCTGTTCAGGGCACATATAAGAATCAACCAATGAATGTACATAAATGGAGCAACAAATCTG
This sequence comes from Cnephaeus nilssonii, assembly GCF_951640355.1. Lineage (NCBI taxonomy): Eukaryota > Metazoa > Chordata > Mammalia > Chiroptera > Vespertilionidae > Cnephaeus > Cnephaeus nilssonii. The sequence continues at coordinate 33,541,641 of NC_137074.1, read as the reverse complement.
TCTCTCTCTTCCACTTTCTCTCTAAAATCAATAAATAAAATTTTGAAAAAAATGTCAGTGATGAATTTTGACTTCCAATTTTGATTTACATGCTGGAAGCTGAACAACTCAAGACTGATTCTGGTGACAAAACTTTCCTAGTTAGCCTATTTTATGGTCTGAGGGGAATCGTGGTGTGGTGATTGAAAAGCATGTGGATTGATGACTATTTCTACTGGTTTTAGTGATCTCTGGTTATGAACATATTATACTTCCAGAGGAGTTATAAGGCTACTCTTTTTCCAGGAATTTCCTATGTGGGTGATATTTATATAACTAAAGAATTTCATCAGTCATTTTGATTTTTACACTCATCATATTTTCAACTGTACTGGTAAAAAGCATTATTAAACTTATTTTTGCTTTTAACACATTTTGCCTAATATACAGAACTAGAGGGCCAGTGCACGAAACTTGTGCATGGTGGGGGGGGGGGTCCCCTCAGCCCAGCCTGCTCCCTCTTCAATCCGGGACCCCTCGGGGGATGTCTGACTGCCGGCTCACGCCACAGCTGTGCTCGCCAGCCTGGTCGCCCCACGCAGCCTGCTGCTAGGTCATTTGGTCGCCCCTCACTAACCCCCCTGCTGGCTTGGTTGCTCCACGCAGCCTGTTCAGTCGTCCGTTCGGTTGCAATGGTCGCTTAGGCTTTCATATATATAGATAAGGGCTCAGTTTATAATTTAAGAGCTATAAAAATTCTGAGAACCAGGCAGATGCTTGGATTTGCCCCCTGTTGAATATTCTCTGTCTTCATAAAAAAAGTAAAATAATAATTGGTAAAATTGACAAGAAAATTAAAAATGTAGAATACACATTAGAGCATTTCTAGGCTTAAAGATGCCATTTTATTTGCATTTTTAATTTTTAACCTTAACATGTATATTTGCATTTAAAATTAATATTTTTCCAGCAGTACATTTGACAAGTAGACAAAAGAGGACAAAAATTACTCATGGTTTCTCTTGCATAATGTATATAATCTTATTATTCTGAAGTATTTATTTTCATATTCTTTTCATAAATGTCCTTCTTATTACATAACTACAATCACACTGTTTTTACCATTTCATATGCTGATGTTTCACTTAGATGAATACAATAAACATGTTGCCATGACCTTACAAGGTCCAAGTGACCATTATTTATAAAGGCTGCATATCAGTCTATGGATGTACCATGATCTTATATATATATAAAAGCCTAAGTGACTGGACAACTGGATAACTGGATGACTGGGTGACCAGCCAGTGGCTATGACATACACTGACCACCAGGGGGAAGACGCTCAACGCAGGAGCTGACCCTTGGTGGTCAGTGCACTCCCACGGCAGGAGCACTGCTCAGTGGACAGATGGGTGCCAGACGCCGGGCTCACAGTTGGTGAGCATAGCTGTGGTGTGAGCCTCTCCCATGGGCACTCCCCCGTGGCAGGCGCAGCAGGGCCGGATGAGCGGGAGAGGCACAGCACCCAGGCTGGGCTCGGCTCCTCCCCTGTGCGGAATCAACACGGACAGCAGGCTGGAGCCTGATGAGCTGGCAGGTAGGACTGGGCTGCAGTGGCTTGGAGATCCACTGATCCCTGCAGGCCAGGCCAAGGGACCTTACCAATGCATGGATCCATGCATCGGGCCTCTAGTTTATAATAATTTGCCTGGTTACTTCTTTACTGGTGGACATTTATGTGGTATAGAATACTTATGTCTTGAATAACATTAAAACAAATCCTATCTAATAAAAGAGTAATATGCAAATTGACTGTCACTCCAACACACAAGATGGCTGCCCCCATGTGGTCAAAGATGACTGACCCCATGTGGACACAAGATGGCCGCCCCAAGATGGCCAGCAGAGGAGGGCAGTTGGGAGGGACCAGGCCTGCAGGGGAGGGCAGATAGGGGTAACCAGGCCTGCAGGGGAGGGCAGTTAGGGGTGACCAGGCCTACAGGGGAGGGCAGTTAGGGGCAAACAAGCTGGCAGGGGAGCAGTTAGGCATCAATCAGGCTGGCACGGGAGTGGTTAGGGGGTGATCAGGCTGGCAGGCAGAAGTGGTTAGGGGCAATCAGGATGGCAGGCAGGAGAGCAGTTGGGAGCCAGCAGTCCTGGATTGTGAGAGGGATGTCCGACTGCCTGTTTAGGCCCGATCCAGATAGGACCGGGCTTAAACGAGCAGTTGGACATCCCTCCAGGGATCCCAGATTGGAGAGGGTGCAGTCTGGGCTGAGGGACACCCCTCCCCCCGCCCCATGCACGAATTTTGTGCACCGGGCCTCTAGTATCCCTATAATGTTTTACGATAATATGTCTTAACATGTTCCCCTTGCCTTTAAATTCTAATAGAGACAATAAATGACTTAGCCATTGTTTTCACTTCTCAGTCATCTACTGTATCTAGCATAAACACTTTCAATTTCATTTATTTAAAGTGTTTCAGATGATATATATATATATATATATATATATATATATATATATATATAATGTATTTGTGAAAAATAACAGAGTATTGTATCTGAGTAGTATTGTTCTAAATTGTATCGGGAATTGTTTACAAGAACATCATTAAATAATAAAATTGAAGGAAGTAGAAAATATATAATGTGATTTCACAGTAAAACATTAATATCTGGTAGACCCTTCAGGGAAGATCTTCAAAATCCATAAACATTGTTATAGTTTAGCTGAAACTTATTGTATTGGTAAATTATATATATGTTCATCTGTTTTAATTCATCTATATATATATATAAAAGGCTAATATGTAAACTGTCCCCTTGGGAGCTCTACTGGGAGACCAGGAGTTCGATTGCTTGCTGTGATGTACGCTGACCACCAGAGGGTGGCATGGAATGAAGGAAGGCCTGCAGCTGGCAGCCGGCAGCCAGGGAAGGGAGGCCCTGGCCGGCAGCTGGAAGGCCCCAATAGGCCATGATTGCCGGCCAGGCCTAGAGACCGTACCCATGCACGAATTTCATACATTGGGCCTCTTGTTTGAGATAAAAATAAGTATATAAATAGAGTCTAGGTTCCTATGTATGCACATATGTAGGAGACTTCCTTTTAGTTTCCTCTCTGTACTGGGTATGTGTGGTATAAAATTTTCAACTCATTCCAAAGTATGTATGTCCTTTGGAAAGTAACCTAAATCAGTACTTCTCATCACTCACTGTTAACAATGTATGAGAAGGTAGCACAGAAAGTGTTATATTTATTCTTCTTACTTGAAGATCACTATGAACAGATGTAGGGCACGCCATAAATCTGAAACCATCTATATTCTACTGTGCCTCATTAAAATAGCATAGAAGGACAAAACTTTAAGGCTAGGACAGGTGGTTTGAGCCTGTCCAGAAATAGGAATTAGGCTCTAAAAAGCAAAGTTGTAAATTGCAGGTGATCCCTCTTATTTGTGTTTTTTTTCTGCCTTATTTTTTTTTATTTTTTAAAGTATCTATTTATAGTTAGTCCTCTCCCTCCCTGAGAATGCTTGTCAAATACATAGCAGAGAATTCCTTGCAAAGGCAATGTAAATTTATATTTTTTTAAAATGTTGATCTAATTTCATGAGAAAGGAAACCATTTTGGATTATCAAATATATTCCTTGATTTAAAATAAGAAAGAAATAGTATATCTATCTATCTATATATCTATATCATATATATGTGTGTATACACACACACACACACACACACACACACACACACACACACATATATATGATCTAGTTACAAAGTAATTATTTTTAAACAAATTCCAAAGAATTTGTATGCACAGCAATGGTTTGTCTTCAAAATATACTCTGACACTGAAAGCACTTCAAAATAAAATACACTTGAGAAATCCTTTCAAGAATCAGTTTACAAAGAATTAGGTTTCTGATCATGGCCAAGTGGCTCCTATTTGAACAACTATTCCAAAATGACAACTATAATTTCTGGAAAATATACAAAATATTTAAAGTCACTGGACAACAACCACAAACAGGCAGATTTTAGAGGGAGATATGTATACCTTTGGAAGAATATAACAGAATCCAGAGTCTTTACACTATCATTCATGATGTCCATTATCTAGTCCAAATAAAATTAAAAATAGAAAAACATGATTTATAGTCAATAAAGAGACAACTAATGAAGACTGATTCTGAAGTGACCCAGGTGCTGGAATGAGTAGACAAGGATTTTAAAAAGTTATTATAGCTACAAGTATGCTCAAGGATGTACGGAAACTATGATCAGCCTTACTACAACAATAAGGCATGTCAGCTGAAAATAGAAAATATAAAAAAATAAACTTTAAAACTGAAAAATACAATGTCTGAAATAAAATTTTTACTAGATAAGGTTAATATTAGACTGGAACTAGCAGAAGACTTAGTGAACTTAAAGATAGATCAATAGAAATTATCCAATCTAAAGATCAAAGAAAAAATTAAAAATCAGTTAACCAGGATTTTGTCAAACATTACTGATGGTCATGTAAACTGCCACAAATTGTTTAGGCAACAATATGGCCAGTCAGTCAAAACATATAAACATGCATATAATTACTGACTTAGCAATTCTACTTCCAAGAATTTATCCGAAAGATTATAAGAGCCTGAGGGGCGAGGGATAACTTGTTTTGTCTTCTGCTATATCTCTAGCACCTTGAACAGTATGTGGTACCTGGTAGGCAGAAATAAATAAATATATTTGAATGAGTGAATGAATGAGAAAAAGGATGGGCAAATGCCTAAGTGAATAAATGAAAAACATGATGTAAAATGCATATACAAGGAGCTTCATAAAAGAATTGTTTCTAAAAATGTAAAACCAAATATCTAAATACAGATACCTGATTACATGAAGTCTAATATATTCATAGAATTAAATATTAAAAGTGATGCAGATGAGTAATTATAGCTAAGGAAAATATTCATGATAGAAAGTTTAATAATCAAAACTGTGTACACATGTCATGTATTTTAATAGAGTAAGGTAATGAAAACCTTTTCTTTGAAATTTAAAAATAAAATCCATCCTAAGACAAAAGATTGCAGGAATCATTACTATATGACCATACCTATTTCTTTCCTTACACCTTATGTTTTATTTCAAACTACCTATCTTGCTTGGCCCTAAATAATTTTTAAAGACCAAGCACATTCTCAAAGGTCAAATGTTTGCTAACATTCAGGAGGTTCAAAAGGATGTGCTACAAACTCTCAAGTAATTCCCAAGGTGTTTAAAGCAAAGGTAATATCATTATGGAAACAATATATCTCATAGGTAAATCACTTATCTTGGAGACCATTGCACAGGGGTTAAGAAAACATATTTTAGAGTTAATATTCTGGGGTAAAGTCCTACCTTCACCATTAACAAGAAGTGTGACCTCAGGAAAAAACTTTCCTCTCTTTGCTTCAGTTTTCTCATCTTTAATGTGGTGGTGCTAATAGCATCTGTGTAATGCTGTAAATATTATATGAGTTAATATGTGTAAAGCATTGAAACAGTGCCTTGTACATACTGTTATATAAATGTTTGACATTACCCTAATGTATATGTAAGTTTTATTATAATAGCTTTTTAAAAAAATTTTACATTGAGATAATTTTAGACTTAATAGAAAAGTTGCAAGAATAGTACAGTTCCCACATATCCTTCACCCAGGTTCTCCTTATGTTAACATCTTACATAATAACCATAGACTATTTTTCAAAACTAAGAAATCAACCTCAGTTCCATACTATTACCTAAAGTACAAAACTTACAGTTCTCCTTCTTTTTTTCTGTCTCAATATCCAGTCCAGAAACCTGTATTGAATTTAGCTGTCACAGAGCTTTGATCGCCTACAATCTCTGACTCTTCCTGTCTCTCCATATCTTTTATGACTTGACAGTTTTGAAAAGGAATGCTTTACTGCATGCACTATCCAATGATTTGGGTCTGTGTAATGTTTTCTCATGATCCATGAGTTTATATGTTATTGGGGAAGATGCCAGAGAGATGATGAGCCCTTCTCTGTGCATCACACTGGGGTATATCAGATGGCTGGCTGGTGATGTTAACCTTGATCACTTGGTTAATGTAGTCTCTGTCAGGATTCTCCATTGTAATGTTATCATTTTTCTCTTTGTAATTACACATTTGGGGAGGTGGATACTGTAGAACTATGCAAATATCCAGTTTCTGTTTAAACTTTTACTCACCAATTTTAGCATCCACCAGTGGATGACTAAAGTAATTCTTACTTTAGTTTTCCAATGGTGCTTTTCTTATTTCCCTCATTCTTTCCACATTTATTCACTAGAATTCTTTTGTAAGAAGAGTTGTCACTTCAACCACTTTCATGTATATATCTACTTATGTATTTGTGTCAGTATAGATTCATAAATATTTAAATTTAGGGTATAATCTAAAAATTTATTTATTTTATGCATTTATTTATGCTATATATTTTGTTGCTTAAGTTTTTCTGATTGTATTGTTTGGGAGCTCTTTCGGGTTAACTACTATGCCTCCTGGATATGCTATATTATTTTTTTTAGCACTTTTTATATTTCCTGGCAACACAAGTTGCCCCCAGGCGTATCTTCTGTTTTCCTATCTCAGCTCTGGAATCATGTAATAGCTTTAAAAATTACACTATTTTTAGCAAAAATCACACTCCATATTTTCTTCATAGCAATGTAAACCAACAATATCCCTCTAAAAAAAATCTCCAACTGTTGTTTAACATTAGTCTACTTGTTAATTATTCTAAATTAAAGGTGTTGCTTCCATTTGATACATGCAAACAAACAAACCCCTGAACATTATTTTAATTACTTAGAATCAACTAATTCATTTAAAAACAAAAGTCCCCAAATGCTTTAAAGTATGGGATATAAATGCCCGGTGGTTGAGATATGAAGAGGAAAAAAGTATTTGGAAAAAGTGATTTGAGTTGTTTTGATGAATAGCCATCACAAATACGCTCTCAAAATTATCTACTTCCATGGCCGTTATGACCTACTGTTCAAAAATTATACATCCTGCCTCCTTTAAGAACCCCTACCAACTTGACATTTCTTAATATGTTACTACCTTCCAGCGGAATCAATTTGATTTTTCAGCTCTTTATCACTGTTACTATACTTAGAGTGTTATCACCTTCATCAATCACTATCTTCAAAAATTTTCTCAGGGATTTTTTTTGAGAGGTTTTAAGACATGTAATAGCTTTAAAGACTCTTATCTACCACAGCCTGGCTGCACTAAACTCTTTGTAAGCATCTCCTAAGTTCCTACTATATGGTTATATTTTATTTACAAAGTCATATCTGTGTTTCTGCTAATAATATGCAAATAAAAATGTGTCATTAGATTAGATAAGATGTTCAATTGAAATGCTGACATCTTGATACAATTTTAGAGTCAGAGGTTTTCTTACATCTAAGGACTCTATCCTTTTAATATAATAAAACATACTGAAAGCATAATTATATAAAATGTATGCCATTATTAGGAATATTCTTGGATGAAAGGTTTAAAATAAAAATGCTTTCTCATTTAAAAAAATACTGGTGCCTTTTAAAATTTTTGAATAAATAAAAATTCTTGCCACATTAATTTTTATTTGGTAGTACAACATTCAGTATGCATATTTTTAATAACATATTATTATCTACATATGCATTGCATTTCACAATTTCCAATAAACAGCTTTTGCGTGCATTATTTCATCTGATGCTTCAAACAAACCTTTTTAGAAGGCACAACAGGTATTTTTTTGTTATACATATTTTATAAGTGATTAGACTAAGCAAGAAAGAAATTCATGCTTAGAGTCCAGAGGCAGAACTTGAGTATGGATCTTATGAATTACAGCTCCAGACACAGATTCTGCTGCCAAGTTTGGACGGAAGTGGGAGCTGAAAGTCCCTATATGTATAGAACTAACAATTACTGTGGGTTTGGGAATTTTCATACTGCCTGTCTTAGTCTTTTTGGGCTGCTATAACATAATACTATAGACTGGGTAGCTTATAAAATCACAGAAATTTATTTCTCACAGTTCTAGAGGCTGGAAGTTTGAGGATGGCAGCATGGTCAGGTGATGGTCCTCTTCCAGGTTGGAGACCTTTTTATCCTCACATGGGAAGTGGTTAGGGAGTTCTATGGGGTCTCTCTCTCTCTCTCTCTCTCTCTCTCTCTCTCTCTCTCTCTCTTTATTGATTTCAGAGAGGAAGAAACAGGGAGAGAGAGATAGAAAAATCAATGATGAGAGAGAACCATTGATTGATTGCCTCCTGCACTCCCCACACTGGGGATCGAGCTCACAACCCAGGCATGCACCCTTGACCAGAATTGAACCTGGGCCCTTTAGTCCACAGGCCAAGGCTCTATCCACTGAGCCAAATCAGTTAGGGTGTGGGTCTCTTTTATAAAAGCACCAATCCCACTCATGAGGGCCTCACCCACCAAATAACTTCTCAAAATCCCCACCTACTAATAACATCAACTTTGGGGATTAGGATTCCAACCTATAAGTTTTGAGTGTGATACAAACGTTTAGACCAGAACCCTGCCCCACCAAAGCATATTTATGTCAGCAGTTACTGAGCGCCTTCTGTGCTGTTCCTTGTACTGGGCATGTACTAGAGGGCAGAGTCTAACAGGAAGTGAGGGAGTTTGTGGAGTAACCAACAGGACATGGTTTAGAACCCAAATACTGCATTGCCTTTGAAAAAACAAAAGCTAAATGACCTGCCAAAGTTACTAAACATGACTAGTTGCATTTCCTTAGTGTACATACCCTCTAAACACTTAAAAATCCATTAATTAAAAAGGGCAACTGTCTTAGGCCTTAGGCTAGGTTTTCTGTAGCTGTAATCAGATTGTCCCTCCTTTCCCTTTTGAAAACACACTACTACTCACAAAAGGGAATGAGCAAAAGATGGGACAGATCTGTGTAAATTTATTACTCAAAATGCACCTTCTGTTAGTCTCAAATCTTTACCTTTTCTTACAGTAGAGGTGTTATTATTGCTGCTCTATGATAGCGGTTCATAACTTCAATCTTTGAACTTGGATACGGAAAAATATTGCATGCCTATCATCCCTATCCTTTAACTAAAACTTTGCATGTCTTCCACTTTGAATGCCAGCAATAAACCACAGTAGTATTAGCAGTACTGTGACTTTGCCATGAATAGAAAGCACAGATACTTTCATATCACATTCTAACTGTTACACATATGCCAAAATATTATTTATGCTCATTACTTGGAAATGGTGGTTGCTATCAGGCCCATTTGCTATTGTTTTCACTGTGTCAATAAGGATGCTCGTATGGTCTTAAACCTTATATTTAAAATTATTTTGTATTTCCACATAATTAGTTTCCTTTACAATTTTATACATTTTATTTTGTGCATTTAGAACATTATTCTGAGAAGGGATCCACAGAATTCATCAGCTTGCCAAAGGGGTCGATGGCACAAAAAGTGTTAAGACTCGTTTCTAAAAGAGAAAGGCAGATGGTCATAGAATGATTAACAACTTTGTTGCAGAAACCAGAGTTGCCAGCCCTTTGAAGACCCCCAACCCTTTGCATACTCACGGGCCTTTGCAGATCTCTAGCCCGCATTACCTGTAAACTGCCCATTTGGCTTACCCTTTCGCCTACTTCCCATGTAATCTTGGTCCTACCCAATAGAAGCAGCTGGCTTATGGTGGGGTGCAGAGCAGATTTTTGTGGATGACCTGCTGCTCTCCCATACCGCCG